>NC_080633.1:145724050-146924050 GCF_027579445.1 Ammospiza nelsoni
GAAAGAGAGAGAAAAGTGAGGGCAGCCTTGGTGTGATTGTCAACTACTTTTTTCCATTTTTGTGTAAGTAGCAGCAGGCCATGGCCATGTGTGGATAACCTACCTTACCTGCTGAGTATAATCCCCTTAGACAGTGTAATTGCATTTCCAGGTTCACATGTCTCACACACTTTATAGCTCTGGGCAATGCTATGTTATGTGATAGCACAGGTTATGAAGGTTAAATTTGGACTAATGAAGTTCTGTTGAAATAAGCTTGAGTCATCCAGTGCTGACAAGAATTTTAATATAAAATGGCATTCTTGGGCAGGAGGAAAATCAGGGCTCTACCAAGCTGAAAGAGAAACCATTTTCATTGCTATGAAACTATTTCTCTGCTGGCAGTGCTTGACCAAGATAGCAGGAGTATGTGAGGAGCAGGGCACAGACCCTGGCAGCTCCCAAACTCACAAGGCTGCTGTGAAAGCCAGCTGTGTCAAAGGCACTGCACAAATACCAGGTGAGATTAGCAGAGATGGGCATTTCTCTTCACCTCAGTAATTTCACTAAATGTCATTAGGCTTTGTCCCCTTAATAGCATTTGACACACCTTGATATTCTCCTACATGGAGTGAATGAAAAATTGATGATTCCTTGCTTATGTAAACACACTTCATATTAAAACCAAATATCAGAGCATGGGACAATGAGGTTTTAATATAAGTTGTCCCTGAAAAGTACTCTTAAAATTGATTAGAAATAATAAAGTTGATAAATAATTACAACTGCTGAAGGCCACCCTCCTACGAATTTCGGCCTCCACAGAAGTGGGTCCTCCTATCCTGCTAACCAGGCATTAAATGCTTTATTCAAGCCATGTGTTTTGCCAGCAGAAATTCAGTTTTATCTAGCTGCAAATTGAACATAGGCAATTTCAATTTGAAGTCATCTATGTGGGAAAGAGAAGTCAAACAAAAATGCTGAAAGCTAAGGAAATTGATTTGGTTTTCATTTTTGGCAATCACTTTAACACTGTATTTGCATAATACTGTATTTGTTTAATGATGAAATAATTGTCAATTAATTTTCTATTTAGTTTTTTTTATTGCAGAGTACATTCACATCATATCATTGAAATTTAAATTTTCACCCATTCATAGTAAAGCTTTATACCTCTTCTGTAATAACTATCTACTGTGAAATGTATTTTTTCATGTTCAGTAAAAAAGTTCATAAAGATAAATAAAAGTAGGAATTTATTTCAGAACTTTCTTTTCTAAAAATTCTTTTTCTTAAGAGATTGAATTAGTCAAGAGACCAGAAAAGGCAAGAACCACAGCTCCTGTGCAGAGATTTCCTCCTGTGTGTTTCAAATTGCCACATTATTGTCAGGAGCAGTGAAGTGTCCAACTTTTGCAATAAACAGACAGCTCTTTTATTAATTCAATATCACATCCCTGTGACACTGAGATTAAATTTTGCTGCCAGTGAAAACCAATGTTATGGTTACTGTGAATGATTCAGACTCAAAATATCCCTCCCTGCATGCTCTAATATGCACATGTACATGATTTATTAGTTGGCACCCACTTCTGTGATTAAAGAAATTAATTATTGGAATCATGAGTCATCCCTCAGAACAATGTGAATGCCCTTTCTTACTTAAGGATCCCACTGCTGGATTTATATCCCCAAATGTGTGATTGTTAGAATCAGGCAGGCAGCCTGTGCCTCCATGGCTCCTCACAGAGAGGCATTTGGTGACTCCAATTCACCCATCTCACTGAAATCCAGGTTTCCCACCTTTTCAAAGCATCCTAGGCTCTCCAGGGTCTATTAGTGCTGCACACCAGAGGAGGACTCTGGTGTTTGGAGCTCTTTAAACAGAAGTAAGATGAGAGAAAAAATAAAACTGATTTCAGAATTAAATAGCATTATAAGAGCTAAAAAGATGACCATGAAAATGCAAGTGATTTGCCCAGCATTTTAGTTCCTCAGACACTTCTGGTTTTATCTAAAACACCAAGCCTAAAGTATATTGAAGATCCCTGGAGGCCAGGCTGATATGTTATCTTTGCATTACCCAGCATCCATGCTTCTCCTGGACAGTCACCACACAGAAACAGAAGCAGATGAGAATTGAGCTTTCAGGAAAATCTAGTTGATGATGATCCTTTTTTAGCTGAGGAAAAAGTTTGCAGTATTGTAAATTCAGAACAATTCTGGGGGTTTCATGTGGCATGAGCTGATTTCATAATTTTGTTTATGACGAGATTTAAAGCATGATATTTTCTTTTGGAATGACATAAGAATGCATTCTCTGATAAACAATCAGTGCTAAAATTGCCCCACAGAGTACCCATGTTATTCTATCATCACAATATTATCTATGTCTTGAATTTGCAGCTGTGCACAATTCACAAGCAGATGGGAAGCAGTCCCTTGGGCATTTGGGGTGGTTTACATACATAAACTATCACAAGCTAATTAACCATGTATGTTTTTTGTGCCTGGGAATGTTTCTATCTTGCATGACTTGCAAACACACTGCTGTTTCTGTGCATGAGGTGCATTTACTCACTGGTAGCTGAGTAAAGTTTCAGTGTCACACCAGGTCGGTAGGAAGGTGGCAGAGACAGCACTGTGGAGGGCAAATCTGGGGGAGGGAAAAGAACAGAACTTGCTTTGGCATCTTAAAAACAAAAAGGCAGGTTGATTGAAGGAGCAGCAAAAAGGAATAAAATATACAACCCTGAACTCACGGTTCATTAGTAAACATTTACATGGACAGTGATGTTTAAACACATTATGAGTCATCTATTTCTATATATTACTTTCTATTTCATAAATAGAGTGTTTATGAAAACACACTTTGCTGCTATTTCAGATCAGTCTTACCTGGCTCTGTTTGCATCACTTTGCTGGCTTCTTGTGGAGACACTGTCTGCATCCAAAGCATGGACGTCTCAGCTGTGGGAACAGAGACACACCTTTCCTTTTATTCATTATTTATCTGTCTACTGAGAAGAATTTCTAGGTATGAGACAGCTCAACAGCCAGAGTCCCTCACCCAGTACTGCCAGTGAAATATATAAAAATGCCAGGATGAAATAAAAAAGAAAAATCTGTACTTGACTAAAACTTGAATAGCCTGTGGACTAGGGAAGGGCAGGGTTTCAAAAAGGCATCAAGAAGGCAAAAGAAGCATTTCTACATTGCTTTTTCACAGGTCTGTTCACCAAATTTGGAGCTAAATGTGGGGGAAGATCCAAGTGGCAGAGGTGTTTGTGGGAAGCAAGATCAGGTTTTTCCCCTAAAGACAAGAAACTACAGGATGGAACCTATAGCTGATTTTGGCATTTCTGCAATAAAGTAATGAACTCACTGGTAACCCAGAGGGGGCGTCCCTGAAGGGCTCTCCAAGCTCCACTCAGAGGCACCTGGCCAAGGCCCAGAGCAGTGGGGCAGGGCGGTTCCAGGCTCCTGGCCATACTCACTGGCGCTGGGCTGCAGGGCTGGCGATGGGGCCAGGCTCCCCCCGGGGCTCAGGGAGGGTCTGGCCATGCCCTGGGGCCTGGGAGCATCCACGTGGGGTGATGGAAACCACGAGTCTTTGGCTCCAGCTGTCCTTGGCCACAGCGGGAACCTCGCGGTGGGGATGGTGGGGATGCCTGCTCCTTTCTGGGCAAGAGGGGTCCTGGTAGCTGGAGAAGAGAGAGAGAGACAGAGAAAGGGCACCTCTAGCTATGATATTTTCTAAAAAATCCTTTCCTTAAGATTTTTTTCTCTTGAGAAGCTGAGAGGCCTCAAGAACAAAATGTAAACATTGATTATCTGCTGCTGTGGAATGCAGCAGGTGCATCTGTGATTGGTCTCATAGAGTTGTTTCTAATTAATGGCCAATCACAGTCAGCTGGCTCAGACTCCCTGTCCGAGTCACAAGCCTTTGTTATTCTTTCTTTCTTTTTCTATTCTTAGCTAGCCTTCTGATGAAATCTTTTCTTCTATCCTTTTAGTATAGTTTTAATATAATATATATCATGAAATAATAAGCCTTCTGAAACATGGAGTCGGATCCTCGTCTCTTCCCTCATCCTCAGACCCCTGTGAACACCATCACAGGCACCAGCAACTCCAACACACTGGGGGAGAATAATATCTAAAATACACCCAGAAAATCCCATCTACCCCTTGAGTGCTTCTCTGGCACTTGAGCAAGCACTTCTCCATTTCGTTTTAAGTACGGAAACACATGGAGTTCCAATAATATTTGAAATTTTAATTGACAACATTTTAATGTGTGAGTTTTCATAAACAAAGAAAGAAACTGAAATTTTCCTGCAGGGTTTTGGTTTTTCCTTGTACTTAAAAGCACAAGGAAATTAAGTACATAATTTGTGCTTAATTTCCTGAACTGCTTCACTATAGTAGAAAGAGAGAAAGGTCTTGTCTGTCTGAAGGTGAGCAGGCAGGTACTGGAGGGAAGATGCTGCAGATTGAGAACTGACACTCGTGGCTATGAGAGATAACAAAGGTGGGCATGTGGTTTAGGAAATTAAAAATATTTATAAAGGACAGCAGACTGCCTAGAGGAAATGCAGGCATTTTGTAGGAGAGAGATGCAGCTGCAGTGACAAGGATGTATGAAGTCAAGGTCGGAATTTCTATTGATTTCTACTACAAGTTAGCAGGTGCAAAGCCTTGATTTTTGGCTTCCAAAATGGGGCAGAGCAGCACTTTTCTGTCTTGTAGCCCTGTAGCAAAGTTAAATGTACTAAAGTTTATGAAATGCTCAAGTACAACTGAATGTCATATAAAGAAATAGAAAATAATACAGAAAAAAACCCATAGAAAATAAGAGGAAATAGTCTAAATAATCTTATTTTTGGTTTCAAACCAACAATCAGTTTTTCTCTTCTTCTCTGACTCTTTAGAAAACTTATTTTTTCTGGTAAAATGGCTTTTCGCAAGAGTTTCTCTATCCTCCAGCTCTTCAATGCATTACTGGCATCATCTGCTGATTCAGAGAAATTTTATGCTACCCTTCATTTGGAGCTAACATCACATGTCAAGACATTCATCAAGGGGAACACAAATTTAGGTCTGACAATATTTGCTCACATTTAAATGTCCACACATGTTCTGCTGATGAATCCAGTGTCTTGTCTGAGTCTTCCTGCAACTTCACAAAAGTTGAGAAAATCGAATCTAGGTCTTGGAGGTATGAGAAGACAAGGTTAGAGCACTCACTATCCACTGCATATTGTGTGAGAGAAAGGAAAGAAATCAGATTCTGCTACCATAGAAGCAGCTGTTGTTTCTAATTAAAAGGGGTTTTGGCCAAGTGTCATCTCTTTTTTTTTTGTTTGTTTGGTTTTGAAAAGAGAAACATCCCAGAGCTTTCAGCACACACAACTTGCCTCTGATTTCAGTTTGTCCTTGAAAATGGGAGACAGTGATGGGCAACAGTGAAAGGTGAGCACATGAAGTGCAGCTCAAACTGGCAAAGCAGTTTTGGGTGGAGGAGCCACACAGAACAATGACTGAATGTGTTCACCTCCACTCTGAATGTAACTCACGTAAAAGTAGGAGCTCATTTGTGCTGAGAGCTATGGAAGGCACCCAGTTAGATTTAGGAGCACTGGAGACCCTCCCCAGCCCAATGCTGAATTCTCTAAAAGCTCTCATCCCGGCAGGTTTTGTTTGTTGCTCCACCTGAAGACCTTGTAACAAATAATCTAAAGATTTGTAAAATTTACTGACATTTATGATATAATTACTGTATTAAATTTTCAACAATATAAAATATTCTTATAACTATAACCATATATATAATATTATGCAAATATATAAGCAATAATAAAAAATGAAATAATATTTATAGTAATGGTAATGAGGATGGAGTACTCATTGCAAGAGCAATATGAACATGATTTTCACTCAGGTTCCTGTTTCCTTTTATTCCCCAGGATGTACTTACCCAGGTCAGATGATGTGTTACTGGAAAATGTGTAATTAATAACAGGAGACTTATCTAGTATTTCCAAAAAATCAGACAGATTTTTCCCTGCAAATAGAAATGCTTACAAATATCAAAAAAAGTTTGTTTCCAGTATAAATAATCACTGAGGAAAACTAGGGCAATATTGTTGGGTGGAATGATTTTAACTTTTACCTGTCTGCCCTGCCATCACACAGATGTATATACAATCAGAGTCATTGCTCTGACGCACTGAAAGGCAAAAAAACATAAAAGAGATCATTGTTACCAGTTTTCCTTACAGGGAATTATCTTAAACAGTTGAAAGCACAAACAAAAATGGCATGTGGCTATGGCAGCTGACCAAGTATGTTCCTTCTGATCTAATTTTTGACAAAAATCTCAAACTACCATCAAATCCAAATGTTTGTATCTTCAGGAAAAAAGTTTCTATCTAATTAAAATTCTAAATTACAAGCATTTTTATATGGAAAAAAATCTTCAGATAATATAGCCCATATTATTCTCTGTGAATCAGAATTGCTCACAATATCAGTATATAATAATAATTCTCAAACCTACCAATCTTTAGTAATTAATTATAAAACATTTGAACAACATGGAAACATGTACATCTCTATATTATACACATGCATATTATATATGTATCTTGTTCCGTGTGTTGCAACAAAAATGCTGTTGAGTAAGAGCAATAGGCTTTTATCCACATTTTTGTGGTTGTTTTCATGCCAGGAGTAAATGAGACAGATAAGACAATGATAAATGTTCAAAGGAAATGCAAACCTGAGAGAATAGAAGTGGATTTGAAAATTTCTGTGAGATAACTGGTGGAGTTTCCAATGATATCAACAAGTAGAGCTGTAAAATCTAGACAACAAATAGAGAAAGTTTATTATTGAAAATATATCCTATCATGAATGCCAAGTCAAAAATTCACTCTTATATGTGATGATATTTTAGATATATGCTCATACAAGACAAAGCTTAAAATATTTTAAGATTTAAAAAGTTTTCCTGGAGTGGACTGGAAGAAACCATGAGAATACTTTCAGAAGTATATTTCAGAGATGATATCCAAAATATGTGTGTCTAAAAGCAAACTTAAGTGGAATTTATGTGTTCAAGAGAACATTTTAAATCAATGCTGTACTTAGTCTGCTTAAATGCAGGAGATCTAAAGCCTGCAGGCTTTGCCCGCTGTAATTGCCTGTCTGCTGTGTAGGAATAGGAATTGGATTTTTTCCTCTGGGGTCTGCTTCAGATACCCTGATGATTCAGATGTCAGCCCAAGAAATGGCTGATGGTGTTTTAGTGGTACTTGCTAGCAGTAACAGGTCACTGTTCTCACTTAGGGAGTGCTGGACCTGAGCCCTGAATTTTTACTGCTTTGGAGAATGCTCCAATCCCCAAAATATTCTGGATTTGCAACACAAAGATTAAAGTTTCTCTGTTATTCTCCAAAGCAAACTGGGTAATTATCCATCAAGGCCTGTGGGATATGTGGGTCCAGAGAAAGCCATGAAAGCCACTGTGGCTTGTGCAGGGTCACCACGTATGGCATAGAGGGTTTGGAGTCTGCTCTGCAGCTGCTGATCTACTCTTGATCCCCTGCATTAACCGTCTGAAGAATCCAAACACTCAGATGCATCCTGAAATGTTAAATTCTGTGAAATCAGGGGTGTGAATGAGGATTTCAGGTGAAGGGTTTGCCCAACAGTACTTTGTAGTCCATTCAACAGTTCTATGAAGATGTTAGTGCTTGCTTTTCCCTTCTCTTGGGCTCATTGAGGTTACTGGATGGAGGAGTGTGCCTCTTGTTGATGGAGGGACAAAACTATCCTTTGTCACCTTAAAAGGAAAGAACCCCAGAAGTTTCTCTCCTCAATTAAGTGAAAAGACACCTCAGAGGACCCAGGAGACTTCACCTCAAACTTAAAGATAGCTAATTAGACAGAAGCCAAAAAGTCTTGCCTGGACAATTAACTAGAAAAGGACGTGAATAAAGAAACCAAGGGCTTTTGTAAAGTGTTTTACCAGGAGCAAGAACATTTAGCACCTGGCTCGGATTTTCTGTTTGTTATATTGCCTTTTATTAAACCTTTTTGTTTACAACACTGCAAAGAAGCCACCCTGCTGATTTTTATGCCTCCAAGGGTAGCTGAACTGTCTTGGGTGTGTTATGGGCCTCTGAGAGCTTATTAGACCTGGCTTATTAACCTAGAAGTTATTAAAACAACTGGAAGCTTCTCTGTTGGTGCAGAGAAACCCTTGTTCATCTCCTCTAGGTTTTCTCAGGAGAGAAAAAGTGGCCAAGGTGAGGTACCACATAATGCTGGTTGTCTCTCCTGTGCTGCAATTTGTATTTCCAAGGAGGAAAGGGAGGGTTTTGCCACCCAAACCACACCAGTCACTTGACTCCATCCCAGGCTGGTTGCAGCCACCTGAGGCTGTGGATTAGAGCAGCCACTCCTTGTGAGTTATGGCTGTTGGCCTCAGTGTGGTGGTGGAAATCATAAGGATGAATTCTGCAGAATTCGGACTACAGCCTTCAGCTCCAAAGGAAATAATTCAGCTTAAGCACATGCAATTGCCAACCTCTTTTGTGCACCCACCTGTCAAGTCATTTGTCACATTATTCACACAGTAGCAGTAGTGCATAGGGAACTTGCCAGGGTCAATATTTTTTGCATTAGAGACTGGAGGGAGAGATAGAGGAAAAAAAAAAAATCAGTGTGTTGTGGCCCAGGCTGTGGGAGAGAAGCTGCTGCAGAGCTGAGCAATGCCAACACTCACTGTTGTAAATGGTGACTGACACTTTGTGGAAGGCAAACGAGCTGTAAGAGGTGATGCTCAGCAAAGAGAAGAGTTTCTTGGTACCTGCAGAAACACAGGTCCATGCTATTAGTGCTGGGAATAAATGGTGAGAACAGCATGTTTTGACTCTGCTCATTTAGTGTCTAAAGGATTCCCAAGGTGCCAGCATGATACAGCTGCCTCACACCCAGTCCATTCTCATTTCCACTGAAGGAAGGATCATTTGCATTGCTTCTTCCTTTTGATTTTGTTTTCCTTTTAATTGAAATGTACACTGGATTAGAAAGTGCTTTTGAAAGGCGTCCCACAAGTAATTATATTGTGTCTATATATAAACCCACACCAATTTCCAAGTTCTCTGGGGTAGACAGCCATCTGCATGATAAATGCACAGAGGTAACATGCTCCTGGAAACAACTCTGGAGGCTGACAGCACATGTTTACAGCTTCTCCTGCCAGCACCTGTGGTGCCTTTTCTCCTGCTCTGCTGGGCTGCAGCTGTGACCTGCCAGCTGTGTCCCTTTACCTCTGAGTGCAGTGCTCAGCATCCCGTTCACCAGCTCTGTCAGGTTAATGGCAGCCAGGTCCAGGGACTTTGCAGGCAGCTCTGAAAGAAAAGGGGTGCATGAAGGCAGAAGGAAACAGCTGTGCAGCCACTGCTCATGTGTGCTAGAAATCTGCCAGAACCGGAAAACCAAAATACACGTTTGGGGCGTACCAAAAAAACACTGATGGGAAAGTAAAATTCCACCATGGAGATGAGTCTAGGGAATAGCAAGATACAGCAGCAGTAAAATGGTGAGCCAAAATTCTGCCAGCTGTGCCCTTGACCATGTCCTTGAGCAGCTGCAGGACCCTGCCAGCCCTGGCATGCTGGTGCCCTCCCCTGCAGGGCAATGGGTGTTTGCTGCCAACAGAGCAGCAGATCTCACCATGCAGGTCACAAAAGGCAGAGAAAGTGCCTAGGAAAGGGTCCACCTTCCCCAAACCTGCCTGAAAATATAGATTTTTGTTTTTCACCTGCATTGATGGCTATACTGCTTGCTACAACAGAAAAATTTTGCTGTAGTCAAATCACTCTTTTTATCTTGTTTTATTTCTGTTGTTGTTGCTTATTTGACTTTTCCCAAGTCTTTTCAAAGAGTTTTTTTTTGCTTCCCTCCCACAAAGTCATGCAGGAGCAGAGCAGTGCAGTGTCTGTGTGAGGGAGGAAGGTGTGTGTGAGCATGACAGAGAGAGGAAGAACAGAGCAGGACAGAAAAAGAAGCACAGAAAGCTGAGATGAGAACAAAATTGAATTTGGGGAGAAGAGCAATTTTCCAATGACATCAGCACTATTTATAACCAGCATGATGCACCCCAGGGCTGAAAGCAGCACTTGTCCACAGCATAGAGGAGAGAAAAGGAAAAACAAAAGGGAATGAAGAGCTGGGAAGGAGAGAAAGGAAAAAGAGAAGAGCAGATTTTGGGAAGGACAGTTGTTAACATGGCCAGGGACTGGACTGGGTGGGCTGGGGCTCACAGACTCTGCAGGAGCAGGGTCCATCTGCACAGCACCTCCCACTCCCATTACCACCCTGGCTCTGGGCTCCTGATGTGCTGCCTGTTACCTGCAGTAGCCAGCACTGCCAATTGCTTCTCTTTCTCGTTTTCTTTTCTTAGGCACGAAGCTGCAAAGGGAAGAAAGAGACTGAGAAACAGTTGTTGAATTTGCCCCTCAATAATCAAAATAAAAAAATATAGTAGTGAATATTTGCAGAGATCTTCACTAGGCTTGCACCAAGAATTTCTGCAAGGTAAAGAGTAAAATAAGGCCAAATGCAAATAAATCTTCTGTTCTCTGTGTATATTTGTTAATCAGAGGAGTCATGCAATTGAGGATTGTCCTCAAGGGCTGTGTTGCAGGAGGAATGGGCTGAAACTGGGCTCAGGAGATTGGACTGGGTTTCTGGGATCACTTGGTGACCAGCTGAGGTGTACAGCAGTAAATGAGAGACTGCAGGACAAGTTGAAGATATGTGTTGGATTTAGGTTACCTATCCCACCGGAGGAGAGCTGAGTGCCTCCTAAGAGTAATCCCAAAGGCTCTCCAAAGGAGTCAGTGCTAGAAAATGCTAATCTGCCATGCTAATCTCAGCCCATCTAAATTCCCCTTTATGTATGTTTACAAAGGAGAAATACCCAGTAGGCAGTGTATAATCCAAGGCTTATAAATTGTGATGTTGTATTAATCAGCTGTATTAAGAACTCTCAATTAGTCAAAGTTAAATCTGAATTGACAGTCTAGGTGGTAGGAGCTCTTCTATAACCCTTCCCTCTCTTTCCTTTTAAACCTTTCTGATTCCAGATTCTCAGCATGGGATTTAGGAACAGGCATCCCCTGCTCTGCTCTGCTCTGCGGAGTGACACCAGCCCTGCAGCTCCAGCCCTTCAGTGTTCCCTGCACAGGGGGAAAGAACCAAACCTGCCACAGATGTGGGAATGGGGCTGTGGGAGCAGCAGGGAATATACTGGGGAATCCTCTGGGGAGCACCAGCCCATTGTCCTTACCTGTGCTGAAAACCAGAAAGAGACACAGGAATCCCAGGCTCATCTTCACTGCCACCTGCCAGCAGAGCCCCTGCATCATGGATGCTGACTTCCAGCAGGTCTGGCTGCTCTAGGAGAGAGAAATGCTCTTTTGGTGCTGGTAAAATTTTTAACATTGAGCAATTTTGTCCAGCCCTTGTCCCAGAATGATTTAACCACAAGAGAAATATCTGATTTCTGTGATGCAGAGAAAGATTGGTGTTGGAAATGACAAAGGAGCAGAGACCCCACAATCAATATTTCCTCTGTGCCTGTGGGTGCCTCTTGATTTTTGAGTCCTACCCAACTGGCTTTTCTGGGGAATTGGTGATGTTATCAACACAACCCTCTTCTCTGACAGGATGAGCTGTGCCTAAAAGGCACCTGACACAACAACTGCCTAAAGCTCTTCTATTAAAAACAAGGTAAAATTTGCTTATGTTTGGTTTCAGACCACGAATGTCAGCTGAAGTTCTCTTCCATAGAAATGTTGTTTTTCTGATCATTCCTGATTTTGTATTTCTGAGTTACTATCACCAGGTTGTGTCCATACTGCCTTGCCTATCTGCTTGGTAAGGATTAACAGTGTTCTGCCTTTCAGACCATGAGCTGCTTTCCAGGTTTCAAAGACTTAATTAGCTGGCTAGGGAGGTGGGGAAAAAAAGGTTTCTTTTCATGTTTCCCCTGTGTTTGTAATATCAGAACATGTCAAATAACTCTGTAGTTGTCAGAAAATAAGGGATGATATGAAAATAAAAAAAAAAGCCCAAAATTTTTTAATATCCTCTTGGAGCAGCTAATCTTACAAGTATGTGGAAAAACATTATCTTGAAGGTAATACTGTTTGATTAGAAAAATATTATCATCATATTTAAAATATTTTTCATCTTGAAGTCACTAGAGAATTCAAACATTCAAAAAATGGCTTATTTGTATTTAGTGGCTCTAAAGAGACTCTTCCTTGGTATGGTGGAACAATACTAAATATTTCTGTGTTGGAAATGTCTGTGTTTGCTGGTCTGATGAGACAAAGGTGTGTAAGTGCCAGCTCTGCTAATCCTAGCAAAGCTCTGAGAGCTTTCAAGCAGTTCATCCTACCTTTTCAGCCCATCTGCCCAATCCTTTTTACTCAGACCCAAGCCTGGACTCATCCACAGTTTCTGCACAGCATGTTCAGAAGAAAGGAACTGAGGCAGAAAGTGTTGGCCAAATCCCATTCCCAGACTTCATTCTCCATCACCTTTCTATGGAGGAATTATGCATGGACAGAGTCCACTATCCCATGGACAAGTCTAGCACCAAAAATCGTAAACCTGGCTTTTCTTGCAACAATATTTGGAATCTGGCAAACTGCTAGACTACAGACCATGAAAATATTGCTGTCATGAAAATCCCAGGGCCTGACTCTCTGGCAAGGCTATCCCTTCTTTCACTCTCTGGTGTTATGAAGCTTCCTGGAACTGGTAACAGCTTTTTTTTTTTTTTTTAATTTTTTTTTTTTTTTTTTTAATGTATCTGTGGACTCTGTAATTAGGGGAGAGCAGTGTGTTAGCTCAGTCCTGCTACCAGGTTGATGTGGTGGAAGCAGTGGAGGTGTAGTCTGCATGGAGATTGGTATAAAACCAACCCACATCTCTGGATTCTGATAATTTTTTTGTTGTCTTTGGTTTGGTTCAATGAAATAGAGAGGAGTTAGTGAGAGATGCTCCTCTGTGGAGCTGAGTGTGAGACAATGGCGCTTTGCAAAGCAGCAGGGAGGTGGCTGTTGGGGAGAGCAGGCTTGGGGAGGTGGAGAGTTGGGTGATCATGTAAAGGGAGGTTTGTAACTGCATGTGATTTGGAGCAGGGGTCTGTGGTGGCTGGTGCATCTAGATAATCAAGTCTACCATGAAAGGGGAACTATTGGGTTGTGTCTTTGAGGTGAGAAGTGGGGTGATTTGCTCCTTTTATTAGAACTTCATGAATTTTGATTGTACTATGAGAAATGTCACCTTAGCTCTGCAAATTCTGCATTAGGATGAGTTGTGCTTTGTGATGATGGTCCAGTGTTATGGGCCACAGCCCCTCTGAGCAGGTTCCCCCTGAGCTGTTCCACGCACGCAGGAGTGACCAGGCTGCAGAGCCAGTGCTGTCCCTGTGCACACCAACCCAAGGGACACCAGCAGGAAACACAGACAGCACAAGTGCTGCCACTGAGCTGTCCCTGAGGGGCAAGGCTGGCCAGCCTGAGGGGCTCTGCAGCCCTGACTGGTAATGACCCCACACCTCTGCCCTTGAAGATTTTGGCTGCATGGCAGGTGAAAGACCCAGACCCAGGAGGTGGGAGAAGAGGGCCCTGCCCCATTTTCAGTCTGTCCCTACAGATCAAAGCCAGTGTTCATCCACAGTGAGGAAACTTGATTTCCAGGACCTGCTTTGAGGAATGTGGGTTCTGCTGGGTCACCAGTGAATCACACTGGCACTGAAATCCCTGGTGAGAGCATTTCACAGACTGAGAAAGCACCACTGTTTTACAAAGGTTCATAAGTAAAAGGGTAGATAGCAGATAATTTCCTCTCAGAGATCTAACTTAGATTTATTTAAACTGGTCAGAGTTGTTCATGACAGCAGAAAACAGGGGAAAATCGTTTAACAGAGGACTTGGTGTGGGAAGTAAGAGCAGGGTCTAGAGACACCACATTCCTAAAAGACCGAGAATAGGCAAGAGGATTGACACATGAAGGGATCATCTATTTTAAGAGAGAGAGAAAAGCTGTAAAAATACAAACAGAATAGAGCAAGACAAATTGTGCTTGGAAGCATTCTCCACACACTGGGTGAAGCTTTCTTGCTCACCTGAATTCTCAGTTCCCTGCTGTCCTCCCCACTGAGCTACTCCTCTGTGCTAATCAACACACACAATTTTCTGCACACTGAGCTGCTCCTCTGTGCTAATCAACACACACAATTCTCTGCACACATAGTGCTGATTTCCAGCAGGAATTTAGAGAAGGCATCACCTGGCCATATCACACTACAGACTCAGCCAAGCAAAACATCTAATGATAGGGACAACAGGCAAACATAACTTGGAAGGATGGATCACAGTAAGACACATGCTGTTCTACTTCTAGCAAAGAAATATTGAGTATTGTTGCTACAAAATGATGGAAAATCCTCCATTCATGAGAGTGCTTGTTTTGCATGAATGCCATTTTTAGCACTGGTGTGTTCCCTGACATCAAAAAACGCTTAAAAAGAAATTGCAGATATATCTCAATACTTGGGATATCACTCCAAAATGAACTACCCTTGCTCCTTATTGGATAGAGGCTTGATTTAAATTTGAAGCATCAGCTTTTAGTTGCTTCCCAAAATCTTTTTCCAGCATTAACTCTCTGAAATTTATGCTGTCCAACCAAATCTCAAAACCATGTGTGTCAACTATTCCTAGAACTGTTGCCTGAAATATCTTATCTCTCAGCGATGTGGATATTAGTAATGTTAACTCTTGTAATACACGTCACATTTGCGTTACTCTGGTTATTCAATATCCAATTTTATTTATCAGGGACAAGCCTTTATGACTTTGCAACTGTATCTCTCTGGAAGTGACTCCACTGTGATGACTGAAATACATGTCCAGGTTGCAAATATGAAACCCTCATTGTCCTCCAGACCAAAATCAGCATTTTCATTCCAGACTATGCTGAGATCCACAGGTGCCTGCAGCCCCGAGCAGGCAGACAAATCCCATAAACTGACTCAGAGAAGGTTTTCCTTCCAAACATTTGTCTGATAAAGACTGAGGGTCAAGCCTTTGGTTACAAATTCTCCTTCAGCTCTGCCACTATAACAATCCTCCTCTGTTTATTTTAAGCTGAATGATATTAGTAGAATCTATTTTATTTAGAACTGTTGATCCAGAGTTCCCTGAACTGCTGAATTGGAGATTTTAATCCAGTTCAAATTACTTTTATACACTCATGCAGACCTCTTATTAAATCCTTCGCTGTTACTCTGGGTTAACAGCAATCTTAAACCAATGTGTTTATTAGCTATGCTTCAGTAGAGCTCCTTTTAATGTGACACGTAACCATGAAGTTTAAATAGTTCTCATTTTTCCTGTACCAACGTATTGCACTCCAGTATCAAGCAGTTTCCTCACGTCTTCACGCTTAACAGAGCAGAACAGAAATCAAGAGAACAAAGAAATAGAAGAGGAAAGTCCTTGAGTACAAATTTCCTTACCTTCATTCAGTTGCAACATCTAAAGGTCATGTCTCATTTTAAGCACACCATCATCCACAAAGTCTAAAGAAATATTTCAAGTTAATGTGAAAATATGCCTGTGTTACAATTGCATGCTTCATTACATTGATACAATTCCTTTTTAAGTTCAGATTTATTTGTGTGAGAATGCAATATAATGCAATAAATATACATTTAGTAAAAAAAAATAATTTAATTTGCTACATTTCCACTGAGCATTAATAGCACAGCTGAAAAGGTTTCCTCTAAGTACAAGTAAAACCACCAAGATCTGGAATAGTTAATATCAACTTACCTGATTTCTCATGACAAAAATTGTTATCTTCAGAGCCTATACAACACTGGAAGTTATTTCCAGCTGTTAATAAACACTTTGTGAAAAACTTTGAGTAGACAGGCTTGATAATCTTTCCCTAAAATCCTGTGAAAATTGTTATCCTAAACCCTGAAGGACTAACCAGAGGTAACACAATCATGAGCACACAAAGTGCCTGTTGAATCCTGCATGGAAAGGCTCTGTGGCAGGTCAGGTGGGGATTGGAAGCTCCTTTTGGCAGTAGAATTGAATTGTGGAGGATTTTTTTTTCCCTTTTAAAGGAACAGCTCTGTTTACTGCAATTAGACCCATGGCACCTTTGATGGGGAGAGGTAGGCAAGGGTGAGCCCCTCTGGAAAAGCTTTAGCTATCCTTCAGGTCAAACAAGGGACATTGTCAAGAGGGCAGAGATGACACCTGAAGTGTATCTTAAGTATGGAACCTCAAAAGGAATAAAATGTGAGTTACAACAGGAAAAATTGCCTGGAATCATGGTTAGGTGATGAGGAAGAGAGATCTGGTCAGAGCAATGACATAAGGCAATTTTTGTGATGCTGAGTGATGTTCAGTAGTATCCAAGGGAAGATCACTGCTGGAAACAGTCAGTAAAATTCTGCTACCATTTACTCCAGTGGGCTGGAAATAATTCCTCTGAAATCAGTGAGTTTAGGTGCAGCCTGGTTAAAAGCCAATAATCCATTTAGTAATTTTATCACAATCCACCAAACGTTTCAACTTGTGAAACCACTCAAAACGTTGTAGCAATTAATAAGGGGAATCTAAGTGGGTTCACAGTCAGTTTATGAAACAAAAAGTGCTTTAGCAACCATTTTATGTGTGTGGTTGAGCTGTGTCTCTGTCTGTCTAACAATCCTGCCTCAACCAAGAACTTCAGATGCTGCAAGGCAACTGCAGCCTCATTTAACAGAGCTGTAGCTGGTCTATAAGATACCCAAATGTCTGTGCACAGGCAATCACAATTTTTCCTTGTTTTCATTGACTCTCTTTTTCACAAAAAAAAATTATGTGGTGGGTGTCACTGCATCTAGTATTATTTAATTCTGTATGGAATTTAATGCTGTGAAAAAAGGAAAAAATTTGAGACTGAATGCTGCAGCTGGAGGAATATGGAAGCACCTTTTCTTTGACAAGACTTACTTTTACTGACTTAATTACCAGTTGCTCAATAGCACATCAAGAAGGCTGGGATGAAAGTCCTCTCTGTAACAGCTGACAAAACCAGGTATAGCCAGGAAAATGTGTGTGCTGGGATCAGTTCCAGCCGTTTGATGTTTGCCTGTGAGGATAATTAGACTTTCAGCAGGTTTTGCCTCATGCTGTGTTTTACCCTGGGACTCTGTAATTTTAACTTTCCTCAGCTGCTGAGCAATGCTCAGGTGACCTGGGAGGGGGCTTTTGTTCAGCCCCAACTTTGACTCTTGGGGACAATGCTGTGTTCTCACTCAGAACATCACTCTGGGCAAGCAGCTTTCTCAGGAGTATAGTCTTTACATGCCTCCTTTTTCCAGCATCCCTTTGTGTGGCAGCACTGTGTCCATAACCAGCATCCCAAAATCCAGAACAGGAAAAAAAGACATTTTTAGAGTCTCTTAGTAACACAGCATAGACACACAATTCATGTAAATTACTTAAATGCATCCATTTGCTGAAGGTTGCACAGGGTAAGGCCCTGCTAATGCAATTTAAATAAACAGAAATCCAAGGAAATGCCTGGGATTTATCTGTAGGAGACAGTGTGGTGTGATGTTCTGGTAGGGAGGGAAAAAATGAAGTCTGGCTGTTGGAGCTCTATCTCTCTGTGGGCTGAGAGCACAGAGTGAAAGCAAAGCACTGTTTCTTCCTTCTGGCTTTTCCTTAGGCCTTTAGATGTGGTTAAAAGCACACATTTCTCTGTAGAAATAGCAATATGTGTGACTGCAAGAGCTGCAGCCATACATTCATTCCTGTGACCTCAGCCACTGACATGAAGTGTCCCCTGCCACCTGCTCTGTCCTGGGGTGGCAGTGGCTCATTGTCCTGGTGTGCCCCTGGGGTGGCAGCATCCTCAGGTGTGGCACCTCAGCGTCCTCAGGTGAGGCTGCCTTCCAGCCTGGTGGGGCCATGAACCAGCTCTGCCCTAAAGGAGGAGCTGTGGCACCTGGAGCACTGTAGCACCTGAAGCACATCACAAACCTGCCTGATTCACCTGGTTAGAAAACACAAATCCAGCTGTGCCTCTCTCTCACCCGATGCTGATGTGCAAGAGAGAAGGAAATGGTGTTTGTAAATAGAGTGCAAAGAAGCAAACTTGAAGTTTTATTTTCAGTTACACTTCATTTTACTACGGCAAATGTTTCCATGAAAGCATCTTTGAGTGATTGTTAAATAAATTTTGTTTAGAAAAGTATCAATTGAGCAAATTTCATTTGTTCTGAAAAAACTGTTTGCACTTCAACACTGCTCTATCAGTCCTCTACCATTACAATTTTATAAGATATTTAGTTTACTTTATTAAGAAATGTACTAGTTCTAGAAATTTTTAATTTCTCATTTTACCAATATCCTTTTATTATATTTATTTTTGGTACAACTTTTATTAAGGACAACTCTCTAAATGTATCATTGTTTCTTTGTAAATTTTTTTTCAGAGGAATAAATTTCATCTCCTAAAAGAAAAATTATATAAAGAAACTCAGAATTACTACCTGTGGGAAAGACCTCTAAGATCATTGAGTCCAACCATTAACCCAGCACTGCCAAGTCCACCACAAAACCACATCCCCAAGTGCCACATCTACACATTTTTTACAAACCTTTAGGTATGGTGATTCCCTTGGCACTTCCTGGACAGCCTGTTCCAGTGCTTTTGAACCCTTCAATTGTAAGAAATTGTCCTAATATCCAATCTGAACCTCCCCTGGCACAACTGGAGGCCATTTCCTCTTTTCTTGTCACTTGTTACCTGGGAGAAGAGACTGATCCCACCTGGCTGCAGCTCCTGTCAGGCAGCTGTGGAGACTGACAAGGTCTCTCCTGTTGTCCTGTTCTTCTAAATTCTTCTAAGCCTTCTAATGTTTACATTTTTGTAATGGAGTTTCTCATGCACTTTTCATGTAAATAATGATTGTTTTGCACTCCTTTCTGGAGGAGGAGAAAATTGATGGACTGTTGGTTTGACCAGTGTGGCTGGAGAGGTGGCAATTTCATCCTCCAATCCATGGTCACTTTTGAAAGTCTTTTAATATTGGAGCTTGATAATAAACTATGTTCTTTTACCTTGGACATTTCATCTTGTGCGTGTTGTTCGTGTCCTGTTGTGACACCTCCTGAGCCTCCTTTTCTCCAGGCTGAGCACCCCCAGCTCCCTCAGCTGCTCCTCACACTTGTGCTGCAGTCCCTTCCCCAGCTCTGTTGTTCTCTGGACACACTCCAGCCCCTCGGCGTCTTTCCTGCAGTGAGAGGCCCAGAACTGAGCACGGGATTTGAGGTGTGGCCTCACCAGTGCCCAGCACGGGGGACAATCACTGCCCTGGTTCTGATGACCACACTATTCGTAACACAGGCCAGCTGCCATTGGCCTTCTTGCCCACCTGGGCACACTCTGGCTCCTGTTCAGCTGCTGTCAGCCTGCATCCCAGGGCCTTTCCCACTGAGAACTTTTCAGTCACTCAGCCCCAGCCTGGAGCACTGCAGGGGATTGCTCTGACTCAAGTGCAGAACCCAGCACTTTGCTTTGTAGAACTCCAAATACATAGTTATATATAAAAACTTGTATTTATTCCATTAATAGAATTTCCTTCCCATTTCAGAACATGTGTTCCAGATTGCAAGGCAAGATATATTCTATTACCATCTGTATGGCAGATTATCTTTTGTCAAGTGAGCAGTTTGACTTATCTCTCTCTCTGAGTGACCACAATCACTCCTCCCTCGGGAGGGGACATCTGCTGATAACAGCTATTGAAAGTCACTGCATGGCTGATAAGAACTCTAGTATCCCATTGTGAGATGCTCCGCCCAGGGGGAGGAGCCAAGCATTCCTACCCGGATATAATCCAGAGGTTTTGAGACACCAGCGCGGCTTTCTCCACGGGATTCCCCAGAGGAACAGCAGCTGCCTCTTCTTCCTCTGGATCTTTGCAGGAAGAATACATCCTTCTCTACAGGATCCCCTTGCTCCAGCAGAACCACCCCTGACACTCCAGGAGGGCTGCAGCCATAATTTCAATTGGACTGCCACCAACACCCTGAGCCACAGGGTGTCAGGTTGGGTTCTGACTCTGTCAGTGTTGTTCTAGTGTACTGCATTGTTTATTTTATCCTTCAATTTTTCCTTCCCTATTAAAGAACTGTTATTTCCTGCTCCCATATTTTTGCCTGAGACACCCTTAATTTAAAATTTATAGCAATTCAAAGGGGTGGGAAGGGTTTACATTCTCCATTTCAGGGAAGGCTCCTGCCTTCCTTAGCAGACTCCTGTCTTTCCAAACCAAGACAACATGTATTTAGAACTGAAAATAGTTTCTGTCCTATCTATAACTTTTTCTTTAATTTTTATTACCTATGTACCAATTGCTAAGATTGGTACTTACACCACAAAACTTCCTGAACAGAATGTGCATTAAACTCTACAAACTGTTTTCAGTAAGAGTGTTTTGTGTATTTACTAAATGTAGGAAACACTTTCTTTAGAAGTGTCTGATATTGTGAAGCTTTTTTTGAATTCAAGTACGCTCTTGAGGGAGTAAAAGAAGAGAAAGCAAAAAAAAAAGGGACCATGGAGATCATGAAAATGTGTAGTGGTGAGAGGCATGGAGTCCTAGTGGTTTTCTTATCTGTGTGTGAGTTAGAATACATGAGATTTTTACACAATACTCTGCACTGCTCCTTGAGGGTTTCCAAAGAAGTTAGTTTGTGATAAAGCCCTTGGCATTTTTAAATATAGATCCTCATAAAGCCTTGATTCAACATTGAGAAATTTCAGCAGTCCAGACCTTACTTAGAAAAATATTTAATGACTTATCCAATGATCTTATTTCTGATAGGATGTGTCAGAGATGTAACTGACCTCACCAAATCTGCCAAAATATTCATAGCATATATTACACTTTTTCCCCATGATCTCTGTTCTGTAATCTGCACCTGACACAAAGAAGCAGGAGAAAAACTGTGGTGCTGTCCCAAACCCACTGGGCTGACAATATTATCTTAGAGAGCAATTTCTTTAAATATTGTCTAGATTCCCTGCTGCTCTCTGCCATGGGACTTGGCTTTCCTGATTCCATCCCTTCTCTGTGTTCCAAGAGGATGCTCTGCGTTAGTCAAGCAACTGTTTTACCCTGACGAGTCTTAAAAAGCAAAGCAACTTACAAATAAACAGAAGGGTACACTGAGAAAATTCCACTCCTGAAGCTGTTTCTTGATTGACACTGTTTCAATTATTACCCTTTCTAAACTGCTGACCCTAAGTCTTATTCTGCTTAGGTGGGGGACAATTGTGTAGGATCCCCAAAGTCCCATATAGAGGTAGGCACAGGCTGCACCCCTGGATGCAAGCAGGGCTTTGCCTGAGAATAGGTATCACTTCCTATTTTAGAGTTCATTTCTTAAAAGATCAGACCTAATGTGTCACTGAAATCCAGTGACTTGTCAGGTTCTGGTATTTGGGTGACAGCCAAGGGGAAATTTTAATGCAACACCTTTCAGTGCAGATGAACCAAAGCTGAGTGTTTCACCTGCTGTGTCTGTGAAATGCTCAGGGAAATGCCATTGCTGGGCCTGGCAGCTGCAGGGCTCAGCCCAGGCCCTTCAGCTCAGGCTGGGACATTCAGGGCTGAGGCAGTGATGATAATGCAGGGTAGAGATGTCTGTAAAAGTGGAGACACTTGAAAAAACCCTGAACCCCAAAAGGTTCAGAATTCCACACTCTGGTGCATTAGTTTGAAAAAACACAAACTGTCAATCTTTGGAAAGAATAGAACTTGGTTGTAAGGGCCTGACATTCACCCTATTTATTTTTTAGTTATTATTTATTTAAATTGAATAATATAAAACAAACAAATAGACTCAAAAGCACTACAACTTAATGTTGCTGTACTAAAGGATCTTTTAATTATTTCCACTTTACAGTGGTTAGAAGTGGGACAAGACATGGCATAAACGCTGAATTTTTTTTTTTATCTACCACAAAAAATTAACAAACCTTATTTTAAGTTGTATTTTCAGTGTTCAGCAGAGTCTTAGTGACAGCCATGAAACTGAAGCCACAGAGAATGCCTTAAAATACCTCTCTGTGTCCAGCTAAAGTTTTGGAAAGAGTTGATATTTCCTGTGTTTCTCTTCCAGTCTCATTCACACAGAACCACACAGAAATGCAGCAACAGAACCAGGGGCAGAATTCAAGCAAATTCCCTGCAGGGGATATTGTGATCTTGCTTGTACCATTGCTGTGTTCTCTCTATATTTTGTTTGCAATTTCATCATATTTTAGCATGTTATGTTTCCAATATGAATTCATTTTCTCCTACTTTTCATTTTCCCCTTCACATATGTTCAAAGCCATATAAATTACATGGCCACAAAATCAAAGGTGTCACAAATAATGAGATCTACTGTGTGTTGACAGGACTGGCTGTGGAAGCCACATAAAACCTGCTTGCAGCTGAACTTAGTCCTGCCTAGATGAAGTCAAAAGGATCTTTGCCAATGTCTCTGCTGGGGGTACATTTGACAATGTTTTCTTTGAATATGTGTGAAGATATCAAGATTTAAATGAAAATAAATCCATCCACATCATAATTGAAATTTCTATTTATTAATAAGTGGTGCAGTTTTTAAAGACAGAACATAAAAAAATCAGTTAAGAAGTATTGTTTGCATAATATATTGAAATAAACATATTAAATTTGTTCAAATATTGGACAGTGCCAGAATAGAAATTACACATACAGTTTAAAAATTACAATAAATAATATTATAAAGAGCACTAAAGGCCACTTGTATAAAAGTTGTGTTCCCTTGTCAGCCAGAATCTGAAAAGCATCTTTGTAGCATGGAGAAAATTTCAGTGAGCAAGGCACAAATACTAGTAATAATAAGATGCCATAACTAGAAAACAAAATGCAGTTGGCTATGTAACCTTCAGTCTCAGTGTTCTTCATGATGGAAATAGGAGCCCATTTTCACTATTTTGCTTCAGTTAACTTCAGAGAGAAGCTGCTCAAAGCTGAATTGGGAAGGATCAAATCTTACAGCCTAAAAAACCATAAGGAAAAGTGATACCCAGGGTCTTCATTTCCAGAGTGCCCAGCTAAAAACACTTGAAAATGCCCCTTTTTCCTCTGTACCTCTTAAAATATTCTTCAAATGGAGCACTCACATCCAGCTGTGCTCCTGAAAACGTGACATCCCACCAAATTCATGAGGTGCTGTAGGAGATTTAGGTTTGCAGCTCCTACACCCCTAGAGCTCAGTGGTGGGGCAGTGGGGTGCAGGGAATCCAGACCCAGCTCTTTCCTCACAGGCTCTGCAGTAACCAGGATGGATTCAGTTCCTGCCTAAGCAGATGTGACACCTCTGCAGCAGCTGGGAGCCCAACAGGGGTGAGGGTGTTCCTCACTCTGCATTTTCTGATTGCTTTAGGCTGTGATCTTGCAAACTGGTTGGACCTTGGTGCTCTCCTGAAGGTCACAAGGCCCCACTACCCCCAGGTTCAGGTGGGCTTTAGTTTGCAGCACTCATGGGCCACCATTTGAAGCAGAAAAATTTTAAACTATTTCCACTCTGGACCATGATGATGCAGTAATGTTACAGATAAAAACAGAGCAAATATAGCCAAAAGACAATTTAGGGACTTGTTAATCAATCTCTCCATGGGTTGAATTCCTTTTCATTTAGATAGGAGCCAGAGTGATAAATTCAGGGCAGGGAAAAGCCAAGGCAAGGACAACAGTCATTACCTGACTAGATTTTTTTTAAATTGCCAACTGTCTAAGTAGAGCATGAACCACATTTATCATACCTTCATACCTCAACAAAGTATTCACTTTTGCCTTAATCAAATAGTCCCAGTTTGCATCTAAAATGAGGAAGCTTAATTGATAATAATGCTGCAAAGAGAGGCACACAATGTAAACACAGATTCACCTTTTTGAAAACTTCCAGACATCTGGCATTTCTTAGGGACTGAAAATCACTCTCAAAATGTAGCTAAGAAAAATGTCTCCAGATCAGTGCTGTCCTTCACAAGAAAATCTATAAATAATGGCAGATTAGAACCCAGCCCTGCTCCCAGTGCATCACTGTGAGAAGGTTTCTATCTTACTTCAAGGAGAGCAAAGAAAAGCTCCACAGTTTCAAATTATAAACTAATATCTCAAGGCCTGAAATGAGATGAGAGTCATCAAAGTCATTAATACCTTTTAATGTTGAGTACATGCAAACAAAGTGCTAGTGTCAGTCAAGATGCTAGAAAGATCTGACCCAAAGAGAATTGGTAACTCTTTAACTGAGACATCTCATGCAGAAGAAGGTATAAATCGAATTAATTCCTATTACAAAGACTATTATTGACCCAGATGCCCTTCTCAAATGACATTGTGACTAGAGATTCGTTGTTTGTGGAAAGAGGTCTTGACATTCTTAATGTTACTGGGATCACACATGGGATTTTTGCTTTGTCCAGTACCTATGGCAGGCACATGAACCACAGTTCCAGGGTGGATGCACTTCCTGGACTCACCCTGATTGGAGTCTGATGAATTTGTGTGCAAATCTGATCTGGGATGGTCTCCAGATCTCACCTTGCTGTGACACCTGTCTGTTGTGATCACAGACAGCAGAACTGATTTTTAACCCTGATGATGTAAATGGCAGAGAGCTGCTAAGAACAGCACCCTTATGAACAGAGCAGTGACAGGTTTCAGTGTTAAGAAAGAAAAATAAATATTAAAATAAGCTAATCAGATCTGCCGGTCTCATTTCTTGGATCTCCTTCACAGGACCCACATATGTCTACTGCAGAGGATCTTGCTGAGTTTATCACCAGTGCTTTTTAAGAAGAGGCAGATCTTTTCTGGCATCATTAAATATTTCATGATGTGGTTACAAATACCTGACCTGACACCTTAAAGATGCATATTGTAAATTGTGATTGCAGGCCAGAGGAAGCACTAACTTCAAGACAGTTCATCTGCTGAGTGTGCAGAGTGCAGAGCAGCACAAATCCTTTCTCTGGGGCTGTACCCTGTGTGCAGGTGAATATTCATCCAAGTCTCTGCCCTTGCTTGGATCTTCTCTTGGAAAGAACATAACTTTATAGGGAGGCTGTTTATGGATTTTCAACCAGGTTCAATACTGAGAAAAGATTTCATTTTATTTGACCTGTCATGGAAAATAACAGAAACCTGAACTAAAGAATTTCAGTGGGAATTGGACAGGGAACTGCATGGCACAGCCACTGTCAAAGAAAGTCACAAACAAATTGATCAGACTGCCCCTGCTTTTTGGCTGCATTGATTTTTGATTGTTTAGCTCTAGGAAGCATTTAAAGAAGGATGAAATTCAGATTAAATCAGTAGGAAAAACAGGCCCTTTATATACAAGAAAACTGAAGCAGGCTTGTCTAGCACATACTTACATACACTTCAGAAATGTAACAATGTTAAAATAATTTTTTCATTCTTTTCCATTCTCTTGTCTTGTGAGGGTTAAATTTCACAAGTTGCCACATCTATTACTATTTCAGAAAGCCTGCAACAGGTACAATGCAGATATTTCCAAGAATCATAAGGGCCAAAGAATTCCCAATATGCCAAATTATAATGAATTACACTTTGGTCATTTAGTTTTATTCTTTGTAAATTTATCCACAAAAGTGTGCCAAACACAGATTATCCTTCAAGTCAATGCTATTTTGTCAATTAAATAATTACTAAATTTGTGCCTCATGCCATCATAGTTATTGACTTCAGAACAGCTCCATGGACTCAGCCCAGTCTTCAAAAGCTGTAACTGCTCTGCAGTTTAATCCAGTAACAACAGCAATTTGTTCTTCCTGAAGATCCATCCCAGAAGGATGAAACATGATTTAGCTGAAGAATCAGATGAAGTAAGAAGATCCTAATCCTTTAGATGTCTCTTCCAATAGAGAACAAGCAATGAAGATGAAGGCAATGCCCACATCTGGGAAAGAACAGAATTCCCTGGATGGAACGACTGCTATGAGATGTCAACAATACTGAGGAATAAAACCAAAAGTTTACTATGGTCAGAAACACCTAACAAAATATTGTCCATTGGAGCACTTTCCATCCAGGGCTGTGCAATTCCCAGTAAGCACTGGGAAGCCCAGTAACGTGTTCATGGCTCAGACTGGATGTGCCAAAGATGCGCAGTTGTGCCGCTGCAGTGTAATAGAAGCAGTCTTTACAGAAAATCCCTTTTCTAACACCTTATTTGGGCCAAATCCTGCCATCTCTGCTGGTCAGTGCCCTGGCCACAGTGGGGAAGTTATTGTGTGGAGTGACAGGGATGGTTCTGGACATGAGGTGGGGATGAGCCACGGGAGAGAGGCTGCACCTTGGTGAGACAATTAACACTGATCGTGTGCTCTCTGATCATCTGACATCTAAGCAAGTCACCTTCTGCTCTCTTTGAAGTTGGTAGACATTTGGTCATTGTAGATATCTGAGTTAAAGGTGAGATTGATCTCATCCTGAATTTGATGTGTGCCTTTGTTGCTGTACCCTGTGCTCACTGACTGTACTCCTTCATTTACCACCAGCTGTACAGAGTGTACAGCCACCAAGCTGGACATCACACGGATGCTATTTCATGGACACATTGACTGACACCAGGTAAGACCTGTACAGGGTATTTGGAAATGCTAGTTTCACTAGCTTTATAGGTACTACATTCCCACTGTAGTGGTGAGATCTTGGATTCATTTCCTTCCAGTGATCCAGTGATTTTCCTGGTCTCTTCCTTCTCAATAATTTCAAATTTTCATTAAAAAATATTTGGCTGAGGCCTAGGGAGCATACTTATCTCTCTGTTGCTCAGGGACACATGACAAAAATGGTGATTAATTATTCATACATTAATCCTAAATATAGCACACATTCATGGGTTTTGAGCAGTCCATTTCCAAGAGAAAAGGTAAACAGAGAGAAACAGATCCTGGCAGCATCTTACACTGTAGAACTTGCAGGGAAGAGAATAGTAATTTTCTGCACATCTGAGGAGCTCAAAGCACTTGACAAATATTAGACAATTGACCCTTTCAACCTGTGATCATGTGTGGAAGTGTAACTCCCAATTAACAGATTGGGAAACTGAGGCTGAGTTACATTATGCTTCTTACTTAGCAGCACCTAAGTCAATAGAAGAGTGGAGTGTATAAACCTGGAGTTCTCTACAGTGAACAATTTTATTTTTGTAACAAAGAAAATTTGGCCCCATAAGTAGCAAATAGACTTAGCAAAAGATTTTCTTTAAAAAAGCATTATAATCCTACTTTGAGCAATTTTATAAGCACTAGTGAAGATTTTCAAAATATTTTGAGGGATTTCTATTTACATTTTACAATAAATAAATACCTATCATCAATCCCAGGAGGTGACTTGGATGATTTAAAATCCTATCCTTAATTTCATTTCAATATTGTTTTTCAGGAGTAATTATATGAGATCACATGTGAAACATTTAGTTTACAAAAGCATTTCAATAAGGTCATAGTTTAACTCAGCTTTTCCCTTGCTTTTGGTTGATTAGAGATTGATTTGCTTGGTTGATTGGCTTGGTTGATTAGAGATTGATTTGCTTATAATGGAAAATGATTTAGATGTTATGTTTCCACAAAGGGATATAGTTCCTGAAAAATCTTTTTATTTTGCTGCTCTGTTTACAAAATGTAGCAAGGACCACTGTATCTTGCCTCTTATCAATTCACCGTTGTTGTATTGAAGAGTACCAGATAGATATGTATCATGGAAGAAATCAGCTGTACCATTTATATAGGGCAAAGTCATGCAAACCATGCTCAAAACTAAGCTCCTTAGTTTTGGAAGCATGAAAAAAACTGCATCAGTAAATTGTATGAAATGGTGCAGAATGACTACCACTAATATCACATGCATCTTATGCAGCCATTGGTGTTTTGAACTAGTAAGCTTTGGGTGTAGAGTAAGTGAGATATACAAAGTATGCTTACATTACAAGGAAGAAGTCAGCCAGTGACTGCCCCCACACACATTTTAAACTGGCTTGTTTGACGGGGTCCATATTGAGTCTGAAATCCCATCTCCCGTGGAGGACAGGGGCATGGAGCCGCTCGGCGTGAAGGGGTCTGTGTCTGTGTCTGTCTCCCCCTCGGCCAGGTAGCGTTTCTCCCTCATCCACGCCGAGCCCCCGCTGGGCCCGAAGGGAAAGTCGTCCCTCTCCTGGGAGATGCTGAAGCCGCTCGGGGAGCGCTCCAGCTCCTCGTGGTTGACGGAGAGAAGGGACAGTGGGGTGTCGCTGTCTCTCGTGAGGCTCCTCCGCTGTCTCGGGGACACCTTGTCTGAGTAAGGGCTTTGAAGGTCCCCGTGGGAGTGGTAGCTGACCTGGGAGTCCATTAATGTGAATATAGGCAGAACTGTTGGCCTCTCTGCATATGAAGTTGAGGAAGGTGTGGCTTGCAGTCTGCCAGAGTTTTGCCCACCTATTGATAAAGGTTGGGAGTGAGCCGTGTGGCCCCGTGCTGAGAAACCATAGGGGCTGACCTTGTTGACTGGAACCTGCTGGAAGTTGTAGGGAGTTTCACGAGAACACTGCTCAGTGTATTTATATATTATTGTTTTTAATTCAGAATATTTGTTTTCTTCTCTCTTCTCCCTTGCAGGAGAAGCGGTTTCTTTCAATGGACTTATCTCAGCAACTTGTATCTGCAGCTGTTCCATGTGATGCATATGCATATCAACAAGAAAATCCAGTTTCTTCCCCATGTCATTTACCTGAAAAATACCAATGTCATGATATTGCCTCAAGTCAGTTATTCAAAAAGAGACTATGATTCCATGGTGTGCTGCCATGTTTATTGGTCATGGAGGTTCATACAATAACCGTGATCTTCCCTCAAAGCTGGGCTGAAATGGATGGCAGTTGATCCTCTAACACCTCAGAATAAAAAGCCCCATCCCTATGAACTGTTCCAAAAAAATTATTAGTCTTGCTGGATATTTAACAGTACAGTATCCAAGAGGACACTATAATGTTATGAAAAAATCTTGATACCAGTGGTAAATAGCTATTACAAAAATACAGTATATGGAATTACCTTTGCATACAGACCTGATCTCTAACTGATAATCACAGAATCATCTAGGTTGGAAATGACCTCTGAGATCACTGAGTCCAACCTATGACCTAATGGCCACTAACAGTCCCACAACATCAGAGTTACATATCAGGACTAGTTTCCTTTCTCTTTTGCATAGGCCCCAAGGGTGGACAATCATTTTCAGTCCAGTCCCTGCAGGAAAAGGCCTTGCTCATGCCAAACACCAGATGTGATGAGTACTGAAGCTACAGGAATTAAAAAGTCCCACTTCATTATCATGGTTAGGATCTTGTGCCATACACAGTGACATGGATTCAACAAGTTTCAAAAGGCACACTTCTCAGGTAAGCAAATTCTTTCATGAAAAACTAGCAACAGAATTTTGTGATCTTGGAACAAGATCTCTGTGAGTCTTCATCACCACCTGCACAATTCTGCCTGGGTCAGCCAGAGCCAAGCACAATTTATATCAGCTCCATCATTTCTGAACAAGCACCTCAGCCTCTGTTACTGTCATGAAATTACTTACCTGCCTCTCAACTTTAACAAATTTTCCCATCATACTTTGGTCTTCAGTATCAGCTGTAGATGCTTTGGCTACATATGGTTCATTTCTGCCAAGAATTAATAACTCTGTTAGTGTTCAATATTTTTTGCATCACAATAAGCAATTTATATCAGAAAATGGAATTGCCATCTTGTTGATTTATTTATATAGATCCTTGGAGCCCTTTTTGCTGTTTATACAAACAGGAGTGAGAGTCTATTCTATGTGATACCAATGCATTCCTAAAAAAATATAATCTTGAGTTTTAATTTTTTAATGTTTCATTTTTCAAGTTTAAAATAAAGATTAAAAAGCACCAGAAGTTCAAAAGAAAATTAAAATTATTCTCCAGCTTGTTGGAATAATTTCAGGTTTGTGAAAATTATTGAGATAGTGCAGTTAGTGGGTCTACAGATGGCCATGTGTTTTTAAATCTAGTTCTTTATAATTAGTGTCTTTGGAGACTGAATCTGAGTTTCAAGGATGAGTGTGGTTTTTTCTCAATTTCATTATATCAAATAGTAAGTGTCAGAGATTGGAAATGCTGAAAAGAGACAGTCTGGTCTGGAGATTTAAAGCTGATTCCAGAATAAGTTTTCATCTATGCAATTTCCTCTTGCCAGTCCATCAGATGGACCAAATTCATTAGGTAAGAAGTTGATCTCTAACTAAATAGTTTGATTTATAACTTCATGGAATTTTGGATTCTCATGATCAAGTTAAGCCTTTGTCAAGCAGTTTCCAAACTGATGTCAAAGGAATCAATATTTTCCCATAACTTATGCCTAAGTCTAGAAAAGCAATTTCTGAACACTTGCTCTTTAACATTATTTGGAACAAATATACTCTAAGACTTTTGACATGCCCAGTTCTTCTCTTTCCTTACAAAATCCAAAATACAGCTGTGAATAAATTGTATTAGAGCAAAATCTATACCTAAAACATGTCATATTTTCCACATTGGGTGACTGGTGACATGGACTCATGCAGTTTTTGCAATCTGCTTTCCTCCCCAAATGATCACTGCCTCTTCCATGTACTTAGGTCTCTGTCTTCACGTTTATGTGGTTTTGGAATTTTCTCTGTGTGGGATAATTTATTTTCTGTAAGATTGCTTTTGTTCTGAGCAACCACAACAGCTTTGGGCACAGATTGTTGACGGTCTTGTGTGGTTCTTGATGGATATTTATTGACAGATTGATAGTTGTAAACAACAGAAGAAATGTCATTTATTATTGAAATTTTTCTCTTTGGAATGCAGCAATACAATAATATGGTGCATCTTTCACACCCAGAAATCTGTTATTTCAATTTGTTTTGTGTATCTCTCACCAATCACTGATTTAAAAGCTGCAGCATTAAAAATCTCTGCTTGCCATTTGGTGGGCACTTCAGAAAGAGAACTAATTTATTTCAAACTGTTATTGGTTTTTATTGAGCTTTTAAGTGGGTTTACAAGTTAAATGTTAGAAAATTAGCATATCAGCAATCAAATGCATGCATTTAATTTAAAACCATATTTCCAAACTGTGGAGAAGCTGAGCTGGACAATTAAGAAGCCATTGTTTAGATTTCCATCACACATTGCTCTGAGTGACTTTCTGGCTCAGTGTTTATCTACATGTATCTCATAGCAACATATCCTCTCGGTGCCATTATTTTAACAATGGATGAACAAAAATCATGCTTATTGGAATGAATTAACTTTTTATTTCTGTGTTGGGCTGTGCTGAATACTAGGTATAAAAGAATTCACCTGGGAGACTGTTGTGAAGGGTAAGAAAAAGCTCCTCCCTTTTGGGATTTCTTATGCTTGGGAGTAGATGGAGGTCCAGGTGTAAAAATCATGTCTACTCTGAAAAAAAGAAAAGTGCAACTGTTTAAGTCCATCTCCAAATGATAACACATGACAGAATATGCTGTGCATCTCTGAAGCAAAAATTCAAAAAGGAAACATATGTTGATTTGGTAATATATTGATGTTCATGATGCGTCTGGTTTTTTTTTGGGTCACAATCAATGCACTGAATTGCAATTACCTGGTAATTTAATAATAATTAAGTAATGCTTTAGCTCAGTGTTTCCAAACTTCAAATTTGAAACACAACTTCTCCTTCAAAGGAACCAAACAGCATGATTGTCAAAAAATATCCAATAGAAGCTGCTCTTAAAAATGTCAGGAGACCTATCAGATTTTGTTCAGGGTAACAAAAATCAACTTGGCAAAAGGTAGCATTGCTGACATTCCTAGCAAACCAATAACATTCTGTCAGTTGTTGTTTCTAATTGTCAGCAATATTTTAGTTTTTACTAATTATTCTTTTGGCTTGAAAACCATAACTTTAAATGAAATTGCATAAGGAAGTCTACTCGATTTTTTCATTTGGCACCAAAGGAGAAAGATTGTTTGGAATGCTCCAACACATGTAATTGTACTCTTTTACTATATCAAATATTCTTTCATTTGTCATTTTCAATGGCTCAGGTGCAAGTTAGTCTCTGTTTATTCAGTTCACCCCCATAAATGGCCACATATCAATCAGCACTAGTCCACAGACCAGTTACCTGTATTATTGGAGAATCCATGCAGATGCCTTGCATGGTTTCACAGTGCCCCATAGAGTTCTGAAATGGAACTTGAAAAAGCTCCAGGCAAGCTTCACAAAGCTAGCTAGATATTGGCTTGAATCTCCAGACATTGCTGACAGACATGCTAAATACTTGAAAAAGAGATTGCCCAGTGCATGGAAAATCTCTTTGAAATAAGAAATTACAAAGTTCAGCAGAAAGATCAGAGCAGCCTTTCAAAGCCGAGTCCGGACAAGGCCCAAATGTGCAGGAAGGGTTGCACTCCCTCAGCCCATTATTGGGAGAGAAAATGAAGGTGATTGTGTGGTATTTTAATTTTTAGAGTCACTGAGGGCCTCAGGGAATGTGCCGTGCAGAGACTGAGCAAGGACAGCTCCCCACATCTGCACACACATCTGCACACACATCTGCACACATGTGCACTCAGGCCCACACGGATTTCCAGCCCCAAGCTCTGACCAGGGCTCATGGATCAGGGGACGAGAAGCACAAGTTTCTGTAGATGTGCCTCAAAATCACATTGCAATGAACCCCTTCTGGGAGGAAACAGCTGTGGATGCAGATTGCACCTGAATAATCACAGAGGCCTGAAATTCCAACTTTTTTTCAGATAGGTCAATTACACCTGAGTGAAACCTTCTGTGCTGATGTATTTTGGCATTTTTATGGGATATTTCTGGCACAAATCGTCAGAGAATCCAGCCCAAAGAAAAGCTCAAGGAGAGCTTTTTTTTTTTGCTTATCATCTGTAAAATGGGGAGAGGAGAGAAATTTGATCCTGATCAAATAAGGCAATACTGAAGAAAATTCACAGGATTTTTTAACTCTGATGTTCTTGTTCTATATCTGAGACAGTGGTCTCTGCCTCCAGTTATCCCTGCTAGCTCTCACTTGCCTTTTGTTTTTGGGAAAAGGTTTTCTCATGGACCAGCTACATCCTGCAAACGTGTGGCTTCTGGGTGGCCTTGTACACAGATAGGCCAATGTTTTCATTTTGCCATCAAAGCTGTAAATTTCCCCCATTTACCAGAAGATTCTTACCTTGCCTGAAGGTATTTTATTCTGGAAAGCATATCAAGATGCCCTGCTGAGTATTGCTCTATCACATCCTTTACATCATAAGGCCTCAAAGTCTCCTTAAATTTTTTTTTATAGAGACGAAACTGTAGTATTCTGCATAATAAACAGAAAAATATATTAATTTTTTATATAAATTACATTATGAAAAATAAATTACATTTTGAAAAAAATTTCCATTTTTTTCAAAATATGGATGAAATCTGTCTGTTTGTAAATTGAGTGTGTTATTTCTAAACAAGGCAATAAAATATAAACAAAGAATCTATAACATTATCTAAAATCTATAACATCATAAACACTAAATTTGAAAATTTGTAATAGTTGGCTTTGCATAATTAATAGTCATAAAAATGGTTTAAAGCTTCAGAGTCACAGTTGGAGCTTGAATTTGAGCAACACAAGTCACAGGAGATTTTGAAGCTGTGAAGCTGAAGCTGCTGCTTCTATTCTTCAGTCTATTATAAAGCAAATTTATAGTATAGGCAATGCTGAATCATTTTCATCTTGGTTTTAATTTTACACCTGGGGAAGTTTTGGATAGGAAAGGATAATTAGATATAGATGTGGAAGTTAAGAAGTTTGCAGCAGTTCAGGTTGTGAAGAGGGGAAAACGTTTTAGAAATGCCTGAAGTGCCCTTGAAAAAAACAACAGTATCATATTATTGTTGTTGTAGTGATAATAATACGATTGCTCTTACTGTTGCTATTGCTACAAAATGAGCTAGTGATTAGTAACAGAATTCTTATAACAAGGAACACTGCTGGCCAGAGCACTTGAAAAATATTTGGCATTCATTTTTCACCCTTTGCTGTTGATACATTATGTTTATATATGTGTGTATACATATATGTGTGTGTGTGTGTAGATTAATCAAATAGAAGGATTTAAACATTTTATTTAAACAATGAAATCTTTACCTTCATCTGGTTTAGACTTGGGTTCTGGATGTTTGCTTTCTCAGTAGAGTCTCCAGGTACTTGTTGGTCTGAACTGGGAAATTGCTGTTATATGTTAAGATTCAAACTTGTCTTTTATTTAAGGTTGGTGGGTTTTAAAATGTTTTTAAAGTCTGTATAAACTTTCATTTAGCAAAGATAATTCTATTACAACTTTTTAAGGGCTGTCTTTAACTCTGTTGCTTATAAATATTTCAAGGTTTCAAAATTATAGCTGGGCCTATTTTTGCCAAATTAGGTATGGTAACAGCAAAACTACACATTCAAAGACTTAAGGGAAAATAGGGATCACAATGTTAGCAATCCTAATTTAAAATCTCCTTGATCATGACCCTGAAATCCATTAAGTGGCTTTGTCTGAAAGAATTACTCTCAATTAATGTTCAGGATCTGGGTACACTACACAAGGAAAAAAAAACTTGGCTCCTGATTGAGTTTAAATGGAAATTGCATGAATCAATTAGATTTGGGCAGGATGTGGGGAAGCCGTTTTTCAAAAGTAACAATAACTTGTTTGAAAGCAAGCAGATATCAGGGAAAGAAGGGGAAAGCTGTGGAGGACAGGGATGAAGAAGCTTCCAGTGGGAGGGAAGAAGTCATGGGTAACATGAGCAAAGCCTGTGTCACTTGGCTTTCAGCAGCCTTTAGAAAACTTGGAATTTTTTACAAAGTGATTCTCCTGCACCCAATTCAAAAAGAACCAGGAGTACATTTCATGGTTATATAGGTATAAATATATGGTTATATTTTTATTACCATCTTCCCTGAAGTTCTTCTAAGATAAATCTGAGACACTTCAGACTTGCATTATTTCACCTGGAAGGTGGCAAGTCCCTGGCCCCAAAATCAACAACTTCTGGAATAAACAGCCATTGCAACGAAAGCAGAGTATTTTCCCATGGGGGCATTTTTCAAGGGAGGAGAGTACAAAGTACTGCATTGAGGAGTAACAGAGCATCAGTGAATGAATTCTATTTGCTTGATGTGCTAAACACATGACCAAGGCATACTGGGAGTTTTCTAACTCTAGGGAATATCTCTTGTGGTGTGAAAATGGAGGTGACACATGTCACAAGACAAAAACTGCTGAAATTGAGACCTCAGCATGTATTAAAATATGACAGCTGAAAAGTAGGTTGCACACTCATATAATTGTGTATAAAGAGTTGAGTCAGCTCAGAGTTTTTGGTTAAGCAAAAGTTCCAGTTTCATACAAATATTAGTAACTAAATTGAGAAAGATATATTTATATAACATTTTAACAAGGAACAGCACAAAATATTATTTTATGATAAAAACACTGTGGAGTATTTCTCAAAATGACATGGCAAATGTTATTAAAAACTTTCTCCTTTCTGCATATTTTCAACAGACTGAATTGGGTCTGTCTCAAGTTTTTCAAAACACTAGAATTATCTCATCTATTGCATCTAAAAAAGTAATAACAGAAACAGTGAATCAACATGTAGCAACATGGTAATGTTATTTCCTATCATCCTTCAAAACGACATTTACCTGACAGCTCGGATGGCTGTCTTAAATGTGGGGATCATATCTTCCATAGGGAAATCACTACTGTCACCTCTGTCTTCTGCCATGGGTTCCCCTGTTCCTGCATCTGCAAAGGAGGCCAAAAAACCAGATGTGTGAACATCTCACCACACAATATTTAGAGGGATGTCTGGCTGAATAAAGCACTACATAAAGTAAGTGCAATTTAATAAAGAAATATCTCTTACAGCTTCTTTCACTGGTCCGGTCTTGAAAGGGATTTAATTATTTTGGGACATCTGTAAGACACATTATTGAAGGATCTCCTTTCAGCATTTCTGAAACACTTGGAACTTGTCTTCCTTTCCAATAGATCTTTGCCCAAATTATTTTACATAAAGGCTAAAACAGGTTGTACAAGCCACAGGCCAAGTTCTCCTCTCACTGGCATTGCCTGGAGCTCATGTACCTTCATGAAGGAGAAAATCAAGTTCCTGGTGGGGACACCCAGGCTACACCCATGGTAGCATGTCCAGCATGCACTGGTGCCAGCTGGCACAAGAAAGGGGAACCTGTTATTTAAAGACCATTCTGGGGTTATGGGCAAGAAGAGGGAAATATGTGCTCAGTGAAGCTGAGAGGAAAAATGCCCTATAATGTTTCATGGAGACCCAATGGAAATCTCTGAGGGGCAGCAGGCTTGGGGAGAGAGGGGGAGGGAAGAGGACATTGACTCTCTAAAGGGTTGAGGTTATTTTGAATATTGTGGGGGGGGTGGGCTGTAAGGGGTGTTTTGACGCAGGGTTGGATGCAGTCAGGACCTGAAGCTACCTTAGCTTAGCATCCTTGCTCATAAACCAAGCCATGATGGTGTGTGCTTTTGGGGGAATACAGATTGGCTGCCCAGTGTGCCCACTTTTTCCAGGCCAAACAGGCTGGAAAATCCAGTACTGGCTTTATCCCATATCAATTGCTGGCTTTGAGAAGGGCTGGTGTATATTTCAAGCACCGTGCTGCTTGGGCTCCAGGACTCTTTTTCTTGGGCTTCCCCAAATGTACTACACAAAACCAGGTACTAGACGTACTTGTCCCAGAAAGTCACAAACCTTCAACAGAATATGCAGAAGAACAAAGTAAAATAAGAAGAACAGGGGATGCATAGAAAGAAATCAACACAGATGGGCTACCTTCTGAGCTTTGCCAAAAAGCGTACGCTTTCATTCGGAATGCAGTGCGAAAACGCTCCTTATTATTCAAGACAACATTCTTAGGCTCTTTTGAAGGACTTTCTTCAATGGCATCTACATTCAGAGGGGTAAATAGCTTTCCTTTAGTATTGGTACCACGAACCCGATCCAAGAGACCCAGCTTTTGGCTACAAAATAAGCAAAAGTAATAATTTTCCTCCTTTGTACACCATTAACTTGTTTTCATGATGCTTTAAGTAGATAATGGGCTAAATAATTGTTTTGTATGCAAGGACACTGCTGGGGCTACCATAATTATCAATGTCTTTGTAAGCAACAGTTAAGGTCCACAGATAATTAACTGCTTTTTATGAGCATTTTTTGGTATCAATGTTGAAAATGTTACCAGAGGGTCATGCTATCCTCTCCATGCAAGGTGTCACAGTGCTTCAGCTCATGTAGCACACCTGAAGCAGTAGTTTTATTATAAAGACATGAAACAACACTACTGCCATGGGCAGGGATCTCATTCACTAGACCAAGTTGCTCAGAGCCCTGTTCAGCTTGGCCTTAAAACACTTCCAAGGGTGGAACATCCACAATGTTTCTGGACAACCTGTTCCAGGGGTTCCAGTGGGGATTTCTTCCTAATGTCTAATCTGAACCTGCACTCTTTCAGCTTGAGGCCATTCCTCTTCATCCTGTCACTACACACCTTGGTTAAAAGCACCTCTCCTCTTTTCTTGCATTCTCCCTTTAGGTACTAGAACATGCTCTAAAGTCTGCTCAGAGCCATCTCTTATCCAAACATAACAACCTCAACTCTCTTATTTTATTCCTCAACTTTAAGGAATAAAATAAAGTCAGATGTGCTGTGAACCAGATAAATCACCAGCAATATTCTAGCAGGCTTTGCCAAGCACTGAGTAGGGACACGGTAGGGAGGACGCCCTGTTTTCTCTCCACCATGACCTACAGGAGTTGTAGTGAAGTGACAAATTTTATTCCTCTGATGATTCCTTGTACTGTCTGTCCTCTTAGAGATTTACTGTCTGAATACATTTGTCCTTCAGTGACAACACAGAAATAGAATTTCATCTACCTGCCGTTCTACCAGCACCACTAACCCTCCTGACAGTGTGATGACTGCAATAATCTTAAAGGTAATCACTAATACCACTAAAGCAGAAACAGGAAAAGGAATTTGCTAGGGAGTTCATCAGCTTATATATGTTCTGAACACTTTGTAGGTGATGGATGGTACAAATATTTGATTTGCTAGTTCACTTTGCTGCTCAAATGTTTGTTAATTGCACATTTGTTAAAAAAACCCCAACCAACCAACCAAAGAAAAAAAAAACCCAAAAAAACAAACCAGGGCTAAGCCATGGGAAGAAGGCTTTTTAACACATTCCTGGGACAGCTCTAGGTAGAGGTGAATTGTGCACACATGAACAAGAGGCAGTTCTGTGTGGGACACCAGATCAAGTAAGTTGAGTGCAGGGAGGGAAGAGGCTGTTATAGCTGGCAGCTTTCTGAGAGCCACAGGTGAGAGCAGAGCTGAAGGATCAACAGCCATGGTTACCAGGAGTTAACAGGTGAGGTATCATTGCAGGATGCTCAGCTGCAGCCACTAAACCTGCTGGCAGGAGAGGCAAGCGTGGGGAGGGTCCCCTGTGCAAGAACATCGCGGCCAAGGATGGAGATGTGTGTGCAGACCTTGCAAGTGGGAAAGAAAGATTTCACATTTCTATCTCAGAGCTCTGTCTGTTGCAGTATCCCACCACAATGGGTGTTATCTGAGCATTGAGCATCACAGCTGTTGCAAGTTTTTATGCTGTTTTTGTTTTTTGGAGGATTGTTTACATGAATTATTGGGGTTCTCATCTCTACTGTCTGTTCCTGATTAATATATCTCTGACCCAGGGAGTAATGAAATGTGGGATTCCCTATCAGAAAAGTTGCAAGCACTAAACCTTTGGGTGTAAGAAGTTTTTCTAACCCTTTTGACTTTCCTTTTTGATATGAAAATACTTGTGAATGAAATTTCTGCAGCCAGGTAAGTCCAGACACTTGCCCTATCATTGCATGGATGAAGTGCACGTGTGTATGTGAGTACTGAAGTGGCAACTAAGGAGAAGTTGGGTACAAAGGCACAGATTTAGTCCTGATATATCAGCATTTCCAGGAGATAAAGCATGGATTTGAGTGAAAAATTAGAATAATCTAAATGAATCATGTCTATATTACTCAGACTTTGCCTTAATGTCATTTCCTGAAGAATTCATGGCACGGGGGTAAGATGCAAAAAGCAAAGACAAATGTATGGAGTAAAAATTGTAGAAAACGATGCTGCTTGTTGACATTTGTGACAAAATACATTTCTGACAATCTCACATTTGAGCTTAAGAACTCTTTAAAATTATTTAAAATATAAAATAGCTTTAAAAATTATTTCCATAGTTCTTCCTTTTGGGGTGGAATCTTGATCTGCTTTGCCCACCAAGGATCTGTCAACACTGAAGTGATGGTGAGTGCAGAGTCCCAGCAAGAGACTTGTGTTCTACTAACTTAGGGAGATCCTGCACCCTCTTTTCTGCATCACTTTCTCTTCTCTGTTTGACCACTTTTAAGAGCAGTACTGCTTTAAAAGTCAGATATTTCAATTCTCTATGAAATTTGGATTCTTCAAGCAGTCAGCTGCCATACATAGGGCAAATATATACAGGAGAAGAAAACTAATGAGCAAGTTTGAAAGGGGAATGAAATATAAAGGTGAGGAAGTAAAAGTCAACTGAGTGATTTGCATGTGGGATTTTTGGGCAGGTAAAGTAGGGAATATAAATTCTCATGTCTCATTAATAAATCAAGGTCTGAAGGAGGAATTAGTTTTGAGAAGTATGGTCAAGAAGAGTATAGAATCATGGCACATCACTGAAAAGAATTTTTATCCAAAGAAATGCACCAAAAATCTAGTTAAGTGATAACAGAGTCAGCCAGGCAATATAAACTGAGGGGCCTGAAGTTTTTAGAGAGAATGAGCTTGTGAGAGTGAGAATTTCTTTATTATAAAGAAAAAAGAGCAATGAGGTATGGACATCCTGGTGTTGATCTGTGCAGACTTAAGGAGACTGTGGAATAAGATACAAAAAAGGAGAAACCAAAGCAGTTTTAGGATGAGGAGATCTGTTCCATGATAATAAAATGACAAAGTTTGTTTCTGGGTCTGAAAGAATTGTGCAACAGGCTTGTTGTGGAGATCAGCTTTCTCCGGGTGGGGGGATTGCAGGTCACTGACAATAGATGATTGATAGATGAATCTCAAATGAAAGGAAGTGTTAAGTGGTCACCCAACACACACTGGCTTTGAGCAATGTACTAAATGTCACACAATTTGAGTTAGTAACACTGCGGAGAAACTCTCAAGAGAAAAACATCTATAAGGAACAGAACCTGAAAGGCAAAGAAGCAGCAAAATAGGTGAGGCAAAAGACTGCTGTTGTTTATAAAATGCTGTTTAGTACTACATTAAAATAATACAGTTGTCATTACATGTGGCCACTAAATCCCTGTCCAGAAACTTGCTTAGTTCTTCAAAATACATAACCAGCTGCCCAAAGTTTGCCCCTTAAAAGTCCTGTGATAACTGCCTTGCATACCAGAAAAAATGGAGGCATAAAGTGAGATGAGGACCTGTAGGGATCAGACCACAAGGAAAAGGGTCAGTAGATGATGCGAAGTATCCAAATATTAATCTAGTGACATTTTTAAAGTATAGGACAGCAATATAAGCAAGATATGCAGAAATTTGTCATAGAGCTGTGCAAGACTGGGACTGAACAAGATTTTATATCCTCCTCATAGATAAAATCAGAACAAAAAGTTCCTCTGCATTCAGCACAAAACCCTACTTATTTGCAGTGACATTTTCCTCTGCATATGTTGGCATGCTCATTTGTGGGTTTTTTGGTGTTTTTTTTCAGTGTGGTGGAACTTAAGGTAGATAGTACAAACTGAAAACATTTTCAGATTTTCTTTTCAGAGTTTTTCAGCTATCCCTGCTGATAAGAGTCAGTTTAGGAAGAAACTATTCTCCAAAGACTGTTGCTTGAGCCTCTTAGGTTTATGAGCTAGAACTCATCTGATCTTTTTTAAGCTGTTAAAGAAGTTAAACTTCCTGTCTAAGACTACTCTTTAGACCCATTTCTGTAATCAGTGGGAAGTCAGCAACTCTAACCAGTGAGTGGGGAAAGTGTGGTTCAGTTTGGGATGACTTTATACTTGGGGGACATGGCTCTTGTTATTGACTATGGAAAGATCTAGATGAGAAGTCATCCAAAAAGCAGGTTTCTAGTCTTAGTTAAAGTTACCTGAGCTGAAGCCTTCCTCATTAATGCAATCCTGAAGGTTAACCCTTGAAGTAACATTCAGATTTATAACAGTATGTAAATGAAACAAATATAGATAATTGTGTTCTTATCTGGCAGCCAGAGCAGTAAAATCATCAGACAATAATTCATCAGCTTCACATCAAAATATTCAAACATGTGTATAAAAAGAACCCCAAACAAAACCCAAGCTTCTTTCCAGACAACTGTCATCAGGAAAAAAAATGGACTTTATTCTCATTTCCAAGGAATGAAATCTGGGTCTGCTGGGGTTGTAGTTTTCATTGATCTTTTTAAAAGTACTGAAGGAATGTTTGTTCTCATGACACAATCTCCTCATCAAAGCAGCATGCGCATGGCTCAGTCCCGGGCGTGAAGCATGCGCCGACCGCAGCACCCTGCATGAGAGGGGCTAGGACAGTGGTTCCCACCCAAGGGCTCATGCACTGCTGCTCCTCTTTCAGACTCCCCCTTCTGATGTCAGCTACTCTTCCTCCCCTGGGAACAGTGGTCCCACTTCATTTGGCTTCCATACATTCAATAAAATATCATTCTCAACTTCCAGCACAGTTCCAGAAACTGGGGAGATACAAATCCATCCCAAGCATGCTGACAAAAATCCAGAGCAGTTTCTCTGACTAGCTTGGATAAATCACCATTTCTTGTCTTGCATGCCATTAGATCCTCTCTCTCATGGGTTCCAAACCCTGTGTCTTTGAAATGGGACCCAGGATGAGAATTCCTTAACTTTGTGGTAGATACAGATCACCAGAAAGGGAGGAAAGTGAGAGCAGTGCAGTTTCTTTCTACCTAAAGAAAATTTTTGTTCCTCAAGAGCAGTGGGAATTATTTTGGACCACCTGAGAGATTATTTTTGTGGCTTGATGTACAAGAGATGGCTGGCTTCTGCAGCACATTTTTACCCTTGCTCAGAACAAAGAGTGGGAACCACTGAACTAGATATATTTTCCAGAAACAGTCATGCAAAGAAATAATGCATTTACATCCCATCATGCATGCCAGATACTCTCCTCTCTATCCTTTTCCTAGTATTGGAGTTTCATAAACAAATGGTAGGTGTGTGAGGAGAAAAACAGTGAATTAATTCTAAGAGTGAGCCAAACAGCCCTCTGCCATGGATTTACTACTTTCACCTAACAAGGACAAATGATAATCAGGAGATTTTTCCATATTATTTACAATTTAAAATCACTAGATGTAATTAGTCTCAGGTAACTGGAAGCAGAAGGAAGTCATGTTTACTCCAGCATTTTTGTACCTTATCAGATGAACTGAAATGGGTGAACTTAGCTTTGGAAAATCAAACATTCTGAGTGAGGTTTCCAGAAGTATCCCATATTCTGCTTTGAACACTTCCTTAATAGAAATTAACACCAAACTAATGTTATGACAGACATGAATTCTGCAGTAAACCTGTTCAACTGATCTCAGACAGTCCATGGGATTTCTTAAGATTAAACAAAGAACATTCCACACTTCTGAGGTAGTTCTAAACTTTAGCCAATCAACTTTCCCTTTTATTGAGTAGCATTCTTTCCTTCAGAGAGAATCTCACAAAAATGTTCTGTCCCAAAATAGCTGACTACAGCTTCCTGAAAACTAAAGACTTCACTTTGCACCCTGAATCTTGAGGCCTAAATTTGCAAGTTTCTAACGTGAGGAGGAAACATGGAAACATCCATTCTAAGTCAACAAATTTCCACACTCCTTGGTGGTGTACATCCTCACCAGTATTTAAGGGTGGGTATGACTCAAAATCCAGACTGAACTACCATCCAGACTATCTGCCCACAAACTTGAGCACAAATCAAAACTTCAGCTCAACTTTGATGCCCTTCAGAAAAAGAAAGAGCTTTTACATACACTAAAGGCCTTTGCTTAGCCCCTTCTCTCACTCACACTTTCTAAAAGGATTGGAGATGGATGAAAATAAATAATGTCACATAAATCTATGGGAAGAATAATCCAAATCCAATTCATTGTGAAACCAGGATGGATATTTTTCACCAATGGATGCAGCCATTGTAGGTAGAAATGGATGCTGACCCACTTTTTGCTTCAAAGTGAACATATCATGTATCAAGCACTAGAAAGCAAATCAAACTGCTGAATCAAAGTCTCTTCACTATTGTGCATGGGCCAATCATCAAATGAAAAAATGGAGTGCTTTGCTTGCTGCTCTCCAAAAGCAGAAGAGCTCCAGCTAGAAAAGCTGAGTTGCAGGTAGATGGTTTCATGTTTGTGGAATGAAGTTGGAATGAGAAAACCAGATAAAGTTGAATGACAGCAAGGTATGGGATAGAGTGAAATACTTTGCAATTCAGTCAAAATATTATTTCTAATGATGTGTCTTCTGTATTCCTGAAGTGCCACAAGCTTTGTCTATGTTTCTTTGCAGGAAGGTAAAGTTCTTGCCCCAGGTCTTAGGTCACAGTTCAGCAAGATATTTAAGCATATCACTAACTTTATTCAGATTGCCAAAAGCATCCACTTGTTTTCCATTTAATGAACCAGAACCTGCAAATACACATGCAAAGATGTTGTTCCACTGAACTCAAATTCAAAGTAACTTGCATGAATTGTGTTGGCACGGTTGGGACCCCATAAGGAACAGTGTTTAGCTCTTACAGGATATTTTTCTCACAGTAAATTTCAAAATTCTTTGCAGACTAAGCTAGTTTAATTTCCATTCAATAGAAACAGAGAAAAGCACCTGTTTCTAAGCACATTCTTGGGAGAGCTAGGATAATGTCCCATGTTTTCTGAACAGTAGAACAATTAGCTATTTGTAAGGTCATGCAACTTTCTTTTTATGCTTAATAACTTTTCAGTCTTATTGTCCCTTACTTTTGATGGTGGTTAGGTGAGTTACTGTAGTTAAAACAGAAAGTGCAGGCAGGGAATGGCATGCAAGAAATATGAAAAGAATAATGCTCAACTGTTACTTAAACATATATACCTAAGTTTTCTTGTAAGGCTTGATCCAAAGAATGACTCCCTACTAATCATGACATTACTGTAAAGTGAAGAAAAGTTATTAAGATGAGACATTAATGATTACTCATGAAAAGCTGTGTGAAAAAGAATGGGAGCCTTTCATTTGTAGTTAATGCAGTGTGCAGATTAGAGTGGCCTTTTTTCCTTCCTTTTTTGGGCAGATGTATTAGGATTAGTAGTTTACAACAAAATTTTACACCTTGCAAAGTAGCGTTTTATTTTCATTTTGTTGTCAGCATTGGCAATACAAAAATGTACCATATTTCATGAATTCTTTCATACTCATTTAATAGGAAGGACAGGTACTCATTATGCCATTTAAAAAAATCAACTCAACTTTCCAAAGGCACAGAAATATTATTTATCTTATAGAGATAGGGAAACAGGGATAAATGACTTTTCTGCAATCACATAATAATAGATCTAGAAATGAATATGCTCTCCTGATATCAAGTTCTAAAGCTGGACAATGAGGATCAGGAGTAATACCCTGGAAGAAAGTTCAAAATTCTTCACTAAAGTGCCTGTACATGCAAGTTTAAATTCCGGTCAAAGTCAGTGGAACGGCTGCTAATAACAGCACTGAAAAATCAGCCCCCAATATTAATTCCTGAAAGACAGACATAAAAAGTTGCTCAGAATAAAAATATGTCTGGCAAGCAAATGCCCATCCTAAATGTAGGTCAGGCTCCCAAATGTTTGTTGAATGATTCACTGCATGCCTGCAGAAATGAGCATTAGTATCTCATCCTCATAAATCTCCCTTCTGGAGAGCTGAACAGATTGAAAAGCTTTGCAATACAGGGAGAAAAACAGTTACTGTCTGAGATTTCATGGGGCTGTGAGGTTAGGCATTGATTAAGGAAAAAAAAGCTGGTGGCACCTCTGGCATGAGGTCAGTAAACCCCTCATCAGTGAGCCACAGAGAGCACAGATCAGCTCCTCCTGGGTTGGGGAACTACACATAGGGAATATGCTCTTCTTAAGAGCAGCATCATAACTACCACTTGCCTTCACTTTTTACAGGACAGAGTCAAGCTCCAGTCCAAGGTCCTCTTCATCATATCTCACATTTTCACAGCTTTATTTTAAACGGAGCTTCAGTAAAGCCTTAGATTGCTGACAAAATTTACTTGATTTTCCACTGTGAAAAGTCCTTCCCTGCAGCCTTGCCTTGGGATCCAACTTCTGAAATGGATTTTCCGCTCATTTGTGACCCCTATGTTCTTCACAAATGGTCTAAGAACAAGGTCCTGTATCTATCTGTGACTTTGTCATCATGCCAGCTCCTGCTTCTCTCCTGATCCAGGAGAGATCCTAGAAGGATGTGTCTTGGAGTTCAACTCTAGAATTGTGGAGTTCCTAAAGAACTTTCACTCTACTACTAAAACCTCTAAACTTAAAGCACTTCTGGTCCTCAAATTTTGACACAGCCAGGCCTCATTTTCAGTTTATGAAAAGCTTCTGTGAAAATTTTGGACCAATTATCTTATCTCCTTTGTCAACCATGGATCAGATGATGCAATTAATCACTACAGCAGCATTACTACTTATTTACTTTCTCTTTAAGTACTAAACTGATGGAAGAACCTCAAGACTGAGGACACTTATGGGCTGTTCTCCCCATTAGGCCCACATTCCCTTATTGCTCATTTATTTCAATACAGTCAAAGCACAAACTTCAGTGGAATACAAGGAATAGTTTCTATACCAAATCCCTGCAGAAGGAAGAAGATTTTTTTTTTTAATTATCTTGTTTGTAAATAAGAGTTTTATAAGAGATGGGATGTGGTACTGTCAAAACAACCAGATTTTATGGCTCAATCACATTTCTACTGAAGTCAGTGGATGTTCCCACAAGTGCCATCATACGTCTGTTTACCTGGAGGGTTTCCAATACCTTTAATTGAATGCCTCATTCCATAAACACATTTCTGGTAGCATGAAGGCTCCCATGCAGGTGTACTGATGATTTTGCTGAGGGTTATTATATATATAATAAAATAAAACCAAATTACATCCAGCTAGAATGAGGGGCCTTGGGATTATAGCTTTAAAGATTTTGAGCTGTGAGTAATACTTTTCCATTTTTAATTCAGTGTGTTGACATCAAATGATTTCTACTGCCCGAAAGCTCCAGTAACTCAGAACTGCTGCAGGTGCAGGAGCTTCTCTAGTGGGGCTGTGATCAACAGTGAACTGCAGCAGGCATTCTCTTACTTAATTTTAATCTGCTGCTGCATCTCAGCCAGAACATTTTGATTCAAGTTATGGAATTACATACTCAAAAGGATTTTAGCTCCTAATTTCTTCCCTACATATTAAAGACCAAAATTCAGCTGTTACCAAGACTGGAGATGGCTAAAATCTCCAAACATCTGCATTAATGCAACTGAGCTTGCTCATGACTGCTTAGCCTGGGGAGTGCCATGGCTCTAAAGTACTTGAGGTCCATGGGGGTTCACAAACTGGGTACCTCCCACCCAGTCATCTTTGAGGAGGTGCAAGTGAGCTCATGATTTTGATGGTAAGAGGAGGAAGACATCCTTTCCCAATAATCTGTCACTAGAGCACTTCCCTGTATTGTAAGAAAACTTGAGATAGGTTTTTCTTCTCTGCTAAATGAAGCTTGAATCCCAAAAGTTCCTAGAAGAACAGCAAGTGTAATTTTTTTTTTTTTGGTCAACTTCCTATATTGAAGTTCTCATCTGTTACATGGAATATTTAAAAAACAAAAATAAAAACATGACTTTTCATCAAGCCAGGGACTAGAACTCCAGACCTGACCTCTGGCTCACAGTTTTCAAATGTAGCTACAATTTTGTTCCTTTTCTCTGTGCTCTAAATGGTGAAGCAAACTGAAGTAGCTTCAGCACTGTGGAGCTATTTATCCTTTAATTGCTATTGAATTTCATGTGGGTGACTCATTGATAGTGGTTTAACATTAAGTTTTGAGTTACAATTAATGTATGTGCATTTGACTCTTCTACTTATCTGAAGAGGGTTATAAAGATATCATTTCCATTTCAGACTTTGCAGGTTGGCTGACAGTGGCTGCTCTGCTGCTTTTCAGTGACTGGCCAGCGCTGGGGTTGAGGATTCCTTCATTCTCTTTGCTTGTGAATACTCTGGTGTGATGGGGAGCCTTGGGAGCTTTCCTGTTTTATTCAGCATGGGTGGCAACAGGCCCTCAAACCTAATGCACTTTTACAGTACTGCCAGAGAGACTGACTACCCTGCTGTTCCATCTTAGACACTCATCTCTGTATTTACTGTCAACAAAACTTTGCACAGGGTGAACTGTCACTGGGTCACACCACAACATTGCTCTGTGCAAGACTGTGAAGCAACAACAGCAACCAGAGTCTTAAATTCCCCCCAGAACAGCCTGGATGCTAAACCCTGGCTCTGCAGCATGGATCAGGAGAAATCTAGACCATGATTAGTCATAACAAACAATAAAGCTGTTTACAGACAATCAGCAAGCAACACTGCCTTTGTACAATTAGCATTTTAGCTGTGTTGTTAAACTAGGGAAAAAAGCAAGCAGTTAGGAAATGGACTTGTTAATAATTTTTAATGATTACCTGTGGTGTTAGTAGCATGATTTAGTTAACAGCTCATGAATCCACATATCCACATAGAACTATTTAGCTTGCATCCTCCAACAGCTGTATTAAAACATATATGTATAATAATGACAGCTACATACCTGGCAGTACCATCCAATTGCTCTTTCCTTTTATAGAAGAGAGGATGCATTACAAGAAAGCAATGAGAGAAAAATCACATCATAAATTCAGCACATTTTTAAAATATAAATTGCTAATCTACTGCTAATACCTTATTCCTCTTTTGTTCTGTGACCATAACTGACAGAAAAAGCAGAATAAAAGCTACATTTTCAACTAGCTATAAAACAAAAAAAGAAGTGATATAGATTTGTGAAACCAGTCTGTGCTGCTTAGATTGGCAATCCAGTCTTTAGTGAGCAGTGATCTTCCCTGCCCTCTTTCCCAGGATCTTATTTGCAAAGCACCTATTAAATTTCAGATCGCATCTGAATCACAGAAGAACCTAGACAAAATGAGCAAGCTTGAAGTCACAGTAATGAGTTCACTCCTTATGAATCTGAGAATTATTCTCTGAAAAACCCTGCAGTCAAGAAATCCTGAAGAAATTACTCTGTAATGGAAAATGTGGGAATAGACAGAAAATGAAAGCAATGAAGAAAAGGAAAGAAATGTTCTGAGCCTTAATTAAACACTTTTGGTGGGTTCTTTGTTTTTGTTGGGTTTTTTTGTTGCTGTTGGTTTTTTTTGTTTGTTTTGTTGTTTTTTTTGTAGAGGTTTCCTTTTTGAAGCGCATGAAATTGATTCTAAAAATGTATTGTGCCTAAAACAAAGAAAGGGTGAGTATTTGTAATTTGCCCTTGTGAAAGCAGGAGTCTGAAACATTTCAAGGCAGTCTTGAGCAACAGCTGGAGCTTCAGTATCAGGTAAGTGAGCACAACTATGCATGGAGACCTCTGAGTTGAACAGCAGTTTAGGGGCACTTTTCTTCAGAGTGAGGCACAGCAGCAAGAGCAGGAGGAACATTTAAAGCACTAACTTGGATATGTAATGCTCATTGTTATCAGCTCATAATCTGTAGCTAAAGGTCTTGGTTTTTCATAGGGCCATACAGGTTTTTTAAAAAAAAAAATTTTAAAATGTTTTTTTAAAATGTTAAGATCTAAGTGTGAGAAAGATGCTTGTTGGACAGGCAAGGAGAGTGAGGATCAATCTAATAGCCATAAACAGATAAGCATCCATTTTATCTGAATGTCTTTATGTATGGAATACTTTCACTGAACTCAGAAGTGGTGACTGAAATTAAACCACTGCCTCAGAAAAGATTCCTCTTCTTCAGAAGAGTTTTCTGGAAAACATCTGTTGCCTACAAAAGCCTCACTGATATATATATATATGTATATATATATAAAGTCTGTGTTTCCTATCCTGACTGATACTTCACAGAAAATGATGATGGAGAGGTGGACAATGCACTTACCTGAAAAATGGAAACGATACAATTGATTCATAAAACCTCCAGGTAGCAACTAAATCAATCCTGTTGGGGTTAGTAGCATAGTATCTCCAGGCAGCCTAAATTACAAGGGAGAGGAAATAATTAGTGTTAGGTGAAGTTATTTCCCATCTGACTGCAGCCAGACTCTGTCAAAGAACATAACAATGCACCTGAGTCACTATCTGGAAATTAATTACTAATCAGCCATACCAAATGAGTGCCACTATATGGAAAAACTTTTGACACTGAATTTTGATCTTGGAGGGCTGTTAAAGGAGACAGGACATGGAGAGAACCATTATCAGAACATGACATTACATTAGACTAAAATGGTTTTATTGTCCTGTCTGGTATGTCTAAAAGAGCTTCAAGCACTGCTGGACTTGTCCAGTAATTCTGGAAGTACTTAAGATAGTTTGCCTCCTAATGTATTATCAGAAGAAATTTCACTAGGCAATTTCCTACTTCAGCATTTAGTTCAAATTAAAATTCCCCCCAAAAAATTTCCCCAACCTGAAACCCACTAGCTGCATAAGCTACCTGATCAGTGGAGATGCTTTAATTTAAAATTAAGTTCCATCAAATTCTATTCACAATTCATGCCTGCAGCCCCTCTGTTTGCTAAAGTGTGTTTTTAATGAGAACAGCCATGAATTTTAATGCCATTCAGCCTATTTCTCCTGAGGACTGGCTCAATCCTGAGCTCCAATGCTTCCATTTGTTATCACAGAAACTTTCTCTGTCCCTCTGTGAAAATGATGTAATTTACTTAACTGTTCTCAGGATGTGCTCCATACCTAGTAAGAATAAATAATTTCAAATTTGTCAGCATACAGACAAATGATTTTAAGCTTAATATCCTGAATTCATAACAAAGGCCATAACTGGGCTCTCTTCCCATTGAATTTCTAGATCATCCAATGACATAACAAAGGATACAGGGTGCAGATTAGTTTTTAAACCCCACATATACTATTTATATTATTTGCCTTGATTGAAATTGTCACTGTCTATTGTGTTACTTCTATTGCTGTTTTCACATCAATAACAACATAACTGTTTGCACAGAAAAGCATTTTCTCAAGGGAACTGAAAAAAAATCTGTATTTTGTAAAGAATGTGTTTTCAACAGCTTGTTTCCTGTTATTTTGTGGCAGTGATGAAGAAGCCAGTTGGTTTACAGAAGCTAGCAGATGAGATCCTTTCTTTGCAAGACACTGTTCTTCTGAAAGTTATTCTGGGAATTGAGAGATTCCTCAAAACTGCAAAGGCCTCTGCATTATCCAACTCAACTGACAAACAAAAATTCTCACCTCCTGCAAAGGGAAGTGAGAATTTGGGCAGGGGAAAAGTGGTAACCCTTGCTAACATGATGCAGTATTCTTCATGCACAGCACTTTTTCAAGGAAGAGGAAAGGGCTGCAAACCTGAATGAGCTCAGCTGCTGGCTTTCTTCTTTTCTCAAAATGTTTTTGACGATGCTGCTCCTGGACCTTCAGTGCCAGCCCTGACCCCAGAATGCCCTGGAAGCATAGAGTGATGCAAGATTTTAGACTTTTCTTACTCAGAACAAAAGGGATTAATGATGAGAGGATGCAGGGTGGAGATGGAGATGGCCACAGGGAGTCTCTGTGCAGTTCCCATGCCTTTCCTGCTGCTCCACTCATGGGACAGGAGGTTGTCATGCTCCTCTCAAGGACCACAGGCCACACCAAACCATTAAAGGTCCTCAAGATGTCTACTGCCTTCCCAAGCTGGTGGTTTCCAGCTGCTGTGTTACTTTCCATTTCCACTGAAACTCTGCTTGCATGATACAAGGGCTGTGCTATACCATGCTTTGGATCTGAGAGTGCAGGACTTGTCATCCTTTGTGAAATTCTTTCCAAGTCTGGATCTAGAGGAAAAATATCCTAAAATGTGGGACTGGGGCAGTTTCTGTTGCTATTCAGCCCATCTCAGTCAGATTTTGTCTCTTTCTTATCTGAGGACATTGCAGACAAAGGAAATAAAGGGCTGGGTAAGATGGGTCAAATTCTAATTATTACATTGGTGGGCCCCAAATCCTTTGAAAATATGTTTTGTGGGGGTTTTGCTAATAAGTACCAGTAAATTACCAAATGCCAGTGTACAGTCTCATGAACTGCCTTGTGATTTCCTATATTGTTCACTTGCTGGTTTAATTCTGTCCTGTCCAACTAGCACTGTCAGGCAATGCCCACATAATGACTTGAGGAGTATTGGGGTGACATATTATTCCCAATAGGCTCTGTGCAAAGTTGGGAAGAAACAAGTTCCATTTCCTGATACAGACCCACTCAAGAATCTGGAGTATTTCTTTAAAAGAGATTTGGTTCCACTGGTGATTTTATTAAATTTACCTTCTTTTTGCAAGTGCACAGAGCTGGGCTGTGTCTAACAGAGGAGGGGAAGGTACTTACTGCAGGAAGAGCAAAGAAGGACACTCCAATGAGAGAGAAGGTGGCTGCAATCAGCCGTCCCTCCCATGTTTTAGGGGTTTTGTCACCGTATCCAATCGTGGCAAGGGTGATCTGTGGGCACAAGAACCAGGGTTTAATGTGAGAAAAACAAAGCCAACAGCTCTGTGTAAATGCCACCATGAAAGCTGTGTATGTAACTCAGCCCTGAGGATGCTCATGCACAGCTTGGTGGAATAGGATCTTGAGGATGGGTCAACCAATTTTTTGATGGCATCATAATCCCAAGGCACTGCATGGAGAATGGCTTTAGTCTCAAAGCAGCTGCCTCTTTCAGGTGCATTTGCTGCAAGTGAACTCCGCATAAATCTCCTGCTCACCATCAGTACACAGTCAGGAATGGGATTTGCCACTTTTAACAGCTTGCAGGCCCTTAATAACGTGTCAGAACTAGCTCTACCTGAAGTTCTGGTGTTTTTAAAACAAAGATGTCTTTGTGAAAACATTCTCCTTTCTGACACATTTGTTAATTTCCAGCTGTGTACATTTTCTCATCACTGAGACTCCATCTAAATGTCCTGGATATCAAAGGACATGGAAACATCCAGGTGTTCTAGGCAACACTTGGTATCTTTTGACTAATAATGGGGGAAGGGGAGTATTTTATATTTATGAGTGAACTACATTGAATAAAAAATATGCTGCTGAATTTAAGTCACAGCATGACATAGACTTCCTCAACTATCAGTAACAAAGCAACGTGAATTCTGGAATGGCAGGAATATCCGATTGAATGAGTGGTGCAAACCAATACTCCTCTCTTAATCAGAAGAGACAAGAACAGATGTATCAAAAGTCCCTCTTGTTCAGCATTTTACCACTAATGGCACTCCCTAATCTTTGAGGAATGCATGTAAGACATGAGAATTGTTATGTTAACCTTTCCAGAAATATTTTTTTACTTCCTCCATCTGAACCCAGAGATATCTTCAGTCACTGCCTCCATAAGAACTAAACCTGCTATGCATGTCTTCCTCAACTGCCCAAATGTTTGGTGCTCTTTGACAGCCCAACAGACCCATCCACTGGGCACCTCTGGCTCTGCCATTTTCTGAGGAACACAGCTCTCACTGCAGGACACTGCTGGCATGAGAGCTCAGTCTCCCATAGTGCAGTTACACCTAAAGAGATGCTCCTCTAAAAGAGATTTCCCAGGCACCAGGAACACAGATTGATTTCTGAAGGAAATTAAGCACCTAAGGGCCATTTTCTGAAAATCAACCTGAAAATCAGCAGGGTTGTAGGTTCTGTCAATTGGTTGTAGAGACACCCCTACTTTGGTAATGTTCCTGTGTAATGTGCCTTTCACCCAGATATAGCAGCACTTGTACTGTAATCCCTAAAACTTTATCTCTTCTTGGACATGGAGTTTTAAAGAAGTGCATAAGGTAATTTTGGAGTCACTTACCAGCCCCCACCACAGCGCATCTGCATAGGTTTCAAACTCCTCTTTCATCTCCACCCCATTAGCATCTTTTTCAGGAACATCTTTTTCAACCAGATAAACAAGAAATGAGGATAAGATGAGTGTCAGGAACCCAATGTACCAAGCAGTGATGAGCTCCTGCAAAAGAAACAGATGAACAGAGAGGGGCTGAAAAGAGCCTCAATATCCACAGGAAGAGAGAGAAGCACAGGGGGTAACAGCAGAGCTGTCACTGCTGGCTGTGGTCACATCCACGACCAGCCCAGCTCAGCACTTAGTGGGAAATAATGCAGAGATTTACAAGAATTGGCCCTTACACAGAACCTTCCTTAGGAGCAGCCTGGAGGAATCTGCAGCTGTGGCTCTGCTTTAAGCTGGGCTAAGGGCTGAGCTGCACCCATGGCACAGGGGGATGCAGGGCTCTGACCCTGACCTTGGCTTTTTCCTTTCCTTCTGCCCCTGGGCCTGGCCAGTCTTGGCAAACAAACCAACATCTCTGCTCTCTCCCTACCTCCAGAGAGCCAAGGCTGCAGGAGGCACTTCCATCTCTTCAGCCATAACAAAGCTGATCCCATCATGAATGATGTTTTCATAATGAATTTATGCAATAAGAACAGACCTTGAAAATATTCAGTGTGCAAACAAACCCCAAACTTTCTGTTTTAGAGAGAATGATTAAAGTGGAGTGCCCCATAGAGGCAGGGCATGCAGCCACCCAAGTTAAAATCCCAGAATGCCAGAATATCTGAAAAAAGGCAGAAATTTTTTTTTAGCTCTTCAGAGGTAGGTAAAAAAATCAATATTCCAATTCATTTTTATCATTCATATTAGTCATTCATCCAATTCAATTCAGTGTATTGAGACAAAAAAAAAAAGAAAAAGAAAAAAGTTGTAGCTGATAACTATATAATTGAATCTTGAAATAAGTGAAAAACTTTCCTAGCTAATTTCTGGTGTGCAGTCACAGAAGGAAATTAGCAAAATTATTTTGTCATTGGCTCCAGTAAAGCAAAATTCTCACAACCCCCTCTAATCTCCCCCAGCCAGCTGAGGTCTAAAAGTGCATGGTGAGGAACCAAACAAGTAATACTTGAACGAAATCCCACACAATGAAGCCTTTAGCAATTCTAAACAATGTTTTTGTTACACAGACTTCTTCCACGATCTGTTTCCTGAGAAACATTTTTGACATAAGTGTTTATCTGCCACCTGTCTTGTAGCAAGTTTATATGAGGAAGAGGCAGAAGTTCATAAGAAATGAAGCATGGTGGGCATCCCCATTAGTCTGTGCACAGAAGCAACGTCTAAATATGCTATGCCAGCTGGCATTTTAACCTTCAAAACCCCCTAAGATTTCAGGAATATCATCCATGGGTAAGAAAAAGCAGTATGTAGTGGAGTATATGTCTTTTTTCTATATCCTGTGCAGATGAGAAATCTCATCTAGAGGATGAGATAGCAGATATTTTAAACAGTGATTTTAAGCAGATAGTTTTTGACTTGTAATAGTGTTTTGTGAAAATGCAAGAACACAAATACCTGTCTGGTGCAAGACAGGGTGTGTCTGACTACAGCATCAAGTTGGGCCAAGCAAAGATGACTTCAGAAATTTTTGCCTTTCAGGATTCCCTCTGTGTCCATCTCTGTATTGTCTGACCTAAGCTTCCAAAGAAAAATTTTGCCTGTAGCTCCCTTGGAAACCACATTTCTGTGCACATTTCTCAGGCTACTCAGCCTCTTTCCATCCCTTCAGAGACCTACTCCATCTGTTGATCAGAAAAGTCTGAGACGCCACTACAAACATGTTGCAACTTCCCAGGCTTTTTTTGTCAAGGATTTCAGCATCCTTCACTACAAAAGGGATGTTCCTGCTTTCCATTCACAGTAAAGGCAAAATTCTTGTTGTAACATGTGGGAATGAACATGGTCTCATTTCCCAGCATCACTATTGAGCACAGACAAGTAAAACAAAGGGCAAAATGGTTCAGAGAATGGAAAAGGGAATAAAGCTGAAAGAACAAAACTGTATTTTGAGCTGCTAAACATAACCCCAAGGCACTGCTGTACTTGTGCACCCCCTCTCCTTTTAATCTTCCCCCCAAGCCCCATCTGAGCCCTGCAAACTCCTCACTCACTTTGCTGTGTGCACAAATGGCTGATCCCAAAAGTTTCCAGGTGCCGCCGCGCCGGTCCATGCGCAGCATCCGGAGGATCTGAAGGAAGCGGAGGCTTCTGAGAGACGTTGCCAGAACATTGCCCTGGTTCCCAACAGCAACCACTGGCACTGAAGCAATCAGCACAAAGATATCTGCAAGGCAAAAAGGACAAAGCCTGCCAACAAAAGTGGCCCCATCACCTGCTTCTTAATCCCATCTGGCTGTGCTGCAAATTTCCCTAGGCGAGTTTCAGAGCTGCCTGCAAATGCCTTCTCCTGCCAATTAATCAGATATCTGCAGCTGCCACACATCAGTATCAGGCACAGAACCCCCTGGAAAGCCTTGGGATCTATTTACAGATCAATGCACTGGACCTGAGACACTGAGCTCACTTAGGGATGCGCGGAACAGTGTCCTAATGCTGACAGAAAATCAGCTTTGGCTTCATCTATGCCACTGGAACACCACAGTGAACAGGTCAGCAGATGAGAAATTCAGGTTTGATGGTACCATTACGATTTTGTTCTTCTGGCTGAGTTTTCCCACTAAAATCTTGCAATCACTACTACTATTTTTTTGAAAATGCTCACAGGAGCAATTTGCTGATAACTAAAGAGGTTTGAAATGTGAATAAATTATTTTTGTTTTCTTTCTTTTTTTTTTTTCCCCCCGCTTTTTTATCCTATATACACATACAAGAAGGAAGTGGTACCAAACAGCTTCAAACATGCTCTGGGCACTCAGTCTTTGATTATTGTCTTTATTGTCTATTTCCAGCCAAAAAAGTGGATTTCATATTTATTCACTTCCAATCATTCTCAAAACAAACTTGTACCAGTGGCAAATGAGAGATGATTTTAATAAATCCAGGATATCTTCTGGTTTTTACCCAGATATCAATGAAGATTCATACTCAGGAGTGAGATGACACTGTTACTGAGAAGGAATGAGACAGAATCAATCCCACTTGTTCACATCTGCTGCCTTCCCAAGCCTACTAAAATATAAGTATTTGTACAACAGTAGCACCCAAAGGAGCATCACTAAATTGAGGATAGCACAGATGCACAAAGAAAATTTGTCACAATTTTGTCTACCATTTAGATCCATGAGATGAACAAAAGGAGAGGCTTGTATTCATGCAGCACCATGGCTCAGAATGTTATGTGCCGTACAAATAAAGAAAAAAACCCAGTGCTTGGCCTGAAGAGAGTTGAAACAAGTGAGGGTATCCTAAAATCAGTGAATGAATGGGGATGACCAGGGTTCAGGGCAGACTGAGCTCCTGAATGTTGGCTGGTTGGTTTGTGGATATAATGAGTAGTTGCAGGAGGGTATTCAAACATGAATAATGAGTAATTGTGTGGATAATTATAGGCAGTGCCTTCCAAGCTTGAAAGACAACATGGGAGAAATCACAAAGATACTGTTTGTAAATACAGACAACAATACAATTGTAAAACAAAACACAATTATGAAAGGGAGCTGGGGAAGATGGTATAGAGTCAGGTTTGAAACTGAAGGCAGAGAGAGTCTTCCTGAGGATGAGCTTAAGAAAAGTGAAATGGGGCTCAGGACAAGAAAAACGTATTTGAAGAGTAGAAGCATTCATTTTTTTTTTCTCATTTACTAGGTAGCCAAGTGTCTCTTAACTACAAGTTATTTCTGGGTACTTGAAATAATTGCTCCAAGGACAGAAGTCCTGGCATAAAGGGCAGATATGATTTTGGTGCTCTTTGCACTGCCAATCACCAGTTTTTTGATATCCCCCAAACTGGCTTAAAAGGAAAAGGGACCTTAATGAGGCAAACAGTAGTAGAGAGTAGGTGCCTACCCAGCATGCACAAAGGCTTCCTGGCAAATTTGAGTCTCCCCCTCCATCCTTTGTAGCGACAGCAACAGCCAGCAGCCCAGATTCTTAAGGCAAACTCTGCTCCAAAGATGAAAATGGCAAAAGTTTCCTGTATCGAGACACAAACAACATTGTTAGTCTCACAAGTTTTGCAGTAATTTTGAACACAAGGATACAGTTGAAGGAAACAGATGAGGTGCAAGTGTTAGGATATGTGTAAGAGAGAGGAAAAAAGTGGAGGAGAATCAAGATTGGTGGCAGAGGCAAGGCAAACAGGGGACACAGTTTTCCAGCCTGCTAATTACCATGCAGGAAGGATTTGCCCCTGCTGTTGGGTAAAAGTGAAGTGCTCACCCTGGAAGGAGAATCACTTCACAGAAAGACTTCCTGCTCCACACAAAATGAGGAGATGTATGTGAGGAGTGACCGCAGAGTCTCCAGGGCACTCTGTGCCCACCCCCAGGGTCAGCCACCAGCAGCTCATGCAGCCACATCTGTCCAGACAGGGCAGGACACAGGATAGTCACATGGTCATAACTTTAAAGCAGTGATAAAGACATATGTAAGACACATTTAAGGCATATGTTGTTCCCTTAAATTCCTGGTGGATGAAAGAATGGGATTTTCCACCTTGCTCCAGACCCTTTCTAAGCATGGGAAGGGAATGGGGAGCAAAGAGCTTCTCTGAGATGCTCAGCAGGGTGGGGTGCCAAGGGCAGCCTGGGGCACATGGTTACTTTTCCTCTCTGTGAATTGCTGGCAAGAAGAAAAAGGAGACTTTTCCTCATGCTCATTGCCCACAGCTTCTAAAAGCTGCTGAGAGCCATGTAAAAACAAGCACAAGAGAAGGAAAGATAGGTAACCTCAGGCTTTTTCAAATGTGAAAGATGGGCCTAAGCAGGGTAACAGAGACCAAAAGCAAGTTTCCCATTCCCTGAGGGATGAAGGTGTTTTCATACAGGCACTTTTTGAGAAAGAACATGCAAGAGGAATTCACCTTTCATTCCTTTTCGCATTTAGCTCTTGCTTGAATCTATATGTCTCTGGAGGTACAAGGGGAAATGGAAATTGAGATCCTGGAACTAATTTTAGTGTGCAGTTTCCCTAGGGATACTTTAAACAAGGCCAGGTTAAGTGAGACATTGTGCCCTGTATTTTATGATAGCTATGGGAGCAAAGAAAGTTCATTTTTAGGGTCATTTTCATAAAATGTTGAATTTGCAATTTTATATTTAGGGAGGGTTTTTTCTTTTTTTTAATTCTTCTGCTAAATGGGAAGCCTTGCTGAAATAAAGTCTTGAGCATGAACTTCAGCATTTATAGAACAAGCAATCTGGAATGTGTTTGCTGTGAATATATTTTCTCTCAAAGGCACTGCCTGAAGCAATTTCAGTTATGCTGCTATTGGACAAAAACATGAATCCAACTCTGATGGATTGAAAGAAATACTAGGATTAATAGAATACTATAGAATGAATCAAAAGTGTTGAAAGATTCCTCCAAAAATATTTTTCAAGTGTGCTTAGGTCTGGCACGGTCAATAGGAAATTTCCTGATAATCTGATGGAAGGACTGTCAGACAAATGCTGAAAAGCCATTGTTTAAAAGCCTCAGGATAGGGTCTTTGCTCTCATTTTCATTTTGTTCAGGAACCTCACTTACTTTTTACTCAGTTGGTGTTGACAATGGACTGGGAACTCTCCAATATGTAAGTGCACAGTCACTGCTGCAGGAGCAGAAGCCTCACTGCATGCACAGCTGGGAGCAAGTTTCCATCCCTGCTGCTGGGGCTGATTTCATCCAGGACATTACCAGGGTGATGCAGCAGCCACAGTTCACTTACCAGCAAGAGGAGCCAGTCTCCAGAAACTGTTTCATACTCCTTGAAAGTTGTCAGGACTGCTAAGATCAAACACCCCAAGACAATCAGAAACCTGAAATGAAATAAAAAGCACAGCATTTTTAATCCCTTCTCTATTTGCACTGGAGATATTGCCTATAAAATCATGAGTAGAGATCTCCACGGGATGGCTGCTCCCTGTTGGTGAGAATGAAGTGGGTTCTGATGAAGATCAGAAGTTTTCAACCAGGTTGGAGCAGGGGGAATTGGCAGTCATAGCAAAATCCAGAGTCAGAATGTTGCTGGGACAGACATGCTTTAATCAACCCATATTCTTCAGGAATGAGATGGGTGATAGTGCATTTTGGGAAGGGCTTGCATGATATGCAGAGGATTGTGTTGCTCAGGAGGTCCATTCCAAGCTGTGTGCTGCCCAGAATGGCACTGCAGTTACTGCCAATGGATCTCCCTGGCACACCCTGAGGCCTGGGAAAGAGTAAATGCTTCACTACAAGGCAGCACTGGAACAAATCCTGCCTTGAAAACTGCATTTCATTTCTTTTTCTTTTTTCTTCTCTTTTTTGCACTCATTTCTATGCAGATGAAAAGACAAAAAGGTTTGAAAGAGTAACAAGAGAGGATAAATTTCTGCTCTCCAGTAAACAAAGTATATGATAAATCATTGCCCCTGTGTTATTTTCTGCCTGTGAGGCTCCAGAACACAGAGATTTGACTAAAAATTTAACTCCCACTGCTGGCAAATCCAATTCAGTCTAATTGATCTGCTTTGGAAAATTATTCCCAGGTTCAAGCTATTCAAAATCTTTTATAGAAGTGAAGCAAAGGAGCAAACTCATATTCTGGTACTTCATGTACCCAAATCATGGGCATTTTAATGTGTTTCCAAAACTTGATCCACAGGAACAGAGGGGCAGGCGGCCATAGAAATATTTTGAGTTTAATGAATAAATTAGAAAGATGTCTTTGTAAAAGCTCTGGATGCTCTGCTTTCATAACTAGGGTACATCAAAGAAATGATAGGCATTAGGTACTGAAATCACCCAGGGAAAAAAGCTTGTGAAGAATCAAGCTGTGTTTATGTGTACTACCTGCTTTGAATTTCAATCTGGTTCCTGTAGTGTGATTTCATCTCTTGCTGAGAAAAACTCCACTTTGTTTCACTGGGTGAAATGAGCAGAGACAGAGCCTGCAGAGGAGGCAGGGACAAGGGACTCAGCTCAGCAACATGAAAACCTTGGGTTTTCATTTCCTTCATGTCTGAGAAAACCTAGGGCTAAAGAGGGGTATTCTGAGAATGTGTACATTATTTGCAGATGGAGTGAAAGGACAGAGGTGAGCTCCAGATAGCTCCTGATGGTTTTTGGGGGAACTTCCTCCAAGCAGAGTCCACTAGCACCCTACATGCAAGGAAAAGACAACAGTGAAACACTTCATAGCAAACCCTGAAGGATTACTTTGCAGTGGCTTCTCTGAAATTCACTGTTCTTATGCCAGGAAAATTTCAGATCAGCCATTTTGAGCAAGGTTATAACAGAGGTAAATGTGTTTGCTCATGCTAAATAATTTTGGATTTCTTTGGTGAGTTTCACCTTTTCCCACTCCTCAGCCCTGCTCTAGAGCATGGATTATGTAGTTGGTAGGAAACAGACCAAAATATGTCTTTTGCATCTACCTATAACCACACTACTGCTTCTCAAGACATTTGGCAGTTCATGTAGCAATTTTGTAGTGCTCCTTCCATGCCCTTGAGTTTTGTCACACAATATCTTGTTGTCCCCTCCATGCAGTTATAAAACCAGTGGCTCCTTGGCTTCCCAAGACCCATGATCCAGCTGTCCATAACCTCCAAGAGCAAACAAGTGAAAACTAAACAAAGGCAACATGATCTCTTTGATTAACTATAAGCCACCTATACTCTGCCACACTACAGCCTTTAGAGTGGTAGCATCACCAACACCCCATTTAAAGCCTTGAGCAGCTGCTCCTTGGTACTTTCCACTACAGCCACTTCTTTATACCATGTGAAAATTCGGTCACCCATCAGCTCACAAGCATAATTTTAGTGATTTAATAAAAGGTGAAACACACTGAGAGCAGTCCAAGGAAATTACATCATCACATTACATCATAGGTACTTAAACTAAAGGCATGAAATTACAATGTCATTTAAAAAAAAACCTCTGTCAATTAAAGATGATGTACAGAGTTTTGTCCAAAAGGAAGACAGAAGATAACTTAGTAGTGAAATCATCTTTTTTGCATAAAAATGCCTGCGATTTTACCACTAGAGGGTACCGGTGCTCCACAGAGCGAGGGGCTGCAGCTCCCTCGTTTTGGAACAGGCTCAAAGCAGTTCGAAGATGCTCAGGTGGTCGCAGCCATGTATTTGATACAAGGAAAGGGGTCTTACAGTGGTAAAAGAGTTTGGTCAATAAAAATCCCTGATGTTGACACCAAGGAACATCTGCTCAGTGCTGTTGGGGGTGCTGCCTGTTCAGTTCCTCTGTGTGGCACCAAGCACGTGGCAAGTGCCAGCTCCACGGGTGAGAGCCCACCCGTGAGGACAAGAGGCCATGCAGGACAAAACACCCTCTAAAAGTAGGGTGAGAGGATCACAAGAAGACCACAAGTCGTTGTGAGTAATCTTGAGGGCAAATCTGAGAAGAGATTGTGGCCTGAACCCCCCATTTCAAGAAGGGCATGCAGCCCCTCAGAGGTGCCATTGCTGAGAGGGAGCTGCAGGCCTCAAACCCACGGAGCCCTCAGAGCCTCACCCCGGGCTCCTTCCTGCAGGACTTGGGGTAAGAAGGGATGAAAAGCCCATGGTAGTGCCCATAACCCATCTTGGAAGGGTCTGCTTTCCTCCTGCTGCACCACAGCTGAAGGGTAAACACCAACTGCAAACACCCACAAGTTAATCAGCTCACATCTCAGCAGTCCTCCTCAGCCTCTGCAATAATTATCACTGCAACTCAGAGCATGCCATCAACTTTAATCTGCACTGATGCTGTGCAGTTCAGCCTCTTCTGGTCTGGATCCTGATGGTTTTGAAGCCTGCAAGTCTTCCTGTGTCCTCTTTCTATGGAAGATGTCACTCAGATTCCACCCTTCTTTCATCAGTCCCCCTTGCTCAGCAATGATAAAAAGGTTCATCTTCCCCTTGCTGCTACTGCCCCTATTTTGGGCACACCTATGCCCATGTGGTGGCCATGCAAACATAAAGAGAATTGGCAATAGGACAATGCCTGAGTCTGCACTGCCTAATTTCATTTTGTAGAGGCAGCATTGTGGGCTGAGCGGTTGAGTATGGCTCTAAAATTGTAAAAGGACAATCACAGGGTAAGAAACTGCTGAAATCACAGAGGATGAGCAGGAGGAAGACTGCCACTGACCTGGGGAATCAAGGGACAGAAGGGGAGAAAATGTGAGATTTACTCACAGTTATAATGATTCATGGGATATAGAGCACTAAGGGTTGGAAGAAAGAAATAGGGTGAAAAATCAAGTTTTAAAATGAAAATTCAATCCTATAAAGTCAAAGCTTCCTATTAAACTGTGTTTCAGCAGGTGGCAGTCCAGACTTCAAGAATGTATATCACCTATGCCAAATGAGGATCTGACTGTGCTCTTCAGCTTTTTTAGAATCATCCTCGCCATTATTTTACATAATTTTTCACAGCATATTATATGGTTCCTATTTGCAGCATTATGCCTTAAAAATCTCTTTAATTTGCTGTATGCATAATTTCCAGACCACCAAATGGCAGTGCTTTTTTGTTACTGTCACAAATAACATATTATTCAGGTCAATATATTTTCTTAGTTTTAAAATTACATATTTAATAGTCCTATTTTCTAACTGATCTGCACTATTTTGTTGTGTTAAAAAGAGTATTAAAAAAAATTCTTTCCCAGAAAAGAAGAAGTAATTTAGAACTATACATGATCATGAATCTAATGTTTCTTGCATGAACATCACAGAACTGTTTTGTTTGGTAAATTTTTACTTATTTTGCTATTCCCCATTCTTTCAGTTTTTCATCTATATCTGTTTTCATTTGAAAGCCAATAGGACACAGATCTAGCTGAGAACCTTTATGTATTTTATATCTACATCTGCTCATCACATTTCTGTTCACCATCCCTTCCTTCAAAATGGTAGAAGCAGATCCTGCAGTAATTTGTCTGTGATCTATTCCAAAACAGCTTCCCTATGAAATTGTTTTTAGCAATGGATCTGCCATAGGCAGGCCAAACTACATTTGTATTTGGTATAATTTCGACAAATTTTTGTTCTGTGGGACAAAATGTTAAGCCTCAGTGAGGTTTAGTTAAGAGAGAGCAATGTGTGCTTCTAGTGTACAGCTCAGGTTGATTTAAACCAAATAGCTCAAGCTGGTCAGGAGCACTTGGAGAAGATATTTCTTCCCTTTAACTGTAAGGACAGACTGGTGATGAGCTCCTGTGGAGAGGTTTACAGTGCAAACCAGCTGAATGCCGCCCCTTATGTTTACCCCTGGTTTGGATATAATTATAAACACAAGCTCTTCATACTGTTTATGTATTTTTGCTACAGAAATTAGCCAGCCAGCCACAGCATTTCTGGTTTGTCTGAAATCCCTTGCCGCAAATTTAGGTATCACATCTACATGTGGTCAGGGATCCTGGTTATAATTCAGGCTTTGGGTAAGAAAGCCTCCAGCCTCTAACTGAACAGTTACTAGTAAGAAATCACCCCAGTCCAACAGTGCACAGATTTCTTTTTGCTCTCTCATCTTCAATACCACTTCTTGCAAGACATTGGGACTCTTCTGTCTCCAAATATTCTTAGGAATCTTAGATTTTTCAGCTTTGCTTCATTTGGTATTTTATTTTCTTCCCTTAAAGCTTGTGCACTGGTTTCATTATGCTCTGCCACCTGGTAAATGCTAATGGAATTCTCTAAGACTGTGATATGTAAGGAAAATCTGACAGTGTTCTGCTAAATTTTTGGTTTAGGGTATCCAAAGCAATATGGTTCTAAACCATGATTCCCACACAGTTTCCCAAATTTCATATTGGAAAAACCTTATTTTCTTCAGCTATTGGCTTTTACCCATAAGGATTAAAAATGCATCTTTTCTCACATTTCTCTCAGTTGCTCTATATTCCTACCCACCATCTTTTTCTCTTCTTCAGAACTTCATTTTTCACAGAACATCTGCAGTATCTTGCACTGATCGCTTTATGGTTGCTAATGAGAAACTTGAGTCAGGGTTTTTAACACTAAAAAAAATGACATTACCAAATATTTGAGAACAGCTCTTCAGAGAGAAGGGAATGCATGCCTGATTTCCACAGACTCTGGAATACTCACTGTTTAATATTTAAATTCTTGAATCTCTGCACTTCCAAGCAATAGCCCAAAGATCAGTACTGAGATAAGGGCGACAGGAAAAATCCAAACATTTTGTGAGGCTAAAAAAGGGCTGGGGATGCCTGAAAAAGCACTGAGAAACTTAGTGGAAGTCCTGGAAGTGAAGAGAAAAAGCAGTAAGTCCTGCAGAAGGGATGTTCTGAGGCTCCTCTTTCCTTGCATCCACAGATTTCCCTGAGTGCACACCCACAGCTCCATGCAGAAATCCCTGTCCCAGTGCCATTGCAGAGCAAGGACAGGGCAGAAATGCCTTGCTCAGTAAGCTGGATTGCACTCTTGCTCTGCTGTGATAGCAGAGGCAGAAAAAAGCCCTTCACATGTTGCTGAGGGAAACTCTAGGAAGTAAGGAAAGATCCCCAAAAGAGCCCTGGTCTAACTGGCATACAAGCTGACCTGGCAGGTGCTGAGGTGGTAGCCCAGAATGACACTTGTCCATTGGTGACAAAGTGACAGACATTGTCCCTGGCACAGCAGGAAGCTGAGGCAGAAAAGCCCAAACCCTTATTCATGCCAGGTTTTTGATGACTTGAACTCTCTTTGGCAGGAATGCCTCTGAATATAGGCTCCACTGCTGTGTCCATGAGTCTTGAAAGCTTTTAAAATCAAGACCTGGGAGGGGAAAGCTTCACAGCAGGGCATTTAGGGTACAAAAGAAGAGCTTTTATATCAGATGGTTCCTCTTTCCTCTCCTCCATGTACTACCCAAACCAGGCTAAAGCTCCATTGTCTTGCTTTTTTTCAGGCCCAGTCCTAAAAACTTTTTTTCTGAGCCCTGTTGACCACCATTGCCATCTTTCCAAGGGTCTGGCATGACATTTTGTGTCAGCAGTGTCAGATAGCACAGACAGCATCAATCTGCATTTTCTGTCAGAAGAATGGCCTGACAAATTTCCCAGGTTTGCTGGTATGAGCCTGCAAAACAGCCCAGAGCACTACATTTCCCTGCCTGTTTTTCCTCAGCTTAGAAGACAAGAGTTATATACCAAGATTCTATTTCCCTATGGAAAAAGTGTCAAAAGTGCTCCAAAATTCCTGGCACATGAGAGACCAAGGCATCTTCTCACATGAGTGGGGGACAGATGGCAGAAGCAAAGGAGAGGCAATGACAGTGTTAGCTACCAAGGGGTTGCATGTGTCCTATCCCCTGCAGCTTGAATAAGGATGCAAAAGCTTCTGACTTGCAACTAAATACCCTGAATTGCTTCATTAGTGGTTTTAATTTCTATTTTTATATCAAGTGAAGGATATCAGACTGAACTATTGTTGGGGGCTTTTATCTGCCATGCCCAGAATGCCTATCCATGGGCTTATCTCTGGCTGGCAGCAAGCTGCTAATTGAGTTGAGACACACAGACTAGGAACAAGGTGATCCATCAGTGCAGCAGAGCAGGGACAGCACAGAGCCAAACCACATCACTCAGCAGCCCCAGCTGCAAAAACCACAAATCAAATGAGCTCTGACAGGGCATTCTCCAAAAGATATTAAAAAATTGGTTTGGAGCCATTTGATGGTAAACCTTAAGATTCCAACATTAGTTTCTCCTAAATTTTGCAAAATAAAAGTGCTGGACCTTTGAAGGCCAACCTGTAATTGAGTAGTTAAGTGCATAGACTACTGCAAACTGTGTAAAGAAGTGAATTTAGATGATAGAAAGAGCCTAAGGTTAGACTAGCAATCATCTATGTCAATGCTTAAACATCTGGAGAAAAATTTCTAGGAAGGTAACTTTTCAAATGTCACCCAAGACTGCTGTGTCCAGAGGGACTAAAGATCTAGGAGTTTACTTCCAAACATGACAAAATCTCAGGGGTACACAAGATTTAGGATGCCTCACTGATCTCCCCTACAAACCCTTCATTGTTTCTTTAGAAAGGAGAAAAATGGATTATACCCTCTGAATAAAGTTTTAGAAATCTCAAAAAAATGCAAATGAGAGTAACTTCTGAACACACAGTTGTGACGTCTGCCTTGATTGAACACAGTACTGTGGTATTTTCTACTGTCTCATTTGAATTCAATAAAGATCAGAAGACTGTGACAGATAGAGAAAACAAACAGAAAAACCCAAAGAGCCCACCCAGCCTTTCTTACACCTGACCAAACTGCCTTTTCTTGCAGGTACATGCATCAAATATATTAGGTCATCCAAAGCTGGAGCAGCTGAAAGTGAATTTCTAATATGGAAGCAGCAGTGTCCAGAAAAAGCCTCTGTAGTCTCCAATACAGAGTTACTATGTAGGAAACTGATAATAATAATTTGGTGGTCAGACAAATTCTTAAAATTAACTGAAAAGAGAATCTTTGCTCTTCATGCAAGACTTTAACCCATTTGGGAGTACTGATAGTTGGGTTTTTTCTACTTTTGACCATACATTGCAAACCCCATACTTTCAAAAATGCCAATGATTCTAACCCAATGTAGCACTTCAGCCACGTGGGACTGCCAATTGAAAAAAAAATATATTTCAGCTGGGACTGTATCTTTGCCTCTGCCTTCTCAAACTCATGACACAGTCATCCTTATGTGAGAATATGAGCACTTTCTGCAAGGATCTCAGCTCTCACTTGGAGTGGAACATTCAGAGGAAAAGCTGCATGGTGCCAATCCCAGTAGACTTTTTAGCCTGGACAAGGATTTGCAGCTGTGTGAGGAAGAGGTGCATGGCTGCACATGATCTGCACCCCACAACTCTGCCAGTGCACTCCAAGTCCAGGTACAGCTCAGTGGGTTTTCCACTATGGGCGATGAAGTGTCCTGATAATGCAGCTCCTGTGGAGCCAGACATATGGTTTAGTTCTCTCAGATTAGGTAGGATCTCTGAATTTTCGGACATTTACTCCACAGTGAGCTCTATCATTTTGCACCTGAGGTGTTCACAGTTGTGCTTGTGACACAGGGCACTTGACTCAGGGCTTTTCCAGCTAAAATCATGAAGTATTGTAGCTAGAATGGATGATAGATCTTTTCCACATAGTGTTTAGTCACTGCCTGACCTGGACAAAATCAGACAAAGGTCTCAGGTCTTTACTTTGAACCATCCAGTTGTTGGTTTTTTTAAATCCAGGAAGATTTTCTGAATTTTTTCTATAAGTGAAGAGTTCAGAGTCATTACTGCAACTTAGGTTATTTGACAACACTGCACATCAGCTTTTCTTAACAATCTGTCTGCAGACTATGACCCATTCACACATCCAGTGGTGCTGCAAAACAAACTCATATCCATCAGTCAGGGAAGGATTTCTTACTGTTCAGAATGCAAAGAGGATGAGCTGCCCTCAGTTTATCCACAGGGAGAGAAGAAGAGAAGAAAGGATCTGTGCTGAAAGATGCAAAGGTTAAACTTTATGTCACAGGAGCTGTGGATAAAAACAGCAGTGGTGGTGTAGAGGAATACTTTTTCTTGGAATACAAATTGACATAGGCAAAATACCGTGTTAACAGACCAAATTTCACTGGAAATTAAACCAGATTTTTATTCCAGTTTGATTTTATGCTTTTTCTATAAACCTTCTCTTGCACTAGACTCTTCACCTTTGCTTTGTCTTCCATAGTAGGTTATAGTTTGGCATTCTTGATCAGTCAGTTGACAAGGATTCACAGCTCTAGCTCATTTCCAGAACAATATTGCAGAAAAACAGCATTACCTGGAAGCCAGGGGAAGGCAACTGAATGCAGAATATTCTTAATGTTCTAGTCTCTCCCTATAACAGAACAGGGAATGTCTCAGAAGCTCTAGATTGTCTCAGATAAAATAGCCTTTTTAAAGCAAATTAGCATTTTTAAGCAAGTGTAGGAGCCATATCTCAGTCTGATCCCAAGGAATGGGCTTCTCTCCAGTAATGATGGACAACACAATGTAACTCCACTCCCATGCTGCTTCTCAATGGGGAAACAGATGTTCCTCCCCTAGGTTCTGCTGGATACTTCCAGCCCTGTATGGAGTCTCACAGTGCACTTGGTACACATGACCCAAGCCCCAGAATTTGTGTGGTTTTGAAGGAGATGGCTCCATTATATCAACCAAGAGTAGTGTCAGAGTCCTGGCCCTGAGCACAGCATCACAGGGATGAAAATCCCTTTGAGATGGGAACCTGAGCATGGTCTCCCAATCACTCCTTCCCCAGATGGCAAGATGTTTGACATCAGGCCCTTTCTCGGTGCAGAAACAAAACCACTCCCTGTAACTCAGCCTCACACCAATCAAACCACTGCCACAGGTCTTCTGTCTGTTAATACCTGCCTTTCAAAATATATTTGAGGGCTTCTCTTCTCTGATACTTCTATAAGAACACCGGGAAATTTTTTTAATATCTATTTGTTGGGAAAATAAAAGAGGGATAAAAAGTGACTTTTGACCCTAAAATGTCAGCTGCTGCCTTGATCGTTTAACACATGACAAGATATGTGGTCTGGATAGAAATGTGAGGGGGATGATCAGTTCTTTAAATTTATAATAGTGGTTTTCTCAACATCTTGCCTTTAAACTGATGAGACTATGTCAATAACTTTAAGTGTTTCAGCGAAGGCGCTTACAGAGGCTGTGTTATGTGGAATTTCTGTAGGATCTGCATCTCCTTAGGAAAGAGCATTGAAGGGTCTGCAGCTGCAGACCCATGGTGCTGATGAAGTGTGGAGACCAACACAGCAACACCTGAAGTGTGAGGAGCAGATGAGTTATTTGTGCTCCTTTCCCATCTCCAGCTCACATTCATTAGCAAATGATGAGTTGTGTTAGCATGGCAAATGAATCACAGCCTCACTGGAGGTGAATTTTGGATAAGCTCTTTGGAGGTCATTGTACCATCAGGACTCTGAGTGACACAATGGAACGGTGTCATTAGCACACAGGACTTGTACCTATGTAAATCTGATGATGTTTTAGAGTATTTCTGCTGGTTTGCATTACCATAAACAATTAATCAGCATTCAAAATTCAGAAGGATCATCTGTAAGCATGTAGCACTTCATTTGATGCCTGAAGTTGAAGTCTTTGGAGGAGGTTATCAGTCTTTTCCAGACCTGTCCAATTTTTATTCCTGAAATGTTTCACCAGCATCTGCAACAATGCTTCTCAACACAATGTATGATGGCCCTTTTGCTCAACTGACTTGTTAATGTCTCAGATTTCATTGTCCCTGTTTAACCTGACAGATTCAAACAATGACAATTCTATCAAACCCTCAGGGAAAAAATGGCAATATGGAATGAGAGATTTTTGGTTTTATTTGAAGAAAGAAATCTAATGAGTTGAATAAGTTGAAAATGGCAGAGATTTCAGCATATGCAAAGTACATTTAGAAAAATAGAAAAAAAATGCAGTAACGAGAAGTCCTGCATACAGAATACAATCTAGAAAACAGTTAAGCCTGTGCTAATAAACTCTGTTGGGACCACCATGTTTGTGTCCTCAAAACCTGTGAATCTTTGTGTATCTCCTAGATGAAAGAGCTGATTTTACAGAAGGAAAGTTGTCTGTAACAGAGGAATACTGAGCACAGTGAGACACAGTCTTGACATAACTTTCCTATTCTTACTTGACATCCATGGGAACAGGAATTCTTATTTTAATTCAAGCTTTGCCACATTCTTCTGCTGTGGTATCAGTGCAGAGGGGGACTGGTACTTCAGCATAATAATGAATCAATAAGGGTGGAGAGTTAAATCCATTTTCAGATATAGCATGACTGATCTGACCAGCCAGCCAGCCAGTAAAGCTCACTCAGTGAGCTGAACAACCTTTTGAACTCCACAGGCTACAGAAAACATTAGCAGGTGAGCACAAGGCTGTAACTCTTTCTTGGATGAAAAACCTGTTGACTCAGACAATCCCTCCAGAACCTCAATTTTGTGATTAAACAGGGATCTTGGCCTTGGCTATCTACAGCACTGGCTACACATTTCTATTTAGTGGCTTGAAGTTGTTGTCAACATTGTTTAATTATTTATCTCATAGGCTGTAACTGTTTCAGGGGTGTTTTCTGAGTAATCTTGATCAAGATGCTCATGACTGATTGTACCTTGATTGTTCTATTGCTTATCAGCAGCAGTAGTCCCAAAAAGTTTCAGGATTCTGGTCTATAGTCAAAGTAATCCATATTCTTTTTAAACAGGAAATTAAGGAGCTGGTCCCAGGCAGTTCTGCAGAGCCAGAATTAATAATGAATTGTTCTTAGAAATACATCCCCGTACAATTTTTACCCTCAAGTGTAGATGAATTCTATTGTTTTTTCACAGACAAGACAACTATAAAAGTAAGAATTTCCAAAGGAAGAAAGCTTAGCTTCTCCTGAGAAGGAGAGTTATAGCTAGGAAAAAAACCCCAACCCAAGTACTGTAATGCCAGTAGAATTATAAGACCTGATAACTACGAGTTTTCAAGTCATTTGAATTCTGGGGATGCTCTGGTAAGTCTAATGATAAAGCTAATTACTCACAAGAACAAAATTCAAAAGAGTTTCATGGTGAATGCTTCCCATTAAATTACTGACACTATTTTGGTCACTGTGGCATTTAAAAAAAACCCACATGGTTGTACTCAGCTTGCTTGTAAAGTTATTAGATACATCTCAAGGTGCCTGCTTTAGCTGTACACCAGGCAGATGTAATGTGGATGCTGGTCATCTAACCCAAGTGATTCAACATTCCCACAATAGAAAGCATGTAATTAAGGTCTGCACACACCATTACTGGAGTTATGGGGCAGGCTAAGAAATATTTCACCCTCCAGACCCTTGAGGGAACTTGTGCTCCTTCTTCCAGCAAGGATCATTATGTTCTTTTCTTCACAGGACAGAAGAATACAAAAGTGTGGGAAACATTTCAAACACAAATATTGTTTTGCCAGGAATTTTGAGTCACTGTCTTTATGCAAGAAATGTCACACTGTGCACAAACGCAGAAGCAGCTTTTCCCCTGAGCCTGCACAGTAGAAATTAATATTGCAGTTGTTATTTTGTGCATTGTGTTGCATCTTTCAACCTTGCTCCACTGCTTAAACTCCCATCAGTTTTAGTCTTTCTGTAATTATTTAACATGTGGAAGTTCTATATGTTGGAGGATGCAGTCATATAGAAATGTTTTCTCACCTCCTGGAAGTAGTTCTGGTTTTTCTGCTTTATTTATTTATTCATTTCGTTTAATCTGTTTATTTATTTCCAGAACAGGTTTTTTATTAGTGCCCTAATTTACAGAGCAGAGAATAAACGGCACATGTCTGTCTCTTCATCCATTATTACAGCATTAACCTTTCCATTATCTGCTCAAAAGCAGGGTTTAAATTGCAACCATTAGATCCAGCAATGACTTCATCAGCTAATTGAGCAGCAATCCCAATCAGTCAGTTGATGGCACACAGATCCAAACTTCATGAGTTAGATGATAAAAGGAGAAACAAGAAATAACAGCAAAAACCAGATTGAATTCAGGGGTTATTGGCTCCTCTCCACTTGCTTTTATGGTACAGCAAGTTAGCTAGATTGGAGTCACACAATGCTCCTAATTGATAAGGTAGCAGTGCATCAGATCAGACATTTTCTGCATGCATGAATTTCCATAATTACCTCCATTCAGCTGGGAACAAATAAGGTATAGATTATTTTCTATGATTCACACATAAAAATCCACATTGATTTCACAGGTGTACATGAAACATATCACTATGTTTTGGGAGCTACCTGCTCTGTTTTAGAGTCAGCATGCAATGGTGTGGTTTGTGTGCTTCTACCTGCCCTCAGGTTCTCCTCTCCCCTTAAGTTCTTCTCTGTCACTGTTTGGTGCCCAATGGGAACTGAGAAATCTTGAAATATTAAACTGGAAAGATTCAGATAACTCCATCCTACACTCAGCCTTTGGGCTGGATCTCATCACCTAGGCAATACTTGGTTTAGGGGCAGCTCAGGCCATGTGAATCTATTGCCCAGTCTTCACTAAGCTATCACATTTACATTGACATCCCTCTGGTTACTCTGCAATGGGATTTCAATCCCAGTGAATAGAAAATAAATTTACTGTAGTCCCTGAGAAGAAGTTTGTGTACACACACCTTTAAAACCTCACCTTAAATTGGAGAACCAGAACTGGTAAAACAGCAAGCCATACTATTACAGTTACTTGTTAGTACCTCTAACTTAATTATACAGTGTTTTAGTATGAGAGTGTCAGAATTAATGAGTCTATCAAGGGCATGGAGATAAAGGTAACTGAAGTGGAATGGGTTAATTTTTCATACTAAGAAGCAATTAATGAATGTGAGGGCACAAAATCCTGTGTTCTCACAGTTAATCTGCTCCCATTATCATTGTAGCCTGGGTAAAGAAGGCTCAGGTATTGCTACATCCCACTGAAATCTGTTCCATATTTGTGCTTTTTGTTTCTTAGAAGCAGTACATATACAAAGGCCATCATTTAAGGAAAGCTTGAGCAGAAGTGCAATAAAATCCAGGAAGTCTTTGATGCACAGGATGACACACTTCTTACATCTTACTTCCACAGTTTGACTTAAGCCAAGCACCAGATTTGGCATCAGGGAGGGATATCTCTTCATTTCACTCTGGCATTGAGCATTGTCTTAGGCCAGGATATTTTCTTTTCTTTTGCCTAGAACATAAAGCATAATCTATTTCTTAGGCTAATCTGGGAGTATTTATTGTAGCAGGAAATAATTAGTGTCTCACTCTTGAAACACTTGGTCTTCAGTACAGGCCTTTTTCTTTTTTCAATGTTTCAGGCTCATTGTAGAGGTAACTGTCATTGTGGTGATGAATGCAGTGCATAAGTAGATTGTCTCTGATATTATCTTCAGAAAATACTTATTTTTATGTAACTGCATATGACTGAAGCTGTTGGTCCTTGTAGCCTTTGCTCCATCTTTATATCCTGGAGCCTGACTATGAAAGGTCAGAGGTGCAGAAGGGGCTGTAACTCTTGCACATGCAGTAGAAGACCATTGAAATAAATCAGAAAGATCATAAATCATAGAATATTATGAGTTCGAAGGGATCCATCAACATAATCAAGTCCAGATCCTGGCCTTGCACAGGGCAGCTCAAGAATTATGCCTCAGAGAATTTTCCAAGTGCTTCCTGAACTCTCTCAGGCTTGGTACTGTTATCATTTCCCTGGGGAGCCTGTTCCAGTGCCCAACTACCCTCTGGGTGAAGAATCCTTTCCTATTATCCAGCCTAGACCTCCCCTGACACAGCTTGAGGCCATTCCCTTGAGTCACCAGGAGAAGTGGTTGCTGTCTGTCCCTCCTTTTCTTCTCTTGAGGAAGCTGTAACTTCAATGGAGTCTTCCCTCTTCTCCAGGCTGAACAATCCAAATTACTTCAGCTACATCTTTTTTGGCTTCACCTCAAGACCACCTCATGGTTTCATCTGGATGTTCTCTAATAGTTTAATGTAGTTTTTTTTTTTTTATTGTGGTGACCAAAACAGCACACAGGACTCGAGGTGAGGCTGCCCCAGTGCAGAGCAGAGCAGGACAATCCCCTCCCTTGCCTGGCTGACAGTGCTGTGCCTGATGTCCCAAAGAACAGGGTTGGCCCTCCTGGCTGCCAGGGCACTGCTGGCTCATGTTCAGCTTCCTGTCAACCAGGACCCCGATGTCCCTTCCCAGAGCTCTACTGTCCAGCCTCTCATTCCCCACACAGCCAGGGGTGCCTTGTCCCAGGTGCAGAATCCAGAGCCTGCCCTTGCTAAACTTCGCTTGGTTGATGACTGCCCATGTCTCTGATTTGTTGAGGTCTCTCTGCCCTCAAGGGAGTCAAAAGCTCCTTCCAATTTTGTATCATTACCAAACTTCGTACATTTTCAGGTCCAAGATGCACATCTGTCTCCTTATTCTATCTTCCTACAATTTTACTGACCAGCTCTTCTGCCTGGTTCCTGGAACCAATGTAAGAAACTGATGTGAGAGCACAGGATGTAAGTGAAAAGTACTAAATAAAGGAAGCAGGCATCAGTAACTTCATTTTCCTCCTATCAGGTTTAAAATAATTTTTGATGAATAGGGAGAACATCTTTTCATGTGAGCTAAAAATATTACAGGAAATTAAATAGGGTTGTGAAGATGTTAAATCTGGAAAGTGTATTCAGTCATTATAACATCAGTTTTAGCTCTGATTTGAGCTCAAAACCTCAAACCAAACTTAACTTTGGAGCCCTCACAGCATCTCTGGAGTGTATTCTGGCTGCTGTATTTATAGACAGCGTTACATGAATGTTCTGTCTTTATGTGCAGCTATTCAGGAGATATGGAGGCAGTGGGTAGCACTCCGGAACACATCTGCTTGATGTACCAGCATTATGGAGTCAGGAGGGTTTAATTTAGCAGCTTTGGCTGCATACATTGTTCACAGAGCCTAGATGAGAGCAACCATAAATTATTTAATTATTTTAAAACATGAATACCAAATTACTTTTGGCAAAGTTTGTATGTGGGAGTCAGCATGTGCGTGTGTATTCTGAATTTATTTTCTGGCAACTAACCACCCTACAGACATTAGTTTGCTATTTCAAGGAGAGATGAAATCTAAACTACCTTGATCCTCATCCCTATCCTAAAGAGAATTTCCCAGAATTCTTGGGAAAATCTGAAAAATCAAATTATTAATTGATTTTTTGAAATGTTTTTAGTCTTTCACCAGAAAAAAAAAAAAAAGGCAAAAAGAGAGGCAGAATGAACACCTGTGCTTTGGGGAATGAAGTCTAGAAAGAATCAAGAGTATGAAAGAAAATCAAGAGCTTGATCTTATGCTTTTAGAAATTACTGGCAAAACTCTTGGTGACTTTAATAGTGAAAAAAACAGAGCTCAAGGCATGAGCCCAAGAAGGGAAGAAAAGGACAGGGCAGTGATGATAGGCACAGAGAAATAGTGACAGTCAGAGAGCAAAGCTCAAAGCCAAACCCTTTCATGTGAAAATCTCCACACTTCAATGACCTAAGCACTTCTGATGTCTGGTAATTTCCCTCTTTGGGGAAGGTGACCCCAAACCTACTGTCACTGTGCACTGAGCTCAAGACGTTCAAAGTTGCTGTTTATTCTTCTTTGTTGTTTTCTCTTTTTATTTTTTCAGCTCATTAGCTGTCAGCTCGGGGATTTTTACCCCACCACTTCTGAGTACCTATGTCTCTGGTGACTGGGGGAAGTCTTAAAGAAGGATCTTACAACTGTAAAAAATCTCTTTTCATTGTAATGACTTGGAATAGCCAATAAATTGAGGTGCCTTTAGCTAATGCTGTAGTTTTATGTGTTTTCCAACAGAACAGGAGAAACCTACTGGAGCAATTAAAGGCTCAGGGAAAGGAGCAGGCAGGATTTAGCTAAGGTTTTATTAGAAGAATTAGTTCTGAATTTTACAGTGTGAGTTCTGAAGGCCTGAAGCTTTAATCCTAAAAATACTTTCCTGTGCAATCTGTGCTGGATGTTGCACCATGATATATCATTCCCTGTTTGCAGCACAAATTCTTTTCTGATTGAGATTTCTGAAAACTTTGAAATAATGAAGCATATGATTCAGCTCCCATTGATCAGCTGAACTACACCAAGCTGCAGAGCTTGTGAGGATGTAAATCTTTTGGGGGAGTTAAATTTTAACAGACTGCTGGGGATATTTTTGGTTTGTCATGTGCAATCTGGCTGTAATCTCATTGGTACCCACTGAGAAGTCAGAAAGGATGATGTCTGTGCTAGAGCTGCTGGTGAAAGGTTATTCTTAATTTTGATCTGGCAAGCGAGTTATCAGCCATCATGAATGACAAGATTCCTTCTCCCACTCAGCCAGTGATGAGCAGACTTTAAAACCTACTGTCTTAAGAAGGCATAATTACAAAACCATTTCCAAGTCAAGGTTAAAAGCCTGAGATGCTTCAGTGCCCCTTTGCAGGAGAATATGAAATAGCATTGTAGGCTCTCCTCTCTGCCTCCATTAACTAATTCTCTAAAAAAAATCAGCACTTGTTGTTCTAGGAGTCAACTGACAGTTAAAGACTAGAAAGAATATTTTACCTTAAAGTGGAGAGGGAGCAGTGTTAGAAAAATAAGAGGTTTCAGGTTATTTTTTTGCAAAATCAAGTTCTGGATCAAATTGTGTGGCAACACAGTGGAGGTTTTACCGTGAAGTAACAAGAAAGGAGGCATTACCTGCTGAAAAGAGCTACTTATAAGTGGATGAAGCTTTATGTTAATTTAAAATGTGGTGATACAATAAATAATTAATTTAAAATATGGTGATTCAATAAACAGTGGGGATCATTTCATAGGTTTGTGGGACAGCATCCCACCCCAAATTAATGGAGTAAACTTTTCCATCAGTATCAGTGCTGATTTGAAATCATGTCTGTTTTCAAAGCTAGAGCAGACTAAGGGAAAAACAAACAACAAAATTATTTCTTAAGTAAAACCTTCCATTCACCCTCAAGGAAATGTTAAAGAGAGGATCATTTGATCTAGTCATGTGATGTGAGCAAATCTCTGAATATCAGCTGCAGCATGAAGAGGGCATCAGTGTAAACTCTCCAGCACAGGCACTGTCTGATGATTTGCACTCATGAAAAGCACTTTGTTGCAAAACCCAGTTGCTAAGGGGACCTGAAAACTATTTAAAGCCAGAAAGTGGCAGGCATCCTTATGCAAGCTCAGTGTTGTGCTGTCTCTGCATTCCTCTTTAATGCAAATATTTGTGGCGAGGAGTTTCAAGCTGAGTAAGATCTCTGCTGTCTTGCAGGTAATGATGGAAGGAAGGAAGGAGGAACAGGACAGAAGAGTGGGGTACAGTCAGCAGATAATTCAGAGTGAGCCCCTGGCTTCTATAGAGCCTGGTGCCAAAATGAAACAGCTGCATTAATTCAACATGTCCATGTTCCAAACATCCAAACCCTACTGCTGATGAAGACATACCTGAACTCTGTGTGCTGCATGCCCTGCTGCTTTCCACAGCCTGACAGAAGGTAACTTCACCTGCCTGATGTTTGCTTGCTGATGACAAGGAAGAGACCTCAATCAGGAACAGAAATTGTCACATAAATACAGGCCAGAAGATTTACAGTTACACTTTTCTGTCTTATGAGTATGAGATACTGTCCACACAATTGAATATAAAATAATTCAAAGAAGCTGCTTGACTCTAATCACATTTCTTAAAATTTTTTTTTTTTTTTTTTTTTGCTTTCTGATATCAGTCTGATGTCTGACTGCCAGCACACTTAAGGCACTGTGCCTCAGTAATTTATTCTATTTATTCTTTATTCTAAAGGGGTAACTTTGTGCACAGCCTCTCAGTGCAGTCTGGCAGTGGTCTTGAGATTTCATAATTCTGAAACACTCCACAGAGGCAGGATCCAAAACAGGGGAGATAACATTTCTATTACAAAGTTTATATTGGAGCTGTGGTAACAGTAACCCAGTAAATTAACTCTGCAATCCTCACAATTCTCCTGGGTGATATCAGACCAAACCTAGAGCTGCTTTCTCCTGAGTTACACAGGTAACCACAGCATGCAGCACAAATCCAGAGTTTGGCTGAAGGAAATTTCAGGAAGTACAAATTCACAAAGGTTTCAGGTCAAATATTTTCTGGAAATTTCAAGGACCCCTTGTGCTAATGAAACTTTGATTAAGGGAGGCTTGTTGAGGCAGTGCTGAACTGTGAGGCTAGTACTAAAAATCCATTAAGAAAATAAATGCCTGTTCACTGTTATTTAGAAACAATGTCCTGGTGATTTCCTTTGCAGAACATATTATTGAATCTGGAGCAGGTTTACAATCTTGGAATATTAATTACCTTGCACTAATGCTATCATACCAAACACACACTGGTGGGCTTTTACAGAGCAATGGGTCTCTTTATGCAACCTAAACTGAAGCCATCCATTGCTTCCCAATGTTTCCACTTTAGTGTCTCATTTCAGCCAAAGTCTGACAGCCAAAAGCAGGAACTGAGCAGGAGATGAATGTTGTTTGGTGACAGCCATGGTGGATTTTCTAACGGTGCTGATAATAGCTCATTAATCACAAATGAAACCCTGCCATAAAGCAGCCACTGGCTCACAGCACAAGGAAGATGTGTATGCAGTGAGAAATGTCCCCTCTCCCCCCTGCTCCCTTCCCAAATGTCACCTGGCCCAAATGGTGTTCACCAACACAGCCCATTCTGATGACCACAGCTCCTGTCCCACTTCTAGGAGCACTTATCCTCTCAAGAAATTGGGTAAAAATCATCTATGGGACATGTGATATGGCATGTTAGACAAAGAATGAGGTTCTCCTTGGGCAAAGTTCATTTCTCCAGCACTGCAGACTCCCAGGCTGTGAGTATGTAAAGGGTGACATTGGCAACAATATCACAGGGAATTTCATCACAACAAAAGGTGAGTTACTTTTGGTTATGTAGGACCACATCACAGACAGCCATCCTTGGGTGCCATTGCATTCTGAGATTGACCTTTCTGAGCCCCACTGAAGTGATCTGGGCTCTATGAATAAGTCAAAACAACTTCATCACAGTGGCTGCTGTGACCTTGCTGAAGGAATGAGATCAGTTTCTGCTCTCTGAGGGCTGTGACTTGTTCCCCTTCCTCTTCCCCATGACAGTCTGGGACCCACTCATGTCCCCAAGACCTCCTGAGCTCCAGTGCACAGCCACAGCTTTAACACAGTGAGGCAGGATGAACTCTGCAAGGTGATAGCCTACATTTTAAATCTTGTTCCTCTGGAGGTTTCTCTTCCTTGGCAATTCCTCACTACTTACTGAGCGTTTCTGTAGCAGTCTCCTAGCCTGAATCTGTTGGTTGGTTTCTCTAAATCCCTTTAGCCTTGGCTTTGTCCAGAAGCTGCGGAGCATAAAACATTACATCCCATCCCAGCCACAACCCAGAAATGATGACAACTCTAGAGAGCATCTCAGCCTGTAAACCTATATCTGGCATTTAGGATTCATTTTATGTTATCTTTACAGTGCAGACCAAGCAGCAATTTTAATACATGAGTAAACACACAGATTCAACACACCAAAGGAGAAAACATTCTCCTGGGATGTACACAAAAGACAGTTTAATGTGATTTTTTTTTTCCTCTAAGGCTTTTCAGTGCCAAAAGACCTTGAAATTTATCTTGTAACTGCCCACTGCTTTTTTTTAAAATCTCTTGCTTGCTCCATCCCACCCTGAGGACACACTGTACACTACAAAGGGATACAGAGTTTGTCCTAGGAACAAAAAACAAAACAAAACAAAACATTTTTCTGGGAAAAAAAAATCAAACAAACAAGATATCTGTCTAGCAACTCCTTTCTCATCTTAGCAAAACATTGCTACCCCTTTCAAAGCATTCTAAATGAATCCTTCCTAGTCTTCTTTAAATATTTATCCATTTATTTTTCATTTTCATATACAGTCTTCTGACTCTGAGAGATTAAACACTTAAAATGATGAAATCTGCCCTCACCTACCAGTTCTCTTGGGATAATCACCACTCTAATCCTACTGGGAAAGATACACTCTGTGGTTTCAGGTGGACTGGTTCAGACCTTTGAATGTGCAACTTCTCTCCCTCCTCAGGTTGCAGCATTTTATTGACTTTTGGTGGTTAGCTGAACAGGCTGAATATCTGTGTATCTCACTGAAAGCTAAATCCAACAATATATAGTGAGGGAAGGTCTGATACATTAATAAATAATAGCTGTGCAGAGGAAGGTAGGAATTCAACACCTTCTGCAAGTGCTCACAAGGGTAAAAGCAGTGCCACCAGGCAGCCCAGGGTGAGCCACTCAGTCTGAAAGGCTGGAGAGCCAAGGGCACGGTGCAGGCATGAAGAAATGACCATTGTTACTCAGTAACAGGAACTCACCCTTAGCTCATGGAATTTTATGGCTGAAACAGGTGTTTTAAAGGTCTTTTTGTTGTCCTGTGTATCTATCCAGGAGGCTCCAGAATTGTGTCAATGGTGAGATAGCATGAGCCAAGTAAATGTCAAAGTGAAATAGTTGGAAGTTGTCACTTGCAGTGGTGGATTGGCTCCAAGAGATGCTGCAGCTGGACCTGCCTTGGCTCCTGCAGACACTGCCTGGTGCTCTGTGAGTTTGGCAAAACCAAGAGTTCCTAAACCAGACAACCAAAAATAGAATTGCAGCTATCCTCCAAACCCATTCCCAGCACTGTAAAGGCCAAGGGCTTTGAAATGATGGAATTCCTTTCCAGTCTCAGCACAATTTTCTGTCTCAGCCATCTGTTGCTCTCCTGCTTATCCCAGGGAGCTGTGCCAGCTGCCTGTGAGCACAGCTTCCCACTGAGGGGCTGCAGCCCAGGGAAAAGCCTGTGCTGGGGCAGGGAGAAGGGAGAGGCAGGAGGAGCAGCCCAGAGGGGCTGTGGGACCAACCACAGCCCCATTCTCAAGGTGGGGGAAAGTGCTTTCAGGTCATATTTTCCTTTAGAAAGTTTGGGGCAGCCATCACTAGTAAACCAATTTTATATATTCTGCATGTTTTACTATTTGCTTTGTAACTTAATCCAAAGTTTAAAAAGATAAAAAGGAAAACAAAAAAGAAGAAAAAGAAAAAATATTATTTGGACACCCATTCTAGAGGATTTGGTTTCTGTTGGTTTTAGTATTTTAGTGGAGTAAACTGTAATGACCTTGACTGTAATGACCAGTGGCTGAATGTATGGAAGGCCAGTCAGAGGCACAGTCAGAGGTACAGCCAGAGTCACAATCAGAGTCACAGTCAGAGTCAGTCAGAGCCACAGCCAGAGTCACAATCAGAGTCATAGCCAGAGCCACAGCCAGAGTCACAATCAGAGTCACAGCCAGAGTCACAGTCAGAGGCACGGCCAGAGTCACAATCAGAGTCACAGCCAGAGGCACAGCCAGAGTCACAATCAGAGTCACAGCCAGAGTCACAGTCAGAGGCACGGCCAGAGTCACAGTCAGAGGCACAGCCAGAGGCACAGCCAGAGGCACAGCCAGAGGCACAATCAGAGTCACAGCCAGAGGCACAGCCAGAGGCACAGCCAGAGGCACAATCAGAGTCACAGTCAGAGGCACAGTCAGAGGCACAGCCAGAGTCACAATCAGAGTCACAGCCAGAGGCACAGCCAGAGGCACAATCAGAGTCACAGCCAGAGGCACAGTCAGAGGCACAGCCAGAGTCACAATCAGAGTCACAGCCAGAGGCACAGCCAGAGGCACAGAGTCACAGTCAGAGGCACAACCAGAGGCACAGCCAGAGGCACAGCCAGTGCCAGGAACAGCCCTGGTTGTGTGGACAGGCTGGGGAATGAGAGGCTGGAGAGCAGAGCTGTGGGAAGGGACCTGGGGGTCCTGGTCTGTGGACAGTTGAACATGAGCCAGGAGTGTCCTGGCAGCCAGGAGGGACATCTCTGTCCTAGGGGATATCAGCATGGCCGGCCAGGCAAGGGAGGGGATTGTCCTGCTCTGCTCTGCACTGGGGCAGCCTCACCTCCAGCATTGGGCACCACAGCTGAAGATATTGAGCTATTAGAGAGTACCCAAAGGGGAGCCATGAAGATGGTGAAGGAGGGACCGCATGAAAGATGTGGAGGGGAAGCTGTATAAAGAGCAGCTGAGGTCCCTTGGATTGTTCAGCCTGGAGGAGAGGACACCGAGGGGAGACCCCATTGTAGTTACAGCTTCCTCATGAGGGGAAAAAGAGGGGCAGACACTCATCTCTTCTGTTAGGTGAGCAGTGACAGGATCCAGGGAATGGCCTGAAGCTGTGCCAGTGCAGGATTAGGTTGGATATCAGGAAAAGGTTCTTCACCCAGAGGGTGGTTGGGCACTGGAACCGGCTCTCCAGGGAAGTGGTCACAGCACCAAGCCTGACAAAGTTCAAGAAGTGTTTGGACAATGTTCTCAGGCTCATGGTGTGACACTCTTGGGGTGACCTCTGCAGGGCCAGGAGCTGGATTCTGTGATGCTGATGGGTCCCTTCCACCTCAGCATATTCAATGATTCTGTGATTCTGATGAATCCATGATCTGATTCTTGATGAACAATTAGTGTTGTTTACATGCTACTGACCACTGTCAGAAGTGTTACTGTGTTCTTCACCTTAAAAAAAAAAAGATTATTTCAGTGTTTTCACTATTACCCAATTACACCCCATGTCAGAGAAGAACAAAAGCAAATGTGATTTTGGCTTCAAGCCTGCCAGCATCCTTCAGTGCTTAGTGATTTTATTTCCCCTAAGTCAGCAGTATTTAAATTTGTCTGTACATAATTCCTTGTCGTTTATTCATATCTCAACAGCTGGATAGTGGCACTGTGCCCTCCATTGTATCAGTGTAGGCTGAGCAACACAGAGCCACTGTGCCTCAGAGACCACTATTGATTTATAGCTCACTCAGGCAGAATTTATTTTGGGATGACACAGAGTGGAAGATCCATTGCCAGTGACCATCTGACAGGAGCAGGAAAGCAGCCACTGCCTAGTGCTTATGTGGGACAGGAAAAACTCCACTTACACTGAGAAAAAACCTGGTAGATGAAGGGTATTTTAATGTAGCCAAAATACAGACCAGAGGTCTAAACAATTGCTTAAGCCAAAGCAATCAGTGCATCATTGTTTAACAGGTATCAGCTGGGCCTGGTAGGTGGCCATGCATCCATAGCCCTCTGCAGCTGTGAAATGAAACATTCCAGCTTAGAGCAGGAACCTCTGAACCATGGTGCCTTCAGGGACTTCAGCCATAGCTCTGGCTTTGGTAATAGCTTTGCCTGGGCTTGAAATTATGGTAACGATCTTTATTGTTCCCTGGGTTAGACGGTGTCTTTAATGTCTGTCTACAGGGTAGTATCTCAGCAGATTAATCTGAATTTTTAACATTTATGTATATAAAACTTTCCTGTAGCCACCAGAGGAAAACTGTCCAGTGTCAGTAAAGGATTTCTGGTTCTTAATTCTACTGCAGATGCACTTCCTTAGCCTCCATTTAATCATCTGTGAAATGGAAATTCTATGATTTAACTACATTTCAGACCAGTGAAATTATTTCAATTTCAGCAACTTGAAATCAGGAAAATAACAATATTATTGTTGTTGTTAGCAATGCAGTATGGAAAACAAAAATGACAATGAAACAAACAAAAATTCCTTATACCTTTCCCTAACTGGAGGACTGTGGCAACAGAAATTAAGAAGTTGCTGGAAAAAGAAGTCCTGCCTTTCTCCTTCCATAATGAACCCCTACACTGTTTAAAATCATTCTCTGCATTCATCAGCCCAGAGGAATCCTCTTCACAGCACCTGTGGGAGCTCTCTGGGATATTCCCATCACCTAAGCATATGGGCTGAGAGTGTTTGTGCTTCAGCTCCTGAGGGCACATGCACAGAGATCAGGGACAGTGAGACTCAGCACCAGCTGTAGCAAACACTGTTCAGGCAACTCCCCAATTTCCTCTTCTTGTGTATATTCAGCAGCAGCAGCAGAACAATAATCCCTGGGTCCCACTTTCCAGCTCCCTTTCTGACTCACTGCCTGACCCCAGACAAGCCTGTTAACCTCATTTGCCATTTTATGCCTGAGTGTTAAAAGGATGGAGCAGTTACCCTCCTCTTCTGGGTGTTACAAAGCTTTGGTAATTCGTACTTGTCAACTGCTTAGGGATCCTGGGACAAAATGAGCTCAAGGATCAATATGAATATTTATGAGAAAGCCAAACCTATAACATAATCCATGCAAGTTGAATGCAGCTGCATGCACTTTGCTGGACAGCATTGGGCCACTGGGTTTATTTCTCTTCTCTTTTTAAAATAGCATGAGTGCAACAGCCTCCTCAAGTGGTTGTGTCATTTAACAAGGATAATACTTGGTACTGGTTGCATTTGTCACAAAAAGAAACTATTACCTTGATGTTAATAGTACCCCAAATATTGCCCAAATTGTTGCATGCAACATTTTGCAGAGGCACCTGGACAGCTTGACATCCCAATATATAATATATATAATTCCTGCAATATATTAATTCCTTAGCTTCTTTCACATCCTTTAGAGTAAATCTTTCTTTCTTTGATCTGAAACATCATTAGTCAAATTTTTATTGTGTTAAGAGAAGTCCTATTTTCACAAGACTTTGTGCAGTCTTCAGTCCTGCTTTAATGACTGACTGCAAGGTATGGACAACGACCTAGAGGGCTAATTACATACATTATGATTCCAGCTTTATAGAGCAAATTTCTGCATGACTGCAAGAGAACCATGTCCTTTTGAGTGCCTCTTTTGGTAACAGAAGCCAACAGGAATGCATGGGAGATTTCTTCTAATAAATCAGCCAGTAAAGAGAGATCTGTAAGAGTGGCTTGCCTGAGTCAGAGGGCAGAGAGCTGTGCTTCTGTTGGCTTCAGGGAGCACTGTGTGCTTCAGGGAGCCCTGTGTACTCCAGAAAATTGGCCCTCTGCCCTCCACCATGGGTGCAGGGCTGCAGCTGCCAGATGCAAAGACCAGGCTATTTGCCTCTGTAGCTTTCCTTTATGCCCAGCCAACCTTCCTTAAACAGAGTGGGAGCAAAGAAGGTGGCAAACATCAAAAATTGGCTTTTGTAAGTAGGAAAAAACATGTGAACCCATCAGACTGAGAGATGTCTCCATGTGCTTTTCACAGTCTGCTCACGTTCTCCAATTGCTCTGGTGATTTGTACTTAATCACAGCCAATTCTCCTTTGCTTCCCATCCCACTCCCCTCTCTGGCCCCAGGATGAAGTCACAGGTTAAGCCTGTGATGATGACAGTCAATGACACAGTTAGAGGCAGTATTTTGGTCTGGCTGTAATGATGGCAGATCTGTATTTTCACTGCTGGATCAAACAGGAGAAACTGAGCAGGTGCAGGAGGGAAAACCTTTACAAATTTTAGGCAGCCAGCTCCTTTATATCATGTTAGATGATAAATGTTGAAAATACCAAAAAATTAGAGGGGAACATTAGGGAAAAAGACATTTCTGAGTGTGGGGTATAATGTGCTTTAGGGATTTATGGAAGCTAGAGCACATTCCCCCATTTCTCCAGGCACTCTTTTTCAATCTAATTAAGCATTAAAAAGTACATGCAACTTCAGGATGATGTAATCATCTGCCTAACTAAGCACTGCATTGTGAAAGAGCATTCAGTGTAATGTTATGGATATTTGATGAACCATTTCCACCATTAATATTCACTAAGGATTCCTAGAATTAACTGTAATTACTGAGGGAAAGGGCCTAGATATGGCTGAGCACAGCTCAAAGAAAACATCTGTTCAGTTCTCTGTGCTGGGCAACCACAAGGATGGTGTTAAGCTGCATTAGGAAAGGCCAAGGCAACAAAATATGAAAAGAGGCAATTGAAAGAGAGCTGAAATAATGAATGGCTTCAAATTAAAACCCAGTTATAAATTCTGCTGACCCCTAGAGAGAGGAAACCTGCAGAGTATTCACTCAGAGTTACATGATTCTGTATGATTCTAGAGGATCTTGTAAAGCAAGGCAAATATCTATTTTTATCCCAGAAAATTTCCCAGAATTTATGGTAATAAGGAGGGAATGTATCCTGTGAACAAACTGATAAGTCACCAAATAGCTGTTTTGCAAATCAGACCCCTAAAAGCAAACACCCCACACAAAGGAGGAGTGTGAGGGATTGCAGAATGTTCTTTCATTTCTTGCAAGGAGCCACAAAACAACACTTCTTGATTCATCAACAGATTAGGTCACAACATGGCAAATAAAAGCTTGTTGTTTGTCTCCTGAAAGCTTCTAAAATTCTTGCTGATTTTCCCTAATGTTTCAAAATCTGACAGCTCGAATGGATTAATTTTTCAAGTGAGGAGATGCTGAAGAGATCTTAAAAGAACATATTCAATTAAACTGTATGTTCTGTCATTGTTATCTTTCTAGCATTAAGTTGTCCCACTGTATTAATGAGCACTTGCTTTAATATTATGATTCTGCTACACCCATGACAAGGGATCTTTGATGTTGTCAGCAATATTAAAATATGCAGAGAAAGAGACTGGTGAACTGCCCATTATCTAGTCTGCTGTTTATTCTGGCCCTCCTTTTCTAGGATGGAAGGCAAGTCTGCTGGTTCTGGCTGAATAATCACATCTTTTTAGGATTTCTGGTGGCTTGAATGTGTAACAGGTCTAAAAGTCTTGGGGATCCTCACCTACACAGTCTGTGACATCTACCAGTGTCCAAGGCATTCTAGAGTGACATGGTTTAGCCCCGTCTTCCTGCTTCTAAACTGATTAGGAAATTTCTTCACTTCGATGGTACTGGCATTTTTCAGTCTGACAGGTTATGGGGTTAAGAGACCAGTGATCAGTGAGGCAAATTACAGAAAAACAAAACAACTGAGGGAAATTAATCCTTTGGGTCATTACATCCCTCCTACCATAGGATGTCACATAATCCTGTGCAAAAGCAGGTCAGGCTGCATCTCCATTGCTGTGATCATCTCTCCTCTGGTGCTTCTGATGCAAGTGTGTTACATAATCTTACTCCTCAACTAGTCTAACCCTCTTGTTTTCAGCCTAAAATAATTATGAGCAATATATTCACATTTGGTTGTGCCAGCACTGTCCTGCCTGCTAACAATTGTTTGCCTCCCCAGTGATCACACACTGATGTATTGACAGACAACATATATTTCTGCAGCCTCCACTTTGCTGAAGTTAAACAAGCTGACTCAGTGTGTCTCTCCTCATAAGAAAATAATCTCTCAATTTTGTCATTATCCCGTGGTCCACCTCTGCACCTGATCTAGTTTGAACTTCTCTGCTCCCAATATTGCCAGATTGTTACACAGATATGGACTGTGTAGCTTTCTCAGTCTTTACCTTTCTGGAAATTTTTGAATGAAGTTGGGCATCCTTTCCAAGTGCCTGCAGGCCTCTGGAAAGCAAAGCTGATTTTCTGAATTGCCTTTTGGTCAATTTCTATGAGTTCTCTGTGGACTTCAAATAAAAAAAATCACATTTGCAGTGTTTAGCAATAGTTCCCCTCTCCAGGAAAAAAATCTTCTGAAGTCTCTTACAAGTGCATTTACTCTTTCACAGTCACATTATATTTTCTGTTTTCCTCTGTCTTTTTAAAAAAAGAAACTCTTACAGCTCTGTCTGCTCCTGAGCCCGGGGTGCCAGCTGGTTTCTGCCCAGACCATTTGGCCATTTCTCACCATCTGACTACAGGTAACATGCTGGCTTTCCTCTATCCCTTTGATAGATTTACTGAAAACACTCCTATGACAATCAATATGCTAGTTTGCCAGGATTCTGGGACAAAGAGTATGATGTTCTCCTAATGTCTCTCTTAGAGTTCTTTGAATTTTGTTTCCATATTGGATCTGATTACTTCCTCTATCATGTATTTATTTTGTATTTTGTTTTGGCTTTTTGTGCTCACTAATTAAGTAAGAAATTGGAATTTAGTGCAAAAGAGTTCTGCAAGAGATACTTGCAGAAAAATGGGATTAGAACCTGGTGTTCTCAGCCAATAATAATATGTGAAAAGAAAATTTTCTTGTGGTACCTCAAAGCTGATGGGTTATTTCAAGACTTGTTAGGAAGCATAATTGTCATCTTGTCTCTGTTCCAAATTGGAACAGATCATCAGTAATAATCCAGTGATGAAGAGAGCCACAGAACTGTGGCCTTTGGAGTGCATTAGAAATTAATTTTCATTTAACTTTTCCTCAGAGACAGTTCTGGTTCCCCTGGATCTAAAATGGGGTTGAGAATCAGGACTTGTGGTCCCTGTTTCAGTTTCTGATTGTGAATCAAGCATTCTCTGAAAACTCAGTGAGGTCAAAGTATCAATTTAGAAGCAAAATAAATTATCTAAGGTGTTCAAATTATTAAATGCATTTTGGTCATAAAGGACAAGACATTTATTTCCTGCTTACTTCTTTTATACTGGGAGTACTATGCTGGATATTCCTTCACAGAATTTAGTGAAAAATGAAATATGATTCTTTCTTAAAAAAGATGCTCTCAAAAAACCCCAAAATTCACAGAATTATTCTGTAGATGCAGAATGATATTGTGAGCCCTCTTGTCATTATAGGAGTTGATTATACTAGTGGTCTGAAGGATCCTTTTTCCAAAATTAAGGAATTCAAGTATGAAAACATGTGAATTTCCATTTGAAGAGTGAACCAGAAATGTAACATACTACTTCATTTTGGCACATTCAGTACTGTGAAACCTCTTTAGTAGTGTTCAAAAAGAGCAGAAACCTAAAAGCTGATTTTCTCCCCAGTATATAAAGGGGAGCAGCTCTGTTCTAGTTTAAGAATGAAATGTCTCTGTTTAACCAGAATGTTTTATACTTGTTGACTTTATGTGAAATGCAGTGTACACACCTGCCACAGGTAGGAGCATTTCACTGGGATATTTTCCCTTTTTGCCTTCTGTGCTGGTTTCATCTGGGGTGGAGATGAAACCTCTGAGGAAAACCTGCTTTCCTCTCAGTGGCTGGTGTGGGGCTGTGTTTTGCACTTGTGCTGAACAGGGGGTTGAAAATACAGGGATGGTTTTGTTATTCCTGAGTAGGGCCCACACGGATCCAAGACATTTTCTGCTTTTCCTACTGCCATTCTGGTGAGGAAGTTGGGGGGGCAGGGGAGGCTGGGAGGAGACACAGGACAGCAGGACAAGTGGCCCCAAAGGACAGAGGGATACTCCAGACCATGTGACACCATGCTCAGTGTATAAAGAGGGGGAAGGAGGAGGAAGGGGGGACATTTGCAGTGATGACATTTGTCTTCCCAAATTGCCATTGCATGTGATGGGGTCCTGCTCTCCTGGAGATAGCTGAACCTGCCTGCCTGTGGGAAGGAGAGAATTCATTCCTTAGGGTTTTTTTCACTTGTGTGCTTGACTTTTGCTTTCCCTTTTAAACAGTTTTTATCAAACCCACAAGTTTTCCAGCTTTTACCACCCTGACTCAGAGAGAGGGGCTGCGTGGGGCTGGGTTGTTGGCTGGGGTTAAACCACAACAACTTCTCAGTCTCCTTCCCACCTCTTTCCTTAATGGGAACAGACTTCTGTGCAGACTTGAGGATCAAACCACACCTCTGAACCTGCCCACAGTATTCTCAGTTGCTGCTGTGATTTATCCAATTGATAATATCTGCTTTAATTTTGGAAAGGAAAGCTGAGAGGTGTTAGATTGCTCAGGATAGCTTGAATGTCTTTTCTAGTGGGGGTCATTTTAACAGAAACAGGGCAGGAGTTTATCACACATCTTTTCCACCAGCCCTGCAAGTGTGGATTTCCAGGTGAAGGAGGGAGGTAGGAATTCAGCTGAGGTGGGGAAAAAGCCATTAACCTCCTTATCTGACACATCTCCTTACAATGCCTGTTGTCTGCAATTTGAGAAACCAAAAACTTTTTCCCCTACTATTTTTCAGGTAAGCCGCATGATCCACCTGAGTACACAACAGTCTGGAAAAGAGATATCATGGAGGTGTCCTGCTAGCTCAAACTAGGGGTCCATCCAGGTGTTCTTTTTACAGAAACAGAGTAGGAGCTGTGTAGGAGAAATATTAAGAATGTTTTCCAGTCTGCTCTCTGCACTCTTCCAACACACACAACTGCTGTGTTAGCAGTGTTGAATCTCTCCATTCTGAGGAGCAAAACACAATCTGAGCATGAAAACTGGAGGGTTGATCAAACTGAGATTGGACAAAAAAAAGTGGCACATCCAAATGTTTTCTGAGAAGAAGGTCAATAGATATTAGAGGTGATGTTGTAATGTGACTGGAAATAGGAGGTGACCTACAACAGACGCTTATTTTTGAGTCATGGTCCTGGTGAAATCTGGTGAAGAAACAAGGGTTCACAATCCCAGCTGCTACAGGCACAACAGGGATGGGTGGTTTGGCTGTATAAGCTGTGGCATAGACACTGCATAGTAGACTACATGTTTTTCCTGGCCTTCAAGTTTCTCCTAAAACAGGAACAAGATGCAAACAGCCTGTGGTGGTGGAGGTGGCTCTCTACTTTCCCTCTGGAGGGAGGCCAAGCTTTGCACATGTTTCAATTCAGACAAAATGCCATCAGATGAAGCTGTCAGGTGTTTTGGGGTTGGCATCCACAGTTAGAGAGATTGTCTAGGATGTTGTACAGAAGCTAAAATAGGAAAATTGAAGAGTTGCACAATGTTCAAGCATGGTCACAGCACACCTCCCCTGTGTCATGAGAGCACTAAACCAGAAGAACTGGCAGTGAGGAGGAGCCCATGAAAGTCACTCAGCACTATTTACCTGTTCACAGTAGTAACCCACCTGTTCACAGTAGTAACCCAGCTGCTATGAGAGCTGTGAGTATGAAAATGATCAATCTTTGAAAGAATAATCCCCAAAAAAATACAAACATCAAGGCATGGTTAACTCTGAGACTTAACACAGGCTGTGCTCACGTGTGTACACCTATGTGTAGGCAAGGTGCCTACATTTCCCCATATCATTCCTGGAGATCTAGGGCTTGCTTTGTTTGCACAGACAGGGTGCTGTAATGGGAGATTTTCTCTGTGTCCTACTTAGCATCTCATACTGATACCTGGGCCATCTCAAATGTCACCAGTTGTTTACATGTTGACAATATATTGAAATAAAAGTAGCCCCCATCTCCCAAAGTCCTGTGTGCCCTGCCCCGCTCCAGTCCTCCCCAAATGAAAGAAAAACAAAACCAAAAAGACTTTGAGCAATGCATTCCCTCATTCATAAAATGAGGAGACTATTTTGACATTTTGCACCCATTTTTTATGTCAAGTTCAGGCAAACTCAGTCTCCTGAAGTTTGGGAAATTGTGTGTTTAGTAATTGCTCACAAAATAACTAAATGATGGATGCCTTGAAAGTACAGATGGTTTCATTCTACCTAAGATCTGCACAAACACGAGATATAATTGTATGTGTGTGATGTGTATGTGCTCTTAATCAAGTTCTGGAGATGAAATTCCTCTATTCTTGCTTTCTCATTCAGTGATTTACCTCTAATTTCTAGCCTCAGACTCAAGTTTCTTTTCAAGAAAGTTTAAAAATACCATCTACTCAGAAGTGCCAGTTTTCTTTCTGTAAACAATAATTTAATTACATTAATTCTTGAGCAGGCCATAGCATGCCATTCCAAACCCCCCTGATGTTATTGTCCTGACATAAATACATCTGCAGCTCATTTGCTCAAATCTGGCTGTTTACAATCTCAGCAGGAGCTGGAAAATAATGAGTTTGATCACACAGTAAGGTAAGGAGGCTAGCCTAGCTCACAGAGGGACTTTCTGAGTACAGTGCTTCCATTAACCCCCTAATGACATCCTCAATTGAATGTTTTTAAGCCAAGGCATAAATATAACAGCAGCAGGCCTGTGCTTGCTGGAAATAGGCTCTGTTCACAATATTCAGTTAAATTCCCATGTGATGCAAGTCAGGATTCTGTTTCCTGCCCGTGGGGTCCTAAGAGCTGCAAAGAGAAGAGTTAACACTCAGAGACAGCTCATCAGAGTCAGTGAAATGCCTGAGCTTGTTAGCTGAGCTGGCTTTGGAGAGAAGCAGGTGCCTCCACAGGAAGAGTCAGCGGATCTGGGATGTTCCTCACAGGGTGAAATGAATTGCTGTATTGCAGCAATTTTAATTTGGAAGCCTCAAATTAATTCAAACTCACAACAGCCCCCTGGTGTGCAGCTGAGAAGTGGTTTCTTTGAAAACAGAAACAGACGAAAAAGAAAGTTAAGCTGCTTGTCTTGGACATCTCATGAGTCACCAGCAGCCGGCAGCGGATTTGACAAGTCTTGGCTCCCCACTGCAGGGATATGAGCACTCTTTGGGTATAAATCCTCCCCTTTGAAAACACAAAGGTCCTGGCAAATAAATGAGTGTCTGCAGGCTGGTGAGGCTCCCATGATGGACTGGGCTCTCTCTGTCTGGTCAGTGGGGATCTGGGTGGGGAGGGTGGACCAAGCTTTCAGCTGTGCAGCTGGAAATAGATCTGGGATTGCACAGCAAGTGGCTGATTTTCCATCACATGAAGGGTTTTTCTTCTGCCCTGACAGGATAAAAAATGGTTAACACAGAGTGGAAGTGGCTCTGTGTCACGTTCCCTGGCACTGCAGTGTCAGAGGTTTGGCTTCAATACACCCCTCTGCAACTGCTCCCCAGCTCCAAATTTAGGCTCTGCCCAACAGGGACATTGAGGGTATAGAAAAGAGCCAAAGGTGATCACTCTGTACAGCTACTGAGACTGTGGTTCAGAAAACACAATATTGATTTCCTTATACACATTTCCACTGCTGCAGGTAACTGTGCTCCCACAACCCCTGTGAAACCCTGCTTGTGACTGGGGGAATCTCTGTAAAGAAATTAACTGACTGCTGGATAGAGCTGAGGGAGACTGCCTGCAGGGCAAGGGCAAAGGAAGGGAAATCCTGCTTTAAGGTTGTCCCAAAACACTAATCACAGAGCTATTCTTTTGGATTGTCAGTCAAGGGACAATTTATTCTGGATAATCTAAACTGAACCTTGCAGATCTCAAAAGCTTGGAGAAGCTATTCTTCTGAAAAATTGCAGCAGTATAACATAATACTCAGCATTTTTCTAAAGCCCCAGCTCCTTGAGTTATATGATTACACAAGAATCTCTGCTTTGGGCAAAATAAAGAAAAAAAAATTATCTGTTGATGTGACAGCTATACAGAAAAAATCCTGAGAGAATCAGACACGAAGGCTGCAACTTGAGAAAGCTGGTGACTTTGCTTGGGTTTGGATTTTAAATCCAAAATGATTTAAAATCTGTAGCCCTAAAGCTAGCCAGCATTTAACCCACTCCTAGGGGTAAGAGTAGGAAGGATGCAAACAATGATTCTGCCATCCCCTGGGGTGGCAAACATCTGCAGTGAAATGATCTGGGATTTTGTTCTGGGGGAATTTTTTTTCTTTTTGGGGAGGTAGTTCCTTTAAACCTGTCTGTGCAAAGAGCCTGAGACCTTTTCTCAAGAGCAAATACTATTAAATTGCAGTGCCTTAGACAAACAGCTGGGACACTGGTGGCCTGTTCCAAGAACTGCTGGACAGTTTTGCATACAAAGATTCCCCTGACTAAAGCCTGTGTGCTTTAATTATATAATGCTTCTGTTATTCTTTTCAATTACTTGAATTGCAAATAATTTTTATTCTGCATCCTTGTGCCTTTACCTGATAAAGAATTTGTCACTTCCAGACCTGGCATATTCATGCAGTTTTTCTGTTTTGTAAACAAATCACTTGTTTGTAAAGCTCTTAAAAAATTCTACCTAAATATTTTTGCTAAGTTATTTATGGCTGCACCAGATACAGCTGTGTGAATGTGGCTTCTGATGCCACCTGTGCTCTATGAAATGCATGTCCACCAATCATTTTAGGCTCCACTTGAATCCAAGTTCCTACATAAGCAAAAGCATGGTGTTTCAGAGCTTTAATATTTGAGTTCAGATTCATTAATGAACTTCTGTAAATTTACTGCAGGGAAGGAACTAGGATTTTTCTTTTTTACTGGCTATATAAAATGCTAGGAAAGTCTTAAAAAGGTTCAAAAGTTTAATTCCACTAACAGTCCACAGCTCAGGCACTGTGTTATTCCTTTGATCTAAAATTGTATTAACACTGAACAGATTTCCTCTGAAGTTTACCTACACTATATATTTGACCATAATGACCTTCCAAACCTCCTGATGTTTTTTCTTGTAATAATTCCCTTTTTACTTGTAGCTTCCAACCATTTTACTTTTTGAAGGTCCAATTTTATTTTCAGGAGCGTAGCTATCATACAAGGATTTAGTACCTCAATTTTCTTTTCCTAGTTCCTTTTCATACTTTTACCTTCTTACAAGTAACCCTGAGGGTCTGCAAACCCAAGGCTGGATACTGCAGTTCTGCATTCAAAATAAAACTATTTTTCTTTCTGCACAGGCTGCTGAGGGAAGGAAGGGGAGGGAAGGACATGGGGAATGAGAAATGGGAGTAAAGAAACAAAGAGGAAAAGGGAAAAAGGGAAAGGGAGGAAGAAGAGAAGGCAAGAGAAGGAAGGAAGTGTCGGAAGGAAGTGTCGGAAGGAAGTGTCGGAAGGAAGTGTCGGAAGGAAGTGTCGGAAGGAAGTGTCGGAAGGAAGTGTCGGAAGGAAGGAAGGAAGGAAGTGTCGGAAGGAAGTGTCGGAAGGAAGTGTCGGAAGGAAGTGTCGGAAGGAAGTGTCGGAAGGAAGTGTCGGAAGGAAGGAAGGAAGGAAGGAAGGAAGGAAGGAAGGAAGGAAGGAAGTGTCGGAAGGAAGGAAGGAAGGAAGGAAGGAAGGAAGGAAGGAAGGAAGGAAGGAAGGAAGGAAGGAAGGAAGGAAGGAAGGAAGGAAGGAAGGAAGGAAGGAAGGAAGGAAGGAAGGAAGGAAGGAAGGAAGGAAGTGTCGGAAGGAAGGAAGTGTCGGAAGGAAGGAAGTGTCGGAAGGAAGTGTCGGAAGGAAGTGTCGGAAGGAAGGAAGGAAGGAAGGAAGGAAGGAAGGAAGGAAGGAAGGAAGGAAGGAAGGAAGGAAGGAAGGAAGGAAGGAAGGAAGGAAGGAAGGAAGGAAGTGTCGGAAGGAAGTGTCGGAAGGAAGTGTCGGAAGGAAGTGTCGGAAGGAAGTGTCGGAAGGAAGGAAGGAAGGAAGGAAGGAAGGAAGGAAGGAAGGAAGGAAGGAAGGAAGGAAGGAAGGAAGGAAGGAAGGAAGGAAGGAAGGAAGGAAGGAAGGAAGGAAATCCCAGACTAATATATTTCATGAGGTAGTGGGACACTATACTGCCAAATAATGTTCTTTTAATTAGACCTTTAATGATTAAGCCTGAAGAAATTTTACAGTAATTTAATTCCACAGTATTTCTGAGGTTAATTTACTTCATTTCAGGTAGATCCTCAAATTAATTTTCTCTGGGTAAATTCTTACTGTGCCTTTCTCATCCCCTACTCCATCCTTGTGAGTTTGGTTCTGCTTTGACGTGATTCTGGATTGCCTTTACTAAAAATAAACCCAAACAAAATCAAAAAGGGAGAAGAATAGGCCTGCAGCACAGGTTTCTGCAAGATAGACATTCTTTCTTCTGTAAAAATCACTTTCCCAGCTGGGAGGAGAGGCAGGAAAGACTGGAGTATATTGAAAGAGCTCTCCTTGCCATGAGCATCACTGCAGTTCCAGGAGAGAAACCACCAGAGATTATCACCAGAGTGTTCCATTGTGTTAGAGCTGCACAAAGGTGCCAACACATGGAGCCTCACCGTGTCACCCAGGAAAAACAGAGCTATAAACATTTTCTGGCCATGCCAGTTGATTAGGATCTATTTCAAAAGCAAACTCAGTCATGCCACATGGATCTCAGGAGCAGTGGAGTGCTGCCTTTAGTCTCCCGAGCAGATTGTCTCATTTCATTAAATAAAATTATTCTGGAAACATCCCTGTCATTAAAACAACTCACCTTGGATGACTTGGCTGGGCAAGTACAGCTGTGAAAATTATGTAGTGTTTTGTTAGAAATACTCCAAGATTTAGGCTGCAGCATTTTCCTGTCCAAGTCAAAGGTCTGTAATATTAATGTGTAAGGAATTCCCTTGTATGACACATAATGAAGGGCAGTGAAGGCAATATTGTCCAGGGCTAAAATGACAGAAATGAATACTACCCAGGCAGAGATGAAGGTTGAGGCTACACTGGCAGAGTTTAAGCAAGGATGCTCAAAGGGACTTCTGAAAATAACTTTGCTTCCTTGCCTGTTGGGTGGGTATGTAGGTACACTGGGAACACAGGATGGATGAAATCAGCTGGGCCTGTACTCAGTCTTTGCAATTGCAGGAAATTCTGGAAACATTTCACCTGGAAGCACTCACAAAACCTCAGCTCAAGTCATCTTTGCAGACCACAGCAATGTAAATGTACAAAGGATCCAAAATGACCAGAACTACACAATGGAGGGGAAGAGAACAGGAGAGGTCGAGGAGATCATTCCTGCAATTGCAAAAGCACTCAAGTGAAAATACCCTCTCCTTTCAGGATATGGATTATACTCTAACATACAGAAACAACAAAAGAGAAAAAACAAACAACAGCCAAGGTTTTAATCATCTAAAATGGAAAAAAAATCCTCTACATGTTGAATGAATAAAACTCTGAAAGAAGACATCCAGCACCTGTAGGAGCAGCAGTGTGGTTGCGGCCATCATCTCATCTCTTGCCATAGCCAGTCTCTGCAGCTTTACATAAAGGTGACAATTTTTTCTATGAAGGCAAATTACATCCAGGTTTGGGAGACCAAGGGTGGAGGACATCTGTGGTACTTGTCACAGGCAACCAGCCAGAGTGTGGGTATGGAACAAAATAAATATCATAAATAAAATAAAAGCTGGTTGACACTCAGGTGTCCCAGGACTATTCATAGCAGTGGGCTGCATCCTGACCATGATTTGTATAAATGGATCTGGTATTTGTATAAATGGTGATGGCAGAGCCTTTACCAGGACAAGATGCAGATTGTGCCCACACTGGGCAATGGGAAGGGCAAAAGAAAGAGGAATAAACCTCCCAGTTTCCTGCAAATTCTCAATGTATACAAAAACAAGCAAGATGCAGGATAACCCCACTCTCTATCAAATAACACAGCCTTGTTTTCACTAACAAATCTGCTTAGTGGCAATTAGTCTGATTTGACCTTGGTAAGAAAGCTGCTCATTACCACAGAACTCGTGCATTCAAGCAGACATAATAGATTTTTAAAACCTCTTCAGCTGAAGTGTTTTGCTGTACCAAGAGACACAGAGCAAGGATACTGCTATCCATCAGAACACCAGACAATACTGAGCAATTTTCATTATTAAAACTTCGTGTTCTCTCCTGCAGAAATTCAGGAACTCTGAGGTGGGAAAAAGCCAATGCTAGTGACCTCCCAACCCTGAAAAAGTGAACTCCAGAAGCCTGGGAAAAAGAGAGGCAGTCATTCTCAGAGTGCAACACAAGGCAGTCAAGTTCAATAAAGTGCAGTGAAAAGAAACAGATTTTCAAAGATATTTCAAACTTCTGTATTTCAAAACATTCTTGAGCACAAAACACCCAGGGATATGCAGACAATGGGCCAGTGTCAGGAAGATGGAGAAAACTCATGTTTATACAGTAGAAGAGTGAAAGGGGGTGAAGTTTTAGGAAGTATTTAGGAATGGTAATTTTGTGATTGTAGAATAAAGAAGAAATTCAGGTGCTCTAGGTTCAGCTGTTGTTTTTACCAAAGAGATCAAGTATCTTTGGCCATTTACATGGCCTGCTACTGAAACACTGGCTCAACTTACCTTCCTTCCCCCAGGCATACTCAGCAGTTTGAGTATGTGCCTGAGTTAACTTCAAGGATATGCTTAGGATGGTACAAGAATTTAAGATCTCTGCTAATTAGGGATAGGCTGAGACATTCAATTAAGGGCTTTGCTGAATCATCCTTAACGTGTTCAAATTACCTTGCCAGAAAAGAGCTTTAAAAACATTTTTCACTCTCATGAGGAAAAGGCACATCTGATGGGTAAGGATTTGAGGTGCAGTGGTGCTGGGTCATATAAGTAAACTGGCCCTAATCTGGTAGGTTGCCTCAAAATGAGTAATTTTCCTAGGCTCTTCTAACAGTGAATGAAGGACAAGAAGTGCTTTGTGGGGTATATTCTGCCCATTTACTGGAGAAGCTGCCCACTTTTTGCTCATTCTTGCAGATTCCAGAGGTATTTTTATCTCTCCTCTGACTAATATAAGGAGCTCAAAGCAAAGTAGTCCTTGCCATACCCACTTTTTATGCTTTAATTTAGAGAGAATAAATTCTGGCTGAATCGGCAAGGAGATAAACAAATTTATTCACTATCTCACATTCTGTCAGATATGATCTGCTTGTGATTAGCAGACTTTCTATTGCTTCTTTTGTTGAACTACTCTGGTGTAATCAACAGTCAGTTTAAATTCTTTATTTCTCAGTAGCGCTTGATTACTCTCTAATTTCGCCCCTCTCACGCCCACCAAATCACTCCCTTTCTTCAGGCTTTCCACACCTATGTGTATTTCCATACCTATGTGCATTTTTATAGCTTTCTCCTCATTTACCTAGAATTTCACATGTGAGTATAACAGGAACTCTTTCTCCGACCAACTTCCATAATGCGCAAAAGCAATTCCAGTGCAAGGAGTTTACTCCAAAGACAAAGCCCCCCTGAAATAACCTAGGAAAGAATGCATCTGCAGGATGAACATGGAATCTGGCACAGGAACAATCTCCACCTTTTGAGAGAGATGTGACTGGGATGACGGGAGAAAACCAAAAGGTGAAAACTACTTGAGAGAAAGCTTTGTAAGGTCTATGGAGAGCATTTGAGGAGAAAGGGAGGTGGCAGAAGGAATAATTGTCACCTGCAAGCCATGAGCAAAGAAACTTCTGTCATTTTTGGTGATCCAGGGTCTAACAACAGGAAAAGTTCTACATTAGGCTTATCTGGTGTGTATCCAGCAAATACAAGTCCCAACGATATATCTCTTTGATGTTTCACAGAATCACAGAATGGGTCAGGTTGGAAGGGACCAGAGTGCGTCATCTGCTCCAACCTCCCTGCTCAGAGCACGTGGCACAGGAATGGCACAGGATTGTGTCCTGACAGTTCTGGAATATCTCCAGTGAGAGGAAATCCACACCCTCTCTGGGCAAGCTGTTGCAGTGCATGGCCATCCACACAGTAAACATATTCTTACTCATATTCAGGTGGAATTTTCTGTGCATCAGTTTCTACCCATTCCCTCCTGTCCAATTTCTTGGCACCAACAAGGGCAGAAAATGCTAAAGAGATGTTACTGGCTAATAATCCTGTAAATTAAGGCTACTGCTATCCTCTCTGAAACTAATTAGAGTATTTTTAGTGGTCAGAACACAAAAGCCAAAAGAGTAATTCCCAAAAGAGTAATTTCTTGCCTGCATAACCCTAATAATTAATTTGGTAGAGATATGTGGATGGTGTTGTGACAGAGACAATGACAGCAAACAACATCTGCCCATCAGCAGAGATGTCCAATACCAGGATATATTGGTACTGACCTGATTCACAGCCAGTGACCATCTCCATCACTTGACGCTTGCTAAGGACAAGTCAAAAACAGTTTCTGTGATGCTAAGCCTTCCTTCAGGCATAACAACTGTCAAGGCAACATCTCTGCATCCTTCCTGGGCTGATCTTATACCTGTTTTTGGGACAGGAGGATGCAATCTGGAGCTGACAGCCAGCTCTTTTCACAAGCCTATAAAAAGCTCAGTAAAGCAGCTGCAATGGGTTCCGTAAAAGAAATGTTTTGAAACTGAAGTAGACAATGCCCAGATGCAGAAAGCCTACATAAATCTGTCAAAACCCCCTACAGTACTAATTTTGTGAACATTCATTTCACTTCCTATCACATAGGTGCTTGATCTTTCTGCTTCTAATTGAATCAACTTTTGTAGCAATCACATAGAAAGGAAAAAAATGCAAACTCGTGGCTTGAGGAAAAGAGGAAGCATCTCTGCTTTGTTGCATCTTCTCAGCTATCAGCAGTGATCATGATAATTCACCAGGGAAACGAAAACTATTTGAAAACTTGGTGTGGGGAGAAGTGATGAAACACCAAGTGGGATGTCAACTACATTAAGAGATGGAACAGAGAAAGCTCTGTAAAATGAGCCTTCCCTGAAAGGGACTATAAAGAATTGATTGGATAAAGAATTATTTGGCCATGTGAAATATTTCTTCTGGAATTAAATTTGAGAACTGAACACTCCCTCAGAAAATATCACAGTCCTAAATAAGAAAAAAATGCTGATCCTCTCCCCTCTGTCTCACAGCTCTCCAAACATCTGAACAGTTCATACTCAGTAATGCTTTTTGACTCCTCTGCTAAGGTAGTTATAAGGTACTGGCCTTATTTCACTGAGGAGGAACCATAAAGTGGATTAAGTGAGCTACCTGAGAGTGCACAGATCTTTGCCTGATAGGCTCATTTGATAGGTATCCAGCAAAACCTGAACTGAGAATTAATCCCAGATGTTTTGAATCCAATTTGTCAGATTAAATTTTATCAAAACTTCTACTGGGACTGCAGGACTGAGGGATAGTCACATTCCATTTATCTGTCTGTAAGGCAGATGCAAGTCCAGGGCAATGCCTTGGCAATAGAAAAATGAACTGCTGTCATCAGTGGTTGAACACAGATCTGACCAACCTGGCCCTGCTCTAAATTCTTTTTAGAAAATGCTGTTAATCACTAAAGGTATATGCTACTCTCTCTGGCATAAAAGACCTCTGCCTATTTAAGTGAAAACTGCTTTGGGTATGATTAGAACAACTGGATAAAACATTAGAGCAATAAAATCAGCCATAACTGCCAGGAAAACTGAGGCAGAACAATCGGTCCTTGTTATATGACACCAGAATTTGCACTCAGGTGCTGACCTGTGCCAGCTACTCTCAGAGGAAGAAATCCCAGTCTTCATCCTGAGGAGTTAAATCCACAAGGAAAATCCCTCCTTGTGGCCCTGGGAGTCTCCTGCTGCAGCCTGGCCCCTATCCCAGGTGAGAGGCGTTAGAGCTGTGCAGACCTTTGCCAGGGCACAGCAACCAGGCATCCTGCTTATCCACAAAGAGCAGCCAGGGCTCACTAGCCAGGCTTGGGATAATATTCCACCCCTAAATCCCAGAGTTTAGTGCAGTAAACAGGTAGATCATCTAGCCTGGAGCAAAAACAGCCTTAGCAACAGCCTAGCAACACTACTGCAGAGCAAGGCAGGAGCTGCAGGTTGTCTGGATGCAGTAACTCCCAAGGAAGAGCCAGCCCCAGCCAGAGCTCAGCAGCTCTAGGGCACAAACTGAGTCTCAGCTTTGCCTCTCTCTGAAGAAGGGTAGGAACTTTCTGTCAATAAAACAATGAACACTCAAAATATGTTAAAACCTTTCCTTAAAGATCTGCTTGTCTCAGTCTTCAGCCTCAGCAGGCTGATAAACTTGCCAGGCAGACAAATTAGCAGCAACTCAAAGGTTACTGCTCACTCCCAAGACTGGGAGGTTTTTTTAATCTTCAGAACATATCATCATGATTTTGATTTTTTTCCTGTTTACAGAAATGACTGAAGGATTGTGGAACTGTTATAGCCATCTCAAATTCCTCACTGAAACATTGCACAGTTGTAACTTCCCCCCCCTTGCAGTTTATACCTTCCATAGTTGCTTTATTAGCATTGCTGCAAAAGAGAAATATGACTTGGGCAGTATATTGGTGCCCATTAGTATTGCAGACCCAATGTTATGCATCACATTGCAATGCCTGTGGTACCACAGCCAAAATGGTTACAGAGTGAATGAAGCTATTACCTCCAGGGACTGTGAGCAATTTAAATTCAAATGCTGCTCCACCTTAAAAAAACAGTCTTTCTTGCAGTTTTGGAGCTTGCAAACCTTAAGTTAGCACTTTCCAAGTGGAAAGCCATTCATATGAAAAGCAGCTGAAGCAAGAAGCAAACTTAGAAATTTAAGAAAAATGTTCATTTTGGCTGTCCAGTTGTGAGGTCCTTTTGTGTAATTGAAATTCTTTGTGACAGAATGGAATGGAATGGAATGGAATGGAATGGAATGGAGTAGACTAAATGGTTCAGTTGGAAGTGGACTTACAAAAACCACCTAGTCCAACTGCCTGGCCACTGCAGGGTTGACCAAAAGTTAAAGCATATTATTAATTCTATTGTCCATATGTCTCTTAGACAGTGATGGACTTGGGCTGCTGATCATGTCTCTAGGAACTGTGTGCCACTGTTTGACCATCCTCTCAGTAAAGAAATGCTTTCCAATATCAACAGTGAGCCTCTGTTGATGCAGCTTTGGATGATTTCCACATGTTCTATCACTGAACCCCAGAGAGAAACCCTCAGCACCTCCATTCCCTGTAGGGAACCACGAGGTCACCCCTCAGCGTCTGCTTCTCCAAACCAGACAAGCCCAGAGCCCTCAGCTGCTCCTCACAGGATGACTTCCAGCCCTCTCCCTGGCTCTTTTACCCTCCTTGGGACACATTCAAGGACCTTCACATCCTTCTGAACTGGTGGGGCCCAGCCCTGCACACGGGGCTCCAAGGCTGAACTCAGTGAGAGAATCACCTCTGCTGCCTGTCTGGTTGTGCTGGGTTTGATGCAGCCCAGGATTGGGTTTGCCCTTTGCCTGCCATATTTTTGGAAAATCGACTGCAGTTATAAATAAATCCATGAGGTAATGACTAATAGTTCATTTTCTTTTACTCAACATTGGCTTTGAAATTTTAGTTTTAGAATTAAATTGGAGGGATGCCAGTTTGACAGTAAGGTCAATTGAGTTATAGATACAAGACTGTAATATTTCACCTTTCGATTAGCTACCTATTGAAATACATGGATGCCATTTCATACCACCTCTGCCTTCCCTTCTTTGCCTATTTTTTTATTTTCCATAATAAATATATTTTGAAAGAACAGGCTTCTAATTCTAAGTTAGCTCATGCTAATAGGTTTTTAAGGCACAAGTCTGTTGTCATTCAAATGGTGAATTCCAGAAACACTTGTCAAGAATCAGAATCATAACATCTGTCTTAGAAAGCTCTTCATATGAACAGCTGGGATTTTACATCATATCCTGGTAAAAGACTCCATTGGCTTCTCTAAGAGCCTTCATTTACACTTGGATGATTGTTGGAGCATGGGCAGATTTTTGCAACTATGACTGTGGGGGTTTTTGTGTATTTGTGTTCTCATTTCCAGACTAAATCTCCTTCAAACTCCATAAAATGGCGAACTTAATATAAATTGACGCTTTGGTTTAATTGCTCAGTGCAATTAAAAAGCAGTGAAAAACAACACGAAGCAGATCCTATATCCCTGGTAAAATCCACTGTAATTGACTTCTAAGCTTTTTCTCAACAGATGTAGGATCTGCTCTGGAGCAACTGGATCCACTAGTCTGCATGGAAGGCACAATGTCCATCAGGATACTTAGTCCAGTTCCCACAGCGACATACAACAACGTAACAGAAATGAAACACAAAAACCTGTCCTTTTTGTCATATTGAAATGTAACTCCCACAGCCTGTACTTGTTTTTGGACTTGTTTTTGCACGGCAGTATCCAGTATACCTTATTTAATTTACCAGCTTAATGCAGATATTTTGCAGTTTCAATTGCTAATGCAGATATTTTGCAGTTTCAATTGCTTTCTGTATAAATTATTTCTTCCAAACCTCACCATATGCAAAGGCACAAGAGACTTTTCACTGTACATTCAAGTACTGGAATGAATCTGTCAAACATTTCTGTTTTAATCTAAACTACATTACATTGGAACATAAGCTGTCAAAAGCTGAAAGTGGTGAAACTTATTTAATAGAGTTGAATGCAAAATGTTTTTCCTGCTTTGTAGAAAATGAAGAGTATAGCATTGATATTTGCAATTTTTAGATTATCCCTTGCTCTTTTCACATTTGAACCTGACATGCTTTTCATTTTCTTAAAACTGTATAGATTCTAATACCGACAATTTCTGATCCCCACCAGGATCTCTCTGTTTTGCTTTGCCTTGATAACCCCATTCTGATAAAATAGATGAGGCAATATCCATCTACTCATAACTAGAATAATTTCTTGTCTGAGTCTGCCTTGAATAGAGCAAAGCAATGGAAGATTTAATAATTGCTGGCAGCAGAGTTTGAAATTTCTACAATCATCAAGCTTTCCTTACAAAATCCCTCATTTAAAATACATTTCTTGCAGACATTTGTGTATGTTTAATTCCTGGATTGCTTTTCCTAAATACCAAAATACCAGGTAGTTTTCACCAGAGTCTTATTTGGAAGCATTTTTAAGGATTAACAAAGCTTAGCCCATATTATGGGAGTGAAAAGGGCTGTGGATCTAGCAATGTGTGAGGATGAAGATAAAGTGTTTATCGAAAAATCACATCTGTAAATGCTGCAATCTCAGTCTTATAAAAACTGCTATTAAAATTATTCTTTCAAAAGCACTGGTAGTTTGCTGATGGTATTTCCCTTTAACATCTAAATCAGAAATTATAATAATTCTTTATGCTATTTAAGGACTCTGCACTGCTGTCTTTTTTCACCCCTTCTTATAGAAAGGAGACAAGTTATAGCACAACCTATAGAAAATTACAGCACAACCTAAGACCACCAAATCTGTCTCTTCTGTTAGGCCCAGCATGAGCTAAGTCTTAAATCAAGTTACTAAAACAGCTGAAAAAGCTAAAATGAGCCCCTTCAGCACTCATGGCAGAGAAGCAGACAGGACTGTGGCAGTCCCATGAGTTTGCAGGGATGAATGAGGCTTCCCCCACCCTCTCACTTGGGAAATCTGAGTCTGTAATTGTTGGATGAGTACAATCTAAGAGAAAAGGAGGATCAGAACTCACTGTTAACACACACTTGTTTACTGTCTTGCTCCAGTGGGACAGGGACTCAGTGGGAAAAAGAATTAAATCCTTGAGTGGGTCGGACTCTCAGTGCTGCTCCTGGCTCGCACTGACAAAATCCAGTGTCAATCTAGGCAGCATTTAACTACAAAGCTGCACCTAATAAAAGTGCATATGTCATGTTACCAGAGAAAACAAACAGCATGGTGGGTGAAGGAAATGCCAAAGAAAATAATATATATGAGACAGAAAATATGGAATGAAAATCAGGAAAGCAAGGATCTGCTGGGCTGTGAATCAGACTCATATTTAACCAGTGCACTCAGAACAGGTAGCTAGTCTGGACCAGACAAAATATGGTAAGGAATAAATCAGTGAAGAGCATAGAAATGGCTAAAGGACAGACAATTCTGAGGTCAGCAGCTGTTGATTTATGTCCCTATGAGCTGCCAGAGCTACCAGACACACTGACTCCAGATCTTGCTGCTTCCAGAGCTGCAGAGGCAACAAACGTCATCACAGCCTTCTCTGCATAATGGAAAGGAAATATCTTTTTTTAAGTCATAGGTGATTATTGATACTTCTATCTTAAAAAAGTTCAACTTAAAAAATTTTAAGTTGTTCTTATTTAAATTAAAACAAGTGCCTTCTAAATTAACCCAGAATTTTTTTTCCAGTTCATTTTTTAATATGAGTGCATTTTTCAGGTCACAGTAAATTATCTTGCTGATGCTTTAGTTTGCACCTCAAACTGGAATCTCTCTGTTCTTCATTTTAACTCTAGAATACATAGCAAAAATGGTATATGATTATAATTTTAATTCTCCCATAAACATATATGTTTTTGTCTCTTACTAATACATTCTTCAATGTTGATAAGTTAATATTTTAAAATATTGACTATTTAAAAATGTATATTGCACCATTAAGGGAGAACATTGGACTCATAATGACACAAACTACAGAAAAAAAAATTCTTAATAATAAAACTGCCAGTTTCTTTAGTAAATTAATACCTGAATGTGGGCTCAAAAGATCAGAAATTCTACCAACAATCTCACAGTATATAAGGCAGTTTATTCAATCAACAGTCCAGTTCTCTGGGTCCTTTTTATCAATGAACTTTCATTGACAAACTTTCTCTGAATGGAGGTTTCCAAAGGCTCTGGGATAAATTAATTACATCCCTTTCTCTTAATCTAAAACTCACTTAAAGATATGGTAAGAGTTCCATTTATTCTAGGGTGGTTGGAGCCTGACCCTATGTCATTTAAAAATTGGCTTTTCTGCAGAGTGCTTCAAACATGCTGCTATTCTGAGCCAACCACAGCCCTAGGTGGTGGCAAGGCAGGTTGCCAAGGCAAAGAGGTTGTCCTGATTTTCTCACTGGGCTGATAAAATAGAGACAAATATTGCTCCTGCTGTGATGGTTAGAAAGGATTTCCCTGTGATCTGCTTTTCAGGCTGGAGTCATGGCTTCATGTTTTTGTTCTTTCACCTTTGATTGTGCCATTCTCATGTGGTTTGTCCCCACTGCAAGACTGAGACAGGAACAAAGTCATGTCCTGCTCTATTTCAGGCTCAGGCCATGTATTGCCATGAATAATGTTCACTTGTTTGGAAATTCAAAGTGATTTGTAGATTTTGGCACTAAATAAAAAACTATTTTTTATTCCCAGAACCTCTGTGCTCACTAGGAAATAGCCAGTAAAAACTGGGCATCCTACAGCATTAAAGCACAGTGTCACTGAGGGAAATAACCCAGCAGAACAAAGGGGTGGGAAGGCTTTTAACTTCACCCCTAGTTACAACAATCTCACTGATATTTTTTCCTGGCCTGTCCTGTTGCTTCTGCCTTGACACCTCAAAATTGGACCTTCCCCTTTGTCAGTGGTCAGCCTGCTGCTCTAGCTGTCCTTAGCAAATGGGACACATATTTTCTTTTGAAACCCAATCTGTCTCCAGCTGTGTAGTGCAATGTACAGCGCCCCTGGCTCTGCCTGTGCAGCTCCTCAGATCCTCTCTTGGTAAAAGACACCTACACCACTGCCAGCACCCTCACTCCACTGCTGAGCAAGTCTTTACCCAGACACACACCTCCCTTTGAGTGCTCTGACCTCACACCACTTTTCTTCCTTTTTGTGCAGCATTAAGTTTGATCAATACTTCCACTCTTCCCTGTCTGCTGTGGGGGTTCCCTAAAAGCATTGAGTTATTTTGGCTTTTTTGGATGTTTGTTTTGCCTGACCCACTTATGGTGCTTGTATTAGCTGCCTTTAATGACTCCATCTTACACAAATTAGTAACAACACTAAAGGCCAGTAGTAGTCACTAATTTCTGGTGCTTCCACTCCCTGGCATTTAAAATAAAACCTCCTAGACTTTTTATATTCAGGAGGGATGCCTCCAGACCCAAATTAGCACAGACACATCTACAAACCATCATAGAACCACTAAGATTGGAAAAGACCTCCAAGATTGTTCAGTCCAACCTTTGACCAACACCACCCTGCCCACTGAACCATTGCAAAGTGCCATGTCTTCTCATTCTTAGAGCACTTCCAGGGATGGAGACTACCACTGCCCTGGGCAGCCTGTTCCAATGCTTAACTACTCTTACAGTGAAGAAATTCTTCCTAATTTCCAGCCTGAACCTCCCTTGGTGCAATTTGAGGCCATTTCCCTTTATCCTATTCCCAGATGCCTGAGCGAAGGGGCTGACTCCCACCTTACCACAAACCCCTTAGGAAAACAAGACTCAAAGGCAAAGCTCACACAGCTCAGCCCAAGTGCTTGGGACTATACGGGGCCACTGGCAGCAGAACAGAAATTATTTTAAAGCAGAAGGAATCATAGGTTTTTGTCCTTTCCCACAGAGACTTGTAATAAGTGTGTAGAATGATGCAGTGTAATGTTCCCCAGCAGAGGAAAGGAAATAAAGAGGGATATTGTTACTGTAAAGTTTATTTCAACCATCAAGGTGAACATTTATTGCACAGATAGCACTGGGGAAGCAAGATTCCCTCTCCTGTGCCTTGCCTTTCTGTCTGGCCTTGCAGCAGCATTTCTTGTACTCTGCATATAAAAGATGATCTAGGCCTATTAAAGAATTAATGTTCAATTCTCCTTAACAGGATAATTCTGGTCATTTCAATGTCAAGGCTTAATTTTTTTGGCAGTGGAACATCCAGATAATGTTTATCTACTGCAAATGGATTTTTTTTTTAAAGAATAAGAAAGTTTTCAACAGGCATATAGGTGAGAGGCCAATCAGCTTAAGTAGGTATTTCTGTATGTGTATTTAATTGCTCCTGTCCTTTTTTTGTCTGTTTTATCTGTCAGGTGTGGGGACAGAAAGCTTTCTGCCTCAAGAAGAAATATATGTGAAAAAGGAGATCTGTGATGTTTGGAAAATCCTTTGGCAGCAAATGTGAGTTGGCCTAAAATAGGTCAGGTTTAGATATATTTATAAAGATAAAATTGCCTGAAATGAGCCCCATTGGCTGCACTTCAAGCTCTTCAGGCAAATTTCTCTTAGCATGAAGCCCCTAATAGAGAGCCCTGGAATTTTGTTCAGTGACTTTTTTAATATCTCTATTTTCAGACTCTGAATGTTGTGATCTGTTTGGGTAGGGCTGCTCCATCAGGCAATAACTGCAGGGCACTGTTGTGATTTTTGTTGTGTTGAGAAGTTGCTGCTTTAGTTGGAAAACAGCATGTCCTCCACCAGCCTACTGAGAAGTAGAGTGCAAATATCCCAGGTGATTCAAAGGCAGCTCAAGTATTTCCAGTGCAACGCTCTGTGCATCTCTTCTATCACTTAGTGTGGACTTTCCCTTGGTGTTCTTGTGTTTAGTAAAGCCCATGCTGGGCACAGTGGAAAGATAAGAAACCTTATGTCTCTAGAGGTACTGGCATGCTGAAAGCTCATTTCTGATGCTAGAATTCCTAGAGAGCTTTCAAAAGCTTGAAGAATGTTTCATTTTTAGGGACTCAGATTCTAAATCATGTCTGCTGCTGTAAAAGTGATACATGTTTAAGCTCTACAGCGTTCATGCATTTTTAAATATTTCTATTTAATTATTTGCTTACTTCCCTGGACCAATTTCTTTTCTCTTAATAAGAACAAAATGAAGTTAAAGTGTATGCATTATTAAATTTAATAGGAAGTTACAATTGAATTACAAAGTAGTAGATATTTCTCTTATTTATTATGATGTACTGGTCTCTCTCTTTCACTCACAATGGCTTTTCTTTTTCTGCTTGTAAGATATGGGGGAAATGGCCTAATAAGCTGCCTTTTACAGCTGAGATTTCCAGAGCAAACTTCAGATGTCTGAATGCCCTCATCCCACACAATTTAATGATGACTGAGAATCAAATCCCTTAAGTGACTAGGAAAACTTCAGAAGGGAGGGAGGATATTCCAGCAGCCAGGCCCTTGGGTTCTGAAGCTGCCTGGTCCATGGGGAACTCCCTCTGGGACCCCAGATTTCCCCTTCCAAAGTGGACAATGCACTTGGTCACCTCTTGTGGGAACAGAAGGCTTGACTGGGGATGAAGGCACTACAGACAGTGAATTTGTGGACTGCACAGAGGCAGGGGTGTGTATCTAACACACAAAACCACCATATTTCAGAACTATTTCCCTGCATTGACACTGCAGTACTGGCATTTCATGAATGCCAACGTGATGGAACCTGCATTGTTTGATACAAGAAACCATCAATCTCCTTGAACAAGGGAGATGAAAACAATGATTCAGGCAGAAACAATGATAAGCAAAAGAAGCTGTTTAGGGTAAGAGACCATCCTCTCCAAAAACTGAAATAAAAAAAAAGTAAATTTTGGCCATGAAAACTTTAGGTTACAGAATAGCTAACAATGATGCGGCAGCAGCTCTCACACAGTCTTACAAAAGGGGTGATGGAGACAAAAACATGGGGCATGCCTATAATTTGGAGTGCAAAAAGTACAGAATCAAATTATTTTATATAAAAATCCAAGGTCTCTTTCAGTCCCATTGTACTGAAACTCCTTCTTTCAGAGTAAAGGACATTTTATAACCATAGTTACATCTCTTATGTAACTGCAAAGTGATTGAGAGATGTGAAGGGGAGTAAATGTGCATTGGTTTCCGAGGCATAGTGGAACGAGGAGAGGAGAGGGAAGGAAGGAAGGAAGTGTCGGAAGGAAGGAAGGAAGTGGCGGAAGGAAGGAAGGAAGTGGCGGAAGGAAGTGGCGGAAGGAAGTGGCGGAAAAAAGTGGCGGAAGGAAGGAAGGAAGTGGCGGAAGGAAGTGGCGGAAGGAAGTGGCGGAAGTGGCGGAAGTGGCAGAAGGAAGGAAGGAAGGAAGGAAGGAAGGAAGGAAGGAAGGAAGGAAGTGGCGGAAGGAAGGAAGGAAGTGGTGGAAGGAAGGAAGGAAGTGGCGGAAGGAAGTGGTGGAAGGAAGGAAGTGGCGGAAGGAAGGAAGTGGCGGAAGGAAGGAAGTGGCGGAAGGAAGGGGCGGAAGGAAGGAAGTGGCGGAAGGAAGGAAGTGGCGGAAGGAAGGAAGGAAGTGGCGGAAGGAAGGAAGTGGCGGAAGGAAGTGGCGGAAGGAAGTGGCGGAAGGAAGTGGCGGAAGTGGCGGAAGGAAGTGGCGGAAGGAAGGAAGTGGCGGAAGGAAGGAAGTGGCGGAAGGAAGGAAGTGGCGGAAGGAAGGAAGTGGCGGAAGGAAGTGGCGGAAGGAAGTGGCGGAAGGAAGTGGCGGAAGGAAGGAAGGAAGTGGCGGAAGGAAGGAAGTGGCGGAAGGAAGTGGCGGAAGGAAGTGGCGGAAGGAAGTGGCGGAAGGAAGTGGCGGAAGGAAGTGGCGGAAGGAAGGAAGGAAGGAAGTGGCGGAAGGAAGTGGCGGAAGGAAGTGGCGGAAGGAAGTGGCGGAAGGAAGGAAGGAAGTGGCGGAAGGAAGGAAGGAAGGAAGTGGCGGAAGGAAGGAAGGAAGGAAGTGGCGGAAGGAAGGAAGTGGCGGAAGGAAGGAAGTGGCGGAAGGAAGGAAGTGGCGGAAGGAAGTGGCGGAAGGAAGTGGCGGAAGGAAGTGGCGGAAGGAAGTGGCGGAAGGAAGTGGCGGAAGGAAGTGGCGGAAGGAAGGAAGGAAGGAAGGAAGGAAGGAAGGAAGGAAGGAAGGAAGGAAGGAAGGAAGGAAGGAAGGAAGGAAGGAAGGAAGGAAGGAAGGAAGGAAGGAAGGAAGGAAGGAAGGAAGGAAGGAAGGAAGGAAGGAAGTGGCGGAAGGAAGGAAGGAAGGAAGTGGCGGAAGGAAGTGGCGGAAGGAAGTGGCGGAAGGAAGTGGCGGAAGGAAGTGGCGGAAGGAAGGAAGGAAGTGGCGGAAGGAAGGAAGGAAGGAAGGAAGGAAGGAAGGAAGGAAGGAAGGAAGGAAGGAAGGAAGGAAGGAAGGAAGGAAGGAAGGAAGGAAGGAAGGAAGTGGCGGAAGGAAGGAAGGAAGTGGCGGAAGGAAGGAAGGAAGTGGCGGAAGGAAGGAAGTGGCGGAAGGAAGTGGCGGAAGGAAGTGGCGGAAGGAAGGAAGGAAGTGGCGGAAGGAAGGAAGGAAGGAAGTGGCGGAAGGAAGGAAGGAAGTGGCGGAAGGAAGGAAGGAAGGAAGTGGCGGAAGGAAGGAAGTGGCGGAAGGAAGGAAGTGGCGGAAGGAAGTGGCGGAAGGAAGTGGCGGAAGTGGCGGAAGTGGCGGAAGGAAGGAAGGAAGGAAGTGGCGGAAGGAAGGAAGGAAGGAAGGAAGTGGCGGAAGTGGCGGAAGGAAGTGGCGGAAGGAAGTGGCGGAAGGAAGTGGCGGAAGGAAGTGGCGGAAGGAAGTGGCGGAAGGAAGTGGCGGAAGTGGCGGAAGGAAGGAAGGAAGGAAGTGGCGGAAGGAAGTGGCGGAAGGAAGTGGCGGAAGTGGCGGAAGTGGCGGAAGGAAGGAAGGAAGGAAGTGGCGGAAGGAAGGAAGGAAGGAAGTGGCGGAAGTGGCGGAAGGAAGTGGCGGAAGGAAGTGGCGGAAGGAAGTGGCGGAAGGAAGTGGCGGAAGGAAGGAAGGAAGGAAGTGGCGGAAGGAAGGAAGTGGCGGAAGGAAGGAAGTGGCGGAAGGAAGTGGCGGAAGGAAGTGGCGGAAGGAAGTGGCGGAAGGAAGTGGCGGAAGGAAGTGGCGGAAGGAAGTGGCGGAAGGAAGTGGCGGAAGGAAGTGGCGGAAGGAAGGAAGGAAGGAAGGAAGGAAGGAAGGAAGGAAGGAAGGAAGGAAGGAAGGAAGGAAGGAAGGAAGGAAGGAAGGAAGGAAGGAAAAGAAAATATTAATAATCAGAAAAATGCAAAAGGGTTCTAAAGCTGGCCAGAAAGTTTTGACTGGAAATAATACAAAAACATCTTAACATGAAGCAGTGGCACAGATCACTAACATAGGTGGACTGGATTTCCCTCTGCAGAAAGATCATCTCTTTCTCCCTCTGTAGTAGCTTTCAGAGGATCCTTTCAGGTCTTGACATTCACAACTGTGCATATGAGGAAAAATATAGCAATAATAGTGACTATTATTTATCTTCTCCAAGGAATACAGACATTCTAAGTGATGCTAGATTAATGGAGGTAGCATTAATTTTAACAGTGTCTCATAAATTAGAAAATAAAAAAATAGAAGAGATTAAAAATGCAACTGCTATGAATTTGGAATTAAATTGTCTTTCCACTAAACTTGAGAAAAAGAAGAGAAGATAAAAAAGAGGAGGGGACTAAGATATAAATGGCAAAGATCAGACTTTGATACAGCAGTGCATAGTTCTGACTTTGTGTGCCTGAAAACCCTGAGATTTGGATCATACAGTGTTCTGCAGCATCCTGGATTTACCTGACACCGATATGATGCTCTTCCTGAAAGCCCTGACTGTGGTCCCTGCTTCTTCTCAGAGAAACCTCAGACCTTCAACAAGTGCTAGCCTTGTGATAAAACTCTGCTGCTCTGAATTTATTTCCAGGATTAAGGACTGTAAATCCTCTGCAGCAGGGAATGTTTGGCTCATGCTCAGCAATAGATATAGATATTTTCCCATGTAGGTCATTGAGCTGGATCTGCTCCAGGTCAGTAGTGGCCAAAGGTAAATGTTGTTTCATTAGAAAAATCTAAAGTGGATCCCAATAAAACTTTAAATGAGCAATTACTATTTCACCTAATTTCTTTGGTTAAGTCTAAAATGTCCTGAAAATGCCATGACACTGAGGTTATTACGTTAAAGACCAACCCTCATTTACCCAGGGTGACGGTGGGTTCAGGTAATTGCACTAACAGAAGGAACTGTGATATGGATACAAGCTGCATCCATCTGGCCCTGTACAGTCACTCTGGGTCCTGCAGGACTCATCAGCGCTCAGCTGCAGCTCTGCAGGATCTGGATTATTCCTTGTAAAGCCACTGGTCACTCCAGCCCCCTGCAGCCCCAAAGAGTGGTGAAGAGGGGTAGGTACCACTGTAAAAATGTACAGAGCCTTCTCCTTTGCAATGCCAGGCTGCTGTCCCAGAGGAGGAAACACTGGGAAGGCAGAGCAGAGGGAGCAGTGCTGCTCAGCATCTGAGCTGCTCTGTGCAAAGCCAGCCTGGACCGAGCCCTGGAGATTCTCTTGTTCCCCCTCCCCTGCAAGGGGCATGGCTGTCCTTGGGCAGGCTGAGAGACCTGGCAAGGGACTGTCATTGGCAACATTGCTGGAGAACAGCCCAGGGGGGTGACCAGGGAAGGGGCACTTGGCCACATGACAGCAACACAATGATCACAAACCCATTTGCAATGGACAGACCACCACCAGATCACTCTTAGCAACACTTTTCTCCCTAGCTGGCCCACAGAAGTTCTTTTTATAACAAAAGGGCATCCAGTTGTCACCAGCAGTTGTTGATGATCATATTTCCAAAAGTGACAAGCTTCTCATCCTAAGAGGTGAACAGCATGGGACAAGCAAGGGAGTCTGTGTGGCTCAGTGCTCTCCTGTTTAATCCACAGCCCCTGGCTGCTGACAAGGAAGGCTATTACAGCTCCTTTAGAGCTCTTCAGTGTGCTTGTGCCAGTTCCTTATCCATGGATCATTGATATGATGGAGCATAATGGCAGCCTCAGAGCCCCTCATATTTTCAGTTGTCAGACTGAATACAGGGAGATGTTCAGAGGCAGAAATTCACTCACTGTAGTGCTCCTTTTGTGTGTGTTCATGGAGCCTTTATAATCCTTCATAACAGAAAGGTACAAATACACTACTCTAGATTTTTCTAATTGCAAAGGACAAATTACCAAGTATAATGGAGCAAAACTAGTTCATTTTTGTCTCATTTTTGAGCTAAATGCTACAATTACAAGACCATCAGAGATTCAGAACACTATTTTTGTTCCTTAGTATCTCATTAGAAAATACATTTTTTAAAGGCTGCTTACCATTGCTATGCATCATTAGAACTTTCCTGACAGATCTCATTTCTAAGCACATTATTGTTTAGAGATGAAGAGTTACAAAACAGAATCCAGAAGGGCATTTGAACAGCATCCTGTCCAAGATGCAGCTTAAAAGGGCAGTGGCCAGAGCAATAATTAAATCATGTTTACTTCCACAATAAAAATTTCAGCAGTAAATATCAGATCTCTACACTGCTCTTCACATGTGCAATAGAGGAAAGGGTAAAAGTTGTCAGCTCTGTGATGAAATGAGTGGTAAGATGAAATTTGATTTACCTGGCAGGTAACAACAAGAAATTCTAAGTGGGGTTTTATTGTCAAAGCACTGACGGGCTTCTCTTGTTTCGGGCTAAAAGAAAAGAAACATCTTTCCTACTTTTCCTCCACTTGAAAAAGTTCAGAAGGGGAAGGATGCAGCTTTTTCCTCAGCAGACAGAAACTGAAATGGAGAACTTTTATAGAGGTCAAGATGACTGCAGAAGCTCCATGAAATGAACTCAGCCACCACCATTGTCTGATTCACTTTAGCTTATTTCTCTTGTGCCTGAGCTCGTCCCTTAAGATGACAGCCTTGATGACAGCATCTTGAGAGCCACTCCAAAGTAATTTAAAGCAAGATATAATTACTGTGGGGCTGAAAGCTCCCAGTTTACAAAGCAACAGCAGCTGTATGAGTTCTGGCTCATCTAACAAGGCTGATAGCTCTGCAAGCTCCTGCAGCCTCTTTTGCAAGCTCACAACACAATTCCTTGGGCTCTGCAGGATCTGGGCCCAGCTGTGCCTGAGAAACTGCAGCATTTCTGCAAGGACAAGGAGCTGGCAGCCAGTGCTACCAAAACAAGGAATGCAAGGCACAGGATGGGCCCTGGCAGGGTGTGCAGGGAGCAGTGAGAAGGCACACCACAGACCAAGGAAAGCTGTGTCAGAACAATCAGCTCTAATGGGGAGCTTGCTCAGTCCCCCACTTTGCTGAGGGGATTGTCAGGTTCCAGAGAGCTTTGCCAGACATTCACAAAGGTTCAGGCCAACATCCAGATCCAAAAACCCTTCTCTGTGTGCCTCACCAACACTGCCAACTACACTGTGTATTTAATAACAGCACTTTGGATCCAGCTCAGTATGTGCCACACAGTCCATTAGAAAACAACCACCTTTAGCCACCACATCCTTAATTTGGCTTCAGTTCCCTGCTGGAGTTTGGAGTTCTTCTCTGGATTCTTCTTTATGGTAATGGGAGAAGCATGAATTACTGGAGATGTGCTTTGAAGTGATGCTGATAAATAATGATTACTTTTGTGGCCCTTATCTAATTAACTTTGAAATTATTTTGTTATTACTTGATTTGATCTATTCTCTCCCTCAAAATTCTTATCCAATATATACTTAACAAACCCTCCTCCATGCATGTACATTACTCAAATAAGTTTTAACAAGTACTCAATACTGTTAAGAGGTGACTATTGATCAATAAGCAAAGAGCTGGCTTTTCTCCAGAAGTTAGATCCAGAATTACATAACTTTGGAAGAGAAGCAGATTTAATGATCAAGTAAATTATTAGAACAGGAAAACTAATCACCACAAAAGTCAACTCACATGTTAAACATTTCAAACAACTCAACATGAAGTCTTGTTTCCATGTCCTGTTCCTGTACTCTGACTAAGCTGATTTTCATGTTTTGCTGATGTTCATCTGTGGCGTCTCTGATCTGTGACGCAGAACAGCTCCAAGCTCAGGAAGCCAAAGATGCTGCACCTGCTAAATCTGATTCCCTGTACAGTCACTGGCCAGAACAATGGGGGTCCAACCACTGCCTCCAGCAGGAACAAACCCATCCTGGCTGGGTTTGTCTTACGTGAAAAGGAAATCCAAACTCTACAGTCAGGCTCACCACTTGAGAAATCCCACTCTGCAAACACAGTTACATGTCTCTGATCTTAAAATATCATAAGATAAAAACAGTAAGATTTTTTTTTTAATCCATTTGGCTATTTTGATACACAGAATTTCTGTCAAAGGCAGGTGCCTCACAACCACAGAGCTCAGTGTGGTCTGGGCTGTGCCCGCATGGGTGGAAGGGATTGTGTAAAATTATCTAATGCAAAAAAATGCCTGTGCCTATGACACTTTCCCTTCACTGACAAAACAACACAGTTCCCACCTGTGCCCTGTGATTCAAAGGAGAAAATCCCTATTATGCTGGTGAGCCTTCACACTGATGGGGAAAATGTCAGGGTAAAATAACAGTGAAGCTCTTTGATGATCTTCAATGAGCTATAATTACCACATTGTCTAGAAAAGTAGATCAATTAACAGAGAAACATGCATGGGGGATTATTGTGGTAAAGAACACTCTCCTTCTAATGACTTTCTTACTGAAATTTTTTACTCAGAGGGGATTTTAAACATTAAATGCTGGGCAAAGACAGCACTGCAGGTAAGGTTCAACTGCATTACTGAATTTTGAAAGAAAATTTTATATTACTGAAACATTTAGAAACAATTCAAGCAGAGATAATAAATGCTTAATGACTGTCAATAAATGGTTGGTCAGTGGGTATGACAGTTAATAATCTAAGAGGTCCACAGGTTTGCTAACGTGATGGGATTGTACCACGCATAAAGTATGGCCACTTCTGTTACCAATATGCTTTTAACACCTCTTTATTTTTATTTAACATTTTCCAATTATTTATAAAGATGGACACAATTTTAATTAAAAATTTAAAAAAGAAAAGAAAAAAAAAAAAGAAAGAACTAGTGGATCCTGTTGGCTTAACTGTAAAGGTACAATATTTTTGAACTCCTGCCATTAACTTCTAGCCACAGCAGACAGAGTCTAGAGGCCAGAGTCACAGCAGTGAGGTACTGGTCTGGGGTGTCAGAAGAAGGGCAGCTGAAGCAATCACTGGTTATTAATTCTCTGATGAACTTTACAGTTTGCCTCTGCCTGTTTACATCTGTGGTGCCTCAAGGGCAGCCCAAGACATATTTCTACCTGCCTCTGCAGCATTATGGTCCTCTCTGCAAGCCACTTTCTCCTCCCTGCACATTCCATCTTCCTTCCTTGCAAAGCAAAGTCCCAGGCACCCTCCACAGTTGCAAGGATGGATTCACAATCAATCCCCACCAAAGCCATACATCTAGGGCCACCACACTCCTTCATGGCTGGGAAGCACCATTCCATGGCCATTGTCAGCCTTTATTTAGCTATAAAAGTGATTCACTCTCTCTGCTATGCTGCTGACCTTTTCAGAATTACACCCACAGCTCACCCTAAAGCCAATAAACTCTTGATGCAAAGGGAAATAAACCTGCCTTAGCTCATTGCAGGGCTTTCTAATTATTTCTGAAATGTCTTTGCTCTTACAGCAGATTTGGGGGGGTCACTGTGCAGTGCAGAAGGGCATTGCAGAACTTCTCCCCACATCTGTGAGAGCTACAGACTGCTCTGGAACAGGCTGACCACGTTTATTGCTCATTGGTTTATTGGAATAAACCTGAGTTTATTCCTGAGTTCAGGAAAATGCAGGTGCCTTCTCTCCACTTAACATGTTCAAAATTCCTTCTGTCCCACTGCTGGGAAATTCAGACACAGCAAACACAGACCCAAGATCTCCCAGCTTTGCTACACCTGAGCTACCTCAGATCTCCAGCACTGGGCCAGAATCCAACCAATGGAGCCAGCAGGGACCAGGGGCAGGAGGCCAAGGACAAGGAAAATTCATCCTCAACTCTGCTGATGTCCCTGCCCAGCTCTTGCCCTGGACACAATGGGGAGCAGGACATTTGCTTAGGTGTGGATGTTGTAGATAACCACCTCACCCAAGTGAATGTCACTTGTTTATTATCAATAGAAGAGAAATGAGACTTCCCACTGCAATTTCAGCCTGCTTAGAAAGGTTGTGTTGACTTCTGAGGTTTAATTACCCACTGCTGTATAAAATGCTGCCATTTCATGAGCTCTACACTGGACAATGGTTGCACAAGTGTCTTATACATGCAGAGCCCTGTAAACACTGAAGCAAAGATTTTTAAGAGTATTTTTCTTTTTCTTTTTTTTCTTTTTTTTTGCAACAAGACCACTTGTGACACAAGCTAATTCATAAAAGCAAAGATAATGTTAGGAAGATTCAAATATTAACAGAACATACTGATTAACAAAAGTCAGTCAAAAAATGCAGTTGCTAACTTTTTTTTTAGTTTCCTACCAAGACAGGTGTTTATTCCCTCCCTGCTAGTCCCTGATGTAGCTGCATAATCTGTCTGGGGTGACTCCAGATTTACCCAGTAAACACTGGGACAGACCTGCAAGACTGGGACAGAAGTAAATTTGATTTAGCTCCTGTCTGAATGACCAACTATGCCAATTTTAAAAGAAGATCATCTTTTTTTTTTTACTCTTTCAGGTCACAGGCAGGACCTGATAGTTTCCAAACTTTTCTGACAAATTGAGGCACATTACCTATCTTCCTTTGTTAAAGACTCTGTATTATTTTGTTGGAATGAAAAATTGCACAAATGACAGACCATAAGTCAAGAAATGCAATAATTTCATGTTCCAGTGCATGATTCCCCTTATGTGGTCCTCAAGAAATGTATTGCCTGGTGTAATCTGCTGTGTACAGGAAAGCCAGAAATGAAAGCTGAGACTGAGACAAAAAACATAAATACAGAGATGCCTCCAGTGCCTGTCATGCTCAGGGGCAGGAGACAGGGCTCAGTCCTACAGCAATCCAGGTTTCAATAACCCTCCTGCGCAAGGATGTCAGAGGCAGATTTCTACCCACAGAAGAAAAGTCTCCCTCTGAGGTGAGGGGTTTCCCTTCTCCTGAGTTATTGTTGAGAAGATCTGGGCAGACATTCACTGCTTCTGACTCCACCTCCCTGTTGTGGAGAAAATCTCCATTCCCAGTCTGATGTCACCAGTTCCTCCTCAAGGACTTGACTTCCCTTAGGATCCCACTTGGGATGACTTGGGATTCCACTCCATCTGTCTTGAGATCCAAAAATCCTAAGTGGCATTCCCAGTGGTGTTTGTCATCCTGGTGTGGGTGGCCACTGCAGGACTCAGTCACCCTGGAGAGGGAAAGGCTCAAAGCAGCACAGGAGGAAGGGAACAGATCTGGCCAGGACTCAACCTGGGTGGCTTTAAGCACCCATCTACACAATGTGAAATAAGCATCTTATCATTTAGGCTCTCTTATCAGCCCATATCATCCACTTGGCTTGGTTTTGGTTCCAAGGGTACCCTCCACACTCTGGCAAAGACCACACAGAAAACATAGATGGACTCCCTGTTGTCGCAGACATCTTTTATGAAAAATCCTTTCCTTAGGATTTTTCCTCCTGAGAAGCTGAGAGGCCTCAGGAACAAAATGTAAACAATGATTATCTGCTGCTGTGGAATGCAACAGGTGGATCTGTGATTGGCCCATGTTGGTTGTTTCTAATTAATGGCCAATCACAATGAGCTGGCTTGGACAGAGAGTCCAAGCCACAAACCTTTGTTATGATTCCTTCTTTTTCTATTCTTAGCTAGCCTTCTGATGAAATCCTTTCTTTTATTCTTAGAGTATAGTTTTAATATGATATATATCATAGAACAATAAATCAAGCCTTCTGAAACATGGAGTCAGATTCTTGTCTCTTTCCTCATCCTAAGACCCCTGTGAACACCATCCCACCCAAACAGCTCTACAGTGCTTCAGCTGGGGTGATTTAGGCTTAAGACACACACAGGAGCTCATGAACACCTGTCCAAGTTCAGTTCCTGACCCATGAGAATCTTACCCACCTTGTGTTTTTAAACAAGAGCTGAATGTGGCCCAGACAGGGACCCCTGAAAGGTAATGCAGGCAGCTGGAAATCAATTCACCAAAGCTTTATTACTGAAAAGCTCTATTACCGGCCTGAGCTCAGGATTATAGGTGTATTATTCTTGCCAGTCAGAGATTGTCTGTTCAACACAGTCAAAACTGAAGATAAAGCAGATCTGGGAAAATTATTAAGGGTTTTTTTTTTATATATTTATTGGTTTTTCAGCCTTTTTGTCTCTTCCCATTAGGAAGTGAGTAAGAGCCAGATCCATGTACACAGCCTCTAATGAAACTGCAAGGAGCGACAAGAGACAGCAAGATAATTAAATTCCATGGCCTGCTTGAACTAGAACCTGCTCCTCAGGTTGTTAATTTGGCCAATACCCAAACTTGTGTAAGTTTAGGTCCATTAAATTAAATGTTGGTAAAAGCCTGGCTCGTGCTGTCAGCCATGCCCAGCAGGGCCAACCCTGGGTGAGACACCAAAAACTCCAGCACAGACTGGTTCCTACACAGCCTCTTTCACCCTGGTTCCCCACACAGCCTCATTCACCCTGTGTTGCCCACACTGAGGCTTTCCTCACTCAAGGCAGAGTGCAGGCAACACCGGCAGGTGTCTGCCCTCAACCCTCTTGGAAAGGACTGACTGGACAGTCACAAGAAACCCAAGGGTGAATAAGCACAGGGACACCAGCCTGTGGGACACAACAGAGCTGCACTTCATGGAGCATCCTGACTACAAATAAAGCAACATAAAATAGAAAATTAAATTTAGAGGAAAACAAATGAACATTTGTTAAAGCTTTAAGCTCTTTTCAAAATTATCTACTGAATTTCCTGTATGCAGGCAAATCCTTGGGCTGCCTGTGGTATTGTGCCACATTAGCAGGCTGTCAAGTTCTACTGATGAACATCCATCAATTCTGCCATCCCCACGTTACAGCACTGAGGAATTAGAGTGAAATGAGGCTGGAGGGGGCACACAGCTGGCGGTCCCAGGCTGGAATCTATTCTGCATAGACAGCTATCAAATGCTGCACCTCCTGGAAGAGACATTTCCTTGCCTCCCACATTCTTTTTGCTTATTTAGCTAGATTCACTGCTAAAAACCATTCTTCTAATTTCCAAATTAAGTCTTCTCTTTGAGTTATTTCCTCATTGTATCAAGGCCCACATGGAATGAACATGGAAAACAGATGATTTTGCAGCAATCTGTTGTATATTGACCCCTGTTTCTTGACACCTGTCAGTCTTCCCCAGACTGAGCAACCCCAGTGCTGTGCACCTTGCAATGCATGTCACTAGCACAGTGTCTCAGGCTGACACATGGCTCTTCCCTGGGCTTTCCCCAAATTCTGTTTCCATGTGGTCCTCACAAAACCTCAGACTGAGGTCTTTTTCATAGGATGATTATTATCCTCCTGTGTCTGCTTTTGCTGTAGGAGCATGAGTTTGGTTACTCAGTCAAGGCCAGCTTCTCACCCACTGCAATTTCCAGAAATTCTCCTGCAGAGCTGTTTTCTCCCACTTTTATTTGTATAATTGAGACTCTCTGCCTAAGAGCTATGTCTGAAACCTTTTCTGCACTGAAATTTCTCCAGTTTCTTAAAAAGTTCTCAGATAACTCCTATAGAATGAAGTTAACCACCCATGAGCAGATTTAATCAGACCCCACTTGGTGGTACCTGCAAACTGCCTAAGTAGGTTTTTTATTCCATCCTCCAGGGTTTCAGTGAAAATACTAATAGACAGGCCAGTGCAGACTTCCATTCATAATAAAACCTTTTTGTAGCTTTCTCCAGGCTGTTGTGCAGAGATGTTCAAGCATTTTTTTCTCAAATCAGTTATGTCTAGGTCTTGCATAACTTTGTCATACCAGTACCTTGGGAGAGGTGCCATGCCATATTTTGAAAATCAAAACTTTTCTTTCCCTCCAGCTTCATCTAAGGCTCTCTGTTAAACCCTACCCTGCCTAGATCCTTCTTGAAACACTGCCTTTAGTTTCCTGTTTTGCCAGACTGATTTCTCAACACCATCTTTCCTTTCCTTCTGTTGTTTGTTTTTGATGTGGGCTGTTAAGTCTTTTGAGTGCATCTTTGGGTTGATGTTACTGTCTCACCTAGTCAACAACCAAGTCCTTATTCCTTGACTTAACACTTCCAAAAGAGGAATTATGCTCCCAATTAAGGTGCTTGCACTAAAATCAAATTAAAATCCAGCACAAAAATGTGTTGATTGAGGGAACTTTTGTTCTTTTTTTATATTATAGGTGGGATAAAGGAGTATAAATACCTGTCCTACACATACAACTAAGTTCTTGGCATGATTTTTTTTTTTTTTTTCACTTTGAGCTTATAGCTGAAATTTTGCCTGTGACTTGAACTCTACCATTCACCTGGAAAAAAACAAAGTTGTCTTGGGTGGAAGGCAGTTCAAGAGTAAAGAAACACATTTGTCCTCAAAGGTACCTGTCTAAATGGTTTAAACTCTAAACTCTAAACATTTTAAACTCTTTTTGCAGCAAAGATCTTTAGTGCATACAGCTGATGGGGCCTGAGGAGTGACCCAGCCATGCCAACACCAGCTGCCCACTCCAGGGTGAGCTGAATTCTCTCTGGGCTGCCTCAGCCTCACTGACTGCACATGCAGGGACAGCAGGGGGGTCCTGAGGCACAATGGGCTCATTTCAATAGTCCATGTGGGCCTTTATCCAGTGTCATTTGGGATGATCCAGGGTGTCTTTCCTTTGCTCTCCCTGGGGTGTCTGTCTTTACAGAGCAGTAAACTACTGCATCATTTCTCTACTTGCTGTCCTGCATAGGTAAAAGCTCTCCAGCCTTCCTTTAGTCTGAAGGACCTAAGGTGGGCCAGCAGAGCCAAAAAGAGAAAATCCTGTTTCTGGCAGCTCTTCTCTAGCATATATGTCACATTTCTACACTGACTCAGGAATAGAAAGCCAGGCAGAGCTGAGGCAGAGATGAACATGGGATCTCTCCCCTGTTATCTGTCCCTGTTAAAATGGCTGCAAGAAGGTTAGAGAAAAGCCTTGGGTTACAGCCAGGTCCCAAACTCCTTGCTCAGAAGTTTACCCAGCTGCTTCCTTCTCTGATGCATCCCTTAAGATGCCACCCTGCTGTGTGCTGGTCTTGCTCCACTACACTGTGAGGACAACTGCACAGAGAAACCTCCTGTATGTGTCATGCATCAGAAAAAATATCAAATTTAACAGGAAGGACTGTCTGAGAAATATGTCAGTCACAGAGACCCTTCTCTCCCATTTTAAGGCAAGCTGCATCATTGAAGGCCACCAGCTTTGGGAGCATAAGGGTAACTAATGATGCTGGGTAGGAATTTGAGAAGCCCTGGGTTTCAACCCCACTCTACTGATCAGTCCACCTATATGATTTGCCAGAAGCTCAAAAAGAAAGGGAAACCCATAAAAAAACAGTTTTCAGAAGTACATGTGGTGTTAGAGTTTGTGACTATATCTCCTGCCAGGATGGCTCTTCACCTGTTACCTGGCCCTGCTCTGACCTTCTGCTTCTGAGATTTGACCAACATTTCATGCCAGAAGCCAAGTTCTGTGCTTTTAACAGGAGAGCCAGCAATGGTATCTAAAGTCCCCTGACACCAGGGAGAAGGTATGTGCCCATTAATCCCATTTATTTGTGCATTAGCTGTGTGAAAGAGTGATTGGCTTCAACAAACAAATAGAATGACCCACAGTCTTTGAGGACAGTGTGTGCTAAATAAGCTTCTTCAAATTTCCAAATTTCTTGGAATGAAGGCCCAGATTCATAAAGTAATTTCACTGCCTGAATCCCACTGAAATTCATGGGAGACCAGAGCATTGTGAATCTTGGCCAATGTGCCTGAACTCCAGTCCAGCAGCCAAGGACTGGAGGCAATGGCAAACTTCCCACAAAGATCAGTGGAACAGGCTTGAAGAGACTGTCACTGTTAATATCTGATGTTAAGGCAACTCCTCGGCTGAATTAAATTGTTCCAGGCTTGTAGAAGTCAGTGGATCTTGTACATCTGAAATTAGCAGGGTCTCATCCCATTTCTCTCATTGTTTTGTGAGTTGCCTCTCATGTTCTTTGAACAGGAGTCTGCTGGCAGAGACCACAGCAGTGGTCTGTTGGACTATTCCCAGGAAGAGTGTGATAGGTGGACAATCTTTGTGCATTTTCCTCATCACAACACATCCCCATGAAAATGGAAATGCCACTAGGTGATCTTTAAGGTCCCTTCCAACAGAAGCAGGAGGACAGAGAGATAGAAAGGCCCTCACGTTTTTGCTGAAGTCTCCAAGACATAAGACATTATTCCCACATACATTTTGTAAAAGTGGATCAGTAAGTAAGAAGCTAAAAATTCAGCTAAACATGGTGCCAAGTTGTAGCATGCCTCCCCATCAGTCTCCCTGCAGAAGATTAGGTAATCAGCTTTTAAATATTTTATTTGCTGTGAATTTCAAGCATTTCCTCAGCATGCTGAAATGTGCCAAGAATTGTGGCTTTTGATATTTAAGCCAAAACCCAATAATCTGTTGACCTGTCAAATATGATATTCCTAGTGTTTAATAATAATTTTCAAAATCCTGTAAAAGTCAGTTCAGAAAATATTCCTGTTAAACAGACACTGGTGACTGCTTTAAATCCTTCCCTTAATGCCTGTGTGGAAGAGAGTAAGAGATAAGACCAAAGCCAACACATCCTTTGAGTACTGTGATCAAAGTACATAAAAGATACTTCAATAGGAGAATTTTGCTGTCAAAATGCAGCTTCTACCCTAAAGCTCTCCCAGCGCACACTGGAGAAACTACTGAAGCACTTGTTTCTTTCACACACAGTATTTCTTCTCTTGTGAAGAAATACACCCCAAAACCCCACAAACACCAGCAGGAGTCTGACCTGCTGTATCAGGGGGCTGTGGATCAGATTGCTTATGGCCTGATGTGACCCTTCATTTGAAATTTTTATAAGGAAGCAATGTGTCACTAGTCCCATCAATAAGAACAGATCCATCCTGGCACAGTGATGTGCCCACACTCACTTTGGAGCAGGCAGATTGTGTCACCAATCAATGGTGCTGAGCTGTGCCAGCACTCCCAGGGATTGACTGCATTGTCAGACCTGAGCTGCAGGACAGATGAACTTCAAAAACTTCTAAATTGCTGTTCCCATCCCTGGGTGTATCTGTGGGTATATGCCCAATGTGATGGTGACAAATCTCATCTCCCCAACTAAACTGGGAGATTTTTTTTTTGGATTCTTTTTATTATTTTTTTTTTGTTTTGTTTTGTTTTTTGGGTTTTTTTAAGATCTAAACAGATTGGAGCTGAACTCTCCAATGGGACTAAAGAAATTGGGTCTTTTAAAAGCCTACACTGATAGGCAGCAGAATAATATTTTCATTTTTCTGGGCCCTCTAGAAAGGATGATAGGCCTTAGGCAACAGTCCCCATCATTGATGAAGTCATGAACACAACCATATGATCCTATTGAAGAGGTAATCGGGAAGGCAAAATGATAATATACAATATGAGCTTGATTAATAGAGGGACGTTGGCCAAATTTTGTATTTCAAACTCAGTTAAACAAATTTAAATGACCTGTCTATCTGGAAGCAGATGGCATCTTAAATTATTTCCACTTTGATTAATCAAGGTGGCAATTAGGAAAACTGGTGTCTTGTTGGATGAGCAGGGATTTAGAATGAGTTACATTTGTGCTGGGAAAATGCTTGTGATTTGTGTGTTTTGAATAAATAGGAAAATAAGAAGTTCCTGAGGGATCCAGTGAGGGCTAAAATTTAATGCCTATGTACTAAAAAAGCAAACCAAATCCTAAACCAAGAATGAGTGTGCTACTGTCTTCTGCCAAATGCAGTAAAGCTTGGACAGAAAAACATCCAAAACTGTCCAGATTTAGAAATGTGGTTACTTCTGAGATCTGTAATGCCCACATGTGTAATGCCCAGAATAGCCTGGACTGAGGAAGGAAGGCAAGGCAAGAAAGATGTTTGAAGTGTGTTCTTCATTTTGTTCGGTTTCCTTATCTTCAAGGTGTGCAGTTCAGCTCTGGCTGGACATGGTTTCTCTCCAGGCTGGTTTAGGCTCTCTGTGCAGATGGTGTGCGACACCTCAGCTCCCCAGAGAGGAGCCTGCCCTTGGCTCAGACAGACAACCACGCTGCTGGCCAAAGAAACCTGGCTCAGAGCACAGGGTCCATGGACACAAAGCACCTTCCCTAAAACAAGGGCTCCAAAGCAGGAGCATTTGCTTTCCTTGAGCACATCAGAGCTGTTAATACCAAAATGGAAAACAAAGAGACAATATAAGGAAACAGTAAGACTAATGCTCTTAACATCTAGCTGAGGGGAGAATAATGTTGTTTATCCCTGAGAGCAGGACACCAAGAAGAAAACACCCCTGTGAGCAGTGCAGCAAAGCTGCTGCAGAGCAGCACCCCACAAACAGCAACCCCAGCTGGGCTCCACTTGCTTACCCTGACAGTAGGTGGAAACCCAAAGTTTTAAGCTTCTTGCCTTCTCTCGTGCTGTTTGGAGTCCCTGAGAGGGAAGAATAGGGCAAAATTAATTGGGAAATCCTGATCATTCTTGGCTAGGGGTGTTCCTTCACACCCTGTTTTGTTTTTCTGGTGCTTTCAGGTCCCAGACTTCATTCAACACCTCTTCAAGGGATTCAAGCATAGTCCAGCCCTCAATCACTGCAACATTTTTGACACCTCCTACATCTACCCTGCCCACTGGTATAGCAAGACTTCTGGAGCACTCTGACAAGTTTCCAGTGCAGAGCACCATGCCCTCCAGCTCCAATCCTCATCCAGGCCTTTCTGTGGCACTGGCTGAGCCTCCTGGCTCCTCAGTTTGGGCACTGAGCTCAAAGTCACCTCACCCAATCTTAACTCTAGCAGGAGGTTGTAAAGCTGCTCTGAAATAAGGCATGGCCCATAGGAATGGATGAAAGAAACAATAATTCCTTGCTGTTCAAGGGAATAAAACCAACCATGTTGAGGGGTTTGGAAGTCTTCTTCTGTCAGTTACAGAGCAAAGTCCCTCAGTGACCAAGGAGGCATTAATTGATGTTTTCAGCTCAGCAGGAGCCACTTAGCAGCTCCTCTCAGGGTTTTCATTAGTAGAAGTTCAGAGCTGCTGTTGCTGCCATGAGACACCTGTTTTCTCCAGACAGTTTCTCATACATCTGTATGACATCTGTATGAGTCTACAAAAGGACCAGGACTCGTTAGCTGCCCCCCTCATGTAAGGACTTAAAGAGCACACCTGACTGTCTCAAACACCATCAAAGCCACAGAAGGAACTTGCCATAAGATCAGCCACCACAGCAGGAACTGGAGACAAGCACAGAAGGGTGGAATTTCTGACAGTGAGGCACAAATTTCAGGCCTGGGGAAGCCAAGATCTGGTGAGTGCTTCCTGGTTAACACATCCAGATGGAAATTCCCACTGTGGCAAAGTGTGGGAAAAGAAACCACTGCACCTACACATATCACTCCAAGTCATAGGAACAGCTTCTGCAACCACCCCAGCAACACCCATAACTTGAACTGTGTAAAGGTGGCAGCTGTAGAAGAATGACTGTGGGACCCAAACCAGTAAGAAGATCAGGGTGAAGAAGGACCAATGGGATACTGCTGGATCCATGGATGGTGACAATATCCTGCTTGATCTCTCTCTCTTTTGTTGTCTTCTCTATCTCTTTCTATCTCTTTAGCTCACATTCACAGTTAAATAAAATCCATATTTTTGTCTTTAGCGTATGGTCTTGTTTGCACCTTAACTGGGGCAGAGGCATCTCTTGCTAGTGGGACCTTGGCATAGCATTGCATGGTTACAGCACTGCATTACAGGCTGCCCAGAGAGGGTCTCCCCTCACTGGAGACACTCCAGAACTGTCTGCACACAATCCTGGGCCATGTGCTCTGGGTTGGACCAGGTGACCCATTGCAGTTCCTTCCCACCACACCCATTCTGGAATTCTGGGATTCTCTGCCCCATCTGGTCACTTCTCTGCCCCCCTGCCACAGGCTGGCCTCATCCCTGCTCCTTATGGGAATCATGCTTGCCTCTACTGCTCCTGAAGGTGTGGTCTTTGAGGAACCTGCCTGGTCACAGCCATGCCAAGGAGCAAAGTGATGCTGCACAGTCTGGACAGTTCTTGCACCCATGTCACACCCCTGTTTAGTTTATTAGTTCAGATATTATTACTTATTCCAGCTTAAGCTATTGAGGGCAAGTTTCTCCAGACTTAATGTCTAGGATAAGATTTAAACACATTTCTACTTACCATAAGCTTTCAATGTCTACATATTTTTGTATTTCCTGCATGATAGATAAATCTGCATGTGTATATAGTCACAAAAAACCCCATGGGACGTGCAAGTGAATACAGCAGAAAACTCTGAAATGTTCTCTTGTATTTCCATTTCAGAAAAAATATCCAGCAACATTATTTTTTAATTGTTTTGAAGTTTTTCAAATGCTGACACATCAGTATTTGAAAACTTCATTCTGTGTATCAGTAAAGTAGAGAAAGTTATTACTCCATTGCTCTGTGATAAAACTTGCCAGAACAGTAAAATATTTTTCTGCATATTCAAGATTCTCTGGCCTTCTGCACACTTGCAATACTGTAAGTGAAAATATGAGTATTATCTCTAAGTGCTTCAGGTGAGATAAGAAATTAGTGTGTGAGAGAGAGAGAGAGAGAGATCTCCTGTTCTCTGAAGGGACATTTCTCAGATCTACAGCTTCTTAATGAAAATCTCCCTTGCTGTAAATGGCGCTGGTACCCTGAGTGCATCCAAAATAACAACAATTTCCTTGGAGGTCAGCTGTGAAGCACACAAATTCAGAGTAGCTCTGGTCAGGCTGATGTTGCCAAGCAGGTTCTCCATGTAATAGGTAAGAACAGACCAGCCATACTGGCTCAGAGCACGGGTAGAAATTGTGAACAAGAGTTTTATATTGTACTTGGATTTCATAAAGGCAAAGGGAACACCACATGGCCACAGACAGCTAATGAGAAGAGGGACTTCAAAAGTTCAAGACTATTCAAGACTTCAAAACAGCAGTGAGAATGGCAGAGTCAATTTGATAGGTTTAATCAATTTACTAAAGGCTTATTCATGTCAGAGGATCAGGTTCCCAGCATACACTTTCACAAAACACTGAAGACAACCACCATGTAAAACATGTAATAAAAAGATGAGAGTAAGCAATAGAAAAGAGATTCCTTCTAGCTTAACCAGGGGTAATGCTCCATCCTTAGCTCTGATGTCAGATCAGGTTTTCATTCCCACACTGAGTCACAGGAGAGCAGTCAGACAGGTACATCTGTCCCACACTCCTCCTCAGGAACCACCATAATTCACTGCTCAATAGCAGCCCAGCATGCTCTGCCTTGGATTTATGTACCAGGTAAAGCTAAAGGTAAAAACAACACCATGAAATCACTTCACATTTAGACATATTTGTGCCCCTTTCTGGGTTTGTGTTTTATGGCTGTTGATTTTGATCTTCCCAAAGGACATCAGCCAGAGGGGCTGTGGATGTTTGTGGTGTCACAAACCACTGACATCTGACCCGCTCAGACCCTGATGAAAAGTGCAGTGAAGCCAGTGACAGACTTTTCTTTCTTTCCTGTGGCACTGGGTCAGGTTTTTGAAACTCAGACTTGCCATGGGAGACAAGAGCCTGTACAGGTGGCTACCCCAGAATGGAAAACACATTGCTTTTACCTCTCTGATTTTGGAGGTAGTTGAACAAGCTTTTTCCATCTAAAATGGTGCTTTCACCTCAGAAACTGGAGACAGACACCCTTGTATACAGTCTGACTAGGACAAGCCAGCCTTGGGCAGTGATGCATTAGTCACAAGCATTAACATCTCCATCAGTTCAAAATGCAAGGGGATGGCTCAGGAAGTCTGAAATCTTGTTACTTCAAAGTCAGCAGCAGATTTCACATTGTGAATCATTCTTTTTTATTCATGTGGTTGGATTCTGCCTGCAGCTTGTTTCCTTGTGAAATCTGGTGATTGAAGAAGGACAATCTCAGGTTTGGGAAGATTGAAGATGGAAGTGCCAAGGCACATCAGCATTACTCTTTAATTTCAGTAGTGCACTCATAACAGCCTATAATCACTAGATTATTAAAATTTACAAGACTGATAGTTTGGTTCAGAGCAATGCTGAACCTCAGGAAAATGAGGAAGGAGAGAATGAAGGGGAGGGGGAAAGCAATGCAAATATTTCATAGTAAATTGTTGCCAGATTTTGAAATTTCTTCTTTGGAAAAACAGCATCCCCCAGTTTTTCTCCTGCAGGTAATAGCAAGAAAGAGCCTTTGACCTCAAATGCAATTGCCTTTAGGGAAGAAAAAAATAAGAATTATCTCTGTTGCTCTTAATTGAGTTGTAAGCAGTTTCCTTGGACAGAGTAACAACAGGATGCACATAGGAGAGAGAAAAGAACAGCAAGGATAAAACCTGCCATTTCTGATTTTGGTGCTAACTCTTGTAAACATGCTCACTGTAGGAGACAGACAGACAAAACATACTTTCAGGCCACCTGGAGACCTGGCAAACTTATGTCATTGTGGTGCGCTTTAGAACATTGCTATTTAGCTGCCTTTTTGGTGATGAGTTCACAGCCAAATGTTCTCTGAACATGATCCATTTTTAAGCACATGGCAAGAAAAAATGGGAAAGAGAAAAAGTAAGTGTAGAAAGGGAAAGAGAAGATAAGATAGAGATTGTATAACCTTGAGCCATTCAAGCTTTAGCAAAAGCCAATTGACAAAGAAGGAAAAAAAGCTAAACATGTTTCACATCCAATTTGCCCAGTCATCTCTCAAAGTGAATATATGAACGTTCAGCAACATCAATGATTTTTGGAGTTCAGCAGACAGAAGGAATGACTCTGATCCTTTCCACCTCTTCTTCAGTTATCACTCATATAATGTCCAACAAATTAGCCCAACAAACCTTGTTAGGTGAGGCACCAGAACGGGTTGCCCAGGAATGCAGTGAATGTCCCATCCCAAGAAGTGTTCAAGGCCAGGTTGGATGGGGCCCTGGGCAGCCTGATCTCATGGGTGGCATCCCTGCCATAGTGGGGGGTTGGAACTGTATGATCTTAAAGGCTCCTTTCAACCCAAAGTATTCTATGATTCCATGATTCTGTGAAAAAATGTTGTAGGTCCCACTGACTCATTTTCTTCTTTGTTAGTTAGGCCTATTTCCCAATACACCAATTTAATCTGCTGACTTCCACCTCTACACTTGTTTACAAAACAGGGTCTCAGCACTGTCCTTGACTGGCATCCACAGACCCTCTATTTGGATATAGGTGATCTGTCTAGCTCTTGCTGACATTTGAACAATCTGTGATATCAATCTGAGTCAGTCTTTAGTTACTTTGGGTGATATTAAGTCTATACCTCTACAGAAACATTAAGTTCTATTTCCTCCATGGTCTAGGAAACCATCTGAATCCTGTGGTATCATTTTCTATCTGAAAATTTGGAATATATAAATAAATCCTACCTGATCTAGGAATTATGTTAAGGAGCAGAAAAGAGATAGCAAGAGCACACTGAAATCCCTTCAGAAGTATCTGTTCCCATCAGGAGCAGACAGTTTACAATCTGGCTGTAGTCTTGAGGATCAACTTAAGTCAGACTTGTTGATATCTAATTTAGGACACCATGGTGCTATCCCTGAAAAAATCCACTGGCACAGCCTATTTGACCCAGTGAGCTTTGGATTCCTCCCTGTTTCTTGCTGTTCTGAGATGATCATCATTGGGAACAGTTTGCATACCTTAATAATGAGTGAAGACTCTTAGATCCATAGATAATAGCTCAAACTCAAGCTGAGGCCAAGGATTGACTTTTAGATATATTTTTGTTTAATTAATCTCACAGGAACTTGCCCTTCCCAAGAATCCTCTGATCCAAGGTTAGTGAGGTGATCTGGATCTTCTGAGACAAGAAAAAAGCATGGTTTGTGTTTGGAAGCTGCTCTTAAGCTGCCCCAAGAAGTCAGCCACCAAGTGACCCCAACACGAGGCATTAGGGTCTCCATCTCCAGCATGGCTGGTCTCTCCTGCCAGTTGATCAATAAATCCATGACCAGTATTAAAAGGATGGAGAGAGCCACAGTCAGGCCCAGGATGGCTGAAACTCCTGCCTGAATTAAGGCATAGAGCTGGGGAGTCAAAGGACGCACTGGGTTCAAGTTGATATCAGGGGGTCATCCTCTTCCATCATCAATATTGCTTCACTATTGAAGCATTTCACCAATGTTAAAGAGAAATACTATGTTTCTTATGAAAAAATTTCTCACAATAGTCTAGGGGCTTTTTATTCATTTTAGTAATTTTTAAATTTAGTAATGTTTCAAGAAAAGGATTAAAAATTCAGGGAAGGTGTTCACCATTCTTATTTTGGGATATAGAATTTTTAGCATAAAATTTTCTTTTATGTTTTGTCACTGCACATTTTTCTGAAATATTTCTATTTTAAATAGCCAAATTATTTCATTGATGTTATAATTAGGGTGTCTCTGTTAAGAAATCAACTTTCTTTATTTTTCATGTATGCAGTGAAGAACAAGTGATAGCAAAGGTTATTGAAGATGTAAGTGCCAAGGCACATCAATATTACTGTTTAATTCTATTCATGCACTGGTAAGAGACTATACACCTCAGATTACTAAAATTTCCCTGACTCTCAAAAAAAAAGAGTTTCTATCTGTTTATTTTTTTCCCCTTATAAGGATGGGGTCTTGCTCTAGAAGCTGTCTCAATATATTATGTTAGGCACCAGTTCTCAATTTTTGTTGTGGTTGCAAACTGTTGTGTAACTGGTATAGTTGCCTCTGAAATATTATGTCTAGGTGGGGTCACTGGTGTTCAAGAGAAAGCAGTCCATGCTAAAGTGAGTCACAGATCAATGGCATGGACAAGAGAATGGAGATTTTTACCTAGGTAAAAATCTGGTCAGTTTTTGCTAAATTAGGGTTTTTTAATTAATCAGAAAAGTAAATAGTAGAGAACAAGATGAAGTGCTCAAGCCACAAACCAACACTGATAAAAGCTAGAGGGAATAATAGTATATAGACAAAGGTTATTAAATATCATGTACTTCCATAACTAACATTCATTGCGGACTTATAAGAATGAAATATTTAAAATATTTCCAGACTGGGCTTGATATCTTCAACTAAGTGGTTGTATGAAATGACAGCAATGGAACTGGCCTTTGGTAACTCTCTTTCACCCCTTCAATGCATAAATGCAATCCTTATTCTGAGAATGTCTGAATGAGATGGACAAGGAGATGTATGAAAGAGGCAGACATAAGGAGAATCCGTCAATAAATATGCTTGATTTGCAAGTGAAATGATCTCACACACATGCACCAAATGCCAGCCTTTCAGATGTAATTGGAGATCTGAAAGTCAAATTGTGACCTTTCTGCCTAGTTCCTCTTCACCAGGAATAAAGATATTTGTGATCAGAATTTAGCTGTTTTGAAGGGTATTTTTGGCAGTAATGCATGAGGCTGAATATTATTGCTTCCCTTATTGAGAGACAAGTTCACTCTGTGAAACTCAGACTCAAAATGTGGCAGACAAGAAATGTGCCTGAATCACACAGAAAAGACAGATCTAATGACTCACAAAATGCTATATTCACCCAGATCCCTGGGTTCTTCCTTTATTTCTACAGCCACTTATTGTGTGATTTGTGTTCAAATCCACTACAAGGTAGCTCAGAAAAGCAATATGGGTCAAATCAAAAGCTCAGATGAATTTTCACTCTGTGACTGATTCAAGGCAGAGGCACCTAGCAAAGAGCAGGGGATGGAAAACAGTCTGGTTAACTCTGTCCTGTGATGTGAATTCACTGCCAAACACTCTGACACATCCTTGGTACAGAAATGCCTTTGATGATGCCTCCATGTGTTACCTACACAGCAGCTTTAGTAATGACAAAAGTTGTCCTAGATGACCTAATACTTATTTTTCAAATGCAGACTCTATGAACCTAAGCTGAAACTACTAATCAAAGACAGAGAATAAAATTTACTGAAATAGAAGGAGGGCAGAATGGGTCACAAGAAGTAAATTAAAAGAATGATCTCAGTGCTGCCTATAATGTGTTCTAGTAATAAATTAATCAACTGCACGATAAAAATCTCTAGGGAATTCTGTTAACATAAACTAGGCAAAATCTGACTTTGAATGTCTTTTGTAGAGCAGTTTCCCAGGTTAGTATGTAGGTCAAATGACACACTGAAGCTCAGTGTTCACAGGAATGGCAAAATGAATCATACAGCAACTCCAGGCTCTACTAGTCAATAATCCATTAATGGGAGAAGCTGTGTTTGATTCACAGCTACAGACATCTGGGGGCATGATTCTGCTGCCACTGGAAGCATGGCACATAGCTCACAGAAAGTTAAAGGAAAATATAACAGCTGATGCCTCAGTGAGATAATGTCTGCAAGGAAAGTGGAAAGCTGTAGTTCTTCTTGAAATTGTCAATCACAGACAAAAAAAAAAAATTAAAAAAAAAGAAAAAAGAAAGAAAGAAAGAAAGAAAGAAAGAAAGAAAGAAAGAAAGAAAGAAAGAAAGAAAGAAAGAAAGAAAGAAAGAAAGAAAGAAAGAAAGAAAGAAAGAAAGAAAGAAAGAAAGAAAGAAAGAAAGAAGAAAGAAAGAAAGAAAGAAAGAAAGAAAGAAAGAAAGAAAGAAAGAAAGAAAGAAAGAAAGAAAGAAGAAAGAAAGAAGAAAGAAAGAAAGAAAGAAAGAAAGAAAGAAAGAAAGAAAGAAAGAAAGAAAGAAAGAAAGAAAGAAAGAAAGAAAGAAAGAAAGAAAGAAAGAAAGAAAGAAAGAAAGAAAGAAAGAAAGAAAGAAAGAAAGAAAGAAAGAAAGAAAGAAAGAAAGAAAGAAAGAAAGAAAGAAAGAAAGAAAGAAAGAAAGAAAGAAAGAAAGAAAGAAAGAAAGAAAAGGTTTCTGGCACTTCCTAAAGACAGAATTCTTAGAGCCATCAAATATCCAGCCTATCAGTATGGTTTGACAATAACTTCACTTCCAGAACAAAACATGGACCATTTCTCAAAATCAATAAACCTCAGGGTTTGGATGAGATGTAGGTGAAGATGGACAGGTCGGTTATCATTAACAGGAGGATGAAATAAATTGTACTAACTCATCTCACCTATTTCAACTAAAAAAAAAAAAATCACCAAAGAAAACAACAGTCAAATAAACCAAACAACAAAAATAACCTAAACCAAAGGTTTATTCTCATGATGAATATTATGAAATTATGTCACCCATTATTGTTTTTAACTTCCCAGGGAATTGTAGGAAATATTGTAGGAAATTTTTATTTTCAAGTTTTAGAGGGATAGTGTATGGTAGATACTTGATGACTTTTATAGCTGTGGGAAACAGGCATTGGAATTTAAGTAGCTAAACTGTTCTATATCCATTCTATCTCAATCCCATATTCAGGGGAATCTGTTTTTCAGTGGGGTCCAAATTTGTATGTCTAGGGACACAGTCAAGAAAATGACCTTCAGAAAGTTTGGGGGTTTATGAAACTCTTCAGTCAAATTCCTTACATAGTTTCCAATTCATTCTACAGTGAGAATAACAGAAAATAGGATGGCAAAGGTCTTTAAAAGGGCATCTTGTGTACACTAACGTAGCAAAATCCACTCTTATCCAAACTTCTTCCAATTACAGCATTCAAGAGTAAAATATATAATTTAGATGTGTCAGCTGCTCATGCTAGGCTACTTTACCTTTCCAAAGCAATCATTCCAAGGTCCTCACCTCAGCTGAACTTTAAAATATAAAATCAACACATTTACTGAATTTAAAATGCCTTACTGAAATGTTTTTAGATGTTGAATTCTCCCCATTTCAGAACAGAGGACATGAACTTCATGTAACTTTTGACAGACAGTAAAAACTCTAAACAGCAAACTTGGAAAGGACCTGTGAGAAACCAAAGCAGCATTATTGACACTACTCAGAACTTAGGCAGAATAGGGAACTGTGGATCAAGGTGTTGTATATTAATCCTTCTATCACTATCTTTACTTTCTCACTGAAGAGAGACGGATATTTGTGGAAGAATTCTTATTTAGACCTTGCAGATGAGACAAAAAAAACTATCCAGGCAACAAAGCAATGGGTTTGCCTTCATAGGATTTGCAACTAAATGGTATTTTCAACATGAAATAGGCACCAATCCACACAAAGCAGAAAGCTTAAATATTTCTTCAAAGCCCAGCAAATAAAAAGTAATAAAGGAAAAAAAAAAAATCCAAAACCCAAACCACTTTTAAAATAAATCTCCATCTTTCAAAGCAGATTTCCATGTCCTCCCTTGCCTGCATTGCTGTTTGGAGTGACATCAGTGACCACATTTCCCTTCAAACAAGGTGGCTATTGCTGGGTCACACGGCCCCCACAGTAAGAGTGCTCTATTTTCTGACTACAAAACCTGCTGCTATTCACCTGTCCTAGGGCAGCCAAAAATCCACTGTTCAGCAGCCCTGCTCCCTGCTGTGTCTGCCCTACTTTGTCATATCAGGGTATGCTGTTACCAATCTAATCTACCAGGATTCAGAGGAGTAATAATGCCAGCACCTTTCATTTCTAACCACAATGCCAGGAGCATCTCTGGAATCTGACTGAGATTCCCTTAACAGCTCTTGGATCATTCTTGAATCCTCCCCATATCAAAGGTTTTATTTCAGTACCAGGTCCTGATCCTTTGTTATTAAAAGGGATTCTTTTTTCTCTCTGCATTTCCAGATACTTGAATGAAACTAAACTTCCAAGGCAAAATTAGATAACCAGTAGCCTTAAAAACAAGGGGCAATGAATACTATATTTGTTATCTAAAAATGAAAAAATCATGGGTTGTGTTCTCAGGTCTTGATGCTTGCATGCACTATGACAACTGTTCTATCTCTCAATGGGATAATGGCAATACAAACGTTTTCACTACTGAGTGATCAACATTTTTCTTGATAAGAAACTTCAGATCAATTGTGAGATAGCATTTTTCTTATTTCACAAGAAGATTTATAACTGGGAATGTCTGTATCTGAGCAAGTCACCAAAAACTTCCTTGTAGTCAACAGACACCTAAACAGGGCATTCACTGGAATTTAGGATGAGATCTAGTAAATTATTCCTATTATTCGTACAAACTATGAGTTACAGGAATAATCTTCATACAGGCTGAGATGATCTCAAGAAGACCTCAGATGACTGTCACACTCTACTTGCCTTGACTATAACAAAAGTCTCAATAAAATCTTCAAATCAGATCATAAATACCTAAAGATTCTGTCAGTCAAGTTTACTCTGGATATCTAAAAGTGTCCTTGTATCAAGACATTAGGCTGATAATTGCAGTTTATGGAGAAAGGCATCTCCAGAAGAGAATATGTTCAACTGTGTTGGACACCTGTCCTGAGATCCCAGCCCTCTGAAAGCACTGGCCTTTCTCCATGATTGTCCCATGGGCCTAAATGAGCTGTGCACATTGGGGACCTGCCCATCAATAGGGCTAAAGATGGGGAAGATGAAATCTGAACTGATGTTCTGTGACTTTAACAGACAGAAACACCAAATGGGGTAAAAATAATGCTTTTAACAAACAATTATGCACAGTAAATCAGCCATAGTGTGGTTCCAACTCCAAGATATGCTGGTTCATCAATAAATAAGCAGTGCCAAGTTTTTTTAATTATCATTCCTCTTATCTTTTTAATTCTGGTGGTCACCCTATTTTCAAATGATCAATGAACTGAGCAGTTTCTAGTGTCAATACTGTGATTCTATGTCTGCCTTCTTAACAGAATGAGAGGGGCACGGACAGCTAGAAAATCTGGAAATAGCCTTGCTTGGCTCATCTCTTTGCAGAAAAAGACTTCACATCCCTCTCTCCTTGCCCAGTATATATGCAAGCCTCTCTTCAGGCTTCTTAACATTGCTGCCTGCTCTGGCAGTTCTGTCTGTCTGCCATTCTGCTCTGAATTTAAAACGGGAGACAGCCATGGCAAATCATAACAACCTCAGTCCTCTGAAAGGCAGGAGAATTAGTACACAGCCAAGACTGCATTTCTAAGAGCTGTGTTTTCACAGGTCAAGAACTAAAAAGATTATGCAATGGTATCCTGTTATTTTGTATGAAGGACTGAAACAGGAATGTCAGGCTTTGTTTTAGCTTTTATCATATTTAGTTCCAAAATTCATATTCTGTTTTTGCTGGTTTTCTAACCCGAATGACAGTGTCTGTCTCACATCGAGTAGGTGCACAATGATTCCATCTAATTATTCGATAAAGTTTGCACAAGAAACTTGATAGAATCACAGCAGGTTTTGGGTTGGAAGGGACCTTAAAAACGACCCAGTTCCAAAGCCCTGCCATGGGCAGGGACATCTTCCACCAGACCAGCTTGATGAAAGCCCCACACAGCCTGGCCTTGAACACTGCCAGGGATGTGGCAAAAGATGCTGTTATGGAAACAGAGGATGTCAAACAACATGGAAGAAATAAGGGCCCTGCTTGGCATGGTGTTGAAAGGTGCTGGATGTGGTTTCCTGATCCTCTGCTCCAAGCTGGGATCAGAGCAGGCAGCTCTGCACACCCACGCAGACAGCCAGTGAGCAACACAGCGCTGTGGCAGCTTCTGCCTGCCACGGCCTGACAGCACAGCAACAGACCACCAGCCAGCCTGGCACAGAGCTTTTGGGGAGCTTGGCATGCTGCTCTGGAGAGCAGACTGTGAGGGAGCATCTGTCCCTGAAAGCAGGCGAGAAGAAACGGGAATGAGGATAATGCAGACACGCTCTTGGACAGAACAGAGAATCCTACTGATGCAAGCACAGGCATGAACAAAGGGTCATTCTGCTCCATCCCCTGTAATCCAATCAGCTAATACCCCTTTTTAATTAGCTACAATCAAGTTAGCATAATGAGTGCCTTGTCTGTTTACAAGCTTCATCTGTCCTCTTCCACTCTTGCATCCCAATCTGCAGTGCAGTTGCGGCTGGGGTTTGGTGATATTTGCTAAACAGCTTGACCGAGGGCTGCCCCAAACTTCCCATTAACCTCAGGGGCACTCAAATGCATCATTCTTAACTATTAGCAACTAATAGAGAATATCCTGCTACATTCATTCCTAGTCATTGTTTTGCCCTCCAAAAAGAATTCCCCCCCCCCCCCTGTTTTTGGTGGAATATTTTTATATTGTCTGATCTAATGCATCAGGATTAAGAGAGCCTTGCACAGCCCTTGTACCTGTGCTCAAGTGGAAGTATGAAGGGCATTCAAGGAGCATTGAGGGGAGCACTGGCAAGAAGAGAAGCTGTCCTTGAAACCTAATGTGTCACCTATGTTTATTTGTACATAAAAGGCATTAAAATATACAAGACATTTACAAGACTTAAAAGACATTTGTGGCAATAGTCCAGGACAAAATGTGCTTTGTAAGAATTCGCTATGGTTTCTTACATTAATGCAACAAAATAATTCTTTCATTTCACAGCTCATGATTCTCTGTCAGATTATTGCATAGACTGCTTTTTTTTTTACTGCTCAGTGGCTTTTAATTGGTGTACATTGTAGGAAAGGAAATATCAATTCAAGAATGACTTAGAAATGCAAAATAACTAGGTTATTATCCTATTTTACAGTAAGCCTTCTTTTAATAGCCACTCATTTCTGCTGTTCAAGCAGACTCTGTGAAAAGGGGTTTTGTCCTTCAGCCAGAATAAAAGACATCTTGATGCTAAAAATAAAAGAAATGGGAATCACTTTCCGGAGCTGGAATCCTCCCCTGCAAGAAGCCTCTGACAGCACTGAGGTTGGCAGAGGAGCATTGTGAAGGAACAAAGGCAACAACAGCCCTAAGACATCTCCCCTGCACAGCAGGAGAAAAAAATTGATAAGGGTCTGTATTTCTTTGAAAACATCCACCAATGTCTACCCTCAGACTCACTAAAATGAGGCAAACCTTTCCATCAGCTCCACCAAGCTTAGCCAAAGGTTTTTCAATGACTGCCTGTAAGCTATCACATTCCAACTACATCAGGGTAAATGGGGCCAAATTAATATTCTGGGGGTTGAAAAGTGAAGTTAATTAAAACAGCAAACTGCCAGAATTTGTTCTTTCCTTTTCACTTTCCCTATTCTATCTTTTGTTTTACTTTTCCCCCCCATTTTCCTGAGCAGATTGCATCTGCTGCTGAAATAAATCAGAATAACTCCTGGCTTCAACAGCACGGTATTGGTGTGCAGTGTCTCAAGATCTGGCACATAAAAAATTTAACATTCTTGTTGTAAGAAATATTTACCTAAAGAGGCTCTGCACCTTCCCAAAGAAAATTAATAAAATGAGAAAATCATCTCTGTAAAGTATCTTTTCAAAGCTTTTAAAAATCCAGCCAAAAAGCTGCTTTATGCCACTGCTCAGCCACCAAGTGCACAGCAGATAATTAAAATGCACAGCTCCAGCTAGGAAGCTTATTCTGACTCCTGGCTATAACTGGCAGGCTTCAGCCTGCCCAGATAAAGGGTGATGGGAACATGCAATGTCAGACAGCTTGATCTCCTCTGCTTTGCTCCTTTCCCTGCACTCATCAGGAGCCAGCTTGCAAAGGGGGGCTGAACCCTTTTCACATCTTCTGATCCTTAGCACTTGTCCTAACAAGCCAACCTAGCTCAGACCAGGGAAAACCAGTTTAATGAGAAAAGAAAGCAAGAGGGGGATTCTTTACAAGGGCATGTAGTGATAGGACAAAGGGCAATGGCTTCAAATCCAAAGAGAATAGGTTTAGATCAGATGTTAGGAAGAAATTCTTTCTTGTGAGCATGGTGAGGCAGTAGAACAGGTTGCCCAGGGAAGCTGTGGATGCACCATCCCTGGAAGTGCTCAAGGCCAGGCCTGGTCCAGTGGAAGGAGTTCCTGCCAAGGCAGGGAGGTTGGAAGTGGTTGATCCTTAAAGTCCCTTCCAACCCAAACCAATCTGTGAATCTATGATTGATGTTTGCAGGGGAAGGAACTGGGAAAGAACCTGACTGAAGAGCAGGTAAGTACCTGTCTGTGTTGGCTGGCATTTCAGCATGAATGGAGAAGGAGAAAACTCCCCCTATCAAACCAATGACATGAAACTTTAAAAGATGAGCCTACTTCTAGCCAGGCATCTCTGTAATCCAGTATGACCACACCTGCAATGCACCCAGCTGCTGGGTCTAAACTCAGTAGCTGATAAAGAACTGCTGCCCAGCAAGGGCTCACTCCCATTATGTGATTGATGATGGGCCAAGAACATCCCCAGCCTCAGAGGTGTCCTGTACAGGGACACATCACTTATAACATGTCTGATCTTTAATTTCTCTGTGATCTGCTCTGGGGTAAAGAGGGTTGGAAACAACAAGAAGCACAGAAGTGTCTCTCTCTGGGATGTTCTTCACTTCTGCTGTGGCTGTGCTGCATGTGCAGGAATGCCCATTCCTGCTGGCTCCCTGAAGTGCAGTTGAAAGCAGGGTCACTGCTGTGCTTCACAAGCACCCACTGCACAACAAGTGCTCAGCTGCCACTGCAGAGTTTAATGAAGGAACCTCTGTAACACAATTACACAGCAAGGACAATACATCCCTTCCTGTCTTTCAGGATTAATTGTAAAATAAGGGCAAGTTGCAACTCATGACTAACACAGCATTACTTACAAATATCTCATTGTCAATCCTGAACTCTGCAATTCCAAGGTGCTCATTAATATCTGGGAAGTTTCTACTTTTTCTCACAGTAGCAGTAACTTACAGGCTATGGACTGCTTTATGCCTGCTCGAGGTGGGTATGTCCACTTGATTCTTAAATCAAACTTGACATTAGCACCGCTTGGTATTTTGGGGTTTTGTGAGGGATTTTGATGGTTTGTTGATTTTTTTTTAAACATAGCTGTTGCAGAGATATCAGCTCAGATAAAATGTTGCCAAAACAAATCTAAAATCATGGGGTAGCTCAGACAGAAATACAGAAATACATCAAGACACTCCGAGTGACACTAAATGAAGGAAGACAAAAATGAGCTCAGAGAAAAGAATTATCTGCATCCACAAGAAAAACCAATCTACATTTTAGCGAGGTCTGTCTGCCCTGGTTCCTCTCTAAGGAACTCTGAAGTTCCCTAATCCCTTTTTTGGCAACTCTTCCATATGCTGGTATGCTGTTAGCACACAGTAGGGACACAGATTTCCATGATGCAATTTGCTTGTTTTTCCTTAGTCCTTCGCTCTGTTTAACTTTGCCTATATGCTTCCCATGGAAATCTCAGTTTCGTTGACAGAATTATTAACAGTGGTGAGGGCTGATGGGGAATCTCAGGCAGAGTAAACACAAACACATCCTGGTATAGCACAGTGTTTGTTATTGCATGTGTCATGGTAAAACTTTATGAAAAGAAAAAGAAATGTTCCACTTCTTTTAAAGCCAGTCTCATGGGACACAAAGTATTCCATCAAGAAGTTCTAAGGGAATATGGTAAATGAGCTTTTTGGCCCTAATGAACTGATTTTTATTACCACTTATGTCCAGAAATGTATGTGACACAATAGCAAGATTTACAGTCAAAGCACTAAGCAGTCAAGAAAATACCAAAAATGGAACAAGCATGTAACTTTCCATTCCTTTTTATTAATTCTTTAAGGGTACTGTGAAAGTCTTTAATGACTTAATCACAGATGTGTTTTTCCACTGGGCCCCCACCCTATTCATTGCACATAAAACCAGGTATGTATCCAAAACTCCAACTCATTGCCCCTGTTCAATGGCAGCTCTACACCATTTTTGTCACAATTGATTCAAACTCTGCACAGTTTGAATTCATTGTTGACTTTTTTCTGAGTTCATCATGATTGTCTTATGCACTTCAAGAGGGACCTGTTTTCATTAGACTTCAAGAATATTAACATCTCTATTTTAAACACAAGGAACTGGGGCTGAGGGAGATATTGTTAAACACATCATTAGCTTTGAGAGCCCAGTGTTTTATGTCCATGGATTGATCCTTCTGGAACATTTTGATAGCACCTCTGTCAAAATTCACTCATGGACAGTGTTTGTTGAAGAGGAGAACAGTTTATTGGGATCTTGGCCCAGGACAGCACTGTGAGGAGTCAAATCTCTCAAACAGAGGGAGTTTCTTGTTGCCACTGGTGGTGGAGATCTGTTGTGAATATCCTTGCATTGATATCTTCATCTGGATTGGGTAAGGCTCTTCTGCTCATTTTCTATATTCCAGCTGGCCTGCGATTCTATGTGAGCACCCCAGCAAACATAATTTATTACTACTTATATATCATAACCTTATATAAGACATTTCCAAAATAAATACACTAAAAGGGCTGGCCCATATAACCAATTCTGCACTTGCAAGAATAATTTCTGTTTACTATTTACAAGTGCCTTATCTAAGCACAATTTGATCACTTCCAGGAATCTCCTGCCTTGTCATTCCACCCAGGATCATTGAATCATAGCCAATTAGAACAAAAAAACTTGATTTTCATACATTTAACTCACCAGTAACTTCAGGTCCATAAATCTTGTTCCCAGTTCCCACAGATTTCAGCTGAAGATCCCAGTGCTTGACCTTTCTTCATCTTAACCCAAGCCCCAAGTGTTACATTCCTCATCAAGGAGGACCACTGGGGTCAAATAACAATTTGCCACTCTTGAATAAAAATATGATTCAAGGCTCAGTGAGGATCAGCTTTGTACAGGTGGCCCTCTGGTTAACCAGGAAATATTGTTTAAAACAATTTAATTGTTTTACAACTTTCCCTAACACCCAGCCCTCCCAGGGGTGAGACAGAGCTTCTTCCCCTCTCTCTCTACACTGCGTTGGTAACAAAATGAGAGGGTTTGGGAGCACTAACAATTGTCATTCTGCTTTTGAGTATTTGCAAACAAACAGCAGTGTCAAAGAGCAGGAACCCAGGGGCCTCTGCTTTGGCACTGACTCAGCAGCACAGGGAACAGGCTGGATGCAAATCACAACAACACAGCAGAAGAAGCAGAGGAAGGCTGGAGCTTAACATAATTAGAACCTGTGGGAGAATTCATCTCCTCAGTCTCCAGGAGGCCACAGAAATTAAGATCTCAGATCTTTGACAGGCAATTTTTCAGAGATGAAACACCCCAAGAGGAGCTAAGGACCACAGCTGGCACCTGCCTTTCAAGGCAGGAAAGCCTCTTTCTGAGATCTGCTGCTTAGAAAACTTCCCAGGGTGACATCTAACAAAGTACCCTCATTCTCTGGGCTTAATCTTCTTCACATTTGCAGCTGACAAGGGCAAAGCTCCTCACAAACTCACTCAGGAGAAAAGAATGTTTAACACTTGAATAGCTTCTTACCTTTCCCTATGCATAATCAAGTCTGGATCACCACAAAGTGTTTGTTTAGGAACACAGAACCTTGGGCTCAGTTCCCTGCTTTTGCAAAGACACTTTGAGAAGTCTCGTAGGCCCAAAACTTTCAAGTTAGTTAAGAATCTCATAATTTGAATGGCTGCTTTCCTCTGGATCCCATTTCACCCATGCATTTGAGGATCAAGGCTTTACCCACTCTGCTTCAGCTTTCCCTCTCAAAGATAAGGCAGTGCTTCCTGATCTTAAGGAAGATTAAGAAAAATAAATGCGCCATGACTGGTAGCATACTTGGTAACCTAACAGGCAGCCAGGAGACTGAGGAAGTTCTGCATATTATTTTGAACAAGCATTTAATTTTACATGTATGCATTACTGCCCAGGATGGCTGGGTAAATTAAAAAAAAATTACAGTGATCAATTCCTGGAAAAACAAGGGAGTGGTGTAGCTCATTGAAAGGTCCTACTGTCCTCCACAGCCTGTTCTTCCCAAGCTTACAGCAGGGATCTAGGGAATGTTTTACCACAGCTGCCCTGTGGTGAAAAGACTTTAGTGTTGGCGGATGCTCTGCAGGCACATGGAGCCCATGGGACATGTAAAAGAGAGAGGAATATGTCACTGCAGACTCTCATGCATTGAGATGGAGTTTCCTAGACTGGCTGGGGTTTATGAGAATTCATTAGGACATTTATGGTTGGCATTAACCAAATCTATACACAGCTGTGTGCTCCTTTCCTCATTATTCAGTTTGCCATGGGTGAAAAGGAAATTATCAGTTTTGAAGAGGCTGTCACAGGATAAAATGAACTTTTGGTCACCAAGTGAAGCCAGACTGTGGCTGAAAAGTGCAGCCCTTCAGAGACAATCTGAGATGGAGGGATACTGTGATGGAGCACAAAGCTCATGGACCCAGGCCTGATGTGTTCAGGCTGCAAGAGAGGGAGTGCAAGGTGAGCTGCCCTCTTAGACATGTTTGCACTGCATCAAATTTTTTAAAAATGGAGGTTAATGTGGCATTTATCATTTTCCCATGTTAAATCCTTTCTCCTACAGGTCTAGACTGCCCTCAGGTTTTCATAATAGGAGCTGTTGGGAGCTGTAGGAAAGGACTGGTCCATGGCATGGGGTCCTGCCCTCTGGCATGGAGTCAGGTGCTACTTTAATGAACAGCAATGGTCACTGTGCCTGCCAAAAGAAGAGAAGGCCAGCTCAGAGCACCATTAAACATAAAAAAGCACTAGATCTCAGGAAATGGGACCACAAGTACATAATACTTTATGGACAGATGCTGCTCAGCAGACAGCTCCCCTGACCAGAGGAGATTAATTTAATGCATGTATATGACACTCTCCTTTTAAAGCATCACTCATATGAGCGCAGGGCTCTTCTCTATTCTTTTGACTTTGTGCCAGAAGGAGAGGACAGCCAACAAAGACAGACCTTCAAACACACTATCACCAGATTTCTGCACTAACATATTTTGTAGCAGGGCTGCTAAACCCTAAACCCATGGGCCAATTTGTGTTTTAATTCATACAGCAAATTGCCTTGTGACAAACTCAGTATTAACTCATTTATCATCTCTTTTTTCTGCTCAGCTCACCAGCCACAGCTTTATGTGCTGCATAAATGCTGAACTCTAGATAGCTTGAGAGGCAGAGTCTGAAATGAAAAATGAATGCACCTTACAAACTTAGCACCTTGAGCAGGGATCTTGTCAAGCTTTACAAACTAAGCAGAATTGGGTTAAACCTGCACTGAAAGGAGAGCTGTGAAGAGGAGGGGCAAGAGAAAGCAGAAGGTGACATTGAGCTTTGCTTCCACCAGGACAGCAGGGACAAGGCTCCCTTGTGGAGCCCTGGTGGAAGAGCCATCAGCTGGAGCATGGTAATGGCAATAACTTTGGTTTTAAGGCATTAGAGGAGAGTTTTGCATTGATGCTTTTTATGATTGCAGGGTGGGGTTTTTCAGATCATGCACTCACATTGCATCCTCCTTTCACAATATTTGCAGTCAGATTTGTACCTTCTGACAAGGGAGGCAGAAATGTTCATGTCTATGGCACAGCCCAGTGCTGCCCATCTGAAGCATCTTAGAATCACAGAATTATTTGGGTTGGAAGGGACATTTAAATCCCCAGTTTAAAAAGCCCAAATCCCCTTGCAAAGTGCAGGGGCACCTTCTACTAGAGAGATTGCTCAGAGCCCCATCCAACCTGACCTTGAATGTTTTCAGGAATGGGGCATCCATCACCTCTCTGGGCAACCTCTTCCAGGGTTCCATCATCCTCACTGTAAAAAACATTATTTTTATCTAAGCTAAGTCCAGCTTCCTTCAGTTTAAACCTGTTACCCCTTGGCCTATTGCAGCAGGCCCTGATAAAAGGTTTGCTCCCATCTCTTCAGCTGAGTGCCTGTTTTCTAATAAAATGAAGTAAAAATGCAGCTGCTGCAAAGCTGAGACACCAAGAACCTGCTAGGCTTAAAAAGTAAATGTGCTAGAGTCAAGGAACAAAGCAAAAAGAAAGAAAAATAAGTATAAAAATGCTGTGACGTCTGCAAGCATGTACAAGACTGAAAAGAAAAACATACTGTTGCTGGGACAATTATCTTTTTAAATCTATTTATCTTTCTAATATTTAGATTTTTTGCATTGAAAACGTTGCTGTCATTATCACATTCCCACATCTTAGTCTGATTCCCTCTGCCCTTTTCTCCTATTGCATTTCAACCTTCTTCCAACACTTCAGAGATGGGAGAGAAAACCTTAAAGACAGAAATTCCCACAAGATTTCTGATTGCTGGTGTCCAGAAAGACGGCAGAGAACTGAATGAATTTCTCTGGTGAGGAAAACCCTTGATGGGCATTCCCCTGCTGAAACTGTATTGCACAATTCCAAAATTCCCAAACCTGTCAGTGCCCAGCCATCACCAGGCTGCAGGTGCCAAAGCCACAGGCAGAAGCTCAGATCACAGACTCTGACAGACTCCTGCTCTCTTGGGAGAATGACCCCAAGCCTTTATCTGGTAGCCAATTTTTGGGTCCTCTCCACCCACCAGCCCAGCCTCAGAGGATGCTCTTCAATTTCTTTTGAGTTTTGTTACTCAATTAATTAAACTTCACCCTCTAGGGATTTTTTCACTCCTTGTGTGATGAACCTTCATGCCTATTTATGCTATGCCATGAAAGCAGACTTTCCCATAATTTCCTGCTCTTCTTTATGATTAATTTCCTCTGCTAATCAGCAGAAAAACAACAAAATATCTTTACAAAGAAACAGCTATGAAAGGCTAAAACATGAAAAGTCCTCAGCTTTCACTGAAGACTTTCTATGCCATCCCCAAAGTCTGGTTTCAATTTCCACAAAATTCAAGAGGTGTTCAAATACCCTGTTGCAGTCTATACCAAGCTCCTTGGCATGCAAACTCTTATATAACAAGAAAATGCCACTGTGCACAAAATTAAAAAGGATAGATGGGCTCAGTAATAGACATGACTCCAATTCTTAGCAGCTTCCTCAGCAAATCAAGTTATGTCACTGAGGTAACTTTTCAGCATTTGCCACTAACAGGAACAGCAAAGTCCTCAGAGAGTTGATCTGGCATAATAGCTGACACAAAACACATGGGACAATTCATCACACTAAAAACTGCACACAGGTAAATTGCTTTCTCAAATGGCTTGGGACAGTCCTCAGAATAACACAGAACTCAAGGGAGAAAAAAAAATGCTGAAATACAGATTTTGAATTACTGCCTCTCCCAGCTCAGAAATTTATAATGGAGCAAACAAGGGAATCCCCCAGTGCACCTCACCCCAGGGAGGGCATCTATGAAAGTTTGCAAATGCTGAGCTTTTTGGCTGAAGAGTGAACCTCAGCAAAAAGAAGGACATAAACTATTGCAGGTGCAGTGAGTAGAATGGGACAGAGAGGGGTGAGGGGTGCTATGGGAAGCAGCAAGAGCAAATTTCTGGGTGGCAAAGGCAGGAGGGAGCCTGAAGCAGGGGAATTGGACCTCAGTGAAGAGGCAATCCCAGCTGCCTGCTTGAGCAGTTTTTTCCACAGCAGCAAATTCATCCATTTTATCCACAGTGCTGCTGAAGCACTGCATGGTGGGGAGAACCCAGACAGGGCTGTGAACTTCTTTAGAACACAATAGTGCTGTTAAAATACCACATATTTTATCTTGACAAAACTGCTCCCCTGTGTAAGAGATGCTGACACCATCATGGGAGGCTTAGAAAAGTATCTGATGGCACAATGAGCCCAGAGAGAGAAAGAGAAAGGATGAAGTAATCACTTTGTGAGCTGCTAAATGCAGCCTCTGCAGAGTATAGGGTTTTCCTGGGTGAATACATGTCATTTTTCAGTTTTTTCCTTCCAGACATTGGAAAAAACATAAATATATTTAAAAAATTTAATCATTTTGACTTGACAAAACATGGTTTTCAACTAATCCAAATTCTCTTCAGGTATGCTTTGTTCCTATTATTTGACTTGGCAGATAATTACAAACCAAGTCCCCTTGCCCACAGATTTGCATCTTAATGGTGAACTTCTGAGGAGCTCTTTGCCTTTTTGTATTATTATCTTTCAAAGCAATCCAAAAACTCAGATACTCGTCTATTGAATACAGTATATACCTAAAATCTGATTCCACTTTGGAGATCTTGGCCTTTTTTATTATCATTATTTTTATCAGAAGTGTGGTATTTCACAGTTTTAAGTCTGTAATTTTCTTCTGGACAAAATTCAGATTGTCTTATAACTGTGGTTATCTCCTTAGTACACAAGATATACTGAGATATTAGATGTTTATATTTTTTAAAAGAAAAGCAATTGGTTTTGGACATGGAACAATTTGGTTTGGGTTTATTTAAAAATTACCTGCAAGAATTATTTGGAGTGATAGATTTGGCTTATGGGTTGTGGCTTGAGTTATAGAGAAAAGGGAGGGTAAATTTTTGTTGTGTTGAGTCCAGGTAATATGCCAATTCACAGACTTGTAGGATCTTTAGGGATGGAAAAGACCTCTAAGTTTATTGAGTCCAACCACTGACCCTACCCTCCCACCAGCCCACCCCATCTCCACGCCCACACCCACCCATTTCTGATTCCAGGGGCTGTGATCACACCACTGCCCTGGACAGCCTGTTCCAATGTGGGACGATCATTTCAGTGAAGAAATTTTTCCTAATATCAAATCTAAATATCCACTGGGACAATTTGAGGCCTTTTCCTCAGGTCCTGTGGCTGTTACCTGGGAGAGAGTGAACCCCAGCTGGCTACACCCGCCTGTCAGGGAGCTGTAGAGGGTGGAAATGCGTCCCTGAGCCTCCTTTATTCACATGCATTAAAAAACAGCTGCATTGAAAGCTCTGCTTGGGGCCACCCCTTTCTTTGGATGTTGTTTGCATGTCCAGGTGCCTCTTGGCAGAGGTGCTTTCCTGGCTGTGCGCTGAGGAACAGGAAAACTTGACATGTTTGCTGTGAGCAGCTTTGTTCAAAACCCCCATCCATCGCTGCTGAAGAAACAAAATAGAACAAAACAAAATCCCCAACAGATTCAGGGAGGTACCAGGTGACTTACTCAAAATAATTACTGAACATGGTATGAAAAAAAGTCTGTGAGAAAACCTGGTCTGAGCCAAGCCTGGATTGGAACCAGGTCACTTCTGCTGTCAGTGAACAGAGGCCTTGAATGAAAGCTGCTGGTGGCTCAAGGTCAGGTCCTTACTAAACAAGTCTGTCCTGCAAGTATCAGGCATTTTGTACACTTCAGAGAAGACCTGCAAAGCACTTTGCAAAGCACAGATGAAAACCCATCATATTCAGAAAGGCAATCAGTGGAATTCATAGAGGGAAAAGCTGTTGAGATTTGGAGTTTCCTGGCAGTGGTCACACATTGCCATCAGTCAGTGATTCTCTGCTATGTCATGACTGCTTTCCTGACCCCTTTGGAAGCAGAAACTGTGAAGTTTCATGCTCTTACCCTGCAATGTTTCCCCTCCTATGAAGCTTTTCCATCCAAGCTTTGGGAGGCACACATGGCAGGCTCTTGCATTGCACATCCAGCACAACATCAACTCTGCCTTTGTGGACCAATGGGGATCCATTGGGAAGGGACTCACAAGGATCAAGTGCAGCTCTCACAGAGACCAATCCCACAACCATGGCATTATTTACACCATGCTCTAACAACTGCTAATCTAACAGGAGCTATTTAATTTAATCTCTCAATCAATACATCAGAAATACAAAACACCAGTTAACTAACCAACACAGGAAGCATTTACAGCAGCACTAGGTTCTAAATATGAATATTAAACACCAGACTCTTCCTTGAATCAGAATTTTGACCCCAGTACCTCAAAAGATGAAATATGGAGTTTGTTCCCTCGCTTACTGGAACTGAAGTGTCCTGTTGAATAATTAATAAATCAGGATGAGTTTAACTAAATTTCTGTCAGTTTTGTTTTAAAACCAATAGATAATAATTTTGACCACACTGTACTGTCAGATTATTACTCACAGCTATTGTGTACCATGACATTGCAGATGACCCTTCAGTGGTGACAGGACACAAAACACAGATTCTGCTTCTACAGCCCCTCCTGGGGCAGGGGCTGGGGGCAGCCAAAATCACAAACGTGGCCAGGCAGCCCAGCACGCACTGAGCTGCACTGATTCACCCTCCATCCCTCCAGGGCTGTGCCCAAAGCCTGGCTGTGTGGTCAGCCCAAGATCACCTGGAAATGTTGTGACACAAAAAAGAACAGGCAGCAGGGCTTCCCTGGCTGACAGCAGTCTGGTCGTGGGATCATCCTTCATCATTTCAAAGGAAACCTGGAGAAAGGCAGCCCTGGCAACTCTAGTGAATATAAAACATTGCAGAGAGGTCACCAAGAGCCCCATTATTCATCCTTCTCCCCTGGCTCCTACCTCTTCCCTGTAAATCTTCAGTTCAGTGCCCAGATGCATCCTTGACAGTCTGAATTCAAACTGGGACCAATGCAACAGATAAAAGAGTACAGATCTCTGAGCATATTTGTTCAAACCAACTCATTCCCTTTCATGTCCTTGACATTGAGATAGGGTGGAAGAAAATTTGTCATTTGATGACACATTACTTTTCCCCATCTCTATCCATCTTCCCCAATGCTTATTCAATAGTTACATGACTTGAATTCATCACATCAAGTGTACACTAAAATTGAATTAAAAAAAATTGAGTCAGAAAGCATACAGATGCTCATATGTTTTCCATAGCTAAGGACATCCTGTTAGAAGTGCACAGCTGCAAATTTTGAGACATTGCAAAAGAAAATTGCTTTACATGGGGGAAGGAGAGAGAGGAATGATGCCTGATTTTAAACAATTCATGTTCTACATTATGCTGTTTGGTATATTTTTTAAGTTTTAGAAAGGGGAATACTGGGTAGAAAGGAGGAAAATTCCATTAGTGTCTCCAGAAAGGGTTTTAAAAATTCTCTATAAAGCATTTTAGCACTGAAAAGCATTCTTTTAGCCACATTATGCAGGGACAAATTAGACACATTCTTAGTCTACTGAGAATTTAAAATAGAATTAAAGAACACATATTTACAGCAGCTTTAAGAAAGAGATTTCAAATTAAATGAAGGTAACAAAAAACCCCAAAAAAACAGCACTAGGATCAGATTATCAGCGTGTGCAAACTGATGGTGAGACCCCAACCATGAATTTCTGATCAATTTCAATTGTCATTTTTACAGGTATTTGAGTGAGAGAGGGACAGATAACCTTGATCTACTGTTCATGTAATGTCATGAGAAGCTGGCCAAAGGCAGAACTCAGAATACACTAAGCAGAAGAATACCAGGGAAATGGACCTGACAGGAAACAATATTTGCAATCAAGTCCAGAGACACAGCAGCAGTAATCCTGATGCAGGATTTGCCTCAATGGGCTTTACTTTGAGCCTTCTCTCCTTTGGGGAAAATGGGGATCCCTTTTTTTTTTTTTTTTGCACATTCAAGCCTTTTCCTCAGTATTGTCTGTGAGCAAGGGTGTCATTTACTTCTATCATTTCCAAGATGCTGACACATTATCATCATCTAAGATAGCTTCTAATTCATTTATTATTGCATACATATAAATAGCAGAGTATCAAAGCATTCTTCTGGCATAATTCCTGATTTGTGCTACACAGAATCACTGTCAGGAGAATGCAGGTGAAAGTTTCAGCTTTGCCAGAAACAATGGCTCTTTTGTCCTTGTTTTCAGGGGCAGCACAAGAGAAAAGATGAAAAACTTAATTTCAGCTCTCTGCAGGAAAACTGCTGTGGAGTTATGCTGTCTTTCATGATATTTGTCACTGTGTTTCCTTTTCACAGGCTGCAAGTGAGGAAAAAGGTTGAGAAACTGAGCAGGCTGGGAACCTGTGGGAGTCCCCAGCCCTTTGATCCCTTTTACTCTTCCAGCCATCCAAACAGCTGTTGAATACTGGTTCACTTCCAGGAGTGAGTGGGTATTCAACCAGCTGAGTCTTTTGTCCACATCTTTGTTCCTTCCAGGCAAACAGTAGCAGGGAGAGATCTGTTCCTTTCACTCATCCATGGCAACAGAAAGATAAAAGTGTCCAAAACACTGCTGTAAGCAGCTTTTCCTTCCTACAACCACAAATTGGGGCACAGTGATCTTCTCTAAGAAGTGACATGATCATATGGGTGCTTTTAAAAGGAATTTTTCTCATGGATGCAATTGATTTAGGTGATTATTTATCTGTAGGGAGTGGAGGATGGCCCCTGTGAAGAGATCTGTGGCACCCAGCTGGACCAGATGGTTGTGCCCATTTCAGCTGGCAGAGTTCCCTTGGCCCAGAGCTCCCTGGCCTTGCAGACACAAGAGAGAGCAATGTCCCTCTGACACAGGTGTGACAGCAGCTCTGGATGCCACAAGGCCTTTGGAAATGAACTGGACCATCCACACCAAAACCTCCTCTGCTGGAAAATGCACCCCAGGGTGTTGAGTGAGTGTGTATCTCCAGGACAAGGGTGTCTGGCACCACAAGACAAGAACAAATGCAAGACTCAGCAGTCTCGTACAGTTGACACATATTAAATCATCAGCCTGACCTGCAAATACTCCAGGATTAATCCCTAATGGCATTTTTATCCAGTTCTAACTTGGCTTGGTATCAATTAATTTGGGACATATAACAAGATCACAGCAGGAGAGGAAATGGCTGAATCTTCACATGCCCCAGTTCTTAACTATTGAATTTTCTAATTAAAAGATGCATAAATAAAGAAGACATCCAAGAGCTTCTAAGTTCTTTTAATTAGAACATAGAGAGCAAGCCACACAAGAGCATCCAGAGAAATGACAGCAATGCTAACCAAATGTGGATTCATTAAGCAGTTGCTTACAGCAACTCTCCCTCTATTCATATAGATCAGGATAAAAAATTGTCTGTAAGTGAGAATTATGGCAATAACTATCTTAAACTGAATTATCTGAAAGCTAGCACCTAATTCCTTATGTGTGTGCCTTCATAAAGAAGGGTTTGCTGTCCATAGTGTAGAGAAAAACCACTTGGATAAAAGGAGTCAGAATATATCACCTAAATGTCCTGGGTTATCTCACTGGCCTTGAGAAAGCCCAGAGCAGATTCCAGCATCTCAGTTTCCCTTTAGACCCCATCTCATTTTTCCTGTTTTACCATGGATATCCCAGGACTTCCCACACTGCACACCTGTGTTTGGGCAACTGAACCATTTCCATCAAGCAGCGCTGCATGCTGAGGCAGTGCTGGTAACTCCAGAATTTTATGGAGTCAATATTGGATCCTGACCAAATATATTGATCACTGCTGACTTCCCAAAGTAAACCCAATTACATACACATTCCAATTAGTGACAAAGGAAATCTATAACATCCCAAACAAACATGGTTCACTCCAAGACAGTGTTATACCCCTCAAAGTACACTTATACTCTCCATTTGAGGAGCTACTTCATTTACTTGCCTGGAAATGAAACAACTGATATGAAAAAGCTCTGTGATGTCATAAGTTGTCTCACATAAGAGACAGTGAAAGGCTGAACAACTTTCAGCTGCCTTTTCCAACAAAATAAAAGGAACAACATAAGACCAGCAAGTTAAAACAGATTAAGAAAAAATGAGATCATTCATTACATGCCATGCTTATAAGTGGCTGTAGATAGAATCAATTATATAATGTGAGAAAAACCAGATGGGTTTATAAAAAAAAATTATCTGGAAATTACAGAGCCAAAGTCTTGGAAAACAGGGAAAAGATCCTGGGGAAAGATCAGGATATAGTTATCCTTAATCTCTTTCTTTGCATCCATTTCAGGTAAGGATTGGGAAGAAGATCCTAAACTTCTAAATATTTTCTGATAATGAAGACTCTTAGATTAGTAAAGTGCAAGTGTAATAAATGCAGCAAGTGTCCTTTGGAAACAAAGAAATCCTGGTGGCAATAATGACTTAAATGTGTCCTGATTTGTTTTCTCAATTATTATTCTACACAAGCTACATCACAGGCTGCAAATCAGCAGGGTTGCAAAAGACCCAAGACTTCCTAGTGTAAGGAAATACCATCCAAATAAATTTTTTCCCCTTGACAGATGTCTCAGTTGCAGGCAAACTTCTTGATATATTTGTGACCTCAAAGGTGAGATTCTGCACATTGTCTCATTTCACAGGTGGCAGCAGAAGGATTCTGGGACAGGGCTGCAGCTGGGAACAAGCCTTGACCAGTGGGACTCCTCTGAAATGTCTTTTGCTGTCAGCGTCTGCAGGGCTGCCCACAGAGCAGGGAGAGCATGGCCCTGTGCTCCCAAAGCAGGGAACAGGGATGGGAAAAAGAATCTGAGTCTCCTGCCCATCACCTGGGATTAGGCTGGTCCAGGGCTCCTTTTTATTCAAATCCCTTTCTTTTCCAGGAGGAGGAGCAAATCCTGTCCCAACAAAAGAGAAAGGGTTAGGAGCTGGTGACATCATGGAGGCATGTTGTTAGGTATTTCAGTCTCTGGGGCACACAGGAAGCCACAGGAATTTTGAATTTCTAAGTTTCCCTGAAATAAGCAGTTCTTGCAAAAATCCAACCTCCTCACCCAGGGTTTATGAATAGTTTAATTTATATGCCTGTGCTACCACCCTGCTTATCCAATGCACCTTCCATTTCTACCCTTTCATGTACACCCTCAGATCCACATGATCCCTCTGCTAGAGCTCAACTGGTCAAACCTTTGACACACCTAATGGAAAATTGATTCCCACAAGTCAAAGTGGAAAAGCTAAATGCTCTACCTATCCTCAGAGCTCTAATCCTCACAGGGAATGGCTACAGAGAGCAGTGTTTAAGCTGCAGGAGCCAATCACCCAATTTGAGGTTATGCAGCACCCAACACCATGGGCATTCCCATTTCCATTCCTTCCTATGTGCAGCACTGTAACAGAAATAAATAATAATAATTATAATGATAATATTGCAGCACTGAGCTTGCTGTTCCCTGCCACTGCTTAATAAATTCTCATGATTATATTTAGGAAATCCAAGTGTGTGCATGTTCTGTAATTAGTCATCTCTGCCATGTGGCACAGCCAGTCCTTCCATTCTCCCCAGTGATACAGATGTTAGCAGGGGAGCTCACAAATGCCTTTAAAGGCAGAGTCTATACATTTAATTTATTTTAATTATCCTCATTTTTAAATATATTAAATAACAGTACCTTTCACATCTGGTCCTCTTATAATTTTGTCTAATAGCTCCCCACACCCTCAAAAGGGAAACCTTTCACTTTAATTGCATATTAAAGCTTATTTTTGGAGAAGCATACAGCTATTTATTAATTGAGCTATTTCCTCTCAGAGACAAAGCAGTCCAGCATTCACTGAGTTAAGTGCAGGGTAGCTGCTGCCACTGTCTGTGACACATTTAGTTTCTCAAAAATCTATATTCTCCAAATTCCCCTGAGTAAATCTAGGGCCTCTCACCCAGCATTAGCCCAATGATGGAAAATAGGATTTTTGATACAAAAAAAGTCATGTTTGGGCTCTGATTTCTACTCCTGTAGCTCCTTCAGCTAAGCTTATCAACACTGCCAGTGAGATACATGCCTATTTATCAGTGAAGAAATAGAGAGAGTCTGACAATGTTGGAAAATCTGGTATGTTATAGAATACCTGGCAATGCAAAGCATGATTATGTATGCAAGCAACTCCTAAAAATACCACAGCTCTTAACAGAGGGTTCATTACCTAGACAGATGAAGCAGGTTTTTCCCAAGACAACCAACATCTATAATAAAGGAAAGAAATTAATTCTGCTTATTTTGACTAAAGAGAGGGGAGGGAAGAGGGAAGTTAAGAGCAGCCAGGAAAAGAGACACTAGATAAAAGGAATGAAACAGCCCCTGGTGAGAAAATTGTCTTATTAGGTGTTATAGGCTCATTGATGCCTGTATGATGTCTACCTCTGAAACTCCTGCCAATACGTCTGCAGTGCTCAGAGTTTTGTACACTATTGACGATTTCCTGACAGATGACATCAACCATCTGTGTCCCCATGAGGCCACTCTGCCCAGGTGTGCTTCTTACAGCTCCTTCTAGAGACCTGGCTGAACTGGGTGTCAGTCAGAAGCTCCTGACTTGGAGGAGCAATGGCAAAAGCCCAAAGAAGCATCACAGGCTGATGTGGTGGGGCCCAGCATGGCCAAAAATGCTCTTAACAAGAGGAGGAGGTGCCCTGCATACTGCCACAAGGTCATGAGTCATGTCCTAGGCAAAACCAGACCCTGCTACAGCCAGAAGTCATCTCTGTCTTTAAACCTGTGCAATCCTCCTCAGTGGCTTCCCCAGGCTTTGGGACTTGTTTTTGGGAAGGCTTGGCCAAGACAATGCATTGCCCTTGAGGAATTAATACCTGCTCTGCTACCAGGAATGAGCAGCTGCCCTTCCACAGGGAGGGATTGCCAGCAAACAAAAGGATTTTCCAGCATGTCCCACTAAAACGACTTTTGGCAGGAAAATGAGAATCTTTCACAATGGGGCCATTTTTAAGGGATGCCTGTACCAATTTCAACAGAAACAAAACATTTGATTAAAATGCAAAAGGCGGAGAGAGACAGCACAAAGAAATTGGATTATAAACCCCCTCCAGCAACCAGGCTCATCCTGGTGTCTCCAGCTTCTTGTGGGAATTGCTCCATTTTGCATTCCCAACCACTGCTGACCTGGAGAGGAGAGGGAAGGACAGGCTGTGCATTTGCTACCATGGCCTCTTTCACTCCCCATCAACCCCAGGTGCTGTCACACCACCTGTGACTGATTCCACAGTTCCCACATGGAGATTAGGATAATTTTCTCTCTCCTGTTATGGTTCTTTTTCACCTAAGAAAGCAAAGCTTTGAGGTCAGGCCCATGATTTCAACCAGACAGAGCAGGAAGAATTTCAGGTCCTGACTCTCATCACCTGAGAAAACTCCCTCTCTCTCCCTTAATTGTGATAAGAGGCAGGGAAGTCTGGCCTCCCACAGACTTTTCCAAGTGGAAAATCACTTCTGTAATAGCTTTAGTTTCTTTTAGAAATATGTTAGCAATTAGATTTCAGTCCAGTCTGACTTCAGAATCACAATGTCCTTTCCAACCTTTTATAATTTTTCAGGAACATAATCACCTGTTTTACTCCAGTAATAGCCACAATTTCTCCTTATTTAACAAATTACATGGAATTTAAACAGCTTCTTGATTTCCTTTCTCCTCATGACAGCAAAACATCTCAAAGAACAAGAATTTTCTTTGAAAAACTTCTAATGTTGACCAATGATACAGTTTTTTGTCTAGGAAGGACTGCTCATCAAGATGCATTGGTATGAAAGGCTCTGTGCTATGGCTCCTCCTCTGAGTGGGTTAGATCTCTGGTGTATGGACAACACAGGGAATCTCTTCAGTAAATTTAAGGTATCTGAGAAATGCTGGATGAATTTACTGGACATTCAATGCACATTGTTTGCATTATACATGCACCAGGAGTCCTGGTTTGACCTCAGGAGCAAAAAATGACTGGTTAACCTTGTCCTTCAGAGTATTCTGGAGTGAGGCAGAGAGCATACAGAGAAATTAACAGTTTCAGTGGTGGTAACCAGCTCCTCACTTCCCTTTTCTCATGTTGCCAGATATAAAATTGTCACATTGCAGGGATAGGACAAAAAAAGCTGCCTGGATGTAGAGAACTACTCTTTAAATACAGTATTTTGCTGCTGCACAGCTTTTTCTTATGGGACACTTCCTTGCCCTTTAACCACGTTATCTGTTACCCATTGCAGCAGTGCTGGTCCAAGCAAACCAGAGAACAACCCCATCATACCAATGCTCACAGACATTTCCTAAAACCTGCCCAAATCTCCCCTTCAGTAATTCCAGCCCATTACAGAAAATTATACCATCCTCTGTGATTCCCCTTCCTTGCTGTTTGCACTTCTCAGGGATGCATGGGTCGCCCACAGCAAGAGCTTCACTCTGGCTCATTAACATTTAAAACCTTCAGCAAAATGTTTACAAGGTTACCTTTCTTTTAAGCCAACCTAAAGTATGAGTTTTTCTGTGTGGTTGTATATTGAGATAATTCAAAAATACAGACACTGACAGGAAAATGGAAGACTACAACAAAAGGGATGGAAAGACATTCCAGCATTGCTAAAATGAAGAAAAGGTTTTCTCTGTATTTTTATCTCTGTATTAGCTGGAGTGGTTTCTATCTTAAAACTTACTTCACCCAGAATTAAATAAAAGGACATCTGTGCATTCTGGTCTGTGTTAAAGGTTTGCTGTGGTCAAGTTATACTCAGTATGAAGAATCAAGTCTAAATTGTGACATGCACTGATCATTTTATAAAAAGAGACAAGATATTCTGTCTGCTCTGTTGCTCCTACCTCTCTGTGTGTTTCCTAATCTGGTGCAGTCATAAACTCCTGTTGTTTTAGTTATACAGTTTGCTAGCAAGGATATTCTGGAACAAAAGAAAAGCCCCACTGAGCCCCCAGGAGATACCCAAATTCTCTGTTTCAAGCTCTCCCATCAAAAATTAAAAAGAATACTGAAACCAGAAGCTTTTTTTTCCATACTGATACTGTCCTGCTTTCCATAAATCCTTGAATGTCTGATGCCACCCAGGTGTTGAGCTGTAAGATGAGAGTGCAATGAGACACCTGCACAGGGCAGGCCTGTGCCAGAGCTGCAGCTGGCAGCTGCCCACAGCTCATCAGGTGCTGCTTGCTGGGGCAGGCAGCAGGAAAAGCAAGGAGAAACTTTCCACATTTGCCAAGGAAATCAAACTGAGTGAAGCAAATAAACTGGGTCGGCCAAGAAGAGAAACAAGCACATGAAGGTCAGCCATGGTCCACAGGATGCTGAAGATGTCTGTTACCTGTTCAGTCAGCCACAAAACCCTTCCAGCCTGGACACCACTGCTCTGCACCTGGATTGCACGGGCTGCTGATCTGCTGGCCTGGCAGTGCTAAAACGGAGCCTGATTTTTGGAGACCACAATTCAGCAGTTCAGCTTTGACTCTATTTTGCTGCATTTGCAGCAGGTTTCTGTAAAAATAATGTCTTTCTTAAAATGTGTAAGAGGGATTATTTTTCTAACTCAAATAGACACTGTGTAAGGTGAGTGGAGGAGTAAAAATAAATGATACCAAGGACTCAATTAATTTACCCACATATGGGTGTCAGGTGCCACTGGAGATGTCCAAGGGAGATCACATAATCTAGAGAGCTGCAGGACTGGCTGATGGAAGGACAGGATCAAAATCTTCCAAAAGGGGAAACTGGGAGTAGCCACGATGCTCTAAAGCATCTCACATGGTCCATATGGCTGAAACTGATGCTGAGGGAGGAGATCACCTCATCTATCTATAAATGTCTGTGTCTGAGAAAATTGCCTTGGTTTTTTTTTTAAAGACTGTGAAGAGAAGCAGGTGCATGCAGATCACAGCTTTCACAGCTTCTCTGCCCTATTTTAGGGTGAGAGAAATATTCCCCAAAAGACCTGTTTCTCTTCATTGATTAGATGGGAAGCTCAGATGTGGGGTAGCCTAGCTAAAATTGGAATTTCTCAACTGCAAGAAGATAATGCCATCTGAGCAGAGCAGTATTTGCTGGGGATGGCTATAAAGGTGAAGGCTCCTTTCTACATCCCCCTTCTAGCTGCAGAAAGGCTTCAGGAGACACAAGTTCAAGGTGTCACACTTGTCAGGGGAGATTTCTGCCTTTGCAGAGATGAATCCTGCCTTTGCATTCACTCTGATGAATCTTGCCTAAGGCTTGGGCTAAGCCTGGGGCAAGAGAAAAGTACCAAGAGGAATAAAGGTTTGCAAGGGAAAATGAGAAGTGCTGCTGCAGTGTCTGAGGTCCAGCATTATAAATTAAAGGAGAGAGTGCTCACACTCTGTGGTTCTAAGTGGGATGTGAGCTCACCCACATTTTAAGGTGGGAAATCCACAGGAAGCTTATGGGAAGGAAAAAAGGACAGGAAAAAAAATAGAGGAAACTCACATGCAAAGTGAAGTTTGGCTGCTCCTGAATGTCTGTGTTCTGACCCTTCCAAAAGTTTGGGTCAGAGTTCAGAGTAAATCAGCTTTTTTAATGAATCATTTAGTACTTACAAAATAGTAAAACATCCCACAGCATTAACTTAGCAGTAATTAATGCTCTATAAAAGATTTTTTCATGTATGGATATATCATGCAGTATTTATCACAGCCCCACAAGTTGCTGGGTCATCACTTTTACGATGAACCTCCAGAGTCTCCCATCTCACATGGGTATAAATCAGGCATACTGTGAAAAGGAGGGTCATAATCTATTCCTCCCCTGTGTGGGAGGGTTATAGTGTTATTAAAATATTAAGTGTGTAATATTTCACAGTTGGGAACTTGCAAAATTAGTCTTGAGTCTTCCTCATCAAGAATTTAGTGAAGAGATGAGGAAGTTTCCACTTCATTTCACTCTCTAAGAAAAGGAATGAATTTCCTTTCATTAGGGCTCCTACTCTGGAGTGCTCCTGCACTTTCACTATGGAGATTTAGTTAGAAAAGTTTAAACTGAGCTCAGTAATTAACTGCCCACACTCTCCTGGTGCATTTTGGGGTTTACTAGAGAGGAGAATCATAACACTCCAACATGACTCCTGGGCAGAAGAGATCAATGTAAAGATGCACATGTGAGGCTCACATCAGCCTTTCCAGTTGAGGAACTGCAATTGTACCATGCCTCAGTTTCCCTATCTGTTGTGTGAGAAAACAAGGGGAAAAAAAAGTGGTTTAGGGTTCATTGCATAACTCCTCAAGGTTTTCTGTCACCTGGATATACAGGTAACTTTTTTTTCTCCCTGAAAATGTAACTTTCTGAGTTACTTAAAATTCAAACTTTCTCTATTTTTCAACATTCCTATATCTCAGAAGAGTGATCCTGAAACTATTAGCCTTGATACAGTTCAGGGAGTCAGGCAAGAATCTCCACAATGAGATCATTTCCCAGTGCAGTGTTAATTCAGTCCAGTTCAGAGAATGATGCACATTTACCCACTCATCATTTCAAAAAGTAGTCTGGGAGCATGTGTCAAAAATTTGCCCTGGCCTCCTAGTTATATACAAGATGAACTGTGTTGTAAAAGGATTTCCTGTGACCTCTTCCCTTATAAATCACTTTTATGATCAGTTTGCCTGCCAAACTCAGATCATCAGCAGGAGAAAAGGTGTTCAGAGCTAGAGGGAGTCACTTGGCCATGGCTGTTATCAGCTCTCAGGTCAGAGGGAACAGTGATGCTCCTTCCTCCCACCCTGGCTGAGGCATCCTGGCTCTGTGCCTTGATTTCTCAAGATCAGCTGTCAAAGGGGGGGGCAAGGCTGTCATTGCATGGAGCTGCTGCCTGCACAGGCTCTGCAGCTCTTCCCCGTCTGCTCCTGGCTGAGCCTGCAGGGTGGGAGAGCCCAGGTGCCCCCAGGGCTGCTGGATCCAGGCTGGGATTCCCAATGGAAACATCTCCAGCAGAGTTGGGAGACACATGCAGGGACCCAGGGCAGCTGGAAGGGTTCAGCTCACCCACTCTGGCATCTGCCAGCCCCACAGAGCTGCTCCTGGACATTTCATACCTTTAGGGCTTTGGATTTGTGTAGACACATTCAGACCTGTGTCTCTGTTCAGCATGAGAGTGTAGACCCCAAGAGCACACAGACATCCAATTGTCTACTTCTGAAGCTGAATCATAGCCCTGGGGCTCAATCCAGTGCCCAAATACAGGCTGCTAGTGCCATCTAGATGCTCTGAAGTGTCTGAGGAGCTCTGAGCATGGCACATCCTTCTGGACACGCAGCTGGAGCCTGGCCTGGATCTCCCAAGGTAGCTCTGATGGCTCAGAGAGGTGAATGGTGACCCCAGCATGTTTGGTCAGTGGAGTCAACACTAAACAGCAAAACTATTCCTAAACTTTCTGTTTGAGCCCTTTCATGTTTCAGGCACTGTGAATTTAGTTACATATATTCACACATACAGAAGGCAGATGAGCCTCACTTCATTTATTTTCCACAGAAGTTGAAAGCACTAGTCTGTGCAAGACAGGCTGGTAAAAATGAACTATTTCCTTTGGGTGTAAAAAAAATAAAAATACCTTCAGTTGAAATCAAAAAGGTTCCCAAAAACTGTTAAACTAATAACATCCCTTTACCTTCATCACGTCTCTTTTCTTTGTCTCACCCTTTCTTTTTCAGTGATGAAAAGGAACCAGAAAGAACAGGAAACAGATGCTGGGATCACAGGAGAAAGCACAGAGCTGCTGAAAAATGAAGGGGGGAAACTGTGGGAAGAAAATGCTTCTCTAAACCCTTCAGATCAATCACAACAACAAAAGTTTCCTTCCAGAGCCCACTGAATTCACAGCAATGACTTCAACTGTCTGCTTGATTTGTGAAAATAATTTTTTCAATAAACTTTCAGCTACTTTAAGACTCAGCTAAAACAACATTTAGACAAACTGATTTCTACCAACCTCATAAATGTGATTTCCAGGGTCAAAGGCAGCTCTACCTTTTGCTACAAAATTCCTTTTGGTCACAACTGTTATTTATGGACATTGCAGCAAACCAGACAGGGGCTGTCCATTAAATAGGCAGTTCCCAAATAATGAGTTTCACAGTCATGGCAGCACAGATACCATTTGTAAGTTGTCAGCCACTGGTCCACAAAGCACTCATGACTTTATAGTCAATGATCAGTATCAGGCTATTTTCTCCAGCTTAGTACCAAGACTTCTCTATTTCCCTTTGGTATCTCAAGGAAAAAAACATGTCCCTGAAAATATCACAGATACATCAGGAGGTGAAGCTCACTTAAAGTACTTAATAATAATAGCAAGGAAAATTATTTAAAGCCATTGTTGAAGCTCTCCACCAACTGGCAAGTACCAAAACAGTATCAAGCCACTGTGCATGTATCCAAAAGCAGGGTGTTAACATTTTTATTGCAAACTTAATTTTCTTCTAGTTTGTCACAGGTAAGTTTCCATACCCAATGTTTTTGTGCTGCAAATGCCATTGCATTGCAGATTGCATGTCTGCTCTCTGATCTGAGGGAACATGGATGTGAGGGAGGTTAAGGAGCTGCCCCCACATCTGTGATCCCTGATAAAAGAACCTTGAGGCTCAAAACTTGTTCTCTGTTTCCAGGCTCCCTACAAAGGCATCTGATCAGAGGTCACCATGCACTTAATTAGTCACTTAAAAGGGGAAGATACCTCAATATACACTGAAACATACAAGGGGCAATGTGTATGAGTAATAGAGTGAAATGAATGTGGGAGTGCCAGCAAGAGGCAAAACAAACTCTGACGCTACATCCCATCAGCAATAAGCACAAGCCAAGAAAGAAATATATAAATGAAGTTGTTGGGTATTTGTTAGTTCAGACAATGCCACATCTCCTCACAAAGGTTTCTCCTCAGAGTCATTAGTTTTCCCTTTGCAACAAAATGAATGATGAGGCAGACTGAAAAACATTGTGTTCCATTCAAGAACAAGTAGTTAGAATTCATGATTAGGCTTGGTGAAGGGGAGAAATGAACATCTCTTCTCTGACAGGAGGGCTCCTGCTAAGCTAAGGAACAGACAACACAGCCTATAGCTTCTTCTTGGGGTCTAGCAAGGTCTTGGTCCAGAGACAAAAACAAAACTGGCACAATAATAATCAAAATTATTTAATTCAGATCTAGACAGGAAACAAAGCAATGCATTTGCAGAAGCATTTTTTACCTAATTCATGCTGAAGTTTCCAGAATCTGTGTCCACTTCTTTCCCCAAGCTCCACAGTCTTGATCCCACAAATAAGAATTGCCCTGCTGATCTGACTGCTCTTAGTATTGATTCCTAAAAGTTTAATTCTTCTGATGTGGTTATAAAAACTTGTATTTAGTCAGGCTTAAATTGCATTTCCTAAACACTTCTTTCAGGAATTAATTAATTCACAGGTTGTTAGTATTTACTGCTCATTATTTGGGAACTATTTACTTAATAGACAGTCCCTGGATATAACATAAAGAGCTTCTGTAGCAAACAATGGAACTGCCTTGGACACTGAAAATTACATCCATGATTTCTGATTTGTCTCAAACATGCAAAGAGTTTGGGACTCAGATTTCATGTTCCTCCTTCTGATTTCTCAGTATCACCTAACATGGCAAATAAATCTCTTTGAAACATTTTGGTTAAAAAAAAAAAAAAAAAAAAAAAGGAAAAAAAAAACAAAGGAAAAGATCCCCAAACCAAAAACAAAAAAACCCCAAAAAATCAAGATAAAAATCACTACTCAGAGAAGTTACTTTCATATTATGAGAAAAACCCGAAGTTTCTCAAATAAAGACACTATTGCACAAAGGCAATGAATCTAAAGGAAAACACTATGTCTGGATCTCTGCATAATGAATAATGGATTTGTTCTTTGTTCAAAAATCCTCTGTCCTGCAAGGACTTTAATTTTCAGTAAGAGAGCTGAGCTTTTATTATACTGAATTTAAAAGCTATAAAATCAGATGTTCCCCGATGTACTTCTATATGTTATCTCAAATCAGGGTATAGTTGGTCATGAATATAGCAATGTGACAAAAGTTGCACTGTATCATGACATATTAACCCCTCTGTGAGAAAATAAATATTGTGCTACTGTTAAAATAGATCTTATTCATGGAAATAAAAACAACCAATAAAGCATTCTCAGCCATGCACACAACTTAAGAACTCCTTGAATTTACTAATGAAAAAGAATTGAATATCATGATACAACTAATGCTTTAATTTCATCAGACTTTTTTTTTAAACTACAGAGAGGAAGCTCAACAAAGCCTCTGAAAATCTTCTACCTCAGAAGCAATATTTGTCTCTGCTCTCAGTGTACATGTACATACCTCAGGATATTTGTGCTAGCCAGGAGGAGCAGAGTACAGGCTTGGCAGGAATTCCTTGAGAGAGCCCAGCACAAGGAGCCCACAGATGATTGTGCCCTACTTACTGTTCTCTGCCACCTACATCTGCTCATGAGAACCATCTGCTCCTTCCAAAGAGACTGAGGTGCAGCTGCCAGGAGGTTTTCTGCCAAAATTCCATTTTGATGTCAAAATGGGTTTCAATCTACCAAGGAGCCATTTCTTGCAATTTTTTCCCAATTTCTGTCACCTCGGGACTGAAAAATTTTCAGGTTTGGAGGAAAAAAAAGTTTATTTTGCTTGGTGGAAGTCACTATCCTGCTTGTTTTCATATAACAGACTCTGAGCCACTCAGGAGATTCTGGTGGCATTGTCATCTTGTCTGCACCACAATTACTCTCATGAGTCCCCACATCCTGACTGCGGCCCAAAGAGGTAAAAGATAAGTTACACCAAACAAACCAATGAAACACTCAATGACAGAACCAGGTTTTTTGCTTCCAGTTCTTTTCCAGATCACTTTTGTCCTAATAAGCTTCCAGATGATTCCCTAATAAGCATAGCAGTGCTTATGTGTGGGCATTTGAAGATTCTGCTGTCTAAACTGACATTATAATATAATCCCATGATTGGAGCACTAATACTCTTAATTGGCTTCTAAAAAGTGACTCTTATCTGCAGCAAGCCCATTTGCACAATTTAAGGTCAGGCTCTCTCCAACAAGACCACCATCCACAGTTGCACAGACTGAAAACTTGCTTTTAATGTTGTATTTTCTCAAAGTCCACAACCCTAATCATTCTAATAAATATGATTTGTGCCCAGATCATCAATTAATTTTTCTACAGGATGCTCCTTCTGCTTTTATGCTGTTCTGGTTTTATTTGTTGAAGTTACTTTGGAGCAAAGGTCCAACATAAATAAATAACATAAAATGCAGTGTTCCTCTCTTATTAGATTTTTGGGCCTCTGGAACTCAAAAATAAAATTATGTTATTATTAAATTTCTTATCTTTCTATTGGTTTATTAAGCCAAGGAAAGGAATATGTTGGAACAAACTTCTCTTGACATTTAGATGCATCCTGCAACAAAGGAAAACCAAGACTCCAGCATAAAACCACAAAGACTCGTAAAATCACCTCAATGGAACTGCCCACCTCTGTAATCTAGAACAGCTGCCAGGGAAAGGTCCTGCTTAACTTTAATTCTTGTTTTTCTTCACCTCTCTGCTTTGACTATTGGTCTGTGTGGCTTGTGAGATTCCCTGGACAGAGACTGGTATACATTTTACAGTTTCCACACTGACCAGTGGATCAGGTCTTTATCCTTCAGAAAGGTCACTGGGCACCACTGCAATGAATCCAAGCAGCACTGCCAAGCATCCCAAAGTCATCTTCCTCTCTGTCATGGGCTGCTCTTTCTGTCTCCAATTTGAAAATTAGAACAGAGAGTAATGTAATAAAACTGCCTGTGTGAAACATCGTATGTGCCTTACAAGGAGTGATGGAAGCTGATTCCATATTTCCGTATTTTTTCATGCTGGCCTTGTTTCCATATTGGGGATGGCAAGCTATCTTGGTGGTACACCAGAATTTGTCCACATTTAACCCTTTCCCAGAAGGATTTTCTCAGGTTTCTCTCTCAGCTGATTTGGAAAAGAACTCAGCAGGTGAGTATCAGGGATAAAAATCCTTTTGGAAAGTTACCCACAATGGATTTCACAGAATCACAGAGTGGGCTGGGTTGGAAAGGACTTTAAAGACATCTAGTTCCAAGCCTTCCACTAAACCAGGTGGCTCAAATGTCCATCCAACCTGGCCTTAAACACTCCCAGGGATGGGGCACTTGAGCTGCTGCAGAAGCAAATGAATTTTTGTGTGGCTGCTGCATTTGCACCCAATTCACCTGCACTAAAATGGAGACTTCAGCACAGTGATTTCCTCTCAGACCCCAAGAAAACAAACACAGAACAAAACCAGACAAATACAAAACTGTTTTATGCTGCCATAACCTTGCCCAGGCCTCCTAAATGGTCCAGAAAAACAGTATTGAGTGTTTCATACTCCTGTTGGAAGCAGAGTCTGACCCCTCCAGTGTCCACTGCAAGTCCAGGAATGCAGTACCTGATCTTATGGTGTGCTCTGCACAGATGGGGATATTAAAGAGTTAGAGGGAGTCAAGTGTGCAGCTCCCTCCACTGTAAATGCATTTTCTTAGTTTATCCTTCCAGGCATATCTCAGCCTTGTAGAGGTTTCTGTGCAAGAAAAATGGGAGGCAGGTACTGCTTTTGCACAAGAGTATCAGCTTCAGAAGCCACAGATAAATATACACAGGTGAGACTAAGAAATATCTGTATTCACCTTTTCAAGGGAATGAAATGCAACAAACAAAGGCTTAATGTTTACAGCTAAATGCTCTTCCCTATACTTAAGGCAAAATAATTTACAATTTCATTGAAAGCTGTGAAGAAATTAATTTTATGTGTAGTCAGGATTTCACTTCTAATTATTTTCTCCAATGTTTTCACGCAAAAATAGAAATTTAATCCAAATGGTCCTTGTTTGAGGTAAAGGCATCTCAGCTTTGACATTCTGGAAAGGCCTCACTATCCAATTTTGTACACACATCCTGAGAAAAAGCTTGTTAGAAAATTCCATTAAAAGAATATTTTTTTCCATTTAACTGTGGTCATTAAATTAAAATATAACAGTAAATTAAAGTACAGCACTCTTTAGAGCACATGAGCTTAGATATACGCCTAAACATCACACTGCAATCTGGAGCTCAAAATATTACTTCTTAGGTTTCATAGGGCAGGACCAAACAGCCACCAATAATGCCGGCCCTGGTGCCATATAATGTACAATTGCAAAGCAGCAAGTGGTCTCTGCCCTGCAAAAAAAACCATAGAAATATTTTCAGATTCCCTTTCCTGAATCCAGAAAATAAAAATGGAAGTAAATAAACTGAGTCTTAGTAAAGAAAATGAAATAATGTTGCAGGGGGCAACTCCTGCACAGAAGAGTATTTTAGACCTTTTCCATGACTCCCTAAATTTGCCTGAACCTCTGCTGCTTTAGCAAGATGTTGCAATTTAGAAAGTTATTCAATGATTGCATGTGCACAAACCTTCATTTTCCTCCCCTGTACTCATGCATTATGCTGAAGCCTTTAATTTTTAGTGCACATATATTATTATTTTTACAGGTTTCACAACTCAATGCACAGAGAGAATGAGGGATGCTGGGCAAAGCTCTGAATAGATTTCCTCCTTTCTGCACCCTGTATCTGCACTGAGTATAACCTTGCTGCATACTTCAAAACCCTGATGGAAATAAGACCATTGGTTTCCTCACTCCCAACTTGGCAAACCCCTGCACACTTCACAGACACACACTAATTCCTTCTCATAAATCTGCTGTGACATCAGAGCAATCCTGGATTTATTTTATTGAGGGAGGAACCGAGGCCGGGAGGACCGGATCAAAAGAACAATTTAATTTTTGACATCTCAGAATAAGGACACCATATTTCATTTTTCTATTCTCAAGGTTTTTATCAGTCCACAGCACAGCTCTCTCTGGCTTTGGCTGCAGCTAGAAGCGATGACCACTTCTGACTTGCACAATTGCTGTCCCATTTCCTCCCACATGAACACCCACTCCTCCTCCTCCTCCTCCCTGGGGTATCAAGGGGGAAAGTAAGGCAACTCTCCTCTTCCAACCTTCTGACGGTCCTTGGGAAGCTGTTTCCTCTAGGGAAGACCAGCCAAGACCCTCCACCTTAAGCAAAATCAGAGCTGGGAGTATCTGGGAAGAAGTCAGCTGCCAAATTTCAATGAGTTTCTTATAACAAACCAGAATTTTCCAAAGTTCATAATTTCTTCACATATGGAAAATTCTACAGGAACACCAAATGAATTATCCCAAACAGAAAGGCAATACTTCTAACCAGTGCTGAACCCAGAGTCATAAAAATGTGATAAGTTTCACTGTAGCATCCTTTTTTAGCATGAACAAAAAATATGTCCTGATTTCATTTTCTGAAATAGCTTGCTGTTTTTTGTTGAAAATTTTAAAAGGCTAGTATCAGATTTTCAGATGAGGACAATGGTCAAAATTTTGCCAGTCCTGTCTAATTATTGTTAATGACAGACATCAGTACCAGTCCTGCCTGTATCTGATGCAGAAGGATCTGCCTACTTACTGTCACTAAGGGATGCAAAAGTGCAGCAGTTTTAAAAATTTTTTTCTTCATAAAACGAAATTCCTCTATTCACTGAGTCTCTTGTTTCTCCTGCTACCTGCCAAGAGCAGGAGAACAGCTGAGATGTGATTTTCAAGGCACCAGAAACTTGAGGGGGGTTTTGCACCAGGGCTGTGTGAGCTCCCGCTGCCGGCTCTGCCTCACAGCATCCCAGCTCTGTGCACTGCTGGCTCCTGCTGCTCTTGCTGATGCAACCACCCCAAAATACAGTGTGGAACTTCCTCTGCAGGCAGTCAGGACTCAGCTCATTCATTAAAAGCTGCAGCATCACTTCCAGCTGCCACTTCAGGCAAAGGTGAGTCTCTCCTAAGCCTTGCAGGGAAAGGGGACTGGGATTAGGAAGGACAAGTGCTCAAGGACAGGTTCTCATGCACCTTAAAACCATTAGAAAAGAGAACTGCAAAAGAGTTAACAGTAACATACAGGAAAAAATGTTATCTGCTTGAGGGTTCTGAAAAGTCAGGTAACCCATTGAAGTTACCTGCTCTGAGAATTGTGGAATCTTTAGGGTTGGAAAAGCCTGTAATCAAGCCCCACCATTACAGAATCACAGAATCACAGAATTTTCAAGACTGGAAGAGACCTATAAGATCATCTAGTCCAGCCGATGTTCTAACTGTTCAGCTAGATCATGGCAGCAAGTGCCACATCCAGTCTTTTTTTAAATTCTTCAAGGGATGATGCCTCTACCACCTCACTGGGTAAATGATTCCAGTTTCTGACCACTCTTTCTGTGAAGTATTTCCTTCTTACTTCTAACTTACATCTAGCTTGACGCAACTTGAGACTGTGTCCTCTTGTTCTATCGGTTGTCGCCCGGAGAAAGAGGCCGACCCCCAGCTCACTACAGCCACCCTTCAGGAAGTTGTAGAGAGTGATGAGGTCACCCCTTAGTCTCCTTTTCTCCAGGCTGAACAACCCCAGCTCCCTCAGTCTCTCTTCATATGGCTTGTGTTCCAAGCCCCTTATTAGTTTCGTTGCTCTCCTCTGGACACGCTCAAGTAACTCAACGTCCCTCTTAAAGTGAGGGGCCCAGAACTGGATACAGTACTCCAAGTGAGGCCTCACCAATGCCGAGTACAGGGGAAGAATGACCTCTCTGTTCCTGCTGGCCACACCATTTCTGATACTGGCCAGGATGGCATTGGCCCTCTTGGCTACCTGGGCACACTGCTGGCTCATATTCAATCGACTGTCAACCAGCACCCCCAGGTCCCTTTCCACCTGGGCACTATCCAGCCACTCCATCCCCAGCTTGTATCGGTACAGGGGATTATTATGGCCGAAGTGCAATACTCGGCACTTGGACTTATTGAAGTTCATCCCATTTGATTCTGTCCATATGTCCAGCCGTTCCAAGTCTCTCTGCAGAGCCCTACACCCCTCTAGTTGATCTACACTCATACCCAATTTGGTATCATCAGCGAAACTACTAATAAAAGACTCTAAGCCCTCATCCATATCATCAATAAAAATATTGAACAAAACTGGTCCCAACACAGAACCCTGAGGGACACCACTGGTGACTGGTCGCCAGCTAGATGTGACACCATTCACCAGCACTCTTTGGGCCCGGCCATTCAGCCAGTTTTGAACCCAGCAAAGGGTATTCCTATCCAGACCACGGCCAGCTAGCTTGTGTAGGAGTATGCTATGGGAAACAGTGCCAGCACTGCCAAATCCACCATTAAACCATGTTCCTACAGTACCACATCTACATGTCTTTGGAACCCTTCCAGGCATGGTGATTTCACTCCTTCCCTGGCGGCCTGTTCCTATGCTTGGCCACCTTTTCAGTGAAAAGTTTATCTAAACTTGTGTGTGGCTGCTGGCAAGTTGCTGCACGCTCACAATGTGCTAAGCAAAGGCAACACTCAGAGCACTATGGCACGAAGCAGTGTGGGTTTGTCAGTGCTTTCCCAGCTAGGTATGACACTGCTCTGCTCAGCCAAACAGGCAAACAGGAGCTGAGTAAGAGCAGCCCTGCACAAACGTGAGCTGAGCAGCTGCTGAGAGGGGAGCGTGAGCACGGGCTGCTGCACAGCCAGCTCAGGCTGAGCAAACAACTCCCACCCACCTTCCTGCAGGGCCAGGGCTTCCTCAGTGGGCTCCCACAGAGCTCCTTCATCTGCTCATCTGAAGCACTCATGAAACTAAAACTCCATCTCCCACCAACACTGGGGCAGCCAAGACACACTCAGAGCAAGCTGGCAGGGCACAGGCAGCACTGAGAGCTGCTCCTTCAGGCTGAGCACTGCACTGTGATGCACAGCTGCACTGCTTGGCTGGTAATATTTTTTAATTTTTTTTACCATGTTTTGCCCTTTTTTTTTTTTTTTTTTTTTGGTTAATGAGCCTGAGGACCTCTGGGTTTGCATTAAGGGCTACTCAGTATGAGTGCTTAAACATCAACACTCCATTGAACAGAATATCTCAGTAAGAATGGACCTGTGCTAAATTTGTGCAGTGCCCAGTCTTCAGAGAATGTCCTTCACCTCTCATGATTTAAAAGCCATTCTCATGTGCATCCCTTTGCACCACAACTCTCTGAATGTTAATGTTTTAATGCCTCTCCACTTGTGCATCCATTTTTCACATGGGGAGGCAGATGGCATGCTCTAGCAAAGGACTGGAGAATATTCAGGGAAAGAACATTCCCTAGATATTAAGGGATAAATAATGCAGTGGAAGGAGACTTGTTTAAAATAGAGTTGTTGGGGTTTATTTGGTGTCAATGTGCCTCCAATGTACTCTAGTTGATATCAGCAAGAACCTTCTGTTTACTCTTACCATCTATATTTTAATTTAGACTAGGACATTTTCACAAGGAGTAAAGAGTGGAGGGTACCCAAATAGTAAGGGGGAAAAGGTGCCTGCACAACATCCCAGATTTACTCCTGCATTTTGTAAAAACTGAGGATTTTACCTCCACCATCTCAGAGATAACAGATCTAAGAGTCAGTTATTGGAAAGTGGTGGGAAGAAAAGTCTAAGCTGCTGATTTATTAAAATATGTTAATGCTTGATAGTGTAAATCTTGAACAGGATGTGTGTGGGGGCAGCTGTTTGCATCTGCTCAATGCCCTGTTCGTGACTGAATGGAGCAGGAAGGTGGGCACAGGAGGTGGAGGGTGGGTATTGCTTTCATCCAAATGACACACAATGCTTACACTGACAAAAAATTCAATGTTCTTGTTCAATTGGTCACTCCCAGTACATTTATATTGTCAGACAGCTTAGTATCATACTTAATGCCCTGGTGACCACTACCTGGAACAGCTGTGTGGATGTGACCCTTAAGTTTGGCTCAACTTTGATTTCTGAGGGGCTGCTAAGGATTGGCTTCTCCTCCATCCTGTCTGTGGGCTCCTTCTTCTCTCAAAAACCAATATTTAATACAATGCTCTCAGCTGCAGTAAGCTAAAGATGCTAAAGAAGATATTAGATGCTGTATATTAAAGAGTGACACAGGTAATTAATATGACATTGTGTGTGGGCAAAAACTCAGGCATTAATGCAATCATTCCACCCTACACATCCCTGCTAGGTTCTCTCAAACCACATGGACGTAAAACAGCATCAGTGAACTAGCTCACACTGGGAAAGTCTCCCTCCTACCAGAAACCCCCCAGTGTTTCAGTTATTTTCTGTGAATTGTTGTTTTTTTTTTTCAGCCAAAGATCAGATTTTAGAATGTCTGGCCACAGCCTGAAGCCCAGCAACAGTGGAGATGCATCAGCTGGAACTGGTCCTCAGCTGTGCTTTGGTTATCTTTGGGAATCTCAGCTGGGGAATTGTGGCATTCTGCACAATCTGCGTTTAAGGTCTTAAGAGGAAATTTGAGTCACAACCCTTTGCTTTGGGAACACTGACACAAGCAAAATAAAACTGATATGGTAGCATTTTATTTTTCCTTCAAATGTGCTTCCTCAAGTTATCCAAAGAAATTTAAATTCAAGAATATCAGTTTCAGCTAAAAGTCATTTGCAAATCAGCATCTCAAATGCTTAGTGGTGAGTCAATTATATTTTTTGGTTTGGTCCAAGAACTTGATACTTCTTGTTTTGATGCTTCCCATTCAAAACGTTCTTGAGCACTTTCAAAAAATTGTAACAACACAACCAAAAAAGCCCCCAAACCACAACTAAAAAAATGCCAAGAATATAATTTTAATTCTAAGTTCCAGTTATAGGTAAATACACAAAAACATTGAAACTTGTCATAGTGACCAAGTTTTGGGTTGTTTTTTGTCTCAGCTCAGCTACTGATATCACTTGGTATAAGACAAATGAGCAGAATACAGGGGTTTTAGCTTAGGAAAATGAGCTTCATTAATTGACCAAGGAATAGCTAATGAGCCCAGAAGAAGAAATAGCAATTGGCAGAAAAGTAGGTGATGGAGAATTTAGCAATCTCAGAACATACTTTTTTTTTTTTTTTCTTTTTCTCATAACACTACTGCTGACACTCAGTTGTGTATCAGGATGCATTTGCCTCCTCTACCAACAAGAGTCACCAGAAAAGACTCAGCTGTCAGTCTGTGATTGAAAGGTTTCAAGCAGTGAGTGGGAAGTGGGGCAGATGTTGCAGTAAGTCCATTTTATTCCTGCACAAACCACTTCTCTACACCAGCCTGCAGAAAGCTGCTGTTTTCACCTACAGCTGAGAAAGGTTCAAACCAGATTTTTTTTCTAGAATGACCTTCAATATGAAATTCTCCATGAAACATTCCTTCTGCCACATGAAAATTGCTCATTTCAGAAATATCTCCACTAGGTCTATCAGTTTTACAAAATTCAACAGAAAGAATTGAGGGTCATGCTGTAAGCGTCCAAATATATGTTAAAAATGGAAAAATGTCTCTGTGACTTGAGATTGCAATTATAGGGTCTGGTCCTGCAGCACAGGCACTTTCTTACCCATGCCAAAGAGATGACTTTAGCATCTTCCATGACATTTTATCATTTCTGATGGCAATGAAAACATAAGGGGATGAACCTTGCTCTGAGATTAATCTTCACTGCGCTGCTTTTGTCACAGCTTCTTGAAAAGCCAGAGCAGCCTGATGGCTCAAACACTGGTGAAGAACAGTCACACATTTTGTTATCTCCTGACTTTTGGAAGTTTTGGGACATTTTTCCACTTGGAACATGACTCCTCAAAGCCTGAGAGGTTCCTTTTGAGCCCTTATGATGGTCCTGACACAATTTACTGTGCTGGGATCCCATTTCAAGTGGCAGGAATTTTCTTTGGATCCAGATCCTGGAAAGCACCCTCAGGAGAGTCAGTAGGTCTCAATAATTGAAATAACAATCTTGTTTATGATAATTGAATCTATTTGAATATTTGCATTATTTTGAGAAAGACTGAAAAGTAGACAACCTGTGTCCTCCTGTCATGGACCCTGAAAAATGTTGGAGCTGGAGATGGAAGTCAGAGTATTGAAATGCCCTTATCAACTCCAGGCTTTTTGATGATTACTCACAGCTTTAAGTGGTTGAAGTGGACACAGTACAGTCCAAAACTCGTGTGATTCAGTCAGGAAAACATACAAAGTAGGAAAAGGGAAGTTTCTGTTTCTACAGATATTCTCTTGAGGGCACCACAACCAAAAATGCTCTATTGGTCTGATTAAACACATTCTGAGAGAAACAATATTTTAGACACTAGTGGAGTTTTTAACTAATGGAGTTTTTGAGCCTTGAGGTAACTTCAAGGTTGTGGAGGTTCCTCCTCACAGACCTTGCTTAAAATACCACCTTGTCTCTGATACTGTGCCTGTTATTCTGAAAGAAACATATTCCAAACCAACTTTAAAACCAGTGGACAATCTAACAGTATCACATCCACTAAGATTTTTTCAGTACAAGATATCATCTCTGTGTCTCTTTTCATAGTAGTTGCCTCAGTTTCTAACCACTGTCTCACTTTTGCTTTTTCTGCCACAGCCATCAACTCCCAGCCATGTCTGCCCCATGTAGGTTTCCACAAACTACTCTTAAATAAATTTAGGACAAAACCAAAAAAACCTTCCCTGGACAAATTAAATATTTCCATATTCTGAGGTGTGTTTCTCAACAAGACATTCTGAAAACCTCAAATATGTCTTGAAATACTTTACCAAAACCTTTCTTATTTTTCAACAAGCTCTTTTAAAGTTAGATACAGTGCAGTGTCCACCAAATAAAGCCCCCTCCTCATAATTCTCCTACTCCTACACTCAGGATCCTATTCTCCCTGTTATCTATTGATTGGCTAAGAATTCCCACCAAATGACTCTGAAAGCAATTCACTGGAGGGAGTATTTCACTGCATTCTGCACATGTAATTACCACTATTGTATGACTGGGAGGGAAAGAGTTGTTTAATGAATTCAACAGTATTTATCATATTATATTCACAAATTAATATTAAATAAGACAGTACTGCATCTAGAATTTATTATTCTCCTTTTGCTCTAAGCTTTAAGCCTCCTAATAGAATAGAAGCCACAGAATAGAAATGGGTCTGGAAAGCAAACTAACGGATATTCAAGGCAGTGTTAATTGGGCTCCCTGCCTGCCTGTCACAGCCAGACAAAATGCTGTTTACAGCCAGATGCTAAAAATTAATTGTGTCTGTGGCTGAATGGAAACCAGGAAGGAGCTTCAAATGGCAACAGGACAGCTGAGATGCAGAGGTTATCCCCTGCACACGTCACATGGCAACAGCCTGGGAAATCTTGTGCATTTCCCACAAATAATCTAATTAAAATGAGAAGAGGGAAAGATATTTGTCAAAATATGTGCTGGAATTATGCAAATAAATGAGACAAAACAAACCTCTGTGCTTGCACTAAGGGAAGAAAAACAAAAATCTGCCTATTTACAGCCAGCTCCCCTGGCCTCAGATGCTCTGTGCAAGGATCAGTGCTGGCACAGCTCTCTTCACACTTTGCACCCAATTTACCCAATTTAATATCCCTAATGGCGATGGTGTCTCTCCAGCTGGGGAGTCAAACCCCAGCCCTGGAAGTGTTCAAGGCAGGACGAACAGGGTGCTGAGCATCCTGGTCTGAATTTGGGAAGGGAAACACTGGTGGGGAAGGAAGTGGCCAAGCAGGTAAAGGCACCTCAAACAGCAAAGGAGTGAAATCCTGGTGCAGGACAAGGAATGGAACAAATTTGGGTAGAGAGTCTTGTCCTTTGTAGAGTAACTGTAAGATGCTCTGCTGTAAATACAATTTCATTGTGAGTGACATTAGCAACTGCACCTAAACAAGGATACCTTAACAAGCCAAAGGTCTTTATTTTGGAAGAAAGATCCTACTACCAAAAAGTTTCACTATGGAAAAGGAGACAGCATCTAGTAATCTTAGTTATCACTTGCATGGCATTTAAAGCTCATGAAAAACTAAAGCAGCCTTGCTTCTGTGTTTCTCTCTGTGTTTTCTCGCAAATCAGATCTACAATATATTTTTACCACTGCAGCCAGCAATGTACAATTCAAAACCTCTGCTTAGATTCTCACACAGCTCTTCTGAAGAGTGAGCTGCACTGAAAAGATGGATGAGCACTGAACAAGGTCCCTGTGCAAGTGGTCATAGCCCAGAGCCTGCCTGTGGTGGTGTTCACAGGGGTCTCAGGACGAGGGAAGAGATGAGAATCTTGACTCCACGTTTCAGAAGGCTGATTTATTATTTTATGATATATATTATATTAAAAGAAAATTATATATTAAAACTATACTAAAAGAATAGAAGAAAGGACTTCATCAGAAGTCTGGCAAGGAATAGAAGGGAATGGAATGATAATAAAATCTTGTGACTGCTCACAGCCTCAACACAGGTGGCTGTCATTGGGCATCAAGTAAAAACAATTTCACATGCTGAGTAAACAATTCTCCAAATCACATTCCAAAGCAGCAAAACATGGAGAAGCTGAAGCTTCTCAGCTTTTCAGGAGAAAAGATCCTGGCAAAAGGATTTTTCAGAAAATACGTCTGCGACACCTGCCAGTGTTCAAAAAGCATTTGGACAACCCCCTTAGATACTTGGTGTAACTTTTATGTTCACCTGTGTGGAGTCAGGAGTGAGTTTTGATGACCTTTCTGAGCCTCTTTCCAACTCCAGTATTCCAGAGTGGAATGTGTCCCTCTCTATGGAAGGAGGGCTGGAACCAGCTGATCTTTAAGGTCACTTCCAACACAAACTCTTCTGGGATTCTATTAAACCCTCCAGGGCTGTTAAAATATTTGCTCAGGTGTCTGATCTGCAGGTAGGAAATGCTCATTATCGAGCAAAGAGCTTTCACTGGAGCACTACAGGATGGAAAAGTTTTAACCAACCCCTTCACCACCCTGCCATTCATAGAGCAGGACAAATTAGCTGAGATTTAGCAACAAGGTACCCCCTTCCCCACTTCTCCCCTCCTCATCCTGCCCCAGGCTGCTCAGCTGAGCAGTCTGTTATAAAACTGTTGACCAGGAAAACAGAAGAAAGTCAGCTGTCCAAGTGATTGCATAAAGGAATGATTAATGACAATATCTGAGCTATTTTTGTGCAAATGAGGTTATTGGGAAGGACACATTGAAATTAACTTTCTTCACTTACTTACTTACTTCAGGAATTGATTCTAGCTCTGGAAAGGAGATAAAAGCTGAGAAAACTTATGGATGATCTTAAAAGAGTGGCCACAAGCCCAAGCCACATGCTGTGATTGGAGCACTATGATAGGGTAAAAAAATCAAGGTATTCAAAAGGCAAAGCCGGGAGGATAGCTGGGCTCTGTCTCCTGAGGCAATATTGCAGGGGATATGCTCAGGAGCAAATTTCTCTGGGCTAAAAAGCAATCTGGGAACTGTCACAGCCAGCAGGAGCTTAACTGAGAGCAGCAGAGGCAGCAACAGCAAGGGGTGCACAAGTGGGGAGCTCAAGCAAGAGCTGCATCCCTCAAACTGAGCCCAGCAGGGATTGTGAGGGGTGTGTGCAGCAACAGGGCACTGCCAGGCTGGGACAGACCTCGTCTGTGCCTCAGGTCAAGCAGAAAATGAAACCCTTCTGTCCCACAGACCTTTAGAGGTCAAACACAGAGCACAGGGCTCACACAACTGCTGCCCCGTCTCCAAACAATGCCTGCACCTCACATCCTTGCAAGACGATACTCAGACTACCCAGATGCCTACACACTACGAAACACCATCTCCTCAGTAGGATCACTTATCTCCTTAACAGCTGTAATCATACTAGTTTTCATCATCTGAGAAGCCTTTGCATCAAAACATAAAGTCTTACAGCCAGAGCTAACAAGCACTAACGTCGAATTAATCCATGGCTGCCCACCCCCATTCCACACCTTCAAAGAACCCGCCTTCGTCCAAGTCCAAGAAAGGAAGAAGCAGAACCCCCATATTTGGTTCTACTCCTTGGTTTCAAGACAACCACATAGACCACTTATGCTTCTTTCTCATAAAGAGATGTTAGTAAAATAATTACATAGCCTTGTCAAGACTAAATTGCAGGTGAAAGCCCAGCACATCTCTACCCAAACGTGGCCAACCATTCACAACTTAACTTCCAAGACGCTTCCTCACCTACCATAGAAGAACTAATAGGATTCCACGACCACACCCTAATGGCTGCACTAGCAATCTGCAGCCTAGTTCTCTACCTATTAACCCACTCACAGAAAAATTATCATCAAGCACAGTTGACACACAAGTAATCTAACTCATCTGAACGATTCTCCCAGCCATAGTTCTAGTCATGCTCGCCCTACCATCCTTACAAATCCTCTACATGATAGATGAAATCAACCAACCTGATTTGACCTTAAAAGCCATTGGTCACCAATGATACTGAACCTATGAATACACTGACCTTAAAGATTTAACACGGTGAGACCAGGGATGTCCCCAGACATCTCAGAACAGGCAGAAGTGCTTTGCCATCTGCCAGCTGTCCCCAGCATGCAAGGGAATGGCCTCAAGAGAAATGTGCTGGATGGAGGTAGGAGAGAAGCCTGGCACGTGGCAGAGGTCCAAGAGGTGCCTCCAAGGTGGGGAGCACCTCCCCCACTCCAGCAGCACCATCCAATGACACCTGTGTGCTGCCAACACCTCCTCCCATCATCTGTCCAGATGTGGCTCCCACCAGGCACCACTGCAGGACCATTCCCTGGAGAAGAAAATTCATCAGAGGTCAGACCCCAAAGTGCACAGAGGAGAGGAAAATTCAGAATTACTGTGCAGGGCCTGAAAAGGGAGTGGGACAGCACCAACAGGACAGAGATCCAGGGGCCCCAGCAAAGGTCATCAATGAGCACTGATATTATCAATGCACAGCAGAACAGAGACTGTGTGTGAATGCAGGAATGACTCAGCCAGGGCCACAGCAGAGGCTGTGCAGCTGATATATCCCTTGCATAGCAGATAAAAGCTTAGAAAATAAATCTACAGACCTAACAACAAAGGCAGAATTCAATGCAGACTCTGACTGCAAGAGCAGAAAGCGTCCAGGCGAAATTTTGTCTTTTGATGGATGTAAAAAAAATAATAGTACAGCCTTTTTTAAACCATGTTTAGAGAGATTTAAAGGATTTGAAAAAGGAGAGTAGATAGAACACATATCTAGGATTGACCAACTGAAAAAATCAGTATGCCTGACCTGCCCTTCAGCTGCTTGGCCAAGAGACTACAAGCGATTATTTTATCCTGAAAAGGGAATTATCTGTATCAATAGTGATTTTAAAGTCACATTGAAGCACATCTCAAAAGAATGAAACTGCATCTCCTGCAGACAAAGGAGTAACAGGAAGTGTTAGATCAGGATAAAAACATTACTGAGATGGAAAATCGTCCATATTGGCAGATGAGACAAGAAAATAGGAGGTCCTAGAAGAAGCACTCACACTGTAACCATCAAAAATAGCATCAGAACCTGAAATCTTCGATGAAGATCTAATCCCATCTAATCCCTGCCCAAAGGTCTTACCCAATCCAGTCCCATTTTAAGCATGTGTTTAATCCCAGGCTGCATAATAAAGTTCAAATATCCAGAAGCATATCTTTAACTAACAAATTATTATCTGACTGTTTGTGCTATTTGGATTCCGTGGCTCTTTTAAGAAATCACCCAGGATCAACAAGACTTAAAGACACCCTCATTTCGTTTGTGGACTGGATCTAGGCATGGTATATGCATTTAAGAGTTTTGCTAACCTAATCTTTTGTAATTTGCTACCCACCTCAGGACTGGAGATAATAATATTTTCCTTCCCTCATTTGTCTGACCTGTTAATTGTAGTTTCTTTAGCTGTAAAGCCTTTAGTTGTGAGGATAGAAAATACCCTGGAGCAAGAATTGTATCTTCTTGTCTGTTTTAATAATGCATAACAAAAGATTGTTAATAACCTAATAAAAAAAAGCAAGATCAAACAAACAAAAGTATTCTCTAACAAAATTAAACCGTTCTCAAATGTACACTCCCTGTTCCTCAAAATATCAAAACAAAATGGTTTTGAAAATAACATATTCAATCTTCCCAGCAACTATTTCATCTTTTGCTTCAACAGCAAGAAAATCATATGTATTTTGGGATTGAATAGGAAAGAAGATCTAAGATTCTAGCTGTAAACTGTTTATCTTCCCAATAAATTAGAATCCTCAAATCTTCTCTTTTTCTCTGTGAACAGGCAGGAAATGTATCTCACCAGAATGTGCTGCTCCTGTGAGAAGCAACAGCTCTTAAAAATCCATGAGAACAGCACATGAACCCTGCAGCACACCTGTTGGCGATGCTGACTCATGGTGCATTGGAGCCTGCACACAGCATTTAATACACAACATTTGAGTGAGAACTGAATAAAACTGAAAATCTAACTAAAAGCTGAATTCAGCTGTTCTTCTCAAATTTTACACAGAATAATATCCCCTCAAAGAATTTCTGTATCTTCGTACCAAAATGGGGAATTCAATCTTCTTGCCTTTCAGCATCACATTTCTCCAGGAGATTAACCTCTGAATTAACTTTGATTCATGTCCAGAAGGTCCTGATTCTCCTTCAGGGAGGCACCAGCTCAGGTAATCCTCTTTGGGACAGACACTGAGCCATTTTAACAGCCCCAGAGAGGTGTGGGAACAATGTGGGTCCAAGCACTCCTCCTGTGCTTGTCCATCTGTGTCCCTTTTCCCTTGCCTCATGCCCCCTTTTCTGCCTGAAGCTATTTTCCCTCAGGATCTCTGCTCTGAAGGTACCTGTCCATGGGATAAAGCTTTTATCCCTGGAATGAGGAGTAGGCCTGATTCTTCCTCTGGTATTTTGCTAGTCTGCAAAAGCTCCTGAAATCTACTGCCCTTTTCAGTCCAGGAGCACTGGCAGGGCAAACCCTGAGTCCTGGCACTGGTGGAGACGTGGTCCTAAAGTTTCCTACCTAAGACTAACTTTGACTTAGATTTCATTGTTCCCCAATGAAAAAACACCATTTCCTGACACTCAATGTCAAACTGAGTCAGGCATCAGAGTCATCATCGCTCTACTTAATGCCTCCCACCCAGGATGTTAATTACTGAAGCTATGGAAGAACCCAGGCAAAAGAGAAGAAAACTGGGGCAGAGAGACTGAGATGTGCAGAGGCTTTTGTTCTCTTCCCAAAACCTGTAGGTGAGGCATCTATAATTCTTTTCCCCAGTTTCCCACTGCAGCCTGCACAAACAGCCCAAACCCACTGTACCAGCAATTCAGACACCTCATTTCAATTTCTAGGAGTAACCTACAACAGCTGGTGTCCCCAGAGGTGGTGCCTGCCAGGATACAAAGCCTAAAAAATCCACTTCCACTCCTACCTGCATCACATGAGATTCAAAGGATCCAAAGAAAACAATTTTCTCTTTTTGTTAACACATTATTCTCCTTGTAAAAGCACTTCCAGAAATCTTGCAAAGGGGGGTTATACAAGAGCTAGAAATTATTATTACCATTATTATTACTAGTACTACTACAATTCCTCCAGACAGGCTTCATAGCAGTTCAAAATACAGCTCTGAGCAGTCAAAAAGAGGTTTTGCACCAAGAAATATCATTAAAACAAGCTTAGTGATGAATCACTAATAATTTTACTTTCCTACTGCACGATTGCACATAGCATAAAAATATTAATTAATTCCCAGACCAGCAGGAGGGGAGGAACTGCCAGTTCAGCTCAACCTTAGGTCTCCTCAGTTGCAGCATCTCATCTCCCACAGGAGAGTTTAGAGAAAGGTATCAGAAATCTCACAGCTAGCCAGAACAGAGGAATTCAACCTAAAGGAAATTCTTGTTCTAACCTCACGTTCTTTGGAAGCCAAAGCTAAAATGACAAGGAATTGCTCATCACCCAAGGCAGACAGGCAGCACCTTGTCATTCTGACAGCTAAAGGAGAACAGGATGCTTAATTATTTGCCTAAGGCATTAGGGCTGTGTTTGCACTGAGGAAACTCCCTACAATGTGACCACATCAGTGAAAAATCTATAATGCAGTCATCTGCGTTTGCTCGAGGCAGGGCTTACACTGCTGCAGACCCCAGCAGAGTCTATTTTCAGATTAAATACATTGCCTGTACATGCAAACTGCCTTAGGGGTGGCGCCAGTGACAGCTCCCAGTACCAACCAGTCCTGCACTTAACCAGCCAGAAACTCAGCAAAACCCAGGTCTGAGAGTGTGACATTTTGATTCAGCTGATGCTCCTGTTGTGATACAGCCTACAGGAAAAGCAAACCCCTGCTATGGGTAAAGCATTCCCTTTCCTACAGCTCCTGCTCCTCCTGCTGTGCAGCACTGCAGCAGAGAGCAACAGGCTGGGCTGTGCACAGGGAAACCCCTCTGCTCTCATCACAGCTTCATGACTGCCCATGACAAGCAGATGTATCTTTAGCTTTGGCTCAGATATGTTTGTGAAGCTGTCTAAATAATTCATCTTTAAGAGCTCGTGCCAGCCTTTCCAAGGGCATGCTCCATTGAGAGCTGACAGCCACAAGTCCTCACAGTGCAAAGAGCTCGTATGGAAAACGTGTGGAGACTCAGGCAGCTCACCATGCTGCACTGCAAACAGCAGGCAGAATGAATAAATGCAAATGCCTGACTAAGACCTGAGTCTCACTCTGCTCCTGGTGCCTGCAGTGCTGCTGCTGGGCTGTTATTTGCACAACAAACCCAGCCCTGATCTGCCCAAAGCGCGGGAATCGATACTGCTCCTTGGCAGGCTTTGCAGCTCTGCACAGTAATGAAAGCTAAAAGGGGCTTCCCTGGAAGAGAGAAAGCTGTTCTATCACCATTAGGAACCCACTGATTATATGATAATAATTCCTTCACCAAGTCTGTAAATGCATGACAGCACAAGAAGGCACTAAGCTGCGTGTAAAGATTTCAAATGACAGAGAATCTTCCACACTCTTACTGAGCCCCAGAAAATTCCTCAGCCCTTTCCATAGTATACTACAAAGCCAGTACCAGCACATCCCAGAAAGAAAAAACAGTTTATTGGACAACAATTTTTTGTTAAAGTGAAAAAAAATCAGTGAAGATGTTGAATTAATTGATGAAGACATTGCCTCCAGGCTGACCAAAACCTGGCCGAGGTTCACAGGAGAATGAAGTCCCACCAATAAATTTAGGGGTTTGATTTTGAAGCATTTAGCTGCAGCTCCATTTTGTTTTGTGGAGGTTTTGCCTGCCTCCTCCCAGGCAGTCCATTTTCATGCACACATTGCCTGCATGGCTACGTGGCAGGGAAACCCCCATCTGCTCCCCTTGGATTTACACCCAGCCGTGACAAATGACTTTAGCTTCAACTTTCTGCTAGGAGATGCATATAGAAAATGAGGTCAAAAAGGCTCATTTTAAATAATTCAGAGTGAAAAATTCTCCCTGTCTTTTCTAAGCCTGTACAGCCAAGAGGAACCAGCAGCTCTCTGGAGCCAGAAGAGCTGATCCATGTGTTTGCTCTGCTGCCTGTGGCTCTGCTCTGCCGGAGGGACGGCACCACAGCAGGGGTGTGGGAGTGAGGAGATCTGGATTACTCTGTTCCAAGCACCAACTGTCTCCATGTGTCAGCCTGGGAGAGTGAGAAGCATCCATTTGGAGATCAGAAGGGACAGGGTTGCTGCTGGAAAATCCCCACTGTGCAATCCCCAATCCACATGGCATGAGAGGCCAGGCTGATTGATCATAATGGGGGGAGTGCAGGCAAATCTGGGGGGACCCATTAGTATTGTCTGCCCTGATTTCGTGGTGTAACACAGAAATTGACACACAAATTTTCTGCAATCCAGTCAGTTATTTTTGCTTAAGTGAAAAGAGAAAGAGATATTTGCAGTGAAAAAGCAAAAAACCTCCACTTTTAGTGCAACATGTTAAAAGACAGAGGAAATCCTCATAAAAGGATGTGCTGGGCTGGGAAATACTGAGACCATAAAATCAAGTGTCTGTAATCTCCAGCTAAGATGCAGTTCATGCTGTCATGTATTTCTCTGGTTTCTTGGCTGTTTCTGTAGGCTCACTCTGCTTCCAGCTGTGCTCCTCTTTCCAGAGGGACTGATTGACTCTCATTTTTCCTCAGGCTCCACACACTCTCTTACAAGCATCTTACATGACACAACAACCTAATTTCAGTTTATTTGTCCAAGCAAATTGTATGTCTGCAACTGGGCAATTGTTTTGGTATCAGCTAGTAAGTTATTGGTGTCCATTGGGAATAGACAAAGGCTTGTTCCAAAGTGCCAGCAGCTGCCAGGGTCTCATTACCTTCAGAAAATCTCTACATCTTTGTGTAAGTCTCTTATAATTAAGCTGTTGACTGCCACTACTAATCAGCTTTTAATGAATTTTAGTACATTTACGCGCTTTCATTTTTGCCTATATCAGCTTATTTTAAGTACCAAGACAGGTAATTCCTATGTAATAAAAAATGGTGGGTTTCTATTAAACAGATAGATTTCATTATTTTGGGAACCACACTTGATCACTTTTTGCTTAGGACAACATTTTGGAGACAAAGACCTAGAACATATTGATTACAATGTTGTGCTTAATTTCAAACCTACACAGAAGTTTGAAGAGGTCCATTCATGCATCTTGAGAGAAATCCTCTGGAAAGGAACATTATGCGGAGAGGAACTGTTTAAAAGGGCAGGCAGTGGTAGGACAAGGGGGAATGGTCTCAAACTGAAAGAAAGTCAATTTATATTACAGATATTTGGAAGGAATTCTTTACTGTGGGGGTGGTGAGGCACAGGCCGCCCAGAGCAGCTGTGGCTGCCCCATCCCTGAAGTGCACCAAGTTGGGTGGGGCTTGGAACAAACTGGTCTAGTGGAAGGTGTCCCTGCCCATGACAAAGAGGCTGGAACCAGGGGATTTTTAAGGTCCTTTCCAGCCTAAACCATTCTGTGATCCCATGATTTGATGCTCCTAAACTGTTAAAACTGAAAGAAGGCAATGCACACGTTGAGAGTTTTACAGAGCTGGCATTCAGACAGTAATAGCAACAAGCACACTGACTTCTCCTGGGGGATACAGGGGGCTGTAGCCTTCTTTTTAATGAATTAATTCAGAATAAACATTTCCTGTAAAAGGTTGTTTTGCAAATGACTTACAAGATAAGAAAAGTAGAAGCAAAAAAGTTATTCCAACCACAAATATTGGAAGAAAAATATGTGGAATCTCAATTTTGCCCAGCATTCCAAAACACTCCCCTTACATGGTGTTGAGTGGGATCAGTACAATCCACAACAGGAGCTCAACAGTCAAAGGCATTACCAATTCTGCACTGAACATCATCAGTTGTGGTGGGAATGGACACTAGGAACAATCTCATAACTGCTTACACTTTGGGAATTGGAGCCTGGTCCTGGAGGGCAGAGAACATTCCCAGTGCCATTCATTTTGGTAGCAGCTGAAGAAATTGAAAACCCTCTTGTAGGAATGAGACTGTGCATGAGATTGGGCTTTTGCATGAAATTGAGAGTGAAGGAAGGAGGGAGGTAAAATAAGGTTATGATGACGGCCACCCAAAGCTTTATTTACTCTGCTGAAAGTAGGTAAATACCAGTCTGCAGTCAGCTAAATGCATTGCCTGCTCAAGCAGTTTTATAAGCATGGAATTTACTCAGCTGTACCCATAACCTAATAGGCCAATTATCTACAAGAACATGCTGTCTGTGCCAGGATCAAGAGCTAAACATAGGTTTTCTTAAAAATGCATCAAGAAATTAAAAAGCCACATGGTCATTATTGCTAATAGCATGAAGGCAATGCCTAGAGACTTGAGGTAGGAACAGAAATAAGTATGCCAGGAGCTGTATAAAGAGGACAGGACAGTGTACAGCAGAAAAAGCTGAGAATATCAGAAGAGGCATAAAAATATGGGGGAGGAACAGCAGGTAGCAGGAGAGCTGCAAGGAGAGATGCAAGTGTCATCCAAGGGTCATGAATTGTGTGTGTCTGGGTTTCTATCTGGGATGGGTTAAACAGAGGGTGTGGAAGCTGCTGGGAAGGCAAAGGGTGACAGAGAGGCAATACTGAGTTTTAAAAGACTATGAAAAAGGAAATAAGATAACTGACAGATAGGAAAATTGAAGCAAACTGTTAGTGGAACAGTCAGGAGCTGAGATAAGGACAGTCCATGTTCCAGCACAGAAAGCCTTGTGGAACACACACAGCCATGCAGAGATCAGAAGACCACGCTGGAAATTTCTCACCAGCCCACAGACCAGGTGTCCTGGGAGCCTGAGGAGGGCCTGCACAGATTCACTTCTGTTCAGATCCCCCAGGCTCCCTCACACTCCCAGGTGCTTCGTTCGTGTTGCCTTTTTTGAGCTCTCCAAGTGTCTGAGCCTGGTAACACTCCTGCTTACTTAGCAGTTGCTTCTCCTCCCTCAGCTGTCGTATTCCTTTTGTGCCTTCCCAAGGGTGCTTTCCTCAGCTTTCCTTATGTCCTTTCTGTTTTCTTCAGGGAGTCTTAAATCTCCCTGGCACAGCTTCTCTCCTCATCAGGGAGAGGTGGGAAGATCATCACAAGTTCCATGTTGCCTTCTGCTCCTGGCAGCACAGCAGGATAAGCTGTGTGTGTCTGCTTGTGCCTGTGATGAAAATCACCTCTTATCACCAGTACCTCCAACCCCAAATGGACATCTAAGAAGAAAAATTATCAACCTGTCTTAAATAACTTGTTAAAGTGTGTAAGTGCTGGACCCTGAGGAGGTCACTTTGCTTCTTCAGCTTTGCCAGGGCTGCCCTGCAGCAGCAACCTCAGTCTAGATTTGCTGCCTGTCCACATTGCACAAACTGCTGGGTGATCACCTGGTGCTCCTGGAGGATGAAATGCAAGTTCACCCTCCACAAATGATCCACAGGAGCAGAGTTTCCTGGCTGAGGCACAAGCCTGGTGCTCAGCTCCTGTTCCAGCAGGATCATCTGTCCCACCCATCTTTACAGCATCGTCCCTGGACCAATTTTTGGCAGACAAGGCTCCCTAAATTGCTCAGAGATTTCTCTGCCATAAGGCTGCTAGGATTTGTGCACAAGCTAAAATGAGGGTTGGCTGAGGCTGCCTACAGGAACAGCACCACAAGGTGCAGGCACTGAGAGCTTGGGTACAGCACATTGACTGAGCCACTGCATCTCTGCTCTGCCACCAGCAAAATGAGCCTCGATTTTCTGAGCTTTCCCCCTTTGTCCTAACTGGGACTGAAGTGGGGAGTTTTGGAAACAAGAGTGTGTGTAGCTGTGTGCAACAACATCTTCAGTATAAGGGGTTTTTCTTCCCATCATGTTATAGGATTTTCTCCAGAACCTTCTACATCAGGGACAGCTTCCCAGACAGCTCCTGGTCATCTTTCAGCTCCCATTTGGGGATAAATATCCACTCAAATCACCTTCAGGGAACACAAACAAGGATGACTAATTGTCATTTTAAGGGAGTCCTAAGATATAAAACATTGGGCAAATCACTGGGCATTTTTTAATTCATGATGATCATAATGTGTTGTATGAATGCAGTTGTTTTAAGTTTTTCATTTGCATATGCATTAATCCACATTATGTATGGAGAAGTGGTACTTGCAGAGATAAATTGAGCATGCAGTACAATGGCTAAATTGTTTAAATAACATGAATGTTTGTCATTTAGTTCCCTGTGTGAAAGACTGAGCTGTTAATAATTAGTTTCCTACCTCCAAAAAACCACATGTTAATTAATTAATAGTTGCAAAGTACTTTGAAGTTGCAAAGCACCACAAGAAAGCTGTCCATTATTATGTATAGTAAATGTAATTTTAAATTAAATAATTTGATTATTTGAAATTATTTCCCTCCCCAAATCCCCTAGAATCCCTTATCCATAATATTCATTAGCATCTACAAATAAATAAAGTGTGTTTTAACATTCACTTGGAGCTTGAGGAGCAGAATTGCTTTTCCACCCCTGGTGTGCCAAGGATAAGACAGAGTGGCATGAAAAAATGCACACACAATATAGCTATGTGAGCTGTGTACCACAGACAGGGAAAGCTGTGTTGTACAAGAGCAGAGATTCCAGGGTCAAAATTGTGCCAATGTGGAAGAAGAGACCTGGGTGTGACTGCAAGCCCTGGGGTAAATTTCTGTGTGACCCTGGACATGTCCTGGCCTGCAGGTTGGGATCCACCAGACAACTCCCTAAGCCACAGCCCCAAACATGGAGGGGCTGCAGAGCACAGCAGCTGGGGTGCCAGGGCTCCAGCAGAGCTGATGCTTCAGCAGCATCACCCAGCCCAGCATCCCCAGCACCTCATGAGTCTCTCTGACACTGAACCTCTCCTGAAGCTGCCAACAAGAAACCCAGACTGAGCTCCGTCTCTCCTGTTTTTCTCAAAGTCTCAAATGCTTCAGAAAACAAGTCTGAAGTCTAATCTTATGTCATGTGCCAGCTTTTATCTTTGGACTTCAGGTCCCAAAAGCTCGTGGTGTTTAATCCTTCACTGGTTTGCTGCTGCCTCGCAAGGAAGTGTGTCATCTTCAAATGAATGAATATTCACCTAACATGAGAAATTACACCAAATATGGAGTCACACAGGCTACCAAGAGGGAACTAGCTCAGCAGGCCCCCAGTGCCTGCAGTAACTCCAACTTCCTGCTGAAGGAACACTCAGCAATGAAAGCAAGAACCACACAATGCTGCTGTGATACCTGAAAGAGGTATGTGATGTTCAGGAGGCTGAAAAAAAGACTTTCAGATTAAAAGTTTATGGGCTTCATCTTCTCAGGATTTCCCAGGCACTGAAAAGAGCTAAAGAGCCACGTGCTGCCATGAGAAACAGGCACATCCAATATTTTGAAATCTGGGGCAATTTCAGCCTGCTGAGCCTCACCTGGGGGCATGGGGGAAGGTTGGTAACACACTGAATCCAGAAGCAGCCACAGCCCTCACTTCAGTGCTCTGATATTTCACAGGTGGAGCACAGTGACAGGGTAGGAGTAAACTTACCTAAATGTGCCATCAACTTCCTGAGGAAAACAAACACAACACTTTGGATCACAATTTCACAGATGCAGGAGAACTGGATACTACCTGTTTTCAGTTTCTCCATCTCACTGGAGAATTAAGAAACCTGATCTATGGGTTTTGTATTCATTACAGGTGACCTCACTCGAGATCCCTTTTTTGAACAAGTGCAAGCAACAATTAAACTTCTCCAAACATTCTAAAAATAACAGGTATCTTCTTGGAAGAGCAAATTTTCCACCTAGCATAGTGTAACTTAATACTAGACCTCATTTTGATGGACAAAGAAAAATCAATTATGACTTAAAAATGAGTGGTTGCTTAGGTACAGAAAATTATGGGGACAATCTGTTTACATTTATTGTGTGCAAACAGGAAACACCAGTGACCAGCAGTGTAAGAATTTTTGATAGGGCTGATTTTGGACAATTTAGATTGTAAGCATCACTGACAGAAACAGAAATTTAAAGGAAGAAATCCTAAAAGAAGACTGTAGTGGGAACTGTTCTCAAATTTCCTGGTGGAGACTCCAAAAGGCAGAAACCTCCAGTCATGTCAGTGCTCTACAAAGAAAAAAAAATAATCTTCTTAAATATTGAAAGGCAATATGAAAATAGCAGTAAGCATTAATTTTTATATATTTATAGAGTCAGGAAGAAAATGGAAAGGAAATGACAATTATAATTTCAAAAAATTTGACTAATAATAAGGAAATGAAGGGAACAATTAAATGACCAATACAGACAGAAATAATTACAGCAATTTTTTTCAACATGAGCTATTGCTACAGGTACACAGAAAAACTGTTCTTAGGAAAGTATAAAAAAGTAAAAATTTTCAGAGGATAGATATTTTTGTCTGTATATCAAACCGAGCAGGAATTTTATATCGAGGGTGGAACAGAAAGGTTGCCATCTGTGATGAAAAGGGGATGTGAGGTAGCATTTGCTAAAATTAAACATTTTTTAAAAACAACAGACACATATCTTGCACCAAGAGCCTTTAAGGGATGAGGAACTCATTATAAAGTTAATTTCAACAACATTTAGGAAACAAAATTTCAAATGACTGCAGGATGATCAGCATCATTTGAATGCTCAAAAGTATAGGAGGGATGAACTCGAGAATTACAAACTAACCAAGCTAATTCTGATCCTGGGTAAATAATATAAAACTGAAATCTAGACTATATTAACAAAAAATTGAGGGAAATTTGGTTTAGCTCTTTGGTGACTGACAGATTGCTTTTACCAGGGAAGCCTGAAATGATGCACAGGGTGGGAGGTAGAAAGCAAGGACAATAAGCCACTACTACAAAATACCACCATCTACCACAGCTAAAAAGTCAACCATTAACCCCAAAAAGGTGATTCAGATGGAAATTTTTCATGGATTATGGTCATGACATGAATTCCAGCTGCAGTAATAAAAAGGGGATGATCAAACAAAAGTGAGTAGAGAGACAAATGTGAGAAGAAATGGGTTCCAAATAGACATGGAGGAAAGCTGTCCAGCAGAAAACATAATGAAACAGAGGTAAATGGTCTAAAGCATTATTCACTCAACATGATTTCTGACTTTTGAGAAGAGATTGGACAAATACCTTTCACAAATGACTCAGATATGCTGGTGTGCTTTGGTTTCTAGTTTAGCAGTGAACAAGATGACCAGCTAAGGTCCCACCCAATCTTGAGATTACACTGAATTTGGTGGTATCTATCTTTAGATCTATACCTGGTAGTGCAGTCCTCTTCATGTCAGAAGAACATGAAAAGAATGGGAAGAGTTCAAGAAAGTGCTTTAAAAATGCAAAACCTCAGAGGTTTCAAAAAGCCTTCTTCACAAAGTTCTGCCTCCTCCCTTACAAAGCAGAAAAATTACCCTCCAAGGTAGTTTAATAAAAGTGGACTCCAGAGGAGAGAAAAGGCTACTTTTGATATGTTTTTTTTCCCAGGCCTATATCACTACAGTGGCTTTTTAATGTTCCCAAACTCCACATGACATCTAGTGAAGCTCATTAATAACACAGGATAATCATCCACTGGATTCTAATGAAATTTTAGAAGCTATTAAATAAAATTAAAATATCCAGGATGCTTATTAGTTACTTGGGGTTTTTTCCTCCTCCTTCTCCATTAAATCATTGGCCCCAAACTTAACACAAAGGGGCCAGTCAATCACAACCATTTTTATCTGCTGTCTCTGTCACCATTTATCTGCACAGCTTTAAAAACAAAAGCTGTTGGAGACAGCGTCAGATGCTTCCCCTTTGTGCACTGCTCCCATCACCTGTCTCACTGCTCTTGTGAAAGCTTTGATGGGAGGCTTCAGCATTCCTGCAAAATGATTTATGCATTTTCCCCACCTCTGCAACTACCTTGTGACAAGAACCAGAAATCACAGAGCAGATTTCTGCAATTAATGCATTCCCACCACCTGAACCCAATGCTGTAAAACCAGGGCCTTGCCTTGTCACAAACATCCAGTGACATTGCCTCTACTGACACAGCAGCTCATTGCAACCTGGACTGCTCTGACCATGGATCAAGAGTGAAGCTCAGTCACACCTGAGCCCATGTCTGCAGTCAATTTAGCAGTTTATGGTAAAGGAAAACTATAAATGTGACATCTGTGCAAAGATAATCTCTTTGACTGGTCCCTTCCTAATGCTGGGGCTTAGGTTCACTGAACAGTCCCATGCATTGAATCATTCATATGTGAAGTTAAATCAAAATTAAAAAGTTAATTTGTCCCATTAAGGTTATCATTTAGAGGAAATACTAATCTGTTAGGAAGAATATAGAGAAGTGGAAATCAAGGACAGACCTACCTAAGGAGGAGATATTAAAATAAATTGATTAAGCAAAGTGCAAAGCGTCACCAGAATTATACCTAGGGCATCTTCAATCTGTCTGGAGAAATTCATAGGGAAAATTATGGGAATTCATAAGGAGCTCAAATGGAACTGCTAATCAGAGAGGCAAAGTCACTGACAGCGCCTCAGGGGATCAGTGTTGCAGCCTGTTCTTGTAAAGCAGCTGAGCCAAGGCTGTGGGCTTTGCTGCTGATGCAGGGGAGGTGTCAGTGAGGCATTGGCCACCAAGGGACTCTCTAGTGCCACTGGCTCTGCTTCCCAGTGCTCAGGGAACAGAGCTAGACAGATCTCAGGAGCTTCCAGCAACTGGGCTCCAACACATGCCAAAGCCTCCTCCATAATAACAAAGATCAGCCTTGACATTTTCAATATTCTAAAATATAAAGTAAGAAAAAAAGCAATATGTATATTTTTAGGCACTCTTCTTGTCTATAATATTTTTCCTGTAATAAATCATAAGGGTACAATAAGAATCCAAGTTTAAATTTAAATATTTTCAAGAAACCTTTAAGAGAAGTACATCCAGTATCAAGGTCCCTCATGTTTATAAATATTATAAAATATTATAAAACAAGGTCGCAAAAAATGGTTAAGAAATTCCGAAAAGGATCCCAAGGTTGCTTTTAGGGTATTTTTTCCCTTAGATACACAAACGTTGTGTTTCTAAGCCGTTAAGATAGAGGATGACTATTCCCTTTAATTATGCTGGGAAAGTGAGGAATGGGGGAAGCAGAAGAGCCGTTTGAACTGAAAACCAGCATTGGCAAAAGACAGAAATGAATATACACAGGCTGTGCATAAATATAGATATGGATTTGAAAGGTTTTGAGCCACTAAAATAGCAAAAGCCTTGAACAGGCTTCAAATAGCAGCCGTGGGAGCAGAGCAGCGGGATCCGCGCGCCCGGCAGGGATGTGCAGATGTGCCCAGGCTCTGAGCACTGCTCACTCTTGGGAACTGCCTGGCTACAGAAACATGGGCCTCAGTTTGGGGTAATTTGATGAGTATTCCAGCCTTTTGCAACCTTCTCAGCCTCCTTCATGGTGCCCGTGGAGCTCCATTCTCAGCTGCTCCTGACACCTGAGCTCATCATCCCAAACCAGTGCCAGCCCAGTGGTGCACTGCACTCCTGCTCTGAGCCCAGTATGGACAGACCCTCATTAGCCTTCACAAAGACTTTACCCACTTAAGGGAAAGACCACATTATGTTCCTGCCTCAGACAGAAGAGAACAGAGCTCAGTCCCTGCAAAGATTTCCTTCCTGTCCTGGATTCTTCTATAGGTGCTTGCTTCTTTTCAGAGAAACAAATTAAAATCTCCTTCCTCCAAATCCTTCTGTCACTAGCTTGCCAAGGGGGTCTGAGAGCTATAAAGTGTCTCCTGATGCCCAGGCAGAGATGGGCATCTCTGCCTGGGCATCAGGAGACACTTTTACCTCATGGCTGTGCAGTGAGCAGCCCACTGCAGTCCCCACTGACCAGGAGCACTTGTAACACCACACAAGTAAATGGGATATTGACTCACACAATACCTTCTGAACAGACTTGTCACTTTTCCCACTTTACTGTATCAGCTATTTCTTCTTTTGCCCTCTTAATCTCACACACACCATTATATTTTTTTAGACTGGGAATCTGTTATGTTTCAAAAACTTGCATTTCTGCTCTTCTGGAAAGATACAATAGCAGCAGACTTTCACTGGCAAAATCAGAACAGAATCACAGAATCACAGACATTCTAGGTTGGAAGAGACCTTTAAGATCATCGAGTCCAACCCATGTTCTAACACCTCAACTAGATCATGGCACCAAGTGCCACATCCAGTCTTTTTTTAAACTCTTTGAGGGATGATGACTCTACCACCTCCCTGGGTAGATGATTCCAGTATTAGAAGTTTATTATTTCTATATTATCAAAGTTTTCTTTAAAAAAAGCAAATTTGAGAGAGCTGGAAGTATTCAGTTCCCAGTATTTTGGAAAGCTGATACATTCACTTACATCTCTCTGACTGCCTGGTAACGTAAACCTTCCAAAGGCAAAAGGAATAAATAAAGAAGATTAACATATATGTAAAAAATTGCTATAATTGTCACAAAAGGCCCCTTGTGATTAAGACTGCAAGAAACTCTGCAAGTATCTTAGGATTGGTACTCAAACTGGAAGTCACCACCACTCAGAGACCTTTTTTAAGAGATAGTCAGGTCACCTGTAATTCAAAATTCAATAAACAAACTTATCTAAGTTGCTTTTATAGTGTTTTTGCCTAATAAGACAATAGAGACAATATAGGTCTAAAGAGGTTTTTGTTGGTTGGGTTGGGTTTTTTTCCTAAGTAGGAGCAGATACAAAAGAAAGATTTCTTTGTAAATGGCTTTGCAATTCTTAACTCCTAAAACAGCGCTAGCAACAACATCTATGAAAGTTATTTTTGTAGAAGAATCCCTGTGCTTTCTCCAAACACTAAGATACAGGCAATGCCAGAAAAAAATCTTAAAGATTGTGCTTTTCTACTTTAACAAAGGCTGTTTTATAACCTGAAGGAAAATGACTATTTGACTGATTTTTACATAATCTGCTTATTTTCAATACCTACCTTTTCAGCTTCCCTGGCTATAAATAGCCCTCGCTCACATGACACAGCAAACCCACAGATTCCTCACATTTCTACACACTATGGATACCCCAAGAAGTCTGCAGGAGGGGTCTGTAAACCTTCCCTGGCCAAATTTCATGAAGAGCATGGACACAAACAAGGAGGACCCACAGTGGAACCATGTGCTCCAAAGGGACAGGGCTGCCCACACCAGGCCTCCTCTCTGCTGCTTCTCACCTGCTGTGAGGAGATGCTGCACAAAACCATAATTAACATTTAAACCAGCAGCTAAAGACCTCCTTAAAAAAAGATGCCCAAACCTGTTTTTCATAAAAACATTTTTATTGCTTTAAAGGTTTTATTAAAATGCCAACAGACCAATTACACTTGATTGTTTGCAGCATCTACCTGCCTTGGTTACCACTCAGCTCACAACAGTGAAAGATGTTTGCTCCATTACAGGCTCTCCTCTCCTTCTCTGGAACTGCATTTTTTATTCACTACTGTTCCCCAGGTAGTCCAGAAAATTTGGAATATCAACCTCTTTTGCTAACAATACGGTACCTTACAATGAATTTAGGAGCTCATAAATCCAAGGATTTGTGCTGTCTAAAACGACAAGGAAAGCTCCCTCCCAAACAAAACCCCTCATGTCCAAAAACTGATTGTATCCAGGAACAAAATCAATTTATAGAAAATGGTCTCTTTGAAAAGGCACTGACAACTTAAAGCAGAAAATAAAAATTCTGGGTAGAATATTCTTTGCTCTGGAGACTAGGATTACCTAAAGTGCAAAGGAGGCAGCAAAGCCCAACCAGTGCTGTAAGCACCCATTCAGTTCTCCCTGCCATGGCAACAATGCCATTAAATTCACTGTCCAGTCACAGAGCTGAGGCTCACAGGGAAGCTCTCCCTGGTTTATTGGAGCTGCAGGCACAGAGCCTCAGGGACACACTCCAAGGATGTGGCACCTCTGAGGGGCACCAGGTCCCTGCCTGGCTCAGCCACCGCATCTCCGTCCCCTGCACAGCCAGAGAGGTGCCTGGGAGGTGACTGCAGGGCAGAAATAGGAACAGCTTCAACATGGAAACACTTCTCCCTTTGAGCTGTGAGGGGCTGAGCCTGTGCCTTGCAGGTCTGGGTTTACAGGAGTGCCCCTGCTGCGATCAGTGCCAGTGCCTGTACAAGTGCATTACACACCAGAGAGATAAGTCTGATAGTTACTGTGCTTTGAAAGATATCAGCATTGTGCTATAATCCTGGAAAATCCTACCAACAGCATGTTCAGAGTAACGGGAAATAATGGCTGCTTAAATTACATTGTCTTAAAACACCAAAATGGAGAAAAAACCAGAGGCTATTCTTGTTTATAATCTGTGTATTATCTGGCCACATTGTTCAATATCAACAGAGTCATTTGTGAAATCAATAGTGACATTTAAAATGGTCAGACTTCCAAGTTAATGTTGTATGTAGACACCGAGCAGCTTCTTCTGGTTCCTCTACGGTTCTCCAACTCAGAGCTGTAGCATACAAGCTGTCTGCACCTTGAAAATCTTTTGGGGTTTTTGAAGGAAGCTGTTTGGGTTTTTAATAGCTGACTGCTATGAGAAACGACGGAAATCTGAAAGACATTTTGTCCATCTCATTTTTAATGTTTTCCAATTGTTGTCTCCAGAATAAGCTCATTCCTCCACAACCAGCAATTTTCTAGCCAGAGATTTAAATAAATCAGTGAGCAGTGATGTGCCATAGCAGCATTTCTAAAATTAGTTGCACACTTATAATTCTGATTTCCCACCTCTCTCCTCCCTGGAGTATTCAGGCTGCAGAGCCAAAGGACACAAAACTGAACGATAAAGACAGGCATGATATCTTACAGCTTTGCCAGAAACGTATTTTTGGCATTTATGTACTACAAGCCTCTCTTCAGCCAGTTTATCTTTTAGCTCACTTCATCTTCACCAGAATATTCAGCCAAGTTTCAGCTCAGCTTATGCTACATTGAAGTCACACTGTTTCCTGAGAGCCTCCAGCACCCTATTCAGAGCTGCTCACTCGTTTTTCTTTCCTGTTGTCAGGGATAACCTCCAATGTATTTACAGATGAGAAAAGGATCCTTCTGGAAAATCCTTCTGCAGCTGAACTGAGAGAGCTAATGGGGCTCATAGTTTGTTGGTTTTTTTTCCCTGAGACACAACAAACACCTTCCAGCAGAAAGTGCCCATTTGTTTGCTATTGAAGGAAGCCCCTTGGACCCTGCAAGTTTATCCAGGATCCACCTCCTGATATTTCCAGCTAAGGCTGAGGAACTGATGTGGAGCACAGGAGCTCCATGAGGAGCACCCACAATGTTTTTTAAATCACAGCACATTGTCCTTAGGAAAGCTTTACCACTGAGGGTTGGGCTTTACCCTGGTGCCAGAGCCCAGCCCCAGCACCACAAGAACCCCTTGGCTTAGCCCTGAGTCATGGTTCTGCTGTGCCTTTCCTTCCTCCTGCTGGGAACAGCAGCTCCTCACAGATCTGTGCCAGCCCCTATTGATCCTGTGCCAGATCTTTATTGCACTCACCCCAAATCTATTAGCTGCTCTGGCATAAGCTGGAAGAGGCAAAGATGTATGAAGCTGCCTTGCTGACTTTTCTAATAGCTTTTCTCCAAAGAAGCTGTTCCTGTAGTATATACAACATTATTAGCAGTTTATAGTGAGGGCAAACTTTGAGTTTAGTGAGAAGCTAATGCTCCTTGTTTCACCCCTCCTTCTGGATCCACCTGTAAATACCCCCATTACACTAAAACTGTAAGGTCTTTGAGCAAAGACCAGTTTTTATCTGCATTTGCAGTGAGATCACAGACCATAACTTGGTTCTTGCTGCTGCTGCCACACAAATATTTTAAGTCTTACTTCCCATGAACAGGTCTTCCATTTTCCTAGTTTGCTTCACCTTCCCTAATAACAGAAAAATTAGCAAAGTTCAGCCTTTGACCCTCCAGGCTGCAGTTACCACTGCCATGTCACTGTAAGAAGTTTTGAGCATCCAATGCCAAAATTCATTTCCCTTTCCAGCCCTTCTCTCCTCACAGTCGCTTTCCTCCCCAGTTGTACCAGACACTGTGCACCAAAACCCACTTGTTGAGACAATGCAGACTGGGAGGGTTGGATGGGCCAGAATTTCATTAAATGTGCCAATTCTGCCGCCCTTCCCTGCTTGCAGCAGCACCACATGCAGGATCCAGAGACACAAAAACAGGGTTTGCTTTCCAGACTTGCCAGAAACAAAGCCAACCTCAGCCTGTCTGCATAAATCAACAATAAAAACATGCATGAGCACTTGCCAGCCGAAGGATCACAACCCACCTTGAGGTTTGTGCATCAGATTTAGCCCATATATCTCCAAAATGCAGCAGCAGCTGCCATGAAAGGTTACAGCTCAACAGCTCAGGGTGGCCCAGAAAAGGGAGAAAACCTCAGTGTTATATGAGTCTCTGTTTTTGATTGCCTCCCTAAATCGTCTGCATTTCCATCAGAGATGGGTCACTGCAGGAAGGGCAGAGCCGAGACAGTTCACAGGTGGGAGCAGAGGATGCACATTGGCTGCAATTTTAAACCCTCCAGTCTCTCAGTGCCAATAGGACAAGGAAAATGAGAAGGAACCACAGATTTCAGGTTAAGTGAATCAAATAGATCTACCTAATGTACCAGGAGCTTGCATATGAATCTGAGTGAGACATGACTGAAAAACATGGCTTGAGAATAAATGGATGGGACCTCCAGAAACACAAACCCAACCACCCCCAGCAAAGAGGAGGATTAATCAAAATATCCCCCCCCATCACAAGCTGTGTGTGAGCAGCTAGCTGCATATGAGGGCAGCTGGGAGACTGACCATGTGTGACACACCAGCCATAGAACAATGCATGTTCTTGAATTAATGTCATCAAATATTCACTCCTGTCTCTTCAGCACTGTGAGCAAAACAGTTCCCAAGTCCCAAAGTCAGTAGCTCCATCCATGGTGAGCTGAATTGGTACAAAAGAAGCTGAATTAGCCCTGAAACATGCCAGCCTTTAGTTGGTTTGTCTTCTCCCCCTGCGAGTTAAAATAGCAGGATTATCAGCAGTTTGTGCAACTTGCAAGTGTCCACAACTTGCACTCTCACTGAGCCCCACCTCAGGAACAGTGACAAAGCAGAGGAACCTTCAGAAAGTCATTTAAGCTGTGGCATAGGGGAAGACACTGCCAATGAGGATGCCAGCCTTGCAGATATATTTTGAACATCATCTAAATGCCAGTTAGAGGGGACAGTCTCTCAAGTGATTCCTGACCTTTAACTCCCAATGTCTTCCCAAAACAACCATGAAGGGTTTATCCCCAATTATCAAAGAGCATTTATTAATATTGAACCATTGCTGGTTCTGGAGTGACACCACTCTCCACCAGAGATGCCATCTTCTCCTCTTCACTGGCCCATATTTTTCAGGCTGCCCTTTTCACTCTCTGTCCCTTGAGCAAGGAAGGAGCAGCCTGTGGGAGCCAGAAAATCCAGCACTCTGCTCCTTCCAGCCTTCCCTTGCAGGACGTTTTTCTCTGTGCCATACATGAAAAACATTAATATTTTAACTAACTAAACACTAATTATTGCAGTAAGCACAACTGCTTTCTTGTTAAATTATACTTGCCCCAGCTGGTAATCACAGTCATTTTCTGTGTCCTGTTATGAACAAATTTGGCCCCAGCTTGGGACAAGGATCCTCTTTGCTTTGTCTGGGCAGTGCAGAGCCCAAGGGATGTCTGGGCAGGGTGAGCAGCATCTCTGAGGAGGGCAGGGGTGTTCACACCTCATCAGGAGGAGGCTGGAGATTTCATGGAAGCACTGTGGTGGGACCTAAAGGTGGTGGAAGAAGCCTGGGATACCCTGGGAGTACAGAATATCTGTAAGGATGCACAGCCCAGCCCAAAGGGTTTTCATCTCTGCTTGTCCCTGAAGGTGCTTCTATAATATATATAAATACACTACAAATAATTTCTGAGTTAGTAAAAACAGCACTTGCTACATCCAAACAGGGATAGGGGCTGCAGTGACTGTGTGGTACTACACTATTACAAACACATATACACAGGTATGTCAGACATAACCTGTGCCACCACATTCACCTCCTATTCAATTTCACTTATCACATGACTGCACACTGCTAATAATGTCTTTATTGCCACTAAAAATTATTTGGGAGCTTAAAAAGGGTGCCATGACATGAAGATTAATCTCAGACTAAAACCCTAATTTTACGGTAGATTTGCTGACTCATAGAGAGACCAGTGACTTTGCCTCATCTTAAAATTACAAAAAATATAAAAAAACCCCAACAAACAATGACCACTCTGCAGGTGGTCAAATTTTATAAAAGCAATAACAGAAAATTACAAAAGATCTTGCACCCTGATAGCCCTGTTGCAAGGTAGGGCATTTTATGAAACACAGAAGTAAAGAAACTGAAATTTATTGAAGAGAAGTGTTGTCAGGCCATGAGAACAGCTGAAATCATCACCTCATTATGTGCTTCTCCCAGTCCTGAGAAATCTCAGGTTTGAGAATGAAGTTCAGTGTTGAGAATGAAATAGAGGAGCCACCAGCCTGAAAATGTTCGAAAATACATAGATGTAGCACCTCATGATATGGTTTAGGGGGCATGGTGGTATTCAATGAATGGTGACTGTGAAGGTCTTTTCCAATCTTAACGACTGATTCTAAGCTATTCCTCTTTTATCTGACATTTACCATGCCTGGAAGATGCAGCTGCTTTGGTGTCTCTCTTTATTCTTCACACTTTCTCCAGGCTTGGGGCTGACTCATGAGCTTGCAGGGCAGAGAGGGAGGTTCCCTGTTCCAGGACAGCCCAAATTGCCACAAGCACACTCTCTCTGCTAGGATCAGCTCTGAGGGCTCAGCTCTGCACTGGAATAACCAACAAAGCCTCAATCTCCTGCTCGTGGGGTGTCAGGACAGAGCTCACAGCCCTGTGCCGCCAGGAGCAGAGGACAACCATGACACGTGCAAGGACAATGGAGCCACCCTGAAATGAAATCACAGCCCTGGCTCTCTGCAGAGCAGGAACAGTGCAAACGGCAAACAGCACAGAGCTGGATTCCTCCACTACCTGGGCAAGGCTCCTCACTGCTCACCAGGTCTTGGGCTTGCTCCCAGCACACCCAGAGCACACAGAGTCTCCTGCAGACCAACAGCAACATCAGGCTGCACACTGCAAACACTTTGGGATTAGACAAAAATGGGGATTTTGCCTGAAACAGTCCCAAAAGCACCAGGTGGGCAATTCAGCTGTTTTCTCTGTATAAGCAGCATGTTCATTAAGTGCTTCTAACATGCTGACCTACAAGAGTAGCCTTATTTTCCTCCTCCTTCTCTTCTTCATGTCACAATGAGGTTATTCCTCTTGCCTCTCATTTTTGCCAGTTTGTTTCCAACATCTCCCTTGCCTCCTTCTGCAGCTCAGCTGCTGTTTTGTCACCATCACTGGAACTGCTTTCAGAGCTGCTGGATTCTTCCCTGAGCTATTGCTGTCTTCTGTCTTACCTCACTCTGAAAAACATGAGCTTTATTGCTTATTTTTCCCTCTGCCTTTTTTTTTTTTTTTACCCAAGTGGGCTGAAAATCATTATTTTCTCCCTCTGGACAAGGCAGACATCAGACAGGTCCATCTGTTCTCCTTAGAGGATCAGCAGCAAAGAGACTGCATGGACATCTAAAACTTACATCCCACTCTTCAAGAGGGCTGACAGCTGAAGAAATCACCATATTGCAATTGCTTTTTAAAATAACTGAAGAGATACAGCTAGGTGTTTGTGTTCTGTATACAATAACATTGACTTAGAGCCTTTCCAATAACAAAAAAAATAAAACCAAAACACCACATTCTGGCAATCATTTTTTGGCCATCAGTGTAGGGACTACATTGACCAGAAAGACCAACAACAATTTCTGAGCCCAGTCCTGCAAACCTGATAATGAGTTAAATGAGAATTACCTTCTGAATGCTCATGGAACCAGGGGGACATCAGCAGAGGTCACCATAAGGTGAGCCTAAATGGCATCACAAAAAGATTTAGGAACAAGACTGAATAAGAATTCAGCACTGCAGAAAGTTGGTTATCTTGGTTCATGCATTCACATGCTTTGAGAAGGGTGTTTCAGATTTTAGACTGCATGGGATTTTAGCATTTGGCAAAGTCATCTCAAGGCCAAAAAGGCTGGCTTGTTTTATCCTCGTGTCCAGAGTACTTCACAAAGTTATTTTATTATCCCCACAAGGCCTTCAACAACGTGATATGGATGAGATTCACCTCAGGGTTTGCAATGTAGATTTCTACACCTAAGCCATGTGTTGAAGCTCCTCTTACAGTCAAGGGATCCCTATTTAGTTGGCACAATCAGGGTGGGGTAAATCACTGTCTCCTTCACTTCAGGATGAGCTCAAGATCAGCAATGCTCCTGCAGCCATGGTTTATATCAGCATCTGAGGAGATTGAAATGGCACATTTAGACATTTACAGGGAAAACATGTACATTTCATCCTAAGCATCCCACCACAATTACTGTAGCTGCTACTACTTCTGTTATGTTACATTATGATCTTAACAGTACAATTAAGATACAAGTAAATCTCCTTTTCCTGAGTTAATTCATTGCTCATTTGCTTATCTGTTGCTAAATTAAAAAAAAAAAAAAGAAACCTAAAAAAACAACAAGAAAACAACAACACCCAAACCTATCGTATTCCTGGCTATACCTTGCAGTCCTGCTTAATCACCAGCCAAGAATATACAAAATCATTGATTTAGCCCATATTTTGCAGCTAAGATACAGTCTACAGCTGTCTTCTAGAAAATTCTGCAAGTTTGGTTTAAAAATGACAAGTGGAAAATTGATAATTTCTTGCACTAATTCTTTCAGCAGATTTCTGATATGCTATTAGGCCTTATGTATAGCCTGAATTTATTTTGCATCACCTTCCAATCATGCTTTATCATCATTTATGCAATTAAAAAGCCCTCTAGGTAAAACAGAAACTCCATCTTCATAGCCTGGAAAAAACACTGATGGAAATCTCAGATTAAGGCTAATAAACACATTATCTACTTCAAGTTGCTGGGAAATTAACTCATGGTAGAGTAAGTGAAAACAAGCATTGCCAATGAAGACAGATTTCCATCTGCTCAAAATCCCTTTTACTTCACTCCTCCTAATGATGTTTTCTGTTAGAGTTACTGTTTCCAGAAAACTATAAGGTATTATTCTATAACAGCAGATTTTCCCTATGGTGTCCAAAGAAACGTTGCTTTGGAGGTGATTATGTCCTTCTTTGGTCCCTGGGAGGAATGTTCTTTCTCATCCCATTTGCTGGGGAATGTGGTGACTCAGGCATTCAGCCCTGGCTCAATTGCTACAGAAAGTTGCTGTCCATTTATTGCCACACCAAGAGCTCCCATCTTTAATTTCTTGGTCATCAACCCCAGCAGCAAATGGAGCTGCAAACCAGGACATGGTGTTATCATCCTGACTCTGGGAGCAGCAGCTGCAGCTGGGATATCAGCTGTGCATGAATAACTGCAGGTCATGGATTAGGCTGAGCTCCTAAATCACTTCCTCCCACCTCTGGGACCAGGGACAGACATTAGTCCCACTTGTATCCTTTCTGGGAAGATAAATGGGTGTCCACCTCCACTTCTTATTCCCTCTTCCTTGGGAGAACAGCTGAGTCACCCCAAGGAAGCTGTTACCTCCACAGGTCATCAATAAATCACTTTTCCCCAACACCATCACCACCCCTGGGCAAAGAGTGATCAGGAACTGTGACTCACAGGCGTGTGGGCCTGGATCCCAACAGCTCTGTGAGCTTCTCCTACAAGGATTTGTTTGTGTAGGGACTCAAAAAGCCTTGCTCAAAGTCACAGGGGGCCCACTGGAAGGACCTCACCCCTGGATGCCATATTCCCATCACAAGGTGATTCAGAGATCATCTTGTACCTAACCTACCTTGCTCCACATGGATAAAGGAATTCTTGATGAGTCCTGACTCTGGGGGAATAAATGCTCAGTTTTAATCCTGACACTGGTGAACTCAATGTCAAAATCCAAAAAGTTAAAAAAGAGGGGTAGAAATGATAAAAAAGTAAATACAGCTATGCATGAGTAAGAGATAACTTGACATGTCATCTCCATCACCCTGCTGTCAGCACTTAGGTCGAGGGATTTTAAGTCAAACTCAACTCTGCTCTCCCAGTCAGGTAATGTAGGAAAGGCAGAGATGGAGGATCCAGTGATTGGTGCTGTTCTTCAGTAGTGAGGTGCTGAATGCCACCAAGGAAAAAAGGGAAGACAGAATTGAGTGAGGGACAGGGATAAAGAGATGGGAAAGTGAGAAGGAGCTGTAGAGTTGAGACTGAATGATTCTTCTGAATGATGAAAAAATGGTGGAAATAGCAAATGACAACATCTGTTAAAAAAAAAAAAAAGTCATTGGGAAAGACTTCCTATCTTCAATGAACTCTACTGGTTAATGAAAACTATACCTAGCATTTCCCAGTGTCAGTACCCCAAACACAGACAATACTGGTTTGGGCTAGCCTAGAGACACACAACTTCCTCTGTAGCTAAATATGAACACTCCTTCCTCTGCAGTGGCCTCACCTGCCCAGCATCTCTGTCTAGATGTTACATCTCACTTCTGTCCATGCACACTGAGGATTAAATGGAGTGGGGAGGAAGAAAACTCTCCATGATTCTGGGCCCAGAAGTCTGCACACTATGTGAAACACATTAAACAATATATTCTGCAAAGAGCAACCAAATTTATTGTTCCCCACAATATAATGGAGTTCAAATCTTGGACATGTACAAAACTCAACTGGAAACAGCCCCAAGCAACCTTGTTTGAGTTTGAAGTTAACCTTGCTCAGTGAACTGGAGAGGAGACCTCTAAAACATTCCATTTTAAATGGTTCTGTGGTTGCAGTTGTCAAGTTCCTCCTACAGCCCCAATATCAGACATGATCTACACCAAGAAATGTGCAGAAACACAGCCCTTTGCTTATCTGCACTGGATCTGTCACCCAATGAACTGGATTTATGAGAGAGGAGAAATTCTCTCTCATCTTTGAGGAGCAAGGAGGGAACGAAAGCCTCCATGTTTGGATAAACCAGCTCCCAGCATGAAGGAAACAGGCTGTGAGCACCAGGGTGTGAATTCTGGCAGCTCTGGGATGGGTTGGTGCTCACGTGGTACTCTGCCAGGGGATCTCCATCTCTCCTATCTACCTCACTCCTCAAGCTGTCTTACACTACTGGGAGGACAAGTGTGGTGTGTGCAAGACCTTGATCCTGGCCTCTGGTACTAGCAGAATATCCATAAAGATAAAAAGATTTTGTACTGGGTCCAGAACAAGCCTATGGTGCAGCAGCCAAATCCAATTGTTCCTCTGATTGTAATAGATTTACTCTACATTTGCACTGACATGACTAAAAGCAGTTGCTGGCTCAGTATTTCTGCAAAAACAAGCAAAACACAAACTAGCAGCTGTTCAAGGAACACATCACTACCCAAATACACTTCTTTATGTCAGGGCATCTGCATGCATTCAGATCTCATACAGTTTTCCAGTGATTTTCAACATTAGGTTCAATTATGCTGGTGTCCTGCTTCAGCTGGTGTATGAAAGTGAGCATGCCCATGAAAATACTGAGTGGTGCTTGCACATTTGCAAAGTCTCCAATTTTATACAGAAAACTGTAGCCCACAAATAAAAAACTGTATGGGCCCACAAATGACCCTCATGATCCCTCTCATTCACACCAGGTCTTTCAAACTGACCTTCCACACTTGTTACAGGCTTTAAAAGGACAGTGTTCAAGCCACCCTCAAAATGTTTTTTGATCCCTAAAAGGCCCCTAGAAAACAGTGATGCCTGTTCATTGATTTTGGGAGGTAATTTTAGGTGATGTAGTCAAGAGGACCAATGCAAATGGACTGAAATTCAGGAAAAGAAAGAAGGAGGACTGATTCTGGCAAACTCCCAGCACAGCAGCTCCTGTGCCCAGGTAAATACAAGAGACAAAGGGAAAACCCAGTCAATCACAGCCTTAGATGTACAACAGGTACTGGGTTTGAATATGACCTCAAGATCAACTGCAATTACCATAAGAAATCAAAAGCAAATTTATGTGAGAGCTCAGGGAGACAAAGCCCAAGGCAAAACAGAGAACAAAAGGTAGGTGGAAAGTTAAACTCAATAATCTCAACTAGAGAAAGACCTTAAAACTACTGAAATATTATTTTCTTTGGCATCATGTCAGAGATGACTGTAGGCTTGTCATGGCCTGGTATAATAAGTAGTAACATATATAAAGCTCTTGAGGAGAGACAATTAGAACTGATATAGTATAGATATAACTAGAATTTATATAATAAAAGTCTATGTAATAATAAAAATCATATTCCTCTTGCCTTTACAGGTACAATCATTTGTCTGAACATGGTTTTTACTGCAGACATTTACCAAAGCTCAGTTCCTGCTATAGACAAGGGAGAGCTGCTCAGTGGAGCTGAAGCTGTGATTAATCTGCACGTAGAGCAGACCCTCACATCTGGTTGAATGAATTCCACCCTAAAATCTACTGTTTGCATTGACTAAATCTCCACTGACTATAAAGAGAAGCTAAATACCTACTGGACACACAGAACTGTACATTAACATATTTACATTTAGCTTTGATCCTTGCTCCTCAGATCAGGTAGAAAGTTTCCCATTCCTCAGGTGTTTTCAGTGCAAATCCCTAAATTTAAATTAGTCCCATGAGGTCTCCTTTGCAGTCAGGGAAGAGTTTCAGGCACTGCAAGACGTGATTAATCTCACCCATTTTCAAATTGTCTTTAGAATGCGATCAATTGCACTCCAGAAATTTCCATTTCTTGTTTTTCTTCAGCAGCTATGAAAGAATTCTAGACAGGTACCTCAGATAATGTGCTAGATGGATGGATCCCACTGTGGAAAGACTGACACTCAAGCCCTGAGGAAGAGCAGGGAAATGCAGTTTGTGGAAGGAATTTAACACTGAAGAGATCAGTGGATTTGACACTGTACTATGTGATAGCTCCATATTGTGAGAGCAGGAATTGTCATGAGCCTCTGCCAGATCCCATCTCTGCACCCAGGACCTGACAAGGTAATGGAGCAACATCTACAATAATGAGTGAGATACAACCAGGACAACTACCCAAATAGCAGCATCCACACAGCTAGGAATATCTTCACATTTTACACCAGAAGTTTGTTAATGAATGATCAGTGGGCTCTTCCTCCTGGATTTCTACCACAAAAATGTATTTTTTTGTTAATATGACAAGATGTGGGGGTGAAGTGCTGAAACCTCCATGGGAGTTTGAGCAGCACAAGCAGCATTGAAACAGAAGAGGCAAAAGCCATGGCAAAGTCCCATGAACAGGAAGGAGAAAAGATGCAGAATGTAAAATATGGTACTGAACACACCTAGGGTGAAACCTGTATTGTTTCAGTGGGGTAGGGTTTATTAGGCCTTTGTCTAAGTGAAAGGTCTTATCCCAGGGGTAATGGTTTGAAACTAAGAGCATCAACTTAGACTAAATATAAGGAAGAATTTTTTTTAAATGAGAGTGATAAAACACTGGCATGGGTTATAGATGCCCCATCCCCAGAAACATTCAAGGCCAGGTTGGATGGAGCTTTGAGCAACCTGCTGAAACTGAAGGTGCACCTGACCACAGCAGCAAGGTTTAAAGGTCTCTTCCAACTTCAATTATTCTATCCCAAAAGTGGCTTTTTGCATGGATCCAGGAGGAAAACCTCAAAGTGTTAAGATCTCACATATAAGAACTATGTCTGTTCTATTAACCCAAGGATGCTCATCCCAGTTCTGTGTCCCTGAGGCCAGTGGGCACGAGCAGTGTCCACACCTCTGACCTCACCTCCAGAGCAGGGAGCCCCCCAGACTCCTCCTGGGAGCGGTGCCAGGTCTGTGGCAGCACCTGAGCTGTGCTCAGTCACTCAGTCACCAACAAATCCACCACCCAGCAGTGTCCTGCTGTCAGCCAGAGTGTCACTGCTTGGGAACACCCTGGCACAGCTCTGACAATCAGCCAAGACATGGCAATGACTGCTCTGGGCATGGGCAGAGCTGCTGCCACAGCTGCAGAGCAGGGCTGCACCTGGTGCAGGCACAGAAGGAGTCTGGGTGTGATCAGGGAGCCCCAGCTGTGTGCACTGAGATTCTCCCAGCACATCTCACAGGAGCAACAGTGCTGGCAAAGGTGGAAGAGCAAATTCCAGTTTGTGTAATTACCTTCCTAAACAAATTCCCCTGCAATTTCAACCAGCTGCTCTTGACATTCCCTCCTCAGGGTGTAATCCCTCCTCATAAACCCTCGGAGCCTGCATGGAGAGGCATGAGGGGAGCAAAGATAAGCAGAGCTGGTTCTGCACTGCTGACAACTCGTGGGCAGCTCCCCACCAGGAGCTCTGGGGGTTTCACTATCAGCCCCTCAGCAGCTGCATTGCTTCTCCTCCATCCCCACTGAAAGCTGAAAATTTTACACTCTGAATTTACAGTCAGTGGGGAATGTCCTGTAAAGAGTCCTCTGGTTTAAGATTAACATTTCTGTCATTGACCTAAAGTTAGGTATAGCCCAACTCTAATGGTTCCTATAAAACATAGAAGAGCTAGGCTAGGACCTGGATGGTTTGGGATATTTAAGCTTTCAGCATTGCTTTATCTCTACTCCAGTGGCACCAGGAACAATTAATTATTTTGCTGTTTGATACACACACCATGTCAAAAGCATGAAAAATCTGAGATGGAGAGATAACAATTAAAAGCACATCACAGAAATAAACAGATAAACATAGCCTGAAACTCAGGTTTGAACAAAAAGAAATGAGGAAATATTTGCAGTTTTGACACAGGTGCAATATCTCATAAAACTTTGGTTTCCTAATAAGTATTTAGTTTTATTAAGTATTAAGTATTAAGTATTTGGTTTAGTATTTAGTACTAAGTTTCTCCCAGTATTCAGATGACTGGGAGAAAGTATATGACACTAAAAACTGGATCCAGAGCTATAAATAAAACCCTAAAAAATTACATTGTATTAGTCAGGAAGCAGGGAATTTATTATTTAATAAAATGCTGAATTGTGTTTTTTAGTTCTGGCCATACTAACTGTTTCCTTAATGATCTAGAAAAAGAACTAAATTGAATGTTAGCAAAATTGTGAGGTGCTAATCTAGAAGGTGATCAAAACACTAGTGAGGACAGAATAAAGTAAATATAAAAGCACTTGAGATTTTTAAAAAAACACCACTGGAGAGTCAACATGACAATCACAAACTAACTCAGGCTGCCAAAGGAGTGCAAAGCACATCCATGCAGCTCTCAGCCACAGCTCTGGAAACACAGGGACAAGTGAGATCCAGGGATCCATGGAATGAAATAAAGTGTGGGAAGTCAAAGGAAGTAAAAGAGAACAGCAACCCAGAGAGGATGAGGATTCCTCCTCTGTCACTGCCATACAATGGATCTCTGCAGCTCCATGCGCCAGCAACTGAGGAAAATCGAAGCAGGAAAGGCTTTGGCAAGATTGATCACGAGGGAGAGGGAGTCAGAGCAAAAGCCATCTCAAGAGACACCAGAGGTGCCTCATGTCAGGGTCTCAGCATCTCTCCACAGAGAGATTTAGCAGAGAGATTGGTGTAATAGTGGTGTAATATTTAGAGTTATTACAGCTTCCCTTCTGCATGGTTTGCACCACTGAGGAGGACAAGGTGGTGTCCTGGTGACTACAGCCAGAGGTGGTTATTGAGTTGTGGGAAGGCTGAAGTTGGGGGATGGATCCTGTGAAGAACTTCAGCTCAGGATGATCCCACCAGGCCTGAGCAGAACAGTGAGCCGGCTGTACAGAGGAAGATGATGGTACCTCATGCTGCTTTCCACCAAATCCCAGTCACAATCTTCTGCTCTGGATTCTGCTCTGCCCAGTGTCACCTTGGACAGATTCCTCCTGACTTCAGAGGGACCTTTCATTTGCTCCAAGTTAAACACACATTTATGCAATGTGCTCACTTAAGACTGGGAAAGGCAATTTACAGATTTCCAGCCTGGAAATTCTCCAAAAGTGCCTTTTTCCAAGTAGGTTACCAAAACCTAAATATCCCAGGGCATGTCCCTCTCTCCACAGAAAATGCTAAGTTTCCCAGCTACCATCCTAAGACACTTAACAGATCTCGTGGAGCTTATTCCCTGCAAAGCTATTAATATTTAAGTTATCCCATTTAATACAGGATCTGCCAGAAGCAATAGCAGATGCATGGCTCCATTCTTCCTGTAAAGTTTCATGCACAAGAGAGTATGGCATTCTTAAGTAAAAAAGGGACTATAATGTTATTAAACACAAGAATAAACATTATTATTTATTGATATCATGCAAGGCTGATCATGGTAGCACCCAGCCACCTGGCTGTGTCTAAGGTCACCAGTCATTTATGTTTGTAAACAACATATAAATTATCTTAATGCTCACTTGATCAATTTTGATCAGAAAGTTTCTTCCAGCTATTAAATCAAATTCCTCAAGTTCAGACCTTGTTTAGAATATGCATTGTCCTTGAATATGCCATTGTCTGACCTTCCACATGCACCTCAATGCCACAAAGGACTTTTTGACAGTCAAGGGATACAGAATTATGCTCTACATACACGCACAGGTTTGCATGTTGGGTAAGCTATAAATAAAAATGATTCAATCAAGTGATATTTGAAGATGAGGGCTATCAAAAAAAAAAAGAAATGTGCGGGTTGAGTGGATTCTGAGGTGACCTTTGGGAGAAGTAGGAATGGCTGGGGCACCTTCATGTTCACCTGCACACGAAAGCACACTGATAGATGACTGGCATTATATGTATGTATTATTTTTTAATCCAGCTGTTAAGATGGATTGGTATTAAATTAGGCTTTAGTTACTATTTATTTCCATTAAATTTGTTTTGAGTGTTCCTACATTTTACAGCAAAATGAGCAAAACAAGCATAGAAAGCCTCTCCCTGCTCATTTTTGTACCATTTCCCGAATCTCTCTTTCAGATGAAAACAAGAAGTAAAGCTCAGGTGTCCTCTGCACCCAGCAGCTGTCCCAGACCCTGCTGTGCCCTCCCATGATCCATTGTTTGCAGCAAGGAACAAACAGAGGCTGGGAAGAGGCTGGGATGGCTTTTATGAGGAGTGATACCTCCGACCAGAGCCCAGGCTGGAGATACTGAGATAAATCTGGTCCTGGGCTTTCCCATTGACAGTGTCACCACAACTGCTGGGGTGGCACTGAGCTGCTACTGCTCCTCACACCAAGTCTCTCAAAAGAGAAGAAAAAACGTGATTTTCTGCCTGCTGCAGTGGCTATGCTGTATCATTGCTTGTCAAACTGATTAAATTTGGGACTGTTCAGTTTTATAGACCTAACACCAGGGACTGTGGCTTCTATTTGAGGGGCTATTCCTCAGCTGAGCTGGCAGAGTGAAAGCCCAGCTGCAGAGTGTTTGCTGGCACTGGCAGCGCTGCTTCCCCTGACATTCCAGGGATTCCCCTGCCCATCCAGAGGAGGCTGCTCTGAGCTGGGGAGTGAACTTGCAGCAGGGTGCTCAGGGACCTGCAGGGCCTGGGGGACACTGAGGCACACCCTGTGCACCAGGCAGCCCTGGAGCCATGGCAGCACAGAAACTTGGCAAGTGGCAGCGCAGTAATGGCACCATCGATTACAGGGCAAACCAATCCAACCTGGGGGCACCCACTGGGGAGTGGGCCTGGCTCTGAGCACTGATGCCCTTGCAGAAAGATTTGGGGCTGCAGGTGAACACTTATTCCCTTATTCCCACCAAAGGGCCTGGTCCATAATTTCAAAGGAAGTTTGGATGGTTAAACAAGCACTGGGCACCTGTGAGCTGCTGAGGGGACTCCAGAGCTGCAGCTGGGGATCACCAGCCACCCATTACCTCTTGGGCTGGCTGTTTTGTTCTCTGCCCCGAGATGCATAGGATGGTTCTGCGCAGCCCACGCTTTCGAAGAATGAGTCTGGACTCTTCACTTCTCGGTCTTCAGGTTGTTTATTAACTCTTATCTACCAAATTTTCTTTTTGCCCAGCCGAGGTCTGCAAAGCAAGGCAGCCACAAGGACTCTGACAGCCCCTGGGCAGTGTTGTCTTTTTATACTACAAACTATAATACATATACCATATTTAATCTTAATTCCCAATACCTATCACCTATGTTAGACAGAGCACCTCTACTCTAAACCAATCCCCAAGTGCCAACAGCACTGCAGAAAATGGAGAACAAGAAGAAGAAAGAAGGACTAGACACGCCCTGATTCCTCCATCTTGTTCCCATAACCCCTATACCAAAAATCCTAAAATCTACATTTTCACCCTGTGAATACTCTATTATTACACTATTCAAACCTGTGTGGCTTTGACATCCCCACATCAGGCTGGCAATTCGTTGGAAGGGTCAAAATCAAGCCATGGTGTTCCGGGCAGCATGCCAGGGTGTCTGAGCCCCCCGACGGGATTCTCAACAACTCTGGACATCCAAAGGGATGTGCTGAGTTCCCACAACTACCCAGGCACTGCTTTCCCCAGGCTGTGCTACCCCTTGTCCTTCCCCCAGCAAATCCCAGCTTTGTTCTGTCGTGCCAGTTGATGCCAGCAGCTGAGCTACAGCCACATCCCCAGGGCACTCACAGTCCCAGGGCAGCTCCTCAAGCCTCGGTGGAGCTGCAGGAGCAGAGGTGTGTGGTGAGGTCTCCAATGACTAAGACTTCATTAGTTTTTACAAAGTATACTGCAGAATATTTATCCATGCATTATGATGAATTAGCATCAATAATTAAAGCAGAACTCATATTGGCACACACATAAGCAAAGGGCACTTGCTAATGGACCAGGCTGGCTCTGCTGCCCAAGGGACTCACTCAGATACAAGTCCACGCCAAAAAAGCCAAGAAAGGATTCATATTGTCCCTCTTTTTACCCCCAACCTTCTCCCATCTCCCTCCAGATGGCTCACAGAGGGAGAGCACATCTTATGGAGCATCTCCTGAAGGGCAAAGAGGAAAATAATGGAAAGCCTCCAGACCTTCACCCTGCTCCCCAATCCCATGACACTCTTTCCTGCAAGCAGCCCACCTACAGTCAGTCAGGCAAGAGGTGCTTCCCAGAAATGCTGATTTGATAGATCTCATGACTCTGCCTCCTCTTCTTATTCCAGGTATTAGGCAGAACTGAGAGAAGACTGCATGGCAAACAGAGAAGGGCTCTCTAATGTTCCCCATGGCTTCCCCCTCACATCAGCAGGGACATCGTGGGGATCTACACCAGCAGAGTGCAGGTGATGCTGCACACTTCCCCAAAAGCAATATCTAATCCCAAACCTTTATCTAGTCTTTTTTTCCGTGAAAGTAAAGGCTGTAGTTGTCTCAGAAGATGATATGAAAATGAGAATATCTCCTAATTACCTCTCCTTCATCCTCTCTTTAAGTCAGGTTAAAAATTTTCCACAAATTGCAATTCCAAACAATCTGTATTATGCTACCTTTCTGTACTCTGTCCTTTATCCACCAAATATTTTGTGCTTACAGCTAAAAACAACACTGGAAAACTAAAAAATCTTACTTGTTTCAATTTTTCATTCTACTCATTAATGCTTCTGTGCATAAATAAAGCATTTGGATGGTTTGTGGAGGCGGACAGGTCTTGAGTCTGTCTCCCTGACCACAGCACACATCCCACGAGGCACAACTGCAGGGGTTTCCTACAAAATATTGCACTGCCTAACACAAAGGAAAATACAGAACATCATGGGAACATCAGCTGTACCTACATGAGCTCAGAAAAGAACAGGGATAGGCTGTAGCCTGACCTGCAACCCCCAAGAGACATTTCCAAATTAAATATCTCAGAATCTCAGGTTATTTTATTTTATACTGAAAATGTTCAGCTAGAGTTTAGCTTTACAGACATGAAATTTTTCATGGGGAAAAACATTTTTTTCTTACCAAGTAGGACCACTAAGACATTGCCATATTGCCAAGAACACCATGAACCCTGGTGACCCAGCAAAGGGGAACATCATGAGTGACAAAAGATTAATCTTTTGTCTAGTAGAGCTACTAGAGAGCAAATGTTTTCAGATGGGGAAGGAAACAGAGCTGGCTTCTTTAGGGACCAAATCCCCAAGGACAGGCTTGGATAAATTCACTTGTGCAGAACAAAGAAGAAGGAAGAATCACAAGGAAAGTATCTCACAACACTTTTTCTTAATTAATGCCAGTGAAAGCTGAATGCTAAAATTTCCATAAGGAATTACTCCCTTTCTCCACTGCACCTCTGTCCCTAGGGCTTGACAGGGCCTGATCCCATTTATGAGCTCTCCTTGAATGACTTCCTCAAACAGAATTATTCCAGAGCACCCAACGGCAACCAAAGCCTCCTTTATGTGCACATTCCAACAGTGAGATCCACAGGATCCTGGATCCTCGTTTATGTGCACATTCCAGTAGTGAGATCCACAAAGGATCCTCCTTTATGTGCACATTACAGCAGGGAGATCCACACAGGACCCTGGAGCCTCCTTTGTGTGCTCATTACAGCAGTGAGATCCACACAGGATCCGGACCCCTCTGCAGCCATATGTGCATCTCTGCATGATTTAACGAGATCCCATCAGTGCCACTCTTTCAAAAGTTGTGGCATGCAAAGTTTTCACCAAGAGCTTGTCACAGCCCCCTCCTGCCCCTCACACAACACCCTCAGCAAGGATGGAAAAGTTTCAACCCTCTTGCATCAGCAGCTACCTGCCTCCCAGACCCTGGGATACACACAATATTGGAGTGCTTTGCATCATCTCTTCCTTAAACACCTCTGAATGCTTGGATCTACAAGGAATTCATCACATCCAGCCATCCTCAAATCCCTTCTGGCCCTCAGCTGTTTATTCTCTAGTTATTTGTATTTGACAGCAACAATCTTACTGGTTAATTGTGGGTGCATGGCACTTACTGCAAAGTTACTCAGATGAGACAAATCATAATATGTCATTAAGATAACATAAATGGGACTTTCCTTGAAAATTAGAACAAGATCAAATTTATAGATTTTATGGGAAGACTGGCAATCTCTCACCTTCCCAAGGAAAAGTGTACACTGTTCTAGTGTGAAAAGAAGCACGGAGAGACTGCTGGGATGGAACTACACTGTGTCACAGCAGCACCTCCAAATGAGAGAGACTCCTTCAAAGAAGGAAAAAAGGTTAAAAGACAATCCATTTGAAGGCAAGATAAAGACTGTGGGTATCAACTGAGATGCTGCTTCCCCACAGTCCTGCTCTCAAGCAGGTCCTCCTCCTCCAGTGGCAGGAGCAAGCTCTGTCAGCCACATCCCAGCACACTCCTCCATCACTCCCACCAGATTCCTTTTGTAGGGTTGGATCCTACAGTGAGGTGAGACCCCACAGCTTCATCTGAGTTCAGAGGGAGCTGAGACTGAACAGAAACTCAGTGGGGCCAATTTAGACAGCAAGATCCTCTGGATGTCCTGGGGAGGGATGGAGTGTCTATGCTGGGCTGACAACTTGTGTGTTTTACTTCCTGTAAGGATAAAGACTTGTAGAAGTGTTTTGTTTTGTTTCATTTTCATTAATATTGAATTTGGCACCGATGGTTTTCACAAGACTGTTACTGACTTTTGTGAGTCAGACTGACATTTCAGTTTTGCAGGAGTGAGTAGTCATCAAAGAGAACTTGACCACTCAGTGTCAGGTCCACTCCTAAGAAGAATCAAACTTTACAAACGTCATGATTTTTTCCCCATTCTGTGATCCATATTGCATAAGCACCTTAAGGTCAACCACACATCTAAAGAGTTATCTAAAATGAATGCTCTAACTTGGAAATTCTTATAGCACTGCAAATAAATGTCAATTTTTTTATTATATTCAATTCAACTCAATTCAATGAATTCAATATTCAATTACAGTACTGTCAATTGTCTGAATCTCTCAGCTCACCTGAGCCTCTCCAGACACATCCACTGTCCTATTGCTTATATCCAGACATGAGCCCAGCTGTCACAGAGGGGTGCAAACTGCTTGGAATGCTCTGCTGCGAGCTAAAGCCTCACTGAGGGGTGTGGGCTGGCCAAGGCAGGATGAAAGGGGTGTCCCTCTGTCTAGCTGTCACTTTCTCCAGCAGGATTATGCAATACTGAACACAACAGCAAGCTCCAGACCTAAGAGCCTTCCCAGCAAAACACACTTCAAGTGCTGCCACTGCCTGCTTGCTAGCATGAGTTTTCCTGTGGCAAAAAGAGGTGAAAGAACCAAAAAAGTGTCACAGCATCCAGTTTCAGATTTTAAGCTGGAAAACAAGACCTGAGTCCCAAGATATACCTGATTAATAAACACTGAAAAGAGGGGAGCAGCAGTGAATAAGTGGTACATAAGCAGCACTCTGTAGTGATGGTTGCCTTCTAACTCTTGCTCAGGGCTAAAACACTGCGAACATAATAAAAACGTGCCTGAAGGTAAAATCACAGCCCTACACTCAAGTTGTTTATTTGCAGGTGCAAGGACTATGCCAATGATCAGTACTTCCCGAGAGCCAGGCTCACAACCCATGCAGCCTAGAGAGCTTTGTTTGTCTTTGGCAAATAAACCAATTTCAAAAATCACTGCTTAAATCCTCTGTCACACAGAGCTCTGCACACCTTCTAGTGCCAAAGAAAAACACTATCACCGGGATCACTGACAAACCCCTGGGTTCTCAAACACATTCACAACACTAAAACAAACATTTATTTTAATACGACTCTGCCAACTCCATTCCGTGATGTTGACAGAATGATCTTTTTGATATTCCTTACGACAACTTAAGGCAACAGAATTTTTAGGAATGCAAACCAGTTGTCATTCTCTTGACTTGTCACCTATGGGCCATAAAACGAGCTTATTTCCTCTCGGTTCACTTGTGGTCAGTGTAACTTTCTGGTTGACAGCGCTGCAATGCTCGGGTTTCATGCACTGCGGGGTGATGCTTATCGGACCGAAACCCGATGGTTTTCATTTGACGCTTTTAGCTACGGAAGGGATCGGTTCGCCCGCGGTCTGCAACAGCAGCTGAGCCTCACGCTCCGGGCTGAGCTGAACTGGCCGCGTTCCCTGGAGCACTTCGAGCCTTAAACCCGCCCGGAGCTTGGGTTTTTCTGGCATCCCTCCTCCGGTGCCTCAGACACACAGGCTCGGGAATGCCACTCCAAGGCAACGTGGAGGTACGGGCAAGTCAGAAACACAGAGTTACGAGCAGCTGCCCCTTTTGGAAAACCCGACGACATAAGAGCAATAAAGCCGCTCGGCAGCACACCCCGTAGCAGACCCTTGCTCCAGGCACCCGGAGCGCCTCACCCCGAGGATGATAAAGCAAAACGCTGCTGATAACCCCCCCGGGGCAGCCCCGGCCGCGCCCCCGGAGCCCCGCTCCGCGCCCCGCGTACTCACACGAAGGCGTGATAGAGCAGCGCCCAGCCGCGGGGTCGTTCCAGGGCGTCGTAGATCAAAGTTTGGATGCGGCGGTACCTGGCGTGGTTCCGCTTCACCGGGCGGCTCAGGGGGGTCTTCGCCAGCAGCCCCAGTCCCGGCGGGCTCCGCTTGCCGCCCTCCTCCTTCCCGCCGCCCTCCAGCAGCAGCGTCCCGTCGCGGTCGCCGCCGGTGCCCAGGGCCAGCGAGCCCTGCTCGGGGTCGCCGCCGGCCGCCGCTCGCCGCCCCGCCGCCGCCGCCGCCCCGCCGGCCGCGCTACCGCCCGCCGCGCCGCGCCGCGCCTTCAGCCCCATGGTCGGGCCCCGGAGGCGAGCTGCAGATCGGCGGCGACAGCCCCGGGAGCCCCAGGGCCATGATCCGAGCTCCCCGTCCCTCCCCCCAAAATGACTTCTCTATATATTTATATAGATATATTCATCTGTGAATGTATTTGTGTGTGTATATATATATATATGTATACATATATATATATATCTGGAGGGAGGGGGTAGAAGCGGTGGGCAGGGGAGGCGGTCACATCCCCGTCAGGTCACCCCCGCCGGCGGGCAGCGGGCGGGCAGGAGCGCGGCGCGCACCTGGGCCGGCGCGAGGGAGGGGAATCATCGCGGAGTTTATTTACCAGCCCGATGCCCGAGCCCCTTCTCCCCCCCCCCCACCCCGCCTCCTCTTCCTCCTCCTCCTCCTCCTCCTCCCAGCTCCTGCCTCCCCCCAGCCCTCACGTTAGGGAGTGGCCCATTGTATGCAGCCAGCAAATAGCCGGGCGCCCGCTCCCCGCTCCCCCAGCCCCGGCTGTCGAGTCATCCGCGGTGTGGGGGACACCGGCCCCGGCCCCCCGCCACGGCACTGCCCCCCTCCCCGTGTCCCCCCACCCCCCGGGTGCCGCCCCCCAGCAGCCGCCGCCGGCGCGGAGCGGGGAGATCCCGGCAGCCGGCGGAAGGGGAGACCCCGCTCGGCTCCCGGGGATCCCCCTGCAGCATCACAGCCCCCCTCCCCCGCTGCGGCTGCAGGGAGGGAGAGGAGGGGAGGGGAGGGCATTCCCGGCCCCCGGCGGGGGGCTGCTTCCACCGCCGAAGCAGGAAGGAGCGGAGGATGGGGATGAGGGATGCCGGGAGAGGCGGCGAGTGGGCGGCTGGAGGCGCTGGCGGCCGCTGCGGATCGCGCCGAGCCGAGCCGGAGCCTCCGCCCGCGGGCCGGGCTGGGGCAGCACGGCCGGGCTGCCCCGGTCCCACCGGGCAGCGCCTTGGAGCGCGGCTCTGTCACGGAGATGCCGCTCCCGTGCCCTCCCGGGAGGCTCTGCCGGGAGCGGCGCCGGTCCCAGCCCAGCTGAGACCCCGAGCCTGTGACCCCGGAGCTCTCCTCGCTCCGCTGTGCCGTGTGAACCTCCCCCGGTCCATCTTCGGACCTAAAACCGGGCGGGATGTGGTCAACAGCGCGGACCCTTTTCCTTTCCGTTTCTAGGCTGTAAGGAAGAAGGGAAGAGACAAGCTTTTGTGTGCCTTACACCTTTGGTGCCCTCGGATTTCTTCCACAACGCGCTAGAAACATCCCCTCTGAGCGCTCTGTCGTGTAAAAACCTGCCTTCAGGGCTGGGCGTTCTCATAGATACACCTTGGGAGGATAGAAGGGGTCTAAAAATAAAATAAAATGCAATAAAATTAAATAAATTATAAAATAATATGGACTATTAAATGGTATATAAAATAAAAAATAAAATTAATTTTAAAAATAAAATAAAATAAAATAAATTAAAATGCAAAGCCTTACAGGTTGCTGGTGGTTTTCATGGGAGGTTCTCCTCCTCCAGATGGGGGAGTTTTCCTGGTATCTCCTGTAGAGATGCCAAAACACCCAAGAGCCCTTCCAGACTCAGAAGCAGATTTGCCACCTACTCTATCTGCTCCTGTTCCATTCCTGAGGGATTTATGATTTGAGCAGTCCTTCCCCTGTTTCACACACCAGGAAGGACAGCAGATGCAAAGGGAGCTGCTGGAGGTGGTTTCTGGACCCAGCACAGGCCATACAAATTTCAACCAGACAATCCCAGGTCACTCAAAAACCACACTGTCATTGCAGAGCTGGGTGGAAGAAAGGCTGTTTTCCCTCCCATATTTCACCCTCTGAGGGTGTAAATTGAACAAATTCTGTGCCAAAGAAGACAAAAACACTTCTTCCTTCTGCTCTGCAAGCTCCAGTAGTAATGTGTCTCAGTCACCATCTGATTTTGAACCTTTGCCGCCCCAGGGATTTGTCTGGAAGGCGATGAGAGCAGAGTGGAACCTCATGCAATGCGTCCAGTGTCAGCAGCCAGGGTTGGGATGCTGAGCTCTCCTGGCATTATCAGCAGGAAGGAGCTGGCCTGGGCGCAGCTCACGTTCTGCTGCCTGTCTGCTAACATCTATCAGCATCATTTGAATGTCATTTATAGCTGAATTCCCAAGGAGGGCTGTGGGAGGCTAGGAAGTTTTGATAACTAGGCCATTTATCTCTCTCCAGCTCCTGTTCTAGCTCAGTACAATAGCGATTACACTTGCCCATGCCACAGGGGAGCCATAAGCATTAGCGAGGATGTATGGGGCACTGAGAATGAGTTCTTGCTGCAGATAACACCCTATGCCTTAACCTTCATCCCAGTGCTGCATTAGGAAGAGGTGGGAGGAGAAGGGGAGAGGAAAGACAATTTATAGCTAAGCAATTCATCACAGCTTTGAACCACAACAGTAATGTTCAAACCGAAATGGGGATGGTAAATAATTTTCATGGGGGGGGGAGGCAGTAAATTATTTTCACTTGCAAAGGCTTGCACCAATGTCAGATAGCAATAGGTGATTGATAGGAAGGAACACCGGCTTGTTTGGCTTTTATAACACTTACACCAGAGACACAACACTTTTCAATATCAGTTACATGGAGGGGTTTTTCAGTGGCAGGCTTCTGAGATATTTTCAAGCCTCAAATCACGCCCATACAAGCCACCACTTGAGACCCAACAGGAAAGAGCTTCCATTGCCTCTCTAAAATTAAAATCCCACAGCTCAGTGTCAGGAATTCTCCTCCTCCATATTCCATCTGGGATAACTGCTGCGCAGATGTAGCCGTGCTGGCTGAGCAGTGTAAAGCAAGGGAGGTTGGCTAAAGTCTTCTAAATCAATCCAAAGGCACACAGCAGTTTCAAAGGGATCTGAATCAGCCCCCAGCAGTGGTTTTGCAGTACCCCATTGATGGTACCACTGCTGGGGACCACATCCCTATTGCATACCTGCTGGCAAAGCTCCCACTGATGGTGGAGGGAATTTGGCCAGAGGGAGGGCTCAGGGCTGTGGTTTGGCTTAATGAGCAATTACACTCCATTACTGTTATTTATGAAGTGTTGCTGGCAGCACCCAGCGTGCTCAGGTTTGATATCCACCTCCTTGGCTGACACTGGAGATGTCTGTAATCAAAAACAAGTGCTTCTGCCGAGCTGGAGCTGGCAGCCAGGAGACTGTAACAGGCTCTGACAGGAACATGCAGAGGGACTCCAGATAAGCATCTCCCAGCAGGTTATGCTGACCCCCATCAAACAGAAAACTGGTTTACTCAAAGAGGTTATAGCCTAAAATCAGAGGAAAACAGGATTGTATCTGTTGGTCAAGATAATATGGCTTTATCTTGGCTTTTTCATAGGTCATCTGGATTCTTGTGAATGACAAACACAGGAGTGCTTGGTAAACATCACATTAACACACAGAGTGTATTCTGGTAGAACCATATAAACACTCAGCTGGACCATCCAGAAGGAAAGTGCAAGTGGAAAATCAGTTACTGTGCAAAAGACTGTAGGAGCAACATGGGCAAACACCTGCTCATGAGCTCCAGTGTCAGAGGAACAGAGCTTTGTTACTTGAAAAAGTGGTCAGGCTATCTAGGAACCAGGCGCAGAAAGCAACACTGTCAATACTGTGAGTGAAACTGTCATAAAATGTCATGTCCTGCTCTAGTAGGGCATGCTTTGAGAAGGGTGGAGAGCAGAACCACAGGGATAATTTCCTGGGATGAGAGAGTTGAAGCTTGAGAATCTCAAGCTTAAGGAGTCTTGTGTATGGAGCAAGACCCAGTGCATGGAGGGTGAAGCTGTATAACCATAGAAGAATGTGGGATCTCAGGTTCAGTGTAAGCACTGATGTTGATTTTTGTTGCCCTTTTCTGTCCTTCTTCTGGCTCCTCTATCTTATCAAGCAAAATTTTTGCAGTACTTCAAGGCTTCCAGTTTCTCATTTAGGGTGACAAGAACTAATCCTATTTTTAGCTGTCTCTAACACCAGCTTCCACTCAACCTTTGGTGTAAGCTCCATCAAGCATCCTCATGCTCTTTCCTTGGAAGCTCCAAAAGCTTTAAGGAGGACTCCATTCACACACAAACCTACCTTGCTTTTAATCATTTTGTTAAAACTCAGTACTTGGATGCCACAAAATCTACCAGTGTGACTGAGCATGGTCTGGAAGCCCCTACTGATGAATGCCAAGTGAGACACTGCAAGTACCGCCCTGAGAGCCCAGATTATTCAGGCAGCAGGAGCAACCTGGCTTTAAAAAGGACCTGAAGCCCATGTGGGCTGATTTGGGGGTTGCTAGCCCAGACACAGGCTGTGCTCTCTCAGCTGCATTGTTCAAATACCCAGCCTGAATCTTGTCCTGTGACTTCTGTGTTCAGCAACATTTCCTCTCCCCTCTTTGTGCATCCATGTCCTCCTTCCTTACAGCTACTTGTCAAACTTTTTTAAGGGCTTGTTTCTTAAGGATCACCATTGAAGGAATCTAAGATGTGGCTTAAACCAACAAAAAGTGTAGCCCAAAAAGAACTGGTTGGAACAAGACAGAATAAACAAGCCAAGCATAAAGCATTCTTAGATTTGATCTTAAGTCAGAGTTGCAGGCTTGATCTTTATTTTTAAAACCTATAGCTTAGTTTAACTTGAAACTATGTTCTGTGATCAGCAGGTGGTCAAACTGATAAAAATGTCACACTGGCATCCAGATCATTGCATGAGCTTCATGAAACCAGGTCAGGCTCACAACAGTCGTGTTGGGGAGACTGAGATCAGTGTCTGATCCTAAATCTGGTGGTGGAAGGGTGGTTGAGATGTCCATGAAATCTCAAAGCTGTGCAGAAAAATAAAATATAGTTATGACAGGCAGCTCTTCCTTTCCCAGACTGCAGATGAACCTAATGAAGAGTAGCTGCTGCTCCAAGCTGTTTTCTGTGCAGTGGAAGCCAGAGCCTATATTAGCTGTATGTTCAGAATCAAAATAACTCTAGGGCTGATGCTGCTGGTCCCAAAGTGGATAAAATTCATTAAAAGAAAAAAGAACAACGAACAAAATAAAACAGCAGCTCTAAAATACTTTTACAGTGCTCACTTGAGGGAAAGACTTGCCAGAACAGGTCCCCTGGTCCAAGAGCTAGCACAAAAAGTGTTCCCTGGTTTGCAGCTGCAGCATCTTTGGCCTAGCAGAGAACATCCCTGTATGGCAGTGTGGAAATGAGTCCACAGAAACCCCCATGCCCACTTTGCTGTCCGCAAGCATTGAGTTCCCTGGCACTCCCCTCCTCAGAGCATCCATAGGAATGGGAGACCAGCTGCCAGCTGCCATTGCCCTTGCTGCCTGCCAGACTCATGGAAAATGTGAAGTGGAAAATAAATCTCCACCACTGCAAATTACTGCATGGGCAGAAGAAAATCAATACATTGTAACTTCACACTGCCTTAATGCCATTAAAAGATTGTTGAGAACCAATCAAAAGAGCATCCATAATTCACTCATAGTCCCCTTGCTGAATCCCTGTCACAGTCACAATGTGTGTGTGCATCCATAATCTTGTCCCATCATTTTGCACAGTCCTTGTTTTTGAGACAGAAAGCAGGATTTCAGCCAGCAAGGTTCTTACATTGCATCAGTACCTTCAAACCTTGGGCTTCCATTTGTGCTCAGATGAAAAAACTTTCGTGAAAAAACTACTCATCCAAAACTTTTCCATTTCTCAACCCAGTGAGCTCAACCCTTTCACATGGTTGAATCCACGTTATCATGATTCATTTTCAGGCATGGCCCTTTAGCACACAGGGCAGGACAGCACTAAATCATTAAAAGTCAAAGGGCTGTCTGAAAAAATTCTTCAGGGAAGGAGAGCAAGCAGATAAAGATGGGTCATCACGAGTCTTTCACTTTCTTTCACTCAGTCTCATGCTTTATGACTTTTTCTGAGCCTCTTGGAATTTCTCACTCCCCCTCCTGACTATGAGTGAATGAAAATAAGGTGAGAGTCTCCCTTCCAGGTGCTGGGACATCACACAATCAACCCCAAATCCAGACATTTGAACTCCTATCATTTCAGATGGCAACTCTAGGGAATATGTATTAAAATTGTTACTGATTCCAATGATTTCTCCATTTAATTTCAGATAATTTTAAGGTTCCATACTTTGCCTTAGTATTGTATCTCCCTGTCAAAGTGGGCCTCTCAATTGAATATTTTCCCTTAGCATCAAAATAATCAGTTGGAATGTCATCAGTGGAAATCTGATTGTGCAATGGATTCAACATCAGTCACTATAGAGTTACCAGGAGGTGCAGCCTGTGACTGCTTTTTACAAAAGGCACCCATCAAATTCCTTTTTTGCCTTCAGATCTGCGGAAGTCATACTTGCAAAAATGTGTCTTGCAAGAAATTTACCCCCTGGTTTCCTTTATGCTGCCTGTTTTCATACGAAGAAGCAGCCAGGCTCAACAAACCAGTACCTTTTAGGTATTTTCTAGAAATATTTATCCAATGCTTCCAATTTTCTGCAGAATAGGAATGGTCATGTGGCACAATTGGAAGTAGAAGAGAGGAAGGAGTGGTGGTTACATATAGCAGAAACCTCTGAATATCAGTTTTAAATTGCTAAACAGATCCACTGCAAAATCCTCAGTCCCTTTTGGTGGAGCAAGACAGAAAAGGCCTTTGCTTGGAGTGTCTTGTGAGCCAGAATTGTGTTTCTCCGTGACTTGTTTTCCATCACTGATGGTGAAATATGAGGATGATTGAATAAATGGTACAACTTCACCACCAGCTGTGGGTGGGGCTGTGAGTGGTTGTGTAAAGCATCACACACACTGAAATAGGGATGTTGTCTGGTACAATCTGCTTTACAACACTCAAGTGTTGTAGGAGTACAACAAGTGTTGTATTCGAGTCCTAGTCTGGGGGAATCCTGATAACCTCAGTGGAAGAAGTCTTCAGATAGTCACAAATCAAAGCTTGATTGAGGTTGGAAAGGACACTGGAGCTCACACAGTCCACTCCTCCTCCTCCTGCAGGGCCACCAAAACCTCAGGTTCTTGTCCAGATGGCTTTTGAGTCTCTCTTAACCCCCCAGTTAAATTTTACCTCATTTCTTGCTTCTGAACACCCAGTTTCACAAAAGATTGATTGAAGTACCTGACACATATTTTAATTTCAAGGAATTTAGCCCAGAACTACACTATGATTTACAGCTGTCAGTCCTTCTCACGTAGAACCCAGCTCTGGTTTGTACAGGGATCCCACCCCTATTTCAAATTCAGCCCTTGGGAGAAGAATATCCCATGGGCTGGCAATGATCCTAAGGGCAAGTTTCTTTACACTGCCTTTGGTAACTGCAAGATTTCACTCCAGTCATTCCAAGGATGTCACTTATCACATCCCCAAACAGAGGAAGAAATTGCCCTGTCTTAGGACAACTTCTGTCTTCAGAAATATAAAACTGAAAATCTATTTCCAGCCTCCTTTTCCTTACCCACTCATTTCCAAGATGACACTCCCTCTCCCATGGGAAGCAGTCTCTGACAAGCAGCTCCTCCAGGGCTTTCTGAACACTGCATCTCTGAGTCCCCAAGTCCACCCCACACATATCCTAGTTTTAAGGTGGCTTGTCTCTAGATGGACATTGTCCTGCACAGGCAGGCACAGCTCCCCAGTCCATGCAGTTTCTCCATGCTGAAAGCAGCAGTGACCTGCACAGTACCAGGGACTCACAACATTTTTCCCTCTTGGTTTGCAGCTGAACAGGCCCACCCTAATACACAGGTTCCCTTTGACTGATGCTGTCAAATCTACAGCTTCAGTAGAACCAGCACATTCCCAAATGCTGTCTCTGTATTTCATAATTGCACCTTCTGTGTTCAGAAGGGGAAAGATCCATAATCAATTGCAGAAAACTGTATTTCATTGCACAAAGATGAATGTTGATCAGCCTGCCCAACATCAAAGTTGACTTCAGGAAGAAAATATGGTGTGGCTGTCACCTTGTTGCAGCTCCCAGGTATCTCATAATTCCTGCAGCTCAGTGAACAAGGGATGCACTGTGAATCTGCCAAATTAAATATTTTTCCGCTTTTCTGGAGAACAAATGTCCACACCTCCCACCTTGAATGATGTGGGACCCTGCACTTTCAGAGCAATGTTTTTCTGCTGCCATCATCTTTCCTGTTGCTCCAAAGGTCTGGTTAGGAATTAGCCATGAGAACAAGGAATTAGCCATGAGAACAAGGCTCTGCTTAGGAATAACCCTCTGCCTGCCCATCAAGTCAGCCTTGCTGGACTATTGCAAATGTGGGTCTGGGTGAGTCCAGGGTGCCTGACAGCATGGATGTGCTCCTTAAATCATATTATTGCTTAGCTTGATTTCATAGTGAAATACCCAAACAAACTGTGAACAGAGATTGTGTGTCTAGAAGACAGAGTGGGGAGGAATAGGAATTGCTCTCATCTGTTCAGGAGGAGACCTGAATTGGAAATTAATTTGTAGGTGTAGCACTTAAAAGCTCTTGCTTTCTTTTCCTGCTATGACCTCTTCCCTGTGTGGCTGTGATCAATATCACTCCAGGTACCGTTCAGGGAGCAGATTTTTTGTCTCAGTTCCTGAGGATTTGGTCCTGTGCTTCACTTTCTTCCAAGGCCGGTGCACACAGTTGTCTTGGTTTGGAAAGACAGGAGTCTGCTAAGGAAGGCAGGAGCCTCCCCTGAAATGGAGAATGTAAACCCTCCCCACCCCTCCGAATTGCTATAAATTTTAAATTAAGGGTGTCTCAGGCAAAAATATGGGAGCAGGAAATAACAGTTCTTTAATAGGGAAGGAAAAAAATAAAAGGATAAAATCAACAATGCAGTACAACAGAACAACATTGACAGAGTCAGAACCCAACCTGACACCCTGTGGGTCAGGGTGTTGGTGGCAGTCCCATTGGAATTATGGCTGCAGCCCTCCTGCAGTGTCAGGGGTGGTTCTGCTAGAGCAAGGGGATCCTGTAGAGAAGGATGTATTCTTCCTCTGAAGATCCAGTGGAAGAAGAGGCAGCTGCTGTTCCTCTGGGGAATCCCATGGAGAAAGCCGTGCTGGTGTCTCAAAAACCTCTGGATTATATCCGGGTAGGAATGCTTGGCTCCTCCCTCTGGGCAGAGCATCTCATAATGGGATGTTCTAGTTCTTATCAGCCATGCAGTGACATTCAATAGTGTGTTATCAGCAATGTCCCCTCCCGAGGGAGTTGTGAATGCGGTCACTCAAAGAGAGAGATAAGGCAAACTGCCCACTTGACAAAGATAATCTGCCATACAGATGGTAATAGAAAATATCTTGCATTGCAGTCTGGAACAACAGTTCACTGGAGCATTAGGGCTTTTCTACTTTGGGACTGCAGCTTCTGGTACTGAGCAGGGCCTGGCATGATGGATGGGATCCCTCAGCACCTCAAGAGCAATGCTGCATTATTAATGAGCAGGTGAGCAAGGAGGGGTATGGCAGTGCAGTTCTGAGCTGTGTGCACTGAGGCACCAACAGTGAGAGCACATCTGTTAGACCCATCCCCACCAGATGGTTCCTTTCTGTGCCCAAACCTGCTGCCATTTATTTCATCAGTAATTTAGTTCAGGGCTAACTGAGGAATTGACACATCCCAGGTGTGGAAATAGTGGTCTGACGCCTGAAAACTTTGAAAGGAGCATAAACCCATGGAAATTCTTCAGCAATGATTTAAAGAAACTCAGAGTTTTCTTTTGAATGGAATGACCTAAATGAAAAAGAGATTTTTTTTTTATTAATATGTGCTAAGCTAAGCTCTTTCTTTTTCATTATTATTCTTTCTTGGAAACAAATTTTTGGAAAAGTTTTTTTGCTTGGGAATCAAGCTTTTTGCTCACTAAAAACAGTTTGAAAGCTGATTCTATTTCAATTTAACAAAATAAAAACAACAAAATGGAAAAGTTTGGCAAGAAGTTGTTAAAAGTCCGAGCAAACAATTATTCGAGGTTTCAGCATTGAGCAGTTCCTCATGCTCAGAGCTTCAGGAAGATTTAAACCAGGGCAGTACTTTCTCCTTGGGGTGGACAGGGAGGGGCAGCCAGGGCAGCAGCAGGAGCAGCTGGGACTGAACCAGCTGTTTCCAGTCAGTCAATGTCTGTTTGCTGATCTGTTACCCGGTAAACTGGGAATATTTGGTACATTTTTCACTGAGGTTCAGTAACAAGGCCACATATTTGTCTGAATCTTCAGGCAGCCTGAGCTCACACTCAGTGGTGCAAATTTCACCTTTTTAAAGAGGGTGTCATAACCTCCTGGGCTCCCAAGATAAACATCACTTCTATTCTCTCACTTTTTGATGAAAGGAGAAAATATTTCTTCCATGCACAGCTGAATGTTCATCTTGCTGTCCCATCCCACTTTCACAGCAGCAAATGCTGGGCTGTGGCCACAGCTGGAGCTTGGATGGGGCTCTGAGCAGCCTGGGCTGGTGGAAGTGTCCCTGCCTATGGCACCAGGTTGGAACTGGATGATTTTAAGGTCCTTTCCAGCACAAACCATTCTATGATTCTATGATTCTGTGATTGTTTTCTTGGAGAAATCAAACTGAGGAGCACTCAATCTTAATTACAGCTTGATCTTTGTTGGGCAGAAGATCATTTGTGATAGCCAGGTACACTGGGGTCTTGAAGTCTTTGGTAGGTGTTTCTAGCAAGTTATGAGAACAAAAGCATTGTGAGATGAATGGTTTCAAACTCTTGAATTCATAGTGAGACTTTAGCTGAGCCAAGGGGAATTTTATTTTATTTTTTTGTCAAATTCAAAACATATTAATAGGAAAATGATAACAAAGAAAATATTGAGTGGAGGGTTTTTACCTATTTCGCAGAAGCTTAGACAGGGTCAAAAAATTTCTTTTGAAGATTGGTTTGAGGTCTGTGTTTTACCAGTTCAAAGCTCTCTTTTAGCAGTTCAAACCAGTAGTAATAAAATTAGAAAAGTGGCCAAAGCCAAAATGCAGCATTTTGAACAGTTGAAACAGATTGCTCCCATGGTTCTTTCTGAGCCTTGAGGTTGCTTGCAGTACTGCTGAAGTTGCATGAGATCCTTTAATGCAACTGAATTTGCAATGACTGTTTTCATAGCATTTCTCTGAATTCAGCAACCTGAAAGCAGCCAGAACCCAATTTTTATTCCTTTCCAGTGCAGCATCTCTTTTTCTCCACATGTTTGTGTGTTGTGTGTGTGGTTGTACCATCAACAGCCTCAGACACCCCAAACTCCACCCAGCAAAGGCTGATGATGGCTGAGGGGTGTTTCTCAAGCAGAGGAAGTTCAGGGTGCTCTGCCTTCCTTCCTAGGGCACAAGCAATTTAGATTGGCTACTGAGAAATCACATTTAATTCTGCTGCAACCATAGATTTGGGTTACCTAAGCTGGCTGTTGCTCTATTAAGGTAAAAAGACATCATTTTTCTACTTGCAGAACATACAAGACAAGTTCAGATCCCGGGGGTTCTGATGGTCACTCTTTTCTGCCATAGGAACTTCCCATTCCTGATGTTTGATCCCAGTGGGGACACTTTCCTGGAGCAATGCTCAGGCACCTTTCAGTAGATTCAGAAGAATCCTGCAAACCTACTTTTGCAATTTCATGGGGGAAAAAACCAGGTTCAAACAAAATGTTTTCACTTTCTCTTAGCGCCATAATTTCAGGTCTTGGAAATTATTTTCCCTTGCATGGCAGAGGTTTTGGGCAGTGCAAGGCCCAGAGCTCATCCCAAGACTTTGCTGCTGCTTGCAGCAGCTTCCACTTCAGCAGCTTCTTGAAGTTTGAATCCCACCAATTCAAGTGATTTAAATGCATTTAAATGTCTTCCTGGGCACTTTCTTGTTCCTTTGACTCGTGGATTTCTCAGATTTCAGCACAGAAGGCAGCAAGTGAATAAAAAGAGGAGCTCAGAGGAAGAGATGCAGATGAGGATCCATTTGGTCAGATCGCTATCAACTTCCAGGCTGAATTACAACTGAGCTGCTCCTATCTTGGCTCAATCAGTCTGCCCTTAGAAGAATGATCTATCAAAGAAAGATTATATATCCAGGAAAGATTATATATCCAAAGGAAGAAATATATCCAGGCTTGGAGAAAGGGGTCCCAGCAATTCCTCATGGAGGCCAGAGACAGAGCAGAGCAGTGTAAAGGCATTCTCAGCATAGCTCCTTCACCTGTAGCTGACCTTTCTGCTCAAAAAGAGAATTAATACTTACAGACTGTCAAGAACTTGTTCTTTGGAGGCATCACTAAAAAGGAAAGTGCCTGTACCACAAGATATTTTTGTCCTCACCAGGAAGCTACAAGAGCATTAATTTAAATGCATTAACACGATGTTGCAGTTTGTGGATGTTGGAGGGAAGCCCATCTTCCTCCCCGCTCCCTCAGCTGCCTTTCAGCATTTCTGTCTGTAACAGGGCTGTGCTGGACCAGAACAAGGATTTGGTGCTACTGGACACTGAAAGGTGTCCCACTGGGAAGGGTAGGAAGTTTGGGAAGATGAATTGGGTATTTCCAGGTCTCACTGCAGCAGCTCACAGCACAACAGGGAGCAAGACTTTTGGCCCCCAGTTTCTAAAATTTGCCCTTAGATCACCCAGCACAAGCTGTATTAATCAGCAGAAGCTCTGCACTAACAGAACTGGTGGAAAGCTGAAGGCAAGGATGACTTGGTCAAACCAAAAAGCCTCATTCAGTTCTTCTTAAGCCTCTGTATTTCCCCAACAGATTTCCAGCAAGCTTGGAAAGAGCAAACCTTTGCAATTAGTTGGAAAATTTCAGTGAGGATTTCAGTGCCAAGACTGGGATTTGTGGTGTTTGAAAGTCCCAGTCCTCCCTGTTTCATGCCTTAATTTCCCTACCTTCAGATGGAAATGATGTGGCAATAATTAGTATCTGGAAAGCACTTCAGATGTTTATACAGTGCATTCCCTAGAGCCAGTTACCTACAATCAATGGGATATAATGGCCTCATATTATCACAATAATTAAATACTTCCAGCTCTCCACTTAACTAATGTTTACTGTGCAGCAGTGAGATAGAGGAAATCTTAACATTACCTGGTTGACAGAGAACACATGTAAAGGAAAAAAATTACAATATTCAAGACCTCTTATATAAAAAATCCCCATGTGTTTCTGAGCAATTAAATCCCAAGAACTGTTAGGCAGCCTAGATCACTCAGTTTTTGGACTGCAGGAGTCCACCCTGAAGCTCAAAGAACCGCAGCCATGCAGGGCAGGTCTTACCCTTAGATCCTTGTGATAAAAATTATACAGACTGTGATTGGAGCAGCTGCACTTCTGCAGCCCTCTCCCAGATATTTACTATCTGTGGTTCTAAATAGAGATCTTCAATAAATTATTGCTGGGGCAGAAGGAGTCGAACTTGTTCTCTGAAGCCTCTGTCTCTAAGGCCAAAGCAAATTATTGGTATTACACTTAGGCTAACCAGCTTGTCTTTAACACATAGATGGTTTTGGAGAATCTTTTTGCCTTCATCACACTTTTGTGGTATTCAAATGTAAAAGTCTGTTTAGATTGAGAATAGGTGATAGAGGCAATTTTTACGTAAAGGTGTCTAGGACTTCATGAAAAAGACCAAACAAAATCTTCTAGGAATGTATTTTGTGAAGACTGAGTTCTGTTCTGCTTCTCCTTTCCTTCCTCCAACCTAGAAAAGAAAGGATAAATCTGGTACAGTCAGGCCTATGGTTTAAGTATATATACACATATATTCCTTTTACTATGAGCACATAGGCTAGAACCATAATCACAAATGCTGGCTCACCAAAACCTGAACTTTTTACAACCTGCTCCTGTGTTTTGTGCACTTGGAAGAAAACAGAGACTAAAAAGATGTCTCTGAATAATACAAGAAGTTCTGTGCATAGGATGGTGCAAAGTGCACCTCCAGTGTGATTACCAGGAGCCAAGTGGGACTGTGTAATTTCAAATTGATTCTGAGCTGTATAATGAATCCCTCAGAGAGTTTATTGCAGCACAAGTAACAGCAGACAGACCATCTCATGTATGAAAAACATACTCCATTTGATGCATCTTTAGAGTAATACTGAATAATAGAAGATACTGTGTATCATCTTAATTTTTTATGATGCAGTACACAATACAGGTCAAATAGAAATTTTCTTTCCTACAAAAAAACAAAAAAAAACAGAAAACAAGCTTAAACATGTAAAACTCTAGAAATACAGAAAGTGGGACTCTAGAAGAAAGACTCTAGAAAATGGGAAACTTTGCTTTGACTTCTGTGCTAGATCAGGCTGCTCATATCCTTATTTTCTCAGAGTCTTTCAAATATGGCATCTGATGTCATCTCCTAAACTTGAGATGAAGGAAATTCTTCATGAAGAAGGCTCTTGAAGCAGCTTATGAATAAAAATTGAAAGGAATTCTGCTGCCCATTTCTTTACATCTCCTCTTGCCACTCTCATATATAAAATTGCTCATAAGCATTCACTGAGAAAATGCAATTCAGCCTCAAGTAGAAATACAGATTCACAGAATGGTTATGGTGGGAAGGGACCTTAAAGATCATCCAGCTCCAGTCCCCCTGCGATGGGCAGGGACACCTTCCACTAGGCCAGGTTCCTCAAGGCCACCCAATAATTCCACCATTCCTGATGGACTTTTCCATCAGATGCCTGACAAAAGTTTGACTGGAACCTAAATAAATTCAGTGTTGTGCCAACAGGAGCTCATTTCAGCAGTGCATATTAGAGATCCTTGGCCTTTTGTTAGATACCTTTGACCCAACTTTCTATCCGACATGCCTTCAAATCCAAAGCTCCTGCTGCTCATTAAATCTCTACTTTTGGTTCAGAGGTTTAAATTATTCTATCAGTACCATCAATTGACATGAGCCAAACTTTGCTTTATGTGAGCAACTACAATAACAGAGAACTTCTTGTAGGCTCAAAAGGTTTTTAAAACAAAAGGAAAATATATAGAGACCTCCCCTTCAGCAACATCTACTGTGTCAGTGCCCTTTGTGTGATTTGAGAAGCATTAGCATTTTGTTTTGTTTCAGTCTTGTAATTAGAAGGATTGCGCTTCATTATCCCACTGTAGCTCCCACTGTGACACAGTTCTGGTTATCTTTGTAAAAGGAGTATTTTATACCAGCATCCAGTTCTGTCAACTGAGTACAAAAGCACTGGATGTTTCTCAATTTCTTATTTCAAAACAGTATTTAAATGAAAAGGAAACAATATTTTCCCCTCCCCCCCACCAGCCATTTCTTCTTTTGAAGTACTTATATTTGGGAATGATATAATACTTGAGCTATTAAAGGGAAAGAGATATTTTGGGGACTTGGTTTATTTTTTTTTTTTTTTTTTCTTTACATGATAGCTCTTATTAAAAGGGAAAAAATTAGTTCACATTAATTAACTGATATTTATGTGATAGGGAGAAGGGGCTTGGGTCATTTTTTTCCCCCCCAAAAGGCCCTAAAGAGCTGATCTACAGCAGTATGTTTGTAGATACTGGCAGTTTTCAGTCTAAGAAGTCTCCAAGGTTGTGTCTATGAGCTGTATCCAAAGAGCTCCACTGCCTCCTTCTTTTCTTCAACTCATCTGCCAGTATCCTGCCCTTCCTCTAACAATCAGAGCCTCTCCTTGAACAAAACATATGCTCATAGCTAATAGGATGATGTTGTCAGTGATACATATAATCTTGTGTTCCTGTGTGCATATGTTAACTGCAGTATTCATTTGGAGTATTCTGATATTCAGAAGGGAAAAGGGCTTTCCTATATTTATGTTAATTAGCATAACATAGTCTACCCAGAATTCATCATATTCTGCTAAGCTCTGCCAGAGAAAATGTATTAATAGCTGAACTGTTGCGATCCTTTATTAATATCAGCACTGCAAGCTCTATACCAATTTTAAGGCTTATCAAGAAGACAGGATTCTTGTACTTATTCCTTAAGTCTTTCCTAGTAAACAGAGATAATGAAAAAATTGCTCCAGGGGAAGAAGCTTGGGAGGAAAGTCAAGTGGTTTTTAACTCCACACTGGGTTTTGTCCTGTAGCTGTTGGATCAGTGACAATGAATTCTTCCAAGGATTCCCAGTTCTGGGCAACATTTTGTGCTCCTCATCCCAAATAATACCTGCACCTGAAATCCTTCCCATGAAGGTCTGGAGGCCCCTTTGATAGGAGCACTTCCAAAGTAGATATGTCCGGTTTTTTGGAAAACTCTGGTGTAGCAGGATGTTCTGCCCAAGTGGGGGTAAATCAACTCAAACTTTGCCCAGTTTAGAAAAGTTACCAGTGGAGGGAGAAGTGGGGTCACACTGCTTTTGGTATTGGAGAGTGCTGAGATCAGCCTGAGCCATCAATCCCTCAGTGAAACATTCAGAGGATGTTTTCTATCTGAAACTGGCACTGGTGAGGGCAAGGCCCTTGCAGCTCACCCAGAAACATCTGGCTGATGAGTCAGTCACTGCATACTACAAAAGTCCAGTCCCACTTTTTAATGGCAGGGACTCCTAACATACTCCTAGGAGTGTGTGGAGATTCCTCCCTGGAGTGGGGATGTCCCTCAAGTTCACTCCTTTATGCTGAGCAAAAGAGAATTGCCCAAAGTCATTGATATGGATAAGTAGCAGCAATCTCTATTTAATAATTATTAAGCTTTGGAATTGTTAATTTGATAAATAATGCAATATATTAGTAGTTATAACTGTCTATACTGCATAGTAGATAATACTGATTAAAGCCTCTTAGTCTATTCATTATAATCATCAATTTAAAGAAATAATTTTATTCATGTTTGGCTTAACATCCTTAATCCTGTGGGACAAAGCCATATGAAGAGTCAATTACACCTATATAATCATTTAGACACAAGTCATTGACCAGTCTGGGGCTAGAAGATGATCCAGCCCCACCCAGACTCCTTTCTGAGGAGTTTAGAGAGCAAGGGGATCCTTTCTGCTCCTTGAGACTAAATGGAAGGGTCTCCCTGATAAACCCAGATAAACCAGAGCTTCCATTCAGCCCAGGCATTTGGTGTGACTCTGTTTTCCTCTCACAAGGTTTCACTGCAACCTTCTCCCTCTTTTCACTTCAGCTTTAATCTTTCCTCTCTGCTCCCACATTTTTTCAGCACTTGTTTTGTACCCTTCATTCATTTTTTTTCAAGGTGTCCCCTTCTCTTTCCAGCTGATCATCTCTGAACTGCATGTCTGGACCTGGGGCACAATTTTTACAGAGAAAGGAAAGCAGAGAGAATTTTAACACACCCTGTGTGGGCAGTGCATTGTCTAATACAATATTCTCTGTTTGTCTGGGGGATCTCTTCTGTTGGCAATTTTTATTAAAGGAACTGTTTTGCCTGCATACTAAAAGGGCTCATTCTTCTTGAACTCCTGGGTACAAACTGACACAAATATGATTAATACAAACCTCCAATAATTACCACTTTTTAAAAAAATCAGCAAGCTGAATAGGGAAAACATGAAAATAATTAAGAAGAAAGGGGAAGGAAATGCATTATAATTTGAATAAGAACACATGCATGGCTATGAAGCAGAAAGAAAACAAAAACATGAAAAAAAATCAAAACAGCAGGACTTGTTAGTTCCTTTCTAGCATCTCTGTATTTGCAAAAGAAATCATTGATTCAAGGCCTACAGGTGAGAACCATACCAAGGAGACAACCTCACCTAGACACAAGTTTTACTAATTGGCTGCATTGACCAAGAACATGAAAAAATAGTAACTATCACATTGTTACAGCTGGCACAGCTTTTACAATTCAGTCCTGGCACAAAAGCAGCTGTTCTAGCAAAGCAAACCTTTACATCTGCAGGAAAACACTACAGGGGACGCACATTTCTGTTTCCAAGTCCTAAGGTAAGGACTGTCTCCCCATGTGTCAACAATCTTTCTTTGCTTTTGTTTCCTACTACTCTTCCCTGAAGGGGATTTTGAGATCCTACTGGTTTCCATGAGGTCTAAATTTCACTAAATCATAATCTTCTCCACTCTCTTAATGTTTTATTGGAGAGTATTTTTTTTTCTGAGCTGCTGTCTCTTCATCTTTCCCACATGGCTCAGTTTCATCAATAGAGTTAATCTTTTGGGTTGTTTTTTTTTTTGTTGAGGGTTATTCCTTAAGGTTTGATATGAATTTGAAAGCTGCTAACCCTGACCACTTATCTTTAATGCAAAAAAACCAAAAAGCCTATTTGTAGCAGAAATCTTGTCAAACAGTCTCATTGGGATCACAGAGCTCTGGTGATATAAGGAAGATGGCTGGAGTGCTACAGTGGAAGGATAAAGGTTTTTCAGGAAGGACAGGCTGGAAAGTCACACAAATTGCCCTGTGTGAGCTGCAGAAAGGCATGAAAAGCTGCAGAAAGGAGCTCTGCCTAAGGATGGGTGATGAGCCAGCTGAGAGGTCAAGAGCAGTGGTCAGACAAACATGGCTGATATGGCTAAAGGCCACTGGAGCTGAAAAAGCAGTAGCTTCAGCTACTGAAAAAAGCTAAAAAAGCTTCCAGAAGCCTCATGTTCACAGGCTCTGGTCTCCAGCAGGGGCTTGAATCACTCTGGTGTCTTCTGAAGGGGGAACACAGCAGGACACAAACAACCCACTGCCAGGCTCAAAGTTCTGTGGTCATGTCTTGGTTTGAAAGACAGGTGTCTGCTTAAGGAAGGCAGGGCCTTCCCTTGAAATGGAAAATGTAAATCCCCTCCCTCTGAATTATTATAATTTTGAAATTAAAAGGCTCTCACGCAAAGATATGGGAATAGGAATAACAGTTCTTTACTAGGAAAACTAAAGAAAAATACAAATGCAATAGTACAAAAAACAAAAAACAAAAAACAAAAAACAAAACAAAACAAAACAAAAAAAAAAAAAAAAAAAAAAAAAAAAAAAAAAAAAAAAAAAAAAAAACCCAAACACTGACAGAGTCAGAATAGGAGCTGACACCCTGTGGGTCAGCGTGTTGGTAGCAGTCCCATTAAATGGTGGCTGCAGCCCTCCTACAGTGCCAGGTGTGGCTCCGTTGCAGCAGTGATCCTGTAGAAAGGTGGAGTTTTCCTCCAAAGGCCCAGTGGTGATGTAGATGGGCCTGGTCTTCCTCTGGGAATCCAGTGGAGAAGAAAGCTGCTCCTCTGGGAATCCAGTGGGAAAGGCTGCCTGTGGTGTTCCAAACCCCAGATTATATCCAGGTAGGAATGCTTGGCTCCTTCCCCTGGGCAGAGCATCTCCCAATGGGATGATGGGATTTTATCATTCCTGCAGTGACACTCAATGGACATCAACAGCAGACATCCCCTGGAAGGAAGATTGATTGTGGAAGAGATAAAGAAGAACTGCCCGATTAACAGAAGATAACTGCCCCACCTTTAACAGACAGGAATAGAACACACACCCTCATTTCCACCCTCAGACAGGTGAGCAGCAGCCTGGCCAGAGGTCAGTCCCAGAGGCTGTGACATGGGGTTGACATTGGCACAAGTGTTTGTTTAACACCTGCTGAACTGACAGAGATGACTTGGCTGTGTACCCTCTGGAGGTTTCCAAGTGACACAAAACTGGAAGAGGTGATTGATGCATGAAAGGGTCGTGCTGCCATTCAGAGGGACCTCAACAGTATGGAAAAATGGATTAACAGGAATCTCATTGACAGGAATCTCATTAAATTCAATACACAGAAGTAGAAAGCCCTGCATCTGCCAAGGAAGAACCCCCTGCACCAGGATGGAAAACAGCTTGGCAGCACAGGACCATGGTGGACACCAAGTGACCATGACACAGAAATTTGTCACTGCAGCAAAGAGGGCCAGGGGCTCCTGGGCTGTGATAGATGGAGTAGTGCAGCAGGCTGGGGGAGCTGATCCTTCCTCTCTGCTCACCACTGGTGACACACATCTGCAGGTTCTGTCCAGGGCTGGGCTCCCCAGTAGGGGAGAGACATGGACACACTGGAGCAAGTCCATTGGAGGGCTGTGAGAATGATGAGGAGCATCTGTTGTACAAGAGAAGCTGAGAGAGCTCAGGCTACTAATCCAGCAGAAGAAAAGGATCAGGGGGATCTTATCTTTGTGTATAAATACCAGTTTTGAGGGAGTGAAGGTGATAGAAACTCCTCTCACTGGCTTTCAGTGACAATAAAGGAGGTAATAGGCATAAATTGAAAGACAGGAAATTCCATTTAAAATAAGAAAATGCCTTTGTATTGTGAGGGTATTTGAAAATGGAATGTGTTCCCCTAGAGGCTCTAGGGATGTGTGGTGTCCATCCTTGGAGATAATAAAAATTCAACAGCACATAGCTCTTGGCAACCTGCTGTAGGTGACCCTGCCTTGAGCAGGGCATTGGACTGGATGAGCTCCAGGTGTGGCTCCCAAGCTCAGCTGCTCTGTGATTTTGTGAAATGCATTCAGCCCAACTGCCCAGTGCCTGGATACAAAAAAGCATTCACAAATATTCTTTAGTTGGAAGTCTGTCACTGTATAGCTCACATTCTGAAGATGTATAAAACAAGGAGTGACAGGAGGGCTTTGCTTGGTTCTTCAGTGGAACAAATTCTCTGGAGTAACACTTCAAGGCCACTGCCTTCATCCAAGCTAAGACCTGGGGCTTGTTTTACAGGTCTGACATGTTCAAATCCCTAGCACACACAACAGTGTTACTTTATTCTTAAACATGAGATTGTTCATGAGTTTTACTGGAGTGGTGGGCAAGACTAGAGAGGCCAATAGCTGCCCTAGGAATCAGAATCAGCCTCTGAGTTTAAGGTCAGACCTCCACCTACGAGACTGGGACAGTGTATCTGACACTGGGATATGCTCTAGGGATTAGACTGTTGCCAGTTGGCCAAAACAAAAATTCCACAATTTCGGATATCTTCAGGTGCTCTTGTTCAGATTTGAGCAGGATCTGCCCTCTTTCAGAGCAGCAGGAGGAGGTTCTGAGTTTACAGTCATAGTTAGACAAGGATAAATTATTGGGGGGACTGAATACTGTTCATTTGGTGTCTCAACAGAGTAACTCTTTAGCAGTCAGCATAGAAGATACAGATTGAATCAAGGTGGCAAATATACTCATGGACACTGACATGCTTGTCCTTCCATCAGGAATTCTTGGGGGACAACTTCCTTTGGCATCCAGGACCTTCTTTTCGTAAGACTCTCCATGTGTTTTTGCATCCTAATGGTACAGTTTAGGAAGTACAATATTCTCTAGAATTTAATTTTCTTCTACTTCAACCTAATGATTTCCTGATCAGCCCCAGCAGGGGTTCAAACTTAAACTTCCTAACATCTTATATATAGCAAGAAACCAATAAATGCATTTTGATTACTGCAGTGGGGCTCAGCTGTGCCTCTTGATGCAGCACAGAGGAGGTGCTGTCTGGAGTCATCTGGAGATGGTAAAGAAGGGGGAGTAGAAAGTGAGAACCAAGATACTGAGAGTCCCATGGCTGAGTAAAGGCAAAGGTGTTTGCACTCAGCACATTAATAGTAGATGAAAATTACTCTGAACATCTCAGAACAGCTGGAAATGGCTTTGTGCATGCTCATGACCATGTAGGACCATAAGTGAAGGGTCTGGAAAAGACATGCTGGAGGTTGCAGGTCTCTGAGGTCTCACAGGGAACAGACCTGCAGCCCTCCAAAAGCCAGAGCAACCAGAGCTGAGAAGAAGACTGAATTCACCACAAAAACTATGGCCATTGAGCAGAGCCTTGCTTCAAATGATGTAGCAATTGCTCCCTGTACAGAAAACCTCAGCCAATGTTCACTGGAAGTTACAAGAGTCAGGCCATCTACTGCAATGCAAGAGACACAGAGGCCATTTCAGAATTCAATTAATTAATAGGGAAGGAAAAAGTGCTGTATTGTGAGACCCAGTACTGTATTGTGAGACCCAGCCCCTTGGTATGCAGAAAGAGGTGTAAAAGCAGTCTTTGGTGCACACTAGCTCAACCTATGAGTCACTGTGCCAAATCCATTCCTGGTTTTTAAAGGCTGAAAAAAACAAAAATAAATTTATTCATTTCATTCTCTAGAAACAATCTTTGAGTTCGAGCACTTACATCAGAAAGAAATCAAAGAGGCTGAACACTGTGTTATTCCAGCAGGTTAGTTAATTAAAGTTCTCCTCGGGGTTTGTGCCAGGGTCCAGCTCCTCATGGTTGCTGCATCTGAGCTCTCCTTGAGGATCAACCATCCCTTCTCCTTTCTGTCATACAAGTGCTTTCCATCCGGGTTTGTGGATCAAAGAGGACACTCAGTGGCTGCTTAGGTTATCACAGGTATGTGTTCCAGCAGCTTTCCAAAGGAATTACTCCTGGGAGCTGCCGGCAGAGGCTGCTCACAGAAGCATGCAGTGCCATGCTGGGTACAACACCAGCTCCAGAATTCCAGAGAAGGGCAGAACTCCCCTCTGCAATCACAGACAGTGACTAAGGCAGGGATCTATTTTTCAATTATATTTTTGACAAATGCATTTCTTAGCAGAATTTCTTGTCATTTCTGGGAGATGGGAGGAAAAAGATTTGAGAATGTCTCAATGGGATTTTTCTTCTTTTTATAAAATATGATTACCTGCTTTTAGTATTCATAGCCACAACTTCCCATAAATCCAGGGGCCTCTTGAGCACTGTAGGCACTCGATGGAGACAGACCAGGGCCAGAGTGATGCAGCAAGGCAAAGGTAATGTTTGTGGGCTGAAAGGATCCAGGCAAGCATTTCCCCAGTATGGAACAGAACTGAGTTTTGAGGGGTTCAGCCCTGTGCCCCAGGGCCCTCTCACTGTCATGGCTGAGGCAGCACAGAGGTGTGAGAGTAGAAAATACCTAATAACCACTTTGCAAGCAAAAGACCTTGATAAAAAGCCCCCAGCCACGTGGTGTTGGCTGCTCACAGTGTATGTTTATTGTTATCTCTGCAGTGCCTGCTTATCTGCCTCTGCATCTTCCTTGCACAGGGTTCCCTTCCCAGACAGGGAGCAATGCACAGACTCTTGCTTTGGTGAATGTTGTCACACAGCTTTCCCTGCATCCCTGTGACTCCCAGAGAAAGCCCGGAGGATTGACCACAGCTGTGGTTGAATTCACTGCTGAGTTACCCAGACAAAATGAGCAGTGCCCATTCCTCAAAAAGTAAATAATATATGGGTTCCAGAATGAATGTATCCATGGGCTCCTTTCATTATCAACATAAATACAGGGAAGTCAGGAATTCAATTTATTCTGCTCCCTACAGGTTCCTGGCATTGGGGAATAAAGAATATTAGCAGATGAGCAGAGGAAAATTGCACCACTGCTGCCTATGGTTATCTGGCTTAGAGAAAGGAAAAATTGGAAACTTCAAGGTTTGTCTGGCAACATTTGCTGCAATTAAGCTGATGTATCAATAAAGGGGAAGGGTGGGTGGAGAGAAGGAGTGCAATTTCTAACTAGAGTAGTGCTCATTTGGATAGACTGACACTGGGAAGTGACTGGCAAAGTCTTTTTTGACATCTTCAGGCTGATAAAGATGCAAGGGGATTTCCCACTGATATCAAACAGAAATTTGCACAGAGATCAAAAGCAGAATAAAGCATTCCTGTAGTGAGTAAACTCTGAAAAAATCTTCATTACTTCTAACACACTGCACTGGCTATAGTCAACATAATCCTTTGCTGCACATCATCCTGCTTTATCCTCCTTTGGCACCTGGCTTGGATTTCCTTACCTCTTCCTTTTTTTGCCTCTCTTGCAGTCTCCCTGGCTGCCCCACCTGGCAACACAGTCACTAGCAGAGCTTTTATTAGCAGCATCTTCTGGATTTGGCAATTATTAGTCATCTCCAGGCCTTAAAAAGGAAATAGGTCTGATTACATTTATACTCCTGGCATGCTTTTCAGCACAGGGACCATGTTTTCACCCCGTATCTGTGAGGCACAGAAAGTGATAACGAGTCACACTGGAGCTACCATGGTGGAGAAAATCGTGCAGCTGCTGCTGACAGGGCCTGAGTGAGTGGCAGGTACAGACATCATTCAGAGGAGGGGGTTTAGGCTGCCTGCAGAAGAAATAGCTGGTGCTGCAGCAATGTATTTGGGAAATTTTGTCAGCAGATGTGTTGGTGACTTAAAATACAGAGATATTTATATATTTATATGCTTATAGATGGATATAAGCTTATGGATACTTGATTTTCCATACTATGCAGAATAATTGTCAAACGCACAGGTACAGTGAACACCTCAATCTGGACAAGTCCTGTGGCCAGGCTTAGGTTCTGATTTGTCATATCACTGAGTTTCATTGTTTTTACCGCTCAACCTTGAATCAAAACAGATCTGACACATTCTTCTCATCCCTTCAAAGCAGATTGCAGTAAGGTGATGCTCCTGCACTGTATCCCTTTACATCCATCTGGGACAGCTCCTCACACTAAAGGCTTTGTGCAAATAATCATCTCCCAGGTAAACTAATATGGAACCAAATACTGACATGTTTTCTTACATCATATTTTTGTTAAACTTCCTAAAAGCAGTTCAGATGTCTGACACTACTGAAGTCCAAACAAACCAATTGTTAAAATGTTTTATTGTTATCCTATCCTATCAATTGTTAAAACAGCTGCCTGGGACATCACTGGAGGGTTTTCTTTAGGGATAAGGACTGAACAGGCTGGTTTAGGATTTGCCTTGTTTTTCTCATTGTTTGCCTTTAAGTCAGCAATTTCAAACTAGTCTCACTGTGATTGCTTTGTCCTTTAAAACTCACTTCTCCCTGCCAAAATCTCTCTAGCATTATGTTATAACTTGTCTCCAACTTGCCTAAAATTTCTGGAGTTGAACTGGATGTGGTTCAGTGTGAGAATTAATGCAATACAAGAGCATAACCAATGAGCAATAAAAAGCAACATTATCCTTTCTCAGTGTGTTGTATGCTGCAAAAGTCAAACTAGACCAATGTCAGTCCAGTTACAGATATTCCTTTCAGTACACCCATGAGAACTCAATTAGGGCTGGCACCAAAGACCAGAAACTTTCTGAGTCTTTTGAACATGGTTAGTGAACATAAAAGTCCTTCAGACTTCATCTAAAAGTTGTGAACAGGACTTCTGTAGGCTTCATAAGAATTTGGCTTGCATGCAACCAGAACATTCAAAAAGACCATTTGTCCTTATACTTGAAAAAACTAGAATAAAAGTGCCTAAAGAATAGTGGAACAAAAGTACAATCAATATGTCAGACAGAGGGACACAAATTTATATTTGATAGTGCAAATAGGTTCACGAGCCCAGAAGTGGGAAAATGGAAGGAGGAACATTTTACAGAGAGTAATTACAGAGAGTAATGTTTGCAAGCAGTAAAGTCAGGAGCTGCTGCCTCACAACTGCTTCCCATGAAATCTGGAGTGGGAGAAACCCAGGTCTGGAGTCCAGAATTAGACTGACTGCTTTAAATACTATACCTTCCTTACTGCCTTTCAGGCTCATAGCTAATTCACTGTTTGTGGTTTCCTTCTGCCTCCCTCATTGTTTTTGCTTTTCCCAGTGTCTTTCTCCTATTCAGTATTTCACCTGATTTCTTTCTTCCCACCTATGTGCTCTCACACGAATCCCATTTAATTTCCTGCTCTTATTATAAACGTCTAAGAAGTCTTTACCCATCAGAGGGGCTGTACTTTGTGCCTCTTGTAGCCCACCAGCTGTCATTTCTGGGATTCACAAAGCCCTAAATGCCTCAGTGTTCTCCAGCTTTCTCTGTACCTCATCAGCAGTTGCAATTACTGGCACTGCATTTCTCAAACTGAGTGCAACAAGAGTAGAATATCCAAACAGAAACACTTTGTCTTATATTCTTTCTGCATCCTAAAAAGGCACTTCTAAAGTAGGACAGTTCTTTTCAGTCTGGATCTCTATCTTTGGCAAGGTTGGCTATTAAAATATCACTGCCCTCTCTGTACTGGCTGTCAAGTAGTTGGGGCCTCTACAGAATCTTCCTTAATAGTGTGGTTTGGGAAATCGGTTTCCCACAAAATGACTGAACACTAGCAATGACACTAAACCACTCCACTCCTTGGTTTCATTTCTTTAGCAGAACAAACCTTTTATTCATCTTCCTGCTACCTTTTTTCAAAAAGTCTTAGTACTAGGCAGAAGGAAATGGCAGGTGGGTGCATGTGGCTGAATTTAGCTGCTGGAGTGAGTGGAACTACCTTCCACAAACATTTGTGCAGCCCTAAGGAAAAATAATATCTCAAATTCAAATTTAATTCAGGTTTAGTTCTAACAGAAGCTTTTAGCTCAGATCAAGATGTCCAAAGAAGAGAAGTGTTTCCTAGAAGGATCAGCTGGGAAGTAGTTGGAAAGTGTGAGTGAGCCTTTTAGGAGTGATGGCATATAGGCAAGGCGGCTGTGGAAGAGATAAGCAATGTTTTCTGCTCAGTGAGGGCAGAACAAATGGTGCTGCTTTAGTCTACAGCATGAAAACAATGTGGCAATAGATGCTGCTTTTAGAGGCACATTGGGCAAACAGCTGAGCAAAGTCTGGGGATAGCTGTTCTGATCTTGAGGAACTGCAACAGCCCCTGTGTGTCCTCAGGGTTCTAATTCCTCTGGCTCTAGGGCATCCCCCAGCAGTTCTGGGAACTGGTGCCAGGCTCATCCAGGCCTGTGGGTGGGCACAGGAAGGTCCTGACAGCAGAACCCCCCTGGGATGGAGCTTAAAACCACAGCAGCTGTGACAGGCCACAGGCTGTCTCTATGGCTCTTCACACCCCATTCCCAAGGGAGTAGCTGTTCCACAAGGGAAGTGGAAGAGGCATCTCAAAGGCAGTCACAGCTTTGCCAAGGCTGATTCTGCTGGCAGAGTCTCTCAGAGTCATCAGTGCTAGTGGTTTAATTGCATTTGCATACTGTGCTATTTCCGAACGCCCTGCGCAAGAACACTAATTTTGCTCTCAACAAGATGTGACGTCTGTGACTTCACTGACAGCCTGAGTTGCTGAAAAATCTAAGTTTTAACTCACAAGTGACTCATAGTCCTGGCTTTTATCATTGCCCTCAGTACTGGTTCCATTTCCTTTTCATATCAGATCTGTCTGTTCTTTAGATTAAATAATCCAAGATGGTTGCTGGTGGAGGGCTCTATGGCTGTCAGAGAATTGCAACATGACTGACCCATCCAGAGACCTCCATCCAAACTCTCCCTGTTTAAATGGAGTGATTTCCTCTCCTGCTCTGCCCATGGAAGGGACATCCATCACAGAGGATGGATGGATGGATGGATGGATGGATGGATGGATGGATGGATGGATGGATGGATGGATGGATGGATGGATGGATGGATGGATGCTCCTCCTGCAGAGGAGCAGTGGGGCTGGTCTGCACTGCCAGCCAGGGAAGTTCATAGTGGTCTTCAAGAAGAACTGTTTGTAGGAAAACATGGCAAAGGATGAGATTCAGATTACTGAGAGCCTTAAATCACCTCCCTCAAAAAGAGAAGCAAGTAACTCAATGTGTAGGGAGGTAAGGGGTCAATCATGCTGTTGTTAATATCATATCACAAGGCACAGCAGGGACAATAACTTGGAGTTGACCTAAAATTTTTATAGTGGAGAGAATTCAGCCATGGTTTAAAAGCCTGTAATGATCAAGACTTGATTTATCATGAATTTGGTTAATTGCCCTCTCAGTTAAACATTAGCTTCATTTTTCCATTCCTGGAAATGTGGCTCCCTGGTTTTAGAGTTTATAACTCCTGGGTCTTGGTGTACCTTTATCCCCTGGAGAGGAGGGCCTGTGGTTCCCTGTCAGCTCTTTGTGGAGTGTTCCAGCAATGCCTGTGGGCTCCCACATGGAGCGGGGTCTGGGGCTCTCACTGGGGTGTGGCTTTCAGAGCCAAGTCAGCTGTCACCAATTTTTAGACTCATGATTCTAACACTGGCACTTCTTCCTCTGACTTTGATCCGTGCCTTGTTATCTATGATTTGCAAACATGGTACAAACCACTAGTTACTCATCAAATCTTCATAAATCTCATGATTTTCAGTCACTGTTTTAGGGCAAATTTAGGGGCTTTTTAAAATTAGGTTTTGCCCTCTGTTCCTTTTTATTACTGTTTATTTTTAGAATAAGAAATATGCTTAACATAATTTGTTAGCTGAACATTGAACAAGTAGTTCTATTAATAGACTGAAGTGTTCCTGTTGCTGAGGAAGATTAGTACAACTCTGCTGAATGAAAAGCACAATAAAAAGAAAACATTAGCATAAATGAGAATGTTTTGATTGTTTGCTATAGTTGTCCTTGGTAATGAAATACAAGGTGAAGCTGCAGAAATTATGTGAACTTGAAAAAAATTTATATATTTGAATAATCTGTGTATGGGGGAGGTATTCTATACAAGGGACTGATGTTTTCCCCATGGCAGTGTTGCTGCAGATCATGACATCCTTATTAATGCAGAAGATGTTAGCTTAAATAAAGTACACACCTCCTTAATTTCAAGCATAGCAGGTATGACTCTACCTCTTCATTTCAGGCTAGCTGAATCCAGAACTTCATGCAACATTTCTGTGTTACAGAAAGCTAAACCAGCAAAGGCAGAAATGATCAACAGAGATTTGTGTAACCTCTGATCTCTCTCGTGACCAGTGAGAGGAGCCAAGGGAACGGCCTGGAGCTGCACCAGGGGAGGTTTGGGTTGGATATTAGGAAAAGGTTCTGCCCCCAGAGGGTGGTTGGGCACTGGAACAGCTCCCCAGAGAAGTGGTCACAGCACCAACCTGACAGAGCTCAATAAATGTTTGGACAACACTCTCAGAGCACATGGTGGGGTTCTTGAGATGTCCTTTGCAGGGCCAGGAGTTGGACTCCATGATCTTTGAGGGTTGTTTCCAGCTAGTGACTTTCCATCATTCCATGGTTCTGATGATTTGCTCCTGATTCTAATCACCAAGAGCACAGTCAATAATTGTTTACTGAAATGAGTGTTTTGTTTTGCTTTAAAATGAGCAATAACATACTTGGCTTATATATTTTCATTATATTTTATGCAAATATTTTAAAGATGCAAGAGTATCTTTTCCAACTAACTCCTGGTGAAAATGACGTGGGTGTTAAATATTAACCTGAAAGCTAATTAAAATTCTCAAATAGTACTGGTGATTTTAAGTCCTGTCATTTTTTATTTCACTGGCACTTGGGCTACAATCTCTTGGCTGATTCTGATCTCTGATAAAGTTTTGTTTGGATGGTTAAAATGTTCTCCTTATATTTTTACAGCATATCTTCTCAGACTCAAAAATCACACACTTCTAAACTGATCTGGGATTGGCCTTACTGAAGCTGATTTTCTCCATGGCCTTAGGTAAACCAATATTATCTCTATTCTATGTCAAATTTAATTTCACAAACACATACCCAAAGTCACAAGTGTTTCAAAATCAGCTTTCATTTAATAAACCTTTGAAGAAAAATATTTGAGCACTAAAAGGCACAAAGTGCAAGATATCTTGCAGATAGAGAGAAATGTCCAGCAATATGCTGTCACCATGACAGGTCAGTATTTGTTTAGCTTTAAATCTCTTTCCTTCTCTATGAATGTCAAAATAGTTATTATATTGCCATGTATGTGTATAAAAGCCAGGTGTAGTAAGATAAGCACTGGGATTACTAATACAGGCATTAAATGAGCGCATGTTTGATTTTCCATTTGCTCTCAGTAATGCAGACCAAGAGTTGCACTGTAGCTCCAACATATTGAACTTGTTTTCTACTCTTTCTAGATTTCTTCCTGCCAGGCCAAGCTGCATCAAAATTGCAAGGGAACTCAGTTCTGCTGCTGCTGCTGCTGACAGCACTTTCTTGTTAATCTTGCTTTACAATACATGATGCTATTTGCTTGATTGCCATGTTTGCCCTTGCCTTCATAGAAATTCTGTGCCATGGAATAATTTTTATATGAGGAAGGAAAAAACCATTTTCATCTACTCAGATGCACAAAAGTCATAAATGCAGAGAGCTCCAGAGCTGACCTGTACACTGGACTGAGTCCCTTAGGTTGTGTCTACATCCCCACAGCCTGACACCAAGGGCAGCTGCCTGCTCCTGTAGGAACAAATCCCTTTCCCTGTGAAATGGAACTGTTGCATCCTGAATCCCACAGGGAATGACCCCTGTTAGCTCCTCTGCTGTGTCTGGGGAATGTGTGGGAGCATGTGGGCTGGTCCCAGGCAGAAAATGCAGCAGGAATAATTTCCAGAAACTGTGGATAGTCAGCACTGTTAACTTAGTGGTACAGATGGAGCCTGAGAGTCTCCACTTAAACAGGAGAAATGGGTGCTTTGTCATGAACATCAAAAGTAGATAATTCACATCTTTAGCTACTTATTTCTCTTATTAAAGAGGCTTTGAAAGTTTGAGGAGAGAGTAGGAGAGAGACAGACATCTACATGGTAGAAATCCAAAGGTAGATGGGATGAATGTTTCTGACCTCACAGCTACACTTGTACCATAATGTCCCATATTAAGGTCAGTGGAACTTAATTTATAGCTTAGTTTTACACATGCACTTCAAATGTCCTTCATGTCCATCAATGATTTCTAAAATCAAGGCCAGCTCTTTTAATCCTGTTTTCAGTGAAGCTAAGGGCAAATTCCCATTTCTTCATTGGCCCCTGGATTTCCTTGTTAAGGTTCAAGTCTCCAAATGAGAGATGCTCCTTTTAATTGGATTAGTCACCAGTGTCTCTGCTGATAGGCAGCAGAGACTGAGAAAAACAATTATAACTCTGATATTCTGGACAGCTCTGCTACTCTAGCTCTCCCCCAGCATCAGAAGAATTGGCAGTTCTTAGAAGAAAGTCCATGCTAAATTAGGAAGTGTTCCTTTCTGCTCTATATTAACAGCTTGCAAGCAGCAGGAGACCAAAGAGTTTTGCTCTATGAATTATTTTTTTTTAAATGCAGAGAATTAGTTCTTTTCTTGTTCTCTATTTTTATTGCAACACTTTTGCCAAGACTCCATATGCCAAGATGTAATTAGCTTTCAGAGAAGACATTTGCAGATCTGGCACAGACCATGGATAGTTTAACAGCTTCTTTTCTGCTTCTTCTGATTATTAAGCAGGAGCATATAATTGCTTGTGACTTCTTTCAATGCATCTCCAGAGTTTAAATCATTTTTCAGAATTAAATAAATATTTAAAAAAATCAGATTAACACAAATAGTATTCAAAGAAGATATTTTAGGCACATAGAAAGTCAGGAATTCCTACAATTATGTGGTTCATTTCAGTGCAAATCCAGCCCTATCTTTTAATTATGCATATATTCATTCTCTCTCTTTCTATATAAAGATGCCAGGTGTGTGCACTAGAGAAGAGCTGATTTTCTGAGGGCCACCATGTCTTTTGGTATTCCTTGTCTCTGGAGTGCTTAATATCCCATTCATTTCTCTTTTCATGTTATGGCTTTTAATTTGCTCAGCAATTTGTTCTTAACCAGACATCTGGAGCTAGCACAATATTTTCAATCAGCTTGAAGATCATTGGAAGCATTGAAAATTTTTACTGATGTCACTGCTTTCCACATCACCCATGGTACAAGCCATAACTTCATCAGCTCCTCCAGGCTGGCTGGTCCTGTTTTACTGCCCACCATCATCTGAGCCAAGTGCAAAGGATACAAAACCTCACAGCCATGGTGATACTCCCCATATTGCACTGGAACAAGCCTGCAGACAGGAATGAGGTAAATCAGCCTCACTTCTGGACAGGCTGAGGGTAAAGGAATGTCTGACTCCCAGATGGAACCTGCTGGAAGCTGCATGACCAGTGATGCATTGACTAGGGATCTCCTATGCAAAGAGTCCCTCTCTGACTGCAACAGCTCTGTGAACAGCTTCTGCAAAGACGTCTGGATCTTTTTGATGAATTTTCCACAGCACATCTTCACCTCTGTTGGCTGGACCACCCTTGGCTCCGTGAGCCTGTGTTCTCAAAAGTGACAGGTACTTTGAAGGACTTTTTCCCACACTTCTTGTCTGGCTCTTCCACACATTCATCTTCTGGCTCCTGTGCAAAAGCAGCAGCCAGTGGGACTTGCAAGAACTGCTCTCAATGGCAGTGAACCCCCTTTACTGTTTCCCATCAGAAAAAAAAAAAACACTGAAAGCTATTTTACTTCTGTAAGACTGTCAGGAGCTGGACTCAGTGATCCTGGTGGGTCCCCTCCAGCTCAGGATAGTCTGTGATTCTGCACATATTGGATAGTACATTGTTAGAAGACATAGTGGCACAGTGGGGACAAACTGGTGTAGCAACCTTGTGTAGGCCATGCATAGGCATGAGGCTGCTCTGTGCATTGCAGGAGAGTTCTTAGGATGTGCTGCAGTTCATGCAAAGACCTGACTAAGTGTCATGGAGGTAAAGTTTGGCTGAGGTAGGAAAAGACACTTGAAAAATCACAGACTCACAGAATTGCTGGGGTTGAGAATCATCCAGTTCCAAATCCTCTTCATGGCAGGGTGTGGGAACCCAGGACATTCCTCTGGCAGTCCAGGATGGCCAGGACCCCTGACAGGGTGCTCAGAGACCCTGGCACAGAGCCCAAAACACCTGTGGATTTGATTTTGACCTGTGGAGCAAATGACCAACCTTATATGAAAATCAGCAAGCCACAACAGTTTCAGTAGAATATTAGTGAAGTTATCATGGGGTGGAAAAGTGGATTTTGGGGTTTCTGGTATGGGGGTTCAGGAGGCAAGATGGAGGGAACTGGGTGTGTCCAGCCTTTCTCCTTCTTCTTCTTGGCCTCCATCTTCTGCTGTGATGTTGGCACTTTTGGATTGGTTTAGAGTAGAAGCTCACTGTCTAACATAGGTGGTAGGTATTGGAACATAATTGTAAATATTGTACATGCAGTTTTTAGTATAAAGACATAACACTGCCCTGGGGGCAGGCAGAGTGCCTGGGACTGTCCTGCTGGATGGACCTCGGCAGGGCAGGAGAAAATTTTTTATAGATAAGATACAATAAACAACCTTGAAACCAAGAACTGAAGAGCTCTGATTCCTTCTTCAAGTGCTGGGCTGGGAAAGGAGACTTTCTAACTTTTCTCAGGGTCACTCTGACCAGCTAGAGATCCCGACAGCAGGGCTGCCATCCACTAGATCAGGATGCTCAGGACCCCTTCCAATCTGTCCTTGAACACTTTCAGTGACAGGGCATCCACAACTTCTCTGGGCAACCTATTCTGCTGCTGAATTAAACAAACCCTCAATTAAAATGGAGTGTTTGCATATGTTCAACCTAAAGACTGCTTAGGATTTTAAACCAAAAAGGGTGACTTGACCTGAATACATGGACGACATAACAAAATTCAATTTCTTTCACAAAATACCTAACTGAAATGTTTTGCTGCTTGACTGCACCTTGGCAATGCACCCAGAGGGGAAAAAAAGGGATCTTGATTTGCTCAGCAACTTAATATGTAGAGTTATCAAACAGAAAAGATGTCAGTGTTCACTGAGCTGGTAACAGAGACTAATCCACTGCAAAGCTGGAAAAAATATCTTGGGTCTTACATAATCTGGACAGCTCGGTTTTCAAAGGGATGTGTTTCTGTATGTCAGAAAGTTAGGCTCTGATTAATAAGGCATTTAACATAAATGACATGGTTTTGACAAAGGAAAATGACAAACAAGCAGAATGTGATGCCTCCCCTGCCCTTTGGCTCCCTCCAAAGACTTTTTCAAATCCCATACTAATTAGATGCATGTGCAAACAACTGATGTGTTTTGCCTTTAACAAGCAAAGGCTTGTTTTCTGTGAGTTAATTTCCCCAAAAATTCATTCAGATTCTCTTGTCCTATCCACAGGAAGGGATGTTAAGGATGGCTGAGTACCATGGATCACCTGCCTTCAACATTTTGGTGTCCCTCCCCAGCTGATCCCCACCTCCTGAAGAGCTCAAGATGAGGCAACCACTGTCAGATTCTATCCATTACAACCAGCTGAAATTCTTCAAACAAGTGCCTGGGATGCTGCAGGCTTTTTTCACATCTCCCGAATGGACATCCAAACCAGAAGGCTGGCTGTCATCACAAGAATAAGGGGCTATGGATATTGCACTGGAAGCTTCTGGTAAGCCATGGATGTTTGATCTAAAGAGCATCCTACTCATGAGCCAGCACACCCAGCTCTCCACATGTCCCCTCCTCCCATTCACCTTCACCCTTTCTGTGCATCCTCATCCTGTGCATGTCTGAAGAGTGTGGAAAATGTGGGTTTTTTTCAGACTGCCATAGTAGGGACAGTACAGGTCTCTCTATTATCACCACTGCAGGAGAAATTTTGTTGCCTTAAAACTCAAATACTCCCACTTCAAAACAGGAAGCAGACAGAGGGAGGACCATGACCAGGTAACTACACCAACCCTGTGAGGATTATAGAATCACTTTATAAGCAAGAAGCAGGCATAAGTGACCTCAGGAAGCTGCAGGGTATATTCCAAGCTAAAACAAAAAGAAAAATAACATAAACAGGGGCAATAAGGACAAAACTTTTAGCAAGGCCTTTGTTTGGATCTGAATACAACACCAGGAACCAGGCTAGAGCAGCAGTAAGGCTGAAGGTTGAGCCCCCACACTGCTGTCAGCTCTGCATGGGTGCCTTTCTGTGCAACATGTGGAGCTCTGCACTGTGGGAAATGGATTTGTAGAGAGCTGTCAGGGCCTGACAGAAGGCCCCCACAGGATGCATCTGTATGCAAACTTTGAGATAAGAAATGCTGACTCAGAAATGCCATGGAATAGGAAAGATATTGTTGAGAGAGAAATGGAGCTAGAAAAAAAGTTTTGAAGGATTTACTTGCAAATAAGACTGGATACTTTGGAGAAATAGAACTTTGAAAGATGCATTGTAGTGGGACCCACGAGGGGTAGTTTTAGATGATTGGCTTTAGTTTTAGATGATTGGCTTTAAGGCATCTACAGGATGGAGTGGCAAAAAGTTGATAGGCCAAGATACATTTATAGTGTCATGTAATTAGGAGATAGTTGGCTTCTGATTGTGATGGTGTGAACTATAACATCTCTATTGTCTCACCCTTCTCATGAGACTGAAAATGGAATAAAAGTTTTTAGACTGCCTCTCAGTTGCCCCATCCCTGGGTCAGGAAAAGGGCATTTTCCAACACTGCACAGCCTGGAAGATGCCTACAGGGTGGTGATGAAGGAACCAGGACCTCCAGCAGCACTACTGACTGGGTAGACATGGCAGGAGTAAGAGACAGTGAAGGAAAAAGCAGGAGAAAGAAAGATCAGCAGTCCTCTCCTTCCCAGGCCACATTGAGGGTTAAATTATTCACTTGATGGGCAATGTGAGGATGAAGGCAGTAGAACTGACACAGCAGAGACCCACAGCAACAGCAGTCATTAGGATGTTACTGGTTTAAAGCATGGTGGGGGAGAATGCATTTGTCACTAAGTCATGGATGGCATGGGAGGAGCAGCACCAGCTGGCATCACTTCTGTTGGATTCTGCAGCTCCTGAGATATGGCTGCAAACACGGGTGAGACACAGGGCCCCATCAGGCTCCTACAAGGGTTGGATATTCTTCATCAGGATGGACTTTGTTTATCTGCACTGTCACAGAGTAGAGCTGCTGTCCTCAATTCAAGCAAATTTGTGAAATAGAATGAAGAGTCTCTTGCACACAGAGAAAGCTGGTGAAAGGGCTGCAAGGCACATCCTGTGAGGAGAGGCTGAGGGCTCTGGGCTTGTCTGGTTTGGAGAAGGCTGAGGAGAAACGTCATTGCTCTCCAGCAGCTTCTGGATGGGGTGAAGGCAAGGGGGAGGGATGAGCTCTTCTCCCTGGGATCCAAGTGACAGGATCCATGGGAAGGGTTCAAGTTGTGTCAAGGAGGTCAGAAAGGACATTGAGAAGATGGATTTCTTTACTGAGAGGATCAAAGACTTGAGCAGGCTTTCTAGAGAGGTGATCAATATCTTAGGCCTGTCACTGTTTAAGAGGCATTTGGACAATGCCCTTCACAACATGCTTTAAATTTTGGTGAGCCCTGAATTCATTGGGCAGTTGGACTAAATGGTTCTTCCAGCCAAACCAGTCTGCTCTCTTCTGTTCTATTAATTTCTGTTCTACTCTATCCTATCCTATTCTATTCTTCTCATCCCACTTGTGTGGGGTTTGACACATACAACCTTAAAGGTGCATCAATGGATTTATATGCATAAGTTCTGCCAAATGAATTTTGTGAGACCTTGTCTCCAAGGATTCAACATCTATGCAAGGAGTGCAGCTGAATTTCTCTGTCTGTCTGGTGTTGAAATGCCAGAACAAAGGAGGAGACCAATGAGAATCACTCAAGTTCACAAGGATTTAGTGAAAGAATTTTTCATCTCCTCTATTCAGACCACAACTCTTTCTCCTGACTGATGTTCTCAGGTTCACTGATGTATTTGCCATTTAAAAAGCTATTTTTAAACCCCCAAGTCATGCTTCACTCCAAAATTCTTTACAATGGAATTCACAATGAGTTTCTTGACTAAGATCTAAACAACTCCTGCATTTTTTATTGTCTGCCATATTTCTATACCACACTATCAGAATAATCAAGGTTAAACTGCCAAGGTCTGAATCTTCTGACAGAGTGCAGTAATAAATTTATTGGAGACACTGTAATTGCTTCACCCTGAAATGCCAATGAATATGTTGAATATTGTAGAGCTTCTCACTGCCCTCTTACCATTTCCCAGAAAGATATATTATATGCAGATACTCATCTGTTAATTGTCATGCAGTCAAAGGCATGCAAATTATGTAAAGGTGCATCTACCAAAGAGTATTAACATGCAAATTTTAAGTTCTTTCAAGTCTAAAGGGAACAAGAACATTCAGCTCTTTCTAGTTCCAGTGTAAAATAAGAGTTTATTGGCTTTAAAAAATAATTTTAAAATAATTTGAATATGGACTCCTAAAGGTAAAAGTAAAAATGTGTACCTGTAATTATTGGAGAACTTCTCTGCTGGAGTGACCTTTCAATTGAAAATTATATTTTTGAAATACATTGTACAGCCAGATTGAAGTGGAAATGAGGAAGTCCCAACAATTTACTCTCAAGAGGCGACATAGACAAAAATGCTTGAAGGGATTTTTGCACTTAGTGCCTTTGGCATCTCAGCATGTTCTCCTTTCTCCTCACCTCCAGTCCAGAAGAAGGAAAGACACTATCTCCTCTGCTTTATCTGCAAGTGGTGGTGTCTTTTTTCATCTCATCTGCCTTCTAGGAAATAAATCTTGTGCATTTACCTCATCTGACTCGATAAATACTGCATGGGAAGTAAGAAAGTATTTTGTGTTTTTTGAAGACATGTTCTCGAAATTCTTGCTTTTGTGTTTTGTGACCAGTCCCTGTCCAGCATAAATCAGAAATTCTGCTGTATTCTACTTTCTGTTTATATATTTCCACATATCCAAACCAAGTTTTTAAGCAAGAACTGGTGAGTTCAAGTTTAAATTTATCCAAGGAAATGATGAAAGATAGGGTCTGATCACTTACTGAAAAAGTGGAAAATCATTGCCCTCCAAAAGCATCTCACACTAGATACTAAATACAAAAACAATTGAAATAGCCAGTCATTTGAAAGTTTTACTGTCAATATTTCAACTCAAATAGAAATACTTTTACTGAGCCTATGGAAAAGGATGTTCTAGTTGATAGAAGGCATTCATTTTTTCAGAAAGCTTCTGACAAGGTTGAAAGATTAGGAAAAGGAATTAAGCTGTCATGGCATAAAAAGAAAGGTCAGCTCAAGGATAAAGAATTTCTTAAAGACAGGCAACAGAGTAAAAATAAAGAGTTTTCACAATGGAGGATTATCTGTGGATCCCTAGAGAGACCTAGGCTCAAAGTTGAGCTGCTCAACACCTTCTCAAACAGTCCAGAAAAAGAGATGAACAATGAGATGATAGTATTTGCTAAAATAAATGTTGAGGTGATAAAATGGCTTGCAGGAATCATATCTCAGACTGCCTGAGAAGAGCACAAAAATGTCTGAAAATCCCAAGGAGTTGAGTGACTGAAGGAAACAATAGCTCAATATCTCCTAATACAAAGGGGAAGATAACTCTACCTAAACCTGCTTGATCTGTCAGTACACAGTGGCAGGTTCTTGTCTAGCTATTGAAACTCGGGAAATAAAACCCGAGCTCCCTGCAGGCAGTTTCATAAATATGTGGGCACAGTGCTTGGCAGCATTCAAAAGATAAGAGACCATTAGGAATCTGTAGGAAAGTGAGAGATAACATGGTGCTGTGTAAAACCACAGGGCAAGCACTTTGATTCTGCCCCACTGTGTCCTGGATGTGACAGAAGTAGAAAAGGTTCTGAGGAAAACAACAGGCTGAATCAAAGGAACTGGGAATCCCCAAGGATATGTTGATAGGCCTAAAATAAACTAAGGCCAATATTTACAGGATGCATAATTAAAGCTTGTAGCCACAGGATAAAGGATGGAGGTTTATAAGCATAGTTAGTGTGAAATAACAGCAACAGAGGTTCCCAGAGGAGTGTTCCATCAAAGATAATTGCATGGCAGCCCCCTAGGTCAGACTTTCCTTTAGCTGCTGTCTGAGATTGTGTCAGGGAAGGATCTCTCTTTTCAAAATTTCTTGTACAGATCATGGTCAAGTCTTCCCAGCAGGGTGTGCAAAATTGAATTTTGCCTCTCCCAGAATGAGAGGAAGGGGCTGGACTGGGTTGGAGTGTGGAAGAGAACCTGCCTGCCTCAAGGGTTAGCAGGTGTGATGGGGCAGCCACACACAGCCCTCCAGAGCAGTGGGAGATTGTTACTCCCTGTATTTGCTGGCCCAGAAATGTCCTGCTTGAACCAAAGCACATCTTGGGCCAATTGGGCTTCTGGCTTGGCTTCATCTGGTCTCCCTTGCACCTACTGCTGTGGGCAATGGCAAAAAAATTCATTGGGGAATTTGTGCCTCCTGCCCTCAAGTGATAGGCTTCTGAATTATATTCTCATCTCTGCCACTGCTGGGTTGAGTGATTGAGGCTTATCACTTTATCCAAAATTCTTCATATGATCACTCATAAGATGAGCATATATTTTCCCAGTTTTGACTCATAGTTCACCAATAGTTTCAGCACCAATTAAGCTGAAGTTGGGAAGCTTTCAGGGCTCCTCAGGAAGTGAGTAGAGATAAAACAGTAGAGCTCAGCCCTTCCTGGGAAACTGCAGGATATGATATATGAGGTCCTGAAGTAAGGCACCTGTGGATCATCTTGACAATAAACCATGCTAGATGCAGAATTTAAGAGTTAGTTTGTACATCAAGCTGTTCACTCCAATTCCTTTAGCAAAAATGATAAGAGCTCCTATGAACTCTAACCAAGAACTCTAAAATGAGCATGAAAGACACAAACCAGCCCCACATTCTCATGGCCTGGAAATGGACAGGTGGAGTCTGGTTTAGTTCAAGACTGGATGGCAGTTTTGAAGTAGGTCTCCATTTGTTGTTCCCCTCTCTGCAATGTCAGGGAACAGATTTTTAGAACCACCTGAGCAGACCCACTGTGTCATGGTACAAAAGCAGTGAGAACACTATGCAGGACAAGAAATGGGGAGAACATTCATGCTTGTGTTCACACACAGCTGTTCCTTCCTCAGACAGACTGAGCAATACCTGGGGTTTTCTTTCCCAATCTGAGTAAAAGTCCAGGCCAAAGAATACTACATAAAGTCTTTACAGCCAAATGGAACCTGGAACCTCAGTCTGTCTGACCAAACTATGCATCTTTCTTTTCAAGATCCCAGTGATAAATTCAAGATCTGGTATTTCAAGAGCTAATAGTTGCTTAAACTAATTTCACAGCTCATTTAATAGGCAGAATTCTCTGTCTCTGACCACATGCGGTAATTTTCTTTACTCCTGTGGTTCAGATATATCCAGTAATAAAATCCCTCCTACTTGAGTCCTGAGCTGATTTAAATGGTCATTTTTGCCAGCTGTCCTTGAATCTTCTACACTGAATCCTGAATTAATACAAGAGGAAAGAAAAAAGAACTTCTTTGTCTATCAAAAGAACATGAACTAGATTTGAGGTTTTCAGTGATGAGATAGCAGGTTTGAGCTGACCCAGAGAAATTCATTTGTCTGGATAACTGTGACTTCCATGCCACACATTTCTCTACTACTTATGAGCAAATATTTGACTGAGTAATCCCTTTGAAACAGTCATTAAAAAGCTTCCCTCAGTCATTAAACCCTTTCATTGCCTCATTAATTCTAGCAGTATAATCTGTTTTTGATTAACCAGGTTGTTAAGCATCCAGTGTCAAACACTGATAAAGAGGGAGAATTTGCTTTACAGATCACAGACATGTAATTATGTATCTCAACACAGCTGATAAAGTGTGAGAAATTACCTGAAACCCCCCCAGCACATTAGCACCAAGTAATCTGTGACACCTTCACAACAATAGGTGCATAACAACATGTCACAGGAGCCTTTGATACTTTTGAGAATGTTCAGACTGAAACTCAAGTTTTGTATGATAGAAACTGAAAAAAATTAATTAATCTATCAAAGATACTCTAGAGCTATACTGGAGGCACACTTGGAAAAGTTTTAAGAATGTTTGACAGTGACTTAGTTTCACACATGAATTCCCAGATTGAGCTAAAGTGTAGGCATAAATTTAAAAAGGCAAGCATTTTTATTTAGCATATTGAAAAATAATTTTAGTGAGATGAATATAGCTTTTACTACAGACAGAAGGAAGGGTGACACTTTAAAGCATTTAAATAGCTGAAGCTGTAACTAGATACTGAGCAGAAGCACACATAAGGAAGTTCTGGAAATGGTGCAGGATATCAGCATCTTTAAATATTCAGAAACACAGTACAGAGTCTTAGGTTCATGGAAATTTAAAAAAATGAGTGAAAAAAAATGGACTTGATTCCCTTAGAGGATTTCTACTGCAGAATGGAGTTTGGTGCAGAAAAAGCAGACAGCTTGGATTTCTTCTGTAGCTGATGTCATGTTTCACTTCAGCTACCCTTTATAGGTGCCTGATAAATCTCCATGGGTGCTTTCCCTTTGAAAATTTTTATACTGATGATGCACTTTCATTTTAAATATGGAAGCATATTGGAACTTTATTATCAATCTCAGTGAAATCCTTAATTAAAAAGTCAGATGGCTGCCTGCCTTGTTGTAAAACCAGAGGAGCCAACACTAATTTATGTACACTGTCAAACAGGCATAATTATGCTGCTGGTAGACTTGCAGATGGTTAGCAGCAAGAGCCCAAAAACAAGGGTCAAAACATAAGCACAGGTCGCATCTTTCTAGCCAAATGTTCACCGGTCAGCTCTTCTATACACATATTTCCTATGAAGTTTCTGAGGAGGAAGGTGTTTATTGTTTAGAGCTGTGGGGTTTTTAAGTGCTTCTGTTTATATGATACATGCTATAACTTCTGAGATCTTTTTTTGCCCAGACATTCAGGCTGTACTACATGAGAGTTGTATTTCCAGGAACAGAAGTAAAACCCCCAGTGTAGACCTGGTTCTTATGATTTTCCTATGCATCATGCTAGAAAAGCTGTTGTCAAATATCCGAAAAGTGATTTGTAAGTTGAACCACCTCCATATAGTGCCCTGTACGGGAAAACTGACACTTTGTGCCGATCTGAACTCATCCAAGGGCAAACTATTATGCTGACACCTAGGCAAAGCAGAGGGCTGGTTCTGTGCTATCCCATCTCCTTAAGGGAATGGGCTTAGACTCCTGATCCCTGGCCAATTCCCACCACATCAGGGCTTCTCTATGAAGAGCTGTGGAGTTTCTTTAAATGGATCTGTGGCTCACATTTCTGTGCTCTGTGTAAAGGAATGGTTGCTGTTTTTTGTAGGGTTTGTAAGGCAGAAGAACCTATGCCCAGTCTGTCTAACATGATTTCCTGTTTTCCCTGCTCTTTCTAATGTCTGTTTTATAATTAGCTCAGATAATCCATGGTGATTGTGAAACCAACAGACTGTAAACAGTCTCCAGAACTGATGTACTCTATGGCTCTCACAGAGTTTTGACTGTGACATGTTTGATGAAGGAACAATTTGTACAAAACCTGCCTCAGAGAGATCCCACCTGATTATTAGATAGTTCCAGTGCACAACAGTGCAACCAAGAGCAGCACTTCTGGCACTAATAATATCTTTTATCATTTCTGCTTTTTAAAAAGTAAAACATGAACTGTCACTCTGAGTAAGCTGTGTTTTCTAAATTGTCATATCTTTTGTCCCTGTTAATTCATATGCTGTTTTCTTAGATTTCAGCTTCATTGAGCTTTCACTCTGCCTGGGTGTATCAGAGGTGGAAGGAGAAAATTGGTTCTGTCAGTATTGCTCAGGTGCTGCAAATGAGAACAATAAACTTCAGCATGCTACAGATGGCTCTGCAACAGAAGAAACACATTTATTCACAAATAATTTGCAATTAAACTGTGAATAGGTGATGCCCAGTGACAGCACCAGAGACAGTGGGCACAGGCTGAACACGGGAGATCCCTCTGAACATCAGGAAACATTTTTTGTACTGTGAGGGTGACCAGGTGCCTGCACATGTCACCCAGGGAGGCTGTGAATTCTCCCTCCCTGCAGATATTGTAAAGCCATCTGTATGTGGTCCTGGACAACATGCTCCAGTTTAAACAGGGAAGTTGAACCAGATGACCATCACAGGCTCTTCCAACCCTGAACATTCTGTGAGGCTGTGATTTGGTTTGGGTGAAGTCACTCAGCCCAGCACTGACAGCAAACACCTGGCCTTTAGCAACTGCTCAGAAAAACACTAATGCTCAGGCTCCCTACATCTTTCTTTCATATACATTAACCAGTAAAAAATGTATTTGCTTCCAGTTCCCCTTTCCGGGAACTATCATGTGAAATATGCAGTGGGAAAGCATATTTTGCATGTCCAGTACTGCTACTCATATATAATATACTCTTATTGAGTATATTCAGAAATCTAAGACTAAAAGACTTTTTGGTAGTTTTGAACCAAGTTTGCTATTTTATTGCACATTGTTCTGCACTACAACTGTAACTGGAAGTGCAAGATAGCTTTATCCTGTCATAGTGTAACAGATTCCCTTCTCCTGTTGCTTTTTTTTACCAAGATGAATCAATTTAGTGCTGGAGGGAAATGGACACTTTCTGTTTTGTGCATCAACAAAATCTCATTTTGATGGCAAATCTAAAACTTACATCCCATCCCAATTTTAGAACAAGAGGAAGATTTTGTGGCAAATCCAAGAGCATTCCTGAAGCATTACACATCTTTCCTCTCAGTACTGCTAGAATTTGTCATTAACCCCATCCATCTCCTGTCTACTGGATGATGAGTAAATCCATCAACTGCATGCTGCTAAAATTCCTCCAGTCATCTACTTAGAGGTGAAATATCACAACACACACTCAGTGCTTTCTGAAATTTTAATCTGCTTAACCCAATTACATAGTAAGAGATAATGCTGTATGTACAACTGCTGAGTCTGCAGGGGTAGAATGCAGCAAGTGGCAAATCAAAAAGCAGCATTTTTTTGTCTCCTCTAAGTATGAGAATTGTGCTCCAGATGCACAATGGCTTTGATCAGCTGCCATGTCCTTAACTGTGGGGGACAATGCTGGAGTTTCCTTCCTCAGTCTTCCTTTCTCTGGTGGGGGCTCTGACTACCTTTCATTCCTTTTGTTTTCTTCTAATTTTCACTATACAGGGGATATTTTATCTTTGTTGTGTGATTTTTTTATCTGGCTGCATGTCCTTTGTCCTCTTTTGTCATCTTTTCTCAAAAATACATTGCAGTAATCAGAAATTTTGTGTTTATGCTCTTGAGGTGTCATCTTGTGCTTGTGCACTTTGTCCCTCTGTGATCAACCTCTCCTTGAAACAATTCTGTCTTCAGTAGTTTGAAGAATGTTTTGGGTACCTACCATTAATTTTCCTATGAGGTGTAATTGTAGCTCAATACTTTTTTTTCCCCCCAAAAGCAGAGCAGTATCTATTCACAATGAAATCAGATGAAAAAGAGAACTGAGTTGGAATGGGGAAAGATACAATCATGTTATCCTTTGGTTTGTCATTAGAGATAAATTTTTATAGATCTCTTTATGAAAAAATAAAATAACCTTACCAGACCAGGCTGCATGGATACCTCTGTTTTCCACAACTGTGTGAAACTCTTGCAAGGTTCACCCATATTGGCTGAAGGTTTCAAAGGTTGGTTGTCCCTACAAGATTTATAGAAATAAGCAGTGAAGAAAAAGAGGAAATCCTGTAAAAGGTTCACTTAGAAGCATCAGGAAATCCTCAGAGCAATCAATAAAATTACAGGAAATTAAAAAAATTTGGATCTGCTGCCAAAATTTACTGATTTTTCTCTTCACAAAAGTGGTGGAGCCTTTTATCTTCATCTATCCCAAGGTCAGCAAAACTCATACTTCTGAAACAAAAGGAAGTAGGCATGAAAGGAATAAAAACATAAATTGTCCATCTGATTGGTAAAAATTACTTCACCTGTTGGGCTGCACAGTTTCATGAAACAGCATCAACTTTTAGGACTCCCAGGCTCTCCCTGGGCTGCAAGGGGGTCTGTTCCTTGGGGATTTCTCTGGGGCTACCAGGGGGGATCCCTTTCTGAGCCTGCAGCCCTTCTGCCCTCCTCCTCCTCCAGCTCCCCTTGGGGTCCCTCCTCAGCTCCTCCTCCTGTACCGCTGTCACCTTTGGCCCTTGCTGGAACCTGTTTGTCCCCAGGATCCTGCAGCCCCACTGCCACCCCCAGGGCAGGAACACCCTGTGCCACCTCAAATACAGAACCTTGATGTGCAATCTAGAAATGATCCATGCTCGCCTTATGGGCATATTACTACTCAGTGAGATCAAGAGATAAAATTTAATATGTCTTGTCCATATTAGCTGGCAAAGACAGGCATTTCTAGTGAATTGGGCATATTGCAAAAGCAGTTGATGTTTTTATACTCCATTAACCAGAGCAGAGCTGATTAAATATGTTTCAGGGCTCAGAGGCTTGTATCATTGAAGAATTTATTCTGGGGTTGGAAAAGTTGAGTCAGTGCAAAAGTAAAATCCAAGATGATATGACGTCCATCAGATAATGCCCAAATTCAACTTTGGTTTATGTCTTTGAGATATATAAATTTTCTTTTCAGCTTTTAGTATATCCAGCATTAGTATGAAACTTCATTTTTTTACCCTATATCCATTTCAAATTGCAACCGAAGAAAATGCATCGGTTCAAGCCATCAGCCTAAGCTAATGGATATTTTCTGCTTCTCTTCAGTGCACTTTAAGATAGACTATTTATCTTTATCTTACATTAAACATCTGTGAAGAACTATAAAACACTTTAGAGTGGCTAAAAATTCCCAGAATTCAATGGGAATATTTTCATTCAAACTGCTGAGGTTTTTGCACGATGTTTTTCACAATTAGGGACACAACACTTTCAAAGGCTGTGTTATCAATGTGACGGTGCTGAGGATACTGTGGGCACTATCTGAGCTTAGACAGTGTTCAGTTATACTGCAACTCATTAATCTTCTATCTTGAGGATGAAAACAAGTTTTAACCAGAAAATATTATTTGCTTCTTCCTGAACTTGCTTGCTCTTGACTAAAAGCAAAAGCTGATTTTAATCTGAAGTATTTTGTCTTGCAAATGAAGTCTTCCATTATAAACAATTACAAATGCATAAGCAAGGTAATGTAGATCACTCAACTTACTTTTTTTCTTGAAGTTTCTCTTTATTTTTTCCCAAAATCTTCAAGAAGTGGGATTATTAGGAAAGCTCCAGAATCCAGGAGCTGTGCATTATGCTGAAGATTGAGTCATGAATGGTAAATTACAGCAATATCTCTCACTCCAACCATACCCTTTTCTTCTACTGTTGTCTGTTATGAAAATGAAAACACTGAAGGAGTACACAGAGATTTTTCCCATCCTTAGTTTAATGAGAAAAATGATAACTCTTGATACAAGTGCTTTATTCCTTCCTTTTCTCTTTTTCTACAGCATTGGGTCATCTCTCAACACAGACAGTAAATTGTTTGAAGAAATTACAATCTCTGATATAAGGCCCCAATTCTAATTTCAGAGCTACTAAGTAAACAATCTAGAAAAAACAATTTATATAGCAATATACTAACAGAAAACTAACTAGCAGAAAACACCAGCATAAAAAAGTTAGTGATAGGAAATATAATGTTATTCCCAACTTCAGCTCTATTTTATTTATACATGGGGTCATGAATTCAACACAAGCATTCACATTACTTATAGAGGGGATATTTTACAATGTTTCAAATTAAGGGAGGAACATCTTCGTTATTTTCAAAATCATAGGAGCTCTTCTTAGCCTCAGTAACCTTCTGTGGTTGGAGCTTTATAGGTCCCTGTCCAGTTAGTTCCTTTTCTTGGACTATCTTTGTCACATCAGGGAATGAATATTTACTAGGATCCACTTCCAACTTCTCAACTTGTCCACTCCTGAGACAAGAGGGAAATAAATGGAAAAAAACATAATTTGAGTGTCAAATATAGGAGAACTGTTTGAATTTATTATGTGATTCTCTGGTTCTATTTTGGGTGCCTGCCTATAAACACATGGTATGAGAGTTGTTACTGAGTCCAATTAAACCAGGGTTAAGAGTTCTTCTAACTTGAGAATTGATTGCTAAATAAAAACCCTAAGTGCAAACACATGAAAGTAATACAAAATCTCTAAGATTTTGTACAAAAGAATCACTGGTCTCCAACTTCAAAAGTTAATTTTAGATAGCTGTAATACCCTTTATATCAGAACATGGTGACTGCTGGTATCATAGTACAAATCGCTGGCTTTTGATGTAAGATTTTTTTAAATCCAACTGTTTTTTTTATTCTTTTTTTTTTCTGTTCCTTTTTGCACAGTTCCTTCCCACTTACTGTCTATTAATTTCCAGGTGACAGGTCCATCTTTGGAAAACAGAAATACTTGCATTTATAGAGAAAATACAATTTTAGGAACTTATCTGCCTTGATCAGCTAATTTTTGTATTTTGGCAACATGACTCCTCACCATGTTTTTATTATTAAAAAATAAATTAAATTATAAGAAAAGTCAGAGTTTTAACACAATTTTCATATTCTATTGCTATTAAGGATACTCTTTCAGATGACACTTAGAAATGTGTACTGGCCACTCATTAAGGTAACCTATCCGCATCACATGATGATCAAAGATTTGAAACATACTCTCTGTCTTGCAGCATTTAATCTCACTATTTCTAAGAGAGGAGCTCAGTGATTAAATGGAAAAAATCTAACCTGCTTTCATGCAATTTGTAACTGTTTACATGAAAAAATGGCAAAATGGAAATTTAATTGTACAATTATGCTTAATTTCTTCAAATTAGAACATGATTTGTACATCTTTGTACTCCATTTTATACTGAGTCACAGCTCCCAGCTCAGCATTAGAAAAGACAGTGCCTCATCCTTTAGAGATGTGAGAAAATTGTTTACCCAGGAGATCAGAAAGGCTCCTTAGAAATAGAACAAACAAGGGGGAGGCAAAGTCACTGCGTGACAGAATGAATTTTATGGATGACAACACAGAAAATGGAAATTCGAATATAAAGCACAGTAAAAGATTTTAAACTGAAAATACACCATCTTTAGTTGTTAAAACAGGGAGAGTTTTGCAGGGCAGCTTCCAGATTGTGCCAGTGCTTCTCCATCAAGGCTGTGGGAGATGTGAGCAGACACCCCAGCCCTCACTAGGGCAGGGTCCCTGTGCCACTGAAGCAGAGATGCAGAGGGGCTCACGGGAGGGCTCCTCCTCCTCTGTGCCATGCTGAGGAAAGCAGGAGCTCCACAAGAGGCAGTCACCAGCCTAACCACCCCTTTCAGCTCTATGCCACTAGGTTTTTCTTGTACTAAAAGAATAATTTGATCACTTTTTCTGAGCAGAAAACAGCCAGAGAAGATAGATGCTTTAATAACCTGCATAAATCTTTTCCAAATAGCAGCATAAGCAAAAATTACTCTGAGTAGAATTTTATGGGTAATGAAAACAAATATAAGAAAAGTTTTATTTCTTTACCCTAAAAATTCTTCAATTTAAAAAGCTAGATTTTTTTCTGATATTGCACTATACTATTAAATGAAACAAAAAAGTGTTCATTTGTGGCAACATGCTGAAAAATGTTCATCTCCCCAAAAGTAAAGGGCATTTTAGTTTCCTGTGTAATTTACAAAATGTGCTGTGACCTGGAATCACTTTATCATTAGCTGTTGGTGAGATCACAAAGAGAGCAGACCCTTAAACTAATCATTTACCACTAATCTGAGGCACCTCAGAAAAAGCTAAAAAGCATAAACATGAGAATAAATTAGGCTCAGCTTGTGCCTCCATCACATGCTAGAAAAGAACTTCCTTAAATTGAAGTATTTCAATTAGCAGTGGTAGCTCACATTTGTTCAACAACTCTAAAATTGTACAAATTGTCATCCATGAAAACACAATAATGGAGTTTGAATATCTTATTGCTTAGTAGCAGAATAAACTTCAGCATTCCAGAATTGAATTCACAGTGAGTGTCATAAGTAACAATCCACATCAACAAGCTATGACAAGGTTATTGCATCATAAATGCAATTCTCAAAATTGCATTCTCAATTTTGCAACACCACATGTAATCTCAAAGTATGTTAACAACAGGCAACAGGTAAGACTGAGAATCAAGCACAGTGAATTTTTCCAGAAAGGAGGTGGTTTTCATGTACTTACATGAACATGATCAAACACTCTATACGTGTTTAGTAAAGCTCCCCAGTGCTACCCCAGCTACCACAATACAACAACTGGCTGACAGCAAGACTCTGCCAGGCTGAAACCAGTGCAGCTACAGCACAGATCTGCTGCTCTCATCATGCAATCATGCAAAAGAGGCTGGGGATTGATGAGGTCAAGGGTAACCACCTGAACATTTTTTGAAGAACAAGTTTTTCCATGTAATTAACAGAATAAAAATCATCTTGTTGCTGAAGCTCTTCCATGAGCAATGGTACAACAGCTGTTATGGAAACAAAAATACTCTTTGAAGGACCAGCTAGAGAACATACCTGAAAATCTCAGTGTTTGCAAACTATTTCAAGTTCAGGTCTAAAAATAGATGAAGTTCACGGTTTTTGGCACTGCTACCTGCTGCTGAGTGTTCTCTACCTAAAAAATTATGTTCAAACACTAGAGCTCCACACAAAAATAAATTAAATCCTTTATTTCCTCCTGATATTTTTTCCCTTTGAAAGGCTATTTCTACCTCCATACAGTTTGATTAGGCTTTTAATAAATTAAAATTAGAAGACTCCACAAAAAAGAAAGTTTTGCATCAATAGCAACCTGCTGAACAATCTGGTGTGTGATATACGGCATATCTGATAATTTGGTATTTCTTGATAATTTACACTTTTATTTACACAGTCTTTAATCCCCATACTTGATATTTAAATTGCTTGACAGTTATATTTCCCTGTGTCAACTTCTGAATTTCAATAAAATTTAGATTGCTAGAGATTTCTCATATCTTTGATCCAGAATATATGGTTATTGACATGTGACTGAAAGTTTCCTTTCTGGTATCAGGACATAAATATAAAGATGTTTAGGAGTCACAACCAACTGCTTTGAAGAGGCACTTTTTCAAATCTTTTAACACTGTGAATGAAACAGGACAAAAAATCATTATCATCCTAGACAAAGTACAAATAAAAGCTTTTTTTGAATAAAAAAATAGAGTGATTCCAGTATATGGAATGACATCTTATTTGAGAGCTTAGAGAAAGACAGTTCTTTATTTAGGCGTGGTAAAAACTGATGGTGAACATAGGACACTCGTCATACTCTGGTCTTAATTTTTGAAATTATAAGCTTAGAAAAAATCTACTAGGTAATCTAAGCAAATAATTATAGTTTTTTAAGTAACTGAAAAATCAATCCCTCTTTCATTGTTTAAGAGACCTTTTAAATCTCTGTATATGTGTGTAATCTGGAATGAAGCTGTCACTGGAGACTTCAGAATCAGTGAGAAGACATGAATACTGGTAGAATCAGATGCATCTCTCAAGGACAGAACAACAGTGAAAAATAACTAACAAAACAGTGGTATATGTTCTGATAAAGAAAAGGCTGACGATATCTAGGCCATTGTGTTCTAAAAGGCAAATATATTTCATGAATAGGATTCATCAGACTGAGAATATTGTTTACCCAGAATATTGTTTACATATGAGAATATGTATATTACTAATGTCCATGTTTTTGAAAATTAGACAGAAAATTATAGCCATTGTGACATTTTCAACTTCACTCTTCCATCCCTTTCCTTCTTTTGAATAATCACTTCAAGATATTAAATTTTAAACTGCTCTTGTCTGCAAGCAAGAAAAATGCTCCAATACCTGCAATATGCAAATTGACTCTGAATTTGTATATGTGACTATAATATCATTTTATTTTCTCTCCTTTCATTGTTATATTTGTCAGACAAACTTGAAATCCTTAAACATTTGGGAAACATATACTGAAATCACACTTTATTCTAGCAAAGTTTTTTCAAAGTTATGGAGTGGTAGAAAGCAACTTTTAAGTCCATCTCTGTCCTCAGACTTGTGTCCTTGTCCAATCTGCACAACCAAAGATAACTTCAGACTGCAGTGATCAGGAACTAACAGAAGTGTTCTCTTGAGAATGCTTCCTCCAGAAGGGCACATTTCTGAAGCCTTCTCACCTTTATTATAGTTAAGGATTGTCAGATGCCAGTGTGCAAATTAGTTTTTAAATCACTTCTGAGGAACCCCACCTTTTGTTCTCCTAATTCGTCAAATGATGGAGATGTACACCCTCTACTTTGATTAGCTCCAGGCCTCTATGAGAATGCAAATGACTCCATCCTTCGAGATTAATGTGAGTAAAAAACATTTTAACATGTTGCTTAGTCATATCTGACTACAGTTTCTGGCTAAGAAGCCAACTGAATTACAGTTCCTATGATTCCTCTTTCCCATACAATATTACTTGAATTCTAAAAGTTCTCAATGTCTTCATGACAGATAGCAAATTTCATTACCAGAAAATATTAATTCTGCAAACTGTTCTGCTCTCAAGATTTGTGATCTAATCCCAGATATTTATCAAAGGCATTATATCTCAATAGAACTGATAATTGACTTCCCATTTGTGATCTTTTCACACATTTACTTATCTGTCATTCAGGCCGCTCTTGAGATACACTTGTCTTTCTTCACATTGAAATGTTTGTGTTTGATATAGACACTGAGAATTTGGGTTCTGAAAGATCCCATAAATCCTCTTGCATCTCTTTCACATCAGTTTGCAACACCAATCAGTTTCTGACCTCATCTCACCTCCCTTCCCAATCCTGAGGAAATAACTCATTTTGTTCTACTGTATTTCTCTTCACAACACAGAGTTCTCTCCCTTCCAACCCATCACATCCCTCTGTGTAAGCTGTAGGAATTTAAGACTGGGGAGATTTTCAGCCATTTATTCTGTGGAAAGGCATTATTCTGACACTTCACAAGGACTGCTTCAAGAATTCAAATTAGAACTTCTCACTCCCAAAGAAAGATTCTTACTCTTCAATCTACAATTTTTCCCACAAATTTTTTCTTTACCTCTTCTCCACCAAAATGAACCAAGCTAAATCAGGGTCATTTAGTAAGAAAGAGCTTTGCAGTATGTTTCATATTCACCAACACTTATATCTCAAGTGAGATGGCTGTAGAGAATTTTTGAAATAATCAATCTTTTATTCTTTATTAGTTAATAAGCAAAGAAGGCTCAACTAAAACCTTCTCCAAGACTTTACTTCTCCAAGAAAAGTAAAGTAATGCTTTCAGTTTATCACTGAAACTGCAAACCATAAAAGAAGTTCTGTTAATGAGTCTTACCATGGCATGTTTGCTAGAAAAAGATTGGAACTAAAATCCAATACAGTAATTAAAACCATTCAAGTTTTCTCAGTCTCAAGTTCAATACAAATGACAGGTAATTTTATATATTTTATGTCTCTCACAATTAGTGAAATTAATCTGAAACTGTTCAGAGGCACTTATGGGCTCACCAGCAGACAGAGGTGGACAATCCAGCTGCATATTTTTCTTTTTTTTCTCCTTAAGAATTCAGATGAAAAAAAACCCAAAACAAACTAAACAAAACAAAACAAAACAAAAAATTGCCAAAAGCCAAACATTATTCACTGCCACTAAGAACTAATTCCAGTGGAATGTAAGTCAGATTTCTAACTAATACATTACATGGTATTCTCTAGAGCATGTGCTGGCTTGGTCACTCAGTGCACTCCTGCAGAGCTAAGATGGGAGAAGACACTTAGGGCACTCAGATTTGCAATGCCTGAACTACTAAGACAGGAATCACCTCTACCTTACATTCCTTATTTCAGTAAAAAATATGTGTATAGATCAGAACTTGTTGATTGGTTTTTAACTCTGCAGAAGTTGCCACTCCATTCCTCTGCCTCTCCAAATCAAACCATTCTCTGGCTACATTTCTCAACCTCTCTGTATATAAAGATCTACAGTAATAAAAAACAAAATAAAAGCAAAAGAAGAAAACTCAAAAAATTAAAGAAAAAAAGTTGTATTCCTAAGAATATTTAATTACTGGAGGAACTCAAATGTGTGTATATTTACATTTAGAGACATTTTGTGTTTAATTTTTTTCTTCTCCAACACGCTAAAGGAAGAATAGTCTAAAGCTGAAGGTATGAGACAAGGATTGTTGACTTTATGTAACTGTTGCTCTTAAGATTTCCAGTACAATTTCAGAAAAGTCAGTTTCTACCTACCTCTTAATTTCCTCTATGCAGCTATGGAGATCTCAGCTTTGGTATCATACAGCTGAACTGTGAGGCCAGTTCCAGTAAAGAATGGCACACCCAGCTACTGCATTAATGGAGGCTTTGTAAATAGAACAGATCGGTCTATTCTTTTTATATTAGTCTGAATATTATAGATCAGCATAATTCCTTTTACAGAAACTTGCCTCTTTGAAGGTGCCATATACAGTTTTGTACACAGTCACAGAAGAAATCTCTCATACATTGCAGAAGTAATGACAGTATCATCATGTAATCTAGCTAACAAGAGTTAAAGAGATTTAAAGCTCTGCATTACAGTTTGGCAGATTATATGTCTGACAGCATTTAGCTAAGACATCTGTAGCTGTCAAGTATAATCACTGTAATGAATGTTCTTCTGTAATCTAAGAGACAACAATTCAGCAAATTTTTAACATCTGGCTAGTCAGCAACTTTTCAGCTAAAGAGGTCAAAACATGCTATTTTTAGAAAGAACTGTAATTCAAAGACTCTTTTCCTACTTCTACTTTTGTGGTATATATTCCTGTAATATTTTAGCCCTCAAAATCTGCAGAAATCATATTATTAAAACTGCACAGAAATCAAACACAAATTTTTGGAATTTCACTATGCCACAGAATATCTCTAGTTCATCAGCTGGCAGGAAAGGGCACCATTTCACATAATTACCTCCATGCTCCCATTATTATTTAAATGTTTACTATGCAGCCAAAACTAAAGGCAGAGAGTTCTAAGGAACCTACAACCCTAGAACCAATTTCCTAGCCCACAAATTGTTTCTTTAACTTATTTTCTTGTAATGCATTTAAAGATTTAGCTGCATTTCTGTGGAAAAACACCATTCTTTTTGCAAAGAAGAATCATAAAATAGACTCACAGAATGGTTTGGGTTTGAAGGGAAATTCACAGGACATCCAGTCCAACCCCTCTGCAATGAGCAAGGCACATCCTCAAGTAAATCCCATTCAACCTGACCTTGAATATTTATAGGGGTGGGGACTCCATCACCTCTCTGGACAGCTGGTGCCAGTGTTTCACTCCCCTCATAACACAATTATTTCTTATACATTTTCCCTCTTTTACTTTAAGACAATTATGCCTTGAAATCTGTCCCCATCTCCTTTACAAGATTCTTTTTAGAGTGAAAGGCTCCTAGAAGGTCTCCCTGAAGCCTTATCTTCCAGACTGAAGAACACAGACTCCCTCAGCCTTTCCTCATACGAGAGGTGCTCCAGTCCTCTGATAATTTTTGTGGCCTTCCTCTAGACTGGCTCCAGCAGATCCATGTCTTTACCAAGGATCCCAGAGCTGGATGAAGAACTCCAGGTGGGGTCTGGGAAAGCAGAGCACAGAGGGAGAATCCCCTCCCTCAGCCTGCTATCCATGCTGCTTTTCATGCCACCCGGGACATGGCTGGATTTCTGGCCTGCAAAGGCACAGTGCCATCTCATGTCAGGGTTTTCATTCACCAGTATCCTCAACTTCTTCTCAATCGCTTCTGTTCTCAGCCTTTATTTATACCAGGGGCTGTCCTAGCCCATATACACCACCTTGCATTTCGAGTGCATTGGGACATATTGCAAAAGCAGTTGATGTTTTTATACTACATTAACAAGAGCAGAGCTGATTAACCATATTTGACCTGGTTAAACCCCATGACATTCACATGAACCCACTCGTCAAGCTAGTCCACATCCCTCTGGATGGCATCCCCCATTCTGGAATGTGAACTGCACCACCCAGCCTGGAAGCACACACAAACGTACTGACAGTGTGCGTGACATGCAAAGCAAATTTCAATTCCTTTCGGGAAGGGAAACAGAATCTTGCGGTTTCAATGGGGACCAATACAGGAATCTTTGGGGCATGACAATGAATTAGATGGCATGCCACGCCTTTTCATGGCTTTGATTTGACCAAGCTTTTTTGATTTTTACTTTTCTTCATATGTATCCATGGCATGTCCATAATATCTTCCCCTCCAAGTTCTGTCTTCCTCCTTCATTTTCCCCCTGCTTTTACAACTTCTGTGAGCTTAAGTTTGGCATGTTTTGGTCCTTTGAACTGCAACTAATAGAATCCCGGTCCATTTTCTTGTAGTCACTAAATTTCCCAAATTTCCCACATTTGTTATGTTTCTCCTCCATTTGCAATTGCTTGATCGGAAACTCCATTGCAGAGTATTTGTAAGTCCTTCTTATTTGATTTGGCCTTCAGCGCGGACCGATTTAGGCAGGCTTTGCTGCATGTGCCTGCACTTGATTGCATATGGTTTAGATGGCTTTGACTTCGGGCAAGATTTTTTAATTTTTTTTTTTCCCAAAGTATCCATGGCATGCCCCTCATATCTTCCCCTCCAAGTTGTGTCTTCCAGTTTGACTTTATCTCTTGCTTTTGCAACATCTGTGAGCATAGTTTTGGCATGTTTTTGTCCTTTGCACTGCACCTGAGAGAATCCCGCTCCATTTTCTTGTAGTCACTACATTTCCCAAATTTCCCACATTTGTTTTTTTTCTCCTCCATTTGGAATTCCTTGGATGGAATCTCCATTGCAGAGTGTTTGTAAGTTCTTCGTATTTGCTTTGGCCTTCAGCGGGGATCCATTTAGGCAGATTTTGCTGCATGTGCCTGCACTTGATCGCATATGCTTTTTATGGCTCTGACTTTGAGAAAGATTCTTCTGATAATTTTTTTACCAAAGTATCCATGGCATGTCCCTCATATCTTCCAATCCGACTTGTGCCTTCCTGTTTGACTATTTCCCTCTCTTTGGCAACATCTGTGAGCATAGTTTTGACATGTTTTTGTCCTTTACACTGCACCTGATTGAATCCCAGTCCATATTCTGGTAGTCACTAAATTTCCCAAAATTCCCACATTTGTTTTTTTTCTCCTCCATTTGCAATTGTTTGAACGGAGTCTCTATTGCAGAGTGTTTGTAAGTCCTTCTTATTTGCTTTGGCCTTCAGCGGGGATCGATTTAGGCAGATTTTGCTGCATGTGCCTGCCCTTGATCGCATATGGTTTAGATGGCTTTGACTGTGGGCAAGATTGTTTTGATTTTCTTTATTTTCCCAAAATTATCCATTGCACCTCCATAATATATTCTCCTCCAAGTTGTGTCGTCCTCCTTCTTTTTCCCCCCGCATTTGCAACTTCAGTTAGCATAGTTTGGGCATGTTTTTGTCCTTTGCACTGCACCTGAGAGAACCCCCGTCCATATTCTGGTAATCACTAAATTTCCCAAATTTCCCACTTGTGTTTTTTTTCTCCTCCATTTGCAATTGCTTGAACGGAGTCTCTATTGCAGAGTGTTTGTAAGTCCTTCTTATTTGCTTTGGCCTTCAGTGGGGATTCATTTAGGCAGATTTTGCTGCATATGCCTGCCCTTGATCGCATATAGTTTAGATGGCTTTGACTGTGGCCAAGATTGTTTTGATTTTCTTTTTTTTCCCCAAAATTATCCATGGCACCTCCATAATATATTCTCCTCCAAGTTGTGTCTTCCTCCTTCTTTTTCCCCCCGCATTTGCAACAACTGTTAGCATAGTTTTGGCATATTTTTTTTTTGTCCTTTGCACTGCACCTGATTGAATCCCGGTCCATTTACTTGTAGTCACTAAATTTCCCAAATTTCCCACATTCGGTTTTTTTCTCCTCCATTTGCAATTGTTTGAACGTAGTCTCTATTCCAGAGTGTTTGTAAGTCCTTCTTATTTGCTTTGGCCTTCAGTGGGGATTCATTTAGGCAGATTTTGCTGCATGTGCCTGCCCTTGATTGCATATGCTTTTGATGGCTTTGACTGTGGGCAAGATTTTTTTAATTTTCTGATTTTTTCCCAAAATTATCCATGGCACCTCCATAATATATTCTCCTCCAAGTTGTGTCTTCCTCCTTCTTTTTCCTCCCGCATTTGCAACTTCTGTTAGCATAGTTTGGGCATGTTTTTGTCCTTTGCACTGCAACTGATTGAATCCCGGTCCATTTTCTTGTAGTCACTAAATTTCCCTAATTTCCCACATTTGTTTTTATTCTCCTCCATTTGCAATTGTTTGAACGGAGTCGCCATTGCAGAGTGTTTGTAAGTCCTTCTTATTTGCTTTGGCCTTCAGCGGGGATCCATTTAGGCAGATTTTGCTGCATGTGCCTGCCCTTGATCGCATATGGTTTACATGGCTTTGACTCTGGGCAAGGTTGTTTTGATTTTCTTTTTTTATCCAAAATTATCCATGGCACCTCCATAATATATTCTCCTCCAAGTTTTGTCGTCCTCCTTTATTTTCACCCCGCTTTTGCAACATCTGTGAGCATAGTTTGGGCATGTTTTTGTCCTTTGCACTGCAACTGATTGAATCCCGGTCCATTTACTTGTAGTCACTAAATTTCCCAAATTTCCCACTTTTGGTTTTTTTTTCCTCCATTTCGAATTCCTTGGATGGAATCTCCATTGCAGAGTGTTTGTAAGTCCTTCTTATTTGCTTTGGCCTTCAGTGGGGATTCATTTAGGCAGATTTTGCTGCATGTGCCTGCCCTTGATTGCATATGCTTTTGATGGCTTTGACTGTGGGCAAGATTTTTTTAATTTTCTGATTTTTTCCCAAAATTATCCATGGCACCTCCATAATATATTCTCCTCCAAGTTGTGTCTTCCTCCTTCTTTTTCCTCCCGCATTTGCAACTTCTGTTAGCATAGTTTGGGCATGTTTTTGTCCTTTGCACTGCAACTGATTGAATCCCGGTCCATTTTCTTGTAGTCACTAAATTTCCCTAATTTCCCACATTTGTTTTTATTCTCCTCCATTTGCAATTGTTTGAACGGAGTCGCCATTGCAGAGTGTTTGTAAGTCCTTCTTATTTGCTTTGGCCTTCAGCGGGGATCCATTTAGGCAGATTTTGCTGCATGTGCCTGCCCTTGATCGCATATGGTTTACATGGCTTTGACTCTGGGCAAGGTTGTTTTGATTTTCTTTTTTTATCCAAAATTATCCATGGCACCTCCATAATATATTCTCCTCCAAGTTTTGTCGTCCTCCTTTATTTTCACCCCGCTTTTGCAACATCTGTGAGCATAGTTTGGGCATGTTTTTGTCCTTTGCACTGCAACTGATTGAATCCCGGTCCATTTACTTGTAGTCACTAAATTTCCCAAATTTCCCACTTTTGGTTTTTTTTTCCTCCATTTCGAATTCCTTGGATGGAATCTCCATTGCAGAGTGTTTGTAAGTCCTTCTTATTTGCTTTGGCCTTTTGCGGGGATTGATTTAGGCAGATTATGCTGCATGTGCCTGCCCTTGATTGCATATGGTTTAGATGGCTTTGACTGTGGGCAAGGTAGTTTTGATTATCTTTTTTTATCCAAAATTATCCATGGCACCTCCATAATATATTCTCCTCCACGTTTTGTCGTCCTCCTTTATTTTCACCCCGCTTTTGCAACATCTGTGAGCATAGTTTGGGCATGTTTTTGTCCTTTGCACTGCAACTGATTGAATCCCGGTCCATTTACTTGTAGTCACTAAATTTCCCAAATTTCCCACTTTTGGTTTTTTTTTCCTCCATTTGCAATTGTTTGAACGGAGTCTCTATTGCAGAGTGTTTGTAAGCCCTTCTTATTTGCTTTGGCCTTCAGCGGGGATTGATTTAGGCAGATTTTGCTGCATGTGCCTGCACTTGATCGCATATGCTTTTTATGGCTCTGACTGTGAGCAAGATTTTACTGATTGTTTTTTTCCCAAAGTATCCATGGCATGTCCCTCATATCTTCCCATCCAACTTGTGTCTTCCTGTTTGACTTTTTCCCTTGCTTTTGCAACATCTGTGAGCATAGTTTGGGCATGTTTTGGTCCTTTGCACTGCAGCTCAATTCCTCAAAAACGATTTTTTGGACACACAAAATCTCCCGATTTTCTGGTTTTTTTCAATTGCATTTCATTTGATCCTATCTCCTTTCCAGAGTGTTTCTTAGCCTTTCTTTTCGTGTTCGCAAGATTCCGTTTCCCTTCCCGAAAGGAAATGAAATTTCCTTTCGGGAAGGGAAACGGAATCTTGCGGTTTCAATGAGGACCAATAGAGGAATCTTGGGGGCATGTCCCTGCACTAGATGGCATGACATGCCTTTTCATGGCTTTGACTTTGAGCAAGATTTTTTGATTGTTTCTTTTTTCCCTCTGTATCCATGGCATGTCCCTCATATCTTCCCCTCCAAGCTTTGTATTCCTCCTTGACTATTTCCCCTGCTTTTGACACATTTGTGAGCATAGTTTGGGCATGTTTTTGTCCTTTGCACTGCACCTGAGAGAATCCCCGTCCATATTCTTGTAGTCACTAAATTTCCCAAATTTCCCACTTTTGTTTTTTTTCTCCTCCAATTGCAATTGCTTGAATGGAAACTCCATTCCAGAGTGTTTGTAAGTCCTTCTTATATGCTTTGGCCTTCAGCGGGGATTGATTTAGGCAGATTTTGCTGCATGTGCCTGCCCTTGATCGCATATGGTTTACATGGCTTTGACTCTGGGCAAGATTTTTTTAATTTTCTTTTTTTTTCCCAAAATTATCCATGGCACCTCCATAATATATTCTCCTCCACGTTTTGTCGTCCTCCTTTATTTTCACCCCGCATTTGCAACTTCTGTTAGCATAGTTTGGGCATGTTTTTGTCCTTTGCACTGCAACTGATTGAATCCCGGTCCATTTACTTGTAGTCACTAAATTTCCCAAATTTCCCACTTTTGTTTTTTTTCTCCTCCATTTCGAATTCCTTGGATGGAATCTCCATTGCAGAGTGTTTGTAAGTCCTTCTTATTTGCTTTGGCCTTCAGCGGGGATCCATTTAGGCAGATTTTGCTGCATGTGCCTGCCCTTGATCGCATATGGTTTAGATGGCTTTGACTGTGGGCCAGATTGTTTTGATTTTCTTTTCTTTTCCCAAAATTATCCATGGCACCTCCATAATATATTCTCCTCCACGTTTTGTCGTCCTCCTTTATTTTCACCCCGCTTTTGCAACTTCTGTTAGCATAGTTTGGGCATGTTTTTGTCCTTTGCACTGCACCTGATTGAATCCCGGTCCATATTGTTGTAGTAACTAAATTTCCCAAATTTCCCACTTGTGTTTTTTTTCTCCTCCATTTGCAATTGTTTGAACGGAGTCTCTATTGCAGAGTGTTTGTAAGTCCTTCGTATTTGCTTTGGCCTTCAGCGGGGATCCATTTAGGCAGATTTTGCTGCATGTGCCTGCACTTGATCGCATATGCTTTTTATGGCTCTGACTGTGAGCAAGATTTTACTGATTGTTTTTTTCCCAAAGTATCCATGGCATGTCCCTCATATCTTCCCGTCCAACTTGTGTCTTCCTGTTTGACTTTTTCCCTTGCTTTTGCAACATCTGTGAGCATAGTTTGGGCATGTTTTGGTCCTTTGCACTGCAGCTCAATTCCTCAAAAACGATTTTTTGGACACACAAAATCTCCCGATTTTCTGGTTTTTTTCAATTGCATTTCATTTGATCCTATCTCCTTTCCAGAGTGTTTCTTAGCCTTTCTTTTCGTGTTCGCAAGATTCCGTTTCCCTTCCCGAAAGGAAATGAAATTTCCTTTCGGGAAGGGAAACGGAATCTTGCGGTTTCAATGAGGACCAATAGAGGAATCTTGGGGGCATGTCCCTGCACTAGATGGCATGACATGCCTTTTCATGGCTTTGACTTTGAGCAAGATTTTTTGATTGTTTCTTTTTTCCCTCTGTATCCATGGCATGTCCCTCATATCTTCCCCTCCAAGCTTTGTATTCCTCCTTGACTATTTCCCCTGCTTTTGACACATTTGTGAGCATAGTTTGGGCATGTTTTTGTCCTTTGCACTGCACCTGAGAGAATCCCCGTCCATATTCTTGTAGTCACTAAATTTCCCAAATTTCCCACTTTTGTTTTTTTTCTCCTCCAATTGCAATTGCTTGAATGGAAACTCCATTCCAGAGTGTTTGTAAGTCCTTCTTATATGCTTTGGCCTTCAGCGGGGATTGATTTAGGCAGATTTTGCTGCATGTGCCTGCCCTTGATCGCATATGGTTTACATGGCTTTGACTCTGGGCAAGATTTTTTTAATTTTCTTTTTTTTTCCCAAAATTATCCATGGCACCTCCATAATATATTCTCCTCCACGTTTTGTCGTCCTCCTTTATTTTCACCCCGCATTTGCAACTTCTGTTAGCATAGTTTGGGCATGTTTTTGTCCTTTGCACTGCAACTGATTGAATCCCGGTCCATTTACTTGTAGTCACTAAATTTCCCAAATTTCCCACTTTTGTTTTTTTTCTCCTCCATTTCGAATTCCTTGGATGGAATCTCCATTGCAGAGTGTTTGTAAGTCCTTCTTATTTGCTTTGGCCTTCAGCGGGGATCCATTTAGGCAGATTTTGCTGCATGTGCCTGCCCTTGATCGCATATGGTTTAGATGGCTTTGACTGTGGGCCAGATTGTTTTGATTTTCTTTTCTTTTCCCAAAATTATCCATGGCACCTCCATAATATATTCTCCTCCACGTTTTGTCGTCCTCCTTTATTTTCACCCCGCTTTTGCAACTTCTGTTAGCATAGTTTGGGCATGTTTTTGTCCTTTGCACTGCACCTGATTGAATCCCGGTCCATATTGTTGTAGTAACTAAATTTCCCAAATTTCCCACTTGTGTTTTTTTTCTCCTCCATTTGCAATTGTTTGAACGGAGTCTCTATTGCAGAGTGTTTGTAAGTCCTTCGTATTTGCTTTGGCCTTCAGCGGGGATCCATTTAGGCAGATTTTGCTGCATGTGCCTGCACTTGATCGCATATGCTTTTTATGGCTCTGACTGTGAGCAAGATTTTACTGATTGTTTTTTTCCCAAAGTATCCATGGCATGTCCCTCATATCTTCCCGTCCAACTTGTGTCTTCCTGTTTGACTTTTTCCCTTGCTTTTGCAACATCTGTGAGCATAGTTTGGGCATGTTTTGGTCCTTTGCACTGCAGCTCAATTCCTCAAAAACGATTTTTTGGACACACAAAATCTCCCGATTTTCTGGTTTTTTTCAATTGCATTTCATTTGATCCTATCTCCTTTCCAGAGAGTTTCTTAGCCTTTCTTTTCGTGTTCGCAAGATTCCGTTTCCCTTCCCGAAAGGAAATGAAATTTCCTTTCGGGAAGGGAAACGGAATCTTGCGGTTTCAATGAGGACCAATAGAGGAATCTTTGGGGCATGTCCCTGCACTAGATGGCATGACATGCCTTTTCATGGCTTTGACTTTGAGCAAGATAAGATTTTTTGATTGTTTCTTTTTTCCCTCTGTATCCATGGCATGTCCCTCATATCTTCCCCTCCAAGTTTTGTATTCCTCCTTGACTATTTCCCCTGCTTTTGACACATTTGTGAGCATAGTTTGGGCATGTTTTTGTCCTTTGCACTGCACCTGAGAGAATCCCCGTCCATATTCTTGTAGTCACTAAATTTCCCAAATTTCCCACTTTTGTTTTTTTTCTCCTCCAATTGCAATTGCTTGAATGGAAACTCCATTCCAGAGTGTTTGTAAGTCCTTCTTATTTGCTTTGGCCTTCAGCGGGGATCCATTTAGGCAGATTTTGCTGCATGTGCCTGCCCTTGATCGCATATGGTTTAGATGGCTTTGACTGTGGGCAAGATTGTTTTGATTTTCTTTTTTTTTCCCAAAATTATCCATGGCACCTCCATAATATATTCTCCTCCACGTTTTGTCGTCCTCCTTTATTTTCACCCCGCATTTGCAACTTCTGTTAGCATAGTTTGGGCATGTTTTTGTCCTTTGCACTGCAACTGATTGAATCCCGGTCCATTTACTTGTAGTCACTAAATTTCCCAAATTTCCCACTTGTGTTTTTTTCTCCTCCATTTCGAATTCCTTGGATGGAATCTCCATTGCAGAGTGTTTGTAAGTCCTTCTTATTTGCTTTGGCCTTCAGCGGGGATTGATTTAGGCAGATTTTGCTGCATGTGCCTGCCCTTGATCGCATATGGTTTAGATGGCTTTGACTGTGGGCAAGATTGTTTTGATTTTCTTTATTTTCCCAAAATTATCCATTGCACCTCCATAATATATTCTCCTCCAAGTTGTGTCGTCCTCCTTCTTTTTCCCCCCGCATTTGCAACTTCAGTTAGCATAGTTTGGGCATGTTTTTGTCCTTTGCACTGCACCTGAGAGAACCCCCGTCCATATTCTGGTAATCACTAAATTTCCCAAATTTCCCACTTGTGTTTTTTTTCTCCTCCATTTGCAATTGCTTGAACGGAGTCTCTATTGCAGAGTGTTTGTAAGTCCTTCTTATTTGCTTTGGCCTTCAGTGGGGATTCATTTAGGCAGATTTTGCTGCATATGCCTGCCCTTGATCGCATATAGTTTAGATGGCTTTGACTGTGGCCAAGATTGTTTTGATTTTCTTTTTTTTCCCCAAAATTATCCATGGCACCTCCATAATATATTCTCCTCCAAGTTGTGTCTTCCTCCTTCTTTTTCCCCCCGCATTTGCAACAACTGTTAGCATAGTTTTTGCATATTTTTTTTTTGTCCTTTGCACTGCACCTGATTGAATCCCGGTCCATTTACTTGTAGTCACTAAATTTCCCAAATTTCCCACATTCGGTTTTTTTCTCCTCCATTTGCAATTGTTTGAACGTAGTCTCTATTCCAGAGTGTTTGTAAGTCCTTCTTATTTGCTTTGGCCTTCAGTGGGGATTCATTTAGGCAGATTTTGCTGCATGTGCCTGCCCTTGATTGCATATGCTTTTGATGGCTTTGACTGTGGGCAAGATTTTTTTAATTTTCTGATTTTTTCCCAAAATTATCCATGGCACCTCCATAATATATTCTCCTCCAAGTTGTGTCTTCCTCCTTCTTTTTCCTCCCGCATTTGCAACTTCTGTTAGCATAGTTTGGGCATGTTTTTGTCCTTTGCACTGCAACTGATTGAATCCCGGTCCATTTTCTTGTAGTCACTAAATTTCCCTAATTTCCCACATTTGTTTTTATTCTCCTCCATTTGCAATTGTTTGAACGGAGTCGCCATTGCAGAGTGTTTGTAAGTCCTTCTTATTTGCTTTGGCCTTCAGCGGGGATCCATTTAGGCAGATTTTGCTGCATGTGCCTGCCCTTGATCGCATATGGTTTACATGGCTTTGACTCTGGGCAAGGTTGTTTTGATTTTCTTTTTTTATCCAAAATTATCCATGGCACCTCCATAATATATTCTCCTCCAAGTTTTGTCGTCCTCCTTTATTTTCACCCCGCTTTTGCAACATCTGTGAGCATAGTTTGGGCATGTTTTTGTCCTTTGCACTGCAACTGATTGAATCCCGGTCCATTTACTTGTAGTCACTAAATTTCCCAAATTTCCCACTTTTGGTTTTTTTTTCCTCCATTTCGAATTCCTTGGATGGAATCTCCATTGCAGAGTGTTTGTAAGTCCTTCTTATTTGCTTTGGCCTTTTGCGGGGATTGATTTAGGCAGATTATGCTGCATGTGCCTGCCCTTGATTGCATATGGTTTAGATGGCTTTGACTGTGGGCAAGGTTGTTTTGATTATCTTTTTTTATCCAAAATTATCCATGGCACCTCCATAATATATTCTCCTCCACGTTTTGTCGTCCTCCTTTATTTTCACCCCGCTTTTGCAACATCTGTGAGCATAGTTTGGGCATGTTTTTGTCCTTTGCACTGCAACTGATTGAATCCCGGTCCATTTACTTGTAGTCACTAAATTTCCCAAATTTCCCACTTTTGGTTTTTTTTTCCTCCATTTGCAATTGTTTGAACGGAGTCTCTATTGCAGAGTGTTTGTAAGCCCTTCTTATTTGCTTTGGCCTTCAGCGGGGATTGATTTAGGCAGATTTTGCTGCATGTGCCTGCACTTGATCGCATATGCTTTTTATGGCTCTGACTGTGAGCAAGATTTTACTGATTGTTTTTTTCCCAAAGTATCCATGGCATGTCCCTCATATCTTCCCATCCAACTTGTGTCTTCCTGTTTGACTTTTTCCCTTGCTTTTGCAACATCTGTGAGCATAGTTTGGGCATGTTTTGGTCCTTTGCACTGCAGCTCAATTCCTCAAAAACGATTTTTTGGACACACAAAATCTCCCGATTTTCTGGTTTTTTTCAATTGCATTTCATTTGATCCTATCTCCTTTCCAGAGAGTTTCTTAGCCTTTCTTTTCGTGTTCGCAAGATTCCGTTTCCCTTCCCGAAAGGAAATGAAATTTCCTTTCGGGAAGGGAAACGGAATCTTGCGGTTTCAATGAGGACCAATAGAGGAATCTTGGGGGCATGTCCCTGCACTAGATGGCATGACATGCCTTTTCATGGCTTTGACTTTGAGCAAGATTTTTTGATTGTTTCTTTTTTCCCTCTGTATCCATGGCATGTCCCTCATATCTTCCCCTCCAAGCTTTGTATTCCTCCTTGACTATTTCCCCTGCTTTTGACACATTTGTGAGCATAGTTTGGGCATGTTTTTGTCCTTTGCACTGCACCTGAGAGAATCCCCGTCCATATTCTTGTAGTCACTAAATTTCCCAAATTTCCCACATTTGTTTTTTTTCTCCTCCAATTGCAATTGCTTGAATGGAAACTCCATTCCAGAGTGTTTGTAAGTCCTTCTTATTTGCTTTGGCCTTCAGCGGGGATTGATTTAGGCAGATTTTGCTGCATGTGCCAGCCCTTGATCGCATATGGTTTACATGGCTTTGACTCTGGGCAAGATTTTTTTAATTTTCTTTTTTTTTCCCAAAATTATCCATGGCACCTCCATAATATATTCTCCTCCAAGTTGTGTCTTCCTCCTTCTTTTTCCCCCCGCATTTGCAACTTCTGTTAGCATAGTTTGGGCATGTTTTTGTCCTTTGCACTGCAACTGATTGAATCCCGGTCCATATTGTTGTAGTAACTAAATTTCCCAAATTTCCCACTTTTTTTTTTTTTCTCCTCCATTTCGAATTCCTTGGATGGAATCTCCATTGCAGAGTGTTTGTAAGTCCTTCTTATTTGCTTTGGCCTTCAGCGGGGATCGATTTAGGCAGATTTTGCTGCATGTGCCTGCCCTTGATCGCATATGGTTTAGATGGCTTTGACTGTGGGCCAGATTGTTTTGATTTTCTTTTCTTTTCCCAAAATTATCCATGGCACCTCCATAATATATTCTCCTCCACGTTTTGTCGTCCTCCTTTATTTTCACCCCGCTTTTGCAACTTCTGTTAGCATAGTTTGGGCATGTTTTTGTCCTTTGCACTGCACCTGATTGAATCCCGGTCCATATTGTTGTAGTAACTAAATTTCCCAAATTTCCCACTTGTGTTTTTTTTCTCCTCCATTTGCAATTGTTTGAACGGAGTCTCTATTGCAGAGTGTTTGTAAGTCCTTCGTATTTGCTTTGGCCTTCAGCGGGGATCCATTTAGGCAGATTTTGCTGCATGTGCCTGCACTTGATCGCATATGCTTTTTATGGCTCTGACTGTGAGCAAGATTTTACTGATTGTTTTTTTCCCAAAGTATCCATGGCATGTCCCTCATATCTTCCCGTCCAACTTGTGTCTTCCTGTTTGACTTTTTCCCTTGCTTTTGCAACATCTGTGAGCATAGTTTGGGCATGTTTTGGTCCTTTGCACTGCAGCTCAATTCCTCAAAAACGATTTTTTGGACACACAAAATCTCCCGATTTTCTGGTTTTTTTCAATTGCATTTCATTTGATCCTATCTCCTTTCCAGAGTGTTTCTTAGCCTTTCTTTTCGTGTTCGCAAGATTCCGTTTCCCTTCCCGAAAGGAAATGAAATTTCCTTTCGGGAAGGGAAACGGAATCTTGCGGTTTCAATGAGGACCAATAGAGGAATCTTGGGGGCATGTCCCTGCACTAGATGGCATGACATGCCTTTTCATGGCTTTGACTTTGAGCAAGATAAGATTTTTTGATTGTTTCTTTTTTCCCTCTGTATCCATGGCATGTCCCTCATATCTTCCCCTCCAAGTTTTGTATTCCTCCTTGACTATTTCCCCTGCTTTTGACACATTTGTGAGCATAGTTTGGGCATGTTTTTGTCCTTTGCACTGCACCTGAGAGAATCCCCGTCCATATTCTTGTAGTCACTAAATTTCCCAAATTTCCCACTTTTGTTTTTTTTCTCCTCCAATTGCAATTGCTTGAATGGAAACTCCATTCCAGAGTGTTTGTAAGTCCTTCTTATTTGCTTTGGCCTTCAGCGGGGATTGATTTAGGCAGATTTTGCTGCATGTGCCTGCCCTTGATCGCATATGGTTTAGATGGCTTTGACTGTGGGCCAGATTGTTTTGATTTTCTTTTTTTTTCCCCAAATTATCCATGGCACCTCCATAATATATTCTCCTCCACGTTTTGTCGTCCTCCTTTATTTTCACCCCGCATTTGCAACTTCTGTTAGCATAGTTTGGGCATGTTTTTGTCCTTTGCACTGCAACTGATTGAATCCCGGTCCATTTACTTGTAGTCACTAAATTTCCCAAATTTCCCACTTGTGTTTTTTTTCTCCTCCATTTCGAATTCCTTGGATGGAATCTCCATTGCAGAGTGTTTGTAAGTCCTTCTTATTTGCTTTGGCCTTCAGCGGGGATTGATTTAGGCAGATTTTGCTGCATGTGCCTGCCCTTGATCGCATATGGTTTAGATGGCTTTGACTGTGGGCAAGATTGTTTTGATTTTCTTTTCTTTTCCCAAAATTATCCATGGCACCTCCATAATATATTCTCCTCCACGTTTTGTCGTCCTCCTTTATTTTCACCCCGCTTTTGCAACTTCTGTTAGCATAGTTTGGGCATGTTTTTGTCCTTTGCACTGCACCTGATTGAATCCCGGTCCATATTGTTGTAGTAACTAAATTTCCCAAATTTCCCACTTGTGTTTTTTTTCTCCTCAATTTGCAATTGTTTGATCGGAGTCTCTATTGCAGAGGGTTTGTAAGTCCTTCTTATTTGCTTTGGCCTTCAGCGGGGATCCATTTAGGCAGATTTTGCTGCATGTGCCTGCACTTGATCGCATATGGTTTTGGTGGCTTTGACTTTGAGCAAGATTTTACTGATTGTTTTTTTCCCAAAGTATCCATGGCATGTCCCTCATATCTTCCCGTCCAACTTGTGTCTTCCTGTTTGACTTTTTCCCTTGCTTTTGCAACATCTGTGAGCATAGTTTGGGCATGTTTTGGTCCTTTGCACTGCAGCTCAATTCCTCAAAAACGATTTTTTGGACACACAAAATCTCCCGATTTTCTGGTTTTTTTCAATTGCATTTCATTTGATCCTATCTCCTTTCCAGAGAGTTTCTTAGCCTTTCTTTTCGTGTTCGCAAGATTCCGTTTCCCTTCCCGAAAGGAAATGAAATTTCCTTTCGGGAAGGGAAACGGAATCTTGCGGTTTCAATGAGGACCAATAGAGGAATCTTTGGGGCATGTCCCTGCACTAGATGGCATGACATGCCTTTTCATGGCTTTGACTTTGAGCAAGATAAGATTTTTTGATTGTTTCTTTTTTCCCTCTGTATCCATGGCATGTCCCTCATATCTTCCCCTCCAAGTTTTGTATTCCTCCTTGACTATTTCCCCTGCTTTTGACACATTTGTGAGCATAGTTTGGGCATGTTTTTGTCCTTTGCACTGCACCTGAGAGAATCCCCGTCCATATTCTTGTAGTCACTAAATTTCCCAAATTTCCCACTTTTGTTTTTTTTCTCCTCCAATTGCAATTGCTTGAATGGAAACTCCATTCCAGAGTGTTTGTAAGTCCTTCTTATTTGCTTTGGCCTTCAGCGGGGATTGATTTAGGCAGATTTTGCTGCATGTGCCTGCCCTTGATCGCATATGGTTTAGATGGCTTTGACTGTGGGCAAGATTGTTTTGATTTTCTTTTTTTTTCCCAAAATTATCCATGGCACCTCCATAATATATTCTCCTCCACGTTTTGTCGTCCTCCTTTATTTTCACCCCGCATTTGCAACTTCTGTTAGCATAGTTTGGGCATGTTTTTGTCCTTTGCACTGCAACTGATTGAATCCCGGTCCATTTACTTGTAGTCACTAAATTTCCCAAATTTCCCACTTGTGTTTTTTTTCTCCTCCATTTCGAATTCCTTGGATGGAATCTCCATTGCAGAGTGTTTGTAAGTCCTTCTTATTTGCTTTGGCCTTCAGCGGGGATTGATTTAGGCAGATTTTGCTGCATGTGCCTGCCCTTGATCGCATATGGTTTAGATGGCTTTGACTGTGGGCAAGATTGTTTTGATTTTCTTTTCTTTTCCCAAAATTATCCATGGCACCTCCATAATATATTCTCCTCCACGTTTTGTCGTCCTCCTTTATTTTCACCCCGCTTTTGCAACTTCTGTTAGCATAGTTTGGGCATGTTTTTGTCCTTTGCACTGCACCTGATTGAATCCCGGTCCATATTGTTGTAGTAACTAAATTTCCCAAATTTCCCACTTGTGTTTTTTTTCTCCTCAATTTGCAATTGTTTGATCGGAGTCTCTATTGCAGAGGGTTTGTAAGTCCTTCTTATTTGCTTTGGCCTTCAGCGGGGATCCATTTAGGCAGATTTTGCTGCATGTGCCTGCACTTGATCGCATATGGTTTTGGTGGCTTTGACTTTGAGCAAGATTTTACTGATTGTTTTTTTCCCAAAGTATCCATGGCATGTCCCTCATATCTTCCCGTCCAACTTGTGTCTTCCTGTTTGACTTTTTCCCTTGCTTTTGCAACATCTGTGAGCATAGTTTGGGCATGTTTTGGTCCTTTGCACTGCAGCTCAATTCCTCAAAAACGATTTTTTGGACACACAAAATCTCCCGATTTTCTGGTTTTTTTCAATTGCATTTCATTTGATCCTATCTCCTTTCCAGAGTGTTTCTTAGCCTTTCTTTTCGTGTTCGCAAGATTCCGTTTCCCTTCCCGAAAGGAAATGAAATTTCCTTTCGGGAAGGGAAACGGAATCTTGCGGTTTCAATGAGGACCAATAGAGGAATCTTGGGGGCATGTCCCTGCACTAGATGGCATGACATGCCTTTTCATGGCTTTGACTTTGAGCAAGATTTTTTGATTGTTTCTTTTTTCCCTCTGTATCCATGGCATGTCCCTCATATCTTCCCCTCCAACTTTTGTATTCCTCCTTGACTATTTCCCCTGCTTTTGACACATTTGTGAGCATAGTTTGGGCATGTTTTTGTCCTTTGCACTGCACCTGAGAGAATCCCCGTCCATATTCTTGTAGTCACTAAATTTCCCAAATTTCCCACATTTGTTTTTTTTCTCCTCCAATTGCAATTGCTTGAATGGAAACTCCATTCCAGAGTGTTTGTAAGTCCTTCTTATTTGCTTTGGCCTTCAGCGGGGATTGATTTAGGCAGATTTTGCTGCATGTGCCAGCCCTTGATCGCATATGGTTTACATGGCTTTGACTCTGGGCAAGATTTTTTTAATTTTCTTTTTTTTTCCCAAAATTATCCATGGCACCTCCATAATATATTCTCCTCCAAGTTGTGTCTTCCTCCTTCTTTTTCCCCCCGCATTTGCAACTTCTGTTAGCATAGTTTGGGCATGTTTTTGTCCTTTGCACTGCAACTGATTGAATCCCGGTCCATATTGTTGTAGTAACTAAATTTCCCAAATTTCCCACTTTTTTTTTTTTTCTCCTCCATTTCGAATTCCTTGGATGGAATCTCCATTGCAGAGTGTTTGTAAGTCCTTCTTATTTGCTTTGGCCTTCAGCGGGGATCGATTTAGGCAGATTTTGCTGCATGTGCCTGCCCTTGATCGCATATGGTTTAGATCGCTTTGACTGTGGGCCAGATTGTTTTGATTTTCTTTTTTTTTCCCAAAATTATCCATGGCACCTCCATAATATATTCTCCTCCACGTTTTGTCGTCCTCCTTTATTTTCACCCCGCATTTGCAACTTCTGTTAGCATAGTTTGGGCATGTTTTTGTCCTTTGCACTGCACCTGATTGAATCCCGGTCCATATTGTTGTAGTAACTAAATTTCCCAAATTTCCCACTTGTGTTTTTTTTCTCCTCAATTTGCAATTGTTTGATCGGAGTCTCTATTGCAGAGGGTTTGTAAGTCCTTCTTATTTGCTTTGGCCTTCAGCGGGGATCCATTTAGGCAGATTTTGCTGCATGTGCCTGCACTTGATCGCATATGGTTTTGGTGGCTTTGACTTTGAGCAAGATTTTACTGATTGTTTTTTTCCCAAAGTATCCATGGCATGTCCCTCATATCTTCCCGTCCAACTTGTGTCTTCCTGTTTGACTTTTTCCCTTGCTTTTGCAACATCTGTGAGCATAGTTTGGGCATGTTTTGGTCCTTTGCACTGCAGCTCAATTCCTCAAAAACGATTTTTTGGACACACAAAATCTCCCGATTTTCTGGTTTTTTTCAATTGCATTTCATTTGATCCTATCTCCTTTCCAGAGAGTTTCTTAGCCTTTCTTTTCGTGTTCGCAATATTCCGTTTCCCTTCCCGAAAGGAAATGAAATTTCCTTTCGGGAAGGGAAACGGAATCTTGCGGTTTCAATGAGGACCAATAGAGGAATCTTTGGGGCATGTCCCTGCACTAGATGGCATGACATGCCTTTTCATGGCTTTGACTTTGAGCAAGATAAGATTTTTTGATTGTTTCTTTTTTCCCTCTGTATCCATGGCATGTCCCTCATATCTTCCCCTCCAAGTTTTGTATTCCTCCTTGACTATTTCCCCTGCTTTTGACACATTTGTGAGCATAGTTTGGGCATGTTTTTGTCCTTTGCACTGCACCTGAGAGAATCCCCGTCCATATTCTTGTAGTCACTAAATTTCCCAAATTTCCCACTTTTGTTTTTTTTCTCCTCCAATTGCAATTGCTTGAATGGAAACTCCATTCCAGAGTGTTTGTAAGTCCTTCTTATTTGCTTTGGCCTTCAGCGGGGATTGATTTAGGCAGATTTTGCTGCATGTGCCTGCCCTTGATCGCATATGGTTTAGATGGCTTTGACTGTGGGCAAGATTGTTTTGATTTTCTTTTTTTTTCCCAAAATTATCCATGGCACCTCCATAATATATTCTCCTCCACGTTTTGTCGTCCTCCTTTATTTTCACCCCGCATTTGCAACTTCTGTTAGCATAGTTTGGGCATGTTTTTGTCCTTTGCACTGCAACTGATTGAATCCCGGTCCATTTACTTGTAGTCACTAAATTTCCCAAATTTCCCACTTGTGTTTTTTTTCTCCTCCATTTCGAATTCCTTGGATGGAATCTCCATTGCAGAGTGTTTGTAAGTCCTTCTTATTTGCTTTGGCCTTCAGCGGGGATTGATTTAGGCAGATTTTGCTGCATGTGCCTGCCCTTGATCGCATATGGTTTACATGGCTTTGACTGTGGGCAAGATTGTTTTGATTTTCTTTTCTTTTCCCAAAATTATCCATGGCACCTCCATAATATATTCTCCTCCACGTTTTGTCGTCCTCCTTTATTTTCACCCCGCTTTTGCAACTTCTGTTAGCATAGTTTGGGCATGTTTTTGTCCTTTGCACTGCACCTGATTGAATCCCGGTCCATATTGTTGTAGTAACTAAATTTCCCAAATTTCCCACTTGTGTTTTTTTTCTCCTCAATTTGCAATTGTTTGATCGGAGTCTCTATTGCAGAGGGTTTGTAAGTCCTTCTTATTTGCTTTGGCCTTCAGCGGGGATCCATTTAGGCAGATTTTGCTGCATGTGCCTGCACTTGATCGCATATGGTTTTGGTGGCTTTGACTTTGAGCAAGATTTTACTGATTGTTTTTTTCCCAAAGTATCCATGGCATGTCCCTCATATCTTCCCGTCCAACTTGTGTCTTCCTGTTTGACTTTTTCCCTTGCTTTTGCAACATCTGTGAGCATAGTTTGGGCATGTTTTGGTCCTTTGCACTGCAGCTCAATTCCTCAAAAACGATTTTTTGGACACACAAAATCTCCCGATTTTCTGGTTTTTTTCAATTGCATTTCATTTGATCCTATCTCCTTTCCAGAGTGTTTCTTAGCCTTTCTTTTCGTGTTCGCAAGATTCCGTTTCCCTTCCCGAAAGGAAATGAAATTTCCTTTCGGGAAGGGAAACGGAATCTTGCGGTTTCAATGAGGACCAATAGAGGAATCTTGGGGGCATGTCCCTGCACTAGATGGCATGACATGCCTTTTCATGGCTTTGACTTTGAGCAAGATTTTTTGATTGTTTCTTTTTTCCCTCTGTATCCATGGCATGTCCCTCATATCTTCCCCTCCAAGTTTTGTATTCCTCCTTGACTATTTCCCCTGCTTTTGACACATTTGTGAGCATAGTTTGGGCATGTTTTTGTCCTTTGCACTGCACCTGAGAGAATCCCCGTCCATATTCTTGTAGTCACTAAATTTCCCAAATTTCCCACTTTTGTTTTTTTTCTCCTCCAATTGCAATTGCTTGAATGGAAACTCCATTCCAGAGTGTTTGTAAGTCCTTCTTATTTGCTTTGGCCTTCAACGGGGATTGATTTAGGCAGATTTTGCTGCATGTGCCAGCCCTTGATCGCATATGGTTTACATGGCTTTGACTCTGGGCAAGATTTTTTTAATTTTCTTTTTTTTTCCCAAAATTATCCATGGCACCTCCATAATATATTCTCCTCCAAGTTGTGTCTTCCTCCTTCTTTTTCCCCCCGCATTTGCAACTTCTGTTAGCATAGTTTGGGCATGTTTTTGTCCTTTGCACTGCAACTGATTGAATCCCGGTCCATTTACTTGTAGTCACTAAATTTCCCAAATTTCCCACTTGTGTTTTTTTTCTCCTCCATTTCGAATTCCTTGGATGGAATCTCCATTGCAGAGTGTTTGTAAGTCCTTCTTATTTGCTTTGGCCTTCAGCGGGGATTGATTTAGGCAGATTTTGCTGCATGTGCCTGCCCTTGATCGCATATGGTTTAGATGGCTTTGACTGTGGGCCAGATTGTTTTGATTTTCTTTTCTTTTCCCAAAATTATCCATGCCACCTCCATAATATATTCTCCTCCACGTTTTGTCGTCCTCCTTTATTTTCACCCCGCTTTTGCAACTTCTGTTAGCATAGTTTGGGCATGTTTTTGTCCTTTGCACTGCACCTGATTGAATCCCGGTCCATATTGTTGTAGTAACTAAATTTCCCAAATTTCCCACTTGTGTTTTTTTTCTCCTCCATTTGCAATTGTTTGAACGGAGTCTCTATTACAGAGTGTTTGTAAGTCCTTCGTATTTGCTTTGGCCTTCAGCGGGGATCCATTTAGGCAGATTTTGCTGCATGTGCCTGCACTTGATCGCATATGCTTTTTATGGCTCTGACTGTGAGCAAGATTTTACTGATTGTTTTTTTCCCAAAGTATCCATGGCATGTCCCTCATATCTTCCCGTCCAACTTGTGTCTTCCTGTTTGACTTTTTCCCTTGCTTTTGCAACATCTGTGAGCATAGTTTGGGCATGTTTTGGTCCTTTGCACTGCAGCTCAATTCCTCAAAAACGATTTTTTGGACACACAAAATCTCCCGATTTTCTGTTTTTTTTCAATTGCATTTCATTTGATCCTATCTCCTTTCCAGAGTGTTTCTTAGCCTTTCTTTTCGTGTTCGCAAGATTCCGTTTCCCTTCCCGAAAGGAAATGAAATTTCCTTTCGGGAAGGGAAACGGAATCTTGCGGTTTCAATGAGGACCAATAGAGGAATCTTGGGGGCATGTCCCTGCACTAGATGGCATGACATGCCTTTTCATGGCTTTGACTTTGAGCAAGATAAGATTTTTTGATTGTTTCTTTTTTCCCTCTGTATCCATGGCATGTCCCTCATATCTTCCCCTCCAAGTTTTGTATTCCTCCTTGACTATTTCCCCTGCTTTTGACGCATTTGTGAGCATAGTTTGGGCATGTTTTTGTCCTTTGCACTGCACCTGAGAGAATCCCCGTCCATATTCTTGTAGTCACTAAATTTCCCAAATTTCCCACTTTTGTTTTTTTTCTCCTCCAATTGCAATTGCTTGAATGGAAACTCCATTCCAGAGTGTTTGTAAGTCCTTCTTATTTGCTTTGGCCTTCAGCGGGGATTGATTTAGGCAGATTTTGCTGCATGTGCCTGCCCTTGATCGCATATGGTTTAGATGGCTTTGACTGTGGGCAAGATTGTTTTGATTTTCTTTTCTTTTCCCAAAATTATCCATGGCACCTCCATAATATATTCTCCTCCACGTTTTGTCGTCCTCCTTTATTTTCACCCCGCTTTTGCAACTTCTGTTAGCATAGTTTGGGCATGTTTTTGTCCTTTGCACTGCACCTGAGAGAATCCCGGTCCATATTGTTGTAGTAACTAAATTTCCCAAATTTCCCACTTGTGTTTTTTTTCTCCTCAATTTGCAATTGTTTGATCGGAGTCTCTATTGCAGAGGGTTTGTAAGTCCTTCTTATTTGCTTTGGCCTTCAGCGGGGATCCATTTAGGCAGATTTTGCTGCATGTGCCTGCACTTGATCGCATATGGTTTTGGTGGCTTTGACTTTGAGGAAGATGTTTTGATTTTTTGTTTTTTTCCCAAAGTATCCATGGCATGTCCCTCATATCTTCCCGTCCAACTTGTGTCTTCCTGTTTGACTTTTTCCCTTGCTTTTGCAACATCTGTGAGCATAGTTTGGGCATGTTTTGGTCCTTTGCACTGCAGATCAATTCCTCAAAAACGATTTTTTGGACACACAAAATCTCCCGATTTTCTGGTTTTTTTCAATTGCATTTCATTTGATCCTACCTCCTTTCCAGAGTGTTTCTTAGCCTTTCTTTTCGTGTTCGCAAGATTCCGTTTCCCTTCCCGAAAGGAAATGAAATTTCCTTTCGGGAAGGGAAACGGAATCTTGCGGTTTCAATGAGGACCAATAGAGGAATCTTTGGGGCATGTCCCTGCACTAGATGGCATGACATGCCTTTTCATGGCTTTGACTTTGAGCAAGATTTTTTGATTGTTTCTTTTTTCCCTCTGTATCCATGGCATGTCCCTCATATCTTCCCCTCCAAGTTTTGTATTCCTCCTTGACTATTTCCCCTGCTTTTGACACATTTGTGAGCATAGTTTGGGCATGTTTTTGTCCTTTGCACTGCACCTGAGAGAATCCCCGTCCATATTCTTGTAGTCACTAAATTTCCCAAATTTCCCACTTTTGTTTTTTTTCTCCTCCAATTGCAATTGCTTGAATGGAAACTCCATTCCAGAGTGTTTGTAAGTCCTTCTTATTTGCTTTGGCCTTCAGCGGGGATCCATTTAGGCAGATTTTGCTGCATGTGCCTGCACTTGATCGCATATGGTTTAGATGGCTTTGACTGTGGGCCAGATTGTTTTGATTTTCTTTTTTTTTCCCCAAATTATCCATGGCACCTCCATAATATATTCTCCTCCACGTTTTGTCGTCCTCCTTTATTTTCACCCCGCATTTGCAACTTCTGTTAGCATAGTTTGAGCATGTTTTTGTCCTTTGCACTGCACCTGATTGAATCCCGGTCCATTTACTTGTAGTCACTAAATTTCCCAAATTTCCCACTTGTGTTTTTTTTCTCCTCCATTTCGAATTCCTTGGATGGAATCTCCATTCCAGAGTGTTTGTAAGTCCTTCTTATTTGCTTTGGCCTTCAGCGGGGATTGATTTAGGCAGATTTTGCTGCATGTGCCTGCCCTTGATCGCATATGGTTTAGATGGCTTTGACTGTGGGCAAGATTGTTTTGATTTTCTTTTTTTTTCCCAAAATTATCCATGGCACCTCCATAATATATTCTCCTCCACGTTTTGTCGTCCTCCTTTATTTTCACCCCGCTTTTGCAACTTCTGTTAGCATAGTTTGGGCATGTTTTTGTCCTTTGCACTGCACCTGAGAGAATCCCGGTCCATTTTCTTGTAGTCACTAAATTTCCCAAATTTCCCACTTGTGTTTTTTTTCTCCTCCATTTGCAATTGTTTGAACGGAGTCTCCATTGCAGAGGGTTTGTAAGTCCTTCTTATTTGCTTTGGCCTTCAGCGGGGATAGATCTTGGCAGATTTTGCTGCATGTGCCTGCACTTGATCGCATATGCTTTTTATGGCTCTGACTGTGAGCAAGATTTTACTGATTGTTTTTTTCCCAAAGTATCCATGGCATGTCCCTCATATCTTCCCGTCCAACTTGTGTCTTCCTGTTTGACTTTTTCCCTTGCTTTTGCAACATCTGTGAGCATAGTTTGGGCATGTTTTGGTCCTTTGCACTGCAGCTCAATTCCTCAAAAACGATTTTTTGGACACACAAAATCTCCCGATTTTCTGGTTTTTTTCAATTGCATTTCATTTGATCCTATCTCCTTTCCAGAGTGTTTCTTAGCCTTTCTTTTCGTGTTCGCAAGATTCCGTTTCCCTTCCCGAAAGGAAATGAAATTTCCTTTCGGGAAGGGAAACGGAATCTTGCGGTTTCAATGAGGACCAATAGAGGAATCTTTGGGGCATGTCCCTGCACTAGATGGCATGACATGCCTTTTCATGGCTTTGACTTTGAGCAAGATTTTTTGATTGTTTCTTTTTTCCCTCTGTATCCATGGCATGTCCCTCATATCTTCCCCTCCAAGTTTTGTATTCCTCCTTGACTATTTCCCCTGCTTTTGACACATTTGTGAGCATAGTTTGGGCATGTTTTTGTCCTTTGCACTGCACCTGAGAGAATCCCCGTCCATATTCTTGTAGTCACTAAATTTCCCAAATTTCCCACTTTTGTTTTTTTTCTCCTCCAATTGCAATTGCTTGAATGGAAACTCCATTCCAGAGTGTTTGTAAGCCCTTCTTATTTGCTTTGGCCTTCAGCGGGGATTGATTTAGGCAGATTTTGCAGCATGTGCCAGCCCTTGATCGCATATGGTTTACATGGCTTTGACTCTGGGCAAGATTTTTTTAATTTTCTTTTTTTTTCCCAAAATTATCCATGGCACCTCCATAATATATTCTCCTCCAAGTTGTGTCTTCCTCCTTCTTTTTCCCCCCGCATTTGCAACTTCTGTTAGCATAGTTTGGGCATGTTTTTGTCCTTTGCACTGCAACTGATTGAATCCCGGTCCATTTACTTGTAGTCACTAAATTTCCCAAATTTCCCACTTTTGTTTTTTTTCTCCTCCATTTCGAATTCCTTGGATGGAATCTCCATTGCAGAGTGTTTGTAAGTCCTTCTTATTTGCTTTGGCCTTCAGCGGGGATCGATTTAGGCAGATTTTGCTGCATGTGCCTGCCCTTGATCGCATATGGTTTAGATGGCTTTGACTGTGGGCCAGATTGTTTTGATTTTCTTTTTTTTTCCCCAAATTATCCATGGCACCTCCATAATATATTCTCCTCCACGTTTTGTCGTCCTCCTTTATTTTCACCCCGCATTTGCAACTTCTGTTAGCATAGTTTGGGCATGTTTTTGTCCTTTGCACTGCAACTGATTGAATCCCGGTCCATTTACTTGTAGTCACTAAATTTCCCAAATTTCCCACTTGTGTTTTTTTTCTCCTCCATTTCGAATTCCTTGGATGGAATCTCCATTCCAGAGTGTTTGTAAGTCCTTCTTATTTGCTTTGGCCTTCAGCGGGGATCCATTTAGGCAGATTTTGCTGCATGTGCCTGCCCTTGATCGCATATGGTTTAGATGGCTTTGACTGTGGGCAAGATTGTTTTGATTTTCTTTTCTTTTCCCAAAATTATCCATGGCACCTCCATAATATATTCTCCTCCACGTTTTGTCGTCCTCCTTTATTTTCACCCCGCTTTTGCAACTTCTGTTAGCATAGTTTGGGCATGTTTTTGTCCTTTGCACTGCACCTGATTGAATCCCGGTCCATATTGTTGTAGTAACTAAATTTCCCAAATTTCCCACTTGTGTTTTTTTTCTCCTCCATTTGCAATTGTTTGAACGGAGTCTCTATTGCAGAGTGTTTGTAAGTCCTTCGTATTTGCTTTGGCCTTCAGCGGGGATCCATTTAGGCAGATTTTGCTGCATGTGCCTGCACTTGATCGCATATGCTTTTTATGGCTCTGACTGTGAGCAAGATTTTACTGATTGTTTTTTTCCCAAAGTATCCATGGCATGTCCCTCATATCTTCCCGTCCAACTTGTGTCTTCCTGTTTGACTTTTTCCCTTGCTTCTGCAACATCTGTGAGCATAGTTTGGGCATGTTTTGGTCCTTTGCACTGCAGCTCAATTCCTCAAAAACGATTTTTTGGACACACAAAATCTCCCGATTTTCTGGTTTTTTTCAATTGCATTTCATTTGATCCTATCTCCTTTCCAGAGTGTTTCTTAGCCTTTCTTTTCGTGTTCGCAAGATTCCGTTTCCCTTCCCGAAAGGAAATGAAATTTCCTTTCGGGAAAAGAAACGGAATCTTGCGGTTTCAATGAGGACCAATAGAGGAATCTTTGGGGCATGTCCCTGCACTAGATGGCATGACATGCCTTTTCATGGCTTTGACTTTGAGCAAGATAAGATTTTTTGATTGTTTCTTTTTTCCCTCTGTATCCATGGCATGTCCCTCATATCTTCCCCTCCAAGTTTTGTATTCCTCCTTGACTATTTCCCCTGCTTTTGACGCATTTGTGAGCATAGTTTGGGCATGTTTTTGTCCTTTGCACTGCACCTGAGAGAATCCCCGTCCATATTCTTGTAGTCACTAAATTTCCCAAATTTCCCACTTTTGTTTTTTTTCTCCTCCAATTGCAATTGCTTGAATGGAAACTCCATTCCAGAGTGTTTGTAAGTCCTTCTTATTTGCTTTGGCCTTCAGCGGGGATCGATTTAGGCAGATTTTGCTGCATGTGCCTGCCCTTGATCGCATATGGTTTAGATGGCTTTGACTGTGGGCCAGATTGTTTTGATTTTCTTTTTTTTTCCCCAAATTATCCATGGCACCTCCATAATATATTCTCCTCCACGTTTTGTCGTCCTCCTTTATTTTCACCCCGCATTTGCAACTTCTGTTAGCATAGTTTGGGCATGTTTTTGTCCTTTGCACTGCAACTGATTGAATCCCGGTCCATTTACTTGTAGTCACTAAATTTCCCAAATTTCCCACTTGTGTTTTTTTTCTCCTCCATTTCGAATTCCTTGGATGGAATCTCCATTGCAGAGTGTTTGTAAGTCCTTCTTATTTGCTTTGGCCTTCAGCGGGGATTGATTTAGGCAGATTTTGCTGCATGTGCCTGCCCTTGATCGCATATGGTTTAGATGGCTTTGACTGTGGGCAAGATTGTTTTGATTTTCTTTTCTTTTCCCAAAATTATCCATGGCACCTCCATAATATATTCTCCTCCACGTTTTGTCGTCCTCCTTTATTTTCACCCCGCTTTTGCAACTTCTGTTAGCATAGTTTGGGCATGTTTTTGTCCTTTGCACTGCACCTGATTGAATCCCGGTCCATATTGTTGTAGTAACTAAATTTCCCAAATTTCCCACTTGTGTTTTTTTTCTCCTCCATTTGCAATTGTTTGAACGGAGTCTCTATTGCAGAGTGTTTGTAAGTCCTTCGTATTTGCTTTGGCCTTCAGCGGGGATCCATTTAGGCAGATTTTGCTGCATGTGCCTGCACTTGATCGCATATGCTTTTTATGGCTCTGACTGTGAGCAAGATTTTACTGATTGTTTTTTTCCCAAAGTATCCATGGCATGTCCCTCATATCTTCCCGTCCAACTTGTGTCTTCCTGTTTGACTTTTTCCCTTGCTTTTGCAACATCTGTGAGCATAGTTTGGGCATGTTTTGGTCCTTTGCACTGCAGCTCAATTCCTCAAAAACGATTTTTTGGACACACAAAATCTCCCGATTTTCTGGTTTTTTTCAATTGCATTTCATTTGATCCTATCTCCTTTCCAGAGAGTTTCTTAGCCTTTCTTTTCGTGTTCGCAAGATTCCGTTTCCCTTCCCGAAAGGAAATGAAATTTCCTTTCGGGAAGGGAAACGGAATCTTGCGGTTTCAATGAGGACCAATAGAGGAATCTTTGGGGCATGTCCCTGCACTAGATGGCATGACATGCCTTTTCATGGCTTTGACTTTGAGCAAGATAAGATTTTTTGATTGTTTCTTTTTTCCCTCTGTATCCATGGCATGTCCCTCATATCTTCCCCTCCAAGTTTTGTATTCCTCCTTGACTATTTCCCCTGCTTTTGACACATTTGTGAGCATAGTTTGGGCATGTTTTTGTCCTTTGCACTGCACCTGAGAGAATCCCCGTCCATATTCTTGTAGTCACTAAATTTCCCAAATTTCCCACTTTTGTTTTTTTTCTCCTCCAATTGCAATTGCTTGAATGGAAACTCCATTCCAGAGTGTTTGTAAGTCCTTCTTATTTGCTTTGGCCTTCAGCGGGGATTGATTTAGGCAGATTTTGCTGCATGTGCCTGCCCTTGATCGCATATGGTTTAGATGGCTTTGACTGTGGGCAAGATTGTTTTGATTTTCTTTTTTTTTCCCAAAATTATCCATGGCACCTCCATAATATATTCTCCTCCACGTTTTGTCGTCCTCCTTTATTTTCACCCCGCATTTGCAACTTCTGTTAGCATAGTTTGGGCATGTTTTTGTCCTTTGCACTGCAACTGATTGAATCCCGGTCCATTTACTTGTAGTCACTAAATTTCCCAAATTTCCCACTTGTGTTTTTTTTCTCCTCCATTTCGAATTCCTTGGATGGAATCTCCATTGCAGAGTGTTTGTAAGTCCTTCTTATTTGCTTTGGCCTTCAGCGGGGATTGATTTAGGCAGATTTTGCTGCATGTGCCTGCCCTTGATCGCATATGGTTTAGATGGCTTTGACTGTGGGCAAGATTGTTTTGATTTTCTTTTCTTTTCCCAAAATTATCCATGGCACCTCCATAATATATTCTCCTCCACGTTTTGTCGTCCTCCTTTATTTTCACCCCGCTTTTGCAACTTCTGTTAGCATAGTTTGGGCATGTTTTTGTCCTTTGCACTGCACCTGATTGAATCCCGGTCCATATTGTTGTAGTAACTAAATTTCCCAAATTTCCCACTTGTGTTTTTTTTCTCCTCAATTTGCAATTGTTTGATCGGAGTCTCTATTGCAGAGTGTTTGTAAGTCCTTCTTATTTGCTTTGGCCTTCAGCGGGGATCCATTTAGGCAGATTTTGCTGCATGTGCCTGCACTTGATCGCATATGGTTTTGGTGGCTTTGAATTTGAGGAAGATGTTTTGATTTTTTGTTTTTTTCCCAAAGTATCCATGGCATGTCCCTCATATCTTCCCGTCCAACTTGTGTCTTCCTGTTTGACTTTTTCCCTTGCTTTTGCAACATCTGTGAGCATAGTTTGGGCATGTTTTGGTCCTTTGCACTGCAGCTCAATTCCTCAAAAACGATTTTTTGGACACACAAAATCTCCCGATTTTCTGGTTTTTTTCAATTGCATTTCATTTGATCCTATCTCCTTTCCAGAGTGTTTCTTAGCCTTTCTTTTCGTGTTCGCAAGATTCCGTTTCCCTTCCCGAAAGGAAATGAAATTTCCTTTCGGGAAGGGAAACGGAATCTTGCGGTTTCAATGAGGACCAATAGAGGAATCTTTGGGGCATGTCCCTGCACTAGATGGCATGACATGCCTTTTCATGGCTTTGACTTTGAGCAAGATTTTTTGATTGTTTCTTTTTTCCCTCTGTATCCATGGCATGTACCTCATATCTTCCCCTCCAAGCTTTGTATTCCTCCTTGACTATTTCCCCTGCTTTTGACACATTTGTGAGCATAGTTTGGGCATGTTTTTGTCCTTTGCACTGCACCTGAGAGAATCCCCGTCCATATTCTTGTAGTCACTAAATTTCCCAAATTTCCCACTTTTGTTTTTTTTCTCCTCCAATTGCAATTGCTTGAATGGAAACTCCATTCCAGAGTGTTTGTAAGTCCTTCTTATATGCTTTGGCCTTCAGCGGGGATTGATTTAGGCAGATTTTGCTGCATGTGCCTGCCCTTGATCGCATATAGTTTACATGGCTTTGACTCTGGGCAAGATTTTTTAATTTTCTTTTTTTTTCCCCAAATTATCCATGGCACCTCCATAATATATTCTCCTCCACGTTTTGTCGTCCTCCTTTATTTTCACCCCGCATTTGCAACTTCTGTTAGCATAGTTTGGGCATGTTTTTGTCCTTTGCACTGCAACTGATTGAATCCCGGTCCATTTACTTGTAGTCACTAAATTTCCCAAATTTCCCACTTGTGTTTTTTTTCTCCTCCATTTCGAATTCCTTGGATGGAATCTCCATTGCAGAGTGTTTGTAAGTCCTTCTTATTTGCTTTGGCCTTCAGCGGGGATCCATTTAGGCAGATTTTGCTGCATGTGCCTGCCCTTGATCGCATATGGTTTAGATGGCTTTGACTGTGGGCAAGATTGTTTTGATTTTCTTTTCTTTTCCCAAAATTATCCATGGCACCTCCATAATATATTCTCCTCCACGTTTTGTCGTCCTCCTTTATTTTCACCCCGCTTTTGCAACTTCTGTTAGCATAGTTTGGGCATGTTTTTGTCCTTTGCACTGCACCTGATTGAATCCCGGTCCATATTGTTGTAGTAACTAAATTTCCCAAATTTCCCACTTGTGTTTTTTTTCTCCTCCATTTGCAATTGTTTGAACGGAGTCTCTATTGCAGAGTGTTTGTAAGTCCTTCGTATTTGCTTTGGCCTTCAGCGGGGATCCATTTAGGCAGATTTTGCTGCATGTGCCTGCACTTGATCGCATATGCTTTTTATGGCTCTGACTGTGAGCAAGATTTTACTGATTGTTTTTTTCCCAAAGTATCCATGGCATGTCCCTCATATCTTCCCGTCCAACTTGTGTCTTCCTGTTTGACTTTTTCCCTTGCTTTTGCAACATCTGTGAGCATAGTTTGGGCATGTTTTGGTCCTTTGCACTGCAGCTCAATTCCTCAAAAACGATTTTTTGGACACACAAAATCTCCCGATTTTCTGGTTTTTTTCAATTGCATTTCATTTGATCCTATCTCCTTTCCAGAGAGTTTCTTAGCCTTTCTTTTCGTGTTCGCAAGATTCCGTTTCCCTTCCCGAAAGGAAATGAAATTTCCTTTCGGGAAGGGAAACGGAATCTTGCGGTTTCAATGAGGACCAATAGAGGAATCTTTGGGGCATGTCCCTGCACTAGATGGCATGACATGCCTTTTCATGGCTTTGACTTTGAGCAAGATTTTTTGATTGTTTCTTTTTTCCCTCTGTATCCATGGCATGTCCCTCATATCTTCCCCTCCAAGTTTTGTATTCCTCCTTGACTATTTCCCCTGCTTTTGACACATTTGTGAGCATAGTTTGGGCATGTTTTTGTCCTTTGCACTGCACCTGAGAGAATCCCCGTCCATATTCTTGTAGTCACTAAATTTCCCAAATTTCCCACTTTTGTTTTTTTTCTCCTCCAATTGCAATTGCTTGAATGGAAACTCCATTCCAGAGTGTTTGTAAGCCCTTCTTATTTGCTTTGGCCTTCAGCGGGGATTGATTTAGGCAGATTTTGCAGCATGTGCCAGCCCTTGATCGCATATGGTTTACATGGCTTTGACTCTGGGCAAGATTTTTTTAATTTTCTTTTTTTTTCCCAAAATTATCCATGGCACCTCCATAATATATTCTCCTCCAAGTTGTGTCTTCCTCCTTCTTTTTCCCCCCGCATTTGCAACTTCTGTTAGCATAGTTTGGGCATGTTTTTGTCCTTTGCACTGCAACTGATTGAATCCCGGTCCATTTACTTGTAGTCACTAAATTTCCCAAATTTCCCACTTTTGTTTTTTTTCTCCTCCATTTCGAATTCCTTGGATGGAATCTCCATTGCAGAGTGTTTGTAAGTCCTTCTTATTTGCTTTGGCCTTCAGCGGGGATCGATTTAGGCAGATTTTGCTGCATGTGCCTGCCCTTGATCGCATATGGTTTAGATGGCTTTGACTGTGGGCCAGATTGTTTTGATTTTCTTTTTTTTTCCCCAAATTATCCATGGCACCTCCATAATATATTCTCCTCCACGTTTTGTCGTCCTCCTTTATTTTCACCCCGCATTTGCAACTTCTGTTAGCATAGTTTGGGCATGTTTTTGTCCTTTGCACTGCAACTGATTGAATCCCGGTCCATTTACTTGTAGTCACTAAATTTCCCAAATTTCCCACTTGTGTTTTTTTTCTCCTCCATTTCGAATTCCTTGGATGGAATCTCCATTCCAGAGTGTTTGTAAGTCCTTCTTATTTGCTTTGGCCTTCAGCGGGGATCCATTTAGGCAGATTTTGCTGCATGTGCCTGCCCTTGATCGCATATGGTTTAGATGGCTTTGACTGTGGGCAAGATTGTTTTGATTTTCTTTTCTTTTCCCAAAATTATCCATGGCACCTCCATAATATATTCTCCTCCACGTTTTGTCGTCCTCCTTTATTTTCACCCCGCTTTTGCAACTTCTGTTAGCATAGTTTGGGCATGTTTTTGTCCTTTGCACTGCACCTGATTGAATCCCGGTCCATATTGTTGTAGTAACTAAATTTCCCAAATTTCCCACTTGTGTTTTTTTTCTCCTCCATTTGCAATTGTTTGAACGGAGTCTCTATTGCAGAGTGTTTGTAAGTCCTTCGTATTTGCTTTGGCCTTCAGCGGGGATCCATTTAGGCAGATTTTGCTGCATGTGCCTGCACTTGATCGCATATGCTTTTTATGGCTCTGACTGTGAGCAAGATTTTACTGATTGTTTTTTTCCCAAAGTATCCATGGCATGTCCCTCATATCTTCCCGTCCAACTTGTGTCTTCCTGTTTGACTTTTTCCCTTGCTTCTGCAACATCTGTGAGCATAGTTTGGGCATGTTTTGGTCCTTTGCACTGCAGCTCAATTCCTCAAAAACGATTTTTTGGACACACAAAATCTCCCGATTTTCTGGTTTTTTTCAATTGCATTTCATTTGATCCTATCTCCTTTCCAGAGTGTTTCTTAGCCTTTCTTTTCGTGTTCGCAAGATTCCGTTTCCCTTCCCGAAAGGAAATGAAATTTCCTTTCGGGAAAAGAAACGGAATCTTGCGGTTTCAATGAGGACCAATAGAGGAATCTTTGGGGCATGTCCCTGCACTAGATGGCATGACATGCCTTTTCATGGCTTTGACTTTGAGCAAGATAAGATTTTTTGATTGTTTCTTTTTTCCCTCTGTATCCATGGCATGTCCCTCATATCTTCCCCTCCAAGTTTTGTATTCCTCCTTGACTATTTCCCCTGCTTTTGACGCATTTGTGAGCATAGTTTGGGCATGTTTTTGTCCTTTGCACTGCACCTGAGAGAATCCCCGTCCATATTCTTGTAGTCACTAAATTTCCCAAATTTCCCACTTTTGTTTTTTTTCTCCTCCAATTGCAATTGCTTGAATGGAAACTCCATTCCAGAGTGTTTGTAAGTCCTTCTTATTTGCTTTGGCCTTCAGCGGGGATCGATTTAGGCAGATTTTGCTGCATGTGCCTGCCCTTGATCGCATATGGTTTAGATGGCTTTGACTGTGGGCCAGATTGTTTTGATTTTCTTTTTTTTTCCCCAAATTATCCATGGCACCTCCATAATATATTCTCCTCCACGTTTTGTCGTCCTCCTTTATTTTCACCCCGCATTTGCAACTTCTGTTAGCATAGTTTGGGCATGTTTTTGTCCTTTGCACTGCAACTGATTGAATCCCGGTCCATTTACTTGTAGTCACTAAATTTCCCAAATTTCCCACTTGTGTTTTTTTTCTCCTCCATTTCGAATTCCTTGGATGGAATCTCCATTGCAGAGTGTTTGTAAGTCCTTCTTATTTGCTTTGGCCTTCAGCGGGGATTGATTTAGGCAGATTTTGCTGCATGTGCCTGCCCTTGATCGCATATGGTTTAGATGGCTTTGACTGTGGGCAAGATTGTTTTGATTTTCTTTTCTTTTCCCAAAATTATCCATGGCACCTCCATAATATATTCTCCTCCACGTTTTGTCGTCCTCCTTTATTTTCACCCCGCTTTTGCAACTTCTGTTAGCATAGTTTGGGCATGTTTTTGTCCTTTGCACTGCACCTGATTGAATCCCGGTCCATATTGTTGTAGTAACTAAATTTCCCAAATTTCCCACTTGTGTTTTTTTTCTCCTCCATTTGCAATTGTTTGAACGGAGTCTCTATTGCAGAGTGTTTGTAAGTCCTTCGTATTTGCTTTGGCCTTCAGCGGGGATCCATTTAGGCAGATTTTGCTGCATGTGCCTGCACTTGATCGCATATGCTTTTTATGGCTCTGACTGTGAGCAAGATTTTACTGATTGTTTTTTTCCCAAAGTATCCATGGCATGTCCCTCATATCTTCCCGTCCAACTTGTGTCTTCCTGTTTGACTTTTTCCCTTGCTTTTGCAACATCTGTGAGCATAGTTTGGGCATGTTTTGGTCCTTTGCACTGCAGCTCAATTCCTCAAAAACGATTTTTTGGACACACAAAATCTCCCGATTTTCTGGTTTTTTTCAATTGCATTTCATTTGATCCTATCTCCTTTCCAGAGAGTTTCTTAGCCTTTCTTTTCGTGTTCGCAAGATTCCGTTTCCCTTCCCGAAAGGAAATGAAATTTCCTTTCGGGAAGGGAAACGGAATCTTGCGGTTTCAATGAGGACCAATAGAGGAATCTTTGGGGCATGTCCCTGCACTAGATGGCATGACATGCCTTTTCATGGCTTTGACTTTGAGCAAGATAAGATTTTTTGATTGTTTCTTTTTTCCCTCTGTATCCATGGCATGTCCCTCATATCTTCCCCTCCAAGTTTTGTATTCCTCCTTGACTATTTCCCCTGCTTTTGACACATTTGTGAGCATAGTTTGGGCATGTTTTTGTCCTTTGCACTGCACCTGAGAGAATCCCCGTCCATATTCTTGTAGTCACTAAATTTCCCAAATTTCCCACTTTTGTTTTTTTTCTCCTCCAATTGCAATTGCTTGAATGGAAACTCCATTCCAGAGTGTTTGTAAGTCCTTCTTATTTGCTTTGGCCTTCAGCGGGGATTGATTTAGGCAGATTTTGCTGCATGTGCCTGCCCTTGATCGCATATGGTTTAGATGGCTTTGACTGTGGGCAAGATTGTTTTGATTTTCTTTTTTTTTCCCAAAATTATCCATGGCACCTCCATAATATATTCTCCTCCACGTTTTGTCGTCCTCCTTTATTTTCACCCCGCATTTGCAACTTCTGTTAGCATAGTTTGGGCATGTTTTTGTCCTTTGCACTGCAACTGATTGAATCCCGGTCCATTTACTTGTAGTCACTAAATTTCCCAAATTTCCCACTTGTGTTTTTTTTCTCCTCCATTTCGAATTCCTTGGATGGAATCTCCATTGCAGAGTGTTTGTAAGTCCTTCTTATTTGCTTTGGCCTTCAGCGGGGATTGATTTAGGCAGATTTTGCTGCATGTGCCTGCCCTTGATCGCATATGGTTTAGATGGCTTTGACTGTGGGCAAGATTGTTTTGATTTTCTTTTCTTTTCCCAAAATTATCCATGGCACCTCCATAATATATTCTCCTCCACGTTTTGTCGTCCTCCTTTATTTTCACCCCGCTTTTGCAACTTCTGTTAGCATAGTTTGGGCATGTTTTTGTCCTTTGCACTGCACCTGATTGAATCCCGGTCCATATTGTTGTAGTAACTAAATTTCCCAAATTTCCCACTTGTGTTTTTTTTCTCCTCAATTTGCAATTGTTTGATCGGAGTCTCTATTGCAGAGTGTTTGTAAGTCCTTCTTATTTGCTTTGGCCTTCAGCGGGGATCCATTTAGGCAGATTTTGCTGCATGTGCCTGCACTTGATCGCATATGGTTTTGGTGGCTTTGAATTTGAGGAAGATGTTTTGATTTTTTGTTTTTTTCCCAAAGTATCCATGGCATGTCCCTCATATCTTCCCGTCCAACTTGTGTCTTCCTGTTTGACTTTTTCCCTTGCTTTTGCAACATCTGTGAGCATAGTTTGGGCATGTTTTGGTCCTTTGCACTGCAGCTCAATTCCTCAAAAACGATTTTTTGGACACACAAAATCTCCCGATTTTCTGGTTTTTTTCAATTGCATTTCATTTGATCCTATCTCCTTTCCAGAGTGTTTCTTAGCCTTTCTTTTCGTGTTCGCAAGATTCCGTTTCCCTTCCCGAAAGGAAATGAAATTTCCTTTCGGGAAGGGAAACGGAATCTTGCGGTTTCAATGAGGACCAATAGAGGAATCTTTGGGGCATGTCCCTGCACTAGATGGCATGACATGCCTTTTCATGGCTTTGACTTTGAGCAAGATTTTTTGATTGTTTCTTTTTTCCCTCTGTATCCATGGCATGTACCTCATATCTTCCCCTCCAAGCTTTGTATTCCTCCTTGACTATTTCCCCTGCTTTTGACACATTTGTGAGCATAGTTTGGGCATGTTTTTGTCCTTTGCACTGCACCTGAGAGAATCCCCGTCCATATTCTTGTAGTCACTAAATTTCCCAAATTTCCCACTTTTGTTTTTTTTCTCCTCCAATTGCAATTGCTTGAATGGAAACTCCATTCCAGAGTGTTTGTAAGTCCTTCTTATATGCTTTGGCCTTCAGCGGGGATTGATTTAGGCAGATTTTGCTGCATGTGCCTGCCCTTGATCGCATATAGTTTACATGGCTTTGACTCTGGGCAAGATTTTTTAATTTTCTTTTTTTTTCCCCAAATTATCCATGGCACCTCCATAATATATTCTCCTCCACGTTTTGTCGTCCTCCTTTATTTTCACCCCGCATTTGCAACTTCTGTTAGCATAGTTTGGGCATGTTTTTGTCCTTTGCACTGCAACTGATTGAATCCCGGTCCATTTACTTGTAGTCACTAAATTTCCCAAATTTCCCACTTGTGTTTTTTTTCTCCTCCATTTCGAATTCCTTGGATGGAATCTCCATTGCAGAGTGTTTGTAAGTCCTTCTTATTTGCTTTGGCCTTCAGCGGGGATCCATTTAGGCAGATTTTGCTGCATGTGCCTGCCCTTGATCGCATATGGTTTAGATGGCTTTGACTGTGGGCAAGATTGTTTTGATTTTCTTTTCTTTTCCCAAAATTATCCATGGCACCTCCATAATATATTCTCCTCCACGTTTTGTCGTCCTCCTTTATTTTCACCCCGCTTTTGCAACTTCTGTTAGCATAGTTTGGGCATGTTTTTGTCCTTTGCACTGCACCTGATTGAATCCCGGTCCATATTGTTGTAGTAACTAAATTTCCCAAATTTCCCACTTGTGTTTTTTTTCTCCTCCATTTGCAATTGTTTGAACGGAGTCTCTATTGCAGAGTGTTTGTAAGTCCTTCGTATTTGCTTTGGCCTTCAGCGGGGATCCATTTAGGCAGATTTTGCTGCATGTGCCTGCACTTGATCGCATATGCTTTTTATGGCTCTGACTGTGAGCAAGATTTTACTGATTGTTTTTTTCCCAAAGTATCCATGGCATGTCCCTCATATCTTCCCGTCCAACTTGTGTCTTCCTGTTTGACTTTTTCCCTTGCTTTTGCAACATCTGTGAGCATAGTTTGGGCATGTTTTGGTCCTTTGCACTGCAGCTCAATTCCTCAAAAACGATTTTTTGGACACACAAAATCTCCCGATTTTCTGGTTTTTTTCAATTGCATTTCATTTGATCCTATCTCCTTTCCAGAGAGTTTCTTAGCCTTTCTTTTCGTGTTCGCAAGATTCCGTTTCCCTTCCCGAAAGGAAATGAAATTTCCTTTCGGGAAGGGAAACGGAATCTTGCGGTTTCAATGAGGACCAATAGAGGAATCTTTGGGGCATGTCCCTGCACTAGATGGCATGACATGCCTTTTCATGGCTTTGACTTTGAGCAAGATTTTTTGATTGTTTCTTTTTTCCCTCTGTATCCATGGCATGTCCCTCATATCTTCCCCTCCAAGTTTTGTATTCCTCCTTGACTATTTCCCCTGCTTTTGACACATTTGTGAGTATAGTTTGGGCATGTTTTTGTCCTTTGCACTGCACCTGAGAGAATCCCCGTCCATATTCTTGTAGTCACTAAATTTCCCAAATTTCCCACTTTTGTTTTTTTTCTCCTCCAATTGCAATTGCTTGAATGGAAACTCCATTCCAGAGTGTTTGTAAGTCCCTCTTATTTGCTTTGGCCTTCAGCGGGGATTGATTTAGGCAGATTTTGCTGCATGTGCCTGCCCTTGATCGCATATGGTTTACATGGCTTTGATGTGGGCAAGATTGTTTTGATTTTCTTTTTTTTTCCCCAAATTATCCATGGCACCTCCATAATATATTCTCCTCCACGTTTTGTCGTCCTCCTTTATTTTCACCCCGCATTTGCAACTTCTGTTAGCATAGTTTGGGCATGTTTTTGTCCTTTGCACTGCACCTGATTGAATCCCGGTCCATTTACTTGTAGTCACTAAATTTCCCAAATTTCCCACTTGTGTTTTTTTTCTCCTCCATTTCGAATTCCTTGGATGGAATCTCCATTGCAGAGTGTTTGTAAGTCCTTCTTATTTGCTTTGGCCTTCAGCGGGGATTGATTTAGGCAGATTTTGCTGCATGTGCCTGCCCTTGATCGCATATGGTTTAGATGGCTTTGACTGTGGGCAAGATTGTTTTGATTTTCTTTTCTTTTCCCAAAATTATCCATGGCACCTCCATAATATATTCTCCTCCACGTTTTGTCGTCCTCCTTTATTTTCACCCCGCTTTTGCAACTTCTGTTAGCATAGTTTGGGCATGTTTTTGTCCTTTGCACTGCACCTGATTGAATCCCGGTCCATATTGTTGTAGTAACTAAATTTCCCAAATTTCCCACTTGTGTTTTTTTTCTCCTCCATTTGCAATTGTTTGATCGGAGTCTCTATTGCAGAGGGTTTGTAAGTCCTTCTTATTTGCTTTGGCCTTCAGCGGGGATCCATTTAGGCAGATTTTGCTGCATGTGCCTGCACTTGATCGCATATGGTTTTGGTGGCTTTGACTTTGAGGAAGATGTTTTGATTTTTTGTTTTTTTCCCAAAGTATCCATGGCATGTCCCTCATATCTTCCAATCCGACTTGTGTCTTCCTGTTTGACTTTTTCCCTTGCTTTTGCAACATCTGTGAGCATAGTTTGGGCATGTTTTGGTCCTTTGCACTGCAGCTCAATTCCTCAAAAACGATTTTTTGGACACACAAAATCTCCCGATTTTCTGGTTTTTTTCAATTGCATTTCATTTGATCCTATCTCCTTTCCAGAGTCTTTCTTAGCCTTTCTTTTCGTGTTCGCAAGATTCCGTTTCCCTTCCCGAAAGGAAATGAAATTTCCTTTCGGGAAGGGAAACGGAATCTTGCGGTTTCAATGAGGACCAATAGAGGAATCTTTGGGGCATGTCCCTGCACTAGATGGCATGACATGCCTTTTCATGGCTTTGACTTTGAGCAAGATTTTTTGATTGTTTCTTTTTTCCCTCTGTATCCATGGCATGTCCCTCATATCTTCCCCTCCAAGTTTTGTATTCCTCCTTGACTATTTCCCCTGCTTTTGACACATTTGTGAGCATAGTTTGGGCATGTTTTTGTCCTTTGCACTGCACCTGAGAGAATCCCCGTCCATATTCTTGTAGTCACTAAATTTCCCAAATTTCCCACTTTTGTTTTTTTTCTCCTCCAATTGCAATTGCTTGAATGGAAACTCCATTCCAGAGTGTTTGTAAGTCCTTCTTATTTGCTTTGGCCTTCAGCGGGGATCCATTTAGGCAGATTTTGCTGCATGTGCCTGCCCTTGATCGCATATGGTTTAGATGGCTTTGACTGTGGGCCAGATTGTTTTGATTTTCTTTTTTTTTCCCCAAATTATCCATGGCACCTCCATAATATATTCTCCTCCACGTTTTGTCGTCCTCCTTTATTTTCACCCCGCATTTGCAACTTCTGTTAGCATAGTTTGGGCATGTTTTTGTCCTTTGCACTGCAACTGATTGAATCCCGGTCCATTTACTTGTAGTCACTAAATTTCCCAAATTTCCCACTTGTGTTTTTTTTCTCCTCCATTTCGAATTCCTTGGATGGAATCTCCATTGCAGAGTGTTTGTAAGTCCTTCTTATTTGCTTTGGCCTTCAGCGGGGATTGATTTAGGCAGATTTTGCTGCATGTGCCTGCACTTGATCGCATATGGTTTTGGTGGCTTTGACTTTGAGCAAGATTTTACTGATTGTTTTTTTCCCAAAGTATCCATGGCATGTCCCTCATATCTTCCCGTCCAACTTGTGTCTTCCTGTTTGACTTTTTCCCTTGCTTTTGCAACATCTGTGAGCATAGTTTGGGCATGTTTTGGTCCTTTGCACTGCAGATCAATTCCTCAAAAACGATTTTTTGGACACACAAAATCTCCCGATTTTCTGGTTTTTTTCAATTGCATTTCATTTGATCCTACCTCCTTTCCAGAGTGTTTCTTAGCCTTTCTTTTCGTGTTCGCAAGATTCCGTTTCCCTTCCCGAAAGGAAATGAAATTTCCTTTCGGGAAGGGAAACGGAATCTTGCGGTTTCAATGAGGACCAATAGAGGAATCTTTGGGGCATGTCCCTGCACTAGATGGCATGACATGCCTTTTCATGGCTTTGACTTTGAGCAAGATTTTTTGATTGTTTCTTTTTTCCCTCTGTATCCATGGCATGTCCCTCATATCTTCCCCTCCAAGTTTTGTATTCCTCCTTGACTATTTCCCCTGCTTTTGACACATTTGTGAGCATAGTTTGGGCATGTTTTTGTCCTTTGCACTGCACCTGAGAGAATCCCCGTCCATATTCTTGTAGTCACTAAATTTCCCAAATTTCCCACTTGTGTTTTTTTTCTCCTCCATTTGCAATTGTTTGATCGGAGTCTCTATTGCAGAGGGTTTGTAAGTCCTTCTTATTTGCTTTGGCCTTCAGCGGGGATCCATTTAGGCAGATTTTGCTGCATGTGCCTGCACTTGATCGCATATGGTTTTGGTGGCTTTGACTTTGAGGAAGATGTTTTGATTTTTTGTTTTTTTCCCAAAGTATCCATGGCATGTCCCTCATATCTTCCCGTCCAACTTGTGTCTTCCTGTTTGACTTTTTCCCTTGCTTTTGCAACATCTGTGAGCATAGTTTGGGCATGTTTTGGTCCTTTGCACTGCAGCTCAATTCCTCAAAAACGATTTTTTGGACACACAAAATCTCCCGATTTTCTGGTTTTTTTCAATTGCATTTCATTTGATCCTACCTCCTTTCCAGAGTGTTTCTTAGCCTTTTTTTTCTTGTTCGCAAGATTCCGTTTCCCTTCCCGAAAGGAAATGAAATTTCCTTTCGGGAAGGGAAACGGAATCTTGCGGTTTCAATGAGGACCAATAGAGGAATCTTTGGGGCATGTCCCTGCACTAGATGGCATGACATGCCTTTTCATGGCTTTGACTTTGAGCAAGATTTTTTGATTGTTTCTTTTTTCCCTCTGTATCCATGGCATGTCCCTCATATCTTCCCCTCCAAGTTTTGTATTCCTCCTTGACTATTTCCCCTGCTTTTGACACATTTGTGAGCATAGTTTGGGCATGTTTTTGTCCTTTGCACTGCACCTGAGAGAATCCCCGTCCATATTCTTGTAGTCACTAAATTTCCCAAATTTCCCACTTTTGTTTTTTTTCTCCTCCAATTGCAATTGCTTGAATGGAAACTCCATTCCAGAGTGTTTGTAAGCCCTTCTTATTTGCTTTGGCCTTCAGCGGGGATTGATTTAGGCAGATTTTGCTGCATGTGCCAGCCCTTGATCGCATATGGTTTACATGGCTTTGACTCTGGGCAAGATTTTTTTAATTTTCTTTTTTTTTCCCAAAATTATCCATGGCACCTCCATAATATATTCTCCTCCAAGTTGTGTCTTCCTCCTTCTTTTTCCCCCCGCATTTGCAACTTCTGTTAGCATAGTTTGGGCAGGTTTTTGTCCTTTGCACTGCAACTGATTGAATCCCGGTCCATTTACTTGTAGTCACTAAATTTCCCAAATTTCCCACTTTTGTTTTTTTTCTCCTCCATTTCGAATTCCTTGGATGGAATCTCTATTGCAGAGTGTTTGTAAGTCCTTCTTATTTGCTTTGGCCTTCAGCGGGGATCGATTTAGGCAGATTTTGCTGCATGTGCCTGCCCTTGATCGCATATGGTTTAGATCGCTTTGACTGTGGGCCAGATTGTTTTGATTTTCTTTTTTTTTCCCCAAATTATCCATGGCACCTCCATAATATATTCTCCTCCACGTTTTGTCGTCCTCCTTTATTTTCACCCCGCATTTGCAACTTCTGTTAGCATAGTTTGGGCATGTTTTTGTCCTTTGCACTGCAACTGATTGAATCCCGGTCCATTTACTTGTAGTCACTAAATTTCCCAAATTTCCCACTTGTGTTTTTTTTCTCCTCCATTTCGAATTCCTTGGATGGAATCTCCATTGCAGAGTGTTTGTAAGTCCTTCTTATTTGCTTTGGCCTTCAGCGGGGATTGATTTAGGCAGATTTTGCTGCATGTGCCTGCCCTTGATCGCATATGGTTTAGATGGCTTTGACTGTGGGCAAGATTGTTTTGATTTTCTTTTCTTTTCCCAAAATTATCCATGGCACCTCCATAATATATTCTCCTCCACGTTTTGTCGTCCTCCTTTATTTTCACCCCGCTTTTGCAACTTCTGTTAGCATAGTTTGGGCATGTTTTTGTCCTTTGCACTGCACCTGATTGAATCCCGGTCCATATTGTTGTAGTAACTAAATTTCCCAAATTTCCCACTTGTGTTTTTTTTCTCCTCCATTTGCAATTGTTTGAACGGAGTCTCTATTGCAGAGTGTTTGTAAGTCCTTCTTATTTGCTTTGGCCTTCAGCGGGGATCCATTTAGGCAGATTTTGCTGCGTGTGCCTGCACTTGATCGCATATGCTTTTTATGGCTCTGACTGTGAGCAAGATTTTACTGATTGTTTTTTTCCCAAAGTATCCATGGCATGTCCCTCATATCTTCCCGTCCAACTTGTGTCTTCCTGTTTGACTTTTTCCCTTGCTTTTGCAACATCTGTGAGCATAGTTTGGGCATGTTTTGGTCCTTTGCACTGCAGCTCAATTCCTCAAAAACGATTTTTTGGACACACAAAATCTCCCGATTTTCTGGTTTTTTTCAATTGCATTTCATTTGATCCTATCTCCTTTCCAGAGTGTTTCTTAGCCTTTCTTTTCGTGTTCGCAAGATTCCTTTTCCCTTCCCGAAAGGAAATGAAATTTCCTTTCGGGAAGGGAAACGGAATCTTGCGGTTTCAATGAGGACCAATAGAGGAATCTTTGGGGCATGTCCCTGCACTAGATGGCATGACATGCCTTTTCATGGCTTTGACTTTGAGCAAGATAAGATTTTTTGATTGTTTCTTTTTTCCCTCTGTATCCATGGCATGTCCCTCATATCTTCCCCTCCAAGTTTTGTATTCCTCCTTGACTATTTCCCCTGCTTTTGACACATTTGTGAGCATAGTTTGGGCATGTTTTTGTCCTTTGCACTGCACCTGAGAGAATCCCCGTCCATATTCTTGTAGTCACTAAATTTCCCAAATTTCCCACTTTTGTTTTTTTTCTCCTCCAATTGCAATTGCTTGAATGGAAACTCCATTCCAGAGTGTTTGTAAGTCCTTCTTATTTGCTTTGGCCTTCAGCGGGGATTGATTTAGGCAGATTTTGCTGCATGTGCCTGCCCTTGATCGCATATGGTTTAGATGGCTTTGACTGTGGGCCAGATTGTTTTGATTTTCTTTTTTTTTCCCCAAATTATCCATGGCACCTCCATAATATATTCTCCTCCACGTTTTGTCGTCCTCCTTTATTTTCACCCCGCATTTGCAACTTCTGTTAGCATAGTTTGGGCATGTTTTTGTCCTTTGCACTGCAACTGATTGAATCCCGGTCCATTTACTTGTAGTCACTAAATTTCCCAAATTTCCCACTTGTGTTTTTTTTCTCCTCCATTTCGAATTCCTTGGATGGAATCTCCATTGCAGAGTGTTTGTAAGTCCTTCTTATTTGCTTTGGCCTTCAGCGGGGATTGATTTAGGCAGATTTTGCTGCATGTGCCTGCCCTTGATCGCATATGGTTTAGATGGCTTTGACTGTGGGCAAGATTGTTTTGATTTTCTTTTCTTTTCCCAAAATTATCCATGGCACCTCCATAATATATTCTCCTCCACGTTTTGTCGTCCTCCTTTATTTTCACCCCGCTTTTGCAACTTCTGTTAGCATAGTTTGGGCATGTTTTTGTCCTTTGCACTGCACCTGATTGAATCCCGGTCCATATTGTTGTAGTAACTAAATTTCCCAAATTTCCCACTTGTGTTTTTTTTCTCCTCAATTTGCAATTGTTTGATCGGAGTCTCTATTGCAGAGGGTTTGTAAGTCCTTCTTATTTGCTTTGGCCTTCAGCGGGGATCCATTTAGGCAGATTTTGCTGCATGTGCCTGCACTTGATCGCATATGGTTTTGGTGGCTTTGACTTTGAGCAAGATTTTACTGATTGTTTTTTTCCCAAAGTATCCATGGCATGTCCCTCATATCTTCCCGTCCAACTTGTGTCTTCCTGTTTGACTTTTTCCCTTGCTTTTGCAACATCTGTGAGCATAGTTTGGGCATGTTTTGGTCCTTTGCACTGCAGCTCAATTCCTCAAAAACGATTTTTTGGACACACAAAATCTCCCGATTTTTTGGTTTTTTTCAATTGCATTTCATTTGATCCTATCTCCTTTCCAGAGAGTTTCTTAGCCTTTCTTTTCGTGTTCGCAAGATTCCGTTTCCCTTCCCGAAAGGAAATGAAATTTCCTTTCGGGAAGGGAAACGGAATCTTGCGGTTTCAATGAGGACCAATAGAGGAATCTTTGGGGCATGTCCCTGCACTAGATGGCATGACATGCCTTTTCATGGCTTTGACTTTGAGCAAGATAAGATTTTTTGATTGTTTCTTTTTTCCCTCTGTATCCATGGCATGTCCCTCATATCTTCCCCTCCAAGTTTTGTATTCCTCCTTGACTATTTCCCCTGCTTTTGACACATTTGTGAGCATAGTTTGGGCATGTTTTTGTCCTTTGCACTGCACCTGAGAGAATCCCCGTCCATATTCTTGTAGTCACTAAATTTCCCAAATTTCCCACTTTTGTTTTTTTTCTCCTCCAATTGCAATTGCTTGAATGGAAACTCCATTCCAGAGTGTTTGTAAGTCCTTCTTATTTGCTTTGGCCTTCAGCGGGGATCCATTTAGGCAGATTTTGCTGCATGTGCCTGCCCTTGATCGCATATGGTTTACATGGCTTTGACTCTGGGCAAGATTGTTTTGATTTTCTTTTTTTTTCCCAAAATTATCCATGGCACCTCCATAATATATTCTCCTCCACGTTTTGTCGTCCTCCTTTATTTTCACCCCGCATTTGCAACTTCTGTTAGCATAGTTTGGGCATGTTTTTGTCCTTTGCACTGCAACTGATTGAATCCCGGTCCATTTACTTGTAGTCACTAAATTTCCCAAATTTCCCACTTGTGTTTTTTTCTCCTCCATTTCGAATTCCTTGGATGGAATCTCCATTGCAGAGTGTTTGTAAGTCCTTCTTATTTGCTTTGGCCTTCAGCGGGGATTGATTTAGGCAGATTTTGCTGCATGTGCCTGCCCTTGATCGCATATGGTTTAGATGGCTTTGACTGTGGGCAAGATTGTTTTGATTTTCTTTTCTTTTCCCAAAATTATCCATGGCACCTCCATAATATATTCTCCTCCACGTTTTGTCGTCCTCCTTTATTTTCACCCCGCTTTTGCAACTTCTGTTAGCATAGTTTGGGCATGTTTTTGTCCTTTGCACTGCACCTGATTGAATCCCGGTCCATTTACTTGTAGTCACTAAATTTCCCAAATTTCCCACTTGTGTTTTTTTTCTCCTCAATTTGCAATTGTTTGATCGGAGTCTCTATTGCAGAATGTTTGTAAGTCCTTCTTATTTGCTTTGGCCTTCAGCGGGGATCCATTTAGGCAGATTTTGCTGCATGTGCCTGCACTTGATCGCATATGGTTTTGGTGGCTTTGACTTTGAGCAAGATTTTACTGATTGTTTTTTTCCCAAAGTATCCATGGCATGTCCCTCATATCTTCCCGTCCAACTTGTGTCTTCCTGTTTGACTTTTTCCCTTGCTTTTGCAACATCTGTGAGCATAGTTTGGGCATGTTTTGGTCCTTTGCACTGCAGCTCAATTCCTCAAAAACGATTTTTTGGACACACAAAATCTCCCGATTTTCTGGTTTTTTTCAATTGCATTTCATTTGATCCTATCTCCTTTCCAGAGTGTTTCTTAGCCTTTCTTTTCGTGTTCGCAAGATTCCGTTTCCCTTCCCGAAAGGAAATGAAATTTCCTTTCGGGAAGGGAAACGGAATCTTGCGGTTTCAATGAGGACCAATAGAGGAATCTTGGGGGCATGTCCCTGCACTAGATGGCATGACATGCCTTTTCATGGCTTTGACTTTGAGCAAGATTTTTTGATTGTTTCTTTTTTCCCTCTGTATCCATGGCATGTCCCTCATATCTTCCCCTCCAAGTTTTGTATTCCTCCTTGACTATTTCCCCTGCTTTTCACACATTTGTGAGCATAGTTTGGGCATGTTTTTGTCCTTTGCACTGCACCTGAGAGAATCCCCGTCCATATTCTTGTAGTCACTAAATTTCCCAAATTTCCCACTTTTGTTTTTTTTCTCCTCCAATTGCAATTGCTTGAATGGAAACTCCATTCCAGAGTGTTTGTAAGTCCTTCTTATTTGCTTTGGCCTTCAGCGGGGATTGATTTAGGCAGATTTTGCTGCATGTGCCAGCCCTTGATCGCATATGGTTTACATGGCTTTGACTCTGGGCAAGATTTTTTTAATTTTCTTTTTTTTTCCCAAAATTATCCATGGCACCTCCATAATATATTCTCCTCCAAGTTGTGTCTTCCTCCTTCTTTTTCCCCCCGCATTTGCAACTTCTGTTAGCATAGTTTGGGCATGTTTTTGTCCTTTGCACTGCAACTGATTGAATCCCGGTCCATTTACTTGTAGTCACTAAATTTCCCAAATTTCCCACTTTTGTTTTTTTTCTCCTCCATTTCGAATTCCTTGGATGGAATCTCCATTGCAGAGTGTTTGTAAGTCCTTCTTATTTGCTTTGGCCTTCAGCGGGGATCGATTTAGGCAGATTTTGCTGCATGTGCCTGCCCTTGATCGCATATGGTTTAGATCGCTTTGACTGTGGGCCAGATTGTTTTGATTTTCTTTTTTTTTCCCAAAATTATCCATGGCACCTCCATAATATATTCTCCTCCACGTTTTGTCGTCCTCCTTTATTTTCACCCCGCATTTGCAACTTCTGTTAGCATAGTTTGGGCATGTTTTTGTCCTTTGCACTGCAACTGATTGAATCCCGGTCCATTTACTTGTAGTCACTAAATTTCCCAAATTTCCCACTTGTGTTTTTTTTCTCCTCCATTTCGAATTCCTTGGATGGAATCTCCATTGCAGAGTGTTTGTAAGTCCTTCTTATTTGCTTTGGCCTTCAGCGGGGATTGATTTAGGCAGATTTTGCTGCATGTGCCTGCCCTTGATCGCATATGGTTTAGATGGCTTTGACTGTGGGCCAGATTGTTTTGATTTTCTTTTCTTTTCCCAAAATTATCCATGCCACCTCCATAATATATTCTCCTCCACGTTTTGTCGTCCTCCTTTATTTTCACCCCGCTTTTGCAACTTCTGTTAGCATAGTTTGGGCATGTTTTTGTCCTTTGCACTGCACCTGATTGAATCCCGGTCCATATTGTTGTAGTAACTAAATTTCCCAAATTTCCCACTTGTGTTTTTTTTCTCCTCCATTTGCAATTGTTTGAACGGAGTCTCTATTACAGAGTGTTTGTAAGTCCTTCGTATTTGCTTTGGCCTTCAGCGGGGATTGATTTAGGCAGATTTTGCTGCATGTGCCTGCACTTGATCGCATATGCTTTTTATGGCTCTGACTGTGAGCAAGATTTTACTGATTGTTTTTTTCCCAAAGTATCCATGGCATGTCCCTCATATCTTCCCGTCCAACTTGTGTCTTCCTGTTTGACTTTTTCCCTTGCTTTTGCAACATCTGTGAGCATAGTTTGGGCATGTTTTGGTCCTTTGCACTGCAGCTCAATTCCTCAAAAACGATTTTTTGGACACACAAAATCTCCCGATTTTCTGGTTTTTTTCAATTGCATTTCATTTGATCCTATCTCCTTTCCAGAGTGTTTCTTAGCCTTTCTTTTCGTGTTCGCAAGATTCCGTTTCCCTTCCCGAAAGGAAATGAAATTTCCTTTCGGGAAGGGAAACGGAATCTTGCGGTTTCAATGAGGACCAATAGAGGAATCTTTGGGGCATGTCCCTGCACTAGATGGCATGACATGCCTTTTCATGGCTTTGACTTTGAGCAAGATTTTTTGATTGTTTCTTTTTTCCCTCTGTATCCATGGCATGTCCCTCATATCTTCCCCTCCAAGTTTTGTATTCCTCCTTGACTATTTCCCCTGCTTTTGACACATTTGTGAGTATAGTTTGGGCATGTTTTTGTCCTTTGCACTGCACCTGAGAGAATCCCCGTCCATATTCTTGTAGTCACTAAATTTCCCAAATTTCCCACTTTTGTTTTTTTTCTCCTCCAATTGCAATTGCTTGAATGGAAACTCCATTCCAGAGTGTTTGTAAGTCCTTCTTATTTGCTTTGGCCTTCAGCGGGGATTGATTTAGGCAGATTTTGCTGCATGTGCCTGCCCTTGATCGCATATGGTTTAGATGGCTTTGATGTGGGCAAGATTGTTTTGATTTTCTTTTTTTTTCCCCAAATTATCCATGGCACCTCCATAATATATTCTCCTCCACGTTTTGTCGTCCTCCTTTATTTTCACCCCGCATTTGCAACTTCTGTTAGCATAGTTTGGGCATGTTTTTGTCCTTTGCACTGCACCTGATTGAATCCCGGTCCATATTGTTGTAGTCACTAAATTTCCCAAATTTCCCACTTGTGTTTTTTTTCTCCTCCATTTCGAATTCCTTGGATGGAATCTCCATTGCAGAGTGTTTGTAAGTCCTTCTTATTTGCTTTGGCCTTCAGCGGGGATTGATTTAGGCAGATTTTGCTGCATGTGCCTGCCCTTGATCGCATATGGTTTAGATGGCTTTGACTGTGGGCAAGATTGTTTTGATTTTCTTTTTTTTTCCCAAAATTATCCATGGCACCTCCATAATATATTCTCCTCCACGTTTTGTTGTCCTCCTTTATTTTCACCCCGCATTTGCAACTTCTGTTAGCATAGTTTGGGCATGTTTTTGTCCTTTGCACTGCACCTGATTGAATCCCGGTCCATATTGTTGTAGTAACTAAATTTCCCAAATTTCCCACTTGTGTTTTTTTTCTCCTCCATTTGCAATTGTTTGATCGGAGTCTCTATTGCAGAGGGTTTGTAAGTCCTTCTTATTTGCTTTGGCCTTCAGCGGGGATCCATTTAGGCAGATTTTGCTGCATGTGCCTGCACTTGATCGCATATGGTTTTGGTGGCTTTGACTTTGAGGAAGATGTTTTGATTTTTTGTTTTTTTCCCAAAGTATCCATGGCATGTCCCTCATATCTTCCCGTCCAACTTGTGTCTTCCTGTTTGACTTTTTCCCTTGCTTTTGCAACATCTGTGAGCATAGTTTGGGCATGTTTTGGTCCTTTGCACTGCAGCTCAATTCCTCAAAAACGATTTTTTGGACACACAAAATCTCCCGATTTTCTGGTTTTTTTCAATTGCATTTCATTTGATCCTACCTCCTTTCCAGAGTGTTTCTTAGGCTTTCTTTTCGTGTTCGCAAGATTCCGTTTCCCTTCCCGAAAGGAAATGAAATTTCCTTTCGGGAAGGGAAACGGAATCTTGCGGTTTCAATGAGGACCAATAGAGGAATCTTTGGGGCATGTCCCTGCACTAGATGGCATGACATGCCTTTTCATGGCTTTGACTTTGAGCAAGATTTTTTGATTGTTTCTTTTTTCCCTCTGTATCCATGGCATGTCCCTCATATCTTCCCCTCCAAGTTTTGTATTCCTCCTTGACTATTTCCCCTGCTTTTGACACATTTGTGAGCATAGTTTGGGCATGTTTTTGTCCTTTGCACTGCACCTGAGAGAATCCCCGTCCATATTCTTGTAGTCACTAAATTTCCCAAATTTCCCACTTTTGTTTTTTTTCTCCTCCATTTCGAATTCCTTGGATGGAATCTCCATTGCAGAGTGTTTGTAAGTCCTTCTTATTTGCTTTGGCCTTCAGCGGGGATTGATTTAGGCAGATTTTGCTGCATGTGCCTGCCCTTGATCGCATATGGTTTAGATGGCTTTGACTGTGGGCCAGATTGTTTTGATTTTCTTTTTTTTTCTCCAAATTATCCATGGCACCTCCATAATATATTCTCCTCCACGTTTTGTCGTCCTCCTTTATTTTCACCCCGCATTTGCAACTTCTGTTAGCATAGTTTGGGCATGTTTTTGTCCTTTGCACTGCAACTGATTGAATCCCGGTCCATTTACTTGTAGTCACTAAATTTCCCAAATTTCCCACTTGTGTTTTTTTTCTCCTCCATTTCGAATTCCTTGGATGGAAACTCCATTCCAGAGTGTTTGTAAGTCCTTCTTATTTGCTTTGGCCTTCAGCGGGGATTGATTTAGGCAGATTTTGCTGCATGTGCCTGCCCTTGATCGCATATGGTTTAGATGGCTTTGACTGTGGGCAAGATTGTTTTGATTTTCTTTTTTTTTCCCAAAATTATCCATGGCACCTCCATAATATATTCTCCTCCACGTTTTGTCGTCCTCCTTTATTTTCACCCCGCTTTTGCAACTTCTGTTAGCATAGTTTGGGCATGTTTTTGTCCTTTGCACTGCACCTGAGAGAATCCCGGTCCATTTTCTTGTAGTCACTAAATTTCCCAAATTTCCCACTTGTGTTTTTTTTCTCCTCCATTTGCAATTGTTTGAACGGAGTCTCCATTGCAGAGGGTTTGTAAGTCCTTCTTATTTGCTTTGGCCTTCAGCGGGGATAGATCTTGGCAGATTTTGCTGCATGTGCCTGCACTTGATCGCATATGCTTTTTATGGCTCTGACTGTGAGCAAGATTTTACTGATTGTTTTTTTCCCAAAGTATCCATGGCATGTCCCTCATATCTTCCCGTCCAACTTGTGTCTTCCTGTTTGACTTTTTCCCTTGCTTTTGCAACATCTGTGAGCATAGTTTGGGCATGTTTTGGTCCTTTGCACTGCAGCTCAATTCCTCAAAAACGATTTTTTGGACACACAAAATCTCCCGATTTTCTGGTTTTTTTCAATTGCATTTCATTTGATCCTATCTCCTTTCCAGAGTGTTTCTTAGCCTTTCTTTTCGTGTTCGCAAGATTCCGTTTCCCTTCCCGAAAGGAAATGAAATTTCCTTTCGGGAAGGGAAACGGAATCTTGCGGTTTCAATGAGGACCAATAGAGGAATCTTTGGGGCATGTCCCTGCACTAGATGGCATGACATGCCTTTTCATGGCTTTGACTTTGAGCAAGATAAGATTTTTTGATTGTTTCTTTTTTCCCTCTGTATCCATGGCATGTCCCTCATATCTTCCCCTCCAAGTTTTGTATTCCTCCTTGACTATTTCCCCTGCTTTTGACACATTTGTGAGCATAGTTTGGGCATGTTTTTGTCCTTTGCACTGCACCTGAGAGAATCCCCGTCCATATTCTTGTAGTCACTAAATTTCCCAAATTTCCCACTTTTGTTTTTTTTCTCCTCCAATTGCAATTGCTTGAATGGAAACTCCATTCCAGAGTGTTTGTAAGTCCTTCTTATTTGCTTTGGCCTTCAGCGGGGATTGATTTAGGCAGATTTTGCTGCATGTGCCTGCCCTTGATCGCATATGGTTTAGATGGCTTTGACTGTGGGCCAGATTGTTTTGATTTTCTTTTTTTTTCCCAAAATTATCCATGGCACCTCCATAATATATTCTCCTCCACGTTTTGTCGTCCTCCTTTATTTTCACCCCGCATTTGCAACTTCTGTTAGCATAGTTTGGGCATGTTTTTGTCCTTTGCACTGCAACTGATTGAATCCCGGTCCATTTACTTGTAGTCACTAAATTTCCCAAATTTCCCACTTGTGTTTTTTTTCTCCTCCATTTCGAATTCCTTGGATGGAATCTCCATTGCAGAGTGTTTGTAAGTCCTTCTTATTTGCTTTGGCCTTCAGCGGGGATTGATTTAGGCAGATTTTGCTGCATGTGCCTGCCCTTGATCGCATATGGTTTAGATGGCTTTGACTGTGGGCAAGATTGTTTTGATTTTCTTTTCTTTTCCCAAAATTATCCATGGCACCTCCATAATATATTCTCCTCCACGTTTTGTCGTCCTCCTTTATTTTCACCCCGCTTTTGCAACTTCTGTTAGCATAGTTTGGGCATGTTTTTGTGCTTTGCACTGCACCTGATTGAATCCCGGTCCATATTGTTGTAGTAACTAAATTTCCCAAATTTCCCACTTGTGTTTTTTTTCTCCTCAATTTGCAATTGTTTGATCGGAGTCTCTATTGCAGAGGGTTTGTAAGTCCTTCTTATTTGCTTTGGCCTTCAGCGGGGATCCATTTAGGCAGATTTTGCTGCATGTGCCTGCACTTGATCGCATATGGTTTTGGTGGCTTTGACTTTGAGGAAGATGTTTTGATTTTTTCTTTTTTTCCCAAAGTATCCATGGCATGTCCCTCATATCTTCCCGTCCAACTTGTGTCTTCCTGTTTGACTTTTTCCCTTGCTTTTGCAACATCTGTGAGCATAGTTTGGGCATGTTTTGGTCCTTTGCACTGCAGCTCAATTCCTCAAAAACGATTTTTTGGACACACAAAATCTCCCGATTTTCTGGTTTTTTTCAATTGCATTTCATTTGATCCTACCTCCTTTCCAGAGTGTTTCTTAGCCTTTCTTTTCGTGTTCGCAAGATTCCGTTTCCCTTCCCGAAAGGAAATGAAATTTCCTTTCGGGAAGGGAAACGGAATCTTGCGGTTTCAATGAGGACCAATAGAGGAATCTTTGGGGCATGTCCCTGCACTAGATGGCATGACATGCCTTTTCATGGCTTTGACTTTGAGCAAGATAAGATTTTTTGATTGTTTCTTTTTTCCCTCTGTATCCATGGCATGTCCCTCATATCTTCCCCTCCAAGTTTTGTATTCCTCCATGACTATTTCCCCTGCTTTTGACACATTTGTGAGCATAGTTTGGGCATGTTTTTGTCCTTTGCACTGCACCTGAGAGAATCCCCGTCCATATTCTTGTAGTCACTAAATTTCCCAAATTTCCCACTTTTGTTTTTGTTCTCCTCCAATTGCAATTGCTTGAATGGAAACTCCATTCCAGAGTGTTTGTACGTCCTTCTTATTTGCTTTGGCCTTCAGCGGGGATTGATTTAGGCAGATTTTGCTGCATGTGCCTGCCCTTGATCGCATATGGTTTACATGGCTTTGACTCTGGGCAAGATTTTTTTAATTTTCTTTTTTTTTCCCAAAATTATCCATGGCACCTCCATAATATATTCTCCTCCAAGTTGTGTCTTCCTCCTTTATTTTCCCCCCGCATTTGCAACTTCTGTTAGCATAGTTTGGGCATGTTTTTGTCCTTTGCACTGCAACTGATTGAATCCCGGTCCATTTACTTGTAGTCACTAAATTTCCCAAATTTCCCACTTGTGTTTTTTTTCTCCTCCATTTCGAATTCCTTGGATGGAATCTCCATTGCAGAGAGTTTGTAAGTGCTTCTTATTTTCTTTGGCCTTCAGCGGGGATTGATTTAGGCAGATTTTGCTGCATGTGCCTGCCCTTGATCGCATATGGTTTAGATGGCTTTGACTGTGGGCAAGATTGTTTTGATTTTCTTTTCTTTTCCCAAAATTATCCATGGCACCTCCATAATATATTCTCCTCCACGTTTTGTCGTCCTCCTTTATTTTCACCCCGCATTTGCAACTTCTGTTAGCATAGTTTGGGCATGTTTTTGTCCTTTGCACTGCACCTGATTGAATCCCGGTCCATATTGTTGTAGTAACTAAATTTCCCAAATTTCCCACTTGTGTTTTTTTTCTCCTCAATTTGCAATTGTTTGATCGGAGTCTCTATTGCAGAGGGTTTGTAAGTCCTTCTTATTTGCTTTGGCCTTCAGCGGGGATCCATTTAGGCAGATTTTGCTGCATGTGCCTGCACTTGATCGCATATGGTTTTGGTGGCTTTGACTTTGAGGAAGATGTTTTGATTTTTTGTTTTTTTCCCAAAGTATTCATGGCATGTCCCTCATATCTTCCCGTCCAACTTGTGTCTTCCTGTTTGACTTTTTCCCTTGCTTTTGCAACATCTGTGAGCATAGTTTGGGCATGTTTTGGTCCTTTGCACTGCAGCTCAATTCCTCAAAAACGATTTTTTGGACACACAAAATCTCCCGATTTTCTGGTTTTTTTCAATTGCATTTCATTTGATCCTACCTCCTTTCCAGAGTGTTTCTTAGGCTTTCTTTTCGTGTTCGCAAGATTCCGTTTCCCTTCCCGAAAGGAAATGAAATTTCCTTTCGGGAAGGGAAACGGAATCTTGCGGTTTCAATGAGGACCAATAGAGGAATCTTTGGGGCATGTCCCTGCACTAGATGGCATGACATGCCTTTTCATGGCTTTGACTTTGAGCAAGATAAGATTTTTTGATTGTTTCTTTTTTCCCTCTGTATCCATGGCATGTCCCTCATATCTTCCCCTCCAAGTTTTGTATTCCTCCTTGACTATTTCCCCTGCTTTTGACACATTTGTGAGCATAGTTTGGGCATGTTTTTGTCCTTTGCACTGCACCTGAGAGAATCCCCGTCCATATTCTTGTAGTCACTAAATTTCCCAAATTTCCCACTTTTGTTTTTTTTCTCCTCCATTTCGAATTCCTTGGATGGAATCTCCATTGCAGAGTGTTTGTAAGTCCTTCTTATTTGCTTTGGCCTTCAGCGGGGATTGATTTAGGCAGATTTTGCTGCATGTGCCTGCCCTTGATCGCATATGGTTTAGATGGCTTTGACTGTGGGCCAGATTGTTTTGATTTTCTTTTTTTTTCCCCAAATTATCCATGGCACCTCCATAATATATTCTCCTCCACGTTTTGTCGTCCTCCTTTATTTTCACCCCGCATTTGCAACTTCTGTTAGCATAGTTTGGGCATGTTTTTGTCCTTTGCACTGCAACTGATTGAATCCCGGTCCATTTACTTGTAGTCACTAAATTTCCCAAATTTCCCACTTGTGTTTTTTTTCTCCTCCATTTCGAATTCCTTGGATGGAAACTCCATTCCAGAGTGTTTGTAAGTCCTTCTTATTTGCTTTGGCCTTCAGCGGGGATTGATTTAGGCAGATTTTGCTGCATGTGCCTGCCCTTGATCGCATATGGTTTAGATGGCTTTGACTGTGGGCAAGATTGTTTTGATTTTCTTTTTTTTTCCCAAAATTATCCATGGCACCTCCATAATATATTCTCCTCCACGTTTTGTCGTCCTCCTTTATTTTCACCCCGCTTTTGCAACTTCTGTTAGCATAGTTTGGGCATGTTTTTGTCCTTTGCACTGCACCTGAGAGAATCCCGGTCCATTTTCTTGTAGTCACTAAATTTCCCAAATTTCCCACTTGTGTTTTTTTTCTCCTCCATTTGCAATTGTTTGAACGGAGTCTCCATTGCAGAGGGTTTGTAAGTCCTTCTTATTTGCTTTGGCCTTCAGCGGGGATAGATCTTGGCAGATTTTGCTGCATGTGCCTGCACTTGATCGCATATGCTTTTTATGGCTCTGACTGTGAGCAAGATTTTACTGATTGTTTTTTTCCCAAAGTATCCATGGCATGTCCCTCATATCTTCCCGTCCAACTTGTGTCTTCCTGTTTGACTTTTTCCCTTGCTTTTGCAACATCTGTGAGCATAGTTTGGGCATGTTTTGGTCCTTTGCACTGCAGCTCAATTCCTCAAAAACGATTTTTTGGACACACAAAATCTCCCGATTTTCTGGTTTTTTTCAATTGCATTTCATTTGATCCTATCTCCTTTCCAGAGTGTTTCTTAGCCTTTCTTTTCGTGTTCGCAAGATTCCGTTTCCCTTCCCGAAAGGAAATGAAATTTCCTTTCGGGAAGGGAAACGGAATCTTGCGGTTTCAATGAGGACCAATAGAGGAATCTTTGGGGCATGTCCCTGCACTAGATGGCATGACATGCCTTTTCATGGCTTTGACTTTGAGCAAGATAAGATTTTTTGATTGTTTCTTTTTTCCCTCTGTATCCATGGCATGTCCCTCATATCTTCCCCTCCAAGTTTTGTATTCCTCCTTGACTATTTCCCCTGCTTTTGACACATTTGTGAGCATAGTTTGGGCATGTTTTTGTCCTTTGCACTGCACCTGAGAGAATCCCCGTCCATATTCTTGTAGTCACTAAATTTCCCAAATTTCCCACTTTTGTTTTTTTTCTCCTCCAATTGCAATTGCTTGAATGGAAACTCCATTCCAGAGTGTTTGTAAGTCCTTCTTATTTGCTTTGGCCTTCAGCGGGGATTGATTTAGGCAGATTTTGCTGCATGTGCCTGCCCTTGATCGCATATGGTTTACATGGCTTTGACTGTGGGCCAGATTGTTTTGATTTTCTTTTTTTTTCCCAAAATTATCCATGGCACCTCCATAATATATTCTCCTCCACGTTTTGTCGTCCTCCTTTATTTTCACCCCGCATTTGCAACTTCTGTTAGCATAGTTTGGGCATGTTTTTGTCCTTTGCACTGCAACTGATTGAATCCCGGTCCATTTACTTGTAGTCACTAAATTTCCCAAATTTCCCACTTGTGTTTTTTTTCTCCTCCATTTCGAATTCCTTGGATGGAATCTCCATTGCAGAGTGTTTGTAAGTCCTTCTTATTTGCTTTGGCCTTCAGCGGGGATTGATTTAGGCAGATTTTGCTGCATGTGCCTGCCCTTGATCGCATATGGTTTAGATGGCTTTGACTGTGGGCAAGATTGTTTTGATTTTCTTTTCTTTTCCCAAAATTATCCATGGCACCTCCATAATATATTCTCCTCCACGTTTTGTCGTCCTCCTTTATTTTCACCCCGCTTTTGCAACTTCTGTTAGCATAGTTTGGGCATGTTTTTGTGCTTTGCACTGCACCTGATTGAATCCCGGTCCATATTGTTGTAGTAACTAAATTTCCCAAATTTCCCACTTGTGTTTTTTTTCTCCTCAATTTGCAATTGTTTGATCGGAGTCTCTATTGCAGAGGGTTTGTAAGTCCTTCTTATTTGCTTTGGCCTTCAGCGGGGATCCATTTAGGCAGATTTTGCTGCATGTGCCTGCACTTGATCGCATATGGTTTTGGTGGCTTTGACTTTGAGGAAGATGTTTTGATTTTTTCTTTTTTTCCCAAAGTATCCATGGCATGTCCCTCATATCTTCCCGTCCAACTTGTGTCTTCCTGTTTGACTTTTTCCCTTGCTTTTGCAACATCTGTGAGCATAGTTTGGGCATGTTTTGGTCCTTTGCACTGCAGCTCAATTCCTCAAAAACGATTTTTTGGACACACAAAATCTCCCGATTTTCTGGTTTTTTTCAATTGCATTTCATTTGATCCTACCTCCTTTCCAGAGTGTTTCTTAGCCTTTCTTTTCGTGTTCGCAAGATTCCGTTTCCCTTCCCGAAAGGAAATGAAATTTCCTTTCGGGAAGGGAAACGGAATCTTGCGGTTTCAATGAGGACCAATAGAGGAATCTTTGGGGCATGTCCCTGCACTAGATGGCATGACATGCCTTTTCGTGGCTTTGACTTTGAGCAAGATAAGATTTTTTGATTGTTTCTTTTTTCCCTCTGTATCCATGGCATGTCCCTCATATCTTCCCCTCCAAGTTTTGTATTCCTCCATGACTATTTCCCCTGCTTTTGACACATTTGTGAGCATAGTTTGGGCATGTTTTTGTCCTTTGCACTGCACCTGAGAGAATCCCCGTCCATATTCTTGTAGTCACTAAATTTCCCAAATTTCCCACTTTTGTTTTTGTTCTCCTCCAATTGCAATTGCTTGAATGGAAACTCCATTCCAGAGTGTTTGTACGTCCTTCTTATTTGCTTTGGCCTTCAGCGGGGATTGATTTAGGCAGATTTTGCTGCATGTGCCTGCCCTTGATCGCATATGGTTTACATGGCTTTGACTCTGGGCAAGATTTTTTTAATTTTCTTTTTTTTTCCCAAAATTATCCATGGCACCTCCATAATATATTCTCCTCCAAGTTGTGTCTTCCTCCTTTATTTTCCCCCCGCATTTGCAACTTCTGTTAGCATAGTTTGGGCATGTTTTTGTCCTTTGCACTGCAACTGATTGAATCCCGGTCCATTTACTTGTAGTCACTAAATTTCCCAAATTTCCCACTTGTGTTTTTTTTCTCCTCCATTTCGAATTCCTTGGATGGAATCTCCATTGCAGAGAGTTTGTAAGTGCTTCTTATTTTCTTTGGCCTTCAGCGGGGATTGATTTAGGCAGATTTTGCTGCATGTGCCTGCCCTTGATCGCATATGGTTTAGATGGCTTTGACTGTGGGCAAGATTGTTTTGATTTTCTTTTCTTTTCCCAAAATTATCCATGGCACCTCCATAATATATTCTCCTCCACGTTTTGTCGTCCTCCTTTATTTTCACCCCGCTTTTGCAACTTCTGTTAGCATAGTTTGGGCATGTTTTTGTCCTTTGCACTGCACCTGATTGAATCCCGGTCCATATTGTTGTAGTAACTAAATTTCCCAAATTTCCCACTTGTGTTTTTTTTCTCCTCAATTTGCAATTGTTTGATCGGAGTCTCTATTGCAGAGGGTTTGTAAGTCCTTCTTATTTGCTTTGGCCTTCAGCGGGGATCCATTTAGGCAGATTTTGCTGCATGTGCCTGCACTTGATCGCATATGGTTTTGGTGGCTTTGACTTTGAGGAAGATGTTTTGATTTTTTCTTTTTTTCCCAAAGTATTCATGGCATGTCCCTCATATCTTCCCGTCCAACTTGTGTCTTCCTGTTTGACTTTTTCCCTTGCTTTTGCAACATCTGTGAGCATAGTTTGGGCATGTTTTGGTCCTTTGCACTGCAGCTCAATTCCTCAAAAACGATTTTTTGGACACACAAAATCTCCCGATTTTCTGGTTTTTTTCAATTGCATTTCATTTGATCCTACCTCCTTTCCAGAGTGTTTCTTAGCCTTTCTTTTCGTGTTCGCAAGATTCCGTTTCCCTTCCCGAAAGGAAATGAAATTTCCTTTCGGGAAGGGAAACGGAATCTTGCGGTTTCAATGAGGACCAATAGAGGAATCTTTGGGGCATGTCCCTGCACTAGATGGCATGACATGCCTTTTCATGGCTTTGACTTTGAGCAAGATAAGATTTTTTGATTGTTTCTTTTTTCCCTCTGTATCCATGGCATGTCCCTCATATCTTCCCCTCCAAGTTTTGTATTCCTCCTTGACTATTTCCCCTGCTTTTGACACATTTGTGAGCATAGTTTGGGCATGTTTTTGTCCTTTGCACTGCACCTGAGAGAATCCCCGTCCATATTCTTGTAGTCACTAAATTTCCCAAATTTCCCACTTTTGTTTTTGTTCTCCTCCAATTGCAATTGCTTGAATGGAAACTCCATTCCAGAGTGTTTGTAAGTCCTTCTTATTTGCTTTGGCCTTCAGCGGGGATTGATTTAGGCAGATTTTGCTGCATGTGCCTGCCCTTGATCGCATATGGTTTACATGGCTTTGACTCTGGGCAAGATTTTTTTAATTTTCTTTTTTTTTTCCCAAAATTATCCATGGCACCTCCATAATATATTCTCCTCCAAGTTGTGTCTTCCTCCTTTATTTTCCCCCCGCATTTGCAACTTCTGTTAGCATAGTTTGGGCATGTTTTTGTCCTTTGCACTGCAACTGATTGAATCCCGGTCCATTTACTTGTAGTCACTAAATTTCCCAAATTTCCCACTTGTGTTTTTTTCCTCCTCCATTTCGAATTCCTTGGATGGAATCTCCATTGCAGAGTGTTTGTAAGTCCTTCTTATTTTCTTTGGCCTTCAGCGGGGATTGATTTAGGCAGATTTTGCTGCATGTGCCTGCCCTTGATCGCATATGGTTTAGATGGCTTTGACTGTGGGCAAGATTGTTTTGATTTTCTTTTTTTTTCCCCAAATTATCCATGGCACCTCCATAATATATTCTCCTCCACGTTTTGTCGTCCTCCTTTATTTTCACCCCGCATTTGCAACTTCTGTTAGCATAGTTTGGGCATGTTTTTGTCCTTTGCACTGCAACTGATTGAATCCCGGTCCATTTACTTGTAGTCACTAAATTTCCCAAATTTCCCACTTGTGTTTTTTTCCTCCTCCATTTCGAATTCCTTGGATGGAATCTCCATTGCAGAGTGTTTGTAAGTCCTTCTTATTTGCTTTGGCCTTCAGCGGGGATTGATTTAGGCAGATTTTGCTGCATGTGCCTGCCCTTGATCGCATATGGTTTAGATGGCTTTGACTGTGGGTAAGATTGTTTTGATTTTCTTTTTTTTTCCCAAAATTATCCATGGCACCTCCATAATATATTCTCCTCCACGTTTTGTCGTCCTCCTTTATTTTCACCCCGCTTTTGCAACTTCTGTTAGCATAGTTTGGGCATGTTTTTGTCCTTTGCACTGCACCTGATTGAATCCCGGTCCATATTGTTGTAGTAACTAAATTTCCCAAATTTCCCACTTGTGTTTTTTTTCTCCTCAATTTGCAATTGTTTGATCGGAGTCTCTATTGCAGAGTGTTTGTAAGTCCTTCTTATTTGCTTTGGCCTTCAGCGGGGATCCATTTAGGCAGATTTTGCTGCATGTGCCTGCACTTGATCGCATATGGTTTTGGTGGCTTTGACTTTGAGGAAGATGTTTTGATTTTTTGTTTTTTTCCCAAAGTATCCATGGCATGTCCCTCATATCTTCCCGTCCAACTTGTGTCTTCCTGTTTGACTTTTTCCCTTGCTTTTGCAACATCTGTGAGCATAGTTTGGGCGTGTTTTGGTCCTTTGCACTGCAGCTCAATTCCTCAAAAACGATTTTTTGGACACGCAAAATCTCCCGATTTTCTGGTTTTTTTCAATTGCATTTCATTTGATCCTATCTCCTTTCCAGAGTCTTTCTTAGCCTTTCTTTTCGTGTTCGCAAGATTCCGTTTCCCTTCCCGAAAGGAAATGAAATTTCCTTTCGGGAAGGGAAACGGAATCTTGCGGTTTCAATGAGGACCAATAGAGGAATCTTGGGGGCATGTCCCTGCACTAGATGGCATGACATGCCTTTTCATGGCTTTGACTTTGAGCAAGATTTTTTGATTGTTTCTTTTTTCCCTCTGTATCCATGGCATGTCCCTCATATCTTCCCCTCCAAGTTTTGTATTCCTCCTTGACTATTTCCCCTGCTTTTGACACATTTGTGAGCATAGTTTGGGCATGTTTTTGTCCTTTGCACTGCACCTGAGAGAATCCCCGTCCATATTCTTGTAGTCACTAAATTTCCCAAATTTCCCACTTTTGTTTTTTTTCTCCTCCAATTGCAATTGCTTGAATGGAAACTCCATTCCAGAGTGTTTGTAAGTCCTTCTTATTTGCTTTGGCCTTCAGCGGGGATTGATTTAGGCAGATTTTGCTGCATGTGCCAGCCCTTGATCGCATATGGTTTACATGGCTTTGACTCTGGGCAAGATTTTTTTAATTTTCTTTTTTTTTCCCAAAATTATCCATGGCACCTCCATAATATATTCTCCTCCAAGTTGTGTCTTCCTCCTTCTTTTTCCCCCCGCATTTGCAACTTCTGTTAGCATAGTTTGGGCATGTTTTTGTCCTTTGCACTGCAACTGATTGAATCCCGGTCCATTTACTTGTAGTCACTAAATTTCCCAAATTTCCCACTTTTGTTTTTTTTCTCCTCCATTTCGAATTCCTTGGATGGAATCTCCATTGCAGAGTGTTTGTAAGTCCTTCTTATTTGCTTTGGCCTTCAGCGGGGATCGATTTAGGCAGATTTTGCTGCATGTGCCTGCCCTTGATCGCATATGGTTTAGATGGCTTTGACTGTGGGCAAGATTGTTTTGATTTTCTTTTCTTTTCCCAAAATTATCCATGGCACCTCCATAATATATTCTCCTCCACGTTTTGTCGTCCTCCTTTATTTTCACCCCGCATTTGCAACTTCTGTTAGCATAGTTTGGGCATGTTTTTGTCCTTTGCACTGCAACTGATTGAATCCCGGTCCATTTACTTGTAGTCACTAAATTTCCCAAATTTCCCACTTGTGTTTTTTTTCTCCTCCATTTCGAATTCCTTGGATGGAATCTCCATTGCAGAGTGTTTGTAAGTCCTTCTTATTTGCTTTGGCCTTCAGCGGGGATTGATTTAGGCAGATTTTGCTGCATGTGCCTGCCCTTGATCGCATATGGTTTAGATGGCTTTGACTGTGGGCAAGATTGTTTTGATTTTCTTTTCTTTTCCCAAAATTATCCATGGCACCTCCATAATATATTCTCCTCCACGTTTTGTCGTCCTCCTTTATTTTCACCCCGCTTTTGCAACTTCTGTTAGCATAGTTTGGGCATGTTTTTGTCCTTTGCACTGCACCTGAGAGAATCCCGGTCCATATTGTTGTAGTAACTAAATTTCCCAAATTTCCCACTTGTGTTTTTTTTCTCCTCCATTTGCAATTGTTTGATCGGAGTCTCTATTGCAGAGGGTTTGTAAGTCCTTCTTATTTGCTTTGGCCTTCAGCGGGGATCCATTTAGGCAGATTTTGCTGCATGTGACTGCACTTGATCGCATATGGTTTTGGTGGCTTTGACTTTGAGGAAGATGTTTTGATTTTTTGTTTTTTTCCCAAAGTATCCATGGCATGTCCCTCATATCTTCCCGTCCAACTTGTGTCTTCCTGTTTGACTTTTTCCCTTGCTTTTGCAACATCTGTGAGCATAGTTTGGGCATGTTTTGGTCCTTTGCACTGCAGCTCAATTCCTCAAAAACGATTTTTTGGACACACAAAATCTCCCGATTTTCTGGTTTTTTTCAATTGCATTTCATTTGATCCTACCTCCTTTCCAGAGTGTTTCTTAGCCTTTCTTTTCGTGTTCGCAAGATTCCGTTTCCCTTCCCGAAAGGAAATGAAATTTCCTTTCGGGAAGGGAAACGGAATCTTGCGGTTTCAATGAGGACCAATAGAGGAATCTTTGGGGCATGTCCCTGCACTAGATGGCATGACATGCCTTTTCATGGCTTTGACTTTGAGCAAGATAAGATTTTTTGATTGTTTCTTTTTTCCCTCTGTATCCATGGCATGTCCCTCATATCTTCCCCTCCAAGTTTTGTATTCCTCCTTGACTATTTCCCCTGCTTTTGACACATTTGTGAGCATAGTTTGGGCATGTTTTTGTCCTTTGCACTGCACCTGAGAGAATCCCCGTCCATATTCTTGTAGTCACTAAATTTCCCAAATTTCCCACTTTTGTTTTTGTTCTCCTCCAATTGCAATTGCTTGAATGGAAACTCCATTCCAGAGTGTTTGTAAGTCCTTCTTATTTGCTTTGGCCTTCAGCGGGGATTGATTTAGGCAGATTTTGCTGCATGTGCCTGCCCTTGATCGCATATGGTTTACATGGCTTTGACTCTGGGCAAGATTTTTTTAATTTTCTTTTTTTTTCCCAAAATTATCCATGGCACCTCCATAATATATTCTCCTCCACGTTTTGTCGTCCTCCTTTATTTTCACCCCGCATTTGCAACTTCTGTTAGCATAGTTTGGGCATGTTTTTGTCCTTTGCACTGCACCTGATTGAATCCCGGTCCATTTACTTGTAGTCACTAAATTTCCCAAATTTCCCACTTGTGTTTTTTTTCTCCTCCATTTCGAATTCCTTGGATGGAAACTCCATTCCAGAGTGTTTGTAAGTCCTTCTTATTTGCTTTGGCCTTCAGCGGGGATTGATTTAGGCAGATTTTGCTGCATGTGCCTGCCCTTGATCGCATATGGTTTAGATGGCTTTGACTCTGGGCAAGATTGTTTTGATTTTCTTTTTTTTTCCCAAAATTATCCATGGCACCTCCATAATATATTCTCCTCCACGTTTTGTCGTCCTCTTTCTTTTTCCCCCCGCATTTGCAACTTCTGTTAGCATAGTTTGGGCATGTTTTTGTCCTTTGCACTGCAACTGATTGAATCCCGGTCCATTTTCTTGTAGTCACTAAATTTCCCAAATTTCCCACTTGTGTTTTTTTTCTCCTCCATTTGCAATTGTTTGAACGGTGTCTCCATTGCAGAGTGTTTGTAAGTCCTTCTTATTTGCTTTGGCCTTCAGCGGGGATAGATCTTGGCAGATTTTGCTGCATGTGCCTGCACTTGATCGCATATGCTTTTTATGGCTCTGACTGTGAGCAAGATTTTACTGATTGTTTTTTTCCCAAAGTATCCATGGCATGTCCCTCATATCTTCCCGTCCAACTTGTGTCTTCCTGTTTGACTTTTTCCCTTGCTTTTGCAACATCTGTGAGCATAGTTTGGGCATGTTTTGGTCCTTTGCACTGCAGCTCAATTCCTCAAAAACGATTTTTTGGACACACAAAATCTCCCGATTTTCTGGTTTTTTTCAATTGCATTTCATTTGATCCTATCTCCTTTCCAGAGTGTTTCTTAGGCTTTCTTTTCGTGTTCGCAAGGTTCCGTTTCCCTTCCCGAAAGGAAATGAAATTTCCTTTCGGGAAGGGAAACGGAATCTTGCGGTTTCAATGAGGACCAATAGAGGAATCTTGGGGGCATGTCCCTGCACTAGATGGCATGACATGCCTTTTCATGGCTTTGACTTTGAGCAAGATTTTTTGATTGTTTCTTTTTTCCCTCTGTATCCATGGCATGTCCCTCATATCTTCCCCTCCAAGTTTTGTATTCCTCCTTGACTATTTCCCCTGCTTTTGACACATTTGTGAGCATAGTTTGGGCATGTTTTTGTCCTTTGCACTGCACCTGAGAGAATCCCCGTCCATATTCTTGTAGTCACTAAATTTCCCAAATTTCCCACTTTTGTTTTTTTTCTCCTCCAATTGCAATTGCTTGAATGGAAACTCCATTCCAGAGTGTTTGTAAGTCCTTCTTATTTGCTTTGGCCTTCAGCGGGGATTGATTTAGGCAGATTTTGCTGCATGTGCCTGCCCTTGATCGCATATGGTTTACATGGCTTTGACTCTGGGCAAGATTTTTTTAATTTTCTTTTTTTTTCCCAAAATTATCCATGGCACCTCCATAATATATTCTCCTCCAAGTTGTGTCTTCCTCCTTTATTTTCCCCCCGCATTTGCAACTTCTGTTAGCATAGTTTGGGCATGTTTTTGTCCTTTGCACTGCACCTGAGAGAATCCCCGTCCATATTCTTGTAGTCACTAAATTTCCCAAATTTCCCACTTTTGTTTTTTTTCTCCTCCAATTGCAATTGCTTGAATGGAAACTCCATTCCAGAGTGTTTGTAAGTCCTTCTTATTTGCTTTGGCCTTCAGCGGGGATTGATTTAGGCAGATTTTGCTGCATGTGCCTGCCCTTGATCGCATATGGTTTACATGGCTTTGACTCTGGGCAAGATTTTTTTAATTTTCTTTTTTTTCCCAAAATTATCCATGGCACCTCCATAATATATTCTCCTCCAAGTTGTGTCTTCCTCCTTCTTTTTCCCCCCGCATTTGCAACTTCTGTTAGCATAGTTTGGGCATGTTTTTGTCCTTTGCACTGCAACTGATTGAATCCCGGTCCATTTACTTGTAGTCACTAAATTTCCCAAATTTCCCACTTTTGTTTTTTTTCTCCTCCATTTCGAATTCCTTGGATGGAATCTCCATTGCAGAGTGTTTGTAAGTCCTTCTTATTTGCTTTGGCCTTCAGCGGGGATCGATTTAGGCAGATTTTGCTGCATGTGCCTGCCCTTGATCGCATATGGTTTAGATCGCTTTGACTGTGGGCCAGATTGTTTTGATTTTCTTTTTTTTTCCCAAAATTATCCATGGCACCTCCATAATATATTCTCCTCCACGTTTTGTCGTCCTCCTTTATTTTCACCCCGCATTTGCAACTTCTGTTAGCATAGTTTGGGCATGTTTTTGTCCTTTGCACTGCAACTGATTGAATCCCGGTCCATTTGCTTGTAGTCACTAAATTTCCCAAATTTCCCACTTGTGTTTTTTTCCTCCTCCATTTCGAATTCCTTGGATGGAATCTCCATTGCAGAGTGTTTGTAAGTCCTTCTTATTTGCTTTGGCCTTCAGCGGGGATTGATTTAGGCAGATTTTGCTGCATGTGCCTGCCCTTGATCGCATATGGTTTAGATGGCTTTGACTGTGGGCAAGATTGTTTTGATTTTCTTTTTTTTCCCCAAATTATCCATGGCACCTCCATAATATATTCTCCTCCACGTTTTGTCGTCCTCCTTTATTTTCACCCCGCTTTTGCAACTTCTGTTAGCATAGTTTGGGCATGTTTTTGTCCTTTGCACTGCACCTGATTGAATCCCGGTTCATATTGTTGTAGTCACTAAATTTCCCAAATTTCCCACTTGTGTTTTTTTTCTCCTCCATTTGCAATTGTTTGAACGGAGTCTCTATTGCAGAGGGTTTGTAAGTCCTTCTTATTTGCTTTGGCCTTCAGCGGGGATCCATTTAGGCAGATTTTGCTGCATGTGCCTGCACTTGATCGCATATGGTTTTGGTGGCTTTGACTTTGAGGAAGATGTTTTGATTTTTTGTTTTTTTCCCAAAGTATCCATGGCATGTCCCTCATATCTTCCCGTCCAACTTGTGTCTTCCTGTTTGACTTTTTCCCTTGCTTTTGCAACATCTGTGAGCATAGTTTGGGCATGTTTTGGTCCTTTGCACTGCAGCTCAATTCCTCAAAAACGATTTTTTGGACACACAAAATCTCCCGATTTTCTGGTTTTTTTCAATTGCATTTCATTTGATCCTATCTCCTTTCCAGAGTCTTTCTTAGCCTTTCTTTTCGTGTTCGCAAGATTCCGTTTCCCTTCCCGAAAGGAAATGAAATTTCCTTTCGGGAAGGGAAACGGAATCTTGCGGTTTCAATGAGGACCAATAGAGGAATCTTGGGGGCATGTCCCTGCACTAGATGGCATGACATGCCTTTTCATGGCTTTGACTTTGAGCAAGATTTTTTGATTGTTTCTTTTTTCCCTCTGTATCCATGGCATGTCCCTCATATCTTCCCCTCCAAGTTTTGTATTCCTCCTTGACTATTTCCCCTGCTTTTGACACATTTGTGAGCATAGTTTGGGCATGTTTTTGTCCTTTGCACTGCACCTGAGAGAATCCCCGTCCATATTCTTGTAGTCACTAAATTTCCCAAATTTCCCACTTTTGTTTTTTTTCTCCTCCAATTGCAATTGCTTGAATGGAAACTCCATTCCAGAGTGTTTGTAAGTCCTTCTTATTTGCTTTGGCCTTCAACGGGGATCGATTTAGGCAGATTTTGCTGCATGTGCCTGCCCTTGATCGCATATGGTTTAGATGGCTTTGACTGTGGGCAAGATTTTTTTAATTTTCTTTTTTTTTCCCCAAATTATCCATGGCACCTCCATAATATATTCTCCTCCACGTTTTGTCGTCCTCCTTTATTTTCACCTCGCATTTGCAACTTCTGTTAGCATAGTTTGGGCATGTTTTTGTCCTTTGCACTGCAACTGATTGAATCCCGGTCCATTTACTTGTAGTCACTAAATTTCCCAAATTTCCCACTTGTGTTTTTTTTCTCCTCCATTTGCAATTGTTTGAACGGAGTCTCTATTGCAGAGTGTTTGTAAGTCCTTCTTATTTGCTTTGGCCTTCAGCAGGGATCCATTTAGGCAGATTTTGCTGCATGTGCCTGCACTTGATCACATATTCTTTTGGTGGCTTTGACTTTGAGGAAGATGTTTTGATTTTTTGTTTTTTTCCCAAAGTATCCATGGCATGTCCCTCATATCTTCCAATCCGACTTGTGTCTTCCTGTTTGACTTTTTCCCTTGCTTTTGCAACATCTGTGAGCATAGTTTGGGCATGTTTTGGTCCTTTGCACTGCAGCTCAATTCCTCAAAAACGATTTTTTGGACACACAAAATCTCCCGATTTTCTGGTTTTTTTCAATTGCATTTCATTTGATCCTATCTCCTTTCCAGAGTGTTTCTTAGGCTTTCTTTTCGTGTTCGCAAGGTTCCGTTTCCCTTCCCGAAAGGAAATGAAATTTCCTTTCGGGAAGGGAAACGGAATCTTGCGGTTTCAATGAGGACCAATAGAGGAATCTTGGGGGCATGTCCCTGCACTAGATGGCATGACATGCCTTTTCATGGCTTTGACTTTGAGCAAGATTTTTTGATTGTTTCTTTTTTCCCTCTGTATCCATGGCATGTCCCTCATATCTTCCCCTCCAACTTTTGTATTCCTCCTTGACTATTTCCCCTGCTTTTGACACATTTGTGAGCATAGTTTGGGCATGTTTTTGTCCTTTGCACTGCACCTGAGAGAATCCCCGTCCATATTCTTGTAGTCACTAAATTTCCCAAATTTCCCACTTTTGTTTTTTTTCTCCTCCAATTGCAATTGCTTGAATGGAAACTCCATTCCAGAGTGTTTGTAAGTCCTTCTTATTCGCTTTGGCCTTCAGCGGGGATCGATTTAGGCAGATTTTGCTGCATGTGCCTGCCCTTGATCGCATATGGTTTAGATGGCTTTGACTGTGGGCAAGATTGTTTTGATTTTCTTTTTTTTTCCCAAAATTATCCATGGCACCTCCATAATATATTCTCCTCCACGTTTTGTCGTCCTCCTTTATTTTCATCCCGCATTTGCAACTTCTGTTAGCATAGTTTGGGCATGTTTTTGTCCTTTGCACTGCAACTGATTGAATCCCGGTCCATTTACTTGTAGTCACTAAATTTCCCAAATTTCCCACTTGTGTTTTTTTCCTCCTCCATTTCGAATTCCTTGGATGGAATCTCCATTGCAGAGTGTTTGTAAGTCCTTCTTATTTGCTTTGGCCTTCAGCGGGGATTGATTTAGGCAGATTTTGCTGCATGTGCCTGCCCTTGATCGCATATGGTTTAGATGGCTTTGACTCTGGGCAAGATTGTTTTGATTTTCTTTTTTTTTCCCAAAATTATCCATGGCACCTCCATAATATATTCTCCTCCACGTTTTGTCGTCCTCCTTTATTTTCACCCCGCTTTTGCAACTTCTGTTAGCATAGTTTGGGCATGTTTTTGTCCTTTGCACTGCACCTGATTGAATCCCGGTTCATATTGTTGTAGTCACTAAATTTCCCAAATTTCCCACTTGTGTTTTTTTTCTCCTCCATTTGCAATTGTTTGAACGGAGTCTCTATTGCAGAGTGTTTGTAAGTCCTTCTTATTTGCTTTGGCCTTCAGCGGGGATCCATTTAGGCAGATTTTGCTGCATGTGCCTGCACTTGATCGCATATGGTTTTGGTGGCTTTGACTTTGAGGAAGATGTTTTGATTTTTTGTTTTTTTCCCAAAGTATCCATGGCATGTCCCTCATATCTTCCCGTCCAACTTGTGTCTTCCTGTTTGACTTTTTCCCTTGCTTTTGCAACATCTGTGAGCATAGTTTGGGCATGTTTTGGTCCTTTGCACTGCAGCTCAATTCCTCAAAAACGATTTTTTGGACACACAAAATCTCCCGATTTTCTGGTTTTTTTCAATTGCATTTCATTTGATCCTATCTCCTTTCCAGAGTCTTTCTTAGCCTTTCTTTTCGTGTTCGCAAGATTCCGTTTCCCTTCCCGAAAGGAAATGAAATTTCCTTTCGGGAAGGGAAACGGAATCTTGCGGTTTCAATGAGGACCAATAGAGGAATCTTGGGGGCATGTCCCTGCACTAGATGGCATGACATGCCTTTTCATGGCTTTGACTTTGAGCAAGATTTTTTGATTGTTTCTTTTTTCCCTCTGTATCCATGGCATGTCCCTCATATCTTCCCCTCCAAGTTTTGTATTCCTCCTTGACTATTTCCCCTGCTTTTGACACATTTGTGAGCATAGTTTGGGCATGTTTTTGTCCTTTGCACTGCACCTGAGAGAATCCCCGTCCATTTACTTGTAGTCACTAAATTTCCCAAATTTCCCACTTTTGTTTTTTTTCTCCTCCAATTGCAATTGCTTGAATGGAAACTCCATTCCAGAGTGTTTGTAAGTCCTTCTTATTTGCTTTGGCCTTCAGCGGGGATCCATTTAGGCAGATTTTGCTGCATGTGCCTGCCCTTGATCGCATATGGTTTAGATGGCTTTGACTGTGGGCAAGATTTTTTTAATTTTCTTTTTTTTTCCCCAAATTATCCATGGCAACTCCATAATATATTCTCCTCCACGTTTTGTCGTCCTCCTTTATTTTCACCTCGCATTTGCAACTTCTGTTAGCACAGTTTGGGCATGTTTTTGTCCTTTGCACTGCACCTGATTGAATCCCGGTCCATTTACTTGTAGTCACTAAATTTCCCAAATTTCCCACTTGTGTTTTTTTTCTCCTCCATTTGCAATTGTTTGAACGGAGTCTCTATTGCAGAGTGTTTGTAAGTCCTTCTTATTTGCTTTGGCCTTCAGCAGGGATCCATTTAGGCAGATTTTGCTGCATGTGCCTGCACTTGATCACATATTCTTTTGGTGGCTTTGACTTTGAGGAAGATGTTTTGATTTTTTGTTTTTTTCCCAAAGTATCCATGGCATGTCCCTCATATCTTCCAATCCGACTTGTGTCTTCCTGTTTGACTTTTTCCCTTGCTTTTGCAACATCTGTGCGCATAGTTTGGGCATGTTTTGGTCCTTTGCACTGCAGCTCAATTCCTCAAAAACAATTTCTTGGACACACAAAATCTCCCGATTTTCTGGTTTTTTTCAATTGCATTTCATTTGATCCTATCTCCTTTCCAGAGTCTTTCTTAGGCTTTCTTTTCATGTTCGCAAGATTCCGTTTCCCTTCCCGAAAGGAAATGAAATTTCCTTTCGGGAAGGGAAACGGAATCTTGCGGTTTCAATGAGGACCAATAGAGGAATCTTGGGGGCATGTCCCTGCACTAGATGGCATGACATGCCTTTTCATGGCTTTGACTTTGAGCAAGATTTTTTGATTGTTTCTTTTTTCCCTCTGTATCCATGGCATGTCCCTCATATCTTCCCCTCCAAGTTTTGTATTCCTCCTTGACTATTTCCCCTGCTTTTGACACATTTGTGAGCATAGTTTGGGCATGTTTTTGTCCTTTGCACTGCACCTGAGAGAATCCCCGTCCATATTCTTGTAGTCACTAAATTTCCCAAATTTCCCACTTTTGTTTTTTTTCTCCTCCAATTGCAATTGCTTGAATGGAAACTCCATTCCAGAGTGTTTGTAAGTCCTTCTTATTTGCTTTGGCCTTCAGCGGGGATTGATTTAGGCAGATTTCGCTGCATGTGCCTGCCCTTGATCGCATATGGTTTACATGGCTTTGACTCTGGGCAAGATTTTTTTAATTTTCTTTTTTTTTCCCAAAATTATCCATGGCACCTCCATAATATATTCTCCTCCACGTTTTGTTGTCCTCCTTTATTTTCCCCCCGCATTTGCAACTTCTGTTAGCATAGTTTGGGCATGTTTTTGTCCTTTGCACTGCAACTGATTGAATCCCGGTCCATTTACTTGTAGTCACTAAATTTCCCAAATTTCCCACTTTTGTTTTTTTTCTCCTCCATTTCGAATTCCTTGGATGGAATCTCCATTGCAGAGTGTTTGTAAGTCCTTCTTATTTGCTTTGGCCTTCAGCGGGGATTGATTTAGGCAGATTTTGCTGCATGTGCCTGCCCTTGATCGCATATGGTTTAGATGGCTTTGACTGTGGGCAAGATTGTTTTGATTTTCTTTTTTTTTCCCAAAATTATCCATGGCACCTCCATAATATATTCTCCTCCGCGTTTTGTCGTCCTCCTTTATTTTCACCCCGCTTTTGCAACTTCTGTTAGCATAGTTTGGGCATGTTTTTGTCCTTTGCACTGCACCTGATTGAATCCCGGTCCATATTGTTGTAGTAACTAAATTTCCCAAATTTCCCACTTGTGTTTTTTTTCTCCTCCATTTGCAATTGTTTGAACGGAGTCTCTATTGCAGAATGTTTGTAAGTCCTTCTTATTTGCTTTGGCCTTCAGCGGGGATCCATTTAGGCAGATTTTGCTGCATGTGCCTGCACTTGATCGCATATGGTTTTGGTGGCTTTGACTTTGAGGAAGATGTTTTGATTTTTTGTTTTTTTCCCAAAGTATCCATGGCATGTCCCTCATATCTTCCCGTCCAACTTGTGTCTTCCTGTTTGACTTTTTCCCTTGCTTTTGCAACATCTGTGAGCATAGTTTGGGCATGTTTTGGTCCTTTGCACTGCAGCTCAATTCCTCAAAAACGATTTTTTGGACACACAAAATCTCCCGATTTTCTGGTTTTTTTCAATTGCATTTCATTTGATCCTATCTCCTTTCCAGAGTGTTTCTTAGCCTTTCTTTTCGTGTTCGCAAGATTCCGTTTCCCTTCCCAAAAGGAAATTTCATTTCCTTTCGGGAAGGGAAACGGAATCTTGCGGTTTCAATGAGGACCAATAGAGGAATCTTTGGGGCATGTCCCTGCACTAGATGGCATGACATGCCTTTTCATGGCTTTGACTTTGAGCAAGATTTTTTGATTGTTTCTTTTTTCCCTCTGTATCCATGGCATGTCCCTCATATCTTCCCCTCCAAGTTTTGTATTCCTCCTTGACTATTTCCCCTGCTTTTGACACATTTGTGAGCATAGTTTGGGCATGTTTTTGTCCTTTGCACTGCACCTGAGAGAATCCCCGTCCATATTCTTGTAGTCACTAAATTTCCCAAATTTCCCACTTTTGTTTTTTTTCTCCTCCAATTGCAATTGCTTGAATGGAAACTCCATTCCAGAGTGTTTGTAAGTCCTTCTTATTTGCTTTGGCCTTCAGCGGGGATCGATTTAGGCAGATTTTGCTGCATGTGCCTGCCCTTGATCGCATATGGTTTAGATGGCTTTGACTGTGGGCAAGATTGTTTTGATTTTCTTTTTTTTTCCCAAAATTATCCATGGCACCTCCATAATATATTCTCCTCCACGTTTTGTCGTCCTCCTTTATTTTCACCTCGCATTTGCAACTTCTGTTAGCATAGTTTGGGCATGCTTTTGTCCTTTGCACTGCAACTGATTGAATCCCGGTCCATTTACTTGTAGTCACTAAATTTCCCAAATTTCCCACTTGTGTTATTTTCTCCTCCATTTCGAATTCCTTGGATGGAATCTCCATTGCAGAGTGTTTGTAAGTCCTTCTTATTTGCTTTGGCCTTCAGCGGGGATTGATTTAGGCAGATTTTGCTGCATGTGCCTGCCCTTGATCGCATATGGTTTAGATGGCTTTGACTGTGGGCAAGATTGTTTTGATTTTCTTTTTTTTTCCCAAAATTATCCATGGCACCTCCATAATATATTCTCCTCCACGTTTTGTCGTCCTCCTTCATTTTCACCCCGCTTTTGCAACTTCTGTTAGCATAGTTTGGGCATGTTTTTGTCCTTTGCACTGCAACTGATTGAATCCCGGTCCATTTACTTGTAGTCACTAAATTTCCCAAATTTCCCACTTGTGTTTTTTTCCTCCTCCATTTCGAATTCCTTGGATGGAATCTCCATTGCAGAGTGTTTGTAAGTCCTTCTTATTTGCTTTGGCCTTCAGCGGGGATTGATTTAGGCAGATTTTGCTGCATGTGCCTGCCCTTGATCGCATATGGTTTAGATGGCTTTGACTGTGGGCAAGATTGTTTTGATTTTCTTTTTTTTTCCCAAAATTATCCATGGCACCTCCATAATATATTCTCCTCCACGTTTTGTCGTCCTCCTTTATTTTCACCCCGCTTTTGCAACTTCTGTTAGCATAGTTTGGGCATGTTTTTGTCCTTTGCACTGCACCTGATTGAATCCCGGTTCATATTGTTGTAGTAACTAAATTTCCCAAATTTCCCACTTGTGTTTTTTTTCTCCTCCATTTGCAATTGTTTGAACGGAGTCTCTATTGCAGAATGTTTGTAAGTACTTCTTATTTGCTTTGGCCTTCAGCGGGGATCCATTTAGGCAGATTTTGCTGCATGTGCCTGCACTTGATCGCATATGGTTTTGGTGGCTTTGACTTTGAGGAAGATGTTTTGATTTTTTGTTTTTTTCCCAAAGTATCCATGGCATGTCCCTCATATCTTCCCGTCCAACTTGTGTCTTCCTGTTTGACTTTTTCCCTTGCTTTTGCAACATCTGTGAGCATAGTTTGGGCATGTTTTGGTCCTTTGCACTGCAGCTCAATTCCTCAAAAACGATTTTTTGGACACACAAAATCTCCCGATTTTCTGGTTTTTTTCAATTGCATTTCATTTGATCCTATCTCCTTTCCAGAGTGTTTCTTAGGCTTTCTTTTCGTGTTCGCAAGATTCCGTTTCCCTTCCCGAAAGGAAATGAAATTTCCTTTCGGGAAGGGAAACGGAATCTTGCGGTTTCAATGAGGACCAATAGAGGAATCTTGGGGGCATGTCCCTGCACTAGATGGCATGACATGCCTTTTCTTGGCTTTGACTTTGAGCAAGATTTTTTGATTGTTTCTTTTTTCCCTCTGTATCCATGGCATGTCCCTCATATCTTCCCCTCCAAGTTTTGTATTCCTCCTTGACTATTTCCCCTGCTTTTGACACATTTGTGAGCATAGTTTGGGCATGTTTTTGTCCTTTGCACTGCACCTGAGAGAATCCCCGTCCATATTCTTGTAGTCACTAAATTTCCCAAATTTCCCACTTTTGTTTTTTTTCTCCTCCAATTGCAATTGCTTGAATGGAAACTCCATTCCAGAGTGTTTGTAAGTCCTTCTTATTTGCTTTGGCCTTCAACGGGGATCGATTTAGGCAGATTTTGCTGCATGTGCCTGCCCTTGATCGCATATGGTTTAGATGGCTTTGACTGTGGGCTAGATTTTTTTAATTTTCTTTTTTTTTCCCCAAATTATTCATGGCACGTCCATAATATATTCTCCTCCACTTTTTGTCGTCCTCCTTTATTTTCACTTCGCATTTGCAACTTCTGTTAGCATAGTTTGGGCATGTTTTTGTCCTTTGCACTGCAACTGATTGAATCCCGGTCCATTTACTTGTAGTCACTAAATTTCCCAAATTTCCCACTTTTGTTTTTTTTCTCCTCCATTTCGAATTCCTTGGATGGAATCTCCATTGCAGAGTGTTTGTAAGTCCTTCTTATTTGCTTTGGCCTTCAGCGGGGATCGATTTAGGCAGATTTTGCTGCATGTGCCTGCCCGTGATCGCATATGGTTTACATGGCTTTGACTCTGGGCAAGATTTTTTTAATTTTCTTTTTTTTTCCCAAAATTATCCATGGCACCTCCATAATATATTCTCCTCCACGTTTTGTCGTCCTCCTTTATTTTCACCCGCTTTTGCAACTTCTGTTAGCATAGTTTGGGCATGTTTTTGTCCTATGCACTGCAACTGATTGAATCCCGGTCCATTTTCTTGTAGTCACTAAATTTCCCAAATTTCCCACTTGTGTTTTTTTTCTCCTCCATTTGCAATTGTTTGAACGGAGTCTCTATTGCAGAGTGTTTGTAAGTCCTTCTTATTTGCTTTGGCCTTCAGCAGGGATCCATTTAGGCAGATTTTGCTGCATGTGCCTGCACTTGATCACATATTCTTTTGGTGGCTTTGACTTTGAGGAAGATGTTTTGATTTTTTGTTTTTTTCCCAAAGTATCCATGGCATGTCCCTCATATCTTCCAATCCGACTTGTGTCTTCCTGTTTGACTTTTTCCCTTGCTTTTGCAACATCTGTGAGCATAGTTTGGGCATGTTTTGGTCCTTTGCACTGCAGCTCAATTCCTCAAAAACAATTTCTTGGACACACAAAATCTCCCGATTTTCTGGTTTTTTTCAATTGCATTTCATTTGATCCTATCTCCTTTCCAGAGTGTTTCTTAGCCTTTCTTTTCGTGTTCGCAAGGTTCCGTTTCCCTTCCCGAAAGGAAATGAAATTTCCTTTCGGGAAGGGAAACGGAATCTTGCGGTTTCAATGAGGACCAATAGAGGAATCTTGGGGGCATGTCCCTGCACTAGATGGCATGACATGCCTTTTCATGGCTTTGACTTTGAGCAAGATTTTTTGATTGTTTCTTTTTTCCCTCTGTATCCATGGCATGTCCCTCATATCTTCCCCTCCAAGTTTTGTATTCCTCCTTGACTATTTCCCCTGCTTTTGACACATTTGTGAGCATAGTTTGGGCATGTTTTTGTCCTTTGCACTGCACCTGAGAGAATCCCCGTCCATATTCTTGTAGTCACTAAATTTCCCAAATTTCCCACTTTTGTTTTTTTTCTCCTCCAATTGCAATTGCTTGAATGGAAACTCCATTCCAGAGTGTTTGTAAGTCCTTCTTATTTGCTTTGGCCTTCAACGGGGATCGATTTAGGCAGATTTTGCTGCATGTGCCTGCCCTTGATCGCATATGGTTTAGATGGCTTTGACTGTGGGCAAGATTTTTTTAATTTTCTTTTTTTTTCCCCAAATTATCCATGGCACCTCCATAATATATTCTCCTCCACGTTTTGTCGTCCTCCTTTATTTTCACCTCGCATTTGCAACTTCTGTTAGCATAGTTTGGGCATGTTTTTGTCCTTTGCACTGCAACTGATTGAATCCCGGTCCATTTACTTGTAGTCACTAAATTTCCCAAATTTCCCACTTGTGTTTTTTTTCTCCTCCATTTGCAATTGTTTGAACGGAGTCTCTATTGCAGAGTGTTTGTAAGTCCTTCTTATTTGCTTTGGCCTTCAGCGGGGATCCATTTAGGCAGATTTTGCTGCATGTGCCTGCACTTGATCGCATATGCTTTTTATGGTTCTGACTGTGAGCAAGATTTTACTGATTGTTTTTTTCCCAAAGTATTCATGGCATGTCCCTCATATCTTCCCGTCCAACTTGTGTCTTCCTGTTTGACTTTTTCCCTTGCTTTTGCAACATCTGTGAGTATAGTTTGGGCATGTTTTGGTCCTTTGCACTGCAGCTCAATTCCTCAAAAACGATTTTTTGGACACACAAAATCTCCCGATTTTCTGGTTTTTTTCAATTGCATTTCATTTGATCCTATCTCCTTTCCAGAGTGTTTCTTAGGCTTTCTTTTCGTGTTCGCAAGGTTCCGTTTCCCTTCCCGAAAGGAAATGAAATTTCCTTTCGGGAAGGGAAACGGAATCTTGCGGTTTCAATGAGGACCAATAGAGGAATCTTGGGGGCATGTCCCTGCACTAGATGGCATGACATGCCTTTTCATGGCTTTGACTTTGAGCAAGATTTTTTGATTGTTTCTTTTTTCCCTCTGTATCCATGGCATGTCCCTCATATCTTCCCCTCCAAGTTTTGTATTCCTCCTTGACTATTTCCCCTGCTTTTGACACATTTGTGAGCATAGTTTGGGCATGTTTTTGTCCTTTGCACTGCACCTGAGAGAATCCCCGTCCATATTCTTGTAGTCACTAAATTTCCCAAATTTCCCACTTTTGTTTTTTTTCTCCTCCAATTGCAATTGCTTGAATGGAAACTCCATTCCAGAGTGTTTGTAAGTCCTTCTTATTTGCTTTGGCCTTCAGCGGGGATTGATTTAGGCAGATTTTGCTGCATGTGCCTGCCCTTGATCGCATATGGTTTACATGGCTTTGACTCTGGGCAAGATTTTTTTAATTTTCTTTTTTTTTCCCCAAATTATCCATGGCACCTCCATAATATATTCTCCTCCACGTTTTGTCGTCCTCCTTTATTTTCACCCCGCATTTGCAACTTCTGTTAGCATAGTTTGGGCATGTTTTTGTCCTTTGCACTGCAACTGATTGAATCCCGGTCCATTTACTTGTAGTCACTAAATTTCCCAAATTTCCCACTTGTGTTTTTTTCCTCCTCCATTTCGAATTCCTTGGATGGAATCTCCATTGCAGAGTGTTTGTAAGTCCTTCTTATTTGCTTTGGCCTTCAGCGGGGATTGATTTAGGCAGATTTTGCTGCATGTGCCTGCCCTTGATCGCATATGGTTTAGATGGCTTTGACTGTGGGCAAGATTGTTTTGATTTTCTTTTTTTTCCCCAAATTATCCATGGCACCTCCATAATATATTCTCCTCCACATTGTGTCTTCCTCCTTCTTTTTCCCCCCGCATTTGCAACTTCTGTTAGCATAGTTTGGGCATGTTTTTGTCCTTTGCACTGCAACTGATTGAATCCCGGTCCATTTTCTTGTAGTCACTAAATTTCCCAAATTTCCCACTTGTGTTTTTTTTCTCCTCAATTTGCAATTGTTTGAACGGAGTCTCTATTGCAGAATGTTTGTAAGTCCTTCTTATTTGCTTTGGCCTTCAGCGGGGATTGATTTAGGCAGATTTTGCTGCATGTGCCTGCCCTTGATCGCATATGGTTTACATGGCTTTGACTCTGGGCAAGATTTTTTTAATTTTCTTTTTTTTTCCCAAAATTATCCATGGCACCTCCATAATATATTCTCCTCCAAGTTGTGTCTTCCTCCTTCTTTTTCCCCCCGCATTTGCAACTTCTGTTAGCATAGTTTGAGCATGTTTTTGTCCTTTGCACTGCAACTGATTGAATCCCGGTCCATTTACTTGTAGTCACTAAATTTCCCAAATTTCCCACTTTTGTTTTTTTTCTCCTCCATTTCGAATTCCTTGGATGGAATCTCCATTGCAGAGTGTTTGTAAGTCCTTCTTATTTGCTTTGGCCTTCAGCGGGGATTGATTTAGGCAGATTTTGCTGCATGTGCCTGCCCTTGATCGCATATGGTTTAGATGGCTTTGACTGTGGGCAAGATTGTTTGGATTTTCTTTTTTTTCCCCAAATTATCCATGGCACCTCCATAATATATTCTCCTCCACGTTTTGTCGTCCTCCTTTATTTTCACCTCGCTTTTGCAACTTCTGTTAGCATAGTTTGGGCATGTTTTTGTCCTTTGCACTGCACCTGATTGAATCCCGGTCCATTTTCTTGTAGTCACTAAATTTCCCAAATTTCCCACTTGTGTTTTTTTTTTTCCTCAATTTGCAATTGTTTGAACGGAGTCTCTATTGCAGAATGTTTGTAAGTCCTTCTTATTTGCTTTGGCCTTCAGCGGGGATCCATTTAGGCAGATTTTGCTGCATGTGCCTGCACTTGATCGCATATGGTTTTGGTGGCTTTGACTTTGAGGAAGATGTTTTGATTTTTTGTTTTTTTCCCAAAGTATCCATGGCATGTCCCTCATATCTTCCAATCCGACTTGTGTCTTCCTGTTTGACTTTTTCCCTTGCTTTTGCAACATCTGTGAGCATAGTTTGGGCATGTTTTGGTCCTTTGCACTGCAGCTCAATTCCTCAAAAACGATTTTTTGGACACACAAAATCTCCCGATTTTCTGGTTTTTTTCAATTGCATTTCATTTGATCCTATCTCCTTTCCAGAGTCTTTCTTAGCCTTTCTTTTCGTGTTCGCAAGATTCCGTTTCCCTTCCCGAAAGGAAATGAAATTTCCTTTCGGGAAGGGAAACGGAATCTTGCGGTTTCAATGAGGACCAATAGAGGAATCTTTGGGGCATGTCCCTGCACTAGATGGCATGACATGCCTTTTCATGGCTTTGACTTTGAGCAAGATAAGATTTTTTGATTGTTTCTTTTTTCCCTCTGTATCCATGGCATGTCCCTCATATCTTCCCCTCCAACTTTTGTATTCCTCCTTGACTATTTCCCCTGCTTTTGACACATTTGTGAGCATAGTTTGGGCATGTTTTTGTCCTTTGCACTGCACCTGAGAGAATCCCCGTCCATATTCTTGTAGTCACTAAATTTCCCAAATTTCCCACTTTTGTTTTTGTTCTCCTCCAATTGCAATTGCTTGAATGGAAACTCCATTCCAGAGTGTTTGTAAGTCCTTCTTATTTGCTTTGGCCTTCAGCAGGGATTGATTTAGGCAGATTTTGCTGCATGTGCCTGCCCTTGATCGCATATGGTTTACATGGCTTTGACTCTGGGCAAGATTTTTTTAATTTTCTTTTTTTTTCCCAAAATTATCCATGGCACCTCCATAATATATTCTCCTCCAAGTTGTGTCTTCCTCCTTCTTTTTCCCCCCGCATTTGCAACTTCTGTTAGCATAGTTTGGGCATGTTTTTGTCCTTTGCACTGCAACTGATTGAATCCCGGTCCATTTACTTGTAGTCACTAAATTTCCCAAATTTCCCACTTTTGTTTTTTTTCTCCTCCATTTCGAATTCCTTGGATGGAATCTCCATTGCAGAGTGTTTGTAAGTCCTTCTTATTTGCTTTGGCCTTCAGCGGGGATTGATTTAGGCAGATTTTGCTGCATGTGCCTGCCCTTGATCGCATATGGTTTACATGGCTTTGACTCTGGGCAAGATTGTTTTGATTTTCTTTTTTTTCCCCAAATTATCCATGGCACCTCCATAATATATTCTCCTCCACGTTGTGTCTTCCTCCTTCTTTTTCCCCCCGCATTTGCAACTTCTGTTAGCATAGTTTGGGCATGTTTTTGTCCTTTGCACTGCAACTGATTGAATCCCGGTCCATTTACTTGTAGTCACTAAATTTCCCAAATTTCCCACTTGTGTTTTTTTTCTCCTCAATTTGCAATTGTTTGAACGGAGCCTCTATTGCAGAATGTTTGTAAGTCCTTCTTATTTGCTTTGGCCTTCAGCGGGGATTGATTTAGGCAGATTTTGCTGCATGTGCCTGCCCTTGATCGCATATGGTTTACATGGCTTTGACTCTGGGCAAGATTTTTTTAATTTTCTTTTTTTTTCCCAAAATTATCCATGGCACCTCCATAATATATTCTCCTCCAAGTTGTGTCTTCCTCCTTCTTTTTCCCCCCGCATTTGCAACTTCTGTTAGCATAGTTTGGGCATGTTTTTGTCCTTTGCACTGCAACTGATTGAATCCCGGTCCATTTACTTGTAGTCACTAAATTTCCCAAATTTCCCACTTTTGTTTTTTTTCTCCTCCATTTCGAATTCCTTGGATGGAATCTCCATTGCAGAGTGTTTGTAAGTCCTTCTTATTTGCTTTGGCCTTCAGCGGGGATTGATTTAGGCAGATTTTGCTGCATGTGCCTGCCCTTGATCGCATATGGTTTAGATGGCTTTGACTGTGGGCAAGATTGTTTGGATTTTCTTTTTTTTCCCCAAATTATCCATGGCACCTCCATAATATATTCTCCTCCACGTTTTGTCGTCCTCCTTTATTTTCACCTCGCTTTTGCAACTTCTGTTAGCATAGTTTGGGCATGTTTTTGTCCTTTGCACTGCACCTGATTGAATCCCGGTCCATTTTCTTGTAGTCACTAAATTTCCCAAATTTCCCACTTGTGTTTTTTTTTTTCCTCAATTTGCAATTGTTTGAACGGAGTCTCTATTGCAGAATGTTTGTAAGTCCTTCTTATTTGCTTTGGCCTTCAGCGGGGATCCATTTAGGCAGATTTTGCTGCATGTGCCTGCACTTGATCGCATATGGTTTTGGTGGCTTTGACTTTGAGGAAGATGTTTTGATTTTTTGTTTTTTTCCCAAAGTATCCATGGCATGTCCCTCATATCTTCCAATCCGACTTGTGTCTTCCTGTTTGACTTTTTCCCTTGCTTTTGCAACATCTGTGAGCATAGTTTGGGCATGTTTTGGTCCTTTGCACTGCAGCTCAATTCCTCAAAAACGATTTTTTGGACACACAAAATCTCCCGATTTTCTGGTTTTTTTCAATTGCATTTCATTTGATCCTATCTCCTTTCCAGAGTGTTTCTTAGGCTTTCTTTTCGTGTTCGCAAGATTCCGTTTCCCTTCCCGAAAGGAAATGAAATTTCCTTTCGGGAAGGGAAACGGAATCTTGCGGTTTCAATGAGGACCAATAGAGGAATCTTGGGGGCATATCCCTGCACTAGATGGCATGACATGCCTTTTCATGGCTTTGACTTTGAGCAAGATAAGATTTTTTGATTGTTTCTTTTTTCCCTCTGTATCCATGGCATGTCCCTCATATCTTCCCCTCCAAGTTTTGTATTCCTCCTTGACTATTTCCCCTGCTTTTGACACATTTGTGAGCATAGTTTGGGCATGTTTTTGTCCTTTGCACTGCACCTGAGAGAATCCCCGTCCATATTCTTGTAGTCACTAAATTTCCCAAATTTCCCACTTTTGTTTTTTTTCTCCTCCAATTGCAATTGCTTGAATGGAAACTCCATTCCAGAGTGTTTGTAAGTCCTTCTTATTTGCTTTGGCCTTCAGCGGGGATTGATTTAGGCAGATTTTGCTGCATGTGCCTGCCCTTGATCGCATATGGTTTACATGGCTTTGACTCTGGGCAAGATTTTTTTAATTTTCTTTTTTTTTCCCAAAATTATCCATGGCACCTCCATAATATATTCTCCTCCAAGTTGTGTCTTCCTCCTTCTTTTTCCCCCCGCATTTGCAACTTCTGTTAGCATAGTTTGGGCATGTTTTTGTCCTTTGCACTGCAACTGATTGAATCCCGGTCCATTTACTTGTAGTCACTAAATTTCCCAAATTTCCCACTTGTGTTTTTTTTCTCCTCCATTTCGAATTCCTTGGATGGAATCTCCATTGCAGAGTGTTTGTAAGTCCTTCTTATTTGCTTTGGCCTTCAGCGGGGATTGATTTAGGCAGATTTTGCTGCATGTGCCTGCCCTTGATCGCATATGGTTTAGATGGCTTTGACTGTGGGCAAGATTGTTTGGATTTTCTTTTTTTTCCCCAAATTATCCATGGCACCTCCATAATATATTCTCCTCCACGTTTTGTCGTCCTCCTTTATTTTCACCCCGCTTTTGCAACTTCTGTTAGCATAGTTTGGGCATGTTTTTGTCCTTTGCACTGCACCTGATTGAATCCCGGTCCATTTTCTTGTAGTCACTAAATTTCCCAAATTTCCCACTTGTGTTTTTTTTTTTCCTCAATTTGCAATTGTTTGAACGGAGTCTCTATTGCAGAATGTTTGTAAGTCCTTCTTATTTGCTTTGGCCTTCAGCGGGGATCCATTTAGGCAGATTTTGCTGCATGTGCCTGCACTTGATCGCATATGGTTTTGGTGGCTTTGACTTTGAGGAAGATGTTTTGATTTTTTGTTTTTTTCCCAAAGTATCCATGGCATGTCCCTCATATCTTCCAATCCGACTTGTGTCTTCCTGTTTGACTTTTTCCCTTGCTTTTGCAACATCTGTGAGCATAGTTTGGGCATGTTTTGGTCCTTTGCACTGCAGCTCAATTCCTCAAAAACGATTTTTTGGACACACAAAATCTCCCGATTTTCTGGTTTTTTTCAATTGCATTTCATTTGATCCTATCTCCTTTCCAGAGTGTTTCTTAGGCTTTCTTTTCGTGTTCGCAAGATTCCGTTTCCCTTCCCGAAAGGAAATGAAATTTCCTTTCGGGAAGGGAAACGGAATCTTGCGGTTTCAATGAGGACCAATAGAGGAATCTTTGGGGCATGTCCCTGCACTAGATGGCATGACATGCCTTTTCATGGCTTTGACTTTGAGCAAGATTTTTTGATTGTTTCTTTTTTCCCTCTGTATCCATGGCATGTCCCTCATATCTTCCCCTCCAACTTTTGTATTCCTCCTTGACTATTTCCCCTGCTTTTGACACATTTGTGAGCATAGTTTGGGCATGTTTTTGTCCTTTGCACTGCACCTGAGAGAATCCCCGTCCATATTCTTGTAGTCACTAAATTTCCCAAATTTCCCACTTTTGTTTTTTTTCTCCTCCAATTGCAATTGCTTGAATGGAAACTCCATTCCAGAGTGTTTGTAAGTCCTTCTTATTTGCTTTGGCCTTCAGCGGGGATTGATTTAGGCAGATTTTGCTGCATGTGCCTGCCCTTGATCGCATATGGTTTACATGGCTTTGACTCTGGGCAAGATTTTTTTAATTTTCTTTTTTTTTCCCAAAATTATCCATGGCACCTCCATAATATATTCTCCTCCACGTTGTGTCTTCCTCCTTCTTTTTCCCCCCGCATTTGCAACTTCTGTTAGCATAGTTTGGGCATGTTTTTGTCCTTTGCACTGCAACTGATTGAATCCCGGTCCATTTACTTGTAGTCACTAAATTTCCCAAATTTCCCACTTTTGTTTTTTTTCTCCTCCATTTCGAATTCCTTGGATGGAATCTCCATTGCAGAGTGTTTGTAAGTCCTTCTTATTTGCTTTGGCCTTCAGCGGGGATTGATTTAGGCAGATTTTGCTGCATGTGCCTGCCCTTGATCGCATATGGTTTACATGGCTTTGACTCTGGGCAAGATTTTTTTAATTTTCTTTTTTTTTCCCAAAATTATCCATGGCACCTCCATAATATATTCTCCTCCAAGTTGTGTCTTCCTCCTTCTTTTTCCCCCCGCATTTGCAACTTCTGTTAGCATAGTTTGGGCATGTTTTTGTCCTTTGCACTGCAACTGATTGAATCCCGGTCCATTTACTTATAGTCACTAAATTTCCCAAATTTCCCACTTTTGTTTTTTTTCTCCTCCATTTCGAATTCCTTGGATGGAATCTCCATTGCAGAGTGTTTGTAAGTCCTTCTTATTTGCTTTGGCCTTCAGCGGGGATTGATTTAGGCAGATTTTGCTGCATGTGCCTGCCCTTGATCGCATATGGTTTAGATGGCTTTGACTGTGGGCAAGATTGTTTTGATTTTCTTTTTTTTCCCCAAATTATCCATGGCACCTCCATAATATATTCTCCTCCACGTTTTGTCCTCCTCCTTTATTTTCACCCGCTTTTGCAACTTCTGTTAGCATAGTTTGGGCATGTTTTTGTCCTTTGCACTGCACCTGATTGAATCCCGGTCCATTTTCTTGTAGTCACTAAATTTCCCAAATTTCCCACTTGTGTTTTTTTTTTTCCTCAATTTGCAATTGTTTGAACGGAGTCTCTATTGCAGAATGTTTGTAAGTCCTTCTTATTTGCTTTGGCCTTCAGCGGGGATCCATTTAGGCAGATTTTGCTGCATGTGCCTGCACTTGATCGCATATGGTTTTGGTGGCTTTGACTTTGAGGAAGATGTTTTGATTTTTTGTTTTTTTCCAAAAGTATCCATGGCATGTCCCTCATATCTTCCAATCCGACTTGTGTCTTCCTGTTTGACTTTTTCCCTTGCTTTTGCAACATCTGTGAGCATAGTTTGGGCATGTTTTGGTCCTTTGCACTGCAGCTCAATTCCTCAAAAACGATTTTTTGGACACACAAAATCTCCCGATTTTCTGGTTTTTTTCAATTGCATTTCATTTGATCCTATCTCCTTTCCAGAGTGTTTCTTAGCCTTTCTTTTCGTGTTCGCAAGATTCCGTTTCCCTTCCCGAAAGGAAATGAAATTTCCTTTCGGGAAGGGAAACGGAATCTTGCGGTTTCAATGAGGACCAATAGAGGAATCTTGGGGGCATATCCCTGCACTAGATGGCATGACATGCCTTTTCATGGCTTTGACTTTGAGCAAGATAAGATTTTTTGATTGTTTCTTTTTTCCCTCTGTATCCATGGCATGTCCCTCATATCTTCCCCTCCAAGTTTTGTATTCCTCCTTGACTATTTCCCCTGCTTTTGACACATTTGTGAGCATAGTTTGGGCATGTTTTTGTCCTTTGCACTGCACCTGAGAGAATCCCCGTCCATATTCTTGTAGTCACTAAATTTCCCAAATTTCCCACTTTTGTTTTTGTTCTCCTCCAATTGCAATTGCTTGAATGGAAACTCCATTCCAGAGTGTTTGTAAGTCCTTCTTATTTGCTTTGGCCTTCAGCGGGGATTGATTTAGGCAGATTTTGCTGCATGTGCCTGCCCTTGATCGCATATGGTTTAGATGGCTTTGACTGTGGGCAAGATTGTTTTGATTTTCTTTTTTTTCCCCAAATTATCCATGGCACCTCCATAATATATTCTCCTCCACGTTTTGTCGTCCTCCTTTATTTTCACCCCGCATTTGCAACTTCTGTTAGCATAGTTTGGGCATGTTTTTGTCCTTTGCACTGCAACTGATTGAATCCCGGTCCATTTTCTTGTAGTCACTAAATTTCCCAAATTTCCCACTTGTGTTTTTTTTCTCCTCCATTTTCAATTGTTTGAACGGAGTCTCTATTGCAGAATGTTTGTAAGTCCTTCTTATTTGCTTTGGCCTTCAGCGGGGATCGATTTAGGCAGATTTTGCTGCATGTGCCTGCACTTGATCGCATATGCTTTTTATGGCTCTGACTGTGAGCAAGATTTTACTGATTGTTTTTTTCCCAAAGTATCCATGGCATGTCCCTCATATCTTCCCGTCCAACTTGTGTCTTCCTGTTTGACTTTTTCCCTTGCTTTTGCAACATCTGTGAGCATAGTTTGGGCATGTTTTGGTCCTTTGCACTGCAGCTCAATTCCTCAAAAACGATTTCTTGGACACACAAAATCTCCCGATTTTCTGATTTTTTTCAATTGCATTTCATTTGATCCTATCTCCTTTCCAGAGTGTTTCTTAGCCTTTCTTTTCGTGTTCGCAAGATTCCGTTTCCCTTCCCGAAAGGAAATGAAATTTCCTTTCGGGAAGGGAAACGGAATCTTGCGGTTTCAATGAGGACCAATAGAGGAATCTTTGGGGCATGTCCCTGCACTAGATGGCATGACATGCCTTTTCATGGCTTTGACTTTGAGCAAGATTTTTTGATTGTTTCTTTTTTCCCTCTGTATCCATGGCATGTCCCTCATATCTTCCCCTCCAAGTTTTGTATTCCTCCTTGACTATTTCCCCTGCTTTTGACACATTTGTGAGCATAGTTTGGGCATGTTTTTGTCCTTTGCACTGCACCTGAGAGAATCCCCGTCCATATTCTTGTAGTCACTAAATTTCCCAAATTTCCCACTTTTGTTTTTTTTCTCCTCCAATTGCAATTGCTTGAATGGAAACTCCATTCCAGAGTGTTTGTAAGTCCTTCTTATTTGCTTTGGCCTTCAGCGGGGATTGATTTAGGCAGATTTTGCTGCATGTGCCTGCCCTTGATCGCATATGGTTTACATGGCTTTGACTCTGGGCAAGATTGTTTTAATTTTTTTTTCCCAAAATTATCCATGGCACCTCCATAATATATTCTCCTCCAAGTTGTGTCTTCCTCCTTCTTTTTCCCCCCGCATTTGCAACTTCTGTTAGCATAGTTTGGGCATGTTTTTGTCCTTTGCACTGCAACTGATTGAATCCCGGTCCATTTACTTGTAGTCACTAAATTTCCCAAATTTCCCACTTGTGTTTTTTTTCTCCTCCATTTCGAATTCCTTGGATGGAATCTCCATTGCAGAGTGTTTATAAGTCCTTCTTATTTGCTTTGGCCTTCAGCGGGGATTGATTTAGGCAGATTTTGCTGCATGTGCCTGCCCTTGATCGCATATGGTTTAGATGGCTTTGACTGTGGGCAAGATTGTTTTGATTTTCTTTTTTTTTCCCAAAATTATCCATGGCACCTCCATAATATATTCTCCTCCACGTTTTGTCGTCCTCCTTTATTTTCACCCCGCTTTTGCAACTTCTGTTAGCATAGTTTGGGCATGTTTTTGTCCTTTGCACTGCAACTGATTGAATCCCGGTCCATTTTCTTGTAGTCACTAAATTTCCCAAATTTCCCACTTGTGTTTTTTTTCTCCTCCATTTGCAATTGTTTGAACGGAGTCTCTATTGCAGAATGTTTGTAAGTCCTTCTTATTTGCTTTGGCCTTCAGCGGGGATCCATTTAGGCAGATTTTGCTGCATGTGCCTGCACTTGATCGCATATGGTTTACATGGCTTTGACTCTGGGCAAGATTGTTTTGATTTTCTTTTTTTATCCAAAATTATCCATGCCACCTCCATAATATATTCTCCTCCACGTTTTGTCGTCCTCCTTTATTTTCACCCCGCTTTTGCAACATCTGTGAGCATAGTTTGGGCATGTTTTTGTCCTTTGCACTGCAACTGATTGAATCCCGGTCCATTTACTTGTAGTCACTAAATTTCCCAAATTTCCCACTTTTGGTTTTTTTTTCCTCCATTTGCAATTGTTTGAACGGAGTCTCTATTGCAGAGTGTTTGTAAGTCCTTCTTATTTGCTTTGGCCTTCAGCGGGGATCCATTTAGGCAGATTTTGCTGCATGTGCCTGCCCTTGATCGCATATGGTTTACATGGCTTTGACTCTGGGCAAGATTTTTTTAATTTTCTTTTTTTTTCCCAAAATTATCCATGGCACCTCCATAATATATTCTCCTCCAAGTTGTGTCTTCCTCCTTCTTTTTCCCCCCGCATTTGCAACTTCTGTTAGCATAGTTTGGGCATGTTTTTGTCCTTTGCACTGCAACTGATTGAATCCCGGTCCATTTACTTGTAGTCACTAAATTTCCCAAATTTCCCACTTTTGTTTTTTTTCTCCTCCATTTCGAATTCCTTGGATGGAATCTCCATTGCAGAGTGTTTGTAAGTCCTTCTTATTTGCTTTGGCCTTCAGCGGGGATCCATTTAGGCAGATTTTGCTGCATGTGCCTGCACTTGATCGCATATGGTTTTGGTGGCTTTGACTTTGAGGAAGATGTTTTGATTTTTTGTTTTTTTCCCAAAGTATCCATGGCATGTCCCTCATATCTTCCCGTCCAACTTGTGTCTTCCTGTTTGACTTTTTCCCTTGCTTTTGCAACATCTGTGAGCATAGTTTGGGCATGTTTTGGTCCTTTGCACTGCAGTTCAATTACTCAAAAACGATTTCTTGGACACACAAAATCTCCCGATTTTCTGGTTTTTTTCAATTGCATTTCATTTGATCCTATCTCCTTTCCAGAGTGTTTCTTAGCCTTTCTTTTCGTGTTCGCAAGATTCCGTTTCCCTTCCCAAAAGGAAATGAAATTTCCTTTCGGGAAGGGAAACGGAATCTTGCGGTTTCAATGAGGACCAATAGAGGAATCTTTGGGGCATGTCCCTGCACTAGATGGCATGACATGCCTTTTCATGGCTTTGACTTTGAGCAAGATTTTTTGATTGTTTCTTTTTTCCCTCTGTATCCATGGCATGTCCCTCATATCTTCCCCTCCAAGTTTTGTATTCCTCCTTGACTATTTCCCCTGCTTTTGACACATTTGTGAGCATAGTTTGGGCATGTTTTTGTCCTTTGCACTGCACCTGAGAGAATCCCCGTCCATATTCTTGTAGTCACTAAATTTCCCAAATTTCCCACTTTTGTTTTTTTTCTCCTCCAATTGCAATTGCTTGAATGGAAACTCCATTCCAGAGTGTTTGTAAGTCCTTCTTATTTGCTTTGGCCTTCAGCGGGGATTGATTTAGGCAGATTTTGCTGCATGTGCCTGCCCTTGATCGCATATGGTTTACATGGCTTTGACTCTGGGCAAGATTTTTTTAATTTTCTTTTTTTTTCCCCAAATTATCCATGGCACCTCCATAATATATTCTCCTCCAAGTTGTGTCTTCCTCTTTCTTTTTCCCCCCGCATTTGCAACTTCTGTTAGCATAGTTTGGGCATGTTTTTGTCCTTTGCACTGCAACTGATTGAATCCGGTCCATTTACTTGTAGTCACTAAATTTCCCAAATTTCCCACTTTTGTTTTTTTTCTCCTCCATTTCGAATTCCTTGGATGGAATCTCCATTGCAGAGTGTTTGTAAGTCCTTCTTATTTCCTTTGGCCTTCAGCGGGGATTGATTTAGGCAGATTTTGCTGCATGTGCCTGCCCTTGATCGCATATGGTTTAGATGGCTTTGACTGTGGGCAAGATTGTTTTGATTTTCTTTTTTTTTCCCAAAATTATCCATGGCACCTCCATAATATATTCTCCTCCACGTTTTGTCGTCCTCCTTTATTTTCACCCCGCTTTTGCAACTTCTGTTAGCATAGTTTGGGCATGTTTTTGTCCTTTGCACTGCAACTGATTGAATCCCGGTCCATTTTCTTGTAGTCACTAAATTTCCCAAATTTCCCACTTGTGTTTTTTTTCTCCTCCATTTGCAATTGTTTGAACGGAGTCTCTATTGCAGAATGTTTGTAAGTCCTTCTTATTTGCTTTGGCCTTCAGCGGGGATCCATTTAGGCAGATTTTGCTGCATGTGCCTGCACTTGATCGCATATGGTTTACATGGCTTTGACTCTGGGCAAGATTGTTTTGATTTTCTTTTTTTATCCAAAATTATCCATGCCACCTCCATAATATATTCTCCTCCAAGTTTTGTCGTCCTCCTTTATTTTCACCCCGCTTTTGCAACATCTGTGAGCATAGTTTGGGCATGTTTTTGTCCTTTGCACTGCAACTGATTGAATCCCGGTCCATTTACTTGTAGTCACTAAATTTCCCAAATTTCCCACTTTTGGTTTTTTTTTCCTCCATTTGCAATTGTTTGAACGGAGTCTCTATTGCAGAGTGTTTGTAAGTCCTTCTTATTTGCTTTGGCCTTCAGCGGGGATCCATTTAGGCAGATTTTGCTGCATGTGCCTGCCCTTGATCGCATATGCATTTTATGTCTCTGACTTTGAGCACGATTTTTCTGATTTTTTTTTTTTCCCCAAATTATCCATGGCACCTCCATAATATATTCTCCTCCAAGTTTTGTCGTCCTCCTTCATTTTCACCCCGCTTTTGCAACATCTGTGAGCATAGTTTGGGCATGTTTTTGTCCTTTGCACTGCACCTGATTGAATCCCGGTCCATTTTCTTGTAGTCCCTAAATTTCCCTAATTTCCCACATTTGTTTTTATTCTCCTCCATTTGCAAATGTTTGAACAGAGTCGCCATTGCAGAGTGTTTGTAAGTCCTTCTTATTTGCTTTGGCCTTCAGCGGGGATCGATTTAGGCAGATTTTGCTGCATGTGCCTGCACTTGATCGCATATGCTTTTTATGGCTCTGACTGTGAGCAAGATTTTACTGATTGTTTTTTTCCCAAAGTATCCATGGCATGTCCCTCATATCTTCCCGTCCAACTTGTGTCTTCCTGTTTGACTTTTTCCCTCTCTTTTGCAACATCTGTGAGCATAGTTTGGGCATGTTTTGGTCCTTTGCACTGCAGCTCAATTCCTCAAAAACAATTTCTTGGACACACAAAATCTCCCGATTTTCTGATTTTTTTCAATTGCATTTCATTTGATCCTATCTCCTTTCCAGAGTGTTTCTTAGGCTTTCTTTTCGTGTTCGCAAGATTCCGTTTCCCTTCCCGAAAGGAAATGAAATTTCCTTTCGGGAAGGGAAACGGAATCTTGCGGTTTCAATGAGGACCAATAGAGGAATCTTTGGGGCATGTCCCTGCACTAGATGGCATGACATGCCTTTTCATGGCTTTGACTTTGAGCAAGATTTTTTGATTGTTTCTTTTTTCCCTCTGTATCCATGGCATGTCCCTCATATCTTCCCCTCCAAGTTTTGTATTCCTCCTTGACTATTTCCCCTGCTTTTGACACATTTGTGAGCATAGTTTGGGCATGTTTTTGTCCTTTGCACTGCACCTGAGAGAATCCCCGTCCATATTCTTGTAGTCACTAAATTTCCCAAATTTCCCACTTTTGTTTTTTTTCTCCTCCAATTGCAATTGCTTGAATGGAAACTCCATTCCAGAGTGTTTGTAAGTCCTTCTTATTTGCTTTGGCCTTCAGCGGGGATTGATTTAGGCAGATTTTGCTGCATGTGCCTGCCCTTGATCGCATATGGTTTACATGGCTTTGACTCTGGGCAAGATTGTTTTAATTTTTTTTTCCCAAAATTATCCATGGCACCTCCATAATATATTCTCCTCCAAGTTGTGTCTTCCTCCTTCTTTTTCCCCCCGCATTTGCAACTTCTGTTAGCATAGTTTGGGCATGTTTTTGTCCTTTGCACTGCAACTGATTGAATCCCGGTCCATTTACTTGTAGTCACTAAATTTCCCAAATTTCCCACTTGTGTTTTTTTTCTCCTCCATTTCGAATTCCTTGGATGGAATCTCCATTGCAGAGTGTTTGTAAGTCCTTCTTATTTGCTTTGGCCTTCAGCGGGGATTGATTTAGGCAGATTTTGCTGCATGTGCCTGCCCTTGATCGCATATGGTTTAGATGGCTTTGACTGTGGGCAAGATTGTTTTGATTTTCTTTTTTTTTCCCAAAATTATCCATGGCACCTCCATAATATATTCTCCTCCACGTTTTGTCGTCCTCCTTTATTTTCACCCCGCTTTTGCAACTTCTGTTAGCATAGTTTGGGCATGTTTTTGTCCTTTGCACTGCAACTGATTGAATCCCGGTCCATTTTCTTGTAGTCACTAAATTTCCCAAATTTCCCACTTGTGTTTTTTTTCTCCTCCATTTGCAATTGTTTGAACGGAGTCTCTATTGCAGAATGTTTGTAAGTCCTTCTTATTTGCTTTGGCCTTCAGCGGGGATCCATTTAGGCAGATTTGGCTGCATGTGCCTGCACTTGATCGCATATGGTTTACATGGCTTTGACTCTGGGCAAGATTGTTTTGATTTTCTTTTTTTATCCAAAATTATCCATGCCACCTCCATAATATATTCTCCTCCAAGTTTTGTCGTCCTCCTTTATTTTCACCCCGCTTTTGCAACATCTGTGAGCATAGTTTGGGCATGTTTTTGTCCTTTGCACTGCAACTGATTGAATCCCGGTCCATTTACTTGTAGTCACTAAATTTCCCAAATTTCCCACTTTTGTTTTTTTTCTCCTCCATTTCGAATTCCTTGGATGGAATCTCCATTGCAGAGTGTTTGTAAGTCCTTCTTATTTGCTTTGGCTTCAGCGGGGATCCATTTAGGCAGATTTTGCTGCATGTGCCTGCACTTGATCGCATATGGTTTTGGTGGCTTTGACTTTGAGGAAGATGTTTTGATTTTTTGTTTTTTTCCCAAAGTATCCATGGCATGTCCCTCATATCTTCCCGTCCAACTTGTGTCTTCCTGTTTGACTTTTTCCCTTGCTTTTGCAACATCTGTGAGCATAGTTTGGGCATGTTTTGGTCCTTTGCACTGCAGTTCAATTACTCAAAAACGATTTTTTGGACACACAAAATCTCCCGATTTTCTGGTTTTTTTCAATTGCATTTCATTTGATCCTATCTCCTTTCCAGAGTGTTTCTTAGCCTTTCTTTTCGTGTTCGCAAGATTCCGTTTCCCTTCCCAAAAGGAAATGAAATTTCCTTTCGGGAAGGGAAACGGAATCTTGCGGTTTCAATGAGGACCAATAGAGGAATCTTGGGGGCATGTCCCTGCACTAGATGGCATGACATGCCTTTTCATGGCTTTGACTTTGAGCAAGATTTTTTGATTGTTTCTTTTTTCCCTCTGTATCCATGGCATGTCCCTCATATCTTCCCCTCCAAGTTTTGTATTCCTCCTTGACTATTTCCCCTGCTTTTGACACATTTGTGAGCATAGTTTGGGCATGTTTTTGTCCTTTGCACTGCACCTGAGAGAATCCCCGTCCATATTCTTGTAGTCACTAAATTTCCCAAATTTCCCACTTTTGTTTTTGTTCTCCTCCAATTGCAATTGCTTGAATGGAAACTCCATTCCAGAGTGTTTGTAAGTCCTTCTTATTTGCTTTGGCCTTCAGCAGGGATTGATTTAGGCAGATTTTGCTGCATGTGCCTGCCCTTGATCGCATATGGTTTACATGGCTTTGACTCTGGGCAAGATTTTTTTAATTTTCTTTTTTTTTCCCAAAATTATCCATGGCACTTCCATAATATATTCTCCTCCAAGTTGTGTCTTCCTCCTTCTTTTTCCCCCCGCATTTGCAACTTCTGTTAGCATAGTTTGGGCATGTTTTTGTCCTTTGCACTGCAACTGATTGAATCCCGGTCCATTTACTTGTAGTCACTAAATTTCCCAAATTTCCCACTTGTGTTTTTTTTCTCCTCCATTTCGAATTCCTTGGATGGAATCTCCATTGCAGAGTGTTTGTAAGTCCTTCTTATTTGCTTTGGCCTTCAGCGGGGATTGATTTAGGCAGATTTTGCTGCATGTGCCTGCCCTTGATCGCATATGGTTTAGATGGCTTTGACTGTGGGCAAGATTGTTTGGATTTTCTTTTTTTTCCCCAAATTATCCATGGCACCTCCATAATATATTCTCCTCCACGTTTTGTCGTCCTCATTTATTTTCACCCCGCTTTTGCAACTTCTGTTAGCATAGTTTGGGCATGTTTTTGTCCTTTGCACTGCACCTGATTGAATCCCGGTCCATTTTCTTGTAGTCACTAAATTTCCCAAATTTCCCACTTGTGTTTTTTTTTTTCCTCAATTTGCAATTGTTTGAACGGAGTCTCTATTGCAGAATGTTTGTAAGTCCTTCTTATTTGCTTTGGCCTTCAGCGGGGATCCATTTAGGCAGATTTTGCTGCATGTGCCTGCACTTGATCGCATATGGTTTTGGTGGCTTTGACTTTGAGGAAGATGTTTTGATTTTTTGTTTTTTTCCCAAAGTATCCATGGCATGTCCCTCATATCTTCCAATCCGACTTGTGTCTTCCTGTTTGACTTTTTCCCTTGCTTTTGCAACATCTGTGAGCATAGTTTGGGCATGTTTTGGTCCTTTGCACTGCAGCTCAATTCCTCAAAAACGATTTTTTGGACACACAAAATCTCCCGATTTTCTGGTTTTTTTCAATTGCATTTCATTTGATCCTATCTCCTTTCCAGAGTGTTTCTTAGGCTTTCTTTTCGTGTTCGCAAGATTCCGTTTCCCTTCCCGAAAGGAAATGAAATTTCCTTTCGGGAAGGGAAACGGAATCTTGCGGTTTCAATGAGGACCAATAGAGGAATCTTTGGGGCATGTCCCTGCACTAGATGGCATGACATGCCTTTTCATGGCTTTGACTTTGAGCAAGATTTTTTGATTGTTTCTTTTTTCCCTCTGTATCCATGGCATGTCCCTCATATCTTCCCCTCCAACTTTTGTATTCCTCCTTGACTATTTCCCCTGCTTTTGACACATTTGTGAGCATAGTTTGGGCATGTTTTTGTCCTTTGCACTGCACCTGAGAGAATCCCCGTCCATATTCTTGTAGTCACTAAATTTCCCAAATTTCCCACTTTTGTTTTTTTTCTCCTCCAATTGCAATTGCTTGAATGGAAACTCCATTCCAGAGTGTTTGTAAGTCCTTCTTATTTGCTTTGGCCTTCAGCGGGGATTGATTTAGGCAGATTTTGCTGCATGTGCCTGCCCTTGATCGCATATGGTTTACATGGCTTTGACTCTGGGCAAGATTTTTTTAATTTTCTTTTTTTTTCCCAAAATTATCCATGGCACCTCCATAATATATTCTCCTCCACGTTGTGTCTTCCTCCTTCTTTTTCCCCCCGCATTTGCAACTTCTGTTAGCATAGTTTGGGCATGTTTTTGTCCTTTGCACTGCAACTGATTGAATCCCGGTCCATTTACTTGTAGTCACTAAATTTCCCAAATTTCCCACTTTTGTTTTTTTTCTCCTCCATTTCGAATTCCTTGGATGGAATCTCCATTGCAGAGTGTTTGTAAGTCCTTCTTATTTGCTTTGGCCTTCAGCGGGGATTGATTTAGGCAGATTTTGCTGCATGTGCCTGCCCTTGATCGCATATGGTTTACATGGCTTTGACTCTGGGCAAGATTTTTTTAATTTTCTTTTTTTTTCCCAAAATTATCCATGGCACCTCCATAATATATTCTCCTCCAAGTTGTGTCTTCCTCCTTCTTTTTCCCCCCGCATTTGCAACTTCTGTTAGCATAGTTTGGGCATGTTTTTGTCCTTTGCACTGCAACTGATTGAATCCCGGTCCATTTACTTGTAGTCACTAAATTTCCCAAATTTCCCACTTTTGTTTTTTTTCTCCTCCATTTCGAATTCCTTGGATGGAATCTCCATTGCAGAGTGTTTGTAAGTCCTTCTTATTTGCTTTGGCCTTCAGCGGGGATTGATTTAGGCAGATTTTGCTGCATGTGCCTGCCCTTGATCGCATATGGTTTAGATGGCTTTGACTGTGGGCAAGATTGTTTTGATTTTCTTTTTTTTCCCCAAATTATCCATGGCACCTCCATAATATATTCTCCTCCACGTTTTGTCGTCCTCCTTTATTTTCACCCGCTTTTGCAACTTCTGTTAGCATAGTTTGGGCATGTTTTTGTCCTTTGCACTGCACCTGATTGAATCCCGGTCCATTTTCTTGTAGTCACTAAATTTCCCAAATTTCCCACTTGTGTTTTTTTTTTTCCTCAATTTGCAATTGTTTGAACGGAGTCTCTATTGCAGAATGTTTGTAAGTCCTTCTTATTTGCTTTGGCCTTCAGCGGGGATCCATTTAGGCAGATTTTGCTGCATGTGCCTGCACTTGATCGCATATGGTTTTGGTGGCTTTGACTTTGAGGAAGATGTTTTGATTTTTTGTTTTTTTCCCAAAGTATCCATGGCATGTCCCTCATATCTTCCAATCCGACTTGTGTCTTCCTGTTTGACTTTTTCCCTTGCTTTTGCAACATCTGTGAGCATAGTTTGGGCATGTTTTGGTCCTTTGCACTGCAGCTCAATTCCTCAAAAACGATTTTTTGGACACACAAAATCTCCCGATTTTCTGGTTCTTTTCAATTGCATTTCATTTGATCCTATCTCCTTTCCAGAGTGTTTCTTAGCCTTTCTTTTCGTGTTCGCAAGATTCCGTTTCCCTTCCCAAAAGGAAATGAAATTTCCTTTCGGGAAGGGAAACGGAATCTTGCGGTTTCAATGAGGACCAATAGAGGAATCTTTGCGGCATGTCCCTGCACTAGATGGCATGACATGCCTTTTCATGGCTTTGACTTTGAGCAAGATTTTTTGATTGTTTCTTTTTTCCCTCTGTATCCATGGCATGTCCCTCATATCTTCCCCTCCAAGTTTTGTATTCCTCCTTGACTATTTCCCCTGCTTTTGACACATTTGTGAGCATAGTTTGGGCATGTTTTTGTCCTTTGCACTGCACCTGAGAGAATCCCCGTCCATATTCTTGTAGTCACTAAATTTCCCAAATTTCCCACTTTTGTTTTTTTTCTCCTCCAATTGCAATTGCTTGAATGGAAACTCCATTCCAGAGTGTTTGTAAGTCCTTCTTATTTGCTTTGGCCTTCAGCGGGGATTGATTTAGGCAGATTTTGCTGCATGTGCCTGCCCTTGATCGCATATGGTTTACATGGCTTTGACTCTGGGCAAGATTTTTTTAATTTTCTTTTTTTTTCCCAAAATTATCCATGGCACCTCCATAATATATTCTCCTCCACGTTGTGTCTTCCTCCTTCTTTTTCCCCCCGCATTTGCAACTTCTGTTAGCATAGTTTGGGCATGTTTTTGTCCTTTGCACTGCAACTGATTGAATCCCGGTCCATTTACTTGTAGTCACTAAATTTCCCAAATTTCCCACTTTTGTTTTTTTTCTCCTCCATTTCGAATTCCTTGGATGGAATCTCCATTGCAGAGTGTTTGTAAGTCCTTCTTATTTGCTTTGGCCTTCAGCGGGGATTGATTTAGGCAGATTTTGCTGCATGTGCCTGCCCTTGATCGCATATGGTTTACATGGCTTTGACTCTGGGCAAGATTTTTTTAATTTTCTTTTTTTTTCCCAAAATTATCCATGGCACCTCCATAATATATTCTCCTCCAAGTTGTGTCTTCCTCCTTCTTTTTCCCCCCGCATTTGCAACTTCTGTTAGCATAGTTTGGGCATGTTTTTGTCCTTTGCACTGCAACTGATTGAATCCCGGTCCATTTACTTGTAGTCACTAAATTTCCCAAATTTCCCACTTTTGTTTTTTTTCTCCTCCATTTCGAATTCCTTGGATGGAATCTCCATTGCAGAGTGTTTGTAAGTCCTTCTTATTTGCTTTGGCCTTCAGCGGGGATTGATTTAGGCAGATTTTGCTGCATGTGCCTGCCCTTGATCGCATATGGTTTAGATGGCTTTGACTGTGGGCAAGATTGTTTTGATTTTCTTTTTTTTCCCCAAATTATCCATGGCACCTCCATAATATATTCTCCTCCACGTTTTGTCGTCCTCCTTTATTTTCACCCGCTTTTGCAACTTCTGTTAGCATAGTTTGGGCATGTTTTTGTCCTTTGCACTGCAACTGATTGAATCCCGGTCCATTTTCTTGTAGTCACTAAATTTCCCAAATTTCCCACTTGTGTTTTTTTTTTTCCTCAATTTGCAATTGTTTGAACGGAGTCTCTATTGCAGAATGTTTGTAAGTCCTTCTTATTTGCTTTGGCCTTCAGCGGGGATCCATTTAGGCAGATTTTGCTGCATGTGCCTGCACTTGATCGCATATGGTTTTGGTGGCTTTGACTTTGAGGAAGATGTTTTGATTTTTTGTTTTTTTCCCAAAGTATCCATGGCATGTCCCTCATATCTTCCAATCCGACTTGTGTCTTCCTGTTTGACTTTTTCCCTTGCTTTTGCAACATCTGTGAGCATAGTTTGGGCATGTTTTGGTCCTTTGCACTGCAGCTCAATTCCTCAAAAACGATTTTTTGGACACACAAAATCTCCCGATTTTCTGGTTTTTTTCAATTGCATTTCATTTGATCCTATCTCCTTTCCAGAGTGTTTCTTAGCCTTTCTTTTCGTGTTCGCAAGATTCCGTTTCCCTTCCCGAAAGGAAATGAAATTTCCTTTCGGGAAGGGAAACGGAATCTTGCGGTTTCAATGAGGACCAATAGAGGAATCTTGGGGGCATATCCCTGCACTAGATGGCATGACATGCCTTTTCATGGCTTTGACTTTGAGCAAGATAAGATTTTTTGATTGTTTCTTTTTTCCCTCTGTATCCATGGCATGTCCCTCATATCTTCCCCTCCAAGTTTTGTATTCCTCCTTGACTATTTCCCCTGCTTTTGACACATTTGTGAGCATAGTTTGGGCATGTTTTTGTCCTTTGCACTGCACCTGAGAGAATCCCCGTCCATATTCTTGTAGTCACTAAATTTCCCAAATTTCCCACTTTTGTTTTTGTTCTCCTCCAATTGCAATTGCTTGAATGGAAACTCCATTCCAGAGTGTTTGTAAGTCCTTCTTATTTGCTTTGGCCTTCAGCAGGGATTGATTTAGGCAGATTTTGCTGCATGTGCCTGCCCTTGATCGCATATGGTTTAGATGGCTTTGACTGTGGGCAAGATTGTTTTGATTTTCTTTTTTTTCCCCAAATTATCCATGGCACCTCCATAATATATTCTCCTCCACGTTTTGTCGTCCTCCTTTATTTTCACCCCGCATTTGCAACTTCTGTTAGCATAGTTTGGGCATGTTTTTGTCCTTTGCACTGCAACTGATTGAATCCCGGTCCATTTTCTTGTAGTCACTAAATTTCCCAAATTTCCCACTTGTGTTTTTTTTCTCCTCCATTTTCAATTGTTTGAACGGAGTCTCTATTGCAGAATGTTTGTAAGTCCTTCTTATTTGCTTTGGCCTTCAGCGGGGATCGATTTAGGCAGATTTTGCTGCATGTGCCTGCACTTGATCGCATATGCTTTTTATGGCTCTGACTGTGAGCAAGATTTTACTGATTGTTTTTTTCCCAAAGTATCCATGGCATGTCCCTCATATCTTCCCGTCCAACTTGTGTCTTCCTGTTTGACTTTTTCCCTTGCTTTTGCAACATCTGTGAGCATAGTTTGGGCATGTTTTGGTCCTTTGCACTGCAGCTCAATTCCTCAAAAACGATTTTTTGGACACACAAAATCTCCCGATTTTCTGGTTTTTTTCAATTGCATTTCATTTGATCCTATCTCCTTTCCAGAGTGTTTCTTAGGCTTTCTTTTCGTGTTCGCAAGATTCCATTTCCCTTCCCAAAAGGAAATGAAATTTCCTTTCGGGAAGGGAAACGGAATCTTGCGGTTTCAATGAGGACCAATAGAGGAATCTTGGGGGCATGTCCCTGCACTAGATGGCATGACATGCCTTTTCATGGCTTTGACTTTGAGCAAGATTTTTTGATTGTTTCTTTTTTCCCTCTGTATCCATGGCATGTCCCTCATATCTTCCCCTCCAAGTTTTGTATTCCTCCTTGACTATTTCCCCTGCTTTTGACACATTTGTGAGCATAGTTTGGGCATGTTTTTGTCCTTTGCACTGCACCTGAGAGAATCCCCGTCCATATTCTTGTAGTCACTAAATTTCCCAAATTTCCCACTTTTGTTTTTGTTCTCCTCCAATTGCAATTGCTTGAATGGAAACTCCATTCCAGAGTGTTTGTAAGTCCTTCTTATTTGCTTTGGCCTTCAGCGGGGATTGATTTAGGCAGATTTTGCTGCATGTGCCTGCCCTTGATCGCATATGGTTTACATGGCTTTGACTCTGGGCAAGATTTTTTTAATTTTCTTTTTTTTTCCCAAAATTACCCATGGCACCTCCATAATATATTCTCCTCCAAGTTGTGTCTTCCTCCTTCTTTTTCCCCCCGCATTTGCAACTTCTGTTAGCATAGTTTGGGCATGTTTTTGTCCTTTGCACTGCAACTGATTGAATCCCGGTCCATTTACTTGTAGTCACTAAATTTCCCAAATTTCCCACTTGTGTTTTTTTTCTCCTCCATTTCGAATTCCTTGGATGGAATCTCCATTGCAGAGTGTTTGTAAGTCCTTCTTATTTGCTTTGGCCTTCAGCGGGGATTGATTTAGGCAGATTTGGCTGCATGTGCCTGCCCTTGATCGCATATGGTTTAGATGGCTTTGACTGTGGGCAAGATTGTTTTGATTTTCTTTTTTTTCCCCAAATTATCCATGGCACCTCCATAATATATTCTCCTCCATGTTTTGTCGTCCTCCTTTATTTTCACCCCGCTTTTGCAACTTCTGTTAGCATAGTTTGGGCATGTTTTTGTCCTTTGCACTGCAACTGATTGAATCCCGGTCCATTTTCTTGTAGTCACTAAATTTCCCAAATTTCCCACTTGTGTTTTTTTTTCTCCTCCATTTGCAATTGTTTGAACGGAGTCTCTATTGCAGAATGTTTGTAAGTCCTTCTTATTTGCTTTGGCCTTCAGCGGGGATCCATTTAGGCAGATTTTGCTGCATGTGCCTGCACTTGATTGCATATGGTTTTGGTGGCTTTGAATTTGAGGAAGATGTTTTGATTTTTTGTTTTTTTCCCAAAGTATCCATGGCATGTCCCTCATATCTTCCAATCCGACTTGTGTCTTCCTGTTTGACTTTTTCCCTTGCTTTTGCAACATCTGTGAGCATAGTTTGGGCATGTTTTGGTCCTTTGCACTGCAGCTCAATTCCTCAAAAACGATTTTTTGGACACACAAAATCTCCCGATTTTCTGGTTTTTTTCAGTTGCATTTCATTTGATCCTATCTCCTTTCCAGAGTGTTTCTTAGCCTTTCTTTTCGTGTTCGCAAGATTCCGTTTCCCTTCCCGAAAGGAAATGAAATTTCCTTTCGGGAAGGGAAACGGAATCTTGCGGTTTCAATGAGGACCAATAGAGGAATCTTGGGGGCATGTCCCTGCACTAGATGGCATGACATGCCTTTTCATGGCTTTGACTTTGAGCAAGATTTTTTGATTGTTTCTTTTTTCCCTCTGTATCCATGGCATGTCCCTCATATCTTCCCCTCCAAGTTTTGTATTCCTCCTTGACTATTTCCCCTGCTTTTGACACATTTGTGAGCATAGTTTGGGCATGTTTTTGTCCTTTGCACTGCACCTGAGAGAATCCCCGTCCATATTCTTGTAGTCACTAAATTTCCCAAATTTCCCACTTTTGTTTTTGTTCTCCTCCAATTGCAATTGCTTGAATGGAAACTCCATTCCAGAGTGTTTGTAAGTCCTTCTTATTTGCTTTGGCCTTCAGCAGGGATTGATTTAGGCAGATTTTGCTGCATGTGCCTGCCCTTGATCGCATATGGTTTAGATGGCTTTGACTGTGGGCAAGATTGTTTTGATTTTCTTTTTTTTCCCCAAATTATCCATGGCACCTCCATAATATATTCTCCTCCACGTTTTGTCGTCCTCCTTTATTTTCACCCCGCATTTGCAACTTCTGTTAGCATAGTTTGGGCATGTTTTTGTCCTTTGCACTGCAACTGATTGAATCCCGGTCCATTTTCTTGTAGTCACTAAATTTCCCAAATTTCCCACTTGTGTTTTTTTTCTCCTCCATTTTCAATTGTTTGAACGGAGTCTCTATTGCAGAATGTTTGTAAGTCCTTCTTATTTGCTTTGGCCTTCAGCGGGGATCGATTTAGGCAGATTTTGCTGCATGTGCCTGCACTTGATCGCATATGCTTTTTATGGCTCTGACTGTGAGCAAGATTTTACTGATTGTTTTTTTCCCAAAGTATCCATGGCATGTCCCTCATATCTTCCCGTCCAACTTGTGTCTTCCTGTTTGACTTTTTCCCTTGCTTTTGCAACATCTGTGAGCATAGTTTGGGCATGTTTTGGTCCTTTGCACTGCAGCTCAATTCCTCAAAAACGATTTTTTGGACACACAAAATCTCCCGATTTTCTGGTTTTTTTCAATTGCATTTCATTTGATCCTATCTCCTTTCCAGAGTGTTTCTTAGGCTTTCTTTTCGTGTTCGCAAGATTCCGTTTCCCTTCCCAAAAGGAAATGAAATTTCCTTTCGGGAAGGGAAACGGAATCTTGCGGTTTCAATGAGGACCAATAGAGGAATCTTGGGGGCATGTCCCTGCACTAGATGGCATGACATGCCTTTTCATGGCTTTGACTTTGAGCAAGATTTTTTGATTGTTTCTTTTTTCCCTCTGTATCCATGGCATGTCCCTCATATCTTCCCCTCCAACTTTTGTATTCCTCCTTGACTATTTCCCCTGCTTTTGACACATTTGTGAGCATAGTTTGGGCATGTTTTTGTCCTTTGCACTGCACCTGAGAGAATCCCCGTCCATATTCTTGTAGTCACTAAATTTCCCAAATTTCCCACTTTTGTTTTTTTTCTCCTCCAATTGCAATTGCTTGAATGGAAACTCCATTCCAGAGTGTTTGTAAGTCCTTCTTATTTGCTTTGGCCTTCAGCGGGGATTGATTTAGGCAGATTTTGCTGCATGTGCCTGCCCTTGATCGCATATGGTTTACATGGCTTTGACTCTGGGCAAGATTTTTTTAATTTTCTTTTTTTTTCCCAAAATTACCCATGGCACCTCCATAATATATTCTCCTCCAAGTTGTGTCTTCCTCCTTCTTTTTCCCCCCGCATTTGCAACTTCTGTTAGCATAGTTTGGGCATGTTTTTGTCCTTTGCACTGCAACTGATTGAATCCCGGTCCATTTACTTGTAGTCACTAAATTTCCCAAATTTCCCACTTGTGTTTTTTTTCTCCTCCATTTCGAATTCCTTGGATGGAATCTCCATTGCAGAGTGTTTGTAAGTCCTTCTTATTTGCTTTGGCCTTCAGCGGGGATTGATTTAGGCAGATTTGGCTGCATGTGCCTGCCCTTGATCGCATATGGTTTAGATGGCTTTGACTGTGGGCAAGATTGTTTTGATTTTCTTTTTTTTCCCCAAATTATCCATGGCACCTCCATAATATATTCTCCTCCATGTTTTGTCGTCCTCCTTTATTTTCACCCCGCTTTTGCAACTTCTGTTAGCATAGTTTGGGCATGTTTTTGTCCTTTGCACTGCAACTGATTGAATCCCGGTCCATTTTCTTGTAGTCACTAAATTTCCCAAATTTCCCACTTGTGTTTTTTTTTCTCCTCCATTTGCAATTGTTTGAACGGAGTCTCTATTGCAGAATGTTTGTAAGTCCTTCTTATTTGCTTTGGCCTTCAGCGGGGATCCATTTAGGCAGATTTTGCTGCATGTGCCTGCACTTGATCGCATATGGTTTTGGTGGCTTTGAATTTGAGGAAGATGTTTTGATTTTTTGTTTTTTTCCCAAAGTATCCATGGCATGTCCCTCATATCTTCCAATCCGACTTGTGTCTTCCTGTTTGACTTTTTCCCTTGCTTTTGCAACATCTGTGAGCATAGTTTGGGCATGTTTTGGTCCTTTGCACTGCAGCTCAATTCCTCAAAAACGATTTTTTGGACACACAAAATCTCCCGATTTTCTGGTTTTTTTCAGTTGCATTTCATTTGATCCTATCTCCTTTCCAGAGTGTTTCTTAGCCTTTCTTTTCGTGTTCGCAAGATTCCGTTTCCCTTCCCGAAAGGAAATGAAATTTCCTTTCGGGAAGGGAAACGGAATCTTGCGGTTTCAATGAGGACCAATAGAGGAATCTTGGGGGCATGTCCCTGCACTAGATGGCATGACATGCCTTTTCATGGCTTTGACTTTGAGCAAGATTTTTTGATTGTTTCTTTTTTCCCTCTGTATCCATGGCATGTCCCTCATATCTTCCCCTCCAAGTTTTGTATTCCTCCTTGACTATTTCCCCTGCTTTTGACACATTTGTGAGCATAGTTTGGGCATGTTTTTGTCCTTTGCACTGCACCTGAGAGAATCCCCGTCCATATTCTTGTAGTCACTAAATTTCCCAAATTTCCCACTTTTGTTTTTGTTCTCCTCCAATTGCAATTGCTTGAATGGAAACTCCATTCCAGAGTGTTTGTAAGTCCTTCTTATTTGCTTTGGCCTTCAGCGGGGATTGATTTAGGCAGATTTTGCTGCATGTGCCTGCCCTTGATCGCATATGGTTTAGATGGCTTTGACTCTGGGCAAGATTTTTTTAATTTTCTTTTTTTTTCCCAAAATTATCCATGGCACCTCCATAATATATTCTCCTCCAAGTTGTGTCTTCCTCCTTCTTTTTCCCCCCGCATTTGCAACTTCTGTTAGCATAGTTTGGGCATGTTTTTGTCCTTTGCACTGCAACTGATTGAATCCCGGTCCATTTACTTGTAGTCACTAAATTTCCCAAATTTCCCACTTTTGTTTTTTTTCTCCTCCATTTCGAATTCCTTGGATGGAATCTCCATTGCAGAGTGTTTGTAAGTCCTTCTTATTTGCTTTGGCCTTCAGCGGGGATTGATTTAGGCAGATTTTGCTGCATGTGCCTGCCCTTGATCGCATATGGTTTAGATGGCTTTGACTGTGGGCAAGATTGTTTTGATTTTCTTTTTTTTCCCCAAATTATCCATGGCACCTCCATAATATATTCTCCTCCACGTTTTGTCGTCCTCCTTTATTTTCACCCCGCATTTGCAACTTCTGTTAGCATAGTTTGGGCATGTTTTTGTCCTTTGCACTGCAACTGATTGAATCCCGGTCCATTTACTTGTAGTCACTAAATTTCCCAAATTTCCCACTTTTGTTTTTTTTCTCCTCCATTTCGAATTCCTTGGATGGAATCTCCATTGCAGAGTGTTTGTAAGTCCTTCTTATTTGCTTTGGCCTTCAGCGGGGATCCATTTAGGCAGATTTTGCTGCATGTGCCTGCACTTGATCGCATATGGTTTTGGTGGCTTTGACTTTGAGGAAGATGTTTTGATTTTTTGTTTTTTTCCCAAAGTATCCATGGCATGTCCCTCATATCTTCCCGTCCAACTTGTGTCTTCCTGTTTGACTTTTTCCCTTGCTTTTGCAACATCTGTGAGCATAGTTTGGGCATGTTTTGGTCCTTTGCACTGCAGTTCAATTACTCAAAAACGATTTCTTGGACACACAAAATCTCCCGATTTTCTGGTTTTTTTCAACTGCATTTCATTTGATCCTATCTCCTTTCCAGAGTGTTTCTTAGCCTTTCTTTTCGTGTTCGCAAGATTCCGTTTCCCTTCCCGAAAGGAAATGAAATTTCCTTTCGGGAAGGGAAACGGAATCTTGCGGTTTCAATGAGGACCAATAGAGGAATCTTTGGGGCATGTCCCTGCACTAGATGGCATGACATGCCTTTTCATGGCTTTGACTTTGAGCAAGATTTTTTGATTGTTTCTTTTTTCCCTCTGTATCCATGGCATGTCCCTCATATCTTCCCCTCCAAGTTTTGTATTCCTCCTTGACTATTTCCCTTGCTTTTGACACATTTGTGAGCATAGTTTGGGCATGTTTTTGTCCTTTGCACTGCACCTGAGAGAATCCCCGTCCATATTCTTGTAGTCACTAAATTTCCCAAATTTCCCACTTTTGTTTTTTTTCTCCTCCAATTGCAATTGCTTGAATGGAAACTCCATTCCAGAGTGTTTGTAAGTCCTTCTTATTTGCTTTGGCCTTCAGCGGGGATTGATTTAGGCAGATTTTGCTGCATGTGCCTGCCCTTGATCGCATATGGTTTACATGGCTTTGACTCTGGGCAAGATTTTTTTAATTTTCTTTTTTTTTCCCCAAATTATCCATGGCACCTCCATAATATATTCTCCTCCAAGTTGTGTCTTCCTCTTTCTTTTTCCCCCCGCATTTGCAACTTCTGTTAGCATAGTTTGGGCATGTTTTTGTCCTTTGCACTGCAACTGATTGAATCCCGGTCCATTTACTTGTAGTCACTAAATTTCCCAAATTTCCCACTTTTGTTTTTTTTCTCCTCCATTTCGAATTCCTTGGATGGAATCTCCATTGCAGAGTGTTTGTAAGTCCTTCTTATTTGCTTTGGCCTTCAGCGGGGATCGATTTAGGCAGATTTTGCTGCATGTGCCTGCCCTTGATCGCATATGGTTTAGATGGCTTTGACTGTGGGCAAGATTGTTTTGATTTTCTTTTTTTTCCCCAAATTATCCATGGCACCTCCATAATATATTCTCCTCCACGTTGTGTCTTCCTCCTTTATTTTCACCCCGCTTTTGCAACTTCTGTTAGCATAGTTTGGGCATGTTTTTGTCCTTTGCACTGCACCTGATTGAATCCCGGTCCATTTTCTTGTAGTCACTAAATTTCCCAAATTTCCCACTTGTGTTTTTTTTCTCCTCAATTTGCAATTGTTTGAACGGAGTCTCTATTGCAGAATGTTTGTAAGTCCTTCTTATTTGCTTTGGCCTTCAGCGGGGATCGATTTAGGCAGATTTTGCTGCATGTGCCTGCCCTTGATCGCATATGGTTTAGATGGCTTTGACTGTGGGCAAGATTGTTTTGATTTTCTTTTTTTATCCAAAATTATCCATGCCACCTCCATAATATATTCTCCTCCAAGTTTTGTCGTCCTCCTTTATTTTCACCCCGCTTTTGCAACATCTGTGAGCATAGTTTGGGCATGTTTTTGTCCTTTGCACTGCAACTGATTGAATCCCGGTCCATTTACTTGTAGTCACTAAATTTCCCAAATTTCCCACTTTTGGTTTTTTTTTCCTCCATTTGCAATTGTTTGAACAGAGTCGCCATTGCAGAGTGTTTGTAAGTCCTTCTTATTTGCTTTGGCCTTCAGCGGGGATCCATTTAGGCAGATTTTGCTGCATGTGCCTGCACTTGATCGCATATGCATTTTATGTCTCTGACTTTGAGCACGATTTTTCTGATTTTTTTTTTTCCCAAAATTATCCATGGCACCTCCATAATATATTCTCCTCCAAGTTGTGTCTTCCTCCTTCTTTTTCCCCCCGCATTTGCAACTTCTGTTAGCATAGTTTGGGCATGTTTTTGTCCTTTGCACTGCAACTGATTGAATCCCGGTCCATTTACTTGTAGTCACTAAATTTCCCAAATTTCCCACTTTTGTTTTTTTTCTCCTCCATTTCGAATTCCTTGGATGGAATCTCCATTGCAGAGTGTTTGTAAGTCCTTCTTATTTGCTTTGGCCTTCAGCGGGGATCCATTTAGGCAGATTTTGCTGCATGTGCCTGCACTTGATCGCATATGGTTTTGGTGGCTTTGACTTTGAGGAAGATGTTTTGATTTTTTGTTTTTTTCCCAAAGTATCCATGGCATGTCCCTCATATCTTCCCGTCCAACTTGTGTCTTCCTGTTTGACTTTTTCCCTTGCTTTTGCAACATCTGTGAGCATAGTTTGGGCATGTTTTGGTCCTTTGCACTGCAGCTCAATTCCTCAAAAACAATTTCTTGGACACACAAAATCTCCCGATTTTCTGGTTTTTTTCAATTGCATTTCATTTGATCCTACCTCCTTTCCAGAGTGTTTCTTAGCCTTTCTTTTCGTGTTCGCAAGATTCCGTTTCCCTTCCCGAAAGGAAATGAAATTTCCTTTCGGGAAGGGAAACGGAATCTTGCGGTTTCAATGAGGACCAATAGAGGAATCTTGGGGGCATGTCCCTGCACTAGATGGCATGACATGCCTTTTCATGGCTTTGACTTTGAGCAAGATTTTTTGATTGTTTCTTTTTTCCCTCTGTATCCATGGCATGTCCCTCATATCTTCCCCTCCAAGTTTTGTATTCCTCCTTGACTATTTCCCCTGCTTTTGACACATTTGTGAGCATAGTTTGGGCATGTTTTTGTCCTTTGCACTGCACCTGAGAGAATCCCCGTCCATATTCTTGTAGTCACTAAATTTCCCAAATTTCCCACTTTTATTTTTTTTCTCCTCCAATTGCAATTGCTTGAATGGAAACTCCATTCCAGAGTGTTTGTAAGTCCTTCTTATTTGCTTTGGCCTTCAGCGGGGATTGATTTAGGCAGATTTTGCTGCATGTGCCTGCCCTTGATCGCATATGGTTTACATGGCTTTGACTCTGGGCAAGATTTTTTTAATTTTCTTTTTTTATCCCCAAATTATCCATGGCACCTCCATAATATATTCTCCTCCAAGTTGTGTCTTCCTCTTTCTTTTTCCCCCCGCATTTGCAACTTCTGTTAGCATAGTTTGGGCATGTTTTTGTCCTTTGCACTGCAACTGATTGAATCCCGGTCCATTTACTTGTAGTCACTAAATTTCCCAAATTTCCCACTTTTGGTTTTTTTTTCCTCCATTTGCAATTGTTTGAACGGAGTCTCTATTGCAGAGTGTTTGTAAGTCCTTCTTATTTGCTTTGGCCTTCAGCGGGGATCCATTTAGGCAGATTTTGCTGCATGTGCCTGCCCTTGATCGCATATGCATTTTATGTCTCTGACTTTGAGCACGATTTTTCTGATTTTTTTTTTTTCCCCAAATTATCCATGGCACCTCCATAATATATTCTCCTCCAAGTTTTGTCGTCCTCCTTCATTTTCACCCAGCTTTTGCAACATCTGTGAGCATAGTTTGGGCATGTGTTTGTCCTTTGCACTGCACCTGATTGAATCCCGGTCCATTTTCTTGTAGTCCCTAAATTTCCCTAATTTCCCACATTTGTTTTTATTCTCCTCCATTTGCAATTGTTTGAACAGAGTCGCCATTGCAGAGTGTTTGTAAGTCCTTCTTATTTGCTTTGGCCTTCAGCGGGGATCGATTTAGGCAGATTTTGCTGCATGTGCCTGCACTTGATCGCATATGGTTTTTATGGCTCTGACTGTGAGCAAGATTTTACTGATTGTTTTTTTCCCAAAGTATCCATGGCATGTCCCTCATATCTTCCCGTCCAACTTGTGTCTTCCTGTTTGACTTTTTCCCTTGCTTTTGCAACATCTGTGAGCATAGTTTGGGCATGTTTTGGTCCTTTGCACTGCAGCTCAATTCCTCAAAAACAATTTCTTGGACACACAAAATCTCCCGATTTTCTGATTTTTTTCAATTGCATTTCATTTGATCCTATCTCCTTTCCAGAGTGTTTCTTAGCCTTTCTTTTCGTGTTCGCAAGATTCCGTTTCCCTTCCCGAAAGGAAATGAAATTTCCTTTCGGGAAGGGAAACGGAATCTTGCGGTTTCAATGAGGACCAATAGAGGAATCTTTGGGGCATGTCCCTGCACTAGATGGCATGACATGCCTTTTCATGGCTTTGACTTTGAGCAAGATTTTTTGATTGTTTCTTTTTTCCCTCTGTATCCATGGCATGTCCCTCATATCTTCCCCTCCAAGTTTTGTATTCCTCCTTGACTATTTCCCCTGCTTTTGACACATTTGTGAGCATAGTTTGGGCATGTTTTTGTCCTTTGCACTGCACCTGAGAGAATCCCCGTCCATATTCTTGTAGTCACTAAATTTCCCAAATTTCCCACTTTTGTTTTTTTTCTCCTCCAATTGCAATTGCTTGAATGGAAACTCCATTCCAGAGTGTTTGTAAGTCCTTCTTATTTGCTTTGGCCTTCAGCGGGGATTGATTTAGGCAGATTTTGCTGCATGTGCCTGCCCTTGATCGCATATGGTTTACATGGCTTTGACTCTGGGCAAGATTGTTTTAATTTTTTTTTCCCAAAATTATCCATGGCACCTCCATAATATATTCTCCTCCAAGTTGTGTCTTCCTCCTTCTTTTTCCCCCCGCATTTGCAACTTCTGTTAGCATAGTTTGGGCATGTTTTTGTCCTTTGCACTGCAACTGATTGAATCCCGGTCCATTTACTTGTAGTCACTAAATTTCCCAAATTTCCCACTTGTGTTTTTTTTCTCCTCCATTTCGAATTCCTTGGATGGAATCTCCATTGCAGAGTGTTTATAAGTCCTTCTTATTTGCTTTGGCCTTCAGCGGGGATTGATTTAGGCAGATTTTGCTGCATGTGCCTGCCCTTGATCGCATATGGTTTAGATGGCTTTGACTGTGGGCAAGATTGTTTTGATTTTCTTTTTTTTTCCCAAAATTATCCATGGCACCTCCATAATATATTCTCCTCCACGTTTTGTCGTCCTCCTTTATTTTCACCCCGCTTTTGCAACTTCTGTTAGCATAGTTTGGGCATGTTTTTGTCCTTTGCACTGCAACTGATTGAATCCCGGTCCATTTTCTTGTAGTCACTAAATTTCCCAAATTTCCCACTTGTGTTTTTTTTCTCCTCCATTTGCAATTGTTTGAACGGAGTCTCTATTGCAGAATGTTTGTAAGTCCTTCTTATTTGCTTTGGCCTTCAGCGGGGATCCATTTAGGCAGATTTTGCTGCATGTGCCTGCACTTGATCGCATATGGTTTACATGGCTTTGACTCTGGGCAAGATTGTTTTGATTTTCTTTTTTTATCCAAAATTATCCATGCCACCTCCATAATATATTCTCCTCCAAGTTTTGTCGTCCTCCTTTATTTTCACCCCGCTTTTGCAACATCTGTGAGCATAGTTTGGGCATGTTTTTGTCCTTTGCACTGCAACTGATTGAATCCCGGTCCATTTACTTGTAGTCACTAAATTTCCCAAATTTCCCACTTTTGGTTTTTTTTTCCTCCATTTGCAATTATTTGAACGGAGTCTCTATTGCAGAGTGTTTGTAAGTCCTTCTTATTTGCTTTGGCCTTCAGCGGGGATCCATTTAGGCAGATTTTGCTGCATGTGCCTGCCCTTGATCGCATATGGTTTACATGGCTTTGACTCTGGGCAAGATTTTTTTAATTTTCTTTTTTTTTCCCAAAATTATCCATGGCACCTCCATAATATATTCTCCTCCAAGTTGTGTCTTCCTCCTTCTTTTTCCCCCCGCATTTGCAACTTCTGTTAGCATAGTTTGGGCATGTTTTTGTCCTTTGCACTGCAACTGATTGAATCCCGGTCCATTTACTTGTAGTCACTAAATTTCCCAAATTTCCCACTTTTGTTTTTTTTCTCCTCCATTTCGAATTCCTTGGATGGAATCTCCATTGCAGAGTGTTTGTAAGTCCTTCTTATTTGCTTTGGCCTTCAGCGGGGATCGATTTAGGCAGATTTTGCTGCATGTGCCTGCCCTTGATCGCATATGGTTTAGATGGCTTTGACTGTGGGCAAGATTGTTTTGATTTTCTTTTTTTATCCAAAATTATCCATGCCACCTCCATAATATATTCTCCTCCACGTTTTGTCGTCCTCCTTTATTTTCACCCCGCTTTTGCAACATCTGTGAGCATAGTTTGGGCATGTTTTTGTCCTTTGCACTGCAACTGATTGAATCCCGGTCCATTTACTTGTAGTCACTAAATTTCCCAAATTTCCCACTTTTGGTTTTTTTTTCCTCCATTTGCAATTGTTTGAACGGAGTCTCTATTGCAGAGTGTTTGTAAGTCCTTCTTATTTGCTTTGGCCTTCAGCGGGGATCCATTTAGGCAGATTTTGCTGCATGTGCCTGCCCTTGATCGCATATGCATTTTATGTCTCTGACTTTGAGCACGATTTTTCTGATTTTTTTTTTTTCCCCAAATTATCCATGGCACCTCCACAATATATTCTCCTCCAAGTTTTGTCGTCCTCCTTCATTTTCACCCCGCTTTTGCAACATCTGTGAGCATAGTTTGGGCATGTTTTTGTCCTTTGCACTGCACCTGATTGAATCCCGGTCCATTTTCTTGTAGTCCCTAAATTTCCCTAATTTCCCACATTTGTTTTTATTCTCCTCCATTTGCAATTGTTTGAACAGAGTCGCCATTGCAGAGTGTTTGTAAGTCCTTCTTATTTGCTTTGGCCTTCAGCGGGGATCGATTTAGGCAGATTTTGCTGCATGTGCCTGCACTTGATCGCATATGGTTTTTATGGCTCTGACTGTGAGCAAGATTTTACTGATTGTTTTTTTCCCAAAGTATCCATGGCATGTCCCTCATATCTTCCCGTCCAACTTGTGTCTTCCTGTTTGACTTTTTCCCTTGCTTTTGCAACATCTGTGAGCATAGTTTGGGCATGTTTTGGTCCTTTGCACTGCAGCTCAATTCCTCAAAAACAATTTCTTGGACACACAAAATCTCCCGATTTTCTGATTTTTTTCAATTGCATTTCATTTGATCCTATCTCCTTTCCAGAGTGTTTCTTAGCCTTTCTTTTCGTGTTCGCAAGATTCCGTTTCCCTTCCCGAAAGGAAATGAAATTTCCTTTCGGGAAGGGAAACGGAATCTTGCGGTTTCAATGAGGACCAATAGAGGAATCTTTGGGGCATGTCCCTGCACTAGATGGCATGACATGCCTTTTCATGGCTTTGACTTTGAGCAAGATTTTTTGATTGTTTCTTTTTTCCCTCTGTATCCATGGCATGTCCCTCATATCTTCCCCTCCAAGTTTTGTATTCCTCCTTGACTATTTCCCCTGCTTTTGACACATTTGTGAGCATAGTTTGGGCATGTTTTTGTCCTTTGCACTGCACCTGAGAGAATCCCCGTCCATATTCTTGTAGTCACTAAATTTCCCAAATTTCCCACTTTTGTTTTTGTTCTCCTCCAATTGCAATTGCTTGAATGGAAACTCCATTCCAGAGTGTTTGTAAGTCCTTCTTATTTGCTTTGGCCTTCAGCGGGGATTGATTTAGGCAGATTTTGCTGCATGTGCCTGCCCTTGATCGCATATGGTTTACATGGCTTTGACTCTGGGCAAGATTGTTTTAATTTTTTTTTCCCAAAATTATCCATGGCACCTCCATAATATATTCTCCTCCAAGTTGTGTCTTCCTCCTTCTTTTTCCCCCCGCATTTGCAACTTCTGTTAGCATAGTTTGGGCATGTTTTTGTCCTTTGCACTGCAACTGATTGAATCCCGGTCCATTTACTTGTAGTCACTAAATTTCCCAAATTTCCCACTTGTGTTTTTTTTCTCCTCCATTTCGAATTCCTTGGATGGAATCTCCATTGCAGAGTGTTTATAAGTCCTTCTTATTTGCTTTGGCCTTCAGCGGGGATTGATTTAGGCAGATTTTGCTGCATGTGCCTGCCCTTGATCGCATATGGTTTAGATGGCTTTGACTGTGGGCAAGATTGTTTTGATTTTCTTTTTTTTTCCCAAAATTATCCATGGCACCTCCATAATATATTCTCCTCCACGTTTTGTCGTCCTCCTTTATTTTCACCCTGCTTTTGCAACTTCTGTTAGCATAGTTTGGGCATGTTTTTGTCCTTTGCACTGCAACTGATTGAATCCCGGTCCATTTTCTTGTAGTCACTAAATTTCCCAAATTTCCCACTTGTGTTTTTTTTCTCCTCCATTTGCAATTGTTTGAACGGAGTCTCTATTGCAGAATGTTTGTAAGTCCTTCTTATTTGCTTTGGCCTTCAGCGGGGATCCATTTAGGCAGATTTTGCTGCATGTGCCTGCACTTGATCGCATATGGTTTACATGGCTTTGACTCTGGGCAAGATTGTTTTGATTTTCTTTTTTTATCCAAAATTATCCATGCCACCTCCATAATATATTCTCCTCCAAGTTTTGTCGTCCTCCTTTATTTTCACCCCGCTTTTGCAACATCTGTGAGCATAGTTTGGGCATGTTTTTGTCCTTTGCACTGCAACTGATTGAATCCCGGTCCATTTACTTGTAGTCACTAAATTTCCCAAATTTCCCACTTTTGGTTTTTTTTTCCTCCATTTGCAATTGTTTGAACGGAGTCTCTATTGCAGAGTGTTTGTAAGTCCTTCTTATTTGCTTTGGCCTTCAGCGGGGATCCATTTAGGCAGATTTTGCTGCATGTGCCTGCCCTTGATCGCATATGGTTTACATGGCTTTGACTCTGGGCAAGATTTTTTTAATTTTCTTTTTTTTTCCCAAAATTATCCATGGCACCTCCATAATATATTCTCCTCCAAGTTGTGTCTTCCTCCTTCTTTTTCCCCCCGCATTTGCAACTTCTGTTAGCATAGTTTGGGCATGTTTTTGTCCTTTGCACTGCAACTGATTGAATCCCGGTCCATTTACTTGTAGTCACTAAATTTCCCAAATTTCCCACTTTTGTTTTTTTTCTCCTCCATTTCGAATTCCTTGGATGGAATCTCCATTGCAGAGTGTTTGTAAGTCCTTCTTATTTGCTTTGGCCTTCAGCGGGGATCCATTTAGGCAGATTTTGCTGCATGTGCCTGCACTTGATCGCATATGGTTTTGGTGGCTTTGACTTTGAGGAAGATGTTTTGATTTTTTGTTTTTTTCCCAAAGTATCCATGGCATGTCCCTCATATCTTCCCGTCCAACTTGTGTCTTCCTGTTTGACTTTTTCCCTTGCTTTTGCAACATCTGTGAGCATAGTTTGGGCATGTTTTGGTCCTTTGCACTGCAGTTCAATTACTCAAAAACGATTTCTTGGACACACAAAATCTCCCGATTTTCTGGTTTTTTTCAATTGCATTTCATTTGATCCTATCTCCTTTCCAGAGTGTTTCTTAGCCTTTCTTTTCGTGTTCGCAAGATTCCGTTTCCCTTCCCAAAAGGAAATGAAATTTCCTTTCGGGAAGGGAAACGGAATCTTGCGGTTTCAATGAGGACCAATAGAGGAATCTTTGGGGCATGTCCCTGCACTAGATGGCATGACATGCCTTTTCATGGCTTTGACTTTGAGCAAGATTTTTTGATTGTTTCTTTTTTCCCTCTGTATCCATGGCATGTCCCTCATATCTTCCCCTCCAAGTTTTGTATTCCTCCTTGACTATTTCCCCTGCTTTTGACACATTTGTGAGCATAGTTTGGGCATGTTTTTGTCCTTTGCACTGCACCTGAGAGAATCCCCGTCCATATTCTTGTAGTCACTAAATTTCCCAAATTTCCCACTTTTGTTTTTTTTCTCCTCCAATTGCAATTGCTTGAATGGAAACTCCATTCCAGAGTGTTTGTAAGTCCTTCTTATTTGCTTTGGCCTTCAGCGGGGATTGATTTAGGCAGATTTTGCTGCATGTGCCTGCCCTTGATCGCATATGGTTTACATGGCTTTGACTCTGGGCAAGATTTTTTTAATTTTCTTTTTTTTTCCCCAAATTATCCATGGCACCTCCATAATATATTCTCCTCCAAGTTGTGTCTTCCTCTTTCTTTTTCCCCCCGCATTTGCAACTTCTGTTAGCATAGTTTGGGCATGTTTTTGTCCTTTGCACTGCAACTGATTGAATCCGGTCCATTTACTTGTAGTCACTAAATTTCCCAAATTTCCCACTTTTGTTTTTTTTCTCCTCCATTTCGAATTCCTTGGATGGAATCTCCATTGCAGAGTGTTTGTAAGTCCTTCTTATTTGCTTTGGCCTTCAGCGGGGATTGATTTAGGCAGATTTTGCTGCATGTGCCTGCCCTTGATCGCATATGGTTTACATGGCTTTGACTGTGGGCAAGATTGTTTTGATTTTCTTTTTTTTTCCCAAAATTATCCATGGCACCTCCATATTATATATTCTCCTCCACGTTTTGTCGTCCTCCTTTATTTTCACCCCGCTTTTGCAACTTCTGTTAGCATAGTTTGGGCATGTTTTTGTCCTTTGCACTGCACCTGATTGAATCCCGGTCCATTTTCTTGTAGTCACTAAATTTCCCAAATTTCCCACTTGTGTTTTTTTTCTCCTCAATTTGCAATTGTTTGAACGGAGTCTCTATTGCAGAATGTTTGTAAGTCCTTCTTATTTGCTTTGGCCTTCAGCGGGGATTGATTTAGGCAGATTTTGCTGCATGTGCCTGCACTTGATCGCATATGGTTTAGATGGCTTTGACTGTGGGCAAGATTGTTTTGATTTTCTTTTTTTTTCCCAAAATTATCCATGGCACCTCCATAATATATTCTCCTCCACGTTTTGTCGTCCTCCTTTATTTTCACCCCGCTTTTGCAACTTCTGTTAGCATAGTTTGGGCATGTTTTTGTCCTTTGCACTGCAACTGATTGAATCCCGGTCCATTTTCTTGTAGTCACTAAATTTCCCAAATTTCCCACTTGTGTTTTTTTTCTCCTCCATTTGCAATTGTTTGAACGGAGTCTCTATTGCAGAATGTTTGTAAGTCCTTCTTATTTGCTTTGGCCTTCAGCGGGGATCCATTTAGGCAGATTTTGCTGCATGTGCCTGCACTTGATCGCATATGGTTTACATGGCTTTGACTCTGGGCAAGATTGTTTTGATTTTCTTTTTTTATCCAAAATTATCCATGCCACCTCCATAATATATTCTCCTCCAAGTTTTGTCGTCCTCCTTTATTTTCACCCCGCTTTTGCAACATCTGTGAGCATAGTTTGGGCATGTTTTTGTCCTTTGCACTGCAACTGATTGAATCCCGGTCCATTTACTTGTAGTCACTAAATTTCCCAAATTTCCCACTTTTGGTTTTTTTTTCCTCCATTTGCAATTGTTTGAACGGAGTCTCTATTGCAGAGTGTTTGTAAGTCCTTCTTATTTGCTTTGGCCTTCAGCGGGGATCCATTTAGGCAGATTTTGCTGCATGTGCCTGCCCTTGATCGCATATGCATTTTATGTCTCTGACTTTGAGCACGATTTTTCTGATTTTTTTTTTTTCCCCAAATTATCCATGGCACCTCCATAATATATTCTCCTCCAAGTTTTGTCGTCCTCCTTCATTTTCACCCCGCTTTTGCAACATCTGTGAGCATAGTTTGGGCATGTTTTTGTCCTTTGCACTGCACCTGATTGAATCCCGGTCCATTTTCTTGTAGTCCCTAAATTTCCCTAATTTCCCACATTTGTTTTTATTCTCCTCCATTTGCAATTGTTTCAACAGAGTCGCCATTGCAGAGTGTTTGTAAGTCCTTCTTATTTGCTTTGGCCTTCAGCGGGGATCGATTTAGGCAGATTTTGCTGCATGTGCCTGCACTTGATCGCATATGCTTTTTATGGCTCTGACTGTGAGCAAGATTTTACTGATTGTTTTTTTCCCAAAGTATCCATGGCATGTCCCTCATATCTTCCCGTCCAACTTGTGTCTTCCTGTTTGACTTTTTCCCTCTCTTTTGCAACATCTGTGAGCATAGTTTGGGCATGTTTTGGTCCTTTGCACTGCAGCTCAATTCCTCAAAAACAATTTCTTGGACACACAAAATCTCCCGATTTTCTGATTTTTTTCAATTGCATTTCATTTGATCCTATCTCCTTTCCAGAGTGTTTCTTAGGCTTTCTTTTCGTGTTCGCAAGATTCCGTTTCCCTTCCCGAAAGGAAATGAAATTTCCTTTCGGGAAGGGAAACGGAATCTTGCGGTTTCAATGAGGACCAATAGAGGAATCTTTGGGGCATGTCCCTGCACTAGATGGCATGACATGCCTTTTCATGGCTTTGACTTTGAGCAAGATTTTTTGATTGTTTCTTTTTTCCCTCTGTATCCATGGCATGTCCCTCATATCTTCCCCTCCAAGTTTTGTATTCCTCCTTGACTATTTCCCCTGCTTTTGACACATTTGTGAGCATAGTTTGGGCATGTTTTTGTCCTTTGCACTGCACCTGAGAGAATCCCCGTCCATATTCTTGTAGTCACTAAATTTCCCAAATTTCCCACTTTTGTTTTTTTTCTCCTCCAATTGCAATTGCTTGAATGGAAACTCCATTCCAGAGTGTTTGTAAGTCCTTCTTATTTGCTTTGGCCTTCAGCGGGGATTGATTTAGGCAGATTTTGCTGCATGTGCCTGCCCTTGATCGCATATGGTTTACATGGCTTTGACTCTGGGCAAGATTGTTTTAATTTTTTTTTCCCAAAATTATCCATGGCACCTCCATAATATATTCTCCTCCAAGTTGTGTCTTCCTCCTTCTTTTTCCCCCCGCATTTGCAACTTCTGTTAGCATAGTTTGGGCATGTTTTTGTCCTTTGCACTGCAACTGATTGAATCCCGGTCCATTTACTTGTAGTCACTAAATTTCCCAAATTTCCCACTTGTGTTTTTTTTCTCCTCCATTTCGAATTCCTTGGATGGAATCTCCATTGCAGAGTGTTTATAAGTCCTTCTTATTTGCTTTGGCCTTCAGCGGGGATTGATTTAGGCAGATTTTGCTGCATGTGCCTGCCCTTGATCGCATATGGTTTAGATGGCTTTGACTGTGGGCAAGATTGTTTTGATTTTCTTTTTTTTTCCCAAAATTATCCATGGCACCTCCATAATATATTCTCCTCCACGTTTTGTCGTCCTCCTTTATTTTCACCCCGCTTTTGCAACTTCTGTTAGCATAGTTTGGGCATGTTTTTGTCCTTTGCACTGCAACTGATTGAATCCCGGTCCATTTTCTTGTAGTCACTAAATTTCCCAAATTTCCCACTTGTGTTTTTTTTCTCCTCCATTTGCAATTGTTTGAACGGAGTCTCTATTGCAGAATGTTTGTAAGTCCTTCTTATTTGCTTTGGCCTTCAGCGGGGATCCATTTAGGCAGATTTTGCTGCATGTGCCTGCACTTGATCGCATATGGTTTACATGGCTTTGACTCTGGGCAAGATTGTTTTGATTTTCTTTTTTTATCCAAAATTATCCATGCCACCTCCATAATATATTCTCCTCCAAGTTTTGTCGTCCTCCTTTATTTTCACCCCGCTTTTGCAACATCTGTGAGCATAGTTTGGGCATGTTTTTGTCCTTTGCACTGCAACTGATTGAATCCCGGTCCATTTACTTGTAGTCACTAAATTTCCCAAATTTCCCACTTTTGGTTTTTTTTTCCTCCATTTGCAATTGTTTGAACGGACTCTCTATTGCAGAGTGTTTGTAAGTCCTTCTTATTTGCTTTGGCCTTCAGCGGGGATCCATTTAGGCAGATTTTGCTGCATGTGCCTGCACTTGATCGCATATGGTTTACATGGCTTTGACTCTGGGCAAGATTTTTTTAATTTTCTTTTTTTTTCCCAAAATTATCCATGGCACCTCCATAATATATTCTCCTCCAAGTTGTGTCTTCCTCCTTTTTTTTCCCCCCGCATTTGCAACTTCTGTTAGCATAGTTTGGGCATGTTTTTGTCCTTTGCACTGCAACTGATTGAATCCCGGTCCATTTACTTGTAGTCACTAAATTTCCCAAATTTCCCACTTTTGTTTTTTTTCTCCTCCATTTCGAATTCCTTGGATGGAATCTCCATTGCAGAGTGTTTGTAAGTCCTTCTTATTTGCTTTGGCTTCAGCGGGGATCCATTTAGGCAGATTTTGCTGCATGTGCCTGCACTTGATCGCATATGGTTTTGGTGGCTTTGACTTTGAGGAAGATGTTTTGATTTTTTGTTTTTTTCCCAAAGTATCCATGGCATGTCCCTCATATCTTCCCGTCCAACTTGTGTCTTCCTGTTTGACTTTTTCCCTTGCTTTTGCAACATCTGTGAGCATAGTTTGGGCATGTTTTGGTCCTTTGCACTGCAGTTCAATTACTCAAAAACGATTTTTTGGACACACAAAATCTCCCGATTTTCTGGTTTTTTTCAATTGCATTTCATTTGATCCTATCTCCTTTCCAGAGTGTTTCTTAGCCTTTCTTTTCGTGTTCGCAAGATTCCGTTTCCCTTCCCAAAAGGAAATGAAATTTCCTTTCGGGAAGGGAAACGGAATCTTGCGGTTTCAATGAGGACCAATAGAGGAATCTTTGGGGCATGTCCCTGCACTAGATGGCATGACATGCCTTTTCATGGCTTTGACTTTGAGCAAGATTTTTTGATTGTTTCTTTTTTCCCTCTGTATCCATGGCATGTCCCTCATATCTTCCCCTCCAAGTTTTGTATTCCTCCTTGACTATTTCCCCTGCTTTTGACACATTTGTGAGCATAGTTTGGGCATGTTTTTGTCCTTTGCACTGCACCTGAGAGAATCCCCGTCCATATTCTTGTAGTCACTAAATTTCCCAAATTTCCCACTTTTGTTTTTGTTCTCCTCCAATTGCAATTGCTTGAATGGAAACTCCATTCCAGAGTGTTTGTAAGTCCTTCTTATTTGCTTTGGCCTTCAGCGGGGATTGATTTAGGCAGATTTTGCTGCATGTGCCTGCCCTTGATCGCATATGGTTTACATGGCTTTGACTCTGGGCAAGATTTTTTTAATTTTCTTTTTTTTTCCCCAAATTATCCATGGCACCTCCATAATATATTCTCCTCCAAGTTGTGTCTTCCTCTTTCTTTTTCCCCCCGCATTTGCAACTTCTGTTAGCATAGTTTGGGCATGTTTTTGTCCTTTGCACTGCAACTGATTGAATCCGGTCCATTTACTTGTAGTCACTAAATTTCCCAAATTTCCCACTTTTGTTTTTTTTCTCCTCCATTTCGAATTCCTTGGATGGAATCTCCATTGCAGAGTGTTTGTAAGTCCTTCTTATTTGCTTTGGCCTTCAGCGGGGATTGATTTAGGCAGATTTTGCTGCATGTGCCTGCCCTTGATCGCATATGGTTTAGATGGCTTTGACTGTGGGCAAGATTGTTTTGATTTTCTTTTTTTTTCCCAAAATTATCCATGGCACCTCCATATTATATATTCTCCTCCACGTTTTGTCGTCCTCCTTTATTTTCACCCCGCTTTTGCAACTTCTGTTAGCATAGTTTGGGCATGTTTTTGTCCTTTGCACTGCAACTGATTGAATCCCGGTCCATTTTCTTGTAGTCACTAAATTTCCCAAATTTCCCACTTGTGATTTTTTTCTCCTCAATTTGCAATTGTTTGAACGGAGTCTCTATTGCAGAATGTTTGTAAGTCCTTCTTATTTGCTTTGGCCTTCAGCGGGGATCCATTTAGGCAGATTTTGCTGCATGTGCCTGCCCTTGATCGCATATGGTTTAGATGGCTTTGACTGTGGGCAAGATTGTTTTGATTTTCTTTTTTTTTCCCAAAATTATCCATGGCACCTCCATAATATATTCTCCTCCACGTTTTGTCGTCCTCCTTTATTTTCACCCCGCTTTTGCAACTTCTGTTAGCATAGTTTGGGCATGTTTTTGTCCTTTGCACTGCAACTGATTGAATCCCGGTCCATTTTCTTGTAGTCACTAAATTTCCCAAATTTCCCACTTGTGTTTTTTTTCTCCTCCATTTGCAATTGTTTGAACGGAGTCTCTATTGCAGAATGTTTGTAAGTCCTTCTTATTTGCTTTGGCCTTCAGCGGGGATCCATTTAGGCAGATTTTGCTGCATGTGCCTGCACTTGATCGCATATGGTTTACATGGCTTTGACTCTGGGCAAGATTGTTTTGATTTTCTTTTTTTATCCAAAATTATCCATGCCACCTCCATAATATATTCTCCTCCAAGTTTTGTCGTCCTCCTTTATTTTCACCCCGCTTTTGCAACATCTGTGAGCATAGTTTGGGCATGTTTTTGTCCTTTGCACTGCAACTGATTGAATCCCGGTCCATTTACTTGTAGTCACTAAATTTCCCAAATTTCCCACTTTTGGTTTTTTTTTCCTCCATTTGCAATTGTTTGAACGGAGTCTCTATTGCAGAGTGTTTGTAAGTCCTTCTTATTTGCTTTGGCCTTCAGCGGGGATCCATTTAGGCAGATTTTGCTGCATGTGCCTGCACTTGATCGCATATGGTTTACATGGCTTTGACTCTGGGCAAGATTGTTTTAATTTTTTTTTCCCAAAATTATCCATGGCACCTCCATAATATATTCTCCTCCAAGTTGTGTCTTCCTCCTTCTTTTTCCCCCCGCATTTGCAACTTCTGTTAGCATAGTTTGGGCATGTTTTTGTGCTTTGCACTGCAACTGATTGAATCCCGGTCCATTTACTTGTAGTCACTAAATTTCCCAAATTTCCCACTTTTGGTTTTTTTTTCCTCCATTTGCAATTGTTTGAACGGAGTCTCTATTGCAGAGTGTTTGTAAGTCCTTCTTATTTGCTTTGGCCTTCAGCGGGGATCCATTTAGGCAGATTTTGCTGCATGTGCCTGCACTTGATCGCATATGCATTTTATGTCTCTGACTTTGAGCACGATTTTTCTGATTTTTTTTTTTTCCCCAAATTATCCATGGCACCTCCATAATATATTCTCCTCCAAGTTTTGTCGTCCTCCTTCATTTTCACCCCGCTTTTGCAACATCTGTGAGCATAGTTTGGGCATGTTTTTGTCCTTTGCACTGCACCTGATTGAATCCCGGTCCATTTTCTTGTAGTCCCTAAATTTCCCTAATTTCCCACATTTGTTTTTATTCTCCTCCATTTGCAATTGTTTGAACAGAGTCGCCATTGCAGAGTGTTTGTAAGTCCTTCTTATTTGCTTTGGCCTTCAGCGGGGATCGATTTAGGCAGATTTTGCTGCATGTGCCTGCACTTGATCGCATATGCTTTTTATGGCTCTGACTGTGAGCAAGATTTTACTGATTGTTTTTTTCCCAAAGTATCCATGGCATGTCCCTCATATCTTCCCGTCCAACTTGTGTCTTCCTGTTTGACTTTTTCCCTCTCTTTTGCAACATCTGTGAGCATAGTTTGGGCATGTTTTGGTCCTTTGCACTGCAGCTCAATTCCTCAAAAACAATTTCTTGGACACACAAAATCTCCCGATTTTCTGGTTTTTTTCAATTGCATTTCATTTGATCCTATCTCCTTTCCAGAGTGTTTCTTAGCCTTTCTTTTCGTGTTCGCAAGATTCCGTTTCCCTTCCCGAAAGGAAATGAAATTTCCTTTCGGGAAGGGAAACGGAATCTTGCGGTTTCAATGAGGACCAATAGAGGAATCTTTGGGGCATGTCCCTGCACTAGATGGCATGACATGCCTTTTCATGGCTTTGACTTTGAGCAAGATTTTTTGATTGTTTCTTTTTTCCCTCTGTATCCATGGCATGTCCCTCATATCTTCCCCTCCAAGTTTTGTATTCCTCCTTGACTATTTCCCCTGCTTTTGACACATTTGTGAGCATAGTTTGGGCATGTTTTTGTCCTTTGCACTGCACCTGAGAGAATCCCCGTCCATATTCTTGTAGTCACTAAATTTCCCAAATTTCCCACTTTTGTTTTTTTTCTCCTCCAATTGCAATTGCTTGAATGGAAACTCCATTCCAGAGTGTTTGTAAGTCCTTCTTATTTGCTTTGGCCTTCAGCGGGGATTGATTTAGGCAGATTTTGCTGCATGTGCCTGCCCTTGATCGCATATGGTTTACATGGCTTTGACTCTGGGCAAGATTGTTTTAATTTTTTTTTCCCAAAATTATCCATGGCACCTCCATAATATATTCTCCTCCAAGTTGTGTCTTCCTCCTTCTTTTTCCCCCCGCATTTGCAACTTCTGTTAGCATAGTTTGGGCATGTTTTTGTGCTTTGCACTGCAACTGATTGAATCCCGGTCCATTTACTTGTAGTCACTAAATATCCCAAATTTCCCACTTTTGTTTTTTTTCTCCTCCATTTCGAATTCCTTGGATGGAATCTCCATTCCAGAGTGTTTATAAGTCCTTCTTATTTGCTTTGGCCTTCAGCGGGGATCCATTTAGGCAGATTTTGCTGCATGTGCCTGCCCTTGATCGCATATGGTTTAGATGGCTTTGACTGTGGGCAAGATTGTTTTGATTTTCTTTTTTTTTCCCAAAATTATCCATGGCACCTCCATAATATATTCTCCTCCACGTTTTGTCGTCCTCCTTTATTTTCACCCCGCTTTTGCAACTTCTGTTAGCATAGTTTGGGCATGTTTTTGTCCTTTGCACTGCAACTGATTGAATCCCGGTCCATTTTCTTGTAGTCACTAAATTTCCCAAATTTCCCACTTGTGTTTTTTTTCTCCTCCATTTGCAATTGTTTGAACGGAGTCTCTATTGCAGAATGTTTGTAAGTCCTTCTTATTTGCTTTGGCCTTCAGCGGGGATCCATTTAGGCAGATTTTGCTGCATGTGCCTGCACTTGATCGCATATGGTTTACATGGCTTTGACTCTGGGCAAGATTGTTTTGATTTTCTTTTTTTATCCAAAATTATCCATGCCACCTCCATAATATATTCTCCTCCAAGTTTTGTCGTCCTCCTTTATTTTCACCCCGCTTTTGCAACATCTGTGAGCATAGTTTGGGCATGTTTTTGTCCTTTGCACTGCAACTGATTGAATCCCGGTCCATTTACTTGTAGTCACTAAATTTCCCAAATTTCCCACTTTTGGTTTTTTTTTCCTCCATTTGCAATTGTTTGAACGGAGTCTCTATTGCAGAGTGTTTGTAAGTCCTTCTTATTTGCTTTGGCCTTCAGCGGGGATCCATTTAGGCAGATTTTGCTGCATGTGCCTGCACTTGATCGCATATGGTTTACATGGCTTTGACTCTGGGCAAGATTTTTTTAATTTTCTTTTTTTTTCCCAAAATTATCCATGGCACCTCCATAATATATTCTCCTCCAAGTTGTGTCTTCCTCCTTTTTTTTCCCCCCGCATTTGCAACTTCTGTTAGCATAGTTTGGGCATGTTTTTGTCCTTTGCACTGCAACTGATTGAATCCCGGTCCATTTACTTGTAGTCACTAAATTTCCCAAATTTCCCACTTTTGTTTTTTTTCTCCTCCATTTCGAATTCCTTGGATGGAATCTCCATTGCAGAGTGTTTGTAAGTCCTTCTTATTTGCTTTGGCTTCAGCGGGGATCCATTTAGGCAGATTTTGCTGCATGTGCCTGCACTTGATCGCATATGGTTTTGGTGGCTTTGACTTTGAGGAAGATGTTTTGATTTTTTGTTTTTTTCCCAAAGTATCCATGGCATGTCCCTCATATCTTCCCGTCCAACTTGTGTCTTCCTGTTTGACTTTTTCCCTTGCTTTTGCAACATCTGTGAGCATAGTTTGGGCATGTTTTGGTCCTTTGCACTGCAGTTCAATTACTCAAAAACGATTTTTTGGACACACAAAATCTCCCGATTTTCTGGTTTTTTTCAATTGCATTTCATTTGATCCTATCTCCTTTCCAGAGTGTTTCTTAGCCTTTCTTTTCGTGTTCGCAAGATTCCGTTTCCCTTCCCAAAAGGAAATGAAATTTCCTTTCGGGAAGGGAAACGGAATCTTGCGGTTTCAATGAGGACCAATAGAGGAATCTTTGGGGCATGTCCCTGCACTAGATGGCATGACATGCCTTTTCATGGCTTTGACTTTGAGCAAGATTTTTTGATTGTTTCTTTTTTCCCTCTGTATCCATGGCATGTCCCTCATATCTTCCCCTCCAAGTTTTGTATTCCTCCTTGACTATTTCCCCTGCTTTTGACACATTTGTGAGCATAGTTTGGGCATGTTTTTGTCCTTTGCACTGCACCTGAGAGAATCCCCGTCCATATTCTTGTAGTCACTAAATTTCCCAAATTTCCCACTTTTGTTTTTGTTCTCCTCCAATTGCAATTGCTTGAATGGAAACTCCATTCCAGAGTGTTTGTAAGTCCTTCTTATTTGCTTTGGCCTTCAGCGGGGATTGATTTAGGCAGATTTTGCTGCATGTGCCTGCCCTTGATCGCATATGGTTTACATGGCTTTGACTCTGGGCAAGATTTTTTTAATTTTCTTTTTTTTTCCCCAAATTATCCATGGCACCTCCATAATATATTCTCCTCCAAGTTGTGTCTTCCTCTTTCTTTTTCCCCCCGCATTTGCAACTTCTGTTAGCATAGTTTGGGCATGTTTTTGTCCTTTGCACTGCAACTGATTGAATCCGGTCCATTTACTTGTAGTCACTAAATTTCCCAAATTTCCCACTTTTGTTTTTTTTCTCCTCCATTTCGAATTCCTTGGATGGAATCTCCATTGCAGAGTGTTTGTAAGTCCTTCTTATTTGCTTTGGCCTTCAGCGGGGATTGATTTAGGCAGATTTTGCTGCATGTGCCTGCCCTTGATCGCATATGGTTTAGATGGCTTTGACTGTGGGCAAGATTGTTTTGATTTTCTTTTTTTTTCCCAAAATTATCCATGGCACCTCCATATTATATATTCTCCTCCACGTTTTGTCGTCCTCCTTTATTTTCACCCCGCTTTTGCAACTTCTGTTAGCATAGTTTGGGCATGTTTTTGTCCTTTGCACTGCAACTGATTGAATCCCGGTCCATTTTCTTGTAGTCACTAAATTTCCCAAATTTCCCACTTGTGATTTTTTTCTCCTCAATTTGCAATTGTTTGAACGGAGTCTCTATTGCAGAATGTTTGTAAGTCCTTCTTATTTGCTTTGGCCTTCAGCGGGGATCCATTTAGGCAGATTTTGCTGCATGTGCCTGCCCTTGATCGCATATGGTTTAGATGGCTTTGACTGTGGGCAAGATTGTTTTGATTTTCTTTTTTTTTCCCAAAATTATCCATGGCACCTCCATAATATATTCTCCTCCACGTTTTGTCGTCCTCCTTTATTTTCACCCCGCTTTTGCAACTTCTGTTAGCATAGTTTGGGCATGTTTTTGTCCTTTGCACTGCAACTGATTGAATCCCGGTCCATTTTCTTGTAGTCACTAAATTTCCCAAATTTCCCACTTGTGTTTTTTTTCTCCTCCATTTGCAATTGTTTGAACGGAGTCTCTATTGCAGAATGTTTGTAAGTCCTTCTTATTTGCTTTGGCCTTCAGCGGGGATCCATTTAGGCAGATTTTGCTGCATGTGCCTGCACTTGATCGCATATGGTTTACATGGCTTTGACTCTGGGCAAGATTGTTTTGATTTTCTTTTTTTATCCAAAATTATCCATGCCACCTCCATAATATATTCTCCTCCAAGTTTTGTCGTCCTCCTTTATTTTCACCCCGCTTTTGCAACATCTGTGAGCATAGTTTGGGCATGTTTTTGTCCTTTGCACTGCAACTGATTGAATCCCGGTCCATTTTCTTGTAGTCACTAAATTTCCCAAATTTCCCACTTTTGGTTTTTTTTTCCTCCATTTGCAATTGTTTGAACGGAGTCTCTATTGCAGAGTGTTTGTAAGTCCTTCTTATTTGCTTTGGCCTTCAGCGGGGATCCATTTAGGCAGATTTTGCTGCATGTGCCTGCACTTGATCGCATATGCATTTTATGTCTCTGACTTTGAGCACGATTTTTCTGATTTTTTTTTTTTCCCCAAATTATCCATGGCACCTCCATAATATATTCTCCTCCAAGTTTTGTCGTCCTCCTTCATTTTCACCCCGCTTTTGCAACATCTGTGAGCATAGTTTGGGCATGTTTTTGTCCTTTGCACTGCACCTGATTGAATCCCGGTCCATTTTCTTGTAGTCCCTAAATTTCCCTAATTTCCCACATTTGTTTTTATTCTCCTCCATTTGCAATTGTTTGAACAGAGTCGCCATTGCAGAGTGTTTGTAAGTCCTTCTTATTTGCTTTGGCCTTCAGCGGGGATCGATTTAGGCAGATTTTGCTGCATGTGCCTGCACTTGATCGCATATGCTTTTTATGGCTCTGACTGTGAGCAAGATTTTACTGATTGTTTTTTTCCCAAAGTATCCATGGCATGTCCCTCATATCTTCCCGTCCAACTTGTGTCTTCCTGTTTGACTTTTTCCCTCTCTTTTGCAACATCTGTGAGCATAGTTTGGGCATGTTTTGGTCCTTTGCACTGCAGCTCAATTCCTCAAAAACAATTTCTTGGACACACAAAATCTCCCGATTTTCTGGTTTTTTTCAATTGCATTTCATTTGATCCTATCTCCTTTCCAGAGTGTTTCTTAGCCTTTCTTTTCGTGTTCGCAAGATTCCGTTTCCCTTCCCGAAAGGAAATGAAATTTCCTTTCGGGAAGGGAAACGGAATCTTGCGGTTTCAATGAGGACCAATAGAGGAATCTTTGGGGCATGTCCCTGCACTAGATGGCATGACATGCCTTTTCATGGCTTTGACTTTGAGCAAGATTTTTTGATTGTTTCTTTTTTCCCTCTGTATCCATGGCATGTCCCTCATATCTTCCCCTCCAAGTTTTGTATTCCTCCTTGACTATTTCCCCTGCTTTTGACACATTTGTGAGCATAGTTTGGGCATGTTTTTGTCCTTTGCACTGCACCTGAGAGAATCCCCGTCCATATTCTTGTAGTCACTAAATTTCCCAAATTTCCCACTTTTGTTTTTTTTCTCCTCCAATTGCAATTGCTTGAATGGAAACTCCATTCCAGAGTGTTTGTAAGTCCTTCTTATTTGCTTTGGCCTTCAGCGGGGATTGATTTAGGCAGATTTTGCTGCATGTGCCTGCCCTTGATCGCATATGGTTTACATGGCTTTGACTCTGGGCAAGATTGTTTTAATTTTTTTTTCCCAAAATTATCCATGGCACCTCCATAATATATTCTCCTCCAAGTTGTGTCTTCCTCCTTCTTTTTCCCCCCGCATTTGCAACTTCTGTTAGCATAGTTTGGGCATGTTTTTGTGCTTTGCACTGCAACTGATTGAATCCCGGTCCATTTACTTGTAGTCACTAAATATCCCAAATTTCCCACTTTTGTTTTTTTTCTCCTCCATTTCGAATTCCTTGGATGGAATCTCCATTCCAGAGTGTTTATAAGTCCTTCTTATTTGCTTTGGCCTTCAGCGGGGATTGATTTAGGCAGATTTTGCTGCATGTGCCTGCCCTTGATCGCATATGGTTTAGATGGCTTTGACTGTGGGCAAGATTGTTTTGATTTTCTTTTTTTTTCCCAAAATTATCCATGGCACCTCCATAATATATTCTCCTCCAAGTTGTGTCGTCCTCCTTTATTTTCACCCCGCTTTTGCAACTTCTGTTAGCATAGTTTGGGCATGTTTTTGTCCTTTGCACTGCAACTGATTGAATCCCGGTCCATTTTCTTGTAGTCACTAAATTTCCCAAATTTCCCACTTGTGTTTTTTTTCTCCTCCATTTGCAATTGTTTGAACGGAGTCTCTATTGCAGAATGTTTGTAAGTCCTTCTTATTTGCTTTGGCCTTCAGCGGGGATCCATTTAGGCAGATTTTGCTGCATGTGCCTGCACTTGATCGCATATGGTTTTGGTGGCTTTGACTTTGAGGAAGATGTTTTGATTTTTTGTTTTTCTCCCAAAGTATCCATGGCATGTCCCTCATATCTTCCCGTCCAACTTGTGTCTTCCTGTTTGACTTTTTCCCTTGCTTTTGCAACATCTGTGAGCATAGTTTGGGCATGTTTTGGTCCTTTGCACTGCAGCTCAATTCCTCAAAAACGATTTTTTGGACACACAAAATCTCCCGATTTTCTGGTTTTTTTCAATTGCATTTCATTTGATCCTATCTCCTTTCCAGAGTGTTTCTTAGCCTTTCTTTTCGTGTTCGCAAGATTCCGTTTCCCTTCCCGAAAGGAAATGAAATTTCCTTTCGGGAAGGGAAACGGAATCTTGCGGTTTCAATGAGGACCAATAGAGGAATCTTGGGGGCATGTCCCTGCACTAGATGGCATGACATGCCTTTTCATGGCTTTGACTTTGAGCAAGATTTTTTGATTGTTTCTTTTTTCCCTCTGTATCCATGGCATGTCCCTCATATCTTCCCCTCCAAGTTTTGTATTCCTCCTTGACTATTTCCCCTGCTTTTGACACATTTGTGAGCATAGTTTGGGCATGTTTTTGTCCTTTGCACTGCACCTGAGAGAATGCCCGTCCATATTCTCGTAGTCACTAAATTTCCCAAATTTCCCACTTTTGTTTTTTTCCTCCTCCAATTGCAATTGCTTGAATGGAAACTCCATTCCAGAGTGTTTGTAAGTCCTTCTTATTTGCTTTGGCCTTCAGCGGGGATTGATTTAGGCAGATTTTGCTGCATGTGCCTGCCCTTGATCGCATATGGTTTACATGGCTTTGACTCTGGGCAAGATTTTTTTAATTTTCTTTTTTTTTCCCAAAATTATCCATGGCACCTCCATAATATATTCTCCTCCAAGTTGTGTCTTCCTCCTTCTTTTTCCCCCCGCATTTGCAACTTCTGTTAGCATAGTTTGGGCATGTTTTTGTGCTTTGCACTGCACCTGAGAGAATCCCCGTCCATATTCTCGTAGTCACTAAATTTCCCAATTTTTTTTTTTTTTTTTCCTCCTCGAATTGCAATTGCTTGAATGGAAACTCCATTCCAGAGTGTTTGTAAGTCCTTCTTATTTGCTTTGGCCTTCAGCGGGGATCGATTTAGGCAGATTTTGCTGCATGTGCCTACCCTTGATCGCATATGGTTTACATGGCTTTGACTCTGGGCAAGATTTTTTTAATTTTCTTTTTTTTTCCCAAAATTATCCATGGCACCTCCATAATATATTCTCCTCCAAGTTGTGTCTTCCTCCTTCTTTTTCCCCCCGCATTTGCAACTTCTGTTAGCATAGTTTGGGCATGTTTTTGTGCTTTGCACTGCAACTGATTGAGTCCCGGTCCATTTACTTGTAGTCACTAAATTTCCCAAATTTCCCACTTTTGTTTTTTTTCTCCTCCATATCGAATTCCTTGGATGGAATCTCCATTGCAGAGTGTTTGTAAGTCCTTCTTATTTGCTTTGGCCTTCAGCGGGGATCGATTTAGGCAGATTTTGCTGCATGTGCCTGCACTTGATCGCATATGGTTTAGATGGCTTTGACTGTGGCCAAGATTTTTTTGAATTTCTTTTTTTTTCCCAAAAGTATCCATGGCACCTCCATAATATATTCTCCTCCAAGTTTTGTCGTCCTCCTTCATTTTCCCCAGGTTTTGCAACTTCTGTTAGCATAGTTTTTGCATGTTTTTTTTGTCCTTTGCACTGCACCTGATTGAATCCCGGTCCATTTTCTTGTAGTCACTAAATTTCCCAAATTTCCCACATTTGATTTTTTTCTCCTCCATTTGCAATTGTTTGAACGTAGTCTCTATTGCAGAGTGTTTGTAAGTCCTTCCTATTTGCTTTGGCCTTCAGCGGGGATCGATTTAGGCAGATTTTGCTGCATGTGCCTGCACTTGATCGCATATGCATTTTATGGCTCTGACTTTGAGCACGATTTTTCTGATTTTTTCTTTTTTTCCCCAAATTATCCATGGCACCTCCATAATATATTCTCCTCCAAGTTTTGTCGTCCTCCTTCATTTTCACTCCGCTTTTGCAACATCTGTGAGCATAGTTTGGGCATGTTTTTGTCCTTTGAACTGCACCTGATTGAATCCCGGTCCATTTTCTTGTAGTCACTAAATTTCCCAAATTTCCCACATTTGTTTATATTCTCGTCCTTTTGGAATTCCTTGGATGGAATCTCCATTCCAGAGTGATTGTAAGTCCTTCTTATTTGCTTTGGCCTTCAGCGGGGATAGATTTAGGCAGATTTTGCTGCATGTGCCTGCCCTTGATCGCATATGGTTTACATGGCTTTGACTCTGGGCAAGATTTTTTTAATTTTCTTTTTTTTTCCCAAAATTATCCATGGCACCTCCATAATATATTCTCCTCCAAGTTGCGTCTTCCTCCTCCCTTTTCCCCCGCATTTGCAAATTCTGTTAGCATAGTTTGGGCATGTTTTTGTGCTTTGCACTGCAACTGATTGAGTCCCAGTCCATTTACTTGTAGTCACTAAATTTCCCAAATTTCCCACTTTTGTTTTTTTTCTCCTCCATTTCAAATTCCTTGGATGGAATCTCCATTGCAGAGTGATTCTAAGTCCTTCTTATTTGCTTTGGCCTTCAGCGGGGATCGATTTAGGCAGATTTTGCTGCATGTGCCTGCACTTGATCGCATATGCATTTTATGGCTCTGACTTTGAGCACGATTTTTCTGATTTTTTCTTTTCTTCCCCAAATTATCCATGGCACCTCCATAATATATTCTCCTCCAAGTTTTGTCGTCCTCCTTCATTTTCACTCCGCTTTTGCAACATCAGTGAGCATAGTTTGGGCATGTTTTTGTCCTTTGCACTGCACCTGATTGAATCCCGGTCCATTTACTTGTAGTCACTAAATTTCCCAAATTTCCCACTTTTGTTCTTTTTCTCCTCCATTTCAAATTCCTTGGATGGAATCTCCATTGCAGAGTGATTGTAAGTCCGTCTTATTTGCTTTGGCCTTCAGCGGGGATCGATTTAGGCAGATTTTGCTGCATGTGCCTGCCCTTGATCGCATATGGTTTAGATGGCTTTGACTGTGGGCAAGATGGTTTTGATTTTCTTTTTTTTCCCAAAATTATCCATGGCACCTGCATAATATATTCTCCTCCAAGTTGTGTCTTCCTCCTTCTTTTTCCCCCGCATTTGCAACTTCTGTTAGCAGAGTTTGGGCATGTTTTTTTTGTCCTTTGCACTGCACCTGATTGAATCCCGGTCCATTTTCTTGTAGGCACTACATTTCCCAAATTTCCCACTTTTGGTTTTTTTTCCTCCATTTGGAATTCCTTGGATGGAATCTCCATTGCAGAGTGTTTGTAAGTCCTTCTTATTTGCTTTGGCCTTCAGCGGGGATCGATTTAGGCAGATTTTGCTGCATGTGCCTGCAGTTGATCGCATATGCATTTTATGGCTCTGACTTTGAGCACGATTTTTCAGATTTTTTCTTTTTTTCCCCAAATTATCCATGGCACCTCCATAATATATTCTCCTCCAAGTTTTGTTGTCCTCCTTCATTTTCACCCCGCTTTTGCAACATCTGTGAGCATAGTTTTGGCATGTTTTTGTCCTTTGCACTGCACCTCATAGAACCCCGCTCCATTTTCTTGTAGTCACTACATTTCCCAAATTTCCCACTTGTGTTTTTTTTCTCCTCCATTTGGAATTCCTTGGATGGAATCTGCATTGCAGAGTGTTTGTAAGTCCTTCTTATTTGCTTTGGCCTTCAGCGGGGATAGATCTAGGCAGATTTTGCTGCATGTGCCTGCACTTGATCGCATATGCTTTTTATGGCTCTGACTGTGAGCAAGATTTTACTGATTGTTTTTTTCCCAAAGTATCCATGGCATGTCCCTCATATCTTCCCATCCAACTTGTGTCTTCCTGTTTGACTTTTTCCCTTGCTTTTGCAACATCTGTGAGCATAGTTTGGGCATGTTTTGGTCCTTTGCACTGCAGCTCAATTCCTCAAAAACGATTTTTTGGACACACAAAATCTCCCGATTTTCTGGTTTTTTTCAATTGCATTTCATTTGATCCTATCTCCTTTCCAGAGTGTTTCTTAGCCTTTCTTTTCGTGTTCGCAAGATTCCGTTTCCCTTCCCGAAAGGAAATGAAATTTCCTTTCGGGAAGGGAAACGGAATCTTGCGGTTTCAATGAGGACCAATAGAGGAATCTTTGGGGCATATCCCTGCACTAGATGGCATGACATGCCTTTTCATGGCTTTGACTTTGAGCAAGATTTTTTGATTGTTTCTTTTTTCCCTCTGTATCCATGGCATGTCCCTCATATCTTCCCCTCCAAGTTTTGTATTCCTCCTTGACTATTTCCCCTGCTTTTGACACATTTGTGAGCATAGTTTGGGCATGTTTTTGTCCTTTGCACTGCACCTGATTGAATCCCGGTCCATTTTCTTGTAGTCACTAAATTTCCCTAATTTCCCACATTTGTTTTTATTCTCCTCCATTTGCAATTGTTTGAACGGAGGCTCCATTGCAGAGTGTTTGTAAGTCCTTCTTATTTGCTTTGGCCTTCAGCGGGGATTGATTTAGGCAGATTTTGCTGCATGTGCCTGCCCTTGATCGCATATGGTTTACATGGCTTTGACTCTGGGCAAGATTTTTTTGATTTTCTTTTTTTTTCCCAAAATTATCCATGGCAGCTCCATAATATATTCTCCTCCAAGTTGTGTCTTCCTCCTTCTTTTTCCCCAGGTTAGCATAGTTTGGGCATGTTTTTTTTTGTCTATTGCACTGCAACTGATTGAATCCCGGTCCATTTACTTGTAGTCACTAAATTTCCCAAATTTCCCACTTTTGTTTTTTTTCTCCTCCATATCGAATTCCTTGGATGGAATCTCCATTGCAGAGTGATTGTAAGTCCTTCTTATTTGCTTTGGCCTTCAGCGGGGATCCATTTAGGCAGATTTTGCTGCATGTGCCTGCACTTGATCGCATATGGTTTAGATGGCTTTGACTGTGAGCAAGATTTTACTGATTGTTTTTTTCCCAAAGTATCCATGGCATGTCCCTCATATCTTCCCATCCAACTTGTGTCTTCCTGTTTGACTTTTTCCCTTGCTTTTGCAACATCTGTGAGCATAGTTTGGGCATGTTTTGGTCCTTTGCACTGCAGCTCAATTCCTCAAAAACGATTTTTTGGACACACAAAATCTCCCGATTTTCTGGTTTTTTTCAATTGCATTTCATTTGATCCTATCTCCTTTCCAGAGTGTTTCTTAGCCTTTCTTTTTGTGTTCGCAAGATTCCGTTTCCCTTCCCGAAAGGAAATGAAATTTCCTTTCGGGAAGGGAAACGGAATCTTGCGGTTTCAATGAGGACCAATAGAGGAATCTTTGGGGCATGTCCCTGCACTAGATGGCATGACATGCCTTTTCATGGCTTTGACTTTGAGCAAGATTTTTTGATTGTTTCTTTTTTTCCTCTGTATCCATGGCATGTCCCTCATATCTTCCCCTCCAAGTTTTGTATTCCTCCTTGACTATTTCCCCTGCTTTTGACACATTTGTGAGCATAGTTTGGGCATGTTTTTGTCCTTTGCACTGCACCTGAGAGAATGCCCGTCCATATTCTCGTAGTCACTAAATTTCCCAAATTTCCCACTTTTGTTTTTTTCCTCCTCAAATTGCAATTGCTTGAATGGAAACTCCATTCCAGAGTGTTTGTAAGTCCTTCTTATTTGCTTTGGCCTTCAGCGGGGATTGATTTAGGCAGATTTTGCTGCATGTGCCTGCCCTTGATCGCATATGGTTTACATGGCTTTGACTCTGGGCAAGATTTTTTTAATTTTCTTTTTTTTTCCCAAAATTATCCATGGCACCTCCATAATATATTCTCCTCCAAGTTGTGTCTTCCTCCTTCTTTTTCCCCCCGCATTTGCAACTTCTGTTAGCATAGTTTGGGCATGTTTTTGTGCTTTGCACTGCAACTGATTGAGTCCCGGTCCATTTACTTGTAGTCACTAAATTTCCCAAATTTCCCACATTTGATTTTTTTCTCCTCCATTTGCAATTGTTTGAACGTAGTCTCTATTGCAGAGTGTTTGTAAGTCCTTCTTATTTGCTTTGGCCTTCAGCGGGGATCCATTTAGGCAGATTTTGCTGCATGTGCCTGCACTTGATCGCATATGCATTTTATGGCTCTAACTTTGAGCACGATTTTTCTGATTTTTTCTTTTTTTCCCCAAATTATCCATGGCACCTCCATAATATATTCTCCTCCAAGTTGTGTCTTCCTCCTTCTTTTTCACTCCGCTTTTGCAACATCTGTGAGCATAGTTTGGGCATGTTTTTGTCCTTTGCACTGCACCTGATTGAATCCCGGTCCATTTTCTTGTAGTCACTAAATTTCCCAAATTTCCCACATTTGTTTTTTTTCTCCTCCATTTGGAATTCCTTGGATGGAATCTCCATTCCAGAGTGTTTGTAAGTCCTTCTTATTTGCTTTGGCCTTCAGCGGGAATTGATTTAGGCAGATTTTGCTGCATGTGCCTGCCCTTGATCGCATATGGTTTACATGGCTTTGACTCTGGCCAAGATTTTTTTGATTTTCTTTTTTTTTCCCAAAATTATCCATGGCACCTCCATAATATATTCTCCTCCAAGTTGTGTCTTCCTCCTTCTTTTTCCCCAGGTTTTGCAACTTCTGTTAGCATAGTTTGGGCATGTTTTTGTCCTTTGCACTGCAACTGATTGAATCCCGGTCCATTTACTTGTAGTCACTAAATTTCCCAAATTTCCCACTTTTGTTTTTTTTCTCCTCCATTTCAAATTCCTTGGATGGAATCTCCATTGCAGAGTGATTGTAAGTCCTTCTTATTTGCTTTGGCCTTCAGCGGGGATCCATTTAGGCAGATTTTGCTGCATGTGCCTGCCCTTGATCGCATATGGTTTAGATGGCTTTGACTGTGGGCAAGATGGTTTTGATTTTCTTTTTTTTCCCAAAATTATCCATGGCACCTGCATAATATATTCTCCTCCAAGTTGTGTCTTCCTCCTTCTTTTTCCCCAAGTTTTGCAAGTTCTGTTAGCATATTTATTGCATGTTTTTTTTGTCCTTTGCACTGCACCTGATTGAATCCCGCTCCATTTTCTTGTAGTCACTACATTTCCCAAATTTCCCACATTTGTTTTTTTTTTCCTCCATTTGGAATTCCTTGGATGGAATCTGCATTGCAGAGTGTTTGTAAGTCCTTCTTATTTGCTTTGGCCTTCAGCGGGGATAGATCTAGGCAGATTCTGCTGCATGTGCCTGCACTTGATCGCATATGCTTTTTATGGCTCTGACTGTGAGCAAGATTTTACTGATTGTTTTTTTCCCAAAGTATCCATGGCATGTCCCTCATATCTTCCCATCCAACTTGTGTCTTCCTGTTTGACTTTTTCCCTTGCTTTTGCAACATCTGTGAGCATAGTTTGGGCATGTTTTGGTCCTTTGCACTGCAGCTCAATTCCTCAAAAACGATTTTTTGGACACACAAAATCTCCCGATTTTCTGGTTTTTTTCAATTGCATTTCATTTGATCCTATCTCCTTTCCAGAGTGTTTCTTAGCCTTTCTTTTCGTGTTCGCAAGATTCCGTTTCCCTTCCCGAAAGGAAATGAAATTTCCTTTCGGGAAGGGAAACGGAATCTTGCGGTTTCAATGAGGACCAATAGAGGAATCTTTGGGGCATGTCCCTGCACTAGATGGCATGACATGCCTTTTCATGGCTTTGACTTTGAGCAAGATTTTTTGATTGTTTCTTTTTTTCCTCTGTATCCATGGCATGTCCCTCATATCTTCCCCTCCAAGTTTTGTATTCCTCCTTGACTATTTCCCCTGCTTTTGACACATTTGTGAGCATAGTTTGGGCATGTTTTTGTCCTTTGCACTGCACCTGAGAGAATGCCCGTCCATATTCTCGTAGTCACTAAATTTCCCAAATTTCCCACTTTTGTTTTTTTCCTCCTCAAATTGCAATTGCTTGAATGGAAACTCCATTCCAGAGTGTTTGTAAGTCCTTCTTATTTGCTTTGGCCTTCAGCGGGGATTGATTTAGGCAGATTTTGCTGCATGTGCCTGCCCTTGATCGCATATGGTTTACATGGCTTTGACTCTGGGCAAGATTTTTTTAATTTTCTTTTTTTTTCCCAAAATTATCCATGGCACCTCCATAATATATTCTCCTCCAAGTTGTGTCTTCCTCCTTCTTTTTCCCCCCGCATTTGCAACTTCTGTTAGCATAGTTTGGGCATGTTTTTGTGCTTTGCACTGCAACAGATTGAGTCCCGGTCCATTTACTTGTAGTCACTAAATTTCCCAAATTTCCCACTTTTGTTTTTTTTCTCCTCCATATCGAATTCCTTGGATGGAATCTCCATTGCAGAGTGTTTGTAAGTCCTTCTTATTTGCTTTGGCCTTCCGCGGGGATTGATTTAGGCAGATTTTGCTGCATGTGCCTGCACTTGATCGCATATGGTTTAGATGGCTTTGACTGTGGGCAAGATTTTTTTGATTTTCTTTTTTTTCCCAAAAGTATCCATGGCACCTCCATAATATATTCTCCTCCAAGTTGTGTCTTCCTCCTTCTTTTTTCCCAGATTTTGCAACTTCTGTTAGCATAGTTTTTGCATGTTTTTTTTGTCCTTTGCACTGCACCTGATTGAATCCCGGTCCATTTTCTTGTAGTCACTAAATTTCCCAAATTTCCCACATTTGATTTTTTTCTCCTCCATTTGCAATTGTTTGAACGTAGTCTCTATTGCAGAGTGTTTGTAAGTCCTTCTTATTTGCTTTGGCCTTCAGCGGGGATCGATTTAGGCAGATTTTGCTGCATGTGCCTGCACTTGATCGCATATGCATTTTATGGCTCTAACTTTGAGCACGATTTTTCTGATTTTTTCTTTTTTTCCCCAAATTATCCATGGCACCTCCATAATATATTCTCCTCCAAGATGTATCTTCCTCCTTCTTTTTCACTCCGCTTTTGCAACATCTGTGAGCATAGTTTGGGCATGTTTTTGTCCTATGCACTGCACCTCATAGAACTCCGCTCCATTTTCTTGTAGTCACTAAATTTCCCAAATTTCCCACATTTGTTTTTATTCTCCTCCATTTGCAATTGTTTGAACCGAGGCTCCATTGCAGAGTGTTTGTAAGTCCTTCTTATTTGCTTTGGCCTTCAGCGGGGATTCATTTCGGCAGATTTTGCTGCATGTGCCTGCCCTTGATCGCATATGGTTTAGATGGCTTTGACTGTGGGCAAGATTTTTTTGATTTTCTTTTTTTTTCCCAAAAGTATCCATGGCACCTCCATAATATATTCTCCTCCAAGTTGTGTCTTCCTCCTTCTTTTTCCCCCCGCATTTGCAACTTCTGTTAGCATAGTTTGGGCATGTTTTTGTCCTTTGCACTGCAACTGACTGAATCCCGGTCCATTTACTTGTAGTCACTAAATTTCCCTAATTTCCCACATTTGTTTTTTTTTTCCTCCATTTGGAATTCCTTGGATGGAATCTGCATTGCAGAGTGTTTGTAAGTCCTTCTTATTTGCTTTGGCCTTCAGCGGGGATAGATCTAGGCAGATTTTGCTGCATGTGCCTGCACTTGATCGCATATGCTTTTTATGTCTCTGACTGTGAGCAAGATTTTACTGATTGTTTTTTTCCCAAAGTATCCATGGCATGTCCCTCATATCTTCCCATCCAACTTGTGTCTTCCTGTTTGACTTTTTCCCTTGCTTTTGCAACATCTGTGAGCATAGTTTGGGCATGTTTTGGTCCTTTGCACTGCAGCTCAATTCCTCAAAAACGATTTTTTGGACACACAAAATCTCCCGATTTTCTGGTTTTTTTCAATTGCATTTCATTTGATCCTATCTCCTTTCCAGAGTGTTTCTTAGCCTTTCTTTTCGTGTTCGCAAGATTCCGTTTCCCTTCCCGAAAGGAAATGAAATTTCCTTTCGGGAAGGGAAACGGAATCTTGCGGTTTCAATGAGGACCAATAGAGAGATCTTTGGGGCATGTCCCTGCACTAGATGGCATGACATGCCTTTTCATGGCTTTGACTTTGAGCAAGATTTTTTGATTGTTTCTTTTTTTCCTCTGTATCCATGGCATGTCCCTCATATCTTCCCCTCCAAGTTTTGTATTCCTCCTTGACTATTTCCCCTGCTTTTGACACATTTGTGAGCATAGTTTGGGCATGTTTTTGTCCTTTGCACTGCACCTGAGAGAATGCCTGTCCATATTCTCGTAGTCACGAAATTTCCCAAATTTCCCACTTTTGTTTTTTTCCTCCTCAAATTGCAATTGCTTGAATGGAAACTCCATTCCAGACTGTTTGTAAGTCCTTCTTATTTGCTTTGGCCTTCAGCGGGGATTGATTTAGGCAGATTTTGCTGCATGTGCCTGCCCTTGATCGCATATGGTTTACATGGCTTTGACTCTGGGCAAGATTTTTTTAATTTTCTTTTTTTTTCCCAAAATTATCCATGGCACCTCCATAATATATTCTCCTCCAAGTTGTGTCTTCCTCCTTCTTTTTCCCCCCGCATTTGCAACTTCTGTTAGCATAGTTTGGGCATGTTTTTGTGCTTTGCACTGCAACTGATTGAGTCCCGGTCCATTTATTTGTAGTCACTAAATTTCCCAAATTTCCCACTTTTGTTTTTTTTCTCCTCCATATCGAATTCCTTGGATGGAATCTCCATTGCAGAGTGTTTGTAAGTCCTTCTTATTTGCTTTGGCCTTCCGCGGGGATCGATTTAGGCAGATTTTGCTGCATGTGCCTGCACTTGATCGCATATGGTTTAGATGGCTTTGACTGTGGGCAAGAATTTTTTGATTTTCTTTTTTTTTCCCAAAAGTATCCATGGCACCTCCATAATATATTCTCCTCCAAGTTGTGTCTTCCTCCTTCTTTTTCCCCAGATTTTGCAACTTCTGTTAGCATAGTTTTTGCATGTTTTTTTTGTCCTTTGCACTGCACCTGATTGAATCCCGGTCCATTTTCTTGTAGTCACTAAATTTCCCAAATTTCCCACATTTGTTTATATTCTCGTCCTTTTGGAATTCCTTGGATGGAATCTCCATTCCAGAGTGTTTGTAAGTCCTTCTTATTTGCTTTGGCCTTCAGCGGGGATTGATTTAGGCAGATTTTGCTGCATGTGCCTGCCCTTGATCGCATATGGTTTACATGGCTTTGACTCTGGGCAAGATTGTTTTAATTTTCTTTTATTTTCCCAAAATTATCCATGGCACCTCCATAATATATTCTCCTCCAAGTTGTGTCTTCCTCCTTTTTTTTCCCCAGGTTTTGCAACTTCTGTTAGCATAGTTTGGGCATGTTTTTGTCCTTTGCACTGCAACTGATTGAATCCCGGTCCATTTACTTGTAGTCACTAAATTTCCCAAATTTCTCACTTTTGTTTTTTTTCTCCTCCATTTCAAATTCCTTGGATGGAATCTCCATTGCAGAGTGATTGTAAGTCCTTCTTATTTGCTTTGGCCTTCAGCGGGGATCGATTTCGGCAGATTTTGCTGCATGTGCCTGCACTTGATCGCATATGGTTTAGATGGCTTTGACTCTGGGTAAGATTTTTTTGATTTTCTTTTTTTTTCCCAAAAGTATCCATGGCACCTCCATAATATATTCTCCTCCAAGTTGTGTCTTCCTCCTTCTTTTTCCCCAGATTTTGCAACTTCTGTTAGCATAGTTTTTGCATGTTTTTTTATCCTTTGCACTGCACCTGATTGAATCCCGGTCCATTTTCTTGTAGTCACTAAATTTCCCAAATTTCCCACATTTGATTTTTTTCTCCTCCATTTGCAATTGTTTGAACGTAGTCTCTATTGCAGAGTGTTTGTAAATCCTTCTTATTTGCTTTGGCCTTCAGCGGGGATCGATTTAGGCAGATTTTGCTGCATGTGCCTGCACTTGATCGCATATGCATTTTATGTCTCTGACTTTGAGCATGATTTTTCTGATTTTTTCTTTTTTTCCCCAAATTATCCATGGCACCTCCATAATATATTCTCCTCCAAGTTTTGTCGTCCTCCTTCATTTTCACCTTGCTTTTGCAACATCTGTGAGCATAGTTTGGGCATGCTTTTGTCCTTTTCACTGCACCTCATAGAACCCCGCTCCATTTTCTTTTAGTCACTAAATTTCCCAAATTTCCCACATTTGTTTTTATTCTCCTCCATTTGCAATTGTTTGAACCGAGGCTCCATTGCAGAGTGTTTGTAAGTCCTTCTTATTTGCTTTGGCCTTCAGCGGGGATTCATTTCGGCAGATTTTGCTGCATGTGCCTGCCCTTGATCGCATATGGTTTACATGGCTTTGACTCTGGGCAAGATTTTTTTGATTTTCTTTTTTTTTCCCAAAAGTATCCATGGCACCTCCATAATATATTCTCCTCCAAGTTGTGTCTTCCTCCTTCTTTTTCCCCAGGTTTTGCAACTTCTGTTAGCATAGTTTGGGCATGTTTTTGTCCTTTGCGCTGCAACTGATTGAATCCCGGTCCATTTACTTGTAATCACTAAATTTCCCAAATTTCCCACTTTTGTTTTTGTTCTCCTCCATTTCAAATTCCTTGGATGGAATCTCCATTGCAGAGTGATTGTAAGTCCTTCTTATTTGCTTTGGCCTTCAGCGGGGATCGATTTAGGCAGATTTTGCTGCATGTGCCTACACTTGATCGCATATGGTTTAGATGGCTTTGACTGTGGCCAAGATTTTTTTGATTTTCTTTTTTTTCCCAAAATTATCCATGGCACCTGCATAATATATTCTCCTCCAAGTTGTGTCTTCCTCCTTCTTTTTCCCCCCGCATTTGCAACTTCTGTTAGCATAGTTTTTGCATGTTTTTTTTGTCCTTTGCACTGCAACTGATTGAATCCCGGTCCATTTTCTTGTAGTCACTACATTTCCCAAATTTCCCACTTTTGGTTTTTTTTCCTCCATTTGGAATTCCTTGGATGGAATCTCCATTGCAGAGTGTTTGTAAGTCCTTCTTATTTGCTTTGGCCTTCAGCGGGGATCGATTTAGGCAGATTTTGCTGCATTTGCCTGCACTTGATCGCATATGCATTTTATGGCTCTGACTTTGAGCACGATTTTTCAGATTTTTTCTTTTTTTCCCCAAATTATCCATGGCACCTCCATAATATATTCTCCTCCAAGTTTTGTCGTCCTCCTTCATTTTCACTCCGCTTTTGCAACATCTGTGAGCATAGTTTGGGCATGTTTTTGTCCTTTGCACTGCACCTCATAGGACCCCGCTCCATTTTCTTGTAGTCACTACATTTCCCAAATTTCCCACATTTGTTTATATTCTCGTCCTTTTGGAATTCCTTGGATGGAATCTCCATTCCAGAGTGTTTGTAAGTCCTTCTTATTTGCTTTGGCCTTCAGCGGGGATCCATTTCGGCAGATTTTGCTGCATGTGCATGCCCTTGATCGCATATGGTTTACATGGCTTTGACTCTGGGCAAGATTTTTTTAATTTTCTTTTTTTTTCCCAAAATTATCCATGGCACCTCCATAATATATTCTCCTCCAAGTTGTGTCTTCCTCCTTCTTTTTCCCCCGCATTTGCAACTTCTGTTAGCATAGTTTGGGCATGTTTTTGTCCTTTGCACTGCAACTGATTGAATCCCGGTCCATTTACTTGTAGTCACTAAATTTCCCAAATTTCCCACTTTTGTTTTTTTTCTCCTCCATTTCAAATTCCTTGGATGGAATCTCCATTGCAGAGTGTTTGTAAGTCCTTCTTATTTGCTTTGGCCTTCAGCGGGGATCGATTTAGGCAGATTTTGCTGCATGTGCCTGCCCTTGATCGCATATGGTTTAGATGGCTTTGACTGTGGGCAAGATGGTTTTGATTTTCTTTTTTGTTCCCAAAAGTATCCATGGCACCTCCATAATATATTCTCCTCCAAGTTGTGTCTTCCTCCTTCTTTTTCCCCAGATTTTGCAACTTCTGTTAGCATAGTTTTTGCATGTTTTTTTTGTCCTTTGCACTGCACCTGATTGAATCCTGGTCCATTTTCTTGTAGTCACTAAATTTCCCAAATTTCCCACTTTTGTTTTTTTTTCCTCCATTTCGAATTCCTTGGATGGAATCTCCATTGCGGAGTGTTTGTAAGTCCTTCTTATTTGCTTTGGCCTTCAGCGGGGATCGATTTAGGCAGATTTTGCTGCATGTGCCTGCACTTGATCGCATATGCATTTTATGGCTCTGACTTTGAGCACGATTTTTCTGATTTTTTCTTTTTTCCCCAAATTATCCATGGCACCTCCATAATATATTCTCCTCCAAGTTTTGTCGTCCTCCTTCATTTTCACTCCGCTTTTGCAACATCTGTGAGCATAGTTTGGGCATGTTTTTGTCCTTTGCACAGCACCTGATTGAATCCCGGTCCATTTTCTTTTAGTCACTAAATTTCCCAAATTTCCCACATTTGTTTTTATTCTCCTCCATTTGCAATTGTTTGAACCGAGGCTCCATTGCAGAGTGTTTGTAAGTCCTTCTTATTTGCTTTGGCCTTCAGCGGGGATTCATTTCGGCAGATTTTGCTGCATGTGCCTGCCCTTGATCGCATATGGTTTACATGGCTTTGACTCTGGGCAAGATTTTTTTGATTTTCTTTTTTTTTCCCAAAAGTATCCATGGCACCTCCATAATATATTCTCCTCCAAGTTGTGTCTTCCTCCTTCTTTTTCCCCAGGTTTTGCAACTTCTGTTAGCATAGTTTGGGCATGTTTTTGTCCTTTGCGCTGCAACTGATTGAATCCCGGTCCATTTACTTGTAATCACTAAATTTCCCAAATTTCCCACTTTTGTTTTTGTTCTCCTCCATTTCAAATTCCTTGGATGGAATCTCCATTGCAGAGTGATTGTAAGTCCTTCTTATTTGCTTTGGCCTTCAGCGGGGATCGATTTAGGCAGATTTTGCTGCATGTGCCTACACTTGATCGCATATGGTTTAGATGGCTTTGACTGTGGCCAAGATTTTTTTGATTTTCTTTTTTTTCCTAAAATTATCCATGGCACCTGCATAATATATTCTCCTCCAAGTTGTGTCTTCCTCCTTCTTTTTCCCCCCGCATTTGCAACTTCTGTTAGCATAGTTTTTGCATGTTTTTTTTGTCCTTTGCACTGCAACTGATTGAATCCCGGTCCATTTTCTTGTAGTCACTACATTTCCCAAATTTCCCACTTTTGGTTTTTTTTCCTCCATTTGGAATTCCTTGGATGGAATCTCCATTGCAGAGTGTTTGTAAGTCCTTCTTATTTGCTTTGGCCTTCAGCGGGGATCGATTTAGGCAGATTTTGCTGCATTTGCCTGCACTTGATCGCATATGCATTTTATGGCTCTGACTTTGAGCACGATTTTTCAGATTTTTTCTTTTTTTCCCCAAATTATCCATGGCACCTCCATAATATATTCTCCTCCAAGTTTTGTCGTCCTCCTTCATTTTCACTCCGCTTTTGCAACATCTGTGAGCATAGTTTGGGCATGTTTTTGTCCTTTGCACTGCACCTCATAGGACCCCGCTCCATTTTCTTGTAGTCACTACATTTCCCAAATTTCCCACATTTGTTTATATTCTCGTCCTTTTGGAATTCCTTGGATGGAATCTCCATTCCAGAGTGTTTGTAAGTCCTTCTTATTTGCTTTGGCCTTCAGCGGGGATCCATTTCGGCAGATTTTGCTGCATGTGCATGCCCTTGATCGCATATGGTTTACATGGCTTTGACTCTGGGCAAGATTTTTTTAATTTTCTTTTTTTTTCCCAAAATTATCCATGGCACCTCCATAATATATTCTCCTCCAAGTTGTGTCTTCCTCCTTCTTTTTCCCCCGCATTTGCAACTTCTGTTAGCATAGTTTGGGCATGTTTTTGTCCTTTGCACTGCAACTGATTGAATCCCGGTCCATTTACTTGTAGTCACTAAATTTCCCAAATTTCCCACTTTTGTTTTTTTTCTCCTCCATTTCAAATTCCTTGGATGGAATCTCCATTGCAGAGTGTTTGTAAGTCCTTCTTATTTGCTTTGGCCTTCAGCGGGGATCGATTTAGGCAGATTTTGCTGCATGTGCCTGCCCTTGATCGCATATGGTTTAGATGGCTTTGACTGTGGGCAAGATGGTTTTGATTTTCTTTTTTGTTCCCAAAAGTATCCATGGCACCTCCATAATATATTCTCCTCCAAGTTGTGTCTTCCTCCTTCTTTTTCCCCAGATTTTGCAACTTCTGTTAGCATAGTTTTTGCATGTTTTTTTTGTCCTTTGTACTGCACCTGATTGAATCCTGGTCCATTTTCTTGTAGTCACTAAATTTCCCAAATTTCCCACTTTTGTTTTTTTTTCCTCCATTTCGAATTCCTTGGATGGAATCTCCATTGCGGAGTGTTTGTAAGTCCTTCTTATTTGCTTTGGCCTTCAGCGGGGATCGATTTAGGCAGATTTTGCTGCATGTGCCTGCACTTGATCGCATATGCATTTTATGGCTCTGACTTTGAGCACGATTTTTCTGATTTTTTCTTTTTTCCCCAAATTATCCATGGCACCTCCATAATATATTCTCCTCCAAGTTTTGTCGTCCTCCTTCATTTTCACTCCGCTTTTGCAACATCTGTGAGCATAGTTTGGGCATGTTTTTGTCCTTTGCACAGCACCTGATTGAATCCCGGTCCATTTTCTTGTAGTCACTAAATTTCCCAAATTTCCCACATTTGTTTTTATTCTCCTCCATTTGCAATTGTTTGAACGGAGGCTCCATTGCAGAGTGTTTGTAAGTCCTTCTTATTTGCTTTGGCCTTCAGCGGGGATTGATTTAGGCAGATTTTGCTGCATGTGCCTGCCCTTGATCGCATATGGTTTACATGGCTTTGACTCTGGGCAAGATTTTTTTGATTTTCTTTTTTTTTCCCAAAATTATCCGTGGCAGCTCCATAATATATTCTCCTCCAAGTTGTGTCTTCCTCCTACTTTTTCCCCAGGTTAGCATAGTTTGTGCATGTTTTTTTTGTCTATTGCACTGCAACTGATTGAATCCCGGTCCATTTACTTGTAGTCACTAAATTTCCCAAATTTCCCACTTTTGTTTTTTTTCTCCTCCATATCGAATTCCTTGGATGGAATCTCCATTGCAGAGTGATTGTAAGTCCTTCTTATTTGCTTTGGCCTTCAGCGGGGATCGATTTAGGCAGATTTTGCTGCATGTGCCTGCACTTGATCGCATATGGTTTAGATGGCTTTGACTGTGAGCAAGATTTTACTGATTGTTTTTTTCCCAAAGTATCCATGGCATGTCCCTCATATCTTCCCATCCAACTTGTGTCTTCCTGTTTGACTTTTTCCCTTGCTTTTGCAACATCTGTGAGCATAGTTTGGGCATGTTTTGGTCCTTTGCACTGCAGCTCAATTCCTCAAAAACGATTTTTTGGACACACAAAATCTCCCGATTTTCTGGTTTTTTTCAATTGCATTTCATTTGATCCTATCTCCTTTCCAGAGTGTTTCTTAGCCTTTCTTTTCGTGTTCGCAAGATTCCGTTTCCCTTCCCGAAAGGAAATGAAATTTCCTTTCGGGAAGGGAAACGGAATCTTGCGGTTTCAATGAGGACCAATAGAGGAATCTTTGGGGCATGTCCCTGCACTAGATGGCATGACATGCCTTTTCATGGCTTTGACTTTGAGCAAGATTTTTTGATTGTTTCTTTTTTTCCTCTGTATCCATGGCATGTCCCTCATATCTTCCCCTCCAAGTTTTGTATTCCTCCTTGACTATTTCCCCTGCTTTTGACACATTTGTGAGCATAGTTTGGGCATGTTTTTGTCCTTTGCACTGCACCTGAGAGAATGCCTGTCCATATTCTCGTAGTCACTAAATTTCCCAAATTTCCCACTTTTGTTTTTTTCCTCCTCAAATTGAAATTGCTTGAATGGAAACTCCATTCCAGAGTGTTTGTAAGTCCTTCTTATTTGCTTTGGCCTTCAGCGGGGATTGATTTAGGCAGATTTTGCTGCATGTGCCTGCCCTTGATCGCATATGGTTTACATGGCTTTGACTCTGGGCAAGATTTTTTTAATTTTCTTTTTTTTTCCCAAAATTATCCATGGCACCTCCATAATATATTCTCCTCCAAGTTGTGTCTTCCTCCTTCTTTTTCCCCCCGCATTTGCAACTTCTGTTAGCATAGTTTGGGCATGTTTTTGTGCTTTGCACTGCAACTGATTGAGTCCCGGTTGAGTCCCGGTCAGTTTACTTGTAGTCACTAAATTTCCCAAATTTCCCACTTTTGTTTTTTTTCTCCTCCATATCGAATTCCTTGGATGGAATCTCCATTGCAGAGTGTTTGTAAGTCCTTCTTATTTGCTTTGGCCTTCAGCGGGGATCGATTTAGGCAGATTTTGCTGCATGTGCCTGCACTTGATCGCATATGGTTTAGATGGCTTTGACTGTGGCCAAGATTTTTTTGATTTTCTTTTTTTTCCCAAAATTATCCATGGCACCTGCATAATATATTCTCCTCCAAGTTGTGTCTTCCTCCTTCTTTTTCCCCCCGCATTTGCAACTTCTGTTAGCATAGTTTTTGCATGTTTTTTTTGTCCTTTGCACTGCAACTGATTGAATCCCGGTCCATTTTCTTGTAGTCACTACATTTCCCAAATTTCCCACTTTTGGTTTTTTTTCCTCCATTTGGAATTCCTTGGATGGAATCTCCATTGCAGAGTGTTTGTAAGTCCTTCTTATTTGCTTTGGCCTTCAGCGGGGATCGATTTAGGCAGATTTTGCTGCATGTGCCTGCACTTGATCGCATATGCATTTTATGGCTCTGACTTTGAGCACGATTTTTCTGATTTTTTCTTTTTTTCCCCAAATTATCCATGGCACCTCCATAATATATTCTCCTCCAAGTTTTGTCGTCCTCCTTCATTTTCACTCCGCTTTTGCAACATCTGTGAGCATAGTTTGGGCATGTTTTTGTCCTTTGCACTGCACCTGATTGAATCCTGGTCCATTTTCTTGTAGTCACTAAATTTCTCAAATTTCCCACATTTGTTTATATTCTCGTCCTTTTGGAATTCCTTGGATGGAATCTCCATTCCAGAGTGTTTGTAAGTCCTTCTTATTTGCTTTGGCCTTCAGCGGGGATCGATTTAGGCAGATTTTGCTGCATGTGCCTGCACTTGATCGCATATGGTTTAGATGGCTTTGACTCTGGGCAAGATTTTTTTAATTTTCTTTTTTTTTCCCAAAATTATCCATGGCACCTCCATAATATATTCTCCTCCAAGTTGTGTCTTCCTCCTTCTTTTTCCCCCGCATTTGCAACTTCTGTTAGCATAGTTTTTGCATGTTTTTTTTGTCCTTTGCACTGCACCTGATTGAATCCCGGTCCATTTTCTTGTAGTCACTACATTTCCCAAATTTCCCACTTTTGGTTTTTTTTCCTCCATTTGGAATTCCTTGGATGGAATCTCCATTGCAGAGTGTTTGTAAGTCCTTTTTATTTGCTTTGGCCTTCAGCGGGGATCGATTTAGGCAGATTTTGCTGAATGTGCCTGCACTTGATCGCATATGCATTTTATGGCTCTGACTTTGAGCACGATTTTTCTGATTTTTTCTTTTTTTCCCCAAATTATCCATGGCACCTCCATAATATATTCTCCTCCAAGTTTTGTCGTCCTCCTTCATTTTCACCCCGCTTTTGCAACATCTGTGAGCATAGTTTGGGCATGTTTTTGTCCTTTGCACTGCACCTCATAGAACCCCGCTCCATTTTCTTGTAGTCACTACATTTCCCAAATTTCCCACATTTGTTTTTTTTTTTCCTCCATTTGGAATTCCTTGGATGGAATCTCCATTGCAGAGTGTTTGTAAGTCCTTCTTATTTGCTTTGGCCTTCAGCGGGGATAGATCTAGGCAGATTTTGCTGCATGTGCCTGCACTTGATCGCATATGCTTTTTATGGCTCTGACTGTGAGCAAGATTTTACTGATTGTTTTTTTCCCAAAGTATCCATGGCATGTCCCTCATATCTTCCCATCCATCTTGTGTCTTCCTGTTTGACTTTTTCCCTTGCTTTTGCAACATCTGTGAGCATAGTTTGGGCATGTTTTGGTCCTTTGCACTGCAGCTCAATTCCTCAAAAACGATTTTTTGGACACACAAAATCTCCCGATTTTCTGGTTTTTTTCAATTGCATTTCATTTGATCCTATCTCCTTTCCAGAGTGTTTCTTAGCCTTTCTTTTCGTGTTCGCAAGATTCCGTTTCCCTTCCCGAAAGGAAATGAAATTTCCTTTCGGGAAGGGAAACGGAATCTTGCGGTTTCAATGAGGACCAATAGAGGAATCTTTGGGGCATGTCCCTGCACTAGATGGCATGACATGCCTTTTCATGGCTTTGACTTTGAGCAAGATTTTTTGATTGTTTCTTTTTTTCCTCTGTATCCATGGCATGTCCCTCATATCTTCCCCTCCAAGTTTTGTATTCCTCCTTGACTATTTCCCCTGCTTTTGACACATTTGTGAGCATAGTTTGGGCATGTTTTTGTCCTTTGCACTGCACCTGAGAGAATGCCCGTCCATATTCTCGTAGTCACTAAATTTCCCAAATTTCCCACTTTTGTTGTTTTCCTCCTCAAATTGCAATTGCTTGAATGGAAACTCCATTCCAGAGTGTTTGTAAGTCCTTCTTATTTGCTTTGGCCTTCAGCGGGGATCGATTTAGGCAGATTTTGCTGCATGTGCCTGCCCTTGATCGCATATGGTTTACATGGCTTTGACTCTGGGCAAGATTTTTTTAATTTTCTTTTTTTTTCCCAAAATTATCCATGGCACCTCCATAATATATTCTCCTCCAAGTTGTGTCTTCCTCCTTCTTTTTCCCCCCGCATTTGCAACTTCTGTTAGCATAGTTTGGGCATGTTTTTGTGCTTTGCACTGCAACTGATTGAGTCCCGGTCCATTTACTTGTAGTCACTAAATTTCCCAAATTTCCCACTTTTGTTTTTTTTCTAGTCCATATCGAATTCCTTGGATGGAATCTCCATTCCAGAGTGTTTGTAAGTCCTTCTTATTTGCTTTGGCCTTCAGCGGGGATCGATTTAGGCAGATTTTGCTGCATGTGCCTGCCCTTGATCGCATATGGTTTAGATGGCTTTGACTGTGGCCAAGATTTTTTTGATTTTCTTTTTTTTTCCCAAAAGTATCCATGGCACCTCCATAATATATTCTCCTCCAAGTTGTGTCTTCCTCCTTCTTTTTCCCCAGATTTTGCAACTTCTGTTCGCATAGTTTTTGCATGTTTTTTTTGTCCTCTGCACTGCACCTGATTGAATCCCGGTCCATTTTCTTGTAGTCACTAAATTTCCCAAATTTCCCACATTTGATTTTTTTTCTCCTCCATTTGCAATTGTTTGAACGTAGTCTCTATTGCAGAGTGTTTGTAAGTCCTTCTTATTTGCTTTGGCCTTCAGCGGGGATCGATTTAGGCAGATTTTGCTGCATGTGCCTGCACTTGATCGCATATGGCTTTGGTGGCTTTGACTTTGAGGAAGATGTTTTGATTTTTTGTTTTTTTCCCAAAGTATCCATGGCATGTCCCTCATATCTTCCAATCTGACTTGTGTCTTCCTGTTTGACTTTTTCCCTCTCTTTTGCAGCATCTGTGAGCATAGTTTGGGCATGTTTTTGTCCTTTGCACTGCAACTGATTGAATCCCGGTCCATTTACTTGTAGTCACTAAATTTCCCAAATTTCCCACTTGTGTTTTTTTTCTCCTTCATTTCGAATTCCTTGGATGGAATCTCCATTCCAGAGTGTTTGTAAGTCCTTCTTATTTGCTTTGGCCTTCAGCGGGGATCCATTTAGGCAGATTTTGCTGCATGTGCCTGCCCTTGATCGCATATGGTTTACATGGCTTTGACTCTGGGCAAGATTGTTTTAATTTTCTTTTTTTTTCCCAAAATTATCCATGGCACCTCCATAATATATTCTCCTCCAAGTTGTGTCTTCCTCCTTCTTTTTCCCCCCGCATTTGCAACTTCTGTTAGCATAGTTTGGGCATGTTTTTGTGCTTTGCACTGCAACTGATTGAGTCCCGGTCCATTTACTTGTAGTCACTAAATTTCCCAAATTTCCCACTTTTGTTTTTTTTCTAGTCCATATCGAATTCCTTGGATGGAATCTCCATTGCAGGGTGTTTGTAAGTCCTTCTTATTTGCTTTGGCCTTCAGCGGGGATCGATTTAGGCAGATTTTGCTGCATGTGCCTGCCGTTGATCGCATATGGTTTAGATGGCTTTGACTGTGGCCAAGATTTTTTTGATTTTCTTTTTTTTTCCCAAAAGTATCCATGGCACCTCCATAATATATTCTCCTCCAAGTTGTGTCTTCCTCCTTCTTTTTCCCCAGATTTTGCAACTTCTGTTAGCATAGTTTTTGCATGTTTTTTTTGTCCTTTGCACTGCACCTGATTGAATCCTGGTCCATTTTCTTGTAGTCACTAAATTTCCCAAATTTCCCACATTTGATTTTTTTCTCCTCCATTTGCAATTGTTTGAACGTAGTCTCTATTGCAGAGTGTTTGTAAATCCTTCTTATTTGCTTTGGCCTTCAGCGGGGATCGATTTAGGCAGATTTTGCTGCATGTGCCTGCCCTTGATCGCATATGGTTTAGATGGCTTTGACTGTGGCCAAGATTTTTTTGATTTTCTTTTTTTTTCCCAAAAGTATCCATGGCACCTCCATAATATATTCTCCTCCAAGTTGTGTCTTCCTCCTTCTTTTTCCCCAGATTTTGCAACTTCTGCTAGAATAGTTTTTGCATGTTTTTTTTGTCCTCTGCACTGCACCTGATTGAATCCCGGTCCATTTTCTTGTAGTCACTAAATTTCCCAAATTTCCCACATTTGATTTTTTTCTCCTCCATTTGCAATTGTTTGAACGTAGTCTCTATTGCAGAGTGTTTGTAAATCCTTCTTATTTGCTTTGGCCTTCAGCGGGGATCGATTTAGGCAGATTTTGCTGCATGTGCCTGCACTTGAACGCATATGCATTTTATGGCTCTAACTTTGAGCACGATTTTTCTGATTTTTTCTTTTTTTCCCCAAATTATCCATGGCACCTCCATAATATATTCTCCTCCAAGTTTTGTCGTCCTCCTTCATTTTCACTCCGCTTTTGCAACATCTGTGAGCATAGTTTGGGCATGTTTTTGTCCTTTGCACTGCACCTCATAGAACCCCGCTCCATTTTCTTGTAGTCACTAAATTTCCCAAATTTCCCACTTTTGTTTTTTTTCTCCTCCATTTGGAATTCCTTGGATGGAATCTCCATTGCAGAGTGTTTGTAAGTCCTTCTTATTTGCTTTGGCCTTCAGCGGGGATCGATTTAGGCAGATTTTGCTGCATGTGCCTGCCCTTGATCGCATATGGTTGACATGGCTTTGACTCTGGGCAAGATTTTTTTGATTTTCTTTTTTTTTCCCAAAATTATCCATGGCACCTCCATAATATATTCTCCTCCAAGTTGTGTCTTCCTCCTTCTTTTTCCCCCGCATTTGCAAATTCTGTTAGCATAGTTTGGGCATGTTTTTGTCCTTTGCACTGCAACTGATTGAATCCCGGTCCATTTACTTGTAGTCACTAAATTTCCCAAATTTCCCACTTTTGTTTTTTTTTCTCCTCCATTTCAAACTCCTTGGATGGAATCTCCATTGCAGAGTGATTGTAAGTCCTTCTTATTTGCTTTGGCCTTCAGCGGGGATTGATTTAGGCAGATTTTGCTGCATGTGCCTGCACTTGATCGCATATGGTTTTGGTGGCTTTGACTTTGAGGAAGATGTTTTGATTTTTTGTTTTTTTCCCAAAGTATCCATGGCATGTCCCTCATATCTTCCAATCCGACTTGTGTCTTCCTGTTTGACTTTTTCCCTCTCTTTTGCAGCATCTGTGAGCATAGTTTGGGCATGTTTTTGTCCTTTGCACTGCACCTGATTGAATCCCGGTCCATTTACTTGTAGTCACTAAATTTCCCAAATTTCCCACTTGTGTTTTTTTTCTCCTCCATTTCGAATTCCTTGGATGGAATCTCCATTGCAGAGTGTTTGTAAGTCCTTCTTATTTGCTTTGGCCTTCAGCGGGGATCGATTTAGGCAGATTTTGCTGAATGTGCCTGCACTTGATCGCATATGCATTTTATGGCTCTGACTTTGAGCACGATTTTTCTGATTTTTTCTTTTTTTCCCCAAATTAACCATGGCACCTCCATAATATATTCTCCTCCAAGTTGTGTCTTCCTGTTTGACTTTTTCCCTTGCTTTTGCAACATCTGTGAGCATAGTTTGGGCATGTTTTGGTCCTTTGCACTGCAGCTCAATTCCTCAAAAACGATTTTTTGGACACACAAAATCTCCCGATTTTCTGGTTTTTTTCAATTGCATTTCATTTGATCCTATCTCCTTTCCAGAGTCTTTCTTAGCCTTTCTTTTCGTGTTCGCAAGATTCCGTTTCCCTTCCCGAAAGGAAATGAAATTTCCTTTCGGGAAGGGAAACGGAATCTTGCGGTTTCAATGAGGACCAATAGAGGAATCTTTGGGGCATGTCCCTGCACTAGATGGCATGACATGCCTTTTCATGGCTTTGACTTTGAGCAAGATTTTTTGATTGTTTCTTTTTTTCCTCTGTATCCATGGCATGTCCCTCATATCTTCCCCTCCAAGTTTTGTATTCCTCCTTGACTATTTCCCCTGCTTTTGACACATTTGTGAGCATAGTTTGGGCATGTTTTTGTCCTTTGCACTGCACCTGAGAGAATGCCCGTCCATATTCTTGTAGTCACTAAATTTCCCAAATTTCCCACTTTTGTTTTTTTCCTCCTCAAATTGCAATTGCTTGAATGGAAACTCCATTCCAGAGTGTTTGTAAGTCCTTCTTATTTGCTTTGGCCTTCAGCGGGGATCGATTTAGGCAGATTTTGCTGCATGTGCCTGCCCTTGATCGCATATGGTTTACATGGCTTTGACTCTGGGCAAGATTTTTTTAATTTTCTTTTTTTTTCCCAAAATTATCCATGGCACCTCCATAATATATTCTCCTCCAAGTTGTGTCTTCCTCCTTCTTTTTCCCCCCGCATTTGCAAATTCTGTTAGCATAGTTTGGGCATGTTTTTGTGCTTTGCACTGCAACTGATTGAGTCCCGGTCCATTTACTTGTAGTCACTAAATTTCCCAAATTTCCCACTTTTGTTTTTTTTCTCCTCCATATCGAATTCCTTGGATGGAATCTCCATTGCAGAGTGTTTGTAAGTCCTTCTTATTTGCTTTGGCCTTCCGCGGGGATCGATTTAGGCAGATTTTGCTGCATGTGCCTGCACTTGATCGCATATGGTTTAGATGGCTTTGACTGTGGCCAAGATTTTTTTGATTTTCTTTTTTTTTCCCAAAAGTATCCATGGCACCTGCATAATATATTCTCCTCCAAGTTGTGTCTTCCTCCTTCTTTTTCCCCAGATTTTGCAACTTCTGTTAGCATAGTTTTTGCATGTTTTTTTTGTCCTTTGCACTGCACCTGATTGAATCCCGGTCCATTTTCTTGTAGTCACTAAATTTCCCAAATTTCCCACATTTGATTTTTTTCTCCTCCATTTGCAATTGTTTGAACGTAGTCTCTATTGCAGAGTGTTTGTAAGTCCTTCTTATTTGCTTTGGCCTTCAGCGGGGATCGATTTAGGCAGATTTTGCTGCATGTGCCTGCACTTGATCGCATATGCATTTTATGGCTCTGACTTTGAGCACGATTTTTCTGATTTTTTCTTTTTTCCCCAAATTATCCATGGCACCTCCATAATATATTCTCCTCCAAGTTTTGTCGTCCTCCTTCATTTTCACTCCGCTTTTGCAACATCTGTGAGCATAGTTTGGGCATGTTTTTGTCCTTTGCACAGCACCTGATTGAATCCCGGTCCATTTTCTTGTAGTCACTAAATTTCCCAAATTTCCCACATTTGTTTTTATTCTCCTCCATTTGCAATTGTTTGAACGGAGGCTCCATTGCAGAGTGTTTGTAAGTCCTTCTTATTTGCTTTGGCCTTCAGCGGGGATTGATTTAGGCAGATTTTGCTGCATGTGCCTGCCCTTGATCGCATATGGTTTACATGGCTTTGACTCTGGGCAAGATTTTTTTGATTTTCTTTTTTTTTCCCAAAATTATCCGTGGCAGCTCCATAATATATTCTCCTCCAAGTTGTGTCTTCCTCCTACTTTTTCCCCAGGTTAGCATAGTTTGGGCATGTTTTTTTTGTCTATTGCACTGCAACTGATTGAATCCCGGTCCATTTACTTGTAGTCACTAAATTTCCCAAATTTCCCACTTTTGTTTTTTTTCTCCTCCATATCGAATTCCTTGGATGGAATCTCCATTGCAGAGTGATTGTAAGTCCTTCTTATTTGCTTTGGCCTTCAGCGGGGATCGATTTAGGCAGATTTTGCTGCATGTGCCTGCACTTGATCGCATATGGTTTAGATGGCTTTGACTGTGAGCAAGATTTTACTGATTGTTTTTTTCCCAAAGTATCCATGGCATGTCCCTCATATCTTCCCATCCAACTTGTGTCTTCCTGTTTGACTTTTTCCCTTGCTTTTGCAACATCTGTGAGCATAGTTTGGGCATGTTTTGGTCCTTTGCACTGCAGCTCAATTCCTCAAAAACGATTTTTTGGACACACAAAATCTCCCGATTTTCTGGTTTTTTTCAATTGCATTTCATTTGATCCTATCTCCTTTCCAGAGTGTTTCTTAGCCTTTCTTTTCGTGTTCGCAAGATTCCGTTTCCCTTCCCGAAAGGAAATGAAATTTCCTTTCGGGAAGGGAAACGGAATCTTGCGGTTTCAATGAGGACCAATAGAGGAATCTTTGGGGCATGTCCCTGCACTAGATGGCATGACATGCCTTTTCATGGCTTTGACTTTGAGCAAGATTTTTTGATTGTTTCTTTTTTTCCTCTGTATCCATGGCATGTCCCTCATATCTTCCCCTCCAAGTTTTGTATTCCTCCTTGACTATTTCCCCTGCTTTTGACACATTTGTGAGCATAGTTTGGGCATGTTTTTGTCCTTTGCACTGCACCTGAGAGAATGCCTGTCCATATTCTCGTAGTCACTAAATTTCCCAAATTTCCCACTTTTGTTTTTTTCCTCCTCAAATTGAAATTGCTTGAATGGAAACTCCATTCCAGAGTGTTTGTAAGTCCTTCTTATTTGCTTTGGCCTTCAGCGGGGATTGATTTAGGCAGATTTTGCTGCATGTGCCTGCCCTTGATCGCATATGGTTTACATGGCTTTGACTCTGGGCAAGATTTTTTTAATTTTCTTTTTTTTTCCCAAAATTATCCATGGCACCTCCATAATATATTCTCCTCCAAGTTGTGTCTTCCTCCTTCTTTTTCCCCCCGCATTTGCAAATTCTGTTAGCATAGTTTGGGCATGTTTTTGTGCTTTGCACTGCAACTGATTGAGTCCCGGTCCATTTACTTGTAGTCACTAAATTTCCCAAATTTCCCACTTTTGTTTTTTTTCTCCTCCATATCGAATTCCTTGGATGGAATCTCCATTGCAGAGTGTTTGTAAGTCCTTCTTATTTGCTTTGGCCTTCCGCGGGGATCGATTTAGGCAGATTTTGCTGCATGTGCCTGCACTTGATCGCATATGGTTTAGATGGCTTTGACTGTGGCCAAGATTTTTTTGATTTTCTTTTTTTTTCCCAAAAGTATCCATGGCACCTGCATAATATATTCTCCTCCAAGTTGTGTCTTCCTCCTTCTTTTTCCCCAGATTTTGCAACTTCTGTTAGCATAGTTTTTGCATGTTTTTTTTGTCCTTTGCACTGCACCTGATTGAATCCCGGTCCATTTTCTTGTAGTCACTAAATTTCCCAAATTTCCCACATTTGATTTTTTTCTCCTCCATTTGCAATTGTTTGAACGTAGTCTCTATTGCAGAGTGTTTGTAAGTCCTTCTTATTTGCTTTGGCCTTCAGCGGGGATCGATTTAGGCAGATTTTGCTGCATGTGCCTGCACTTGATCGCATATGCATTTTATGGCTCTGACTTTGAGCACGATTTTTCTGATTTTTTCTTTTTTCCCCAAATTATCCATGGCACCTCCATAATATATTCTCCTCCAAGTTTTGTCGTCCTCCTTCATTTTCACTCCGCTTTTGCAACATCTGTGAGCATAGTTTGGGCATGTTTTTGTCCTTTGCACAGCACCTGATTGAATCCCGGTCCATTTTCTTGTAGTCACTAAATTTCCCAAATTTCCCACATTTGTTTTTATTCTCCTCCATTTGCAATTGTTTGAACGGAGGCTCCATTGCAGAGTGTTTGTAAGTCCTTCTTATTTGCTTTGGCCTTCAGCGGGGATTGATTTAGGCAGATTTTGCTGCATGTGCCTGCCCTTGATCGCATATGGTTTACATGGCTTTGACTCTGGGCAAGATTTTTTTGATTTTCTTTTTTTTTCCCAAAATTATCCGTGGCAGCTCCATAATATATTCTCCTCCAAGTTGTGTCTTCCTCCTACTTTTTCCCCAGGTTAGCATAGTTTGGGCATGTTTTTTTTGTCTATTGCACTGCAACTGATTGAATCCCGGTCCATTTACTTGTAGTCACTAAATTTCCCAAATTTCCCACTTTTGTTTTTTTTCTCCTCCATATCGAATTCCTTGGATGGAATCTCCATTGCAGAGTGATTGTAAGTCCTTCTTATTTGCTTTGGCCTTCAGCGGGGATTGATTTAGGCAGATTTTGCTGCATGTGCCTGCACTTGATCGCATATGGTTTAGATGGCTTTGACTGTGAGCAAGATTTTACTGATTGTTTTTTTCCCAAAGTATCCATGGCATGTCCCTCATATCTTCCCATCCAACTTGTGTCTTCCTGTTTGACTTTTTCCCTTGCTTTTGCAACATCTGTGAGCATAGTTTGGGCATGTTTTGGTCCTTTGCACTGCAGCTCAATTCCTCAAAAACGATTTTTTGGACACACAAAATCTCCCGATTTTCTGGTTTTTTTCAATTGCATTTCATTTGATCCTATCTCCTTTCCAGAGTGTTTCTTAGCCTTTCTTTTCGTGTTCGCAAGATTCCGTTTCCCTTCCCGAAAGGAAATGAAATTTCCTTTCGGGAAGGGAAACGGAATCTTGCGGTTTCAATGAGGACCAATAGAGGAATCTTTGGGGCATGTCCCTGCACTAGATGGCATGACATGCCTTTTCATGGCTTTGACTTTGAGCAAGATTTTTTGATTGTTTCTTTTTTTCCTCTGTATCCATGGCATGTCCCTCATATCTTCCCCTCCAAGTTTTGTATTCCTCCTTGACTATTTCCCCTGCTTTTGACACATTTGTGAGCATAGTTTGGGCATGTTTTTGTCCTTTGCACTGCACCTGAGAGAATGCCTGTCCATATTCTCGTAGTCACTAAATTTCCCAAATTTCCCACTTTTGTTTTTTTCCTCCTCAAATTGAAATTGCTTGAATGGAAACTCCATTCCAGAGTGTTTGTAAGTCCTTCTTATTTGCTTTGGCCTTCAGCGGGGATTGATTTAGGCAGATTTTGCTGCATGTGCCTGCCCTTGATCGCATATGGTTTACATGGCTTTGACTCTGGGCAAGATTTTTTTAATTTTCTTTTTTTTTCCCAAAATTATCCATGGCACCTCCATAATATATTCTCCTCCAAGTTGTGTCTTCCTCCTTCTTTTTCCCCCCGCATTTGCAACTTCTGTTAGCATAGTTTGGGCATGTTTTTGTGCTTTGCACTGCAACTGATTGAGTCCCGGTTGAGTCCCGGTCAGTTTACTTGTAGTCACTAAATTTCCCAAATTTCCCACTTTTGTTTTTTTTCTCCTCCATATCGAATTCCTTGGATGGAATCTCCATTGCAGAGTGTTTGTAAGTCCTTCTTATTTGCTTTGGCCTTCAGCGGGGATCGATTTAGGCAGATTTTGCTGCATGTGCCTGCACTTGATCGCATATGGTTTAGATGGCTTTGACTGTGGCCAAGATTTTTTTGATTTTCTTTTTTGTTCCCAAAAGTATCCATGGCACCTCCATAATATATTCTCCTCCAAGTTGTGTCTTCCTCCTTCTTTTTCCCCAGATTTTGCAACTTCTGTTCGCATAGTTTTTGCATGTTTTTTTTGTCCTTTGCACTGCACCTGATTGAATCCCGGTCCATTTTCTTGTAGTCACTAAATTTCCCAAATTTCCCACATTTGATTTTTTTCTCCTCCATTTGCAATTGTTTGAACGTAGTCTCTATTGCAGAGTGTTTGTAAGTCCTTCTTATTTGCTTTGGCCTTCAGCGGGGATCGATTTAGGCAGATTTTGCTGCATGTGCCTGCACTTGATCGCATATGCATTTTATGGCTCTGACTTTGAGCACGATTTTTCTGATTTTTTCTTTTTTTCCCCAAATTATCCATGGCACCTCCATAATATATTCTCCTCCAAGTTTTGTCGTCCTCCTTCATTTTCACTCCGCTTTTGCAACATCTGTGAGCATAGTTTGGGCATGTTTTTGTCCTTTGCACTGCACCTGATTGAATCCCGGTCCATTTTCTTGTAGTCACTAAATTTCTCAAATTTCCCACATTTGTTTATATTCTCGTCCTTTTGGAATTCCTTGGATGAAATCTCCATTCCAGAGTGTTTGTAAGTCCTTCTTATTTGCTTTGGCCTTCAGCGGGGATCGATTTAGGCAGATTTTGCTGCATGTGCCTGCACTTGATCGCATATGGTTTAGATGGCTTTGACTCTGGGCAAGATTTTTTTAATTTTCTTTTTTTTTCCCAAAATTATCCATGGCACCTCCATAATATATTCTCCTCCAAGTTGTGTCTTCCTCCTTCTTTTTCCCCCGCATTTGCAACTTCTGTTAGCATAGTTTTTGCATGTTTTTTTTGTCCTTTGCACTGCACCTGATTGAATCCCGGTCCATTTTCTTGTAGTCACTACATTTCCCAAATTTCCCACTTTTGGTTTTTTTTCCTCCATTTGGAATTCCTTGGATGGAATCTCCATTGCAGAGTGTTTGTAAGTCCTTTTTATTTGCTTTGGCCTTCAGCGGGGATCGATTTAGGCAGATTTTGCTGAATGTGCCTGCACTTGATCGCATATGCATTTTATGGCTCTGACTTTGAGCACGATTTTTCTGATTTTTTCTTTTTTTCCCCAAATTATCCATGGCACCTCCATAATATATTCTCCTCCAAGTTTTGTCGTCCTCCTTCATTTTCACCCCGCTTTTGCAACATCTGTGAGCATAGTTTGGGCATGTTTTTGTCCTTTGCACTGGACCTCATAGAACCCCGCTCCATTTTCTTGTAGTCACTACATTTCCCAAATTTCCCACATTTGTTTTTTTTTTTCCTCCATTTGGAATTCCTTGGATGGAATCTCCATTGCAGAGTGTTTGTAAGTCCTTCTTATTTGCTTTGGCCTTCAGCGGGGATAGATCTAGGCAGATTTTGCTGCATGTGCCTGCACTTGATCGCATATGCTTTTTATGGCTCTGACTGTGAGCAAGATTTTACTGATTGTTTTTTTCCCAAAGTATCCATGGCATGTCCCTCATATCTTCCCATCCATCTTGTGTCTTCCTGTTTGACTTTTTCCCTTGCTTTTGCAACATCTGTGAGCATAGTTTGGGCATGTTTTGGTCCTTTGCACTGCAGCTCAATTCCTCAAAAACGATTTTTTGGACACACAAAATCTCCCGATTTTCTGGTTTTTTTCAATTGCATTTCATTTGATCCTATCTCCTTTCCAGAGTGTTTCTTAGCCTTTCTTTTCGTGTTCGCAAGATTCCGTTTCCCTTCCCGAAAGGAAATGAAATTTCCTTTCGGGAAGGGAAACGGAATCTTGCGGTTTCAATGAGGACCAATAGAGGAATCTTTGGGGCATGTCCCTGCACTAGATGGCATGACATGCCTTTTCATGGCTTTGACTTTGAGCAAGATTTTTTGATTGTTTCTTTTTTTCCTCTGTATCCATGGCATGTCCCTCATATCTTCCCCTCCAAGTTTTGTATTCCTCCTTGACTATTTCCCCTGCTTTTGACACATTTGTGAGCATAGTTTGGGCATGTTTTTGTCCTTTGCACTGCACCTGAGAGAATGCCCGTCCATATTCTCGTAGTCACTAAATTTCCCAAATTTCCCACTTTTGTTGTTTTCCTCCTCAAATTGCAATTGCTTGAATGGAAACTCCATTCCAGAGTGTTTGTAAGTCCTTCTTATTTGCTTTGGCCTTCCGCGGGGATCGATTTAGGCAGATTTTGCTGCATGTGCCTGCCCTTGATCGCATATGGTTTACATGGCTTTGACTCTGGGCAAGATTTTTTTAATTTTCTTTTTTTTTCCCAAAATTATCCATGGCACCTCCATAATATATTCTCCTCCAAGTTGTGTCTTCCTCCTTCTTTTTCCCCCCGCATTTGCAACTTCTGTTAGCATAGTTTGGGCATGTTTTTGTGCTTTGCACTGCAACTGATTGAGTCCCGGTCCATTTACTTGTAGTCACTAAATTTCCCAAATTTCCCACTTTTGTTTTTTTTCTAGTCCATATCGAATTCCTTGGATGGAATCTCCATTCCAGAGTGTTTGTAAGTCCTTCTTATTTGCTTTGGCCTTCAGCGGGGATCGATTTAGGCAGATTTTGCTGCATGTGCCTGCCCTTGATCGCATATGGTTTAGATGGCTTTGACTGTGGCCAAGATTTTTTTGATTTTCTTTTTTTTTCCCAAAAGTATCCATGGCACCTCCATAATATATTCTCCTCCAAGTTGTGTCTTCCTCCTTCTTTTTCCCCAGATTTTGCAACTTCTGTTCGCATAGTTTTTGCATGTTTTTTTTGTCCTCTGCACTGCACCTGATTGAATCCCGGTCCATTTTCTTGTAGTCACTAAATTTCCCAAATTTCCCACATTTGATTTTTTTCTCCTCCATTTGCAATTGTTTGAACGTAGTCTCTATTGCAGAGTGTTTGTAAGTCCTTCTTATTTGCTTTGGCCTTCAGCGGGGATCGATTTAGGCAGATTTTGCTGCATGTGCCTGCACTTGATCGCATATGGCTTTGGTGGCTTTGACTTTGAGGAAGATGTTTTGATTTTTTGTTTTTTTCCCAAAGTATCCATGGCATGTCCCTCATATCTTCCAATCTGACTTGTGTCTTCCTGTTTGACTTTTTCCCTCTCTTTTGCAGCATCTGTGAGCATAGTTTGGGCATGTTTTTGTCCTTTGCACTGCACCTGATTGAATCCCGGTCCATTTACTTGTAGTCACTAAATTTCCCAAATTTCCCACTTGTGTTTTTTTTCTCCTTCATTTCGAATTCCTTGGATGGAATCTCCATTCCAGAGTGTTTGTAAGTCCTTCTTATTTGCTTTGGCCTTCAGCGGGGATCCATTTAGGCAGATTTTGCTGCATGTGCCTGCCCTTGATCGCATATGGTTTACATGGCTTTGACTCTGGGCAAGATTTTTTTAATTTTCTTTTTTTTTCCCAAAATTATCCATGGCACCTCCATAATATATTCTCCTCCAAGTTGTGTCTTCCTCCTTCTTTTTCCCCCCGCATTTGCAACTTCTGTTAGCATAGTTTGGGCATGTTTTTGTGCTTTGCACTGCAACTGATTGAGTCCCGGTCCATTTACTTGTAGTCATTAAATTTCCCAAATTTCCCACTTTTGTTTTTTTTACTAGTCCATATCGAATTCCTTGGATGGAATCTCCATTGCAGGGTGTTTGTAAGTCCTTCTTATTTGCTTTGGCCTTCAGCGGGGATCGATTTAGGCAGATTTTGCTGCATGTGCCTGCCGTTGATCGCATATGGTTTAGATGGCTTTGACTGTGGCCAAGATTTTTTTGATTTTCTTTTTTTTTCCCAAAAGTATCCATGGCACCTCCATAATATATTCTCCTCCAAGTTGTGTCTTCCTCCTTCTTTTTCCCCAGATTTTGCAACTTCTGTTAGCATAGTTTTTGCATGTTTTTTTTGTCCTTTGCACTGCACCTGATTGAATCCTGGTCCATTTTCTTGTAGTCACTAAATTTCCCAAATTTCCCACATTTGATTTTTTTCTCCTCCATTTGCAATTGTTTGAACGTAGTCTCTATTGCAGAGTGTTTGTAAATCCTTCTTATTTGCTTTGGCCTTCAGCGGGGATCGATTTAGGCAGATTTTGCTGCATGTGCCTGCCCTTGATCGCATATGGTTTAGATGGCTTTGACTGTGGCCAAGATTTTTTTGATTTTCTTTTTTTTTCCCAAAAGTATCCATGGCACCTCCATAATATATTCTCCTCCAAGTTGTGTCTTCCTCCTTCTTTTTCCCCAGATTTTGCAACTTCTGCTAGAATAGTTTTTGCATGTTTTTTTTGTCCTCTGCACTGCACCTGATTGAATCCCGGTCCATTTTCTTGTAGTCACTAAATTTCCCAAATTTCCCACATTTGATTTTTTTCTCCTCCATTTGCAATTGTTTGAACGTAGTCTCTATTGCAGAGTGTTTGTAAATCCTTCTTATTTGCTTTGGCCTTCAGCGGGGATCGATTTAGGCAGATTTTGCTGCATGTGCCTGCACTTGAACGCATATGCATTTTATGGCTCTAACTTTGAGCACGATTTTTCTGATTTTTTCTTTTTTTCCCCAAATTATCCATGGCACCTCCATAATATATTCTCCTCCAAGTTTTGTCGTCCTCCTTCATTTTCACTCCGCTTTTGCAACATCTGTGAGCATAGTTTGGGCATGTTTTTGTCCTTTGCACTGCACCTCATAGAACCCCGCTCCATTTTCTTGTAGTCACTAAATTTCCCAAATTTCCCACTTTTGTTTTTTTTCTCCTCCATTTGGAATTCCTTGGATGGAATCTCCATTGCAGAGTGTTTGTAAGTCCTTCTTATTTGCTTTGGCCTTCAGCGGGGATCGATTTAGGCAGATTTTGCTGCATGTGCCTGCCCTTGATCGCATATGGTTGACATGGCTTTGACTCTGGGCAAGATTTTTTTGATTTTCTTTTTTTTTCCCAAAATTATCCATGGCACCTCCATAATATATTCTCCTCCAAGTTGTGTCTTCCTCCTTCTTTTTCCCCCGCATTTGCAAATTCTGTTAGCATAGTTTGGGCATGTTTTTGTCCTTTGCACTGCAACTGATTGAATCCCGGTCCATTTACTTGTAGTCACTAAATTTCCCAAATTTCCCACTTTTGTTTTTTTTCTAGTCCATATCGAATTCCTTGGATGGAATCTCCATTCCAGAGTGTTTGTAAGTCCTTCTTATTTGCTTTGGCCTTCAGCGGGGATCGATTTAGGCAGATTTTGCTGCATGTGCCTGCCCTTGATCGCATATGGTTTAGATGGCTTTGACTGTGGCCAAGATTTTTTTGATTTTCTTTTTTTTTCCCAAAAGTATCCATGGCACCTCCATAATATATTCTCCTCCAAGTTGTGTCTTCCTCCTTCTTTTTCCCCAGATTTTGCAACTTCTGTTCGCATAGTTTTTGCATGTTTTTTTTGTCCTCTGCACTGCACCTGATTGAATCCCGGTCCATTTTCTTGTAGTCACTAAATTTCCCAAATTTCCCACATTTGATTTTTTTCTCCTCCATTTGCAATTGTTTGAACGTAGTCTCTATTGCAGAGTGTTTGTAAGTCCTTCTTATTTGCTTTGGCCTTCAGCGGGGATCGATTTAGGCAGATTTTGCTGCATGTGCCTGCACTTGATCGCATATGGCTTTGGTGGCTTTGACTTTGAGGAAGATGTTTTGATTTTTTGTTTTTTTCCCAAAGTATCCATGGCATGTCCCTCATATCTTCCAATCTGACTTGTGTCTTCCTGTTTGACTTTTTCCCTCTCTTTTGCAGCATCTGTGAGCATAGTTTGGGCATGTTTTTGTCCTTTGCACTGCACCTGATTGAATCCCGGTCCATTTACTTGTAGTCACTAAATTTCCCAAATTTCCCACTTGTGTTTTTTTTCTCCTTCATTTCGAATTCCTTGGATGGAATCTCCATTCCAGAGTGTTTGTAAGTCCTTCTTATTTGCTTTGGCCTTCAGCGGGGATCCATTTAGGCAGATTTTGCTGCATGTGCCTGCCCTTGATCGCATATGGTTTACATGGCTTTGACTCTGGGCAAGATTTTTTTAATTTTCTTTTTTTTTCCCAAAATTATCCATGGCACCTCCATAATATATTCTCCTCCAAGTTGTGTCTTCCTCCTTCTTTTTCCCCCCGCATTTGCAACTTCTGTTAGCATAGTTTGGGCATGTTTTTGTGCTTTGCACTGCAACTGATTGAGTCCCGGTCCATTTACTTGTAGTCATTAAATTTCCCAAATTTCCCACTTTTGTTTTTTTTACTAGTCCATATCGAATTCCTTGGATGGAATCTCCATTGCAGGGTGTTTGTAAGTCCTTCTTATTTGCTTTGGCCTTCAGCGGGGATCGATTTAGGCAGATTTTGCTGCATGTGCCTGCCGTTGATCGCATATGGTTTAGATGGCTTTGACTGTGGCCAAGATTTTTTTGATTTTCTTTTTTTTTCCCAAAAGTATCCATGGCACCTCCATAATATATTCTCCTCCAAGTTGTGTCTTCCTCCTTCTTTTTCCCCAGATTTTGCAACTTCTGTTAGCATAGTTTTTGCATGTTTTTTTTGTCCTTTGCACTGCACCTGATTGAATCCTGGTCCATTTTCTTGTAGTCACTAAATTTCCCAAATTTCCCACATTTGATTTTTTTCTCCTCCATTTGCAATTGTTTGAACGTAGTCTCTATTGCAGAGTGTTTGTAAATCCTTCTTATTTGCTTTGGCCTTCAGCGGGGATCGATTTAGGCAGATTTTGCTGCATGTGCCTGCCCTTGATCGCATATGGTTTAGATGGCTTTGACTGTGGCCAAGATTTTTTTGATTTTCTTTTTTTTCCCAAAAGTATCCATGGCACCTCCATAATATATTCTCCTCCAAGTTGTGTCTTCCTCCTTCTTTTTCCCCAGATTTTGCAACTTCTGCTAGAATAGTTTTTGCATGTTTTTTTTGTCCTCTGCACTGCACCTGATTGAATCCCGGTCCATTTTCTTGTAGTCACTAAATTTCCCAAATTTCCCACATTTGATTTTTTTCTCCTCCATTTGCAATTGTTTGAACGTAGTCTCTATTGCAGAGTGTTTGTAAATCCTTCTTATTTGCTTTGGCCTTCAGCGGGGATCGATTTAGGCAGATTTTGCTGCATGTGCCTGCACTTGAACGCATATGCATTTTATGGCTCTAACTTTGAGCACGATTTTTCTGATTTTTTCTTTTTTTCCCCAAATTATCCATGGCACCTCCATAATATATTCTCCTCCAAGTTTTGTCGTCCTCCTTCATTTTCACTCCGCTTTTGCAACATCTGTGAGCATAGTTTGGGCATGTTTTTGTCCTTTGCACTGCACCTCATAGAACCCCGCTCCATTTTCTTGTAGTCACTAAATTTCCCAAATTTCCCACTTTTGTTTTTTTTCTCCTCCATTTGGAATTCCTTGGATGGAATCTCCATTGCAGAGTGTTTGTAAGTCCTTCTTATTTGCTTTGGCCTTCAGCGGGGATCGATTTAGGCAGATTTTGCTGCATGTGCCTGCCCTTGATCGCATATGGTTGACATGGCTTTGACTCTGGGCAAGATTTTTTTGATTTTCTTTTTTTTTCCCAAAATTATCCATGGCACCTCCATAATATATTCTCCTCCAAGTTGTGTCTTCCTCCTTCTTTTTCCCCCGCATTTGCAAATTCTGTTAGCATAGTTTGGGCATGTTTTTGTCCTTTGCACTGCAACTGATTGAATCCCGGTCCATTTACTTGTAGTCACTAAATTTCCCAAATTTCCCACTTTTGTTTTTTTTTCTCCTCCATTTCAAACTCCTTGGATGGAATCTCCATTGCAGAGTGATTGTAAGTCCTTCTTATTTGCTTTGGCCTTCAGCGGGGATTGATTTAGGCAGATTTTGCTGCATGTGCCTGCACTTGATCGCATATGGTTTTGGTGGCTTTGACTTTGAGGAAGATGTTTTGATTTTTTGTTTTTTTCCCAAAGTATCCATGGCATGTCCCTCATATCTTCCAATCCGACTTGTGTCTTCCTGTTTGACTTTTTCCCTCTCTTTTGCAGCATCTGTGAGCATAGTTTGGGCATGTTTTTGTCCTTTGCACTGCACCTGATTGAATCCCGGTCCATTTACTTGTAGTCACTAAATTTCCCAAATTTCCCACTTGTGTTTTTTTTCTCCTCCATTTCGAATTCCTTGGATGGAATCTCCATTGCAGAGTGTTTGTAAGTCCTTCTTATTTGCTTTGGCCTTCAGCGGGGATCGATTTAGGCAGATTTTGCTGAATGTGCCTGCACTTGATCGCATATGCATTTTATGGCTCTGACTTTGAGCACGATTTTTCTGATTTTTTCTTTTTTTCCCCAAATTAACCATGGCACCTCCATAATATATTCTCCTCCAAGTTGTGTCTTCCTGTTTGACTTTTTCCCTTGCTTTTGCAACATCTGTGAGCATAGTTTGGGCATGTTTTGGTCCTTTGCACTGCAGCTCAATTCCTCAAAAACGATTTTTTGGACACACAAAATCTCCCGATTTTCTGGTTTTTTTCAATTGCATTTCATTTGATCCTATCTCCTTTCCAGAGTCTTTCTTAGCCTTTCTTTTCGTGTTCGCAAGATTCCGTTTCCCTTCCCGAAAGGAAATGAAATTTCCTTTCGGGAAGGGAAACGGAATCTTGCGGTTTCAATGAGGACCAATAGAGGAATCTTTGGGGCATGTCCCTGCACTAGATGGCATGACATGCCTTTTCATGGCTTTGACTTTGAGCAAGATTTTTTGATTGTTTCTTTTTTTCCTCTGTATCCATGGCATGTCCCTCATATCTTCCCCTCCAAGTTTTGTATTCCTCCTTGACTATTTCCCCTGCTTTTGACACATTTGTGAGCATAGTTTGGGCATGTTTTTGTCCTTTGCACTGCACCTGAGAGAATGCCCGTCCATATTCTTGTAGTCACTAAATTTCCCAAATTTCCCACTTTTGTTTTTTTCCTCCTCAAATTGCAATTGCTTGAATGGAAACTCCATTCCAGAGTGTTTGTAAGTCCTTCTTATTTGCTTTGGCCTTCAGCGGGGATCGATTTAGGCAGATTTTGCTGCATGTGCCTGCCCTTGATCGCATATGGTTTACATGGCTTTGACTCTGGGCAAGATTTTTTTGATTTTCTTTTTTTTTCCCAAAATTATCCATGGCACCTCCATAATATATTCTCCTCCAAGTTGTGTCTTCCTCCTTCTTTTTCCCCCGCATTTGCAAATTCTGTTAGCATAGTTTGGGCATGTTTTTGTCCTTTGCACTGCAACTGATTGAATCCCGGTCCATTTACTTGTAGTCACTAAATTTCCCAAATTTCCCACTTTTGTTTTTTTTCTAGTCCATATCGAATTCCTTGGATGGAATCTCCATTCCAGAGTGTTTGTAAGTCCTTCTTATTTGCTTTGGCCTTCAGCGGGGATCGATTTAGGCAGATTTTGCTGCATGTGCCTGCCCTTGATCGCATATGGTTTAGATGGCTTTGACTGTGGCCAAGATTTTTTTGATTTTCTTTTTTTTTCCCAAAAGTATCCATGGCACCTCCATAATATATTCTCCTCCAAGTTGTGTCTTCCTCCTTCTTTTTCCCCAGATTTTGCAACTTCTGTTCGCATAGTTTTTGCATGTTTTTTTTGTCCTCTGCACTGCACCTGATTGAATCCCGGTCCATTTTCTTGTAGTCACTAAATTTCCCAAATTTCCCACATTTGATTTTTTTCTCCTCCATTTGCAATTGTTTGAACGTAGTCTCTATTGCAGAGTGTTTGTAAGTCCTTCTTATTTGCTTTGGCCTTCAGCGGGGATCGATTTAGGCAGATTTTGCTGCATGTGCCTGCACTTGATCGCATATGGCTTTGGTGGCTTTGACTTTGAGGAAGATGTTTTGATTTTTTGTTTTTTTCCCAAAGTATCCATGGCATGTCCCTCATATCTTCCAATCTGACTTGTGTCTTCCTGTTTGACTTTTTCCCTCTCTTTTGCAGCATCTGTGAGCATAGTTTGGGCATGTTTTTGTCCTTTGCACTGCACCTGATTGAATCCCGGTCCATTTACTTGTAGTCACTAAATTTCCCAAATTTCCCACTTGTGTTTTTTTTCTCCTTCATTTCGAATTCCTTGGATGGAATCTCCATTCCAGAGTGTTTGTAAGTCCTTCTTATTTGCTTTGGCCTTCAGCGGGGATCCATTTAGGCAGATTTTGCTGCATGTGCCTGCCCTTGATCGCATATGGTTTACATGGCTTTGACTCTGGGCAAGATTTTTTTAATTTTCTTTTTTTTTCCCAAAATTATCCATGGCACCTCCATAATATATTCTCCTCCAAGTTGTGTCTTCCTCCTTCTTTTTCCCCCCGCATTTGCAACTTCTGTTAGCATAGTTTGGGCATGTTTTTGTGCTTTGCACTGCAACTGATTGAGTCCCGGTCCATTTACTTGTAGTCATTAAATTTCCCAAATTTCCCACTTTTGTTTTTTTTACTAGTCCATATCGAATTCCTTGGATGGAATCTCCATTGCAGGGTGTTTGTAAGTCCTTCTTATTTGCTTTGGCCTTCAGCGGGGATCGATTTAGGCAGATTTTGCTGCATGTGCCTGCCGTTGATCGCATATGGTTTAGATGGCTTTGACTGTGGCCAAGATTTTTTTGATTTTCTTTTTTTTTCCCAAAAGTATCCATGGCACCTCCATAATATATTCTCCTCCAAGTTGTGTCTTCCTCCTTCTTTTTCCCCAGATTTTGCAACTTCTGTTAGCATAGTTTTTGCATGTTTTTTTTGTCCTTTGCACTGCACCTGATTGAATCCTGGTCCATTTTCTTGTAGTCACTAAATTTCCCAAATTTCCCACATTTGATTTTTTTCTCCTCCATTTGCAATTGTTTGAACGTAGTCTCTATTGCAGAGTGTTTGTAAATCCTTCTTATTTGCTTTGGCCTTCAGCGGGGATCGATTTAGGCAGATTTTGCTGCATGTGCCTGCCCTTGATCGCATATGGTTTAGATGGCTTTGACTGTGGCCAAGATTTTTTTGATTTTCTTTTTTTTTCCCAAAAGTATCCATGGCACCTCCATAATATATTCTCCTCCAAGTTGTGTCTTCCTCCTTCTTTTTCCCCAGATTTTGCAACTTCTGCTAGAATAGTTTTTGCATGTTTTTTTTGTCCTCTGCACTGCACCTGATTGAATCCCGGTCCATTTTCTTGTAGTCACTAAATTTCCCAAATTTCCCACATTTGATTTTTTTCTCCTCCATTTGCAATTGTTTGAACGTAGTCTCTATTGCAGAGTGTTTGTAAATCCTTCTTATTTGCTTTGGCCTTCAGCGGGGATCGATTTAGGCAGATTTTGCTGCATGTGCCTGCACTTGAACGCATATGCATTTTATGGCTCTAACTTTGAGCACGATTTTTCTGATTTTTTCTTTTTTTCCCCAAATTATCCATGGCACCTCCATAATATATTCTCCTCCAAGTTTTGTCGTCCTCCTTCATTTTCACTCCGCTTTTGCAACATCTGTGAGCATAGTTTGGGCATGTTTTTGTCCTTTGCACTGCACCTCATAGAACCCCGCTCCATTTTCTTGTAGTCACTAAATTTCCCAAATTTCCCACTTTTGTTTTTTTTCTCCTCCATTTGGAATTCCTTGGATGGAATCTCCATTGCAGAGTGTTTGTAAGTCCTTCTTATTTGCTTTGGCCTTCAGCGGGGATCGATTTAGGCAGATTTTGCTGCATGTGCCTGCCCTTGATCGCATATGGTTGACATGGCTTTGACTCTGGGCAAGATTTTTTTGATTTTCTTTTTTTTTCCCAAAATTATCCATGGCACCTCCATAATATATTCTCCTCCAAGTTGTGTCTTCCTCCTTCTTTTTCCCCCGCATTTGCAAATTCTGTTAGCATAGTTTGGGCATGTTTTTGTCCTTTGCACTGCAACTGATTGAATCCCGGTCCATTTACTTGTAGTCACTAAATTTCCCAAATTTCCCACTTTTGTTTTTTTTTCTCCTCCATTTCAAACTCCTTGGATGGAATCTCCATTGCAGAGTGATTGTAAGTCCTTCTTATTTGCTTTGGCCTTCAGCGGGGATTGATTTAGGCAGATTTTGCTGCATGTGCCTGCACTTGATCGCATATGGTTTTGGTGGCTTTGACTTTGAGGAAGATGTTTTGATTTTTTGTTTTTTTCCCAAAGTATCCATGGCATGTCCCTCATATCTTCCAATCCGACTTGTGTCTTCCTGTTTGACTTTTTCCCTCTCTTTTGCAGCATCTGTGAGCATAGTTTGGGCATGTTTTTGTCCTTTGCACTGCACCTGATTGAATCCCGGTCCATTTACTTGTAGTCACTAAATTTCCCAAATTTCCCACTTGTGTTTTTTTTCTCCTCCATTTCGAATTCCTTGGATGGAATCTCCATTGCAGAGTGTTTGTAAGTCCTTCTTATTTGCTTTGGCCTTCAGCGGGGATCGATTTAGGCAGATTTTGCTGAATGTGCCTGCACTTGATCGCATATGCATTTTATGGCTCTGACTTTGAGCACGATTTTTCTGATTTTTTCTTTTTTTCCCCAAATTAACCATGGCACCTCCATAATATATTCTCCTCCAAGTTGTGTCTTCCTGTTTGACTTTTTCCCTTGCTTTTGCAACATCTGTGAGCATAGTTTGGGCATGTTTTGGTCCTTTGCACTGCAGCTCAATTCCTCAAAAACGATTTTTTGGACACACAAAATCTCCCGATTTTCTGGTTTTTTTCAATTGCATTTCATTTGATCCTATCTCCTTTCCAGAGTCTTTCTTAGCCTTTCTTTTCGTGTTCGCAAGATTCCGTTTCCCTTCCCGAAAGGAAATGAAATTTCCTTTCGGGAAGGGAAACGGAATCTTGCGGTTTCAATGAGGACCAATAGAGGAATCTTTGGGGCATGTCCCTGCACTAGATGGCATGACATGCCTTTTCATGGCTTTGACTTTGAGCAAGATTTTTTGATTGTTTCTTTTTTTCCTCTGTATCCATGGCATGTCCCTCATATCTTCCCCTCCAAGTTTTGTATTCCTCCTTGACTATTTCCCCTGCTTTTGACACATTTGTGAGCATAGTTTGGGCATGTTTTTGTCCTTTGCACTGCACCTGAGAGAATGCCCGTCCATATTCTTGTAGTCACTAAATTTCCCAAATTTCCCACTTTTGTTTTTTTCCTCCTCAAATTGCAATTGCTTGAATGGAAACTCCATTCCAGAGTGTTTGTAAGTCCTTCTTATTTGCTTTGGCCTTCAGCGGGGATCGATTTAGGCAGATTTTGCTGCATGTGCCTGCCCTTGATCGCATATGGTTTACATGGCTTTGACTCTGGGCAAGATTTTTTTAATTTTCTTTTTTTTTCCCAAAATTATCCATGGCACCTCCATAATATATTCTCCTCCAAGTTGTGTCTTCCTCCTTCTTTTTCCCCCCGCATTTGCAAATTCTGTTAGCATAGTTTGGGCATGTTTTTGTGCTTTGCACTGCAACTGATTGAGTCCCGGTCCATTTACTTGTAGTCACTAAATTTCCCAAATTTCCCACTTTTGTTTTTTTTCTCCTCCATATCGAATTCCTTGGATGGAATCTCCATTGCAGAGTGTTTGTAAGTCCTTCTTATTTGCTTTGGCCTTCCGCGGGGATCGATTTAGGCAGATTTTGCTGCATGTGCCTGCACTTGATCGCATATGGTTTAGATGGCTTTGACTGTGGCCAAGATTTTTTTGATTTTCTTTTTTTTTCCCAAAAGTATCCATGGCACCTGCATAATATATTCTCCTCCAAGTTGTGTCTTCCTCCTTCTTTTTCCCCAGATTTTGCAACTTCTGTTAGCATAGTTTTTGCATGTTTTTTTTGTCCTTTGCACTGCACCTGATTGAATCCCGGTCCATTTTCTTGTAGTCACTAAATTTCCCAAATTTCCCACATTTGATTTTTTTCTCCTCCATTTGCAATTGTTTGAACGTAGTCTCTATTGCAGAGTGTTTGTAAGTCCTTCTTATTTGCTTTGGCCTTCAGCGGGGATCGATTTAGGCAGATTTTGCTGCATGTGCCTGCACTTGATCGCATATGCATTTTATGGCTCTAACTTTGAGCACGATTTTTCTGATTTTTTCTTTTTTTCCCAAAATTATCCATGGCACCTCCATAATATATTCTCCTCCAAGTTTTGTCGTCCTCCTTCATTTTCACTCCGCTTTTGCAACATCTGTGAGCATAGTTTGGCATGTTTTTGTCCTTTGCACTGCACCTCATAGAACCCCGCTCCATTTTCTTGTAGTCACTACATTTCCCAAATTTCCCACATTTGTTTTTTTTCTCCTCCATTTGGAATTCCTTGGATGGAATCTCCATTCCAGAGTGTTTGTAAGTCCTTCTTATTTGCTTTGGCCTTCAGCGGGGATTGATTTAGGCAGATTTTGCTGCATGTGCCTGCCCTTGATCGCATATGGTTTAGATGGCTTTGACTGTGGCCAAGATTTTTTTGATTTTCTTTTTTTTTCCCAAAAGTATCCATGGCACCTCCATAATATATTCTCCTCCAAGTTGTGTCTTCCTCCTTCTTTTTCCCCAGATTTTGCAACTTCTGTTAGCATAGTTTTTGCATGTTTTTTTTGTCCTTTGCACTGCACCTGATTGAATCCCGGTCCATTTTCTTGTAGTCACTAAATTTCCCAAATTTCCCACATTTGATTTTTTTCTCCTCCATTTGCAATTGTTTGAACATAGTCTCTATTGCAGAGTGTTTGTAAGTCCTTCCTATTTGCTTTGGCCTTCAGCGGGGATCGATTTAGTCAGATTTTGCTGAATGTGCCTGCACTTGATCGCATATGCATTTTATGGCTCTGACTTTGAGCACGATTTTTCTGATTTTTTCTTTTTTTCCCCAAATTAACCATGGCACCTCCATAATATATTCTCCTCCAAGTTTTGTCGACCTCCTTCATTTTCACTCCGTTTTTGCAACATCTGTGAGCATAGTTTGGGCATGTTTTTGTCCTTTGCACTGCACCTGATTGAATCCCGGTCCATTTTCTTGTAGTCACTAAATTTCCCAAATTTCCCACATTTGTTTATATTCTCGTCCTTTTGGAATTCCTTGGATGGAATCTCCATTGCAGAGTGTTTGTAAGTCCTTCTTATTTGCTTTGGCCTTCAGCGGGGATTGATTTAGGCAGATTTTGCTGCATGTGCCTGCCCTTGATCGCATATGGTTTACATGGCTTTGACTCTGGGCAAGATTTTTTTAATTTTCTTTTTTTTTCCCAAAATTATCCATGGCACCTCCATAATATATTCTCCTCCAAGTTGTGTCTTCCTCCTTCTTTTTCCCCCGCATTTGCAAATTCTGTTAGCATAGTTTTGGCATGTTTTTGTCCTTTGCACTGCACCTGATTGAATCCCGGTCCATTTACTTGTAGTCACTAAATTTCCCAAATTTCCCACTTTTGTTTTTTTTCTCCTCCATTTGGAATTCCTTGGATGGAATCTCCATTGCAGAGTGTTTGTAAGTCCTTCTTATTTGCTTTGGCCTTCAGCGGGGATCGATTTAGGCAGATTTTGCTGCATGTGCCTGCCCTTGATCGCATATGGTTTACATGGCTTTGACTGTGGGCAAGATGGTTTTGATTTTCTTTTTTTTCCCAAAATTATCCATGGCACCTGCATAATATATTCTCCTCCAAGTTGTGTCTTCCTCCTTCTTTTTCCCCCGCATTTGCAACTTCTGTTAGCATAGTTTTTGCATGTTTTTTTTGTCCTTTGCACTGCACCTGATTGAATCCCAGTCCATTTTCTTGTAGTCACTAAATTTCCCAAATTTCCCACTTTTGTTTTTTTTCCTCCATTTGGAATGCCTTGGATGGAATCTCCATTGCAGAGTGTTTGTAAGTCCTTCTTATTTGCTTTGGCCTTCAGCGGGGATCGATTTAGGCAGATTTTGCTGCATGTGCCTGCACTTGATCGCATATGCATTTTATGGCTCTGACTTTGAGCATGATTTTTCTGATTTTTTCTTTTTTTCCCCAAATTATACATGGCACCTCCAAAATATATTCTCCTCCAAGTTTTGTCGTCCTCCTTCATTTTCACTCCGCTTTTGCAACATCTGTGAGCATAGTTTGGGCATGCTTTTGTCCTTTGCACTGTACCTGAGAGAATCCCCGTCCATATTTTTGTAGTCACTAAATTTCCCAAATTTCCCACATTTGTTTTTATTCTCCTCCATTTTCAATTGTTTGAACGGAGGCTCCATTGCAGAATGTTTGTAAGTCCTTCTTATTTGCTTTGGCCTTCAGCGGGGATCGATTTCGGCAGATTTTGCTGCGTGTGCCTGCACTTGATTGCATATGGTTTTGATGGCTTTGACTATGACGAAGATATTTTGATTTTTTGTTTTTTTCTCAAAGTATCCATGGCATGTCCCTCATATCTTCCAATCTGACTTGTGTCTTCCTCCTTGACTATTTCCCCTGCTTTTGCAACATTTCTGAGCATAGTTTTGGCATGGTTTTGTCCTTTGCACTGCACCTGATTGAATCCCGGTCCATTTTCTTGTAGTCACTAAATTTCCCAAATTTCCCACATTTGTTTTTTTTCTCCTCCATTTGCAATTGTTTGAACGTAGTCTCTATTGCAGAGTGTTTCTAAGTCCTTCTTATTTGCTTTGGCCTTCAGCGGGGATCGATTTAGGCAGATTTTTCTGCATGTGCCTGCACTTGATCGCCTATGCTTTTCATGGCTCTGACTTTGAGAAGATTTTTCTGATGGTTTTTTTCCCAAAGTATCCATGGCATGTCCCTCATATCTTCCAATCCGACTTGTGTCTTCCTGTTTGACTTTTTCCCTCTCTTTTGCAACATGTGTGAGCATAGTTTTTGCATGTTTTTGTCCTTTGCACTGCACCTGATTGTATCCCGGTGCATTTTTTTGTAGTCACTAAATTTCCCAAATTTCCCACATTTGTTTTTTTTCTCCTCCGTTTCGAATTCCTTGGATGGAATCTCCATGGCAGAGTGTTTGTAAGTCCTTCTTATTTGCTTTGGCCTTCAGCGGGGATCGATCTAGGCAGATTTTGCTGCATGTGCCTGCACTTGATCGCATATGCTTCTTATGGCTCTGACTTTGAGCAAGATTTTACTGATTGATTTTTCCCAAAGTATCCATGGCATGTCCCTCATATCTTCCCATCCAACATGTGTCTTCCTGTTTGACTTTATCCCTTGCTTTTGCAACATCTGTGAGCATAGTTTGGGCATGTTTTGGTCCTTTGCACTGCAGCTCAATTCCTCAAAAACAATTTCTTGGACAAACAAAATCTCCCGATTTTCTGTTTTTTTCCAATTGCATTTCATTTGATCCTATCTCCTTTCCAGAGTGTTTCTAACCTTTCTTTTTGTGTTCGCAAAATTCCGTTTCCCTTCCCGAAAGGAAATGAAATTTCCTTTCGGGAAGGGAAACGGAATCTTGCGGTTTCAATGAGGACCAATAGAGGAATCTTTGGGGCATGTCCCTGCACTAGATGGCATGACATGCCTTTTCATGGCTTTGACTTTGAGCAAGATTTTTTGATTGTTTCTTTTTTTCCTCTGTATCCATGGCATGTCCCTCATATCTTCCCCTCCAAGTTTTGTATTCCTCCTTGACTATTTCCCCTGCTTTTGACACATTTGTGAGCATAGTTTGGGCATGTTTTTGTCCTTTGCACTGCACCTGAGAGAATGCCCGTCCATATTCTCGTAGTCACTAAATTTCCCAAATTTCCCACTTTTGTTTTTTTCCTCCTCAAATTGCAATTGCTTGAATGGAAACTCCATTCCAGAGTGTTTGTAAGTCCTTCTTATTTGCTTTGGCCTTCAGCGGGGATCGATTTAGGCAGGCTTTGCTGCATGTGCCTGCCCTTGATCGCATATGCTTAGATGGCTTTGACTTTGGGCAAGATTTTTTTAATTTTCTTTTTTTTCCCAAAATTATCCATGGCACCTCCATAATATATTCTCCTCCAAGTTGTGTCTTCCTCCTTCTTTTTCCCCCCGCATTTGCAACTTCTGTTAGTATAGTTTGGGCATGTTTTTGTGCTTTGCACTGCACCTGATTGAATCCCGCTCCATTTTCTTGTAGTCACTAAATTTCCCAAATTTCCCACATTTGTTTTTTTTCTCCTCCATTTGCAATTGTTTGAATGGAGTCTCTATTGCAGAGGGTTTGTAAGTCCTTCTTATTTGCTTTGGCCTCCAGCGGAGTTCGATTTAGGCAGATTTTGCTGCATGTGCCTGCACTTGATTGCATATGGTTTTGATGGCTTGTGACTTTGAGGAAGATGTTTTAATTTTTTGGTTTTTTCCCAAAGTATCCATGGCATGTCCCTCATATCTTCCCCTCCAAGTTGTGTCTTCCTCCTTGACTATTTCCCCTGCTTTTGCCACATTTCTGAGCATAGTTTTGGCATGTTTTTGTCCTTTGCACTGCACCCGATTGAATCCCGGTCCATTTTCTTGTAGTCACTAAATTTCCCAAATTTCCCACATTTGGATTTTTTTTCCTCCATTTGGAATTCCTTGGATGGAATCTCCATTGCAGAGTGTTTCTAAGTCCTTCTTATTTGCTTTGGCCTTCAGCAGGGATCGATTTAGGCAGATTTTTCTGCATGTGCCTGCCCTTGATCGCGTATGCTTTTCATGGCTCTGACTTTGAGAAGATTTTTCTGATGGTTTTTTTCCCAAAGTATCCATGGCATGTCCCTCATATCTTCCAATCCGACTTGTGTCTTCCTGTTTGACTTTTTCCCTCTCTTTTGCAACATCTGTGAGCATAGTTTGGGCATGTTTTTGTCGTTTGCACTGCACCTGATTGAATCCCGCTCCATTTTCTTGTAGTCACTAAATTTCCCAAATTTCCCACATTTGTTTTTTCTCTCCTCCATTTGCAATTGTTTGAACGGAGTCTCCCTTGCAGAGTGTTTGTAAGTCCTTCTTATTTGCTTTGGCCTTCAGCGGGGATAGATCTAGGCAGATTTTGCTGCATGTGCATGCACTTGATCGCATATGCTTTTTATGGCTCTGTCTTTGAGAAAGATTTTTCTGATGGTTTTTTTCCCAAAGTATCCATGGCATGTCCCTCATATCTTCCCATGCGACTTGTGTCTTCCTCCTTGACTTTTTCCCTTGCTTTTGAAACATCTGTGAGCATAGTTTGGGCATGTTTTGGTCCTTTCCACTGCAGCTTATTTCCTCACAAACGATTTTTTGGACACATCAAATCTCCTGATTTTCTGGTTTGTTTCAATTGCATTTCATTTGATCCTATCTCCTTTCCAGAGTGTTTTTTAGCCTTTCTTTATGTGTTCGCAAGATTCCGTTTGCCTTTCCAAAAGGAAATGAAATTTCCTTTCGGTAAGGGAAACGGAATCTTACGATTTCAATGAGGACCAATAGAGGAATCTTTGGGGCATGTCCCTGCACTAGATGGCATGACATGCCTTTTCATGGCTTTGACTTTGAGCAAGATTTCTTGATTGTTTCTTTTTTTCCTCTGTATCCATGGCATGTCCCTCATATCTTCCAATGCGACTTGTGTCTTCCTGTTTGACTTTTTCCCTCTCTTTTATAACATTTGTGAGCATAGTTTGGGCATGTTTTTGTCCTTTGCACTGCACCTGAGAGAATCCCCGTCCATATTCTTGTAGTCACTAAATTTCCCAAATTTCCCACTTTTGTTTTTTTTCTCCTCCAATTGCAATTGCTTGAATGGAAACTCCATTCCAGAGTATTTGTAAGTCCTTCTTATTTGCTTTGGCCTTCAGCGGGGATTGATTTAGGCAGATTTTGCTGCATGTGCCTGCCCTTGATTGCATATGGTTTACATGGCTTTGACTTTGAGCAAGATTTTTTTAATTTTCTTTTTTTTCCCAAAATTATCCATGGCACCTCCATAATATATTCTCCTCCAAGTTTTGTCGTCCTCCTTCAATTTCACCCCGCTTTTGCAACTTCTGTTAGCATAGTTTTGGCATGTTTTTGTTTTTGTCCTTTGCACTGCACCTGAGAGAATCCCCGTCCATATTCTCGTAGTCACTAAATTTCCCAAATTTCCCACTTTTGTTTTTTTTCTCCTCCATTTCGAATTCCTTGGATGGAATCTCCATTGCAGAGTGTTTGTAAGTCCTTCTTACTTGCTTTGGCCTTCAGCGGGGATTGATTTAGGCAGATTTTGCTGCATGTGCCTGCCCTTGATCGCATATGGTTTAGATGGCTTTGACTGTGGCCCAGATTTTTTTGATTTTCTTTTTTTTTCCCAAATTATCAGTGGCATGTCCCTCATATCTTCCCATCCAACTTGTGTCTTCCTGTTTTACGTTTCCCTTGCTTTTGCAACATCTGTGAGCATAGTTTGGGCATGTTTTGGTCCTTTGCACTGCAGCTCATTTCCTCAAAAACGATTTTTTGGAGCCACTAAATCTCCCCATTTTCTGTTTTTTTTCAATTGCATTTCATTTGATCCTATCTCCTTTCCAGGGTGTTTCTTAGCCTTTCTTTTCGTGTTCGCAAGATTCCATTTCCCTTCCCGTAAGGAAATTTAATTTCCTTTCGGGAAGGGAAACGGAATCTTGAGGTTTCAGTGGGGACCAATAGAGGAATCTTTGGGGCATGTCCCTTCACTAGATGGCATGACATGCCTTTTCATGGCTTTGACTTTGAGCAAGTGGCGTCCTGAGGGACACCACTTGTCAATGATCTCCATTCAGAAATTGAGTCATTGCCTTTTCTCCTCTGGACACAACCATCCCACCAATTCCTGATCCACGGAACCATCCACCCATCACATCCACATGTTACCACATTAAAGGGAAGGATGTTGCATGGGACCATGACCAAGGCCTTACAGACGTCCAGACACATGACCGCTGTAGCTGTTCTCTTGTTCACTGACACACCCATTTGGCAACAGCAGGTCACTGAGTTGGCCTTGTCCTTGGTGGAGCTTTCCTGGCTTTCCTGAACCACTCCTCAGTCCTCTGTGTGCCTCAACATAGATTCTAGGGGGATCTGTTCCATGATTCCCAGGCAGAGTAGAAACCCCAAAGGTGAGGATGATATTCTTTCAGCTAACAAATTCCAGCATCCTTCTTCCTACTGTTTTTAAAAATGGGTGCAATATTTCCATTTTTTCAGTCACCAGGTACTTCACCTGACTCCTTCCATGAGTTTGCAAGTATAATGGAGAGTAAGTATCTTCCACTTGACCTAGACCTTCTAAAATATTTTAAATACTCTGTAATCAGAGGGATGCACTGTTGTATTGACTTCTGCCCAAGGAAAGGGTACAGTCCTTGGGGCTCACTAGAAACCTCAACAAATTCCTGCAGGTGCCCTCTCATATTCTCATAAGGCAGATCATCAAGAAAAGAAGTTAAGGACTGATTTTTCTTAGAAATAAAAAACCAAAAGTAGAATTAATAACAAATGACTCTTGCAGAACCATTTTGCCAGTGTCCTAAATATTGAAACCAAGAACAGCCAAGATCCAAAATGCCATTTTTTACTAACTGCTTAGCCTTTTTAACAAGATTCAACACAATGAAATCAAACAAGGAAACAAGTGCAACACTTCAAATGTAAATGGATAAACAGCTTAAGGGACTTTGTTGTTACAATATCTTATTCTGGTATGAATACCATTGGCTATAGCAAAAGGAAAAGGAAAGATTAAAACATATATCATGGTGTTTGTACTTAGGCCAAGTGTTCATGAACCCCACTGTCTATCTACAGTAGCATTTGCTAAGGGTAAAAACAGAAAATAGTGCATCACTGATATTCACTCTCTTTGGGCAGTCATTAATTACAAGATTTCAAGTTGACATCACATTTGATAGGATGGATCTGGGTTACAATACCTTACAGAATTGTTTTTCTGAGCTATTTACAAAAGCAGTAGATTAATTTGTATAACAGTAAGAAAATACATTCATGAGACAGATTCAAAATAATTGTTTTCTACAAGGTTTCCAGAGTTGAGTTCCATAGCAAGGAGCTCTGCAGAGGCCATTCTCAGTAGGTGATTTTGTTTTAGTATTTACTAGTTAACAACCTGAATGAGGTGATGGAAAAAAACTGACAGGCAAAAATAAGTGGATGTTTGGATCTGCTATTGAAGGAGATCACTTTTTAATAAACAGCACCAGAGAGGTTATTAATCTAAAAATTTCAGACATACTTTTACTCTACACTAATCAATATTTTCATATTTTCAACAATAACATAAAAGAAGTATATATTCTGGCATGAGAATAACACACTGATAAAAAAAAACAACCTGATACAGAAGATGAAAAGGAATTACCTTCTTGTGGCTTTTTGCTGTGTATTGCAGTCAGAATGTTTAATTGAAGCTGAAACTTTTTGCTTAGCCAGGATTATTTCTTTAGCCTACAATAAAAATAGACAAAACATAATTCTCATAAAAGTTGACACTTTTGCTTACAAGCATTTAAATAATCTTTCAAAAAATAGAAAATTGTGTCTGCATAAATTTTCTCTTGTGACATTTACTCTTTCTGTTACATTTTACCACTCTTCACTCAGCATTAAACACAGACATAAGGCAAGTTAAACCAAATTATCTGAATGGAAATACAGTCAAACATTTATGTAATTATACATAAAAGAGTCTTTAAATATATACATCTACTCGTGTTTAAATATATACCATCTTGTTTAGCACCATGTTAATAATGCACATTACTGATTTCATTTTGGTTCTGGTGTCCCAGTACTTGTTCTGACATTTTTATTAAAAAATCAGCTGCAATCTGGACTTCTCCTCACTCAAATGACAAGTGACCACAAACTCCTTCAGCTCCTTTGCTAAAACAGAAAGTTAGGTTCAAAGTCCAGAGGAATTCCCCTTCTTAAAGAAAACACATCCACCATGATTTTTTGGAAAATGTGTTATTGACAAAAGGGTATCTCATTGTAAAAGGATCTCTTTCGCTTCATAACAACAGCATGGGAGAGGCATCCCTGAAACATCTGAAAGGAGGAAGAACAGGAACTACACCAAATAGTTCATGTTATTCACTGTTTCATAGTCCAACTGATTTGAGAGCAGTCTGTTCCAGAAGCCCTTCACTGTGAATTTAGTCTCCATTCTGAACCCCAAATTATATAAAGACAGTCTATAGCTTCAGTCATCTGTTTCTGGGAGTCTGTGAAGAGGCTGAATCCCTCTGGTTCTGTATATGCTTTGATGACAGAAAGAAAACCTTGTTTCTTTCTACCTTCTCGCTTTTCAAATATTCTTTATTTTAACAGAGATTCATTCTGCTGATCCCCTTGAGACTTGTGCTTCTTCCTTTGTCCTCAGAGCACACCATCAAGGATGGTGGAGAAACATGCTGATTCTGCACTCCTAAGAAAATACATCCCTGACAAGAACTGACTTTGGCACTTAGGGAAGGGTTAGGATTTGCCTACTTTGGCCTCAGTAGTAAGATAACAATGTGAAATTTGAAGCCTGTGGTATATAAAAAAATGGACTAAATTAATATAATGAAGCTTTCTGAAAGTTATTCTATGATACTAATATTTATGACACTAATACTATGATTTCTAATATTTACATTTTAGTGTACAGTTTTGGGCAGCACAATATAAAAAAGACATGAAGATATGAGAGAGCATCCAAAGGAGACCATGAGGATGGTGAAGGCTGTGGAGGAGAAGCTGTATGAGGAGTGGCTGAGGTCACTTGGTCTCTTTAGCCTGGAGGAGATGGAGGGGAAGCTTCACTGAGGTCTTCAGCATCCTCATGAGAGGAACAGGACAGGCAGGCACTGATCTCTTCTCTCAGGTGACCAGTGACAGGACCCAAGGGAATGCCTGGAGTTGTGCCAGAGGGGGTTAAGATTGGATATTAGGAAAAGGTTCTTTACCTAAAAGATGTTTGGGCACTGGAGCAGGCTCCCCAGGAGTGGTCACAGCACCACACCTGAAAGAGTTCAAGAGCTTTAACAATGCTCTCAGGCACATGGTGTGACTCTTGGGGTGTCCTGTGCAGGGCCAAGAGTTGGATTTGATGATCCTGATGGGTTCCATCCAACACAGCATATCCTATGATTCTATGATTAATTAGAAAACAGAAAATGCACCCCTTTTGAGATCACTATCAAAGGATTCTAGATAGAGATGTTTAAAAAAAAAACTCTGGAGTATATTTGAGAAAACAGAAGGAATATGCAAAAGCCATATTTTTATTCATAGTTTCAGTCCATCTTTTTTTTCCTACAATGGCTTTCTTATTCTACAATGGGAATTTGAGGAAACAGATTTTCCCTGAAACACATTTATGCTAAAGGATTATTAGATTTCTAGGGTTCCAGAGCTGTGTCTCTGTTTCTGCACCTGTGTGGGTGCAGCTGGTGAGAGAGAGACGGTGAATCTCGTTTCTTGAATCAGAAGGCTTGATTTATTAATATATGATATAATACATTATTACTATACTAATAGAATATAGAGAGAGGTTTGCAGAGCTGCTAGCTAAGCTAAGAAAAGATAGAAAAGAATCCACAACAAAGCTGTGGCCAAGGACTCAGTCCCCTGGCTTGCACTGGTGATTGGCCCTTAATTATAAACATAGAAAATGAGCCAATCAAGGTGTTCCTGTTGCATTCCCCAGCAGCTGATAATAATTGTTTACCTTCTCTTCAGGGGCCTCTGGCCTCCCGAAGACGCAGAAATCTGAAAGAAAGGATTTCTGTGGAGAAATGTCTGCGACATCTCACCTTTCTAAGTTGTATGAAAATAAAAGAAAAATGCTGATGTAGAATGAACAGGAAATTCCTTCACCTATAAAATACAGAATACTCACAAATCACTAAAACAATCCTACAATATAAGAAAATTGCAAGAAACAATGCAAAGAGAATTCAAGTCCATGCAGCTGAGTTTCAGGAACAGTCCAAGAGCCGAAGTTGTTTCCCTTGGAATACCTGAGAGTCCTTTTGGTCCTGAAACAGACTTCTGCAAAAGAGTTCCATCAATAGTTATCAAAAACCATTGACAGTCTTAATACAATTTTAAACAATTTGTACAATTTTGAAATGTCCTTTCTGCTGGCCTTTCATTGCTTCAGTGCTTCAGAGCTGCTGCCCAGTATTTTCAATCTTTTTTTTCTTTTTTATTTAATTTTTAATTTTTTTTTTTTTTTTTTTTTAATCGAAAAGCAAAAGAGCAGCAGCCGGGCAGAGCAGTGCCAGAGAAGGAAAAGCCCTGGGGGCCCTGGCCCATGCTGGACCAGGAACCCCAAAACTGGCTCACAAAGGAGGACCCGGACCGGTAGGACAAACCAGAATCCCCAAAAACACAAGGAGGCCAAGTGATGGCCCTGGCCCAGGAACCTCCTGAGCCCAGCATCCCAGGCCAAACTCATAAGGAAGGCTCTGCATATCCACAGGCCTGAACCCAGCTGCCAGCACAATGGCAGCACGGGTAGTGAGATGCTTCCTTTCCCCTAAACCACTGAGGCATGCCAGCAGCAGGGAAATAGAAGCCTTCCCCAGAAATCCCATCTGGGGTCTGGAGATGTTTGTTTCCCACAGCAAACCAGCTATGGTCTCCTCCAACTGTGCCCTCTCCCTCTGCAATGCATCGGCTTTGTCTCTCATCCGCCCCGTGGCATCATCCCCATCCCCTCCGGGCTGGGGATCAAAGGCAGAACTCTCTGGATGCACCAGCCCCCCCATGCCACTAGGGCACAAGAGAGGCGGCGGCCTCCATGGGACAATCCCCGAAAAACCACCCCCCAAACCGCCGAGAATGCTGATCTTAAAAACAGGCAGCTGGACTGCCGCAACAGTCAGCTGGCGGGCAGCCCCTGTTCCACGGAAGGAGAGACCCCCCAGCAGGGCGACTGCTGGGACGTCCGGTGGAAGCAGCGGGGAGGGAGCCGGAACTGGGGAGGGAACCGCGCTGAGAGTGGGATCCACCGCAGGCTGCTCCAAGGGTCCTGCAGGTTCAACGCGGTTTTCTGCCGCTGACTCCGGGGTCCGCTGCGGAGGAGGCGGGGACGCGCGGGAACACGCTGGTGCTGCGTCCCTTGGCTCTGAAAGCGGCGGCAGGCACGGCAGCAGCGGAGCTGGGAGAAGCGGTGGAGCGTCGCTGTTGCTTAGCAACAGGTCAATCGGCGAAAGTGCTGTCTCTTCTGCCCTCTCCGACAGAGGCTCTTGCGGGGGCAGGGAGGCCGGTGAAACCGCGGGCGGGACCTCCTGGAGAGGCGGAGATAGGATCTCCTGGAGTGACGGCTCTGGCAGGGCCGTGGAGGAAGCCTCAGAGACCGGTGCCGCCCCCATGTCTGAAGGCGGAGTCTGAGAGGCCGGCACTGGCTTGAGCGGCCGCTCCCATCCCCCCGGAGAGAGAGAAGGGGGGGAAGGAGGAGGCTCCATCTGAGCATGCTCCGGAGCAAGAGTAAAAAAAACTTCTTCGCGCCGCGAAGTTTCGCCCCCCCCCCCGCCGTGAAGCGGGGGGGGGGGAAAAAGCCCAAAGTCATCACCCACGGGGTCTTCTGCCAAGGGTGGTGGAAACGGAGCTTGGCCATAACAGTTAGAGATCCATGGAAAAAGAGCTGCTCTGCGTTTCAGAACTGGGAAAAGCTTTATAAATGCTGGGTAGATAGAAGGCAGGACACGTCCCTGGCTCCATACGAACTGGAGAATGGAGTCCATGCACTCCCAGACAAAAGCATCTAAAGCATACAGAATATCAGCAAAGAACCCAAAAAGCTTTGCCCATCGAAAGAATTCATAGATATCTGTTTCTGACAAAAAGCAACCATCTTCTCTGCACCAATATTTCCAGAGGGCAATAAGCTTTTCCTCTGAAGGGGAGAATTGAATCTCTTCTGGCAAGGCATGTGTTTGCCATACGAACAGCCACAAGCTACGAAGGGCTGGTTCATCAGGGATAGAAAAGTGAACAGTACCTTTTGAAAGAGTCCAGCTTGCTCTGGCCAGCCCCACAGGTCTGCTGCTCTTTTCCATCATCTTTCCTGATGGTTTTCCAGAAGAAAGGTTCTCTTTGTGGTCAGCCTTGGCTGTGAACTCTGTCCAAATCAGGATCTTCAGTTCTTCAGCTCCTGGCTTGAATCCACTTTTGTGGTCACTTCAAAGCAACCATCAAATGCCACACATACAGGATTTTTACCCAGTGCAGCAATTTTGCTCCTCTGGTCTTATCAGATTAATCTTTGCTCTGACACAAGGGGTCACCAGATGTTTCTGCACCCGTGTGGGTGCAGCTGGTGAGAGAGAGACGGTGAATCTCGTTTCTTGAATCAGAAGGCTTGATTTATTAATATATGATATAATACATTATTACTATACTAATAGAATATAGAGAGAGGTTTGCAGAGCTGCTAGCTAAGCTAAGAAAAGATAGAAAAGAATCCACAACAAAGCTGTGGCCAAGGACTCAGTCCCCTGGCTTGCACTGGTGATTGGCCCTTAATTATAAACATAGAAAATGAGCCAATCAAGGTGTTCCTGTTGCATTCCCCAGCAGCTGATAATAATTGTTTACCTTCTCTTCAGGGGCCTCTGGCCTCCCGAAGACGCAGAAATCTGAAAGAAAGGATTTCTGTGGAGAAATGTCTGCGACATGTCTCCACATGCCTTTGATGGTAATGAAATATTACCACATTTACCATACCTGGATAAGTAAGAATTATATGAAGTAATTCTATCAAATAGAACTGGCATGCATAATACACACTACTCCTATTTTTGGATTAATTAAGCAATCTAACTCTCATTGATCTTTAAATTTCTAATCTCTTTTGAAATCCCAGGCAATAAAAAGCTGTCAGCATTCATTTGAGGCTGGTAATGTAATAAAGAATTGATCAAAAGTCCAAATTTTACTCTCTGACTCACTAAACTAAGAAAAAGAAAGTTTTCAAACATGACAGAAGGTCTCAAAACCCTAAATAAAACCTGCTTGTTAATAACACTGGGGTTTGATGCTTTTGCTGAGGCAGCAATTAAAATGATATTGTAATCTACTGATGACATTTTATGAAAAAATTTATTTAATATGTCAATTTTAGTCAAATTCTATTAAAGAATCTTCCAGTTTTTTATTTGCCTGCATCATCGGCAAAGATGATGCTGCCAAAGCACAGAGGTTCAAAACTGGAAGAAGTCACAAATATTTTTCCCAGAACACAAGGCATGTACAATGTAGTCACTGTCCACACCTTACTCATGTAAAATCTCCTTACAAAGGATTATTGCAGTATAAACACTACACTTTAAAAGTGTCACTATATTATTTCACTGAACATTGTGTCCTTCAGTTTCTTTTGATGACCTTCCAAAAAATGTTGGTAAACACTGCCTTAGAAAGGCACCCATTCTGTGGTCATTTGTTGTGTAGCATGTAATATGGTTAAAAATATGTTCCCAGAAATGAATGTGAAAATTATTCCTTTCTTTTAGTTCATGTGGAATTTACTATGTCCAACATCTGTGATGTGACAAGTTCATCAGAGAGGCAAGGAAAGAAGTTTTGGGTTTGTTTTTAAAGACTAGGGAACTATAAACAGGCTGGAAGATGAATGGTGAAAGGTTTATTAACCTGATCAGAATATCAGTAAAACAAGTGAAAACCACTTAGAATTCAGATAGATTTCTATTGTGTTACTGAGAAGAGAGAGATATTTTTAGGACACTATTGCATGAAGCTTATTATAGGAGACTATTTTTAGATTAGTGGACATTTCACTTATGTAAGGAATGTGCTAGGCCATTTATCTAGCTGCCAAAAAAAATATTTTGATAACTGTTTTTTAGAAACAAAAAGGATAAAATACAGTGTAATATAGTCATTAAGCTTGTCTTGTCACTGATACAGCCTGAAAGAAATGGAATGTATTCTGGTCTTCCTATTAACTTTACTAAGAGGAATTCCCATTAAGTTGCTGATCTTGAACCAGTATTCTCAAGCATTGATAAAATCAGCCACAATATTCTGCAAGAAAAATATCTATTGGCCTTCCTGTTGTCAATCATTTTTCATTTACCTTTCTTCCTATATTACATCCCATTAATCATAATGATAAAATTTGTATGGCTTGAGATCATCTGAAGAGGAACTATGCCCCAAAAATTTCAAATGAGCACTCTATTTCAGTCCTAGAGAAAGAGAACAGATTCTGTGACTGTAAAAAGAGCAGTGAACAATAGATTAGTATCCTTTACATGCAATTGCAGTGAAGTAATGCAGATCCATCTTTGGTCAGTAAATCCATGAAGTTCACAGGACCACAGAATGCTGAAGATTGGCAAGGACCTGTGGAGATCATCTAATCCAAGCCCTCTGCTCAAGCCCCTTGAGCCAGTTGCCCAGGACCATGTCCAGATGGCTTTAGAACATCTCCAGGGATGGAGGATTCACAACCTCCCTGGGTGACCTGTGCAGACACCTGGTCACCCTCACAGTCAGAGTCTCCTGGTCTTCAGAGGGAACTCCTGCATTAGAGTCTGTGCCCACTGTCTCTGGGGCTGTCACTGGGCACCACTGAAAAGAGCCTGGCTCTGACTCTTTGCACCCTTCCTTTAGGGTATTTCTGTATATTGATGAGATCCCCTCGAGCCTTCTCTCCTCCAGGCTGGACAGTCCCAGCTCTCTCAGCCTTTCCTCACAGGAGAGGTGCCCCAGTTCCTTGATCATCCTTGTGGCCCTTTGCTGGATTCTCTCCAGCAGGTCCATGTCTCTCTTGCACTCCATGTGTCTCCCACCAATGCTGAACAAGGGGGAGGATGGCCCTCTCCACCTGCTGGCAATGCTCCTAAGCTGCTCAGGACACAGCTGGTGCTCTTTGACATGTTCAGCTATGTGGCAACCAAGACTCCCAGGTGCTTTTCTGAAAATCTGCTTCCCAGAATCCACTGACAACATGCAGCATTCCATTCATGCATCCCCAAGTTACTCAAGCAGTTTTAACCAAACCAAGTCCAAGCTGAGGACATCTACCCAGCTATTCCATAGTGCTTCTCTCTCCTCATGTTTTACAAATATCTGAGAATCACATATTCTGAGAGGAAGTATGCTCCAGAGCCTCAGGCTAGGCAAAATACGTAGGTGTAGCTAAAATATCAAGGTAGGTTAAATATAAAGTTAATAATGGAATAAAGGCAGTTCTCAATCACAGTATGAAGAGAGAATATTCATTTTGCTGATTTAGGTATGATTTTATGGGTAGGCACCAGAGTTAATAGATATCTAGAAACACTTGGAAATATTTACATTTTCTAAGGCATTGATCATCCACAAAGGGACTAGCAAGATGTATGAGTAATAAAAGCAGGGTATGGGACAGAAAACTGCAAAGACAAGTAACTATTAAACAAAAATAAATCATATACATTTGAAAATTACACTATTCAAAATGACAAGTGTCAAGGCCTCATTTTCAAACAAATTTATGGAAACATAAATTCTCATTTGAGTGAATTTTGAACATTCAGAAAACCTAAACCAAGTAAGTACAATTTTCAGTATTCTTACAGCTTTTGGCAAAAATGCATGTTTGATTCTAGAGTGACAGTTTGTGATTCCATGAGGGGCTGTCCTCATAGGGACAGACAGATGGTATGGGATTGGATTATAGAAGGGAACATAGAAGGCAATAGCCACAAAAGTTAGAGCTACTAGATGCATAGTGTTAGAATTAAATCAGAGCACAAAGAGAAAAAAAATAACCCCATATAGCAGGGGAAGCTATTTCAGCTAAATAGCTTCCTCCTTCAGAAAGAAATGCATTTGATATACTCTGGTGGACTCACACACATACCCTGCCCTTATACACCAGAGAAATTTCCTAAAGTCCAGAAGAGCTAGAGCACCAAGAGATTGTTTTTTTACTGTAACTATCCCTGGGCAGGATTACCATATTACAGAAGCCAGAAGTATAAGATGTCCTACAGAGGCCTTAAAAGCAACCCAATGCTCTCAAGGCAACAGCAGAAGATGCTGCAGTTGATTAACTTCTCCCTCAGCATCCAGAACCCCACCATACAATCCATTCTCATCTCTGGAACTCCACCTCCCCAGAACTTCCAGCTCCCTGTCTGCTCCAAGCAGTTTCAGTTGAAACACCATGCTGCCACAACCTTCCTGCTCTATGGTCACAGTAGTTTGTACAGCTGGTCAGGGGATCCTTTCCAGCCAGGCAGAGCATGAAGGGAAAATGATCTCTTCATTCATAAAGCAAGTCTTTTTCCAAACACATGAGAAATGACAGTAGTGCATCATCCCTTTATTTGGACAAATATGTAACCTTCATACATATGTGTGTCACACAAATTTTGATAAACTGATTTTTTCTTATTTCAAAAGTGGAAAAATGAAGTAGGTATGTGTTTATTTTCATTATTTAAAAAACTCTATCTTCTTAGACATTTGCATAATACTGCATGTTTTGCACAATCTCTTTTAGCACATAAAAAGCTGATCTTATTTAAAGTAAAGGAAATACGAATTTCTATTAATACTGATTTTCATTATGCTCCTTTAGAGGGATTTTAAATACTAAGGCTTGGCTCTGCAATTAAATTGTCTTTATGCAATGTTCCTTTTCTTGGGAAATATGCCCTGATGTGAAAGGCAAGACTGCATATCTTTATCAAGCCAGATGTTACCTGTAACTCAGAGACATTCCCAAAGTACTCACTACATTTAAGGACCTTTGTGTGATGTCTCCCATTTTACATACCTTTGGCATGGTGACAACTAAATGGCCAGTTGTTTGTGATCTTTTAGCACAGCTGCTGTCTGGCTTCACTTCCTCAGGGAGCACAAGCTGAAAAGGCTACCAAACAAAATGGAATTAAAGTATATAATGCTAAAATATTTTTTTTCTTTCTTTTATATGGACAAAACAAATACAAAGCCACCACTATCACATCCTTTGACTTTAAGGACACTGCAGGTGTAAATGCTTTCACTTTATGTATGGTATTACTAAACCTAATAAATTATGCTAAATACCTTTTGCTTACAAGTAGAGTCAGATGTATGTTCCTGAACTGCTGCCATTCCTGAAGTGGCATTTCTAAAGAAGGTTACAAATGATGCTAGACTTATATTAGCAATTAAATGAGAAAGATTATCCAGTCTATTTCAACACAAATCAATTCTCAAGTTTTGTTTATGCAGTTGGCTCAGTTAAAAATAGGGATTTTGGTTTACTGTGGAAGTACTTGGAATTTTTTTTTTCTAAAATGATGATAAAATTAAAACCACCAAGAAGAGAGAAAACTGGAATGACATTTTAAATGCCCTTCCAAAATATACATCCATTGGTTTCTGTCAGCTATAAATTCCAGATTGTGAAATTGCTAAGTTCTAGCCTAGGGCAACTAGGAAGCTCTCTTCTAAAGTGAATTATGGTACACTATGTGTGGGGAGAATAAGAAGAGAGGAGAGAAGGAAAGTGAAATTTTATTTCAGGCTTTGTACATCTTCTGGTTAGGACTTCCACAGTTTATGTGTGTTTCAAAATAATGCTGGTATTGAAAGAACATTCTCTCTGCATAGATGCAAATGATTGGTAACTTAGAGAAGTCAGATCCAGAGTCCACTGAATAACTATGGCAAACATTAACTCTTGATTTAAAAATGAATGTATAAGAAATCACAAACCTTTCCCTTCACCAGTACTCGTACGTAAGTTGGTTGCACATCAACATCAAGTAAAGAAGTGTCCAAATGTCTTCAGAATGAAATAGAAATAAATGAATCAATCTACAATAGACCACATAGCTCTTTCAAAATGTCACAGTTTCTAAAGCACAAGCTTAAATTTCAGTTATTAAATTCTCCAAAATACTATTAGGATTTAAAGTTCTGGGGGAAAACACCCCATGATCTTCTTGTGAATGTCACTTACAATAATGTCTAAATTCTATCAAGTCCATGACATCAGCTATTGTATAACTAAAAGAATTCAAAATCCTTGAAGAAAACAAAAATGTCTTTCATCTCTTAGTATAGTGTTCTACATTAATATGAAATTAATCTACATGATATTTAAAATTGTGAAAATAATTTGCTACTTTTCCTTCTGAAGGTTTTACTACTAAAATTATAACAGATTCCCCAAAAATTTCTCCTTTTTTGTACAGAACTTGCTGGAAAACAATGAACAGATATACTTTCTACTCCCAGAAAACACAGTAATTTTAAATCTTTCAAACAAAATTTGTGGCCTGTAAAAGCTCCAGTTTTATATCTGCTCTTCCCTATGTGACACCTGATGTGACTCATGGGAATGCACAAGCATGTATTTCCCATTTCTTTTCTTTTACAACATTACTTAACAGGTGAATTTTTCAAATGTTTTAGTCTGCATTTCTTACAGGTGAGCACAGATTATTAAAATCTGGACTACCCAGGGTCCCAAAGTGTTCAAGAAATGACTGTACATGGCACTTAGTGCTGTGGGGTAGTTGGCTAAGTCATGATGAGTCAAAGGCTGGACTTAATGACTTTGAAGGTGTTTTCCAACCTAAATGATTCTGTGATTCTGTAGTACATCCAGCAGTTTATTGAACCTGAACAGATTTTCTGAGGTTCCAGAAAAAGATCTGTATCTTGTAAGTCAGAAACATAGAGCAAACCTCTTTTGAGGGAAATTAATGACTTTCAAGGGAAGCACACCTGGCATGAATAATGTTTTTGGGCTATAAAACTAGTACAAGTTTTATGTAACTAGTTTCTATTATGGACAGATAAACTTTTGGGTTTCCAGCCCCTTCCTGAAGAATGGAAAAGGTCATTGAAATGCTTAGCAGTGTATGTACTACCTCCTTGTCAGATTTTGCCTGACTCAACCAAATTTCTTCCAAGCAATGCTCTAGTACATTTCAAGAATAGGCATGAGCCATGGACTCTTCTCACTAATCAAGGAAAATAAGGCAAGTCTACCCTACTCAGTCTGTCTCAGGGAGAAGAAGAATTTAACTAGAAGCACATGAACAGTAATGAAGCACTTCTAGGGCCAAAGCATGAGCAAAAACCCCACTCCCTAGAGCCCTTATCTGCAAAGGAAGAATGGAAAAGATTTTACATATGTATAAGAGAACAGGTGTGGAAGACACCTGCCTGTGGGCTGCAGAAAAACATCTGCTCCCAAAAGGATTATTAGACACAGCGTCCATTCAGGATTAACAGAACAGTCTGAAGGGCCTTTGGCTTATTCAGCTTTACTTCCTTCCAGGTTTTGAGATTGGTTCCACTATCCACTACATTATTTGTTTTCTTCTTGAAAAGTCCCCATTACAGAGAGCAGTATAATTGAAAAACTGTTTATTACATCTTATGAGTGGCAAAAATTATTGCGAAAAAAGATCTGACCTGTAAACAGCAAGATCCAAGATGATCTGGTTGTTTTCTTCATCATCTTTCAGAGAGAAATGAAGCCTAAAGACAATGACAAGAAACAGCTCCAGGATAAATACTGCTGGAGTGAATAAGCAAACATTACAGCATAGTTCAAATGTCAGCAATTTTAGATGAATACAAACACCATTTAGACAATATGTCATGTGATAATTTAGAAACAGTTGCCATTTGCTCCAGTACTGGCATTTGAGCCAAGGTCATTCTGATATTTATTTTCTGTTCTCCCTACTCAAACCACAAGAAAGAGAAAAAAATCCTCTGCTGAAGGTCGGTTAAAATTAAGCTTATTTTGACAATGCAGAACGAGAGACATCTGCTGGTGAAACCTGTCTGCTCTATTACATCTTCACAGAAAAAACCAGTTCCAAAATGCATGAAAAACACAGATCTTTGTAATTCTAACCTTATTGTATGTTCAAAAGACATCCACTTTTTTCATAGTAATTAATTTGTCCCAAGTATAAAAATCTGTGTATTTCCAGAGTAAAACATGATCTGCATAATATCCTTGATTCTATAAGCTTTATATTTGCTGAAAATGAGCCTGTAGATTGTATTAGCTGTATTTTTGTGATTTGTTGGCTGTGTTCTTAAAATTGGGAATGAATCTTATAAGTTATAAATTGATGCCATCTATTATTACAACTGTAAGGAGATCTAGTCTAGACTTACAAGTTCTGCTCATATGCTCAAATATTTCCCATGCATGAAAGCAGAGGGAAAAAAGAATGAAATTACCTACAAAAGAGAAGCTTTTGATAAATTAGTTATTAGTATTATATGAAGGGATTTTGCTTTATATAATTTATCTGGGCTATTTCAGTGACATTAAAAGACTTAGATAAGATGGGTTCAGGTAATGGAAAGATGCCCAAATGTTAACAGATTAGATGATAAATTTTTTCGGCAATAAAAATATTTGCCAGATATGCTTTTCACTCTTTACTCTCCTATATTCTGGCACAGTCCATTTGCAAGAAAGTTTACAGGTTGTAGTTTACAAGTATTTTTTATTGGAAAAGTGCAAAGAATACAAAACAGTTTTATTTCCTGTCTTACTGCATCAATGATTTTGAGAATCCACTAAAACCTGAAGGGTGAACAAGAGGACAGAATTATAAAATTTTCCAGGAAGAATCTTAATTAGAACTGAAGTACAGAAACAGTCTGTCCTCAGCAGCAAGCAGCCATTCCTCTTGCTAACTTTCCAAAAGAACATCAGAGACGTTTGGACATTTTTATGGACATAAGACTTCCACATTGAAGCAAAAACTTTGGAGAACACCATCTGCTTACTTGTATCTCTTTCTTTATGTCTCTCCAATACACTGCCAGATTGCACTGAACAGCTGTGACATTCTTGTTGAAGTCAAGACAAAAAATGTCATTGGTCTGGCTTTACGTGGGCACATCCACAGACTAAATTCAGAAAACTCGGGTGAAACAAACAGGGATGCTACTAACAGTGAACTCTGTTTCTTCTAAAAAAGACAGCCAGAGATTTGGTCTAAATGTCCCTGCTTTTCAGAGGCACAAGCAACTTCTATTAAAACAAGATTTAAATTATTTTAGGCTTGTCTTTTTGGATTAGAAAATGATACAAATATTTTTTTTTAGTCAATACATTTTTACTGGAAAAAGTACATCAATACAATGGAAAGTATCTCCTGGTATAGACAGACTAAACATGGCTCTACATGACACTAAACTCTTGCACTGCCTTTAATTCTCTCTGTTCTACTGAAAAATGTGAAAATGTGCACTGCATATAATTTCTTGAATTTGCAAGGATTTCTGAATTTCCAAGATTTAGAAAGCAGTATTCATGCTAATGATAAGCATGTTCATAAATTTGGTTTTGCAGAGGTCAGTGGCCGCTTTCTCATCCCACTCTGCTGCAGGAGACCCTATGGGAAGCTGTTTATAAAGAAAAAATATTTGCACTCAGTCCCCTGCTTTCCCTTAGAAAATGAAGGTTTGGTTCAAGTAAAATCAATGGCTGATATCCCTGGAAACTCATTCCAAAACACCTGAAAATCCAAGTGCCTTTGTCAATGGTAAAACACAAGACACTCCTCTGTATCTCCATCCTCTGTTGCTGGAGACCTCACTCAGGGCCACAGGGCCCTTTGCCAGAAGCTGATTATCCTTACACCTGCCATCAGAGGACAGGATGATTTTGTCCAGAAATATTACTGGGATGTATGTTTTCACATTTAAAGTGACTTGTCATACACATTTATTGTCAACAGTTAAACTTTTTACACTATTAGCAAGATGCTACAAGAAAGAGCCTTACTATAGAACAGAAAAGACTAAAATATCTTATATATTTTACAGAAAACAAGTTCATCTTTAAACAGAAAGTTGTTAAATTAAACAATCCTCAACACTTAACGCAATGACAACTGATTCTTCTTCCAGCATCAGAATATAAATTCAGAATCCACTTTTCCCCAAGGAATATAATACTGCAACAAGAATTTCTCAGCCCTCTTATTTTTGGATTGTCACATATATTGAAATAGCTGCCCAAAACAACTACAGAGAGATTAGACTGCTTAACCTCTTAACCTTACATACTTAGGCACATTCACATTCAGAACTTTTCCTTCTGCAGTGACCAATGTCCAAGCAGTCTTCTCTCTCTTTTTTGATTCCCTTAACAAGCAGAAAGAAAAATTGTTTATGGTTAATCATTAAAAAGTTGCATTATTATGTAAAGTAGCAAAAATAAAGAAGAGGATGGCAAGACATAAGAATTAGCTTGTATTTGATTTAAGGCTACAATTTAGATCAGAACAAAACAGATTGCATGATGAATCCAATTGCACATTAAGAACATCATCTAAAGATGAGCAAATAATTTATAATGTCACAACTTACATGGACAGTGACTTCTTCTGCATATCACTATGTCCTTATCAAACAGAAATATATCAAATTATCTGGTATACCACAAGAAAACCATGGATGGCTTAAATGTATGAAATGGGACATTTTCCTAGTTAGGAATGGTCAAACTCATCATGAGGTGTTGCCACTGATAACTGGTTTGATGTATGGGCAAGCAATTCTAAAGAGTTTTATTCATGCTCACTTGATTACTCCCACTGAAAAAATGCCTGGCCTGCCTTCAAACAGCATCTGTCCCTCAATCACTAATTTTGCTCTAGCAAAAGGAATTTTAATGGTCAAAAGATTAAAAGCAGCATCCAATAGGATACAGTAGGACCAAAGGGCAGACATATAGATTATTTGTTTATGCATATATTACATTTTTGGTTGTGTTCTTCTTTCAAAAAATGCAATACATATTCCTGATTTACTGATGATGTACTGATTGGTTATTTTAATATTCACTATCCATTTCCAGCTATGAGCAATTAAACGAAACTGACTTTCATTTAGTACAATAAACCAGCTATGATAAATTTATCTGCCCAAAGTAGATCACAGTAAGAATATTAAGACTTGTAATAGTGGTATTAATATATTGATACTTGTAATACTGGTATTTTCCTGTGTAAATGTTTAAATTATGAGCATGGGAAGGAAGAGCAAGGAACCTTAGTAACATGAAAAAGAAAATTCTGCTCACACCTAAGTAAAAATATGGAGTTTTCTTTAAAAATATAGCACTGTCACATTGCATTAATCCACTCTTCAGCTGGTCAATATAGTGGGTATGACCACATTAGTCACCATATTAAAAGGGAAAACATTTCTCAAAAAAAGCCCAACAACAATGCATTGCTTCTTTTCTGTTCCTGAACCTATTTCTTATGATAAATTCAAGATTAAGAGCATGTTAAAGGTAAATCACTAATGATAGATATAAAATATTATAGATTTAGAACACCTTGGGGAAAAAAAACCCATAAAAATAGATTTGGTCTATAAATACAAGGGATTTGAAAAAGAAATAAGAACACTTAAATGGACCTACTGGAACAACTACATAAAACCAATTTCTGTTTAAGAAAGACAATTATCCAAGTGTTAAACACTATTCTATAACATAAATCAGCTTTTGTGTGGGATTTGTGGGCTGCCAGTCTCCACACCTGAATTCCTAGATTTGACACGTAAAAGCAAAGTGAATGAACCACCACTGTTCAAAGGATGTTCTCAGAAACACCTCACAAATTACATCCTACCACCTGTTAGCTCTTACCAATCTGTTCCCAGATGAAATTGTCTATTCATGTGAACCATTTTACGGCGATGCTGTGAAACTTTCTCAACACCAAATCAAATTACCCATAAAACGATTTTTTAACTCTTTCAAATGCATTGGGAATTCAGAAAAATTCAGAAATTAATTATTATATCTTTATTATAATATTATATCTTTATTATACTGTTTGGACTGTCCTTGAATTTTTAGAGGGAAGCATTTGGAACACATTTGCTTTTGACTAGAGCAAGGCATTTCCAAACACAGCAAAACTCAAACTGGTTAGAAACTGAGTTTCACAGAAGTTCTTCCAGGAAAGTGCTAGAACTTGAATTAATAATAACAACAAGTTATGCCCATTTCCAGATTTCCTGGAGAATTCCCTAGGACTGACTTTTTCAATACTTAGCCTTGACAAAAATTTTAAAAAGCAAGTCCTTAAAAAGAACAGCTAAAAAAATCTCCAGCACAAAGTATGTTATATAAGTAGAAGAGAGAGAGAACAAAAAAAAGAAAAAGACACTGTAAACAACAAGACACTGTTTACAATGTCTGTGGAACTGATAAGCCAGAAGCAATAAAATACTGGGGGTTTTGCTAGTATCTGCATATATTTTGCATGTTCAGCAAAACAAGGAACAAATTTATGAAATTTTAAAGGCTTTTCAGGGACCAGACTTCAGATTCACCATGTCAAATAGCACAGATAAAAGAATCTTACGACTTGTGACAAATATCTTTGATAAAGTATGAGAAAAAATTTATCAGTTACATAGAAAAAGTGCCTGAAATGCCACTTGGGCAACAAACTTGTAGCATGGGCTGCATTACATAATGCAATCTGCAGTATGGATAAATGTTTTTAGCAGGAAGTTAAATGTTGAACGACACAAAACAGTTAGCTGACAGAAAAGTGGAACTTCTAAACTGCAGAAAAATAAGTTGAAAAAAAACTGTATTTAAAAACTCTGAGGAAAAATAAAATAAGGAGTACAAAATGAAGTTTAGAAAATAAAACAAAATCAACAATCTGAATATTTAGTTTAGACTGTATAAGCCTATTTTAACAATCAACAGGCATTTAAGTTGTCAGTTCTCAGTAATATTTAATGTCAGGCAATCATCTGCCTTCTCTCTGCAGATCTGAAAATTTCTCCGCCAATTCATCAAGATATTAAAACAAAGAAGTACCTTGCATTGTCTTTAGCTCTCCGTTTTTCTTCCATGTACCTGTGAGTTTCTAATCTAGATTCTGGAGTGTATGGTGTAGGCTCCTCCCAAAATTTTCTGTCTTCATCATCATCATCATTTTCAACAGTTCTGCATCTTTCTTGCTCTCCATCTGCTTCTGCCCGATTGGGTTTTTCCTGTGGGGAGTCTGGGCTACACAAGATCACTGAAATATTACCCCAATGAAGTGAAGGAAAAGTAACTTGGTAATAAATTACTGCAATAATATTTTTTAACCCAATAATAACTGTACAATTCCTATCAAGATTGGTATCTTATATATTTGGAGAACATTCTCTGCTCTGCTTCTTTTGTCAACCAACAAAGCACATTTTGACATAATGTTTTTTATTTACCTGACTATGAAGTGATAGTACAGCTGTACCTAATCCCCTGAAAACCCTGAGAGATAGTTCAACAGATTTAATTTCAGAAAAGAATTTTCAGATACCCTCACAACTTTCAGGTGAGAAAAAACCTTCATTCCATGTGTTGTTTAAGAATTCCCACCATTAGATTAGAAATTTATATGGTAGCAATGAGCATCTCCTCAAATGCAATCTTAACCCCTGAATAATTTTTTCTCCCTAGCTGTAAGCTTCTATAAATCTCTATCAATAGAGAGAGACAACTAAATTTATGATACAGGTGTGATCTACGAGGACAAATTTCTGCAGGCAGCTTCATGGAACAGTTTCTACGGGATTAAAAATAAAATGGGCAGCAAGTGCAATAGAAGATGACACCAGACAAAAATCCTGCTGCTGCCTAGGTAATGTCAGTGACATGAAATGGCAGAAATGGGAAAACCAACACCAAAGGCCTGCAATATTCCATTTCAGCCCTCAGATGCTGAAGATGATGCTAAGGCAAAAGCAATTATAGATGAACAGCTGCTTTCCCTGGAACCCCTGCTTTACCTTAAACAACAATTTCCAGCTGTTCTCCTGAAAGAAACTATTAATTACACTACTTTGGCACCCAGACAACTTAGGTTGGAGTTTTGGGAGAAAAAATTCTATTGAACTGTGTCTGCAGCTCAATAATAAATTATGTTTGTAACTAATTATTTTTTTCATTAGAGGTAACATGCATGAGGAGAAATAACTCTGCTTGAATCAACAATAACGATGAACAAAAATATTTAAGTGGAATTATATAAATTCTTTAATGGAAAAAGCCAAACTTGTGAATAAATAAAGAATAATGTTTACTCACAAACTGTGGTTGTTCACTGTTACCTGTCACATCCAAGCTTACAGTCCATCTGTTTCTGTTTCTCATCCTTTTTTTCTTGCATCATTCTTTGAGCCTCTTCCTTTTCTCTGGCCCTTTTGAGAAGGTAAGCTGCTTCCTGTTCTCTGATTTTCCACTGCACTTCTGGATAGTCTTGAAGAGCTTTAATCCTCTCTGAACGTTCTATTTCTTTACTATCCAAATACTTCCCAAAGGAGAAAAAGTCAATATAAATATGTGAGAAAGTATAAATATATTCAAATCAATAAATCTATTCAATTGTAGTTTAATTTGGATAATTAAGTTCCGTCTATAATTAGAAATGCATCTTTCACATATCAAAAGCACTATGTGATTATACTTTATTACAAAGAATTAACAATTACTTTCTATTCAGATCTGAAAATGGTTTTGTGTTTCTAAGATCTGCTTTTAGCATTTTCCAGGAATTTTAATTAGTCTTACTAGACTATACAGTAGAGACTCCCTTCAGCCATTTCTGGTCTTTGTCTGATTTTGATTCAACCCAAAATGATTTCTTTTGATGTCTAAGCTTGCTGCCAACTGACAAAGTTGAATCTACTCTTAATAAGTTAAGCAGTGCCTGTGGTTCTCCGAGGAAAATTGTGAGAACATCTTTCAGGCCTGAGACTGCTTCATTGGCAGGAAATCCTTACATCAGCTCAGTCACAGCATAAAACCACAATCTCGGTGTCTAATTCCAGCCAATGCCATGTAGTGCAGTTTTACACCAATTTGTATTTTTTTCTGTCTCACACTCAGATTTAGTACATATTGCTGAAATGGTACCAACAACCCACTAACTCTCTGCAATCATGCTGATAATTTAAAAATACATTGTATATAACAACCATGAGGAAAAACTGCCAGAACTGTAAAACACATTTATTTGAAAAAAAAAAAAACCTGAAAAACTTTTTAAGAATCTCCAATAAAGATGACAGAAAAGTTAATGAATAATTGTGGTTCCATCAGAATGGAACCAATTATTATTATATTATTTATTGTAGTCATTTCTTCTTTGGAATAGAATTAATTTCCTGTGAACATTAAGAAAAAGTCTATTAGCTTTCCAAGTACAGGGTTTTTTTTGTTTAGGCCAAGTATGTTCAGTCAACATCACTCATGTTTTATTTGGATTTAAGTTTTAAAATCTTACTTTTAATTGCTGAAGAGTTGCCACTACAAATTGTCTATAACCTTCAAATTCAGTACATGGGTTACCCATTAGAAACAACTCCTTCAGATGAATATTGCATTTTAGGGATTCAATGCTGGAGAGTTCACCAATGAAATTTGCTGTCAGGTCAAGTTTCTTCAATTCTTCACAGCCTGTTTGAAAGAAGCCTTAATTCAATTTGTCCATAACATAACTGTACACATGATATACATACACACACGTGGACACAGCTGGATATAAAACTGTCTCCATTTGTGTTCTGTAAACTGATTTCATTCTATCAGAACTCATCTTTTCCAAGACTCTTTCTGAGTGAGAGTGACTCACAGCTAAAGTATATGAGCTTACAATATTTACAGGAATAAAACAAACTCAATAAAATACAAAATACCATAACATTATTGGCTTTATCAGTATCAAAACTTTGTGGACATTCATGGATGAGCTACTAAATATTTAATTTTCAGATAAGCTGGATTTCCTTTTTAAGAGTCTGATTGCCATGATACCCCTTCTCAGCTAAGTCTCAATCATATGGCTAAAATCCAATCCAATTGCTTAAAGACAGCAGAATCAATTATGAGTTTCAGTTCTGAGTATGGTTAATCTCTGGTAATATTATTCAATTACAAAGATAAAACTTCCCAAAAACTCACTGCAAGTTATATTTTCCACTCTGTGGACTCAGCTGTCATTGTAAACACTTTATCATTGGTTAAATTGCAAAAACTGGTGAGAAAGTGTTTGTACTAAAACAATTCATTACAAACAGAAACTATAAATTAGATAACAAGATGCTCTGGAAAATCTGATTTTTAAATTTATTAGCCTTTCCTGTTATCATAATGTGTCCATGAATCATAAACGTGACTCTAAGAGTAAAAACTTTAGCTGAGAGTAAGCTCAACTTTGATTCACATCACTGTAATCACTTTCCTTTCCTGGTCTATCTGCTAAGTTTTATGCACAGTTGGGCTGTACGAGAGTAAACAACATGGAACAATTTATTAGGGGATTTAAAGAACCCAAATTTATGCAAGGGCCAATCCCAAAGGTTGTAACTCCTAAGTAAATGACAAATCACAGTAATAAATAATACAGCCTGATAGCTGAGCTTAAAATTTAGTGGCACGTAAAGAAATGCAACTTTCTCAGCAAATTCCCAAATATGTACTACACTACCTACTTCTTCACTATTTTCAAATTTGTGTTTAGTCTATTCGCTTGTTTCTTATTTAAGCCATCCCCTTGAATCAGCTTGCAGACTTAAAAACAAAGTAAACCAACCAAGTACCCAACTAAACCAACAAAAGAAAAAACAAACCAAAACCAAAACACACACACATACAAATAACCAACCAACCAGTTTGTTTGTTTTGGTTTTTTTCAACTGTTCCTTTGTCAAGGTGGATATATTAAAGATTCAGCAACTGGCCTAATCAGAACTGAGAAACAGAAAACAATCAAGCCATAAATTATTCAAGTAATATGGAATGTGTTTATGGGTTGCTCCAAGTCTTAGATTTTAATCTTGGAAAGTGCCATATTTTGCACATGAAATGTGCAAAAGTGACAGGATAAAGGATTAAACAGAGATAAAACTGACAGGATTTCAAGCAATGAAAGAGAAAAAAATCCTGTAAAAACCTCTTTTAGAAAAACTCAGAACCTCAATGCAACCTGTGCTGAGCACAGAACCTTCTTGTGTGTGACATTTGATTCCTGAAGATGAAACGTGACCCAGAGACATTTAGGAAAGTTCAAAGAGAAAAATTCAGCAGTAGGAAATGCTTGCTCTAAAGAAGAACTTACTGAAACCCTGCACCCAAGGATCCTCTACACATCCACAAAATACCCCCACAGGTGGGCACACTTAATGGCTTCCACCCTCTTTTACACCAAGTCACAAATTCATTGTTTTAATATGAAAAGGCAAAATGGCTTTTTTTCAAAATCTGACCTTCCAGATTTTCAATTCTTTCAATGTTGTTCAAAGCTACATTCAAATATTCCAGCTTCTTTAGTTTGCTCACATTTTCTGTAACAAAACATAGATGATTATTTCAGTTTTCAGCACTGGAAAGTATGATGATTTCACCTGCTTACCTTAAAGCAACAGTGAAGCAGAAAAACAGCAAAGGACAAATCAGAATATGTACCACATTACTGGACATTACTATTTTAATGTTAATAAAAAGACAAAACAAAAAAGTTTTCTGAAAAAAACAAAATAAAAAGGCAAAAAAGAAACAAGGAAAGTAATAAACACATTTTTACCACAAATCCATAAAACACACATATCTAATTCAAGAGGAATGGCTGAAAAAGCATAGTGATACATTCCATCTTGGGAAATTTGAGATATCTACAAATTCAGTGACATGAATCCTACCACAGTTTACTAAGAACTTAGAGAAGTATTTTCTACCTATCTCACAAACGAACAATGACATCAATTTCTCAGCAAGAACTTGTGCAGCTTAGTTTGGATGTTTGTTTTTGCAATATTTCTGTAATGAAATGAACATTTCTGTATCTCTGTAAGATGTGAGAGCTGTGTGGAAGGCAGTGGCACCACTCAAACTCACAGGAGATGCCTGAGAAGCCCCTGCCTGCTCATGAGGCAAGGCTGATCTTGAGAGCTGCATCAAGGGTTGCTTTAAGAAGAGAAAAGACACAGCCCAACAGAGCCAATATAAACCATTTCTCTGTGATATTCAGAAGAGTGCTTGGAACTGTCCTCTGAAAGGAGTTGCTGGTATCCAGTGGGAAGAAAAACTCTTCAGCTTCAATACTTTGCAACACAGCCCCTGTTGACAATTATTTTGGTCACCACTATAGTGTGGGGAGGGCTTGGTGCGGCTTGTTTTGGTTGTTTTTTGATTTGGGGTTGTTTTTTATTTTGCATTTGTTATTAAAGTATTACCTCAGAAAGCTGTCATGTTATACGAGAATATGTGAATCAGCAAGTTGCATACTCTTTCAACTCCTACAGTTAGATTATGGTAACAAAAAAACTTCTAGTCTCAAAAATGAAACTGCTGAAAAAATTTTGTGTTCAAAAAGGAACAGTCTGAATGTGGTATCCTGTGCTAACCTGAAGGAGGCCTGAGTGTTGACAGAAAAACCACAACATTACATCTTGTGCCTTATTAAGAACTCATTAACAGAGAGAAGACAAACTTATTTTAGTCCTTCTTTTGATGGGGCAAAGAAGCACAAAGCAGTTTTAAAAACTGGTTTTCTCTGGGAAAAGATTCCTCCACTTTAGAAAATTCTAAATCTCTCACTTTAGAGATGGAATTTCCTGATGAGTCCCTTGAGAAAACTTAAAGGATTTGCCTACAATTTCTGAGCACAGAACTTCCTCCTAAAACCTTAGGATTTTTGTTTTCCTCTTGAGGAACTTCTAAGAGATATTCTAACATATTTCTGACCACTTCCAACTTTTCATTGTTCATCTAGACAATATGTGTAGAATCTAAGCTTTTCCAGCCCAAGGCTTGATGCCACATCTTCCAATATGGAAAAAAACCAAGGTATGAAATTATATCTTGTTCTGTGGTGCAGGAAGACCATTAAGGCTTTGTTGCAGAAAGTTTGGTTCAAGCACACAAGGAAGTATTTTATCTGAATAAAAATTATTTCAATGTTAACAAAAAATATGATTTGCATGAAAATGAAATTTTGAAAAGAGCCTGAAAGAGCTAATTCTGTGGTATCACAGCCCATGGTATATGGTAAACTCTTTGACTCTCTGCCACAAGATGGGATATTTAAACTATATCCTGACTTTTGAAATTTAAATCCATGAAAGGTGTTTCATACTCATATTCTAGTGACTTGTATCTCAGTAGTGTATTTTTAATTTTAAATTTCCCTTAAAAATTTCTGACCTTCTTATAAATTCAACAAAGAAACCAGGAAAGGAACTCTTGATAGGAGCACATTCCCTTAAGTATAGCAGGATTTTTTTTTTTTTCTGATTTCAAAATTATGCATGTGAATACATTTTAAAAGAACCATACTGACAACAGACTTACCAATTTTTGGAATTAGGTTATTTTGAAGATAGAGAATTTTTAAATCTCGACACCATTTGTCAAGATGCTCTAGCTTTTCTATTTCCTGCTGATGCAAAGAGATTTCTTCCAGTGAAAAAATTTCACAGTTGTTATGCTCTGCACGTCTTCTAACGAGATCTTCAGTGACTGAAAGAAACATTGGATGTCATATTTCCCTTTAATCATTTTCTGCCATCTGACTTATGAGCAAATTATAAAATCATTAAAATATTTTGTTCCACCATACCAAATAGCCCAGTAGGAATGACAACAAAAATAAAATCTGACAGAAATGATACCAAGATATCAAGTACTAGATAGCTTTGACCCACTCTGCCACAGTAAACATCTTTTGTGAAACACAATCACGTCACCTGGAACATTTGGAAAGATCCATTTGAAAACTGCTGAGTCTTCCATAAGAATGTCATACAACCCTTGCAGAAATTAACCCAGCAGCCACTATTTTCAGCATAGCTTGGGTTGCAGATTGATTCATGTAGACAAGTAGTGGAGTGTTTTATGCTGTTTTATTTCCAGATGCCAGATGTTCACATCCCAGCCAGCAGCAGGGGGTGGGGGGGAAGCAAACCACAGTGTGTCATCATATTCTTGCAGCAGCACAGGGTGCACAGAAATAAGCAGGATAAATGCTGAAAGTGGGCAGATATTTTTTATTCCATAGCTAACTCATGTTTATAAATGTTTATGTTAGAATGAAATGTATACCTGGTACTTCTTAGGCACTACCAGCTCATCAGAGCCAGCAGAGGAGTTTCAGTGGCTGAAAAGCACCAGAGCCCTGGGTTCAGTTATCATGTTGTAATATTTAATGCCAGGCAGTCTGTCAAACAGTGAAAAGGCTGTGTATCATGAAGGTAAAGAAATCTTACAAGAACCAGTGCTCACTCCTGAGCTAGATAACAGAACTTTGTTTCCAGCACCAAAAAGTGCCAGCATCTTCCTCTCCTTGACAAGCACTGGGCTATAGTGAAGTCCTGAGGAACACCACAGGGTTTTATCAAGTTAGCACAGGTATTTTCATTATTTTTAATGCTGAAAAAAAAGACAAAAAAGCCTTACAAAAAGGATCTGAAGAACAGCAAGTAAAAAGAAAAAATATATAACGATCTGTGAAAACAAATTTTCTACCATGCATTAATTAAAAGTACTCTTTATTTCTTTGTCTCAGGGAGGTTTTGTGAAATCATCCAGCTTTATTAGAGGTCCTGGAGTGGCTGCACACATTCCCATGGACCAGCAAACTATGTACCAATACAGCCCAAACTCTCATGTGTCTGTACAGCTCCTCTATCTGCAGAATTCAGGAAAGGGTGAAACTGGTTGCATTTATATTATTTATAAATGTCCAGGCTTAAATCTCCCTTCGGCTCAAAAGAGTTTCACCTGACAGAATAAATTTACAGAATTAAATGTGGAGATACAGATATTGGTTGAAGGGGGAACCTATCTGCACATAAATCATTTTGGGAAAGGTGTCTTTGTCTCTTCTAACCACATTGAGCAGGTTTATTGCATCTGAACAATCATCTTCCCTTCCACTTGAACTTGATTAAAGTAACAGAGAAAAGAGAAAAAAAAAGTCAATAATCATGACTAAATACTTCAGTCTTCACAGTAAATATGAAAAGACACCAACATTTCTATTAAGTTACCTGGCAAATCTGATGGAAATTGAAAGAAAAAAAAGTCTGCTTACTAATGTGTGGCTGCAGATTTTTCAGTGCCTCTATTACCAGGTCATTTTAAGCAGGAAAAAAATACTCCCCAATGTGCATATATACACACTTGTGGTGTGAAAAATGTGTATTTTATGATTGGCTTTTCTCAAATATTAAAATGAACATTATATGTGTTATGTTAGAAAGTAATGCTGTATTAATTTTCTTAAATAATGTGTTAAATATTGTTTTAGGTTATAACAAAATGTTAAAATAGAAACTATGCTGTGTAAGATACTTTTCTTAAAGACAGAACTTGCACAGAGATAGCAGCCACAGGAGGACCCCTAAATCTTTAAGAGAAAGAGAATTTATTGCCCCATTATCAGAAGAAATGAACTTCTTCCTGCCTCACTCAGCTATGAAGACTCTGTTAAGATTAAGAGGAAGAAGTTGACACTGACCAGAAAGAATCCTTTGTTTGAATGGAATTTATGCATCCTGTATGAGGTGTATGAATATGCAACAGGCTGTTGTTTTTAAGGGTTAATCCTCTGTTAATGTGTGTCCTTTCTCGGGTTTATTTTGCCCAGAAAAAGGTACCCAGACAGTCCCTAACTCTTTGTTTCTGTTGTCTCGTATTGTCCTAAATCCTGATTGTCCAATTTTTTATTCCTCTAATTATATTACTATTTTTATAACCATTTTATTACTATAAAACTTTTAAAATTTTAAAAACAAGTGATAAGTGTTTTTCACCTGGTGGCAGTATTATACTCTATACCCTTTATGCAAAAAGAAGTCATACAAACTATTCCTGAAAGCTTAATTACAGCCCAATTTCCATTTGCTGATGAAAACTGAAATTATTTTTGCAGCCATTCTGCAAAAATGTCCACTTTCATTAACAGATGAGTTGCAAAGCAGAGACAGTCTTCACAAGAGAAACCAGAGTGAAGATTTAGAAACCTAATTTGACATTTTGTTGTAGGGAACTGCCTGAATATTTGACATTTTGTGTAAGATCTAGTTCACTGAAGAGGAATGAGGGAAACAAGCTTGCAAGAGAAAACAAATATTACATAAAATTTTAAATAACAGCATCTCCAGGACATTGAAAAACACTCTGAACTCACTAAAAAGTTCATTAATCATATTTTTTGGTGGTGTGTGCAGTAATAGGGACTGGAGCAGTGACCTGAGAGATCACAGCTACTCCCAGGTTCCCATGAACACAGGAGGAAATGAGGGATGGCATCAATCAAGCCGAGATCTTGAAGTTCAATTGAAGTTCTACAGCCTGGGCTTCCAAAAATTGCATGTTTTACTCAAAAAACAAAGCAGAAATGAAGGATAACATTAAAGAAATTTAATGAATAAGCAGATGGACAGCTGCAGGTGTAGCAGGAGATGGTGGGGGAAGCTGCATTTCAGAAAAGTGAAGTATGCAACCATAACTTTTAGACTCAAATTCATGCTGTGCTGTTCAGGAGATAAAGTCATTCTCCTTCAGGCGGTGCCTGCTCCAGGAGGGCAGCTGCCAGCTTCCTGCAGGGAGAAGGAGCTCCTGTCCAAAGCACCGTGTCAGCCCAGCATGGGACTGGCAGTCCAGTGATAATATACCATCAAAACAGATTACAAGAAAAATCACAGAGGAAGGGAACTCCTTTTTCATGGGTAAAAGGTGTGAGCACTCAGTCTTTTGGGTCATACTGCTGTATCTGTAAAAGATGACCAATTCATAAGTAACAGTATAGAGTGTTTTATCTCTATTTGGGGTTTTTCCACATCTGACAGATGCCATCCTATCCAAGGAGGGGTCCCCAGCAGGGCCACCCCAGTCCCCACTGCTGGCCCTCTCAGGGCTGCTCTGGGATACAAGGAACCCCTGTGCTTCACATGGTGAGATAAAATGGGGGTTATGGCCAGGGAGGAGGAAAATCTGACAATTATCCAAGGGAGGCAGGAGAGTAGGGGACTGTGGGGATGGTGGGGAAGGGAGGCAACTGTGGTGAGAGGGAATGCGACCCAGAGAACTGTTTAGATTGGAAAACACCTTTAAGATCATCTAGTACAACCCAACACTGCCAAATCCACCACGAAACCATGTCCCTAAATGTCACATCTATGTGAGTTTTAAATAACTCCAGGCTTACTGACTCCACCAGCTCCCCACTCAGCCTGTTCCAGTGCTTGAGAACAAATTTTTCCCAACATCTAAGCTAGACCTCCCCTGGCACAACTTGAGGCCATCTCTTATCCTGTCACACGGGGGAAGAGGGCGGCAGCCCCCTGGCCACAGCCTCCTTTCAGGGAGTTGTAGGGAGCCATGAGGTCTCCCCTGACCTCCAGGCTGAGCATCCACAGCTCAGCTCCTCATCACACCTGTGCTCCAGCCCCTTCCCCAGCTTTGTGTCCTTCTCGGACACGAAGGAGGGGCGCAGGGCGCGGGGCCCGTCCTGGGGAGGAGGGCAGGGCCCGGGGAGGGGAGGGAAGCGGCGCTCTCCGACACTCACTGCGCACCATGGCCGCCCTCAGGCACCGCCGCCATTGCCGGCCGCGCCTCAGCGCTGCCACAGCAACGGCCCCGGGCGGCGGCGCTGAGGCGGATCCCGGCCCTGCCCTCCCTCGGCAGGCCGAGATCAGGGAGTTCTTTTCCTCGGGCGTAAATCTCGCGTCTCGTCCTTTGCGTGACACTTCTGTCCTCCTCCTGCGTATCCGTCAACTAGTTTGCCTCACACATTTTGGGCAGAAAGCTTGTTTTCCTTTGTTTGTGAAAGCAGCCTGTTCCAGTGATTCACAGTCCTGTACAATTTTAGCATCGTAGAACAGTTTAGGTTGGAAAAGACGTGTAAGATCACTAAATCCACCCGTTAATCTGACACTGCCAAGTCATTGTGAAAAGCGCCAATCACTTGGGCTTTTTTAAATTTAAAAGTTTAATAGTAATAAAATGGTTGTAAAAATAGTAATACAATTAGAGTAATAATAATTTGAATTAGGACAATATGAGACAATAGAACCAAAGAGTTACGGATGTCTGGGTACCTTTTTCTGGGCAGCACAAGCCCGAAAAAGGACCCCTTTTAACAAAGCATTAACCCTTAAAAACAACAGCCTGTTGCATATTTATACACTTCATACATGATGCATAAATTCTATTCAAATACAAGATTCTGTCTGGTCATGGTCAACTTCTTCCTCTGAATCCTAACAGCACCTTTGAGGCAGGAAGAAGTTCATTTTTTCTGATAATGGGGCAATAAATTATTTTTTCTCTGTAAAATTTAGGTGTCTTGTGGCTGCTATTTCACTGCAAGCCCTTTCTTTAAAAAAGATACTTTTAAAAAAAGTATCTTACATAGCATAGTTTCTAATTTAACATTTTTTATAACTTAAAACTATATTTTACACACTACTTAAGAGAATTAATACAGCATTACTTTCTAACACAACACATATAATATTCATTTTAATATTTGCGAAAAGCAAATCATAAAATGCATGCATTTTTCACACTTTCTAACACAACACATATAATATTCATTTTAATATTTACAAAAAGCCAGTCATAAAATATGCATTTTTCACACCCCTAAACTATGTCCCCCAGTGCCAGGGCTACACCTCTTCCAGATTTTTCCAGGCATGGTGACTCCACCACTTTCCAGCCCAGCCTGTTCAATTCTGGATCACAACTGGCATCAGATCAAAGTGGTGGCATCAGGAAAGTCATTCTGTATTTCCTACCTGCCTTTATTAACCTAAAGGTCTAATCAAACTGAAGAGTCATCTTCTACTAACAGGAAATTCACCTATAAATTTAAATAAGGCTGTAGGAATTTTCACAATGATCAAATTCATTTATTCAGCTGTTTACCTCTGATGTAAATGCAGCTCCCCACAGCCACTCTGCTGGTTTCTATTTATGTTGAGGAATATGGAGGTGCCATTGAGTTAAGGCTCCTGAGATTTGTGGAGATGACGAGACACAAAGAAGCAGGAGTAGTTTACGCACTTTTTTTTCCATAGTATTTGTCCTGGCCTATCTGACTGGATAAGTAACAACTCCACTCAGACGACAGCGAGGTTTACACAGATGGTTCGATGTGGCCCAGGGCCCCTGCACAGAATCACAGACATTAAAGAAAGACCACTAATCCTCCTACCTACATATTTATGTCAAAATGCAGGCCTCATCAAATAATAATTATTTGCTAGTAATATTTTTTTTTTGCACTTGGGAGCAGAATTCACAATCAAAGTTTTAATTTCAAGCAAGGAAAAAATCTTGTTTTCACTGCGTACAGTATTTTAAACCCTGTGTTTACATTGAACTACATTTAAATGCCTATGTTATTTGGTTAAGCTAAAATCAAGGTGTGAAAGTGTTCTTCCTTTTTTCAGGTATCCTGGATGATAATTCTGGAGAAAGGAATATAAAATCTGCAATTAATGAAATTACCAAATAAGTGAGTTGACTTGATGAGTGGGTTGACTTGGCAGAATGCCAGATGCCCACCAGCTTTTTTTTTCTCACTTCCCAGCCTCAACAGAAGATGGGAAGAAAATATGATAAGAAGCTCATGGATTGAGATAAGGGCAGAGACATCACACAACAATTACCATCATGGGCAAAATTTATTAAATTTGGGGAAATTAATTTAACATTTTGCCAATTAAACAGAGTAGGATAGAGAGACATAATGACAAGTCTAAATCCACCTTCCTTTTATTTGTCCCTTCTCCCCAGCTCACCTTCACTCCAAACCCTTGCACCTCAATGTCCTGAGTTAAGCCACAGTTTGTTTTAATCAGTACATACATAGGTCCTGTTTGACAAATCTAGTTCAGCTGCAGGACTTCTTCTCCAAGCAGGTAACTTCTCACTTGTGATGAGCACAAAAGTAGAATTCTCTGTACACCAGTGACTGAAAAGCTCTCAGAATGTGTTTGATTTTGTCTTGTGAAGAACAGGGTTTTTTGTGACTCAGGGCTAAATTATTCAAGAAGACAGTAAGCAGCACTTTGGAGCATGTTTGCAACACACTGGTCCTCACCTGGTGGTCTGGCACACACAGGGCAAAGCTGGGTGCTGAAGTATGTTATTTGCTGTGTTCTTGATTTTCACACAGTTGTTGGTTTTTTTTCCTTTTTAAATTATGTACCAAGAGTTTTCAGCAGCACAAGCCTGAAATCCTAGCATGAAGCAATATACATGCCAGAGATAATATAAAGAACCATATTACAAACAGGACATTGGAGAAGAGAAGAAAAAGTCACCTCTGGCATGACTGTCATGAAGAAATTCAATTTACCATTCAGTTCAATATATTACAATTTTATTTGTTACATGTGTAAAACAACACAATATGTATTTCTATGTAATGACAAAAATAAGCTTTATAGCATTATTATTACAATGCTAGCATTTATAGCATTATTAATACAGAAGTTTTCTGAACATGTCTTGACTTTATCCATATATACAATCATGTAAGGTGCTCCAACCCCAGAAAACTGATATCCATGGACAAAGCTGTTGAAATGCTGCAGCTTAGAGTCTCAGCTGGTGTTAATCAGCTCATTAATACCCACTCAGAATTTACACCTATGTATTTTTATTTATTTCCTATTGAATTACCATTTTTTCAAATACTATTTTTTATTTTATTTTTCTATGGTGCTAGGTAATGTAGTCACCAGTACAAAACAAGGCTTTATGTTTGCACTAAAGTAGTAAAAAACCCTCCCCCAAAGAGCACACAATCTGCAGGGCAGGACATGAACTCACAAATAAGAAATTCACTGAAATATATGCAATTTCTAATAATAACAATCTTCATTACTGAAACACACTCTTAAATACAAGAAGAAATGAGAACAGAAACCACTTTACTGATACAGAAATGCCAGAGATAGGGGGGAAAGAAGCAGCATGAGAAACCAGAAAAAAGGAAACAATATAAATGAAGTACCAGTTTTGCTCAGTGTATATAGAACTGTGCAAAGAGCTTTACAAAATAGTGCAGCCAATACATAAAAATGTACATCAAAAAGCAGATTTTCCAGAACTGGACTAAGTGGTCATAACCTGTATTCTGTACCATGCCGTTTATTCCATATAACTTAAATAAAAGATGGTAATATAAGGTGCTATATTAAAGGGGAGTAAATGTTTAATCACTGGGGACAAAAATCCCATAAAATTCTATTTGTTTTCTCTGTTAGTATATGTGTCAGTTAATCACTAATTAATAAGTGTCTTTACTGTGAGAGAATTATATTCCACAGTTATCCTAGCCTTGATACTGTAGTTACCAGAAGCTGCAAATTCTCATTACCTCTGAAACTGAATTTACACATTTAGGTTGGAAATTTTTTTTTCAGGTTTTCATCATAAAAATCCTGGCTTCAATTTTTTATCCAACAGGAAGAAACATATGATTGTTCCTCTTTTCAGAGAAAAAAGATGAGGCCTGTTTTTATGTCCATAGGAGTATACAGAAGGGAACTGCCAAAGCCAGCCATTCTGGTAATTGACTAGAACTTTGTTAATTCAACATCCACAAATATCAAGGAAATCAGATCTTAATAGATCCCGAGCATTTTATTTTTAGTCCTTGAACTCCAATTGAGAAATTTTCCCAGGAGTTCCCTCACTGCAGATCAGAACAATTCTAATTTATAGTTTGTATTTATTAACAGACAGATTATAGGAATTAATTGTACACCTTTTTTTCTTTCAATCTCAATCAGATTTTGCTTAGATAGTTTACAGTGAACTAATGAGTTTACAGTGAACTCTTCTTTTCTAGTTTTCAGCATAATTGCTTTGATGACTGCAGGGTAATTACAGTCTTAGTCTTTTCTCTCAGGATGGGATTTAAATTTCCAGATTATTATTTTAAGAAATTATTTAAACACTAAAAATCTTTATAATCCTTTACTTTTATCATTATTTTAGTAATGGACCTTTTATGTTAGGCAAAAATACATTACAAAATATTTACGTGTTTTACAGATTGATATTTACTCTCAGTTGTCTCTGTACTTTAAATAAAGAATTATTTGACACAATACTATTCAAGTGCATTAACTACAAGTAAATATGAGGATGAGTATAATAAATACTGTTTTAGTTGCATAGTAAATCAGTTATCACAGGTACTCAGCCACTATCCAAATCCATTATCTTTGATAGCATGTTGTAACAAGAAATTAATACATAAAATATGAGATTACATCATTTTTATATAAAAAAATTCACAGGAATTGCAGAACATTTTTCATTATTGACATAAGATACTACAGATATAGCATTTCTTTGTGTGATTTCTTTCAGATAGTCACCAAGAAGTAAGGCCTCACTCACATTTGATAAGAAGAAAAATAAAGCTAAAATTCACTGTATTTTGGAGGAAGAACACTATCAAATCTGTTATATTTTTTCCCCACAGGAGTGTGTAACCATGGCCATAAGGAGGTATCCAGGAGTTCAGTGCTGAAGAGCTGATGAAAATAAATTGGAGGAGGAGGAAAAATGAAAACTGTTATTGAATTTATTTCAAAATGAACAGAAGTAACAACTCTGCTTTTAAGTTTTTAATTAAAAGAGTGCAAGAGACAAGCATGTTTTGAACTATGGAAGGTCCTGTCTTGCAGTACCCTGTGTCAGCCTGTGTTTAGTTTAGTCCTGCCACACAACAAGTGCCAAGTTCTCTGCTCCATCCTGTTGCCCTTGCTTTGGTTAACACTGAAAATGGCTTTCAAAACCAGAGTGAGCTTTCAAGCTCTGGTGTTTCAGCCTTACATAAACAGTTCCACTGCCTTTAAGAAGTGCCACATGTGGCATCCCCAGCATGGCACGCTGCAAGTAGGACATTTTGTCACCATAGGCAAAGTGATCAAATGCCTGAACTCCTTTCTAAAATGCTTTGTTCTCAGAATTAACACCCTTCTTCTAAGAGCTGAAAGAAAGGTTTTCCAGGTTGTGTCTGCAGCTGTGCTGATGCCTTTAGATCTCAGAAGCTGAACTGCACTCAACCAGGAAACTGATGAAGAAGGCTGTTCTAGCCACACTATAAGGAACACAAAGTGGGCACAGCTCCACTTGGTTCCTTCTTTTCATTTTTAACTGAAACTTTTAACTACAAAGTAAAGACACAAAGGAAATAACAGAGCCAGGACTGGGATGACCAACTCCAAGTACAAATAAATCAGTGCTCTTCTTTTAAGGGTTTGAGCTGCAGCGAGGCTTAGAAATGCTTGATAAACAGAAACTGGAGTGTGAGGATGAGGAAAAAGAATAGGGAATAGAAGAATCTCTAAGTGTTTTTCAGATATTCTGGACCAATTCCTGTTGATGCTGCTTCACTGCTTCAGTGGAATGCAACCAGCTCAGAGCAGCACAGCACCTGGTCCTGCTCTTCAGTTAACACTTGGGAAAAGGAGGACTTGTTTTGCCTGTTACTGAGAAACATGTTTTCTCTGGGCTGAAGCACAGCAATTGTTAACAGCTTACACTATTTAGACACTGCTGCCAGACAACAGAAGGAAAATACACAATCCAAAAGGAATTGTAGACATCAAAGTGGAATAATTTGCAGTGAAAACTGGCAAGGGTCCTGTAGTGAAACTTTCTTTTAATGAAAAGTCCATGGAACCTTTCTGATATGTTTGGACCCTGTTCCATAATAGGACTCATTCCCAAAAAAATATGGAATTCTTTCTAAACTTAAACATGTACTCACCAATTGTTCTTTATTTCTTATTATTGTCTGTGGAGGAAAAAAAAGAAGAATACATTTTTGTATGTCTTGATTTAAATCACAGTGTCTTGTAAGTATTGTATATTATCAGTAGGTCCTGTTTGACAAATTCAGCTAAGCTGCAGGACTACTTGTTTGAGCAGGTAACTTCTCACTTGTGATGAGCATAAGAGAGGCATTCTCTGTATACCTGCTGCTGAAGAGCTCTCAGAGTGTGTTTCTCTCTTGAGAAGAACAGCTTTGTTATGACTCAAGGCAAAGCTATTCAGGAAGAGGGAAAGCAGCACTTTAGGGCATGTGCTTGCAACACACTGGTCCTGAGCTGGTGGCTTTGGTAGAACCAAAGTTTTAGGGACTAGAGGCACAGCAACAAACTGATACATCATCTGTCAGAAAATGGGGCTGTCATTGCACTGGGGCTTTCCAGGTTGTGCCTTGCTGTTTGTGACTTCCAGTGTACCCAATTCAAAGGCTGAGGTCTGCCAGATTGTCTTGGTGCCCTTGGCATACACTGATGTCCTGAACCCTGACAGCTTCAGAAACAAAAAAAAATCCTCTTGAGCTTCACTTTCAGCCCATAAAAATTCAGATGAGCCCAAAGTTTTTAGTCTTAGAAATATTTTGTATTTTAAACATTTAGAATTTTGTGGTGCAAAAAAAAGGTGAAAGAATGGTAATTCACAAATCCAGCACATCCATACTTGCTTTCAGCATGAAGGCCAATGCATGAGCTAATGGTGCATTGGGTTAGAAAGGCCAAATTATATCAATTCTGTAGCCCCTGGAAGCTGGTGATGTGGCAAGCATCACAATTAGCTTGTTTTGGGTTTTTTTTCCAGTTGAAAAAAAAAGGCTAAGTCTGGTGGCCTTGGAGTGGACTTCAGTGCGAGGCTTGAAAGTGCACCTTCAGAATCTTAAATTCCACTGCTTGGACTGTGTTTGCATCATGTCATGGCAGATTAGGTTTACCTCCCTTTTCTGCTACAACATTTATTGCACATTATGAAAAGGCAGGTTTTTGAATTAACAGAGAGTTTCTATGAATACAAATCAGTAACTGGAAAAGCCAAATGCTCCATCAGTAACTTCAGACCCCACCTTCTGACTTGAAAAGAACAGGAGGAATCTCCTTCCTCTTCTTAATATAAAATTTCTGAATTTCTCTATTCATCACATGGCACTGGAACCACTTACCAAAATTTAGTTGTTTTGAAAAATGTATCGAGACTGAAGAAAGAGGACACAGCAACATCTTGGGGCAAAAGAACTGTGAAATTAAAATGCAAAATGCTGTAATGGATTGAAGGCTACATTTGTCCCCATTTGACCATATAGTGCTCTTATTAGGATCAGTAAGACCCATGGATATACATTCAAAGAAAGAATTTGTTCCTCAGATGTGACTTAGTAAAAAAAATTATGTTGGAAATAAAGAAATTCTATACTTACAAACTAAAATCATCAGGAACAAAGTGGCAAACAGTCCTCCCATAAAATATCTGAGAACATAACAATACCCAGAAAGGTTAAAAAAAGCTAAGGGATGCATAGTGGGTTAAAAGAGGTGAAGCCTGAGTGGGAGGAGGAGGAAGGGTTCTTGCAGATGAACCCTCTGAACTCTGGTAGGTGAACTGTAATTTGAAACTTTAAATTACGTAAACTATTGAAGATAATCTCCTGGCAAGAAAGACCTGAGCACTCAGACTGAGAGAAAAATCCACTTAGAAAGACATAGATCCATTCTGACTCTCCTCAGCCTGCCAAACCCCTGTCAAAGCACACTTGGCAAAGTAGCTTTCATTTCTGCATACATACTTCTTATTTTTGTGCATATATATATAGCTCAGATATTTGCCTGCATTGGCTATCATGTGAAAATACATTTTCACAGTAAGATACATATAACTTTGAAAATGTGACCCTTAATTTAAGTTTTATTCACCAGTTGAAATGAAGCAAGCACTCATGTCAGAAAAAGAAAATAAAAGAAATAAAAATTACCTTGTACATACTGAAATGATTAAACACATGATCAGTGCAACCATCTGAGAAATGACATTTTTCACTGTCCTGGATTCTAAAATAAAAATCAGGAAAATAAAGGGTTTTAATGAAAGTAAATATTTTACAGGAGGTGTTTGCAAAGGCTACCTTCAGCCTGTGAGACCAGGCTCTTCAGCTGCTTCTAAAGAGAACTTGCCTGGAGTGATTCAAAGCAGAAACCTAATTTTCATGCTCTGGGTGTCTCTCAGGAGTCTTTTTCCCCCACAACTACAGAAACACTGTGCCCTCCATGCTCTCAGAAAACAAGCCTTTCTGCATAATTGCCTGTTTTAGTTTTTACTCCCATGCCCTTTCCTCCATTTTCCTTTTCACTCCTCTTTTCTTTTTTTTTTTTTTTTTCTGAAAAATGGGTGAGGGAAAGATGTGAACAGGGGGTAGTAATTGAATATAATTTTTAGGATTTTGTTATTTTTAATAATTTATTTAAAATATATGTTTTAGTAAATAAATTCTATTCTGCAAGGGGCCAGATCCATATTTTTAATGTATTTTCACTTCACTCTAAAAATGAGGCATGCCAGAATAAGAACATAACATACCTAGATTGCTCCAATTCTCTTCATTTGCATTTATCATAAATGAAGAGCAGGATTTTGAAGCACAAAATGGTTCCTCAAAATGAAGAAACTCATCATCTTCGGTGAGAAATGCTCCATTAGATGCTGGAATTTGCCTTTGTGACACATGGTTATTATATTCAGAAGAAAAGTCTGAATCACCTACAAGAAATGCATGTATAACTGAGATTGCACAGAAGACGAGCTCTGAGACTTTGTATTAATGAATTTAGGAACTAATTACTGAATCACAGGAGAGGTTGCAAATTGTTAAGGGTAGGGAATTGGTGGGTTCAAATGTATGCAGGAGGAAATATGCAGAGTAAAGACAAAACTGCATAGGGCATAACAGATGAAGTTATTGAAAGAACCAGGTGAAAGCAGACAGTGCCAGGTATTAATTACACCAGAATAAACATTCCTGGTGATGACTTTGCATTCAAATTCAGTAAAAAATTACTTTTTGGCACAGAGGTCTTTGCAGACTCATACTCAGTTGTAATGCCAGGAACTCTATTTATCCCTTAGAATTCTGTAGCTCATTCTATCCTCTACCTGCACACCTTGGCAGACAGCACCTGCATAACTTCTAGAAAGAGATGCCCAATTCACACTAAACACAGACTGCAATGTTGTATCCTGATTACCAGGTACCTGATCAGGGCTTACCAACATCACTGTGACTGGCTTCTAGTTTACTGCATTCATCAGGCCAAGGATCCTCTACATGGGAGAAATCCATCCTGCTGGGAGTGGTGGAGCTGAGCCATGAGCTGGAGGCACTGAGATTGAACAAGCTGTCAAGAGAGCGACGGATTTTCTTCCTTCGCCTGAATACCCTAGAAAGAAAAGATGTTGCCAAGGAATGGAGTTAATTATTCTTGTTGAGCAGGGACAGAGCTCTAAAGCTTGCAGGAATGACATGAAAGAACCAAGTTCTGGGTGCTGCTCCTGGCCCTGGTCTTGACCCTGGGCATGTCACCAGGAGTGGCTGCTGCACACCACAATGTGTCAGGGAATGTATTAACAGCAGGGCTGATCATGTTCTTGTGATACTGGGCACTGTGGTACCAAATGATATCACAGCTACTGCTCTCTGATAGTACTGTGAGTGCTACCTGTGATTTTCACTGCTGTATCTGATTTGGGGTAGTCTAAATCTATTGAATTCCAGGTTTTTTGAACTACATTTTACATACCTTTCTAAATTGTTGCTCTTCTGAATCATGAGATGTTTTTCCTTGAGTAAGAATTCTAGGACCAGACCTTTTTATTTTATATATATGTGTGTGTGTGTTTTAGACAAAGATATTTATATATATATATATATATATAAAAATTTTTCTTAGTCCTTATCAGTGTAACATCCCATTGGCAAAATGAGCTGTAGCTCTCTCCTTTTCCTTTATTTGACCCAACTCCAATTATACCAACAACTCTGCACTAAAGAGTTTTTAGGTAGTAAGATGTGACTGAAAATCAGGTCATTTCATTCACTGCATTCTCTAAAGCAACTGGATGTTCCCAATCAGAAGTAATGCTGGTTTTATGCCGAGCAAAATGTAGACAGACACAGATAGACCTCTAGGTAAGGCCAGAGATGTGGAGGCAATCTCCAGCATGGAGTAAAATCTGCACATAATTCACTTACCGAACTAAATTCTCTTTATATGTTACAGTGGTGTGGGATGGTGTCAGTGTTATGTTGCCCTCTCCATCAGACAGAAAACTGTCCTCTGTCAAAACATAATAACCATTGGAAAGCAGTCGAGGGCTGCGGCGGTATGCAGGAATGGAGCCTGTCAGAGGGTTTGTGGAGCACTCATAGGCAGGGTCATCATCCAAAAAGGCACAAGCACAACTGAAAAGGAGAAATGAAAGCCTCTAATTTAGGGAAGGTCTGGACAGGGCAAACCCATGATTTAATAGTAATGAATTTACATTTCAAGCTGATGGGGACTGGTTATGACATAGATTTAAAATACGTGGATGTAATGGTATTACTCTGTACTGGGGGTTTCAGCCAGCTGACGTGTGCATCACACGTTCCAGAGCTTCAGATTTCAGGAGGGATACATGCCAGGGGAGCATTTCCTGAAGCATGGAGCCAGCTTGAGCTCAGAGGTGCTCGGTGTGTTTCTGTGGCAGTGCTCTTGGCCAAGGACTCCTGCTGGACCTACACCGACCTGGAGCCATCAGAGGCATTCCAGTATTTGGCTTCTCTGAGTTCCTCTGCATGGCACAGTCTGGGTGCCCCTGAGCCAGGCAGGATTTACTTGCTTTTTTATAAACTAGCCATACTTGGTGAAGATTTGAGGATGCATGACTTTTAATTCTCACAAATCCTAGAATGCCATGCAGCTGGAACAACATGGGATAAAGCCCACACATTGTGATAGCTCCATCCAGCACTGAAACACAATTGACATTGGGATTAAATACAGCACAGAAAAATATATTCTCTGGTGTTTAAAGTAGAAGGGAGTAATGACAGAGGTGAAAGGATCTAAAAGTTGTAGACATTTTACTTAGTTAGACTAAAATTTAATTTATGGTTATACCTTTCCCCTTAACACCTCTGAGTTCCAAACTGCCATGTAGTGACATCATGGAAAGAAAGGAAGACACCAGATTGATTTAGTGTCTGACCTGTGTTTCAGTAAGAGGTTTAACTACCCCATATGGCATGTCACAGAGAGATACCATAATTTCAGTGTAGGGAAAAGCAGATGGAAGAGAGATACTCCAAAACCCTGTAATTGCAAAGCCAGTGTTTCCAACCTCCACAGCAGTACTTCTGAACTTCCATTTAGGGCAGTAATTAAATTATTATCAGCACTACATTTCTCAGCAGCCCAAAAAGGACTTTTACAAAATCTATGCCAAAACACAAAAAAAAATTAAGCAAGTGTAACTTTTCCTAATACCTTGGAAAAATATGTCTTGAGAGGCTGTGTCTGTTCTCTTCATTAAATGGTGTTGAACCTGCAGAGGCAAAGGTGAAATAAGAAGGAATTTCTATCATATTCACTGTCAGATAGCTTTTGCATACCAGGAAGATAATTTAAAAAGTGCTAAAAATGAAAAGAAAATTAAGGGAAGAATTAGAGGAGAGGAGACAAAACATATGAAGGAACTGGGGAAAGACTTAGTGTTTGTAGGAAACTCATCTCAACCAGGACAAGACAGAATCAGAGCCAACCGAAAATCAGATATTTGTACTCTGCCCAAATAACAGACTTGAGAAAAATAATTATGGACACAAATAAAATAACTGCAGTAATTTTAAGCTGTTTTATCAGAAATTTCCTTCATGCCAAAGCTAGAACCTGAACTCGCACTAGATACAGAGTAGAATGGAAAGGCCGCCATTACCACTACATTATATTTTTCAGATGAAAATTGCAGACATAGAACAATGAGCACAGGGATTGCTACAGTGACAAATATTTGACAGTAATGTTGTGGCAGGAGACTAAGGAAATAGGATTTGTCTGGATTACCATGGCTCAAGTGTGCAAAGTGCTGCTGGATGTTCTGCACCTGACAGAATCAATCTTACAAAATATGAGAAAGACCTATGCATTGGGAGAATTTGTCTATTATTCTATAAAAAGATAAAAGATATATCTTTCTCTATATTACCTTGTCTCTCCTGAATCTTTAGAGCTTCAGACTTACAACACTGTTAGTACATGCCTATCATTCACCTCTGAGAGGAGAATTTTTTAGTTTTGTGTTCAGTTATGAGCTGAGGCAAAGAAAAAACATGAAGGGCAGGGTTTCCACTTAGGTAATCTTGTTTAACCTCCTTGGGAGCTCAGTTGTCAGTCACAGACTGGGTGTGAAGGCTGACTCAGCCTTGGGACCAGGCAAGGCGATGAAAGAAGTAAAACCTTCAAGATATTTTTCACAAATCAGTCCCATTACCTTGGTCCCATACATACTGCTTCTCCTACCCTTCGGGAAAAAAAAAATCGCTTTACCATGAATGAATTATGCTGTAATGGCTGCAAAAATAACTTGAGGAGGAGAAGATAGAAAGAATTTGGGGGAAGGTACAGAGAGATCAAGAAGCATCAGTCAGAACACCACAGAGCAAGTTGTACAAACAGTGGGACCAGGGGTGTATTTCATAGTTTGACATGTATTAGAGCTATTTTTAACATACAACTACCTCCTGAAAGAATTTCTCTTATTTTAGACAAAATCATGATTCTTAAATGTGTAAAAAATCTTATATTTAAAACCAAGAAATGCATTCAAACTAGAAGAAGATACAGGAAGCACTCAACAAGCAGTTTGTAGATCTGGATATAAACCAAAACCAGCAAAATGCTAAGTCTTATCAGTCAAAAAAGATTCCCTCCAAAAGGTATTTAATTTTATTAAAACTCTGACAAATGTATCCAAATTTATTTGCTCCTGGAGTTGATGCAATATGTGATGTTCCATACATCTTGAAAAGGACTGTTTCATACACCGTAGGGTAACAGGGAATATAGATTATCTATAAAAGAGTTTTAAAAGAAATGGAAGCATGTTTTATTTTGTCTTGTTTGAAAATCAGGATGTGTAAGATAGTATCAGCAATATAGATCAAATTATTAGTTATAATGTATTCTCACTTAGGCAAAAGTAACTGATTCTAGGGCAAATTTGTTTGAAAAGGATATATAGAAGTAGATGTCAGGATCAGTTATATGTATCACAACTCTTTAATAATCTGAGAGTGAAACTTTCCAGCAACTGAAACCCACAGCACAGCTGTATCACACACAATTCTTTCAGTGATGAAAATAAAAAGTAGCAATGTCTAAAAAAGAATAACTTTTAGGAGTGGCAGCTTTCCTGTGGGGTGGTGCTTTCACTAGAAAGTGTTGACACATGCTGATCACAGTGGCAGAACAAACCACAGTCCTTCTGTTCCTCATTTGAATTCTCTCATAACTTTGCAAGGTACGTCTCTGCAGGATGTTTATTTGCCACCCTCCAGAGAAATAAAATTTAAGATAAAATAGAGTATATTTATCTCTATAAAGGAAAGAGAGCAATACACATATGCAGATATACTACAGGGGAGGCAAGGCATTTCCCTCTTTTTGAGAACAGTTAATAAGCAGCTGTAACTTGCTTTTAAACTATTTTAAGTAACGATAATATCTGGCTTCTGTGAACAGTCATGGAACAGGCAGTCCAACAGATGTTTTTGCTGCCTGTGATCAGGAAAATTTTTGGCTCACGCATAATGAAGAGAGTTCTTGAAAATAATTCAATCAATGATGTAGAAAACATGGAAATATTATGTTGTAGACAATGCTGCACAGTGTTCTGCTTTCATTTAATATTCAGTCCTATTTCTGTGCTATTAATAGCGTGAGAAGCCATAGTAATGACATAACAAAACAAAGCTTCTCGACCACCACTATACAATGGAGAGTGGTGCTGTGTGTACTCCATGAAATGAGCCATCAACACAGCACATCTAAACCATGGCATGAGAAAAAGACAACAGCTGTATGAAATCTCACTAAAAGCCAATCTGAGGTGAATGTGGCAACATTTTATGTCATGAATCCAAATAAAAATTTAAGCCAGCAACCCCCCTTGGATTTCAAAACACAGAAAAGTTCATGTTGTAATATAAACAAAAAGTCATTGTGCAAACCAGTCAGTTTTAACTACCTTTCCCTCCAAAAGTCAAATTAGTGTTTAAGCAAATGATGCCTTCAGCGTACAATCTAAATATTTACATTAGTACCCACCAAAATATTGTGCTAACTATTCAAATAGCTGAAACCCAGGCAACCAGTTTTATTCTATTTTATCTACCAAACACAAGAGTCTACAAAGCGTTTTATTTGTTCACACATATCAGTTGTTTTTGAAGAGCAGCTTTGTCTTTTCTCCCTGCAGGTAATGGTAGCAACATTCACAAAACCGCGAAACTTCCTGAAGAGCAGCACAGAAATGAACCCAAAGCTTAGCTATTCCTCAGCTGGCAAATATATTAACAGATAAATAAGTCTAAAATCCTTCAAACCTGGAAAATCCATTTCACAATTAACACATGCGTGCAAAATTTTCTCTTCATCAGCGGGAGAGCCCGTGGGACGGCTGGTGGGGGCTGTTCTGGAGCAGCTTCCTGGGAGAGCTCAGCCCTGGCTCTAAAGGGCAGCTCTAGCAAGTCCCTGTTTCCTTTCGAAAACAGCCCGTGCAATCAGCGGCACAGAGCCCCAGTGAGGTCACGTTTCCTGTAAAGTCGCCTCGCATCACAGGCATTTGTTCTGAAGAGCAAAGCGAAGATAAAGATTAGCCCAGGAACGCTCCTGCCGGCTGTTGCGAAAGAGAAGAACCACTACAAATAACGTCTCGCCCCAATGACCGTGCAGAGAACAAAGACAGAACATTTTCTCATCAGTGACACTGAATTTTGTTTCAGATTTGCTTTTCCACCTCACACAGAAAACTTTAAAGTTGTGTATACAAATCATTCCATTTGTTGAAATACTTGTGAGCCTGGCAGGCTTTGATGTAAGAAAATGATCCAGTTACAAAAAAAAAAAAAAAAAATTATAACAATACATTTTGCAAAAGCACTACTGTACAGAAGATACATTTGGGCAGTGTTCAGAGCTACGTTTCACACTGAAAACATTACTGCAAATATATGCCATGCAATGTCAATATAAATTCCATAGAAAGGAGGAAGGAATAAAGCCATTTGTAAACATAGTCATTGTTGCATGCTAAATGTTTCATGCTCTGTAAGGTACCTATTCATCATACTTTAAAGTATAAAAAATAAAGTCAAATCCACATAAGAGAAATGGAGCCTGAATAAGGTATCCTGGCTACCAAAGGACTTGGCTACAGAACTATTACATGCAAAAGTAATATAAATCAGCTGCTTGACACTGAATTGTACAGCCTTAGGGGGTAACACTTCATCTCCAAATAGATAAAATCATCTAGTAGTTTTCTTTCCTGATGTCTGTATGTATCACTGACAAAAAATGAAACCATAAATCTAGTAAAATATGATTAATTTTGTGATAGTTTGTGGGTTTCTTTCCCCTTGGAGAAGGAAAAATACTTCCACTGATAAAAAGAATGTAAAAAGCTCACCTCCCAGAAAAGGAAACAAAAATAGGAATTAAGCAATTGGGGTGTTGCAAAAGATCTTCTGTTTGTGAGTTAAACTAAAATGAACATTTTATGATCCTTTTGGTCAAACATGAAAATAGGGACATAGTCCATCTTCACATCAGTTCTTTTAATTTAGTGGAATTATGTCAATGAGGGAATTTAGTCCTGCACTATTTCCATGGATGCATGGGCTTCATCACAGCAACATTTCCCTGGCCACCCTGCCTCTCTACAGGCAATGAATATAAATTCCCAATGATCTTTAAAACTAGGTCACTTACAGAAGAATTTCTGTACACACAGGAATTTACTCCTTGGGCATATTTTTTGTTTCTTTTCTTATTATTCTCAACAGGAAGAAGTTAATTCCAAGTTTGAACTGCTTTTCTGAAGGACATTGGCATTTCATGTTTGTCTATATAGTTAAAATATATTGTGTCTATATCATCATATTCAGGCTTGGAGGTGTTTTCTTTTTTAATCACTGCTATTTGTATCTGAAACTCACTGTTCCACAAGCTTTTGATGCATAAATCTCATGCATTGGTGAATATTTTATAGGTGAGTGCTCGACTATAGTTAATACACACACACAATGGTTTATATACAGCTTTTTTATTCTTCACTCTGTAGCTCCTCAAATTTCCCATTCCACCAACACACCCTATCTCAACAATAAGCAGGTTTCAAATTTTACAAAATGAGTACACCAACAACTTACTGGCAGTAGTTTTATGCCTGTGGCACACATTACCATTCAACCCACAAAAGGAAGGAAATTAGAAATTACGATACTAAATACCACCCATATTTGTACTCTTCTCCCAGGCTCACTCTGCTTTTGATGCAACAGATTGTGCAGGGCCTGACAGTCCAAGAGAGGTGGAGTTGGGGCAGCTCCATGCCTGAGGTCCCACCAGCATTGAGCCAGTGTTATAGATGGATAATGAGATGATTGGCTCTCACAGCTAAAAGATAACTATTGTGTGAATATCAATAAAAGCTTTAGTGATGTATTGTTGTGTTATTGTAGTTTAGATGTCCTCTGTTCTCCACACCCCCTCCCCCATATTGTGACCATCAGGCAGCCGGGGCTGTCTAGGACAGGTACAAAGAAGCTGCACAGTGTCCCTTGCATGGGGCAGGTGGGAATGGAAAAGCTTGGGGGTGCTCAGGGGGATGGCATGGCAACACCTGACCTCCAATCCAGGTACAAGAAAGCAGTTTCCACCGTTTAATGGCAAAGAAGAGCTGACTGACAGACTTTGTGAGGGGCCAAGACTGGCTGATGCCAGCCTTGGCATCAGGGGTATAAAAGGGGTATAAAAGACTGAGCATCCATCTTGAAGATTAACTGGCCACATGGTATGCATGAGGGGCAGTTCCCAGCACTGCAGCTTTTTCCTTAGTAATCCTTTGTTATATTATTGTTAAAGTTTAATAAACCTTTTTAAATTTTCCAAGTGAGCAGTTGTCTCTCACACCTGGGAGGGACACACACAGAGTGCATTTATAACCACATGTTACACACATGGCTGGCAACACAGGCAACAGGCACAGAGAGCACTCCCATAGCACCAAGAGCCTCATTCTTCTCACCCCTCTGGCTGAACAGTGCAGGGATCCTCTAGTGAGGATACACACATCTGCACATGCCCCTCCAGCAGCTGGGCTCAGGAACTCTGCCCAACAGCTGTCCCTGGATCCCAGTCTCACCAGTTGCACCCACCTGGACATTTGAGCTCTCAGCCCACAGCCCAGCTGGTGGTGCAGACCATCACACACACAGGTACAGCTGGCTGGGATTGCCCAGGGCCTCAGCAGCCCACAGGTGTCCCATGCCCCAGGCAGCAATCCCGAGGTGCTCTGGTGTTAAATCATCTGGGTGGGTTCCATGCCTGGCCGTGAGGGCTGAGACTCCTCTGGGACAGCCCAGGGAAAGGCCCAGCAGACAAAGTGTCCCTTACTCTGAAATATTCCCACCTGCCTTTGTGCTCCCAGGCTCCTCTGGCTGATCAGAAGGGTTTTTGATGGGCTGATGCCTCCTGGAATGGGAACAGCTGGGTGCAGGGGATTCTTTGGGCTCCTCTCCCCACTGCTGTGCTCCCACTCCCCCCACTCTGAGATCCCCTGTGAGTGTGCAGATGAGCTTTTAGCTCATATTGCACCATAACTTTGCCATCTCAACAGCCAACTGCAACTCAATGCAGAGTACTCTTCTGCCAAACACACAATTTTCAGGAAGGGTATTTTCTGGTAGAGTGAATTGAGTGGCCATGGTGGAGAGAGAGTGGAGTGCTTATTGACTGAATGTAATTGAGAGTAATGTGATGCTCTTGTAACTCCCTTTGAACCTCCTGGAAACCTGACAACCTTTAATTGTCCACCAGCTTCAGTAATCATCAAATCAGGCCATTTTCCTCTATCACAGGTCTGTATCAATATTGTTTATATAGTACTCAATAGTAAAAAAAAAATATTCTTGATATCTGAAAAATAATTGAAAAAAATTTAAAAATCCAGCAGGGGAAAGGCTGGTCATGAGCATCTCTGAGCAGCCCCACTGGGTCAAAATGAAGGTCTATGAAACTCTCCTTGCCTGCAGTCTTGCTGCAGGGCAAACTAGGACCCATTTTCATTCACCTTTGTGAATGATAATGTTTTAAACTAAGTGCATTCCTTTATGCAGCAGAAACACAGCAATATTTGAGGGACTGTAGTAATTAAGAAAAAAAAATCTCACAAAACTAGACATTTTATTTCAATTTTAAGAAAAGGCTAATCCTGCATTTAGTTAGAATTTTGGTGCAGGTTACAGAATTGTCACATCATATATGATTTTAATAACCTTATCAGGTCAGCTGTATGAACAAAGATTAATTAGCCTGAACAAAGATTAATTTGCCTTGAAGTGGAACAAATCCATTTTAAATGTTTTCACATGGAAATCCCATCACACTCTATCAGGGACTTTCTGAGTTTCAGGATTGATTTTTGCCCCCAAATTCATTATTTTAGCTTAATTGTTCTGGAAAACAGGCAAAAAAGGACATTTCTTGGTGGAGTAAAAGGGCATTTTTTGGCATTTGTAAAAGGCATTTTTACAAATTTTTGTAAAATTTGAAAAAGAGCATTTCCTGGCATTTGCATGGTGGAGTTCAATGAATAGACCTGTAAAATTTGGAATTAGCTCTGAGCTTGCTGATACACCCATACTACTTAGCTCTCAAGAGCTTACCTCCAATAATGCTACATCAGCTACCTCTATATTATACCACAGACACAGTCCAGATAGACAAAAAATGTTTAAAAAGGACCTAAATCATGTAATCAGCTTGTGATGTAAATTATATTTCTCTGTACAAAGCTATGACCAGGCTATGTTGTATCTCCTTGCTTCTTGATTATATGGTACCATGGAGAAATTTCCTTGGTATCAGAACCTGATGTAGACATGGGAAAATGCCACATCACGATACAAGAGCAGTGTAAAAATAGGCATGGGAAAAATACAAGAAGTGCTTCCATTAGAATCTGTAACTCCCCCACCCTGCATCTGAAAATACTGCTTTAAAACCCATTTTATCAGAAAAAGAAAACAAAAGGAAGAGATTCAAATCCATCAGCAGAATTTAGAAAATCCAAAGCAGAATTTAGCCAAGGTTTCTAATAAAACATAGGTGAGTCCTCATTGGAGTTCTCCATAAATTTCCTCACAAGAAGATCTGACTGTCACTGAACAAGAAGGTAGGAATATTAAAACAAAGCAACAAACACACAGATCTATGCTAAAAGCTGTCTGGCTCAATTTTATGAAGGATGACAAAAGTTCATGAGTCAGCACACTGCAGTGTCTGCTGTGACTACAAGCAGCCAGGGCAGAGTCAGCTGTTGGCCAGTTGTGCTCCAGCAGCATCTGATTTGCCGAGAATAGAAATATTAATGCACAGATCATGGGTCTGAGCAGAGCATGAGTGGGAACAGGTTTGAGGTGATGTATGAATGGTGTACACCCATGGTTCCTAAGCTCACAGGCCATCACACTCCAGCACACATCTACATTTTAGGACACACAGACTGAGAGGGAAAGGACAGGGACTAAAGCAGTGTTAAAACCCATCACTATGTGACCAACCCAGGGATAACCCATAAGACATGGAGAACACTCAGTTGCCCATACTCCTGTCTCCCATGTCACTGTAGTTAGTGCTGGACACAGCACCTGCATAGCAGCACCTGGGTGGTTAAAAGCTGAACAGGCCACATAGGTACACATGGCTTTAGGGACCTGCTTGGTGCTCTAACTAGACACATAAAGTCTCATCTTTGGTTGGGGGTTTTCTTGTAACATTTTGAGTCCCAAAATAAAAAAAAAAATATTCCTCTGGAGGTGGCCATGCACTGCTGCCCACTGTATCTGGGAACCTGGGTGGTTTCTGTGACAGCCCTGATTTGATCTCCATGGAACAGAGGGTCTTGTAGTGATGTACAGTGAAGACTTTTGGCCAACAAATGATTGTAAAGAATCATAACATGCTTTATATATACTGAAAATCTGTAGCTGAAAGATGTTAGTCCCACTGGTTCCTGAGACAACAGTAGGGGGAAAATACTGATCATTCTGGTATCATGGTAATTTCTGTAATAAATCCTACTGAGTGAGGGATAAATGAGGACCAGTAACAACTGAAGTGATACTCTAATAATGTTCTTTAAAATGCTTGTCTTTACACAGCAACCTTATCACTTGTCTCTCTGTAGTCTGACACTGACTGAGTCCCTTTCTGCCTGTATACCAGTATTTAAGCAAAGTCTAAATTTGTGAGGCTTATACTGAGAGTCCACAGGCCTTTCTGGTATTGCAATTCTTCCAGCCTTGCCCATGCCCAACTCACATTTCCAGCTTGATCCAAAGTATGTTCTGGACTACTTCAATGGCTAGGGAGAGGCAACAGCACAGGCAGCCTCAGTATCCAGTGAAAAATCATGCACACAAGAGGCAGAGTGGTTTTACAGCCTGAATATTACCCAGCATTGCATAAACATCAAGGATCTGAATGTGGCCTACAAGGCAATTAAGGACAGAAAGCAGAACTCTGATAGCCTTCCAGGAACTGCCCATGTGACACCAGCACAGACCCAATGGCCAAGTACCAAGAAACAAGTGACTCCTACCAAGAGCACGTGCTCCTGTGAACAAATGCATTACAGGCATTTTACAGGCAGGGCTGGGCACAAAGGGCTAATCTCACAATCAACAACCATCCTTCAACTCCTGAGGACACCCCAGTTTACATGGGACCACATGTAAACTGGGGACAGGAAAACATGACACTAGTTTTACAAAGTGATTGGTATTGCCTGCTGACAGAAGTGATGTGTATTTTTCATTCTCACTCGTAGGCTCCACCAGGTTGGACATGTGATGTTTGGAATTCTGTTTTCCTTCAGCACCAGTTTCAAATTCTGTCCACCCAGAGGTCAGCTCTTAGAAATGCACACCATGAAAATCTTCCCACTGGGATATGTTTGTTAGTCAAGTGCTCTATTGATCCACCAGAAAGTGTATGCTGCATTTCAGTCTCATATGGAAATAATCTAGGAAATCAGGGCATAGAGCAGGTATCGTTACTACAGCTTTTGTTTAACACTGCTCTCACCAAGGCTTTAAAGGAAAATTCAGTAATATATTTACTAATGTAGTCCAATCTACAGAATCTAAAACCAAAACACTGTCCAAGACTTATGGCTACAATACGAAAGGTAGAAGTAAGTGACGCATTGGACAGGACTGTTTCTGAGGCAAAAGCACAATTACGTCTCAAGAGGTCTAACATTCACTGTGAAACAATATTCATAGTGTGGTGAATGTTCCTTGTGCCCCCAATAAATATCAAATGATACTGAGAAAGTGGTTTAGTGAGGCTGTAACATGACACAGCAGAGCTGCCTGCATCCAAAACAGGGAGCTGCTCCCTTGCAGCCATGCAGAGCATCAGGAGGTACCACTCTGGTGGGCAGCAACTTCTCCCTCAAGGCTTTCCTCTAACCCCATCAAATGCCAATGTTTGCTCTTTCTTCTCTTTCTTTGTGTGGATTTGGGGCCCTTTCAGTAATGTCAGAACCACATGCTAAATCCAAATTTCATTCCCCACCTGGATTTACCAGGTCTTACTCCTTAGCACTCTCACCTTACTGTACTTCACTCTTAAAATACTGCAGAATTTTAATCCAGTAGGGATCCTTACTTCTGCTTTCCAGCTTCATGCCACCTCTCCAGCAATGCAGTGAAACACAGCACCTGTGGGCAAACAGGCAGTTCTCTGAGAGAAACCACTGACAGAATTAAAGGCATTTTGCAAAGAACCAGCGAGCAACTCAGTAAAAAATGTCCAGTTTCTCTGTCTTTCAAAACTAGAAAAAGATGGGGTTGATGTCCCAAACCCACAGGGTTACTATTTTGTATGGTGTCCATGGCAATGGCTGTTAGTGACTTTCTTTTTTCATACAAGGCCAGATGCTTCAAAACTCATTCACTTTAGGGTATTTCCCAGCATCTGGAAAATTTAGGACTTTAAAAGGGAAAGAGAAGTGTTCGGTGAGATAATGGAAATCTTCACAGAAGGAGGGAGGAATTTCTGGAAAGGAGGGAGTTTCTGGGATGAAAGAAAAAGGGCAGAGAAACTGAAGAGAGGGCCATAACAGCTTGATGTCAGATATGGAGCCAAAATAGACCAAGGAAGTGGTAGGAGAAGGACAGATGATGACAGAACAGAGCCAGGCCACATGCAAGCTGCCTGTGCAGATGGATAGAGCAGGGCAGAGGTGCTGCTGCACATTTGCCAGACTGAGGCTGTGCAGACACCATTTGAATACAAGCACCAGCAGTAATTTTAAATATACCTCTCTATTATAATAAGGGTAAACAACAATAAAGTTTTATTCTATTGACTGTCACCTCACAATTGCAATATCTGACATTTAAAGTAGTTCTTTCATGACCTAACCCAATCGCCCACAAGAAAAAACAAATGGCAAAATAAACAGACTGATGTCTGGGTTTCTCACATAATATCATTCTTTTCCCAGGTGTTTGATCATTTTCCCAGACCTTTCCTGAACCTTTCCCATTTTTGGATGGGTTCTCTGAACAGCCAGTTATTTTAATAACAACGTACTGGTGCCAAGTGCAGCAATAATGTCACCTCTCTACTCCTACTCCGTGTTTCCATGTGCATGTGCTTTGCAAAGACTGCATTAGTCTTTTCAGCATCAACAGCACATCATGAGCTCATGCTCAGCTGATTATGAAATCCTCTCTCCCCCTCTCCGAGTCTCAGTGAGTCACTGACTGGCAATATAAAATCTCCCATCCAGTTTGGTTTCCAATTTATGGCCTGTATATTCATGACGAAGCTGAAGACATGCTTCGTGACAAGATTAAACACCAAACTGTGTGAGGAGCACAAATACTGAAATCTCTTTTCCTGCATCTCTGTCTTGTCATGCTCTGGTGTCTGAAGGAAAATAATCACTGAGTCTTTCCATCGTGAAGAGGTTGACTCAGTGACCCTCCCCTGTCCAGTTGAGCATTTTAACAGAAAAGTTGGAATAATGTTATGTATGTCTCTCTGTGTCAAGCTTGAAGTAAGATAGAAGTTTTAGGAGTAAATGAAGAAAGGGAAAATGGAAGGCAGACAGGCAATGCAGCCATGTAGGCCTTGTTTTCCTAGGAGACAAAACTAAATATCAGATGTGGTTTTGTACTAAAAGAATATAATAAATGTCTTGGCCTAAATTGTTCCTTGCTGGTTTTATGGTGGAATAGTGTAGCTGAAATGGGGTCCTGGGCCATGGGCAGAGCTAGGGAGGCACTGGGAGAGGCAAATCAGGGACAGCAGGGGCTATGGGTGCCTGTGGGCTCCAGCAGGGCAGGGATGGTTATACATGGAATGGTAGCAAAGAAATGGGGACAGTGACTGGAGCTCCTTGTTCTCCCAAATGTTTTGATAATAGTGCAAGGAAATGCTGCCCTGTGCTGCTGGACCACACGTGGACTTCTGCTGTTCTGAAGGCAGTGAGGTAGGAGTCACTCATGGCACCCTGCATCAGGTGTCCCTTCCTCCAAGTCTTTAGCTTGGTTCCCATCTGCCATTTGTCCCTGTGCTCCTCTGAGTTTGAGGAAATGGGCCCTTGATGGGCTGATTGCTCCTGGGAGCTGCCGGGGCTGGGCCTGTCCTCCTGTGTTCTTCTGTGCTCACAGATGTGCTTTTAGTCCATATTAATACAAGGGGCTTGCTGTGCCTCTGCCACCTCCTGCCAGCTCTGCCTCCCTCTTGACAGCCTCAGCAGCAAGGTGATGCTCAAGGTACCACACACTGCTCTGAGCCCATCCCACACCATGGCAAAACTCAGCCTTCAGCAGTGAAGAGCATGATTCAGTGACTCCCATGTGCCCAGCTCCATCCTCATGGCCTTTATCTTCCCCCGTTCCCTCTCCTTGGACAGAAGCACCTCCACTTTTCCAACTATCCTGATGTTGCACATTCTTTGTCACTCAAAAAGAGCTCATTTCTTACACAACAGCCTTCACTATCCTGTGGCAAACCCTCTAAACCAAAGATTGCATCAAAACTACACCAAGAGTAGTAAGAGCTGGAGAATTCAAATGAATACAATGGCAACATTTTTACTAAAAAAAGGGAAAAACTCCTTCCCTTCCCTTCCCTTCCCTTCCCTTCCCTTCCCTTCCCTTCCCTTCCCTTCCCTTCCCTTCCCTTCCCTTCCCTTCCCTTCCCTTCCCTTCCCTTCCCTTCCCTTCCCTTCCCTTCCCTTCCCTTCCCTTCCCTTCCCTTCCCTTCCCTTCCCTTCCCTTCCCTTCCCTTCCCTTCCCTTCCCTCTTTGTTTTCTTATTTTGTTTCCTTTCTTTTCTTCAAGCCTCCTTCTTCCTTCAGTCTCTTCTGTTTGTTACCACCATCCAGAAAATGGTAACAAGGGAAAATCTAGGGAGGAAAAAAAATATCATAGCAAATACTCTAAAATATCCTACTGAACATTATGTCTATAAAGACTCCTCAAGTGGGAGGCAGCCTCCTGGGGACTAAATGAAGCAGATGGATTGACCTTGAACAGCAGCCAAACGCCCACACAGCCACTCGCTCACTCCCCCAGCAGTGGCATAGGGAAGAGAATGGGAAGAACAAAAGTGAGAATCATGGAATCATTAAGGTTGGAAAAGAACTCTAAGACAACTGAGCTGCTGGACAATTGAGCTGCTGGTTAGTTCATCACTAACTCATGCTTCCCACTACCACATCCACGTTTGTTTTTGAACACTGAGGAATGATGATGATTTCACCACTTCCATGTGCAGCCTGTTCCAATGCCTGACCACTCTTTCCATAAAAAATGTTTTCCTAATATCCCATCTAAACATCCCTTGGGACACCTTGAGGTGCTTTCCAAGTCCTATCACTTGTTGCCTGGGGAAAACACCAACCCCACCTGGCTACAGCCTCCTTCCAGGGAGTTGTAGAGAGTGACAATGTCCTCCCTGAGCCTCCTTTTCTCCAGGCTGAGCACCTCCAGCTCCCTCAGCTGCTCCTCATCAGACTTGTGCTCCAGACCCTTCCCCAGCTCTTTTGCCAATCTCTGGACACATTCCAGCAGCTCAATGTCTTTCTTGCAGTGAGGGGCCCAAAGCTGAGCACAGGATTCAAGATACAGCCTCACCAGTGCTCAGTATAGAGGGACAATCTCATTCCCCAGTCCTGCTGGCCACACTGTTTCTGATACAAGCCAGGATGCCATTGTTCTCCTTGGCACACTGCTGGCTCATTCAGTTGCTGTCAACCAGCACCCCCAGAAATGTTTGCAGATCTGCGTGAGGACAGTTTAATAAAGGAAAGCAAAAACCCCTAAACCAAACAACCCAACCCCAAAAAACCCCCAGGCAATTCAAAGGGGAGGACTCAGCACTTCCCACCAGCAGACCTATATCCCTCCATCTCCCAGCAATGGTCACCCTGAAAGAAAATGTCCCAACAGTCTTCTTCTTCTTCTGCCCCACATTTTCTTGCTGAGGTCAATGTTTTATGGCATGGAATATCCCTTTGGCCAGTTTAGGTCAACTGTACCTCCCAGTCTCTTGGCCACCCCTTGCCTGCTTGCTGGGGAAGATGAGTGGGGAAAAAAAAGTGAGCCCTGACACTGTGCAAGTGTTATTCAGCAGCAGCCACCACACTGGTGTGATATCAACATCACCATCAATCGTGATCCCCTCCTTGTCCAGTGACACATGTACAGATGTCATTTCCTTAGTCTGTGGGACACCCCCCAAACATCCATACATATGCAATCAATTAATTTGGTCCATGACTTGTGCTGCACCCTGCAGCTTTCCACATCAGATGGTTTTGCACAACACAAGAGGAAGCATTGGTAAACAAAGCATATTGCCTTTCACTTTCTGCTCTTTATTATACTTTTGGGCTTGAGCCACCTCCTCAGATGATGCTCTGAAATCTCTGCCTCCTGGTTCAATGGTTATTGGAATATTGAATCCCAATATTACCAGGTAGATTGCGCCTGGGCTTGTCTGACCCTTGCTGCTGGCCAAAGGCGGCGACTGTGGTATTTCACCTCAGAGACACTTTTGGCTGGCTGTATGTGGCAGCAGGCACTGGAACAAGTCCAGGCAAGGTGAGAAACTCAGTTTACTTCTGGTGGAAAGGCTTCAGGCAAGGTGAAGAGAAAAAGAGACAGATTCTGTCAGAGTATCCAGAGTTATATCCAGAGTTTATTCCATGGTCACAGACATCTGAATCTTTAGGTAACAGCTCCAACAGAATGCCGAGCACATGGTCCAGGCTCAATTTAAGGCCAGGGACAGGGGGAGGGAAGGGACAGGTGAGGCACCAACCAGGTGGGAGGGGCAGGGTCTCAGGGAATGAGGGACACCTAGACAGGCCAATCCCCTCTGGGCATAGGGGCATCTTTGAACCTGACCAACCACACGATGGCCTTACTGGAATGTTAAGACTGATTGACAGCCCAGCAGGGGGCAAGGGGGAAGGGGAAGAGAGGTATTGCCACACCTGGGAAGGGGCTGGGAAGTTTAAAACAGGAAATTGCAACACACTGCAAGAAATGGTGACCTCTTTCAGCATTCAGGGGCACTGGGAGTTCCTCAGAACCCACTGTGTGATCAATCCTATCCCCTTATTCCCTGTACCTTCAGTTGCATTATGTGTAGAGGTGCCCCTTCCTATGAACATCTGGTACATCTCAGACCCTTGATACCCTCAGCTCCACAATCCCAGAGGTCAACCTTGGGTCTTTCCAGGTGTTTTCTGCCAGAAGCTCCAGGTGAGCACAGAGCAGGTTTCTCACAGCTGGTACTCTCTGGACAGGTCCAAGGGCTACCACACAAACTGTCCTGTCTGTCCTGCTGCTGTTCAGTGACCTTGTCTGGACACCACGTGCTCACCAAAGCCAATCTGTCATTGGCCTCTCCAAATGGATAGGGGAGAGCAAATATAAAAAAAGGCTTCTAGGGCAAGAGGAGAGGTCAGTCCTAAAGATCACTCCTGATCACTCACCAGTTACCATCCGAGGCAAAACACTGTCTTAGACCCAGTTGGCTTTGGCTCTGGTGGACAAGGGGGAAGCTTCTGGCAGCTTCTCACAGAAGCCCCCCACTACCAAAATCTTGCCACACAAACTCAATACACTCAGAAAAGTTCTTAAAGATCACTTAATGGAAAGGACTGACAAGCTGTGATCCAGAATGTGCAGTTTCCAGAAATACTCTATGCCTTTTTATTAATTGGCAGAAACTTGATATTTATTTTACTGATCACATCCAGGGGGATGTGATGATGCTGCTGATCTTGCCATTACAAGCTTGGGAACATCTGTCCTGCAGAAGAATAGAAGGAAAGACTCCATGAGATTGTTCCCTGAGCACTGGGATGGCTGCAATGCAGGGGCCAAATGCCAGACTTGGCTCATGGTCATTGCCTTTATCACAGGTCCCTCAGGCAGAGCAGAACACAGTGATAAGCAACACAGCAGCCACCACAACTCTGTGTGTCACAGGGACAGCAGTGGGCTGTTCACCAGCTGCCAAGCACCCACCCAGCCCTCAGCAGCATGGGGGGAGGCTGGGATGAATAACAGCAAGAAAATCTGTGTGTCAGATGAAGGTGATTTCATGGGTGAAAAACAGAGGCAAAGACAGGCCACTGTCAGGCTGCTGCCTGGCTGGGGCTGTGGCACCTCCAGGACCTTCTCAGTGACTGCCCTGAGTCTTTTTCTTCCTATCACAGAGTGACAGAACTGGTCAGACTGGAAGGGACAGCAGTGGGTCATTCGGTCCAACCCTCTTGCTTAAGCAGGGTCATTCTAGAACACATTGCACAGGATTGTGTCCACCTCAATTAGTGCAGAGACTCCACACCTCTTTAGACAATGTTTCAGTGTAGGGTCACTGCACACTAAAGTTCTTCCTAGTCAGCTGAAACTCCCTGTGCATTGTGCCCGTTCCCTCTTGTACTCGGCACCACCGAGCAGAGCCTGATCCGTGCTCTCGACCCCTCCCTCAGACACTGCTGGACGCGGTTTCCCCTCAGCCCCCTCTTCTGGGGCTGAGCAACCCCACATCCCTCAGCCTTCGCCAAGGCGAGAAATGCCCCAGTGCCTTGATTAAACACCTTCCTTTCCCTCCGCTGGACACCGCTCCGCTCCCCGCGGTTTGTGTGGCGGTGTGTGGCAGCGTGAAGCAGTGTGGGTGTGAAGCAGTGTCACTATCCCAATGTCGCTGTCCCGGGCCGCGGCCGCCGCTCTTTGTCTGGCTCGCCCCCCGCCCCTGCGCAGTCACGTGCCGGGGGCGGGGCGCGTCGCGCGGCGGTGACGCGCGCGGGGCGCGGGCAGGATGGGGCGGTGAGGGGCGGCCGTGCCGGACAGCCCGCGGCAGCCGCGCCGGGCCCCGAGCGAGCCGAGCGGGCGGTAAGGACCGGCACCGCGGGGGAAGCGAGGAGGGAATGCAGGGGGAGCGCGGGCGGCGGGGCTCCGGCGGCCCCCGCACCCCGGCCGGGCCTGGCGGGGCGGCGCCCGCGGCTCTGCTCGCGCCGGGCCCCGCCCGCGGCCGGGGGTCCGGCGGGGCCTCCCCGGCTGTGCCGAGCGCTGTGGCCGCGGCCCCGCCGCTCCCGGCCCCCGCTCGCCCTTGGCCGCTCTCGGCGCTGGCGGAGCTCGCAGGGGAGCCCCGCTGCGGAACGGGGGCCGGTGCCGCTCCCCCCGCAGTGCGGGGCTGGCAGGCTCCGAGCCCGCATCCCGGCAGTGCCCCTCGGCAAGGGGGCTTGGGCTGGTGCAGGGAGCACCGCGGAATGTGGCGGTGATAGCGACAGTACTTGCACAGAGAGGTTTTTGGTGGTTTTTTTTCCTTTTTGATAGTGACTGAGCTGCAAAATAAAATTAGAAACCAGCTGTGACTGAAACTCAGTGCTATGAATGCGACTATGAGTGCATAGAAATACTCAAGATGAGGTTTTGTTTATTTTTTGTTTGTGCTCATTTAATCTTACTTGCCCTTTAGGCCATGTTTATCTGTTCTTGATAAGGTAAGTTCCTCTTAGTTTCCCTTTTCTTCACCCGAGGAGAGCACACATGTTAACTATAGGTAAATTAAAATTTTGCTTAAAAATTATGTGAAGGAATTACAGTCTAGCAGAGTTCCAGAGATGAGCACTATGGTTTTTTCTTATTATGTTTTGAATTAAGGTTGATGACAGATATTTTTGAAGGGAAAGAAATCTGAATAAAAGTATGTATGAAGGGGTTTTTACGCCTTTTTTTTTTTTTTTGGGCCCTGCCTGTATTTCTGTAAGCTAAGCAGTTAATACAAAGTCAGGATCAAAATTTTGCATCTTTTCACCCTCTGGAATATATTTGCTGTCAATGACACATTTTAAACAGCATAATGGGTTTTAATGCAACTTTTTTCCTTTCTTCCAAGGTGGTGGAAAAGACAATATCAAGATGAGTAAAAAGCCTCCAAATCGTCCTGGAATCACATTTGAGATTGGTGCTCGTTTGGAGGCACTGGACTATTTGCAAAAATGGTATGGAAGACATTGGGTGGTGTTTGCTGAGAGCATAATTATTTTGTGTTGTTTGTGTGCTTTGATAATTGATTATAAAAAATAGTGCATCTATTATTTGTCAATTTCCACATGTGAACTTTATGAGTTTCCACCTAAGTCTGATGAAAGTTTTAGCTTTCAGGAAAATATTTTCACTTCATAAATCTCAAGCTAAACTTTCCTGTGGGTTTGTGTTTGTGCTCTTGGTGGCTTGTGCAGCTGTAGGGAGCAAAGAGCCTTTCTGGAGCAGTGTGGAATTCAGTGTCATGGCCGAGGTGATCGGTGTGTCAATGAGGCAAACTTCATGATCAAAGACTTCTTTTGTCTTCATTTGAAGGCATGCAAGGGGAGTTGTTTTGTGTTCACTTGTCACACTTGACAGGTCCACAAAACTGATTCTAAAAAAAAAACCAAGCCCACATCCTGAATTGGAGTTCATGGGATAGGCAGATGCAGTTGTGTTTTTATTAAACAGCTGGAGGAATTAAGTGCTTAAAACTGTGACTCCCAACCAGCCAGGCCTATTGTGAATTCAGACTATAAAATGGAAATTGTGGGCACAAGGACTATTGCTGCACAGCATGTGTATTGTGAAAATTCTGATGAAAAAAGCTGCTAGTAAAAATTTTATTAAAGCAAGTGGGCTAATCTGTTGATGTGTGCTGGCCATGCTAGTTGAGTTGGAAAAATCCCTGGTTTTGTTAGAGTAGGTGACTGAAGTAGTTGATGCTTCTACTTAGAAGTTTTTTCTTAGCTGCTCTCTGATTTATTAGGGCTGGGAAATGTAGAGGTATGTAGCTGCTTTTCTGTTGCATTCCTGGAGAGTTCAGCATCTTCCTGTCAATATCTGATCCTGGTGACTCCAAGTGATGTGAGAGGGAAGTCTGTGTGTTATTGACATGTCTGCTCCAGTGTTATGTGCTCTGTATACAAAGTATACAAAGTTGGATCAAACTTTTTATTTGTAGAGCTTTGATTTTAATTATAGGAAAAGTGTTTGTCTTAATAAATGGACTCTAACGAACTTGGTTTATAGAACTATTCTTGTTCTTACCTGTTGCTGTAGACTGGGTTTTCAGCATACTGAATGGCAGGATAAGGAAAACATCCAAAATAGAGGAATAAAACTTTTTTATAGCATATTCTGTGACTAGAGATAGTTGGTTATGTAATCAGATAACAAAAATTAGTATGTAAAAATAGCTTAATAATATAAAAAAAATTATTACTGAGTATCCAGTGTATGTTTGTGTCAGACCTGCCCAGCTTTTTCCAGGGAAGGGTTGCATGTCAGTACTGGAGTTCTTGTCTAGGTTTGGATTGTCAGGCATGGCCATATCACAAGCTCTGCAGCTGAATTGCTGGGTGTTTTCAGGAAGAATAGAATTTATCCTGAACTTTCCAGGATTTGATTTATTATCTGTACACCAGGTAGACCCAGGTCAAGTTTAAATACCTGTAAACTTCTGTGCTGCCATATACAGAAGAAAGTTAATATCAAAATTCAGCAGTTACAGCAACAATGAAAACTGGACTGCATTTCAAGTGAACTAGTAATACAAAATGAACTAATAATACAAACCCAAATATCTTGTGACAGAAAATCCACTGTTGTGCTATTATTAGGGTGTCAGGGGTTGTAATGATAGTCTATGGGATTTTTTTTTAGTTGGCTTTCTGTTGCATAAGGGAGTGGTGGATGTTTTTAAAATTCTTGCTATATATAATCTGAATGCATTCTGCTCATTTGCATGCAGAAATACATACTTCAAAGAAAATAAACTTGCTGAACTTACATGAAATCTCTTTATTATTATTTAACAAAAGCCAAATTGAAGAGCATTGCTATTGCTTAGCTCAGTCTGTCTACAAGTGACAAATTGAGCATACTTGCTGAGAAGTAGTCTTTAAAAAGGTTTTAAATTTTTTCTCCATTTTTCTGAAAGCTTGCTGTCATCTGATGGTCATGACTAGTTAAAATGTTAATCAAGAAAGGCTTCTAGAGGCTGTAAGAAGAAATACAATAAAATATGTTTTTGTTTTTTGAGGTACTTTTGCAGGTCTTTAATTTTCACCTGTGTAGTAGTTGCTGAAATTCAACTCCTGGCATCTGGTGTTTCATTTGTGTTCTGTAAACTTTTGAGATGTCATCAATGTACCTTAACTACTTATTGCTTTAAAGCCCTGTACTTTTAAATGAAGTTTTTGCAGAGGGTGTTTGGATCACTGGTGTCATTTGTCATGTACTGTGACAGAGTAGAAGAAAGCCTGGTCAAACTGGTCAGAAAAGACAAGACAGGCTGTCAATGAGCATGTTTAGTTTTGCTGTATTGCTCCTTTATCAAGCACAGCAGTTATGCTGGTGCAGGGGATCATCTTGCATAAAGAACTTGTACCACTTGTTCCATTTAAATCCACTGAAGCAAGCCATGAAGTGCAGCTCTAATCAAAACTGATCATCTGTCAGCAGATAATAAATGAGATAGCATTGAAAATTACAAAATAGAAATTTATTAAGTATGTGAAATGATCAGGGGCTGGAAGAGTGTATGACCTATGAAGAGAGAGTGAGGAAATGACTTCTTTAGCTTGGAGAAGGCTTCAGAAATCCCACTGTCAGCTTTCCAGTACCTACAGGGCTGTCATCAACCAGCCTTAGCCAAATCCTCCAGGTAGTTAGAGAACAAAACAACCAAGACACCAGGCACAAACTGAAATGAGATATTCAGACTAGGTTCAAGGAGAATCTTTTTCCTGTTGGGACAGTCAAGCAGTGGATCAGGTTCCCTGAAGTTTGTGGAGTGTCCAGCATGGGAGTTTTTCAAGACTGGGATGGATAAAACACTGGAAAACCTGGCCTGTTGCCATAGCTGACCCTGCTTTGAGTGAGAGGTTGGACTGGAGGCTTTCTGAGGTTGCTTTCAGTTTGAATTCTCCTGTGATCTCATACAAAAACTGATACATGTGCATGCATCCTCTACTGCCTCTCTTTGCTGACAGAGCAAGTGAAAAAGCAGTGGAGCTGCCCTTGCCTGCAAGTGCATGTCTGTGTGTAAGAGTTCTTGAGCTGTCAGCTCCCACAAGTAGGACACTGTCCCTGCAAAGCTGATGTATTTAAAGATGCATCTCTTCCTTTTTGTAATATTTTTGTGTGGGTTTTTTGGCTGTAGCTCTCTACTGGTTGTCCTGTAAGCAGCAGATACTGATTTGAAAAAACCCTGTTGTTTTTCTGATAGTCTTTATTAATATGCTCAATCTAAACTCTTAAGTTAGGTGATGAAGTACAGATAGATGGCCCTGCTTTCTAGAATGGAAACAGCCCTCTAAAATAGGTTAGTTGTTGGAACAACAGTTCTACCTCTTGGTGTATTTGATTGTCTGGATCAATTTCCACCCCTGCTCCAGTATGGAGGAAGTCTTTTCTCTGAAGGACTTTGAGAACTCTTACTTGGTACAGTCCTTGCTTTGGATTTCAGTTGACTGGGTTACCTGGCAGGTGTTTGAAAGGGAAGTGAAGTCTGCTTTATATTTAATACAATATATGTATAGTAAATGTAGGGACCTAGAATGAGGTGTTTGCAGGTTTTGCAGACTCTAGAACACTATTTGTGAGAAGTCAGTATGGAGGGTATTTGGTTTTATATCCTCTATGAGGTAGAAGGAAGCACTTTTTAAACCAAACCAGTGTTGCAAAGGCAGGAATTATGAGTGTTTTTGTAGATTTTGTAGGTTTAATCTTGGGCAAATTTAGTAATATTGTATTCTCTTTTACAGTCTGAAATGCCTGTTGTCCCATTTCACAAGGCAATTCGCTACTTTTTGGTCACTTTTGAAAGGTTAAAAGGATGATGTAAAAAAAGTGCTGTCTGTGTGGATGTTAATGTGTGTTGAGTGCAGTGGAAAAAATGTTCAGTGGTTTTTTTTTACACTGTAAAGAAGCGAAGTGGGAAGTTTTCAATTATTTTTTTTTATTGTATATATGTTAGAACACTGTTGTTGCCTGACCAGGGCTTCATAGTATTCATTTTTAAGCCATATTAAATTCTGAGGCTTTCCAAAAATATTGCATAATTCTAATGGGTTGGAACTGCCAAGATTGGAACCTGAGAATGGAGGGCATGCAATGTGTAAACTGGGCAGGTAAATTCAGCTACCAGCAGTTCTCTTGTTCCCTCTTGGAAAAGCAAGAGGAAACCCCCCTGAAATTTGGATGAAACTTCACTTGTGATTATTACATGCTCTTTCCAGCTGTTTTTGAAAAAGCACACCCAAAATGTGCAGAATATTGTTTCTTCCCATAAAAGAAACTCCTTGATTATTGAATTTCAGTGTGCTGGTCTGAGTATTTTTTTTTTTTTCTCTTTTTTTTGAAAAGTGAAGACTTTTGCCTCAAATTTTAGAGTGTGTTTTTCTAGTTTGTGCTGATGAAGTGTTGTGAGATCCAGCTGTATATCAGTTTCATTGTGATGACTTAATGTGGCTTAGTTGCTGGGGGAATTAACCTGACTAGAAAGTTGTTTTGGCCTTTAGATATCATTCTTCTTTGGTACTGTAAAGAATGATATTTGTGTCTCCCTTTGCAGTATTTCTTCAAATGCTTAATTGTAACTTTGTGATGGAAGGAACTTCCACATACAAGTTCTGAAGTCTGAGAGATGTAATCATCTTCATATTAATATTTTTAATTCATGAAATTGATTCTTTTCAGTAAAAATACAAAATCACCAGGAAGATCTTTTTGTGCAGGGGATAATTTACAAGAGTAAGTTCTGCAGTACATATGTTCTGGTCTTTTCCACTGTGGGATCAGTATTGTGAAATATTACTGTTTGTGCATATTTGTGGCACAATGTGTGGCTAAGTTTAGTGGATATTGAAGATAATAGTTTGTTGCTAAATACAGAGTTGTGTTTGGCTTACCTAATAACCAATTGCATATGGCTTGGGCAGTTCCATCTCTAAGGACATATCATGGATTTTTAGAAAGATGGTGGTAGCAGAAATCATATTTAGCAAAGAGAAATTAACCTGTAAATACCTTGAGCTTCTTGTCTCATCTAAAGTGATCTCTAATGAGAATTAACATTTTGCACCTCTTCTTTTATTAACTGATGCTAACTTTTTATCTTTTGATTTTGTATATATATTAATGTCTTGATTCTTGGCTTGCTGAGTTTTCCTTATAATTATCTTAATTTAAAAATATTTGTCTCTAAAGTGTGCTCTGCATTTTACTTTCCCCTCTTATGTGGTTTGCTCTTTCCATGTCAGTGCTGGATTTTCCCATTTTGTCCCTCCTGTTGTTGTCTCACAGAGTGCTTGGAGTGTTGCCTTGGCTGCTGCTGACCAGAGGAAGCTCCTGGCCATAGCAGGGGAGCTGCTACAGGGATGTGCCATAGTGGGAGCAGAGTGTTTGCATTGGACATGTGTAGGAAAAGGAGAATTCTCTTTCAGCTGCTTGGCCCTGAATTTTGTGAAACAACCATAGTTTTGCATCACTGGTGGCTGGCATGCAATAAAGCTAAAATTTTGAACTGTACTGGAAAGGGCAGCACTGTTCTTGGTGCTTGAATTTCTGATTGCTGCAAAATGAACTTTCTCTCCTTTGCTTTTCTGGTGGTTTTCCTTCTTTCCCTCTGGTAAAAGTCTTCTGTGTCGTCCTTCTGCTTGGGACTCCTTTAGGTTACATTGTTTTTCACACACTTGCTGTTGTAACAGTAACTTAACTTTTTCCTCTGCTTTGCTATTCTGGTGTTTTAGTGTCAAGTTCTAAGTCTGAAACTGGAACTCTCCAGAAGATGAAAAAAACCTAGAAACTTTATAATTAATTTTTTTATAATAAATTTCTAACTGTAGCAGCATATGGACTTATAAAGAAAGTATAATCAGAGGCAGGGCTTAGGAAAACCATTTCATGGCTGACTTATTTTCTTGAAGCCTTGTTCAGAGTTAAACCAGAATGTTGCTGCTGGGATACAGGTTTGACCCAAGAGTTTTACATTCTGTTTTAATGCAGTAGGTCATCAGTTTCACCTTTCTTGTTAGATTGTTGTTATCAGTCTACTTTAGAGGGGGAAGAGAGGCTGATCTTGTTTCTTTGAAAGATTTGAAAAAGTGATTTGAAAAAGATTTTATTAGGGGAGTGGCAAATCAGAGGCTTCAGTTTTAGACTAAAACTTTGTGGGTTTTTTTGGAAGTTCAGCAAGAAAAAGATGGGGTCTTAAAGAATGGATATAAAAATATTTAGTGTTTCTGAAATCTATGGATGAGCGAAATGCAACAAGAACTTGGAGTGTCTCTGAATTCTGGTGTGAGGGTGAAATGTGGCTGCAGTAGTAACCTAGAAAATCAGAGAGATTTTCTTAATCAGTGAGATATTTAAATGTTGGGAAGCTGTATACACCACTGCAGTTGAAGAAGTAGCACAGGAGAAAAGAAGGAGCAAATTGAGATTGACATCTTTTGTTTTAATGTGCAGTCCAGTTAGTAAGAAATAAGGAAATCCTGTACTTCTTGATAACTTATATTTTAGTCAGAACTTAGTGTTAGAGACTCCTTTAAGAGCACAATCAGTATTTTGGAGGGATTATATTCAAAATTGATGATGTTGACAGGTTCCCTGTATATGTCAGTTGCCTTTCTAGCTAAAGAATTTGCAGTAGGATTGGAAATTGGTTGCTCAAGCTCTGCTGTTTTACTATTGGCTCACAGTAGTACTTGGTTTGGAAAACAGGTTGTTAAAGGCAGCTGTCCTTTTCCTGTGGTCTTTCTTTTCCATACACATTGTTAACTTTAGAGCAGCCCTAATATAAATGCTGATAAAAATCAGTGATGTAATTAGCTTGCTTTATTTTTTAGGAGATTCTGTGCACTTTTGAATCTGTTTCAATACTTCTTTGAAGGGCAGAAGGAGCTGAATTCTGCCCGATTCTAATTTTCAATGTTGTTTATAGATTCTTGAACTAAATGTTATCCAATCATTTCAGTTACTTAGCCTTTCTCAGACTTAGAGATTTTTCAGTACAGAGTGTTAATACAACTTTCTGGAAGATCCTGTAGGCACTATTGTATCTAAACCAAGACAGAAACCTTTGAGACTTAGCAGTTGTGTTTAACACTCAGGTATCCATCTCGAATTGAGAAGATAGATTATGAGGAGGGGAAGATGTTGGTGCATTTTGAGCGCTGGAGCCATCGCTACGATGAGTGGATTTACTGGGACAGCAACAGGCTGAGACCTTTGGAGAGACCAGCTTTGAGGAAAGAGGGGCTGAAGGATGATGAAGAATTTGTTGTAAGTGGTACATTTATTTTGTCTTAGACTTTTGTAAGCTGCTCTACTTGTCATTAAATCTCTCTAGCACATAATACTTAATTTTTAGGAAAAAAAATCTAAATTATTTAAATATTAATTGCTAATTTTGTTTAAAATAGGATTTTAAACCTGGAGAAGAAGTCCTAGCTCGTTGGACAGACTGTCGATATTACCCTGCAAAGATTGAAGCAATTAATAAAGAGGGTATGTATTGCAGTGCTTCATTGGTAAGGCCTGCTTGAAAATTCTGTGCTGTAGATTTAGTCTGCTTTAAAAAGTGATATAGCTATAAAGTTTTCCTCTCTGCCCCAATATTAAGTGAAAATGTTTTTATATATCAAATTTAGTAAAATATTTGTCTTTTATCTGTATCAAATTTTAAAACCTCTTTTTTGTCTTCTCCTAAAAAACAAAATGCTTTTTAAAATGTTTTTACTGTTTCAATGATCAAAAGCTCCTGTGCACAGTCTGAGGACAATTTTGTGCTATTTTTGATTTGAGTTAATGTTCTATTTAAATTTTCATAATTGTCTTAGTTCTCTTTATCGAAGAAAAACAATGGAAATAGGAAAATAAGGGCACAGATTAAATACTTCACAGTGGTGGTATTTCTAATGAACATACAAAATTGACATTTTTACTGCAATTTTGAGCAAATGAAGACTTGCACGTGAATTGAACTTTTTCCCTAGAGTGGCATCTTAAATATTACATGATTATTTCAATAAATTATGAGCAGAAGTGACTCAATAGCTTAAACATGCTTGAAATTGCCCAGCTGGGCAAGGACTAACAGTATTAAAGCAGGGTTTCATTGAGTCCATCATTTATGGTTTTTTTATATCTCTTGATCCTGACTAGTGGTAACACCTGGTTACTCTTGTCATACAAAATAACATGGAAAACATAAAGCTTTCATAGTTACAAAATGTGTTTGTTTTTAACTATTCATAGTGATTCCATCAATCGTTTCTAGGAACATTCACAGTGCAATTCTATGATGGTGTCATTCGATGTCTTAAAAGGATGCATATCAAATCTATGCCAGAGGATGCAAAAGGGCAGGTAAGGATGCTTAAAGCAATTGCTTTGTTAGGTTTTGAGTAGTTGTTTGGGTTTTCATTGTTTTGTTTTTTTATATCATGAGACAGTAGAAGTGTCAGTAGCGCAACTAGATTGAAATCAGTCTTTGTCTAGGCCCTGCACTGCTTTGCTTCACTAGTTTATGGATGGTGCCTCAGAGTGTGCTGCTCAAGTGGCCTTGCCTCACTGAAATGTCTGGCTGCTGGACACTCCATTGCCAACTAATCTCTTCACAAAGCCTTGTCTTACAGAGTTTACAGAAGCAGGGACATCCAGTGACTTTTCCCTCTGTTGTCTTTTCAGGAAAAAAGCTTTAGCTTGTCAGCAGTCTGTGCTGCTGATGTTTTTTTTAAATTTTATTTATTCCCCACCCTCTGTCCATGTCTTTTCTTTGCCACTATGAGAGCTTTTTGCCCACATGTTCCTACAAACATGACTTTGGGGTTATTCCCTCTGTATGAGAACTTTGGGGCAATCAGACAGTTAATTATTTCTTGTCTCATAATGTCCAGTTGCTGTTAAAGAAGAGATGCTGAATGGAAGCTGAGGAAGGCTATGAAGTAGAGGCATGATTTAATCACTAGGCCTATCTTTATTTGTGAAAGGGAAACATCATTGAAAACTCTTACATGCTTTCAGTGGAAATGCAATTGCATTTATTTTGCATGGTAACTGTGTTTAATATTTAATGAGAAATTACTCCACTGAAACTATTCAAGACAAAATCCATGAAAGCTGGTCTTTGCTCTTAGTTTTCTTCAGAATACTCCTAACTTTGTAGACTTCAAATATTTCAGAATTACCATTGTAGCCATCCATATTGTGACCAGGGCACGTGGATAATTGGATTGGCTTGAAAGCATCTCCACATCCTGGCCTCCAGGGTAAAGGTAGCTGTATGGTAGGGTTGATCCACTATGCAAGGGACACTGGAACTTAGTGCAGACACCACTGCATTATTTAAAAGATGTTTCCTGAAGGAGATTAAGCTGAAATCTATAGTCACACTAACCCTGGCTTCTTGCTGCAGTCTTACAGTAACTCTGTAGAACCACTGTGTAGTATTTCAAGGAATACTGTCAGTATGGCAGTAACTTAAGAAGCTTGAGTGTTCCTTTTTCCTTACAAAAAGCAAAACTTGGGTAATGTGATTGTGACCAAAAAGAAATAAGCCTTTTGTGGCAGTGGAAAGAACTCCCTGATTCTGTCCTGTGCTTTTCCTAGGGAGCAATGTTGTGTCTAATCTTGAGTTACTACTCCTTAGGCCACAGGCAATCTCAACTTAAAAAAAAAAAAGTAAATCCATTACTTCACAGCCGTTATGTTGTCCAGACTTTGTTTGGTGGCAGTCCAGCTCATCTGTTATTTCTAATTTTTCTCAGTAGTTGAGAGTTATGGTGCCACTTATGCATCTCGGGGATTGAATGTAGGCTGCTTCAATGAAATCTTGAGAAGGAATTGGGGGCACAAATTTACACTTTGAGATGGATTTAGAATTTTAAGTTGTCTGGATACAAGAACACCTCCAACTCTGCTTTCTGTAATGCTTATTGATACTAGTTGTAGCATTTAATCCTGCAAAACAAGAAATAAGCATCAAAGTCTGTGGCTTTCAAAGGCAAGATATAATTTTTCTTGCAACTTCTTTGGCATATAATGGAATGGAAAAATGTTCATTTTTTAAAGTGTTTTTGTGTTATTTCAGAATAAAAACATGATCTAAGATTTGGTTGAAAATCAATTCTCTGAGGCTGAGCTTTGCTTAAGCCTCAAACTCCCATGGATGTTTTTGTTCTTTTGCATTATGTGTTTTATAAGAAAATATTTACTAAAATTTATGTATAGGTTACAAAAATTGCAAGAGTGTAAACTGATTGGAAAAATTAAATAGATTTGTCAGATGCAGCACTTCATGCCTCATTTAAACTTATAATTTGTATTTTCTGCATATCCAAACTAAAATATACATTTCCAGAGATGAGTGTAAGCTTAAGAAAGTTCAAGTTCTAGTGCATCAGTAAGTCTAAGAAATTTTAAGATCTTCGTGGAAGGTGTGTGCTAAGCATGCAGAATTCAAATTACTTGAAGGAGATAGAGATTAGTTAATACTTTGATTTGAGCTTAGTGTGACTTGAAGGAAAAGACTGTAGATGCTGTAGCACTCAAATTATTTCTGAGTTGCAGCAGATGTGTGTTTTAATAAAATTCAGCAGTGAGGATGGAAAGGCAAAATTTTTAAAGAGTGAAAAATATTTGTCTCAGTGACAATGAGCCTCAGCCTCAATGAGTCTCGAGGCTCAGCTGTGGTTCAGATAAGTACAAATTATTCAAAATCACACAGATCTGTCACTAACATAGTACAGAGAGGGGAAAAAGGGATATTGAGACTGCCCTTGTGAGAGCACATATGAAGTGTTTGGATAACTTACTTTTTCTGTTTCATGTTTTTTGTTTTATCTTCGATGTAATCAGGCGCGCGAGAGGGAGCAGATAGCGCCGGAGCTGAGATTAGTGACGGAAATCGAACCAAAAGAAGTGAGTTTTGAGGAGGGATTTGAAGGAGAGGGAGGGGACTTGGCACACAGGAAGAGGAAGCTGAGGAAAAAGCATGGATTTGCGAATGGGCCAGAGGAAAAAAGAAGATGTGACAGGAGACAATGTGAGCCGAGATGTAGGTGGGGCAGACTGTAGAATTGAAAGGTGAGGGTAAGGAATCCAGGCTTGATGTGGAATCAGCCAGTCTATAGATTCATGTTTTATGTATGTGAATGTATGAACGTGTGGGAGTTGGAAGTTATGGTGTGACAGAAGAGGAAAAAGCAGCTGAATCTTTAGTACTGTGGAGAAGCAAAAAGGTGGTGGTTGTAGGCAGGTGGAGGGAGAGCGATGGATGTGTGAATTCTGCTGCTGACGCAAGGGTTGGATTTTGGAAATTCTTCTGGTTTTGCCTTCCCACTCTTGCAGGATTATGGTTACACAAGGAATATTTTAAAATGCAAGTTTTTTAGCCAATTGATGTGTAAGGCTGTTAAGTAATTTCTGCTTATGTATTTCTTGATCGTGCAGTTTCCTGTGTTTTGATTTAGTGACTCTAATTAGCATAATGACAGTTTTCCTCAGTAGTCATAAAGTAATGCTTTGTTTTCTAACTGCTGTGGGTCATTACTATTCTCCTGTCAATTTTCTCAGCTTACTGGAAAGCTGAATTTTAGTAAGCAAGAAAAAGAAGGAAATACACATTTTGGATGTATTTTATATTTTTTTTAAAGTTACATATGTAAATGAGAAGCTCACTAAGGTGAGGTACTGAGGGAAGTGGGGTATCAGGCTGGATGATGCAGAGTAGCTGGTTCAGTTACACAACTACTTCCAATAGAGAGACATGTCAGGAAATGAAAGAAAAGTAGGGAAAACTTCTCTTAGAAGGATTTTGCTTTTACTCTGTTAATTTCAAATGTGTTCATATTTGGGTCCTTGGCTTTGTATGATCTGGGAAATTGTCCTACTGTTAAAATTTCTAGCTAGTTTCTGCGATATCTATGATATTTTGTGTCCTGCTATTATGGTTGATAGAATAGATAACATACTATTAGCCTGAGGAAGATTTCAGAATTTATCATGCTTCAGGATCCCACTATTATTCTTCTATTGTTTTGTTAATTTCTTGGTAAAAATTCTGAAAAAGACACAAATGTATCATTTTGAAGGAGGAATTCCTGTGCTCTAGAAAAGAAATATAGTCACCTTACCATTTTAGGTGCTAAATAATTCTCACATGTCAGGAGCTGTGCTGCTGAGCACTCAGCAGTATTCAAGGTTAAAAGGCAGGCATTAACTGTGTCACTTTAGTGCCTGTATGTTTACTCCAGAGCCAAAACAAAAATGGACCCACAGAGTTTCTGAACAATTCGGAATCACAAAATTGTTTTGAGTTGGAAGAAATCTCTTGTCATAATCTCGTCCATCCCAACTACTTAAGGTTTTCTTCACTGAGTTTAAATTTACATGTTAATCTTGGAAAAAAGTATAACTGTCACCATAATGAATGTGTCTCTTCTCTAGTTTCTGAGTGTTCCACCTTTGTTTGCTTCATTGTTATGTGTCCTGCTACTGTAAGCTCCATGTTGTAAGAACAGTATCCAAACAGTGAAATGAAATAAAAAGAAAACCACAAAACTCCTTTCAGTGTGGCACCAGCTGCACTTAGACCAGGATGCTTGGCTCAGTATTGTCTTTTGAAGCTTGGTATCTTCTCAAAGCTTGTGATTCCAGGGTGCTTAGCTTGACTGAAAATTAGGGTGCTCTTTAAAAGCTGTTTTCATGCAGGCTGCACTACTTCCCCTTCCCACTTTTATCATAAGATCTCATCTCCAGCCATGTTACTGATCTCTTCATCCCTTAGCCAGGGTACAGTGTAAGACTTCTATTCTCAGGTCTCCTAATTCCTCACCACCACAAATAGCTCAATCTTTTCTTTGTCCTGCTGGATGGGCAAGGCCCTGGATGGACTGGAGCTGGTAGGTGTGCTCATTTTGGCTGCCCAAAAGAGAGATTTGTGTGCTTGCCTGGCTATGCAGCTGGCACTTAGACACACTCCTTTGTGCTGGTATGTCACCAAGTGGACTCAGTAGTTGCCTGTTGTGTGAGCATTACCAAAGTGCTTCCAAACTTTGCTGCTGGCTAAAAAAGTGTTGAGTGTCTGTATCTTGCACTGACAGTGTGGACATGGAACACTTTATCTTAGAGGAATCAAAACTGTTGCTGTTTCGAATTACTTAAGTTGGTGCAAAGAAGAAGCATAATCCATGTAAAGCAGTGATCTAAAAGTATTGAACTATGGAAAAAGGAAAGCATGATGCAAGGAGAATTAACTCTGTATTGGTGTTATGATTTCCTCATATGTCAAAGAAGGCAAAGAAACCCTCAACAGAACAGAAACTTGAAAGGTTTATAATATGTAATGAGTGGTGAAAAGGTTGCATTGGAACAAGATCTGTAAAATCAAGCTACTTTAGGTATCTTGTATGATGACAGACCAACAAGGAGATATTCCAGAATAAAATAGTCTGTTTGCAGTTGGAAAAAAAAGGTACTATTTGTAAAGCACTCATGGGTAACTAGACAAAATGCTTTTTTCATATTTTTTTGTGTGTGGTAGTACTTGTAATTCAGAGCACTCAGATGCTTTATTCTGACTGGTTGATCATTTCTGCTGCCTTCTGTATTGCACATAACTTCTCCACGGAAGAATTTTGTACCTCAGTGTTATAGAAAGTTCAAAAAAATACTTCAGTCAAAAGGATCAAGTTACAATTTTGGCAGTCAGATTGAACCCTGACATTCAGGAGACATAAGGCTGGAGTCTCATTGCTCTAAACTAGTGGAAAGAGCTTGGCTCAGCCTAGGAAGTTCTCTCTATTGCCTTGTGGGGTGGCTTGACTTGGTCTAAATGTCAAAAAGTAGATTAGAGTGGGATGTATTGTTCACCCCTTGAATGTTTCTGTATGGTACAAATAAGCAATTATGCAAAATGACACGTAATTACCTTAAATATAGATGGTGAAATTCAGTTATGTTATAGAGTACTTTATTGAAGTTAGTGAGTGAAACCTGTAATATGTAATACAAAAAGAGTAAAAGAGTCTGTAGTTGCTCTGGAAACAAAGGTGTAATGAGCTAGGAGTTATCTCTGGTTTATCAGTTTAGTTCAGGAGGAATTCCATGCAGCTGGGCTCTGCTTTGAGGCAGTTGTAGCTTTGCATAATAGGTCAACAAGTATGGAATTGTGTGTTTCAGAGCCAGAAGGGTAAGAAAAATGTCAGTCTTCTCGTACTGGGAGCTCCTGGGTTTCTAAAGCAATGACATAAAAAGTAATTTAACAGGGAATGTGTTCAGCCAGATTTCTAAATACAGTGGTTTTTTGGAAGATTTTTTTTTCCTTTTTATCCGCATGACATACTGATAATGCTTCAAGCTTATTTGGAAATTTGGGAAGGTCAGTTTTACCACACTTTGAGTAGTAACCATAAAAATAAATTGAATTTCCTTTGAATATTTCTAAATAAAGTTCTCTGGGTTTGCAAGTATTTTCTGTTTGAGTTTTAGGCACTTTATAATACTTACTCACCATTTTTTCCTTTTTGGAGGATTGGATAGCTTTGGTCAAAGCTGCTGCTGCTGCAGCAGCCAAGAACAAAGCAGGAAGTAAACCTAGAACCAGTGCAAACAGCAATAAAGATAAAGAGGACAGAAAATGGCTAAAAGTCCCTTCAAAAAAGGAAGAAACCTCAACCTCTACAATCATGCAGGAAGTCCAAAAAAAGGAAGAGGAGCCTACATCTAGTGACACATTTGGTAAAAGCGCATTCTATAAACACAAAATTGGTTTTTCTGTAGTGTTGAACTCCTGTTGCTAATTTTGCAGTTAAGTAATAACCAATATTTTTAGGGGAAAATGTCACATTTGCTGTTATGGTAATCTTCTAGTACATAATGGTAATTGGTTCAGAAACTATATTTGTCAGATAAATGTAGTTCAGTCAGCATTTACTGCTTGTGCTAAACTTCTAACTAACTTCACCAAGAGTAGAACATAGCTTTTTATTAATGATTTCATTGTACAATTTGGTTGATGTTCCTGGATCTTCGCTTCCCTGTGAGATAATCCCTTATCTTGTTTAAAAAAAAAAACAAAACCGTCCAATATGCATGATACATCCATATTCAGGGTGTTTGAAACTGTATCTGAGTTGATAAGACTTGTTCCTTTAAAGTATTTAGTGCTTATTTCTCATAACATTCAGAAAAAGTAGAAATTTTTCGATAATTGCCATTTATTGCTTAAATATGTAATTCTAGATCTTCAGAATGTATCATTTTCCTTTTTCATAAACATTTAAAGTTTCTTTACTACCATATTCTATTAGCAGTTCTGAAATATTCAAGTATTTTGGGTGTTATGCATTTATGAAATGTGAGTTAATGAGGTTTTTCTTGTGTTTAGAAGTAGGATTTCCTGTAGTGGATGTCCCAAAGATGGCCTTTGTGCAGGCAGAGAGCACGTTATCACACAAGAGGAAAAGTAATCTAGGCAACTCATTTCAGGCAAAGAGAGCTCGCCTAAACAAGATCACTGGTAAAAGACTTTTTTTGTTGTTGGCTTTGTTCCTTTTTCATGTAGTGAAATATTCATGCTCTTAAAGAAGGTGCTGAAGGGGATTGCATAAAGCACATTCATGAGGCAGATGGTCACTGCAGTCACTACTTGTTTAGAATTTTAAAGGAATTCATAAATGGTAAAATCTACCTGGTTCATAAATTGGTCACAGACTGTACTTGGTCTTTTTAGGTTTTTAGTATAGTAACCATCCTGAATTGATGAATTTCTTGAGCATATTTTACCTCTAGCTATACAGTTTTCTTCATTATTGGGTGATTTGGGTTTATACAACTTCTTAAGAATGTCATGAGTTGCATACTACTGTAAATTAAAGCTAGGGTTAGCTGTGGAGAAGCAGAAAATCTTTTTTCCCCAAAGTGAAATTGTTGCTAAAAAATTTTTCATTTAGAAATAAACATCCCTACAAATTGAAGCTATAAAGATCTGATTTTTTTTTCAGTGTCTAAGCATTCATTCTCTATCTGTATTGCTCAAAGATATTAATCGAAAACAGGAATGTTACTACAGAATACATTCTCTAGAACAGGAAATCAAATAATTTGTCTTATCTTTAAAAGCTGAGAACTGCATTTATTCCAGAATTTAATAGAAATTTACTTACCTGTGAAAAAATTATTTCAATTTATGGTCCTGCAAATAAGAAAGTTGTGTTGCTGCCTTTGGTCCTGTCAGTCTTTAGGACAAAGTCTTGTGTTTGTATCTGTGCTGGCAAAGTATCAGATGCATTTCAAAAGTTGGGTTGAAGAAAGTTGTGAAGTGTCTGCCTTAACAGAGGAGCCCTTGGACACACTCTAAGATAGAAATTCCTTCCACTCATTATTCTAGTCAATAGTATTTCATGTGAAGGCTGGTAAACTTTTCTGTGCTACAAATGAGAGGGGCTTTTTTGTTGGCTTTTTTTTGGAACTAGATAAAAATTGTTACTTGTTTCTGTAAAACAAAAATAACCTAATTTACTAAACTGCATAGTGAGAGTTTTTTCATACTAGTTTTGGCTTATCCAGCCTTTCATTGGTCTGCAGTGGAGGATGTTCAGTCAGTCTTCTTATGAGAGTGGTTCTGTTTCAGTCTCTCAATCAGTAAAAATAAAATGCTATAAATCACAGAATGGTTTGGGTTGGAAGGGACCTTAAAGTTCACCTACTTCAAACCTTGCTGCCATAAGCAGGGACACCTTCCACTAGATCTGATTGTTCAAAGCCCCATCCAGCCTGGCCTTGAACACTTCCAAGGATTGGGCATCCACAGCTTCTCGGGCAATCTGTGCCTCACCACCCTCTTAGGAATGAATTTACTCCTCCTGTCTAATCTAAATTTACTCTCTTCAGGTTTGAATCTATTCCCTTCCCATCACAACATGCCCCTCTAAATTAATGCCCTCCTTCAGCTCTCTTTAGACCCTCTTTAGGCACTGGTCTGTAAGGTCTCCCTGGAGCCTTCTCCAAGCTGTACAATCCCAATTCCCTCAGCCTTTTCTCACAGGAGAGGTGCTGTAGCCCTCTGACCACCTCTGGGTCCCTCCCCTGGACTCACCCCAGCAGGTCCATGTCCTTCCTGTGCAGGGACCCCCGAGCTGGACACAGAAGGGCAGGTGGGGCAGAGTCACCTCTCTCATCCTGCTGCCCACAGTGATTTTGATGCAGCCCAGAAGAGTGTTGGCAGCTCATGTCCAGCTTTTCATCCAAAAAAGGATGAAAAGGATCTGTTCCTTTTGTGTAAAGGAAGCAGTATTTAGAAGAACCCATCTTCTCCCTCCAGGATTGTCATTCCTGGAAGGCTCCTTCTTTGGTTCCAGGTTTTGTTAATGGATGTCAAATTTATCAGCCCCATTTCTCTTTCCTTTCCCATGCTACATACATTTTCAGTTAAGTTTCAATTTAATTGCTGCCATGAGCAGTAGTAGTAGAAGATGTAGAGACTGGAGATGGATATTGATGGAGCCCTGTTAATTTCTTTCCAATAGCAGTTAGTAGCAATAGACACCAAAACCAGCTGAAAAACCTTTACCTTTAGAAATTATATTTGCCTGTGCTTGTGGATAGATTCTTATTACCTCAGGAGCATTATGAGAATCGTACCAGTGACACAGGTTCATAAAAACTCAACATGATTTTGAAACCATTGACTCTGTTACCATTTTAAAAACAGTGTCTGTCTCCACAAGACATACTTGGCTAGCAGAGGATGTGTTACCTTTCAGTGAAAATGTATTAATCCTTTAGCTGCAAGAAGAAATTTGTCTTGCCTTGTAGGTACTTCATGTATCTGTTCTCAAATTAACACATTTCTGCAGTTCATACCATAGTAAGTCATTTATACCAGTACATTTTGAAAATGTGGCTGCTAATCCTTGTCACGTTTATTTCCTATGCATTAAATGCTTGTATATACAATGTATTGTATATCAGTGTACACTTGAATTGTAACATTTTTGTCTCCAGCAACAGAAGCTTTTAGATTTGAGGGAAGACTGGGAATAATGCTGGTGTACCCATTGGAGTGGCTATAAAATAATAAAAGAATTGTAGCTGTTAGGAAAACATATACCAGGATTTTATGGCTGTGTTGGGGAAAATAGTGCAAAACACTATTGCAGGAGGCTGTGTGAAGGGAACTGTTCCCTGGATTTCAGCATTTGATGGAGAAGGATCTTGTCTGCCACAAGGCCCACAGCTTCATCAGGTGTTCCCTGCTCACCATTCAACAAAACAAAGTTCCTTCCTTTGCCCTTTCTTTTGCTGCTAGCACTGGTAGCAGTTGCATTTCCCAAAGGTGAAGAACATCCCCTGCTAAGCACATATTAATGTCATCTTCCAATCAGTTTTTGCTCCTGTTGGAATGTTTGCTTCCATGTCTTCTGGCATGTTGGTACCTGAAACTAGATATAACTACAGTGAGTTTGCAGAACAAAACATTCCTGGTTCACTGTGCCACTCCCTGCTTTTGCTTTCTTAGGTGCTCTTACAGACAGGGTGGTGAGCCTGTAGTCCTGGTTTGCAGTAGTTGTGAAGATGCTTTGTCCTACAAGCATGGTGCCTGGTTAGAAAAATACTTCATGGTGTAAAGAAAAAGGAAGTCATAAGGATTATATAGTGACAGATCTGACTCTGGATTGATTTACTAGCTTGAATTTCTGAGCAGAGATTATCTAGCCAAAATTAAAAATCAGAGAATCTGAGAATCACAGAATTGTCTGGGTTGGAAGTGAACCTAAAGGTCATCTAATTCAACGTTATCCCCTAGACCAGCTTTCCCTAAGCCCCATCCAGACTGGCCTTGAACTCCCCTAGGGATGGGGCATTCTTCTCTGGGCAGCCTGTGCCTTACAGGACCACAAATGCTTATCATAAACTGTAGCTTGTTTTACCTTTGTATTTAAAACTCAACTTCACTTTGAAAATGATTTTACACTTTTTTGATATAAATGCATGATTGCAAAGACAAAGAACGCTGCAATTTTTGCAACTTGATTTAAATGTGAATTTAAGCCCATAAAACCTAAATCTTGTATGTAGTCTAATGTAGACTTGAAATCTTACCTGATAATTTCATTTTTATCTAATAGGACTTAATTTCATTTTAATCTAATAGGACTGAGTTTCTGCTTTTCAGTCACCTAGACTAAAGCATAGCTTAATCTAACATAAATAGTAAATGAGATAAACCACTTGGTGTTTATTGTTGAATACTGAAATTTTTTTGTTTTGTTTCAATGTCTGGAACAGTTCCTGAAAACCCAGGCTTCACTAATTTAAAATACCTTGGTTATTTTTGAACCTTAAATTAATTTTAGCCATATCTAATTTTTATGGAATGCAATAGCAATTCCCTCTGAATTTGTCAAGTTAATGTTGAGGATTAGAACTCCTCACTCCTAATATTGACATTCCTAGAGATTATAATAGAAATTTTTATTCACATTTTTTTTTAGGTTTTATCAGTTCTATATTTTCTTAAAGGTGTAGAACTTGTTCTGTCCCTGCATTGTTAGGCAATGAAAGTTACTGTGTGAGGTACAACTGAAGCTATTGCCATATTTCACTGACAGAAAGCTTTCTTATATTTGTATTCCCCTTGTGTATAAAGATTTTTTGTAGTAGTGATATGTTACATAAGTTGGTGACTGAAGTTACATACTCTATCTAATATTTGCTCCCAATATGGTCATCTTATTGAGGTAATTTGGGAGCTCTTTGTTTGGAAATTAAATCCCTGGTTGTATTATGTCTAAGAAAGGTTTGTATGTGTTATAATTAAGAAGTGGTAATACAAATTCTGATGTGACTTTCTCAAAGTCTGGACTTTCTCAAAGACTGGAAAGGGGAGAGAGAAAAGTTTTATAAATAATTCTGATTTCAAAAATAACTTCTCTATCATTTGTTTGGTTTTAAAGCTCAGGTGCTTGGGCCTTGGAAAAATGGCAAAGCTTCATATTAGAATTGATAATTTGATTTTCTTCTTGTCAGTAAATATGCCAAAGAAATGCTTCCTATGTAAGCATGCCATTGTTGGGATGTCCTTTAACTTTTTATTTCTTCTAATTCAAAGTGATCAGCTTTGTGTGGAGCCATTTCAGAAAAGCTCATGTTGTAGATTTGTGCAGTTCATATTTCTTGTCTCAGTACTTTACTTCTTTCTCTAGGAATTCTTGTTGCAAGGTACTTCTAACTAAAAATATCCGCACCTTTTCTCCTAAGGTTTATTGGCATCCAAAGCTGTTGTTGCAGATGGTGCTGAAAAAAAGGAAGGCAACAAAGAAACAGCTCCAGTCCTGGAGCAGGTATGAAATGGTAGAGTTTGATTCTTTTGCAAAGTTCCCACTGGAGTGTGCCATGGAGATATAGTACCTACAACATAAAAATTTTCCCCTTCAGATAAACAGGGAACTGAAAATTTATCTTATGTTTACATTTCTGGCAGAGCCAGAAGTATGGAATTTAATTGTCTCTAAACACAGTGTTAACTTGAATTTCAATAATGAGCTTTTGTGTTAGAAAACTAACAGAAAACAAAATAAAGTCTCCGTGCAACAAATACGAGGAGACCAGTGTCCCAAGGTCCAGTTTTATAGCTGGAATGATGACTGGCTTAGAAACAGGCCCTTACACAAATTTGATTTGTGTTTGAAACAGGGTTTTTGACATCACTTAGAACTTCTTTTAAAAGAAGTTTCTTTTATATTGTAAGAATTTGGTGTTGTAGGCTTGTATGTGTTTTATGAACTGCTCAATGAGCCATACATTTTGCAAGAGTGTGTATTTTAATAAATACAAAAAAGAAACTTTTAAATAATGTTAAGGGTCTGATTTTTAAATCTGCTTATTGGCAGGATCTGAAGGCTGCCATTTTGTCTTTGGCTTATTGCACTGTGTTCAGGCATTGCTTGACTCCGAGTTGTGCATTATCTTGCATTTTAAAAGGGCTGAATGCCTGAGCATGGTAAAGCAAGCTAAGGATGAACAGTAGTCTTGATTCAGGACATCTTTGTTTTTCAATTATTTAAATCAGAGCCTTAATGTATCTTTAATACAGCTTTTTTGTATGCATTTTCATTCTTTAACAGCAGCATTTGAACAAAGTAGCCTTGCTGCCTGCAATTCTTTGATGAGCACTTCTGTTCTTTAGCCCCGGCACACTCTATGAACAGTCCCTACCCCAAACCTGATTTGATATTTTGGTTGTACTGGTTCTTTAGAGCTGATATATTAATTGCATTGCTCTGGTTTTTCCATTGATGCTGCATTGGATGAGAGTCAATGGAACCTGATTTCTGTTTTTGATGCTGTCACTGTCAGGGCTGGTGGAGCCTGCGGTGCCGATGCATTGACCGATATTTTGCATAAAGGTTTACAGTGTACTGACATGACATTCCATTTCTCAAATTTTTGCATATTAAAGATGCTATGATTTTCTTGCTACTGTGTGTGATATTTTCAATGTGCAAAAAACTGTGAAATGGCTTACAGCATGTTGTTTTTGGGAGAATCATTACAATGTAAATCTTGCCATGCAGAATCCCATTGCGGTGAATGGGACTTTGTGGTTTACATAGACTGTGTATGCAACAGTATAAACTGCAGTGCATATTTACTATAACCTTTTTGTTATTTCTCAGACTTAGTAACTCGGCTGTTCCTGTTTTATTGATCAGCTATAAAAAACAAGATGTCTCTGTCATTGTTTACATGCTAATGGTCTGAAAAACCTCATTTTTTTCGAAATAATTGTTAAGCTCTTTTAAAGAGGCGTCTAAAATCCCAAATTGTCCTATTCTTTTGTGTATAACTAAAACCAGAAACCTCACAAACATTTAAATGATTGACTGTGGGGAGGATGTTTTTTGAGCTTAAAGCTTTTTTCCCTGAGTTCCTGTGCAAAGTGAAATTAAAATGGCCGAGTTATAACCCTCCCCAAAAGGTTTTCTGATAATGAAGCTGACATTCCTTAGAGGCTTTGTCTGCTACTGCTATAAAATTGAATGGATAAAATATCTTGTAGGCTTTTTTAATAATGTAATGCAGAATATGGTAGAAATATTCAGGCCAATAGCCGAAAACTGACTCTGTTGATGCAAGTTTTTGTTTATATTTATACATTTTTAGTTTACAGTTGTCTTAAACCCAAAACCTCAGACAATTAGTTGCAGATACGATAGTTTATTTAATTGTATTAGGGTATGTCATGTTATATTTCCTTTTGACCAAGACCTGAGTAGATGGATAACATTAATTCATTAAGGTTTTTAATGTTAATTTGTCCTGTTAAGAGGTTAAGCACCTTATCAAAATCTTAATTTAATTTTTTTAATCTTGTTTAAATAACTTTGTAATTTGAAAGTAATGGATGCTGTAGTATGTCTTTCACATCTGTGAAGATGAACAATAAAATTGTTTATTTACAAGTTACGACTCTAATTAATTTCTGGTAATACCTCTCATAACCAGCATAGGTATACTCTACAATTCATGGAATATTTTATTTAAATGAATAAACTGCACTTAGTATGTGTGTAATGGAGTTATGCAAGGTAGAACTGATGTCTGCTGAATGGGATGTTTTGCACTGCATCTTTACAGGATACTCCCAGCGAGCCATTCATGTAGCATTCAGGGGCGCCCTTTTACAGACATAGAATATGCACTTGTGGGGTTTTATTTTACTTTTTTTTTTTGTTTTGTTTTCCTCCATTGGAACATGGAAAGTTCTAGTGGAAAATAAAACTGCAATTTATAACAAATCTCAATAATACCCTCAAATTACCATGTTTCTAGTTTGAATAAAGTAGTGCACACGTTCTACAAGTACCTCTCTGCTTTGTTAGTTATGGTTTTATTAGATGCTACTATGCTGTATGATGTAACTGGGATGAGAAGGGAGACAGGCCTAAGAAATTATATTCAGATTTTGCCTTATTAGGCAAGTTGTAACACATGCACAGTTGTGGTAATGTAGGAAGATCTTCCAGTGAAAAATTTAAAGTGCTAATGTCTGTCAATGCATGCTAATGGTCTAAAAATAGTCCTGTTTGTGTTAAGAAGGATGAAAATTGAGAATTTGGAAAGATGTGTTATATGTTGACTTCTTTTCCTTCAAAAACTGTTTTAACTCTTCATCTGCCAGTTTTCCCCTGACAGTTAGCAATCTGTCCAACCCTGTGGTGCTAGAAGCTGTGATTTCTTCATGTTTGCACAAACATAGAATGTGGTGAAATCCAGACTCCCAGCACTGAACGGGTTGTGTGAGAGTGTGCTCAGCATTGGAAATTTCTCATTGTTTCAGACATTCCTTAAAGGAGCATTATCAACTTTTTCAGTTTCTCAAAAATACAAATTCCTTGTTAAATATAGTTTTACTGAAAAACTGTGTGGGTTTTTTTGTTTGCTTGTTTGTTTTTTGCCTCTGGTTGGGGAAATGAGTGTGTAGGGAAAATCTTGGCAACTTTATTTAGAGCTCCAATCCTCCTGAGGAAGGATTGTTTGCTCACAGCAGTGCCAGAGTTCAAGGAGTGTCTGGACAATGCTCCCAGTCATGATTCAGCAGCAGGGCAGCCCTGTGAGGAGCAGGGAGGAGGACTTGAGGATCCTTCTGGGTCCCTTCCAGCCTGAGATGCTCTGTGGTGGTGCATCAGTGTGTGTGTTCTGGGAACAGTTGTTCTCCAGGTTCTGCTTGGAGGCTGCACTTACAGGGGAGGTGAAAGAGAAAACTAAAAATACTTTCTTTCATTTTTAAATTGGGAATAGAGGAAAAATGTTTTATTTTCAGGTATTTCAAATAGTAAGACTTGAGTATTCTGAATACTGAAAAAAAATTGGTAGTGCTCCTTTAAAAAAAGCAAAATAGAATGTGATGCATTTTAAATAGTTTTCATTTGTACTTAAAATAATGTTGCTTTATTATGTGTTTGAGTACTAAAATTGTTTTTAAAAAGATCAAAATAGAATACAAGAACTACAACGAAGAAACTGAAATAAAAGTATCAATTTTTTATTATTTATTCAGGAGATTTCACCTAAACCACAAAGTCAGAAAAAAAATGAAGCTGATATTAGCAGTTCTGCCAACATTCAGAAACCTGCACTGTTATCCTCAACTTTGTCTTCAGGAAAGGCTCGCAGCAAGAAATGCAAACAAGAATCTGGAGATTCTTCCGGGTGTATAAAGCCCCCTAAATCACCACTTTCCCCAGAATTAATACAAGTCGAGGATTTGACGCTGGTCTCTCAGCTTCCTTCTGCTGTGATAAATAAAACTAGTGAGCACAGACATTTTAAAAAAAATTCCGTAACTACTTCTAAGAGATATACAGAAATTTTCTTTGGTTGTAAATGGCTATTGCTTTTAAAAATGAATCTGCTTTAAATAAAATGTCCAAGCGGGAGAATTAGGGGTAGCTCACTATTTAAAAGTCAAGTCACATAATAAGGCATTTGAAATATTCTATCAGAAATAATACATTTAAATACTATATTGATATTTATAGAGTCATGGCTTTTAAGGGTTGGCTTTTCCTCTAGCTTAAATCTCCACACTAGCGTTAACAGTGATACAGGAAAAATCAAACCTCCCTTCTGAAAAGGGCCTGATTCATTAAAAAGAAAAGACGTACACTTTGGTGTGGACCTTTCCTCCTCTGAGAACCTTCACCTTCAGCAGGCTGATGTTCTGTACCTCTTGGCTGTGGCATTCTTCACCTTATGTGATATTTTCTCCAAACATGATGTGAAAGAGAAGATGGGTTCAAGATCTGTGATGGAGAAATGTTAAAAATTGTGTTTCCTTGTCTCAGAAAAATTCCATTGGTGTTCAGCTTCTTAACCTGTGTAACTGATTTGCCAAGCACGAAAATGCTGTTTATCAGAAGAATAGGGAAAGCTTTATGCTGCATGCTTGAATATGCTATTTTTTGTGAATATTAAGGTATTTCTATGATTTTTTTTGAGATTACATTAGGTTTTTAGTCTTGCTTAGTGCCAGATTCTTTGCCTAAAGAATATTAAATGCTGAGACCAAAGGTTAACATATATGGAGGTTTCAGTAAGTTAAAAGCTACATTTTTTTTCACTTGAGTATAGAGATTGAGGATGGAAGACTCAGCCTGCATCATGTGTTCCCCTCAACCTTGATTTTGTATTTTCACTTATGAGATAAGTTTCTTTTTAATCTTTGCTCTTAGATAACTTTAAATGAGTGGCAGAGGGAGGAGTGCAAATTCAGCCTTCTTTATTCAGGACACATTGGTAAAAATTGTATTTTGTCCCCACAAAATGTTAACAATCATCTATATTGTAATACGCCTTCTATCCCCACCCCTAGAACAATGGTAAGTAGCTTTCCTGAAGCATGCTTTTATTTTGGATTAAGTTGGATTTCTGTATAGCTATATTTTTTTAAACAGCTAATTTCAAACTTGGTTACTTAGTAGCTTGAATCTTGTTAGTGTGGTCTTTAATCTTTGGCTTCCAACTTTTTTCTACCTCTAGTGGAAAGTTAGTTTTGCTGTGTCTTAATTTTTAAATCTGTATATCTGACTCTAAAAACTGCTTACAAAAAGGAGAGAGTGTAATAGTAACTCAAATGGTTTTCTAAGGCAAATTTTTGTGGAACTGGGTAATATTGAAGAGAGGTAGGGGAACGTGGGTTTTTTGTTTTTAATGAATCAGGCCTATATATATTAACCTCCTCCCCCATTTGTTTGGGTTTTTTTAAGTATAAAGTTCTGGAGCCTTTTTACTGTGCCACACATCGGCAGTGTGTGTTACAGTTTTTCAGTTGGGGTATTGATATCAGGTTATCAGAAGGCAAGAGGTGGGATATAAAATTAAACACTGTTTTCAATCTTTTTTTTAAGTTGTATGTTAATACTATCCATGACTTTTTAGATCTTTAACTGTAATAATTTGTTATGTTTATTGTTAAATCCTATTGCGCCCCTTCCATTATAAGTAACTTGCTGCCTGGGTTTTATGGGGAGGGTTGCTTACTGTAAATACACAAAACAACAACCTTTACAGTGGGGAAGTAGGTACCCTAGTAATTTATAATAAGCAAAACCCAGAATCATGTCTTGAGCATAAATCTTAATTTGCTCCTGGTAGTCACAGTTCTGTAATTACTTATACCAGTTTGGCTGTGATTACCAGCTTTGCAAATAAGAGCTATTAAAAGCACTCCCCATCTTTAGCTCTCAGATGCTGCGGTAAGATGATGGTGTATCTCTCTGCTTCATGAACATTGAAAGATCTCTTTTTAGGTCCATCACAGCCAGTGAATTCCCCTAGATCCTACAAACATAGCCAACGGAGAAGAAGATCACAGCGTTTAGCCACTTGCTCCTTGCCTGATGATTCTGTAGAAAAAGTTTCTTCTCCCTCTTCAGTTACTGATGGAAAAGTGTTCTCCATCAGTGGTCAAAACCAACAGTCATCAAAATTGGAGGGTAATGTATCTAATCTAATAAAGAACTGCCCAAGAGAAATTGAATCATAAAAGTTAGACCTTTCATGGTTTTCAACTAATGGGATGTTTTGAACTGCTGTAGCTAAAGCTGTTTGCTGTTCCTATGTTATGTAACGCTGCAAACCAGACTGTTAATTGTTTGACCCATGTGTCTTTTTTAATATGACATTTTTTCTTTTGTGTAGTACCTGATGTTGCTCATGTGTCACTTGAGAAGCGTGGACCATGTCTCCCTCTTGATTTAAGCCGTAGTTCGGAGGTTACAGCACCATTATCTGCAGAATCCACTTTCCATAATGAATATTCCAGTAAAGACAAGGAAGATATTCAGATGATTGCATATCTTCCTTCCAAAGCATTAACTGATGGAAGAGTAGCTACAACAGCGTCAGGTAAAGAGATTCGGTGTACAACCAGAGAGATTTATAGCTGTAGGGTTCAAATGTCTGTGTATTCAATCCCACAGAAAGAGGGGATGCTTTTTATTTTCTTTTCTGCACACTCAAAAACCTGCCTCCCTTCTGGACTCCACTCATCTGCATATTCTTTGTCTTCACTGGCTTAGAGCTGCTTTGGCACTTCTAACACGATTTAAGGAGAATGTGAGACTGTGGAATGTAGTGAGCAGTATCTCAAAAATATTTTTGCTATTGCTAAGAGTTGTAAAAATAATTAACGAAGTGAAGTCTTTACTAACATACTAATTTGTGGCTTCAGCTTTAAAGCAGTGGTGTTCTCAAAGACAGTCAGCATTCTTCTGCTTCGTGTCTCTTTGCCGTGGAAATTCTGTCCTTCACTTGTTACAAAATGTTACTTAGAAATTTCTGAAAAATCCTCGAAAACTTTTATATAGACTTGGTTACCCTCAGCACAGAGCCCAGTGCTGCAGCTCTGGGCTGCCTGTCCCGTTTGAGTTTACTGACTACTGTGGTTGACATGAAGCACTTGGATAGAGGTAACCAAGAGATTGGGGGAAGGATTTACACAGTGCTTTGCAGACCCTAAGAGTGGGATGTTTTCATCCACTGTATGCTAGGTGTTCATATAATTTTTTTATAAGACTTGTATGTGGTTATCGTACCATTTTTAATGCGCTTCCAAGAAAGAATTCTTTTAAAGCCTTTTTTTATTTTGTTTTGTTCAGAAAAGTAAGAAGAGGGGGAAAAAAATCAAATTATTATATTATGCTTGGAAAGTTTTTGATAAATGTGATTGGTAGTAAGGGAGGACAGCATGACCTTAAAAGATAGTTATGACAGTTAAACTATATCTTGGTCTATTAATCTATGAATCTCTTAAACTGATTTGTCAAAATAAGGCTTATGGGTATCTCTAGTAAGCCACCATTTAAGCTTTTTGAAATATTAAAATACTACTTAATTACTTGAATGAAACAATGTGACAGTCTTCATTTGCCCTTGATAGATGGCATAGGAGCAGAATTACAGATTCCTGGGAAAATTACTTCTATAAAAGTCCTTTTTATGTCATGTCTTGTGCCACTAAGAGAAGTGCTTTTGGGAGTTTTGTATTTGCCTACTCATTGAACAGGATCATAAAAGAAATCAACAGCTACCAACAGCCATCTGTTTCCTGTTTGGTAAAACTCATTTCAGTTACTAGAAATTTAACTTCTGGCTTTTCTGCTATATTTTCTAGCTCATTTTATGTCTAGTTCGTAATGCTGGGAGTTGTCTGTTCTGTCAAGGGCCTGGCTCAGGGCAGAGTTATCTAGTTCTAAACCCAGCACTCAGGAGTGCACTTTGGACATGTTTGTAGAGCTAGGTCTGGTCTTGGCCACAGGTGAAGCAATAAAAGAAAGATTAAATTTCATTTAGAGCCACCTTTATTTAATGACTCAGAATTATGTGACATGTCCACACTATTTGTGTCAGGGAAGATTTCCAGGATAAAATTGTCTCTTGTTACTGCTTGAGGCCATAGTGTGAAGCTGGAAGTGCTTGCAACCTCTACCAGAGGATAGAGTTCATACTGTATATAAGCTTAGTGAGCCTTTTTTCTTATCTGGATGATTTTAAAATCTCTAATGAAACTGATTTGCCAGCTACATTTCTTGTCTTATGAGTTTTGCCTTCCAGGATCTTGTGTTTTGTTCCTAATTTTCATGTATTACAGTTTTCCATCATGCAATAAATGGAACTGTGTCTTGAGCTTTCATACCGACTTTTTATCCAAATGTTAGAAGTTTTCAGTAAGTTGCAGTACGTAGCCCAAAAGCTTCTTGAATAGCAACTTTTTGGCCTGAGAGACTAAACTAAGCTGTTTGATATCTCTAATTCACAGATTTCATCACAGGTTTCGGAGCTATCTGCCTCTGTCAGTGGCATCACTAGGACTCTATAAGTAGAATTCATATGTTTGGGGTTCATCCCAGTCTTCTAACTCTGGTGGAACATGTTTATCCTCATAATCTTAGAAGAAAAAGAAAAATGTAAATTTAAAGTTCAGGTTTGAAACTTCTGGAATTAGTCTACACTACTGAATAAATTGGTTGTGTTCTCTGCTTTAGAAGGCATCATTTTGCCTTTGAAATAGCACAGGTTCTCAAGTCACATTCCTGAAGCACACGTAATTACACCAAATGCTTGCATGCTTCAGGAAAATAAATAGGATCCACTCTGTTTATCAGTACTTTGTTCATTGTCTGTTTAAACACTAGCAAGCAAATAGATACCGGAGAGGTGCCCAAAGCTTTCCTTTCTTATTCCTGTCAATTCTTGAAATAATTGAGAAATTTGCATTATGCAGGAACATCTACCTAAGTGCAGTTTAATACACTGCATTTTTTAAATGTATGCATTGTGACCCTATCCATTACAAATTGAGAACTCTGGTGTAAAATCCAAACTATTCTGTAATTGTGTTTTCTTAATCTGAAAGAACTATTATAAATCTGCATCTGTTTATGGTACTTCTGCTGCTAAGATTTTATTAACACAGTCTGGACATATTTGGAGTTCTAGATTTTGACATCACTGTAGATTCTGTTAAGTGCACTTAAGTTAGACCTGCTGTCTTTGTAACCATTGAAGTAGATAACTGTGAATAGTTTGAGATATCTCACAATGGTGTTTAGCCTGGAACAGCCTGGTCCGATCCCTCACCCTTCTGTAGCAGAGCTGAGCTGGTTGAAGCCCTGAGATTTGTGATGTAGCACACTGTGAATTCTGATGGAGGCTATCAGTTGAGTCAATTGAAAAAATGATTTGGTGTTGTTAAAAATTATGCATTTTAGTGACTTTATTCAGAAGGTACTGACATATGTTTTCAGAGGAGAGAGACTAGGTGCTCTGAAGTGCAGATGCATAAATGGCAACTCACAGTATTAGCACATAGATTTCAAAATCATTGCTCAAAATTAACACCTTAATATTTTGTAGAGACAAAACAAAAGTTCTATGATAATTCCTTCAATCCAAAGGCTCCATAGAAGTACTTTGCACTTTGGTGGACGCCTGCACACTACCATTAGTTATTGGACTTAGGTACTGCTTTACTAAACTATTGTGAAGTCCTGCTTGTGATCACCTGATACTGCACACACATGACTGAAAATCTTTGCTTTCATTTGCTAAATTACTTATAATGCAGATAACTGGCATTTGATCACTTTAGCATTTCAGAGATTTTAAATCTACAGTCAATCAGAATACTTGCAAAGCACAGTAGTTTTGCCATTATGAATATATGAAGTTCAGGTCTTTATGTAGTTGTGCTTCTCTTTAAATTTGTGATCTTTTCTCTTGGCTTCTGTAACCCTGCACCATTTATGTCACTTTAACTGTTAAATATTGAGCAAACATAATTTCAGCAAGCAATCTGGGTTTTGAAGTTTAAGTAAAAGGAAAATATTGTTACACTTTCTAATCTAACAATACAGTATTTGTAATGCTGATATAACAATATTATCACTAGCTGTTATTTTCTGTTCTAACACCAATAAACGATTTTGCTGCTAGGGTAACATTAGGTTAACTATATGGGGAAATTTGAATTTAAGACTAAAAGAAAAAAAACATTGCATGCTTTTATATAATTTCCTTGGTAACTGTTTACTGCAGCAGGAACAAGAAACAGCTGATGTTCAAAATTTTTGGAAAATGAGATTGATTACTTTTTAAAAACTCTTGCCAGTGTTTCTGGTTTACCTTGCTTTTAAGAGGGATGAACTATTGTTCATCTTGTTACTTTCTCATGTTACTTTGTGGTTGTTTGTTTTATTTCAACCATCTATTAACAATAAATTTACTCCCTAATTTGAACCCCTGCCATTCTGATATCTGTCCTGAGGTTCCCAGTTTGATCTGGTCATGAGGCAGACAAGAACTGTTTTATCAGCTTATCCTTCCTAAAGACATCATTTTGGGCAGACTCCAGTGTTAATCTGTGGTATGCAATTAAAAGTCTGTTTAGGTATAAAATTTATCCTATGCCCTGGAAATTCAAAGCACTAAATTAAACATGACCAGCACGATTGATATTTCTATTGCAATATGATTAGGTTGTTTATTAATGCAGATAATGATATTTATGATACTATTTTAAACATGGGAAGCCATTAAATAGAGTATCAGTCAACAAAATAAATTGCTGCAGATTGCTACAATTCATTTGAGCTTGATGAATTGCAATAAGCAGTACCACTGCAAGCCCAGCTGTGCTGTTTTACTTGGGGCACAACATCCTGTCCTTGCATGAGGGGGCTTGTGTCACTTCTCTGTGCTGTAACAGGAGAAGTAGAACTGGAAGCATGTTATAAACTGGACTGGGAATGCTGAGCTTTGCATTTCTTTTTAATCTGAAATTAGTCTTCTAGTGATAAAATTGATTCTGGAATGGTGACAGAATCAGTAGTTTACCAAGTCTAATCTCTGGTCGTCTTTCTCTGTGCCGAGTGTTAACTGCAGAGCTCCCACTCTTACTGTGTGGGAGGTGGCTGGCTAGACTCCTTAAGAGGAATAAACTGCAATTAAAAGTAGCAGTTAAAAATAAAAAAGGTAGGAACTTATGTTTCCTGATTGTATTTGTTACTTGCCCTTCTGACTGACCACCTTGTCCAGTTTTGTGGTTATGTGTAAGGCATAGTGATTGCACAGTTGAAAAGCAGACTTTGCAAGCTTTCACACTTTATGTAGTATTTGAGAATTTAAGATTCTCTATCTAAAATTATTTACAATGAGGAAAAGTAAAAGCCAGGAATAACATTGCAATGTATACAGGCATAATAGCAGTTTCTGTTTTCAAGTTACTATAGAAGGGCATTTGGGGAGTTCTGACAGTAAGATGGGAATTTGCTTGACTGGAGAGATTTCTGCCCAGTATAAGTGTTCCCTCAAGCAGTTACTAATCACTTTGTCAGATGTGCTTGCATTGAAAATTATTGAGATGCCGAAATTTGTTGTGTCGTGACTGTTGGTATTAAATCATATTTGGATGTCAGGTCAGGATTTCTTCTCAGTAATAAAGTTTAAATACTAATTCATCTAACATTGAGACTAAATTTCTTTTGAGATTGTTTGGATGGAGTGTTCTCACATCTTTTCATCAAAATGGCAGTGACCTAAATGAATTACGTGCATTTGGGTGATCCTTTTGAGCTCTTTTTAGAAATGAGACAAGACGTTGATAGCATGATGATGTGGGAAAGTGTCACTTTTTGCTTTTACTAATGTGCTAAAATATACTTATTGCTCTACAGATGGCAGAGCAGTTCAGTCCTGTAACAGAGACAAATGGTAATTAGGAAACCTAAGAAAGGAATAATTTGGATAGTGTTTTGTGTCAGTAATAAGTATTCCAGTAAGCTAAATGCACTTGAAATACAGACATAGGCAAGAGCCTGAATCAGTCTTAAAAGGATTATGATCTTAGGTGATTGGAAAGACTCAGGTGGCCCCAGGTGTGGCTGTGCAGCTCGTGCTGTGTGACAGGAGCCAGCACACAGAGCTGAGCAGCTGCTGCTGCCTGGGTTACACAGCCCAGAGCTGTCCTGCAGCTGGGGACACCTGGCATTGAAAAGTGCTGTGTGCTGTGGGAGGTGATGCACCAATTTCTGTTGTTTTTGCTGGCCTTTCAGCTTTCCAGCTAGTGGCATTGTGGTGCTGTCCCCAGGAAGGCTCAGCAGTGAGAGCAGGTGTTGTGTGAACTGTGTTCTGTCCCAGTAGATTTGGGATTGTCTGTCCCTGTTGGGAAGGCTTGATATATTCTTGCCTTTTGCCCAGAATCTTTCTATGACTGATAAATTTACTAAATTATCTTAATGCTGCTTATTTAATGCATTCCAAATCAGCTCCATATTTTGTCTTGTTGAATATCTTGGCCAATAGCTGGTATTTTTCAGGACTTTTATTGTTTTACATGCTTATGCTTTTGTTGGGCTCTTCTGTTGAGAGACACCAAAGGTAACTGGTGCTTCCAGGATTTTACATCTGGCACAGAAAAACCTGAGCCCTTTGTGAATTCACAGAGCTGCAGTTTTGTACAATATGTCCTTGGCATGGTCCTAAAATGGACCAAGGGTCTGATGAAAATTAGACTTTCCTAATTACATTTTGATGAATCTTGAAGCTCTAACAATATTTAGGGACAAAGAAATAGAGGGTTTTGAATTACTTAAATAATATTCTTTATAAATAATTTTTATTCCAGTTTGATTATTTTAAAATGATTATAAATATTAGCAGTGAAAACTGAAAACAATTTCAGTTTTGTTTCGTTCACAGTTTATTACTTCCTAACTTGCATCAGATAAAGAGCTAAAATAACAACTAAATATTTCACTGAATATACTTTTCTAAATAATACAAGATGAGAATTGTCAGTATCTGATGCCGAATTCTGACAAGTCATGGTACTTTTACATGTTATTTAAATGTGGATTAATGAAAGAAAGAGGGTTATTTAAATGTTATTAAAATCAATGAAAAATTCAATGAGCAGAAATGTTTTATACATAGGACTACAAATATTGTACCAGAGCTTAATTTCTTTGTTAACATAATGGAGCATTAAGTTAAATGATACTGACAGCATGAGCACCTTTAACTGTTACTCTTGTCATGGGTTCCTATTACAGTGAAAGAAAAGGAAACAAAAAGTCTTAAAAGTGTCAGCAAAAGTACATTTTAACCGGTACAGATAGTTTAAAAGTGAATGCAAATTCCAAAATATAGGAAGAAATCTTCTATGCCATGTATTGTCTTGTATGTAAGACTAAGATCTAGGCATTCATGTGCAGTAATAACCTGTTAAATGTGTATGAGCAATATTGACATTTCAGTGATCTGACCCAGCCCTGGCTGGCTGCAATCCTTCTGGGATGCCCAGTAAATCCATCTTCTTGTTTTCAGCACCCTCGTCCCATGTACATGCCTTGCATCTGGAAATGCCTTTAACCAATAGTCTCAAGTTACCCAAAGGGAATAGTAAAAAAAAGAGGTCTTCCACATCAGTGAGCTCTGAAGGGACAGAGATACAGTGCTCTGTGCCCATAAAGGAGAAATGTTTTGAGAGTCTGAAGGAGAAAATATTAAAGAACGTGATTGAGAAGGACAAGCATTCAGAAGTTGGTAAACTACAACACTTTTTGTTTCCAGTGCTTTAGACAATATAAATAATTGTAAAATGACATTAAAAATAATTGTTTTGTCTGTATGTTTCTTAATATTGTGTGCTGTGACGATTTTTTACAGTCTAATGACTTTTACAAGAAATTAGGTCATCAGCCAGACATTGGCCTTATGTGTTACATTATGCAATTTGCAGGTGCAGCTAGAATGGAAAGGAAAGGAAAACTGGAAGAGAAAAGTTCTTCAGCATATGGTATGTAGAAAGCAATATTATTTTTACAAAAAAAATTAAAATTCTCTAACACTTCCTGTCTCTGAAGAGCAAATGTAAAAACATAAAATATTTCCTGGGCCCAGCTGCAGTTTTTGTTTGTTTAAGTCCTAAAAAGAATGTTATGCATATGACAGGTCTATAACAGAAGAATAATTTATAAGATAAAATGAAAGTGTCCATAGCAAGGAGTTTGAAGGATCCTAAAGTATCTATGAAAGGCCCACTGCCTTTGGTTTTTCATTTGGGGTTTTTCTTAGTGGAATTAGTAATACTGGCTACTTCATTGTACTGTCAGATTTGAGATGAGAACAACAAACAAGGGTTACTGGCAAAACATTTGGCAATTCACGAAATAAAATACAGATTAAGAGGACTCTGTTTCTATCCTGTGTTCAAAATAAAATAAGTTATTAAGGACTGGCAAAAATTGAGAAGTGATTCTACTTTGTTTTTCCAGGAGGTAAAAGCTTTGTCTCTGTGTTCCCCAAGAAGATAAGAATGCTCCAGTTTGTGTGCAGGAAACAATCCTGGGTTTCAGGCTTATTTTTTGTAACAAGCTAATTTCCTTGTTCTTTTTCTCCCTGCTGATAACTTAAAAAGTAATTGTGGAGTGAAAATGTGGGATGTATTTTGTCTAGGGAGAATTAACAGGATGAAAAAAATCTTTCAAAGTGCTTGTCCTTGTATATACCAGCAGTGGTTAAAAGTGAACTGCAGTATAAAAAATGTGTCAAATTCGAGTCAGAATCAGTTTTCTGTGAGGATGCCAGTGTATAGTGCAGAGTGCTGACAGCAACACTCTGATACTGAAATTTCCTTCAAATGTCTTTCTGTAGGCCTAATATGTGTTTCTAGGACAATGTAACCTTTATAATTGGGAATTTTGCCCTTGTGAAAGCTTTTTCTCTTGCCCAAATGTTTTTGTTATGAACTGTAAGTAAAATAGAAGCTATAAGCTATTTATGTGATGTTATATATTTTGTGTACTTTGCTGTATTTTTTCTGCCTTAATATCTTACTTGGAAATACTTAAATGATAAAATATTATTTGTCAAATGAGATTCTTTGAACTATTTTATCAGCAATTAATAAGAGGTTTATCCAAGACATCAAGTAAATTAACTGAGTCATTTTGATCTGCCTAGACAACTCGAGCACTTGATTTTGAATGCCTTGTTTAGGCTAAACTGCTTTAAATTGTTTAATTTTTATTTCAGGTAAAAGGAAAGAAAAAGAAAAGGAGAAAAAGGAAAAGAAGGAAAAAGATCATAAACCAAAACAGAAAAAGAAGAAGAAAAAAAAGAAGAAATCAAAACAGCATGGTAAGTCAATTTATATGTTTTTAATGTAAGTAAAACCACCCAGTGTATTTCTGTCATTAGATAGCAAAATTTGTTTGTAAACAATATGAATGTAAAATTTTAGAAATGTTCCAAGAGTAATTTTTACCCTTAAATATGAAAAGGACACTTGGGACTTCTTTTTTTTCTTGCATTTTTAGCCTGTCTCTCTCTATGTGATAGACACATATTTCACAGAGGTTTTTTCCTTCTTCAGAAAGATATGCTTGTTGTTTTCTTCTCTTTAAATTCTTCTTTTAAAGCTCTGTAGACATGTCATACCTATTTTGCTTGGACAGTAAAATCATTCTAGTGTCAAGTTTGTTGCTACGTTTCAGTGGTTTGCTGTATGCAATGCACCCCCTCTTTAACAGTTAACCCTTCTCAGCTGAGGTTGGTGTCTCTGTTACAACAGCCTTGTCTGTTGCCTTGACCAATGGGGATTATATTTTGTGGATTATGTGTTTCTCTGTCCAAAATTTGTGCTACAACATGAAAATGCTTCCAAATCATTCAGTGCTTTAGTGTGAATTGCAATATTGTAGGTTTTGTGTACTTCATCATCCTTATATTGCAGTAATATAATTTTAAGCTATAAACTTTAATTTCTTATTCTACTTAAAAATCATTGGTAGCTTCTTACTTGCACTGAGAAGGCATCTAAGTATTTGCAAGAAGATACTGATAAATGCTAGGTGTGTGTCCAGTATTGTTCTTTGGTTTTATCTTCTTGTGGTCATGAGGGGGTCTGTTGTGGGCTGGGGTTTTCTCTTTCTTTTTTTCATCTTTTTATTCCTTTGGTCTTTTTGCCAGCTTGTCTTGGAACTTAGAAGCTTGGCAGAGGTACCATGATTAGGTTCCAGTTTCTAGGAGTCTTATCCAGTGTTTGTAAATAAGAGAAGGAAATATGCCCAGTGTCTCAACAAATAGAAATCTTAAATCCAGATGCAAAAAGCAATTTGGGTAAAACCTGAATGTTTTATTCTTTAAAAATTCATCTTGTGAAAGTCTGGGTTTCACAGTCCAAACGTTTTCCATTTGGATTTTTTTTAACTGGGGAAAAAATTTGAAATACTCCAGTAAATTCTAACTCCAGTGTCTGACCCTGGAAAAGCCCATCTGCCAAAAGAAACAGGACTCTCCAGGACTAGGTCACTTTACTCCAGATGTGGACAAGAGTGTAAAGATGTGAGGCATTCTCCTTTTGTTTCAAATGAAGAAGAGGGAGCAGGTACATTGTGTACCCCAGGTAAACTTTGGACAAGGCTTTAAGACAAAACAGAAACCCCAGCAAAGACGGGTTTTGTGCTCCAGGTGTGTGCATGACTTGTGATTGCATAAAGCCCATGTGTAGCAGGAATTAGCAGTGCCTGTTATTGCTGCTGCTCTGTTGTAGTGAGGTTGAAAGCCATGCAGCATGAAGTAGTCAACCCTGCTGCTCCTTGAGCTGACTGCAGTGAATACGCTTGGGAAATGCTGGAGATGCTTTGGACAGAGACAGTAAAGAGGAACGTGGCTTCATGGAAGGTGATGTAGGAGAGAAGGATATTATGGAACCCACAACAGGAAAGCTGTAGTGATAGGTGGGAGCAGGAATGCTTCCTACAGAAGGATGGAAGTGCAGTAATCTGATCACTTGCTTATATTTGAAGTACTAATTTTTCAGAGTAGTAAATGAGTAGCTACTCCTAATTACTGATTGAAGGCATGCTTGGGTGGGTCCAGAGGAAGGGCACAATGATGATCAGAGGGGTGGAAAACTTACTTTGTGAGAAGAGGCTGAGAGCCTGTTTAGGCTCCCTTATACAAAAGAGAATGCTGCAGAAAGACCTTATAACAGACTTCTAGTATTTTTAGGAGACCCACAAAAAGGATTAGGATAGGGAGTGTGGTGGTAGGGCAAGGGGTAGCAGTTTTAAACTGAAAGAGAGTAGATCTAGATTAGTTTAGATTGGATATTCAGAAGAAATTCTTTTCTTTGGGTGTGCTGAGCCCCTGGAATGGGTTGCCCAGAGAAGTTGTGGATGTCCTGTCCTGGGAAGTGTTGAAGGCCAGTGTGGATGGACCTCTGAAAAACCTGGTCTGCTAGAAGGTGAGGGGGAACAGGATGATCTTTAAGGTCCCTTCCTGCCCTAACTGTTCAATGATTTGCAATTACATGACTTTCCTAGAGCAGTCTCTCCAGTCATTATGATTAGGGACAGCCAGATGTGTTTATAATGTGTTTCTTGAGAGTGTTGCAAGTAGTTTGTTAGAGGAAAAGATACAGTGCTGGTTATCAAGATAAATGTCAGTACCCCTGTGTGACCAGAAGGCAGAAGCACATGATGTCTGTTCTTGTGTGTGTGCTGTGACAGCCTCACCCTGCGCCTCTCTCTGGCTGAGCAGGAAGATAATACAGAGGTGTGTAAGTACAGTGGGGATTTCTGCAGCAGGTGGGCTCAGACACTGCCCAGGAGCTCCTCTGGATCCAGTCTTTCCAATTTCTGTGCCTGCAGGTATGAGTTCATGGGGCAGCAGCCCCACTGCCGTACAGACAGTCTCACTTGCATGTGCATTCTCACATGCTCCCAGTGTTGGCCAGGACTCCCCAGAGCCCCCCATCCCAGCTTTCCTGCTTAGAGAGCCACTCCCGCCCAGAGCTGGCCCTTGCAGACCCACTGACCCTTGCTCCCACCTGCTCATCAGCTGGTCCAGCTTGGTCCGTGCAAGCAGTCAGACACTTGCACTGGCTGCAGGTGCTGCAGCCTGAGCTCATGGGCCTCTGTGACCAGAGACCCCTGGCATGGGGCTGGCACTGTTGTCACTGCAGTCTCTGAGTGCTGGCACCACCCTTCGACCTGCAGGGCTGCTCCATTTGCTGGCACACAGAGCATGTACATGAACCCTGAATGGAGAGCCCCTTCCCTAGGTAAGAGATGGAAATGAGGTTTAATAAAAGTTACAGAATAGTTGAGGTTGGAAGAGACCTCTGCAGGTGCAGTGGTCCAACCCCCTTGTCCTGGTTGCCGAGGTTTATATCCAGACAATGGCTCCAAGGAAGGAGACTTAAAACCTCTGCCAGCACAGGCTGGGATGCAGGGCATGGCCAGGGAAATGTACTGACCACAAGACTTTATGCATATGTGGCTTTTTTTGTCCTCTTATTCCCATGTTCTGCCCATAATTGTTTTCCCCAAATCACTTCAGTCCATCCATTTCCCCCACCCTTACTTTCTTCCCTAAACATTTCATAGTAAGTCGTTCATAAACCCAAAATTATTTTCCCCCATATCCCGTAGTGTCCTCCATTGGCAACCCCCGGGCTGCAGCTGCCCTTAGTCCAGGAGATGATGCAGAGAGCTGCTGTGGGTAACACATCCTGATGGGTTTCATGCAATGGAGGTGATGGCACTGCTGGGAAAGTCTGAGAGGGGCTTGGCCATGGGATGTCTGTTGTTTTCCTGCTCATCCTCCTCCTCTGGGCCTGTGTAGGTATGCTCTTCTGGGATGCTCCCTAGCCCATCCCAGGACCTGTTGGCCCATTGATGCCTCCTGACATGGGCCTGGAAACATCCAAAGACAATTTTCTTTGGGCTCCCTGTGCTCCTCTGCAGGGGTGCAGACAAGCTTTTATCACTTAAGCTGGCAGGGTCATCTGTGGTTGCTTCTAGGTAGCAATGCTGGTAGTGCTGCAAGCAGCCTTAAGGCAAAGGAGAGAGTCACCAGCAGCATCTCTAAGGATAGCAGATGGTGCAGCATGAATTGTGGAAGAAAGAAGACTGCATAATATTCTAGGAAAAATTACCCCTCTGTACATTCAGAGGTGGCAGAGTTACAAATGGTGATGCTTATCTATCAAACTTGATTATGTTTCTTACTGGAAACTTTTTAATAAAATGTTACAGAGAGCTTTTGCCATTTCTTACTTACAGTTTCATCATCCTGATACCTCAGCATTGATAATCTTTGTTTGTCAACATAATGCTGCAGTAAAATCTATACACAATTTTATTTTTTTTTACATTTGTTATAAATTTTAATTTTTGTAAGAGTGACTTCTTTTCTTTCAACGTTTCAGATTACTCAGATTATGAAGACAGCTCTGTGGAGTTCCTGGACAGGTGCTCCTCTCCCCTGACGCGCTCCTCGGGCAGCTCCCTGACCCTGCGCAGCATGTTCTCAGAGAAGAACACATCGTACCAGTACCCCAGAGCCATCCTGTCTGTGGACCTTAGTGGAGAAAGTAGGTGGAATGAACAGCAAATTTCAGTTTGTAGGTTTAATTTGTTAAGAAAGGGAATTTCAAAGGAAATAATTTGGTTTATGTTTGGGATTGTAGCTATAAATATGGTGACTGATTTATCCTTCATCTATTTAAATCAAAATGCTTGCACTCCTCAAGCTGTTCTACATGGTACTTGCTTTGGTTAAGTGTTGCTACTCTGCATCTGAGGAGAGCACATTAAAGGCACTTTGCAGAATTCATCTTGAAATCTCATGTATCAGAAGTGTGTTTGAGTGTGATTTTTTCAGCTAGTGCAGATTAAGATTTTTACCTGTTGAAGCTCCCTGTATTTCTTTCAATTATTATGTCTCTCCACACAGTTTCACGTGTATTTATTTCTATTAGACCTTTCAGATGTGGAGTTCTTGGATGATTCTTCCACAGAGAGTTTGTTACTTAGTGGTGATGAATACAATCAGGATTTTGATTCAACTAACTTTGAAGAGTCTCAGGATGAAGATGATGCTATCAATGAAATTGTTAGATGCATTTGTGAACTTGATGAAGAAAATGGCTTTATGATTCAGGTAAAGAAGTTTGATGTGTGGAGTTACATTTTCCATGTGGATGTTTTGCTTGTGAAGGTGCCCTTTTGATGTGTCACAGACTGGAATTATGTAGAGAGCTGTTCTTAAGTGAGCAAGAACAAAATATTTCTTTGTTCTGCACTTGGTTTGGCTCTGTTCAGTGGATGCAGAGCTGTTTCTCTAGGATGGGGTTTCTTCAGCAATTTGATACATAGGACAAATTGCTGGGTAACCTTTTTCTTTATAGCCAGCTGATAAATTTGGAATAAAGTTTCCTCGGCCACACACAAACCATTCTGCTTCTGTTCCCCAGACCATCCAGATTTTACAAGCCCTCCTGGCTTGGCCCTTGTGCTTTGCAGTACCACTTGCAGAAACCTCTCTGCTTACTGTAAATGTCCCTCCTCTGTGTGCAGTGTGTCTCCTGTGCAGACACTAAATACTGTTAGTACTGTGAGGTGTGTTTCATCTTTAGAACAGCACTTCTCACACTGGGTATCACTACCAGGTTTTAGAAACTGCTGAGAATTTACATCTTAACTTGGTATAGATAAAAGGGAAGAAGAGTATTCCATGTCTGCCCAGCATTCAGGTGTTGACAGATTGCAACTCCTGATAGATTGCAACTGCTGCTTATTACTTTGTACTCCAGTTAGGGGAGAATTTCCCATCTATGAGTAATTTCAAGTATTTTTCCTCAAGCGATTTATAATGCAGTGATTAAATCAGATGCAAAAAGCAGTAAGGAAGAACTGAGTTGTCAACAACTTTAAAAAGGTCATGAACCTTCTGTGGTTTTTACCCCCATTCAGAATCAGGTTTGTATTCAACTACTGCTGTGGTACATTTCCAGTTGACAGTATGGAGCTCTTTAGTCAAGATTTAAAGGAAACAAGTAGGGCTGTCATGTGTTAGTGGACTCACTGTTCTGGAACTGACAGAGCCCTGGAAATGAAGGGCACACAGGCTGTCTTGGGGAGCAGACTAAAAGGCTGTGCTGTGTTGGAGGAACTGAGCAGTTCAGCTGTGGTAACAATGTGGAAAATGGACTGGTGTAACAATCTTCTGAGACAGGAGGGAACACGGTAGCTGTAGTGACAGGGGAAAAGGTAATTTCAGTGTCTTGAACAGGTTCATGCTCAAAGGCATGTCAAAGCAGAGAGATTTTCAGCAGTGAGCCAGCAGATATTTAAAACACTGGCAAGCACAGAGTTGAGAAAGGGAAGTGTCTTTATAAGAGGCAGTTTCCTGCCTGTTTTTGAAGTCCAATGGCAGCCTGATTTTTCCTCTTCATGCTTGTCTCACTGAGAGCAGCTAGTTTGCTGTTTCTAGACTCTCATGTCTTACCACTTCTATTTTGCTCTCCTATTCTCTCGTTTCTCCTCTTTCATTTTCTCTTAATTTTCTTTTTCTTTTAGATTTTCCATTGGTGCGATATTAAAAGCACATCTTTCTAGCGCACTGGAGAGATGCTTTGTAAATATAAATAATTAAACTGAAGAGTTTTCTACTTTTCACTGTTATGCTGTAATGTATTACATTATCTTTCTACTTTACTATAATATTATACTCCTGTCTTATGTTTCACTACTAAATATGTAGGTGCTAAAATACTGAATGTTGCAATAAAATACTATTTAATATTCCATCTTCAGTTTCTTTTTTTTTTTTTCCTCCAGTCTGAAGTTTGTGGTTGAGGTAGCTTTCAGATCTAGAGCTCTTTTTTAGCGTGATGTCTTTGTCTACCCAAGTACAAATTGCCCAGCTAAAATAATCTTGCTCAAGCCAGCTATTTAAATTAAAGTGCTGTTCTCTGCATTTTGATGATTCAAGAAGTAGCCTCTGGGTTTTTGCATTTACTTGTCTCAGTTTTAGTTTTTGCTTTTGTTGTGTTTTTTTTCTGATGTCAGTGTGAAGAATGCTTGTGTTGGCAGCACAGTGTATGCATGGGACTGTTGGAGGACAGCATTCCAGAGCAGTACATCTGTTACATCTGCAGAGATCCACCAGGTATGGATAAAGCACCTTTATCTGCAGCCCTGCTTGGGATTTTTGAGCAAAGATGTTATGAATTTGCTTAAATTGTTCAAGCTTTGTCTGTTTTATGTTACGTGTGATGCTTCTTTGGGGCAAGTGATTCTAAGTTTGGCTCTGAGCAGAAACTTACTTTTGTGTTAGTAACATCATGGTCAGCTATGCTAAATCTTATCCATTAACTCAGTTACCATTGTTTAACTTGTTGAAAGTTAATTTTCCCCAAACTTTTGCAGTTTTTTATGTCAGTGTAGTCTGAAAAACCTTTCTAAAGAAATAATTTTTGTGCAGGGGTCTGTTTTGCCAATACTTGGAATCACATTTGTTCATTTAAATATTTTCTTAGAGGAAAAGGACTCAGTACCACAGTACATTCAAACATGCTGTGAATGGCATTTCATAGTAATTGCAATTTTATAATGTTTACAGTAGCCCAGAACTGTGTAAAAGTGTGGAACTGAATATTTAAAATACAGAAAATCTATTCCATCTTAGAGTAGACAATAGTGCACAAACAGCATATGTGGAATTTCAGATAGGTCAAATTCATACTAACTAGGAAAACTTTACTTTTAAACTGAATACATTTGATTAGGAAGATGTTGATTTAAAAATTACTGTGTATAAACCCATTTTTCTTAACAGTTATATGGAGAAAAATTAAAGAATTTGGAAGTAAGTTTTTTGTATTTTCTTCTGACAATTCGTACAAATGCACATACCTGTCTTCTGGTGAAATATTCAGCACTCCAGCTGTTTCAAAAGGGCAATGAGACTACAACCTCAACTTTACTGTCATTCTAAATTTAAGAAGTGAAATATGAAAATTGCAGAGATTTTATTAGCTATTTCTGAGATGAAATATTAGGAAAGTAGAGCTGGTCCCAGTGTGAATCAAAACTGGTGGTAGAGAGTCTTGTCTGATAGTTCTGTGTGGTGTCTCTTTGAGCAGCCCAGCTTTTTCTTACTAAACCCAGCTAATTTGTCTTGTGCTCTTTCCCTGCACTGTGTTAGGTACTTCGTTTTCCCCTGCTATGCAGAGTCTGTGTCCCTAATTTTTATCTTCTCTCCCTTCCTAACCATTACTTCTTTTCTTTCTATGTCAGGAGAAAAAAGTCATTCTCAATGTCAGTATTTTAAAGTGTATTGGGATAATGGGCAAAAAGGAGATAGACAGGGTATTCCACTGAAAGGTATGAAGGGCTTCCATCAACCCATTCTTTGTTCTGTCTATGATGATAGTTATGATTTGAAATCCACTGTAAGATATTGTCAGTCTGTCTGGGTGCCGTGTTGTAAACAATAACATTGCAATAATTAGCATTATGCATTTCTAGTTTTGGGTGGGCATTTTTGTTTTGTTTTGTTTTGTTTTTTTATTTATTTATTTGGGATTTTTAGTAGTTATTTAGCTACTGTAGAAGCCTTAGCTAAATCCTCATTCCTGCTGGTTGGGTTAACACACAGCAGGGGAGACCTGAGGCCCACATACATCAATACCCCCTCTACAAGTCTGGTGAAAGGCATCTCAAAGGGAGTGTAAGAGCCCTGCTGTCAGATAACTTTGAAATATCTGCTTTTCCTGAAGCCTTTGCTTGGCTTCTAATAAATAGAGTGAGCCAGCATGTACTTTAAACACTGGCAATAATAATATGTAATAAATAGATATTGACTTCAGTATTGAAGCAAAACGTTTGTCTTTTAGAAACAAACTGGGTGTTTTGGATATATCCATATAAAATCCACTCTAATATTTCTCTTGGTAACTTAGGCTTTTTTTTTTTTTTAAGTAAGTTGAACTACTTAGTAAATAAAATGTCAATGTAATTTTTTTGTGTGATTTTTATTTTGATAACAGCATAGATCTTAATATCACATAGTTGGATTGCAAAGGTGATTAGATTTTAACTTCAAATGCCATTTAGAGGGGTCTTGAGGTTTCAGGCTGATTTTCTTTCTCGTAAGTTCTGACTTTTTTCTTAATCCACAAAAACTAAATTTTTAATATATTAATAGCAAAATCCTGAGTCATCCTTTCATGGATGTGAGGAGATATTTAGGCAAGTACAGGACATAAACACAACACTCTAGTTGTAAACATAATTCTGCTGTGCCTTTAGATGTCCCTCAACTTCTTTATTGCTTTACCCCAGGACAGAGGTGGAGTGCCAAATATCTCTATGACAAAGACTGGCTAAACAATGGACACATGTGTGGATTATCATTTTTGAAAGAGAACTACTCTCATCTTAATGCCAAAAAGATTGTGTCAACACATCACCTACTGGCAGATGTCTATGGGGTAACTGAAATACTGCATGGACTCCAGCTGAAGATTGGGATACTGAAGTAGGTATCACTCCAGGCTTTATTTTCCAGATGTATATATTCAGGTAGCAAAGACTACCATTATTCCATTTGCATTTTTCTCTCACATTGAAATTCTTTCTTGTATAATATTTTAAGTCATTTAAGTGCAAGATGTGCAGTACCCTCAGCTTCAGCAGGAGTTAGGTGTTCAGCACCCAAGCAGATCTGGTTTATTTGGATTATTGGTTATTTTTTTGTTAAATTTTGTGTTAAAGGGACATTCTAGATTTATCTTAAATTGATGAATGACTTAGGAATACTTCTTGTTTGATAATGGTAGTTAATATCTGGGAGAATTGGACGCTTAATAGTTCAGTCCTCTAAGTGCACTAAGTTCTCTATAACTTGATTTTTTTCCTCCCCTTCATTGCAGAAATAAGCATCACCCAGACCTTCATCTCTGGGCTTATTCAGGGATGAGAAAAGAACAAGAACAAAGAACTGTTGGGGTAGAGAAAAAGTTAGTGACTTTGCAGGATGCTGTTAATCCGGCTGAAAGGACATGTCATAGTCAAAACCATAAAGAGCCACCCAGTATACCCCAGAAGATGGAAGAAACATACATCACAAGTGAGCACAGCTACCAAAAACCACAGAGTTTTAGTCATGACTACAAAGCAGTCACTGACCCTATGAGCTCAGATGATGAAGACACAAGTAGCTTTGAGGAAGATCAGGAATATCACACAGAGAATAAAAACTGTTTACAATATTCTTTTAAAGATGGTGGTATGAATGAGCAGGTAAGTATCATTCTTCATCTGGGAAATTTTATTTGGAAAAGTGTGTTCAGTCTGATAAAACTGAAGTACATACAGGTATTTAAAAATCTTTGTTGCTGTAAGTCAACATGCTTATCAAATAAGTCAGCAGAAGTCATTAGAAGCAAACTTGGATCACTGAAATTGTTCCAGGTGAAGTATGTTCATTTCAGCTGGTGTATGAAATAGAAGGTATGGTTTAAGGTATTGCATATGCTAAAAAAATCATTCTCAATCCAATGTTTTGAAAGAAAACCCCATTCTTAAAATGCAAGGTCTTGGAACAGAATTTTCATGGTTTTTACAAGGTGAGGAGAATGGGACAGGTTTCCCCTTTTCTCTCAGTTTGGTTATCTACATGTGTTAGGGGGTTTTGGTTGTTGTTTTTTAAACCAAGGCTTCTTTAAGAGTGTTTTTTATTGTACTGTATTCTTCTTTTAATAGCAGTGCTACCTAGGATGTCTTTCACTTGTAATGATTTACTGACCAACTAATTTCACCTCATGTACAACTGCTTTTCAGTCTTCTATATTGCATATTTCTTCTAATGAAACATTTTTAGTCAGGATTATATTTTGCTGTTTAAACATCTCTTTCTCATTTTTACACTAATGGTTTGAATCCATTATTTGGTGGAAAAGATCTGGAACTTGTTAATCTGGTTTTTGTGAACAGTTCTAAGAGCAAAAACCAAAGAGAACCAAACCTTTCTGTTTCCTGCAATACCAGCTGTATGAGGATAAATCATCCAACTCATCCCCCTTTAGAAGTACAGTTTCTGGTGTGGAAGAAATGAGTATGATGTATCTGTTTTCTTTTTAATTTTAGTTCTAAATGTGGCATGTAAGCTGTATAGTCTGAACGGGGAATTTTAGGCTCATTCTAATTAAAAATACCTGTTTCTATGCTAAATTTGCTAAACTGCACAACTATATTCAGATTTCTAGTAAGGAGACATGCAGCAGTGTCAAATATTCTTGCCTTCCAACAGTAGTTTAAATTGTTATTGTAAACAGTATAAATAGTATAAGGATATTTAGAATTAAAGGAAAATATACACAAGCAGTTAAACAAGACTAGTATTTCCTTCAGAGATTCAGGAATATATCTCAAAAGCTGAGTGCTCTCTGTTTGGCACTGGCCCCAACAGATCTCTTCTTGGTTTAAGAGTGTTCTTTCCTTTGGGGACACCTTGATCACCTTTCCAGTAGTCAGCCTTGATACTAAAATAAAGTCTTCTGCCCAAACATGATTGGCATGGAAAAGCTCTCCTTGGTTTCTCCATAAACCTGTCTGTACTTACCTTAAAACTGACATTGAAGGATCATTTTTAAATCATCTGACTTCTCTCTAAGGTGCCTTTTCTCCTTTCCTTGTCAAAGTTTGGTTGGGGCTTTGAATTTTCCTTTCTAGCATTCTTCAGAGCCTTTTCATATTCTGGTTTTCCATACTGTTTTTTCTTACCATAATCTGCAGTTCTGCTACATATTTCCATTTCTCTTACAAACAGTGTTTGGATCAACTGTTTTCCAGTCCCTTTTTGGGCTATGCATTATCTTTAAAATTGTATTTAGTTTCCTTGGTTTTGCTTCTGAAAGCACAGGACTTCCCCACCTGAACCTCCTGTTATTTTTTGTCCACAAGTTAACTCTTCTCCTGCCATCCCTGCCCGATTACCTACATTGTTTTCATAGCTTAGAGGAGAACCTGTTGGATTTTGGTTGGATTTTGTGTTTTTTTTTTTTTTTTTAAGGAGCCATTTGAATAAAGGTCATTAGAAGGGAAAAAAACAAACCAAACCAACATTTATGATGTTATTTAGATATTCAGTTCCTTAGCTTTGGAATTTTCTCTATCTTGCTGAAGCAGGCTGAAAGATGATTTTGCTTTTAGAATTATGGACTTGGATCCCTTTACAGCAAGGGAAAAATGGCATTCCTGTAGTTTTGGAGAGGGTCTGAAAATTGTAAGGAATAGATAATTTCTTACTTGTATTGGAAATATTTTTCATAAGATTACAAAAAGTTTGATTACTGAAAACACTGTGGAAGTAAACCTGATGCCTTTAGTGAAGGGAGTTTAAATATCATAAAGGCATCAACACTCTCATACCTTTCAAATAAAATCTATATCTGATACATAATTTTAACTCCTTTATTGAACATTATGAATATTAACAACACTTGTCCCATCTGAGTTGCTAATAAGGTTGCCTGCAGGTCAGACAGAGTTTTATTTGTTTTGTTGGTGTTTTTTAATTGATTTTAAGTCTTTAGGTTTTTTTGCTTAAGTTGTAACTTAAAATCCTTCCGTTCCTATTTTCTTCTTTACCTCTCTTCTCACTCTTCCTTTACTTGACTGGAGAAAAAAAAAATTTTAATAACAGACCTAACACCATTTTTATCTTATGTGGAAAATTAGCTGAGCTCTTCAGAGAGGTGTATTATTACAATTAAAGTCATTCTTGGCTCTGGCATTTGACATGAACTGACACTGGGTGAACACATCTCTTTGGCATTCTAGTCCTTACAATAAAGTCTTCAATAGTGAAAGAACTTCATTGGGTAAAAAGTCATGGTGAACATAAAATGGAATCTGTTAATCCTCCTAATTACCTGAGATGCTGAGTGTTTTTAACTCATTAAATCTGATCTACTTCCACTCAGTAGCTGAAACATCAAATACAGAGAGATTAGGAGCTTGTGTATTATCTCTGGCATGCTGTGAAGGTGCTAATTATATTGCAGAAGTCAATCGTCCTCAGATACTGTGTTTGCATAACTCCACATGTTACTATAACTGTCCCCAAACATGTTCAGTTCTACCCCAGACTTGTGCCTGGAAGGTAGGTGGGGTAATAGCAGGTAGGAAGAGAAGATTTTTGTCTTAATCAGCAAACAGAACAGATTGCTCAGAGAGGATGTGAACTCTCTTCCCTCACTGGAGATACGCCAGAACCATCTGGACACAATCCTGTGCCATGTGCTCTGGGATGACCCTCTGGGACCAGGTGATCCACTGTGGTCCCTTCCAAGCTGACTCATTCTGGGGTTCTGTGAAATAGGATGTCCACCTTATTTGTGCAAAGTAGTGACTGTTGACATCTTAGATACTTCTGCATTGTAGAGAGTTTTCCATGGAAACAAACCTTAGGATTTTTCTAATTTTTGGTGGCAGTAGACCCATGCAGTTCAGCTCTTTATGATTTAAGTTGCTATTTATATAAAAAGGGCACAGAAGTACAGTCTGTCTTACTGCATTGAGGAAAGCATTTGAATGATAAACTTCAGTGTTAGGGAAATGAGGCAAAAGGTAGAGATGCTTACTTATGTGGAATTTGCATTTTGTTTGGTTTAGTCTATTGATATGTCATAGCATGTGGCTTTCTGAGTAAGCTTTTTGTTGTGTGTACAGAAGTACAATTCTAAGCCAGCAGAGTTTATCATGTGACTCAAATGTTGAAATCAACACCAGAAATTAAAACAAAGAAAAAAAAAACTTAAATGGCAATTTTTTTCTTTCTGTTGCTCCTATGAAGAATTCTGCTGAAGGAAACACTGTGTTTGTTTGTAATGAAAGAAAAGGCTCAGAAGAACAAGTGGACACACATCTTCAATGGCAGCTAAATCTCCTCACCCATATAGAGAATGTACAGAATGAAGTCACCAGCAGAATGGACCTGATTGAAAAAGAAGTTGATGGTAACTGCATTGCCAGATTACTTGTTAATGTACCTGTAGCAGCATCTCTCTTAAGTAATGTGTTCAAAGTGATCTGAGGCACTGAGGATGGATTTTTAAGTATTCTGTTCAAATTTGGGCCCCAGAATTATAAGCAGAGCTTGTACCCTTGATCTCCCCACTCCCTTCTTCAAGTTTTCAATGCCAGTAAAGTACATTAAGCACTCAGGCTCACACTTCAGAAAGCTTAGATAACTTGTCTAGTCTTTGTCCAGATATGAATCCTAAAGTTGATGGCCTTTTCTACACCTGGAGTGGTTTTTGCCTGGTTGTTCTAGTAAATGACAATATGTAGGGGAAAAAGAAGGTGTTTATTTTGCCTTCAACTTTGTTTTTTTTTTTTATTAGTAAGCAAGTGGTTTCATGAAGACAATTCAGTCTTCGTGGGAGAACTTGAATGAAATTATATTGTATTAGAATATTGTAGTACATAAGTGTCTGTGACTTGCCAGTCATAGAAACTAATAATAAAGGGAGCTTGTAGTCTAATCCTAGGACTCCTTAGTTAATATTTAAACAAATAAAGTTGTCTTATTTCTATTTGCAGTTTTACTTCCAGTATCCCTGTTTTTGCTAGATACAGTGTTTCTAAACTAATAGGGTTACCTTTTCTCTATTTCTACAAGCAGAGAAATTCCTTGAAAACATTTGTTGAGAATTGGAAAATCATTCTGTAATCTGGACCTTGTCCACTGGAGCCTGTTAAAGTGGCAGAAGCAAACCTTGTGTTTAAGGGTTGCATTTTCTGTTTCAAAACTGTCAGAGTAGACCATGAACTGAAGTTGCCTTTATGTGTGGAGAGGGTAAATTGTGAGCCAAGGGTAAAATTTACTCCCAGATACCTTTTTACAGCAACAATCAAATCAGGAGTTTGGATTGCTCAAGAGAAATGTGGGATTAGTGGGTGTTTCCCTAACAAAATTTCATCTGTTAAATAAAATTCACAGCCTCAGTGTATTTTCCCTTTTTTTGAAAGACAAAGTAAGAAAGAAAAGTTTGATTTTTATGGAAACTGTTTCTCAAAGAGTTACTCTAATCAGCTTCTTCCTTTCCCTTCTGTAGTTTTAGAAAGCTGGCTTGATTTCACTGGAGAACTGGAACCACCAGATCCTCTGGCCAGATTGCCTCAGCTCAAGCGACGCATCAAACAGCTCTTAATCGACATGGGAAAAGTACAGCAAATAGCAACACTTTGCTCTGTATGACAAAAGGAAGAATATAGAAGTAAAAAATAGGTTCTTTACAATGAATTTTATTAGCCACAAGACTGACAGGAAGACAGCAAAAAGCTGAGCATTTATCTGGTTCTTTGCTGATTACATTAATAGGCTGAAGCTTTAGAAAGAAGAGAGGAAGTTTAGAGTCAGGAATCTGTTTTATTGAAAATATGAGTATTCAATGTCTGGGCTTCAAAATTATCTATAATATACTTAGAAATATCAATTTCTCAGGATTTTAACATGTTGAACAATAAATCCCCAGATACAAGAAAATTCAACAAACAAAAACTCTTCGAAGAGCAGTGCTGCTATTTTGAAACCCTTGGCAAGCATTTATAAATTAGCAGAATTCAGCTGACTAAAAATGCAATCCTCTTATCTTGCTAGTGAAAGATAGATACAGAGTGAGCTGTATCTTCTCTACAAGGAAGGTTTTTAGATTATTTCTTTCTCTTACGAGTGTTCAGGAAAACAAACCTATTAGCTTTGATTTTTGAAAAAAATTACTTGTCATGGTCTCCCTTTTAAAGTATTTTTTTAAATAGAAATCCCTAGAACAGCACCCCTAGGCTCCTTTAAAACAGAAGTGGGAAATAGTGGTCAGATGTGCCAAATAATATTAAAATCACTGGGATGAGAGTTTAATTATGACTTAGGCGAAGGTTTTTTCCAAAGTCCGACTCAGTGCCAGCAGTCCATCCAAAATTGTATCTACTTTATATTTTTTTTATGTTCTATAGCAGTGTTCAGGAATCAAGGTACAATTTTTGTCCTGGGTAGCTCTGTTCTGATGTTGGCCCTCTGAAAACTTCACCATCCTCAGTGGGGATGAGGAATGACAAGAGCAGCAAAACTGTCTGCGGCTGTGGAAATTCTGAACCATTAGAGGCAAAAATCACAAGATACCTTATCCAAGCTGTTTTTACAAAATTTTTCAGCTTCAGTGAATGAAATGTTATGAAACCAAAGGCAACCTCCTTGCTCTGTTAGCTCTTGCTGGATTTTGAGCCCGGGACTTTTCCTGTGCTGATAAGTTGCCGCTGTACCCAGTGCTACATCTGTGTCTGTGTGTGTATGTATATGTGCATAGCTATGTGTACATATATACATGCCATGCACATTTCTACCTACACATGTCTAGTTTTATTACCATAAACTACAAGAACTGGTGGTTCATATTACCTTTTAACAAGCAGTTTCTAAAATTGAAAATAATGTATGTACAGGTTTTGAAATTTGTAAAATATGACTGTTAAAAGGAGGCTATTTAACTGAGGACATTAAGATACTTGAACATTTTATGCCTCATGTCTGTTTATCAGTTCTAGTTATCTGTATAAATGCATTTTAGAACCGATAGACAGTAAACTTGAATTTACCTTTTGATAAGAGTACAAGCCACTGTACATTCAAAAATTATTTAAATTTGCAAACACACTGTTCTATATGTAAGGTACTGTATGTAAAACTGTTTATTAAAACTATTCTGCATACTCTACATTTTCCACTTTTCTTCCTGATCTACATACAAATGTAAAAAAGAAGTGATTGTTATTATGTACAGACCATCAAAAATCTTGGAATGCCTTTTAAGGATGCATACAACTGAAAAATGTGCCAAAGATGGATTATCTGGGAAAGACTTTGCAACCAGTGCATTGAACTTTCATGATAAAACCATTATTGAGAAAGAGAGCAGCGTGGCTGGTTCATTGCTAAAGTAAACCTACCCTGACCTTTCCTCTCTGTCATACCTGAAGTGAGTTGTCACTCCTGATGGCCAAAGCAAAATGTAAACCCCTGTTACAGAGTGGTTGCTACTTAAAAAGTCTTCCCACATCAAGCTTGTAGGAGACATCACAGAGATGCATGAAAACATGGAATTATGGAATGGTTGGCAACTCCATTATGCAGAAAGAACATTAGAGCTGTGGAGTTGTTGATATTTTATAGCAACTGTTTATAAATACTCTGTATTATATAGATGATGCTTAAATAACTGCTTCAAACATGAATAGTTGAGTGACCTACTTGCTTTTGGATATGTGAGACATTTTTATAGACTATTCACTTGCTGCATATCCTTGAATGTGGTACTGTGTGTACTGTATAAGAGAAGTGTAAATCCAGATGAATTACTTTGAAACAAAGTGGAGTGTATTTACAGAATTTATACAGCATACACTGTAGCAATATTATGCAATGTGTGTGCATATGTGTGATGTAATATAATTGTAAATGTTACTGAAGGTGGAGGTGGACTTGGAAAGTTCAGGGGGGAAGACAGAGGTTTTATTCTTACTACAGAGATGGAGGAATGGTATCCTGAAAAGGAAATCCTAAGGTCAAAGTTGAAGTTGCCCTTGCAGCTTTAATGTGTCTTCTGTTTGTATGTGTAACGGCCTCTTAATTTACACAAATATGTAATTTTACCCCTGAAGATCCTGCCTTGTTCAGGATGGACTGTGCTTACAAAAACAATCTGTTCAGTATTTTTTTTATGTTCATTGTGTAGTCATGTATTATAAAAACTCTCCTGCAATCATTCATATCTTCTAAGAAATACAATCTCAGTGTCCATACAGACCGTGCTATGTATGATACATCGTGTCCTGCTCCAATGTTTCACAAACTTGTCTCAGTTTGCTTTCTCAAGTTGTGGTGCTGGTCTGTATGTAACATGTGGACATTAGTTTCTGACCCCAGTTTCTCAAGTATTCAAAGGTTTGGGATGCTTTTGAGTTTTTTCTTTTAAACACAAGTCAAGTGCCATAAAAATGCTGTGTTTTGCACAGAATGTAGCCTACAGTTGATTGCTTTGCTCATGTACCAGTCAACCCCAGTGTGATCTGGCTCTTACCAGTATTTCTTCCTAGTTGGCCTTATCAAGAGAATCTTATTCCTGTAGGCATATTTTTCTATCTGTCTTCCTGCTTCCTCTGTAAATAAGCCAGGGATGTACACTCAGTCTATTTGCAACATCATTTATTGGGGTGTGAATTGTGACTGCATTGTTTTGATGAAGGGGACAGACCCTCTCTGAGGAAAAAGATGGCAATGTAAGGACTGTTTGATACTTGTGCTCAGAAAGACAAAATGTTTAAAGCCTTCTGTCACTGAATAGGAGTTTTAAATAGTAATAGACAAAAGGGAAATGCCATTTTACAGAAGCCTCTTGTGATTTTAAGAGCTAAATGGCAAACTTGTGAAGCCTTTGAATGCCCAGCTTTTTGTCTGAGGTTTAGTTAGGGGTTTGCCTGTTTGTTTTTTAATGGAGGTATCAGGGTGATTTCGTTTCAAAGCCTGCTCCTACTTGTGACCATACCAGAGGCATCTACATCAGGAATTGTGTTTCAGTTGCAGTGATGGCAGGAGAGCAGTCCTGCAGTCATAAATGAGATGTGGTGTGGGTGCTGTGATCTGGTATGACATGATGGGGCTGCCATTGGTTACAAAATGGATGTACTTCAGGTCATATTGCAGGGAATGGGTTGGAAGATGCTTCCTGTTAACCCTTTTCCTGGGTAGCTGTAGGTTGCATAGTGCCCATGTTTTGGATATTCTGGCCTTAGATGCATAGATCTTTGTTCAGCTGTGGAGTGGTTTACAGTGGTAGAAGCCTGTCATTTTCTCTCAAATAGACAAAAAAGATGGGTTGCAATTTTCTGATAGATTTCCTGTATTTGCTGGGTGGCAAAGAATTGAAGCTGTTCTTCCATGGGTGCAGTAATCTTGTATGGCTGACAGCCACCTGTCTCTCTTAATTTTATCTCTGAGCTTCTACATGTGCTCATCTATTCATTCTGCAGCTTTCATCTTTTTGTCCTTTCATTCTTCAGCTTTCTGCACTCTGGCTTCTGAGGGTGTCACTCCTTTGTTTGGCCAGTTCTTCCTGGCTGCTGTGGGAAGCAGTCATGGGGAAAGGCCTCTTTGGCTCTTCTGTCCACAGCCTCCAGAGCATCCTGGGACTTGTGTACAGTTGGGGTGTGTGCACCATAATCAAAACCTCCAGGTGTTTTTGATGCCTTTCTTAAGTAAGCCTCTTCTGTCTTGTGCAATTGGTGACCTTTCTCTGCTCCCATCTGGCTTCTAACTTAACTAGACTTGAATTAATATTACAGCAAAACCCCTCTGGCACTGCTGGGCTCCAGCACTCCTTACCAAACCGAGGGTTGGGATGCAAAGGAGTCATTCAGACATTACAGTAAAATTATAAAAGTATTTGATGTTGTAAACCACACTATTTTTCCTGTGTATTTAAAGGGAAGCTGTAACCATTTTTCTTCACTGGAACTCTAAAGGCACAAAACCGATCCTGAACTGAACTGGAGCTTGGTGTAAAAATCAGCAAGTGGAGGATGGGCCGGACTCTGCCAAAAGAGCAGTCAGGCTGTCTCAGCTGCCTTTGCCCTGTTAGTAGCTCTGAGGAGGTGCTGGTGTGTAAAGGGGGTGTGTGCAATGATGCCATTCATTTGCAAGCAGGATTGTTTAGAACACTGGAACTATAGGTTTTTGCTCTACTGCTTAAAATTGTTTCATTATATGCACCTTAATTTTGGAGTGCTTATTAAAAGTCAGAGGCTGAATCACTTTTGAAATACCTATTGCTATTCTCACATTTTATTAGCTCACAATTTTTTTCTCTTGTACTGATTGCATATGGCTTTAGGTGAGGATTTTGCAGAGGCTGTTTGAAATGCTTCAGTAATGGTTTCTGTTATACTTTGTTATGTCCTGGGCACTGGGTGTGGGGGTCTGTCTTTAGCAATAAATTTTATACACTATGTGTATATCTGTTTGTATATGGAAAACAAATACAGAGCATGTAACGATGGTGAAAATACACTGCACCGAGTGCAGACTGTGCATTTGGCAGCCGTTCTGCACCAGCCTGAACAACCCAAATGAAAAATTGGAGACCACATGGAGAAAATGAACTAGCATGAAAAATCATTCAGGACAAAAGTTCCCTTCCCTTACTCCGTGGGTGGGATAACTAAAGCTGGTTCAATTGCTGTTTGCTTCAAACAGCTGTCTTCCTTTCCTGAAAACTGGCCAAGCCTCCTGTGTTCAGCTGTAGCCACGTGCATCAGTGTATTGTCACTAAAGACTCTGAGAGAGGCAGCACTGCACTATGATTAAATCTTCTGTGAGAGAAGCAAAATACTTCCTTCTGTGATTTGTTTTTTATAATAGCAATAATGTTGACTGCATTCTAATACTCACAATAAAGGTCTGTTGAGATTGTTACATGCCTGGGCTCCCTTTCCATGGACTTCTCTTCTGGTGAGCTGGTGATTGTTTGCATATGTTTTAAAGCATTAGGGAACCTTCAGTTGCATGTTTAGCCTGTAGTCCTTAGGTTATATGTAGCCATTGATACTCACCTTTCTACATTGCAAGGCTTGAGGGAATCTTCAGTTGTATTTTAGCCTGTAGGCAAATGATACAATCAGTAAATTATTCACAGTACTGAATTACTTATTGCATATGGCAAAGTAATTAGAAGATATTTCTGTTCTTGGACTCTTAAAATATTAACAATTTCAGGGGCTGAGTTTTGCAATGCACTTTATTTTTTACAGTCAATGTCTTTCAACAATGTATTCACAGTGATGGCATCTCTTCTTGTGGGCAGACATGTGCCTTTGTACAATATCTTTACAAAGGAACTTTAATTTGCTTCTAGTAATTTATTTTAATATCATCCACAAGTTGTTCAAGACATTACTGTGGTAGAAAACAAATGAGCCAACAATGCTGAGCAAGTTCTTCTCTTAGACATCCTGTGGACAAGGGCACATAGGATAAGCAGCAGGTGAATTAAATTGGACAGAATCTCAGTAAGTTACTGACATAGAAAAAAATTTTTCATTCACAGAAAAAGCAGATACGATAATAAATCATGAACTTAAAAATTTTAATTCTGAAACATTTTAATCATTGTTGAAGGGACAGTCTGAAAGCAGGCTCTCAAACAAGATACAAGACCAGATTCAGGCTTGGAGCAACATACAGAAACACTTTTTTGAATTAGCAGACTTTCTGAAGAAGTTTTCCTGAGTCAGACCAAACATCTGGCCAGCCCAGAGTCTTGTCTGCAGTAGAAAGAGGATATCAGATCTGTACAAACATATCATGGAATATCTGTGCAAATTGCCTTTTTCCTGAATATGTCTTTCACTTCTGGCAAACAGGGTTCCTTTACCAAAATTAATGTTTTAGTCCATTAGTTTTATCAGTCACTTGATAGAGATGAGTTCCTCAAGTTTAATCCATCTTTTTCATTGGTGGCTTGTGGAATTCACAGCTTTGTTGTGTGGCAGAAGCTGTGTTTGTCCTTGAACTCCTTTCTGACTCCACTGGCTGTGCACCATTGCCTTTAGTTCAGAGAAGGTTAGATATTGCATTATTGAAAACACCCAAAACCGTTTTGTCCCTCCAATACCAATAGTTTTGCACCCTGTTGCTGTCCTTCTGTGACTGCTGGGGACTTTTCTCACTGCCTCAGCTTTTTTTTTGTCAAATACTGAATTGATTCAAGTTGCAAATCCTATGTGTCACTGTGGTTGCAGACCTGGCTCCTACTTGGGGTTTCAAACCAATCTGCATCCCTGGTGTTGTGAGAATAAAATACCCATTTTTCTACCTGGAATCACTGTGGTATTATTGGATAGAGGAAAACTGTTATTTTCATTAAATAAGTAAGGAAAAAAAGGCATTTTATTTGTCCTAGAAATGGTCAATTCCTGTAGGGACAAATGCAAATTCAAATATTCTTACATGGGCTTCTTTAGGTTCTGTCACCAAAGGCAATTTTCCAAATGGTAAGTTGCAATTTAAGATTTGACAAGTCCTGTGCCCACTTTTCTGATCTAGCCAAGTTTAGCATGGGAATGACTGAAACTTCCCTATTGTTCTTTAAATTTGAAGAATGTATCACATATAAAGTGAATACACTGAAAAGTGGATTACCTGGGGCTGTCATCTTGTAGTCTTTTAATTTTGCATCACATGAGGTCTTAATCAATGATGATACAGATTAGTGCTTCACAAGGTCTTGGAAAGAAATGTGCTCTTTAGTTCTCTATCTAAGTGTAACAAATGGTGTTAACCTTTTTTAATGTAGCTTTCTTAAAATGTGTGAGATAATTGTCCAACATTGGTGCTTTATTTAACACAGATGAAAAAATTATTCTTTGAAATTATTGAATTGGTTGATATAAGCATAATTTCACAATGTTTTCTTAACTCTTTTGCTTTCAATTTGCTGCCTCCTTTGGGAAGCTCCTTCTGGTTCTTTTTTTAAACTAAGGTTGACTTTTCAGGCTCAAATTTGATTGGGGTAAGAGTAACTTTTCTGTGAGTACAGATGTCTGTGTATTCATATACATGAATCTTTTATCCCTGGGCCTTTCAATATGTGAAATTGCAGTTGCACAAACTGTCTCTTCTGCTAAGAAAGTGTATGCAAAACTGGAACAACGAATAAATGTCTTCTTCTTCTTTGAGGTTTGTGATTTCAGTGTCTCATCCCACTGACCTTTATCTTTGCCCCAGCAGTTTCGTTTGTAGTATAGATTGAGTAGCTTTTGCCAGTAGGTTCAACAAAACAAACCCCTCATTTCCAGCACTAGAGCAATGATTTTAAAGACATGATAGTTGAAGGCTATATTGGCCACAGGGACCTTTTCCACTTCTTTTCTGCTCTTCATTGGTGAGCTAATTTAAGATGTTACTCCATCTTTTCTCAGGTGCTAAAAATAGAGGTCAATACCATTGCCTTTCACTGAAGGTTATGCAAGGCTTTTCTTGCTTTGTATTTGATCAGCCACAGATAGACAAGGGCCTCTTTTTTCTCTGATGAATGTGAATTCCACACATTGCTTTGTAAACAACTTTTTTTCCTTTTTAATCCATGGGCTCTTGTATCCCATTGAAGGTTCATGTACCAAGATGCCCACCTTGGTTTGACGCACATCTAGAAGTGGTTTGAGTGATGCCAATTGCCAAAATTCCTTTTCTCATTTAGTTTTTTAAGAGACTTTTAAGACTTGGCTGTTCTTCCCAGCTTGAGTAGTTCATAGGTTGTTTTTTGAGTGTTTCTAAAGGAAACAAACATCATCTTGGGAATCAGCAATACATAGATATTATGTGTTTGTGCTTCTTTCTGATAATAATAGTCCTTTCCTGTCTGCCCTCCACCATTATCAGCCTTTTATAGCAAAGAATAGAGAAGGAAAGTGAGTAGTGACCTTAATAAGCTCCTTTCCCCATTATCTGTGCAAGGAACCTGAGTGACACTTTTCTAACAGCTTTAGAAAACTGGGCTAAATCAGTATCACACACAGACCCCAACACACTCTGGAGATGTTTCAGTGGCTTGGACACATCCCAGGACTGCCAGCATAGAGCTGCTGCCCCTGCAGAGCCTGACTGTGGCACTGGGCTGGGCTCTCTCTTGCTGCTCTCCTGTGTCTGCCCCACTCTGTGGGGCTCAGACACAAACCTGAGGCTCTTGAAGCTCCCTTGGGTCAGAAATATATGTTGTGGTCAAACTTTTTTCCTTTCCTGATTTAGCCATGCTGGTGTTAATAGTGGTTTTTTAGTCTGATTCTTTCACTCTTCATGGATGTTTCCCTACAAATGCAGTACTAATCTAGAAATTCAGTTTCTTTCTGTGCCTACTTATCAGGGCTCTTACAGAATTTGTCATCTTTATGCCTCTAAGTGTTGTCTTTTTTTAATCTGTCATCTATGCTGGACATGTTCATCATTTTTTTCCCTTGATCTTTCTGTAGACTGTTGACTTTGGAATTTATGTTCAAGCTACCTATTCCAGACTTAATACAGTCCCACTTATTTTTAAAAGCCTAGTCATGCTAAAGCAAACTTGTGCTGCTCTTGGAGATCATATTTACCATATCCATCAGACACTGTGGCATGGCAGTGGTCTACAGCCAGCACAGAAGATGCTTGGATCACTGCTGTCGTGATCTGTGTCTGTGGGAGAGTATCAGAGGAGTTGTTTCTAGGCTGTCTAGTACCCATGAATCACAAACAGGAGTGCTGCTGTCACTTTTTTTTGAAATCAAGTTAAATCCACCTTCAAATATGTGCTGTTATTATTTAAGTAATGTTTTGGGGCTTATTTATCCAACCACATTTGTTACAAGTGAGGGTGAGTTCTCATAATTCCTGGTGCAAGTAAATGCTGACTCACAGTTACAAGAGGTGGCGAATTAACAAATGAAATTCTGGAACCAAGGAAATATTTCTCATATGTTTTATGTTGAGGATCTTGCATGTAATTAGTACCAAAAAGCTTAACTTAAGAAGCTTCATGGTCATACTGATCTTACTGCTGGAGGATGAAGCCCAAGAAGTGAATCTGTGCCTGTCAGGCTGTGTTAAAGTCCATGGTGCAAGTGGGAGTGACAACAAAAGATAGAATGTGATTGACTCTGATCCTTAATTCACTTTAGCCAGTGAGTGCATCCATCCTGTTTTTCACTTAGTAAAAAACCACATTATGAGTTATATTCACTCCTGATGTGCAGCACCCAGAGATCTCACTCTGGTCTGTCCCTCAGCAGGCTCAGCTCTCTGGGAATACAAAAATGTGCAATTCCCTAGGGAGCACAGAGCCTGGCTGCACCCTGGGGCAGGTGAGGGCCAGGACTCTGCCCAGGGTCACTCCAATATCCCCAATTGACTTGTTGGAATGACTGAGCCCCTGCCACCCGCTGTGCCTGCAGCCCCTTGGCTCAGCTGTGCTCCCTGGAGCGGGGATGAGAGGGGCCTGAGGGAGGGCAGCTCCAGCTCAAGGGGCCTCTTGGGTTTGCTCAGAAGCCTCGTGTGCGTCACTCACCCAATTCTGTGCCCAGCCAGCAGCACTGAAGTGAGCCCATCCCCATGATGGGCGCTATAAAAGGGCAGCAAAGACTCTGTGGGGTACACAGAGCTGCCTCAGGACAGAAGGGGATGGGGCTCCCCCATTGCAAGATGGGCTCCATCCCATTTTGCACCCTCTTCTGTTTTATTAGCATAGCAACAGCCAATATATTTGGTAAGTACGCTTGTCCTTTTCCTCTGCCTGTGTCCAAGGGTGACTGATCTTTGTGCTGCTCTGCATGTTTTCCTGATGAAATATATAATGGTCTTGAATCTTGCACTCTGAAAATTTAGCAGTTTATTGTGTGCTGTGCAAACTAAGGCTGGGCTCCTGGTTGAATACTAAACTATCAGGATCTTTAGGTGTTTAGGCTTACCTGAATTTGCACACCTGAATTTTAGGTGGGAAAAAAAATGTTTTCTCAAGGGCTAGAGAATGAACAGGGTAAGAAAAGGTGCTGCTGCAGGGTTGTGAAGTTCCTCAATCATATCAACTTGTAGGTGCTATCATCTAATTTAGGCTTGAACCTAAAGATACTGGATAGTCTGAGTTCTGCCCCCAGTTCTTTGGCCTGAGTTTGATAGCCCTGAACAACCAGTGATTTGAATCACTGAATTAATTAATCATTTAACTCAGATGTCTTGGTAGACCCTCTCTAGCACTGTACACAGGGATCTCCACACATCCCAGAGCAGCTGATGTTTGAGGTGAAAAGGGGGAGCTTTGCCTATGTGACATTGTCTATAGATGAGATCACCTGAAATTTTGCAATCTCATGAAAATTTTCACATGGTTTTGAGGGGACACTGTAAAAACTCAAGAAACAGATGTGACTGAGAAGCATTAGAAGCACAGGAGCAGTCTGCAGCTGCAGAAGTTCTGTGAGTTGCAAATTATTTCAGGCTGAAAAGCATTCAGGATACTTGTGATGTATTTGCACTACAGTGTATGATCATGCTCAGACCAAATACTGGCTTAAGCAAATATTTGGACTAAATTGCTGTGGGTTTGTTTGCTGTATTTTTATAAACTAATCTGTGGTATTAAGAGCATGACCTTGATCAGTTTTTAAAGGGTGACGAAAGTGTCAGATCAAAATCTGCTCGGTTAAAAAGAACTTATTGAATTTCATCATTCTACATTCTGCATCTAAAACAGCAGCTAGTGCAGCTTTGAATGCATTAAAAATTTGCTAGGTGGATTCAGTAGTTAATAATTTGTCCCATTGAAAACTGAGAGTGCTCCTAGTATGAATTAGTCTGAAGCTATTGCTAAAAATTGATTATTTTTAAATATTTTATGAGATTAAGAAGAAATACCTCTCCTTTTTTGTGAAATAGTGAGTAACTTAGCTCCAGTAAAGGATAACTATTCAGAAAATTTAATAGTGGTGTGTGTGGTTATGCAAAAGGCTCTTTTGTGGTCATAGACGCAAATAAGTTAAGAACCCCAAGTACCAGAAAATTATAGCCAGGCCAGTGCAGAACAGAGCTGAGACTAACTAAACACAGGCCTGGCAAAGGGTTTCATGGTCAGCTCCACCATGTGCTCATTCTGCAGCTGGCAGAGCAGTGGTTTGTTCAGTACCTCCCTGTGCTGTCCCACATGGAAATGCACATGGGGAGCAATGGGAAAACAGCCAGGGAGGAGCCCTGAACCTGTTCCCTGCAGCACTGGCACTATCAGGGGTTTGGTAAGAGTGGGTTTGTGGTGAGACCACCCTTAGGTGTTTACCTCCTTGCTGTTTTCAGAGTACCAGACCGACTCCCAGCCCTTGCGTCCGTGTGAGCTTCGGAGGGAAGAGGCTTTTTCAGCAGGAGAAGCCTACGTTCCTCAGTGCTCAGAGGATGGCCAGTTCAGGTAATTCATCCCTGCTATTAATGTGCTGCCATATGAGGTGACCTTTCATTGCTAACAAGAGTTTTAGCCTGTCTGGAAGAGCCACTGCAACAGTGGACTGGAGGATGAGTGGTGCAGGAGACTTGAAGGGACTTCACTGAGCCATTTTGCAGATCCAACCTCTCCCAAATGAATTCCTTGTTATGGGAAATTATCTCTGAGTAAAGATGTCTATCTAATAATAAAAGGCTAATTTTGGCAGCATTGTTTGCAAATACTTTTGTGGTCAGTTTGCAATGTGATGCAGTTTGCTGTCTTCCTACACATGCTCATGGGTGAATGTGTGTGCCAGCTGGCACAGCTCAGCCAAGTGACTGAGAACTTATCCACCCTGCTCAGTGGCACAGTCAGGTTTCCTTCTAAAGGCAATGAAGGGGTGAAAAACCACACAGAGAACAGTGATTTAGAGAGCAGCATGTTGCTTGACAGTGCAAGAAGCTAACAAGTTAAACCTGAGGCTGAGTACAGATTGTAATTTCTCTACTATTATCTTTATTTTGCCACTGGTGGCAGCTGTGACCATTCTAGATTTGACTTTGAAACTGTCTCAAAGTGTTTGGTGAATCTCAGATAATGAGAATTAAGATTCTGTCCAATGTGCTTGCTTCCTCAATGACTTCAATTCATGTATCTGCAATTCCTGAAGAGTCCAGAGAATTACTGGAATTAAGAGTTCCCACTGATCAGAGTCACCAGAAATACAGCTCTTGCCAGTTCCATTATTTGTGGTTTTGAAGTATTTGATGTGGTATACTTTGCTTTATGGTTTGTTTATTTATTTTTTTTTAATGTCTGGTAGTGACTGAGGACTCTGCACACACAAAATAAAATGTTACTTGTGATCTTCTTCAGGACAGTCCAGTGCACTAGGAATGGTCTTTCCTGTTGGTGTGTAGATGAGAACGGTGTTGAGGTTCCTGGCAGCAAACAGAATGGATATCCCATATCTTGTAAGTAAAAAGTTTTTGTCTTTGCTCAGATTGGGTAAAGAACCATTTAAATCTGCATTTGAATTGCTTAAATCAAGAAAAGGCTAGCCACAGACTTCAATGGACTCTAGTTTATGGTAATTTGCTAGGTCTTCTATTGGAAGTTCTGGAGTTTCTTCAAGGCTTGTCATGGAAATCTGATACACCTCAATGTCTGTATTTATGAAGGTCCCAGTAAGACAAATTGTGAATGAAAGACTGATTTAGTGTAATGGCTTTTGAGTTGGAGAGCTTCAACCCCATCTGTGGTGGGCTTCTCTATACCCATTTTCATAACCTCAAGTCCATCAATGCCCTCATGCTACCTGGGTGGCAGACTTAGAACTTGTAATTCTGAGAAAACTCAAATGTTGCCTCAATAAAAGACTCAGTGCCCAACAAGAACCTTCCTCTAACGGTGCCCCTCTCTGGTACCACAGGCTTGTCCTTTTGCCAGCTGCAAAAGCAGAGGATCTTGGTGAGCCGATACATCAATGGCAGCAGCATCTCCTACATCCCCCAGTGCCTGGACTCAGGGGCTTTCGACCAGGTGCAGTGTGACACAGAGCTGGGGCAGTGCTGGTGTGTAGATCCAGAGGGAATGGAGATTTATGGCACCAGACAAAGAGGAAAGCCAGCACGGTGTAAGTGATATTCAACAAAATGATGGGGTTTGTGGGTTTGAAAGGCTTGGTGTGAATAGGGACCAGTAAGATTATTGAGTCCAACTCCCTGCTCTTCATTAAAACAAGATGATGCACCTCAGTGTCCCTGCTCAATGTAACCGCCTTTTAAACAACAGGGTAACCATTCAGCTATTTGGGGGAAATTAATACACAAATAAACATTGCCACTTTTCTCATTAGGTCCAGGGAACTGTGAGATCCGGGACCGTCGCATCCTGCACGGGTTTGGGGAGAAGAGCCCACCACAGTGCTCAGCAGATGGAGAGTTTCTGCCTGTCCAGTGCAAGTTTGTCAACACAACAGACATGAGTGTTTTTGATCTTGTTCATAGTTACAACAGGTAAGAGCTCAGGCTTCTGAATCAAGAATGTAATCCTGCAGATCCCTTTAAGGCACCATCTGACTGCTTTTTTGTGATTTTTGCTACATGGACCCCTTATTCTGTAACTGCGCATTATATTTTCTGTTAAAGAATGGACCAAGTGAGAAACCTTTTTCTTCTGAATTAAATCTGCTGATTAAAAAAAAAAATAAATATATATATATATTCCATCCATGCAGTCTAATTGGAGTGTCCTCACACAGCACTGGATACCACATTGTGATCTGTAGTTGGAAAAGTAGCCAGGGCTGCTTTTGAGACAGGCAGACAACAGCAAATGAGATAGATGCAGAAGGAGCAGAGGAATTTGGATGGATATATGAGGTAGCAAAGACAATTCCATATGGGAGATGAGAGCAGATGGACAAGTGATAACATGCAAAGATGAGGTTCCATCTGATGATGAGAACCTCTTACCTATCTAAATATTAGGCAGTGCCAGGGCTGCTCACATGGGTGAAACAGCAAGTGATGAAAATGATGAACAGCTGTGCTGGTGTACAGCTGGCTTCAGGTGCTTGCAGAGGGTTGGGGAACGTTTCTGATCAAATCCTTGTCTGTGGAGTGGGAAGCTCCCTGTCCTGTGGAGGAGCTGGGAATTAACTGTGATGGAGACACAGGGATGGACAAGGGGAGCTGATGGGAGAGGAGTTTGTTTTGGTGCAATTGTTCAGACTCTCCAGAGAAACCTTTCAGTGTCTCGTGAAGTGCCACTGACCTGGCTCCTCAGTCAGCACCAGTTTCCCTGGTGGAGGGCAGAGCACTAAACATAACATCTCATTGTGACTTGGCTCTGTAGCAGCAGAGGTGTTTTATTGTAAATGTCAGCTTTGCTGCGTGGAGGGGTTTCTTTGTTTAAAACTTAAGTCAAACTGAAAGACAGGTCTGAATGCACAGTGCAAATTTGTCAGAGCTTCAGGAGAGATTATTTTGGTGAGAGCAAAATAATCTGACTCTTTGTTTGTTGGTGTTGAATGCTAAAAAGCAACTACAGTGGAGAAATCAATGCTTTAAATTGACTTTTTTTTCCTCCCACTGGGAGATTTGCTTGCAAAGACCTGCAAGATTGGATTTATTTTCTGTCCATGTAATGTAATTAATCACAGCAGGATCATTTCAGTCCCAGCTGTCTACCTTCTAATTATGGCATTGGCTTAACCTGTTGCCATCATATCTGGGTATTTCAGGTCATTAATATATTTATTTTCACACTACTCCTGCCTGAAATGTCATTATTCCTTCCCCAAACCAGGGCCAAATATGTAGTTGAAGGGATCAGTTCCACAGCAAAGGGCTGTAGCTGAACAGGGATTTTAACCCATATTTTATGTTTATATGGAACCAGTGGAGAAACTTTCTTTGGTTCCACAGACTGATTTTTAAAATGTAGACATAGCATCCTACCTCTCTTTCCAAACAGTTTCCCTAGACATTCATAAATATTCCTGAATAAGCCAGTATGTTAAACCACCTCCCCCAAACAAACAAATGGGGAAAGTCAGAAGTTTAGAGCTGAGACTTTCCCAAACATAAGACTTCCAAAAAGAAAGGTGAGCCCAAATTTCCTGCCTCACCTGGAGGGCTTGGCTCCTGTTCCTTTTTCTGCATGGACTGGGTCCAGGTCCTGCCTGGATAGGCAGACATATAGAACACCCTGTAGCAGATTGATGGGAATTATAAAAAAATCAAAAGTCAAGGAAGATTTTTATTTACTTTCTTGATATAATCAATAATGAGTTGTCTTTGCTGGAAGCCAAGAGCAGAGACTTAAATTTTGAAGGCAAACAACTCACATTTATTTATTTCCCTGTATTTTTAAGTGTGAGCACTCTTGTTGAAAAATATAGAAACACTAGAAATTTATCCATAAGTTAAATGTAATCACAGTTGGTTTAGACTGGCTCTGAAATATGAGGAATTCTGTGTTAATGCTACTCAACTTGATGGCTGTGGTTAAAGAGTCTGAGAAAATAAAAAATGTGGTAAGAATTGGGTTTTCCACATAAGGTGAGAAAAATTTTGCCCTCTTGTTTGTGTGGGCCTAATTTATATCTGTTTGTAATTTATTCAGTTTTACTCTCAACTTGGAACAAAAATAACCAGAATGACAAGATGAGACTACACATCTGCCCCATATAAAGCAGTATGTGTGACTTTTAAATGTTGAAAATGAAAAAAATCAGGATGCAAAGTTTTTTCATTGAATCCTGTGTCACTCAGAGGTTGAAATGCTGTGCTGATGAGCTCCAAGGACATGAGCAGTACAGAAAATGAGCATATTTCTGACTGGGCAGTGGACAGTGCATGATAATCCAGGGCAGCTGAGAGGTGTTAAAATACCCCAAGCTGTTTATGCCCATGTTCATATTGAACACTATAGGTATATGCTATTTATATGTTTATACCTCAAATTGTATTGTTTTCATGCTGGCAGAAGTCCCTCTGTGCCCTGAAGTGTGACATTTTGATCTCTATCAACATGCCAAGTGTCAGCAGGTTTTGAAAATCTTAAGTGGAGGGAGTCAGTGGACTTTTAATTTGTAGATGTGGGTGCCAGAGCAAAGCAGCACTACAGAGGGATGTACAAATTCTGAGACAGGACAGGAGCACTGCTGGGACAACCCTGAGGTTACAGCCCCTTCCTCTGACAGAGCTGCTGCTGCTTTCTGCTTTCCCAAGGCTGTGCTTTGATGTCCTGTGGAAGCAGAAACATCTTCAGCTCTCCTGACAGGAGGTGAAGCTCCCAGGAGTCCCCTCTCCTGTGAAGACAGGCTGAGGGAGTCCACCCTGGAGAAGGGAAGGCTCTCGAGGGACTTTACAGCACCTTCCAATATCTAAATGGGGTTACAAGAGAGGTGGAGAAGGACTTTTAACAAATGCAGTAGTATTAGAACAAAGGGGAGAGGCTTTGGGCTGAAAGAGGGTAGATTTAGATTTAGATATGAGGAAGAAATTCTTTCCTGTGAGAGTGCTGAGGCACTGGCACGGGTTACCTACAGAAAATGTGGATGCTCCATCCTTAGGAGTGCTGGAGGCCAAAGCTGGATGGAACCCTGAGCAGCTTGGTCTGGTGGAAGCAGCCTCTGCCCATGGCAGGGGGGTTGGAATTAGACAGTCTTCAAGGCTCCTTCCAACCCAGAATGTTCTATGAATCAGGCAAAGTCTTGGAGGTGGCAAAGACCCCTTGCTCTGCTCAGCTGAGCACCAGCTCTGAGCCAGACAAGCATTTCACTGCTGCTCTCAGGCTGCACATTCTGGAGCATTCCTGAGGCTGCTGGAGTGTGGCACTGAATTGAGCCTGGTCACAGTTTCACAGGGAGGCTGTGAATTGCTTTTCCCTAGTTAATCAGTGCTTAATCCACAAATATTCTTATTGCTGAGTGTCCATCTTGGTAAAAACCTAATTTGTGTAACTCTCTGGAGGTGGTGAGCAGAAAATCCCACTTCCTTGTTGCTGGGTTTTTCCAAATAAGTCACATGCAGCTGGATCACCACACCTTTATAGTATTTCAGGGTAAAGGGATGTGTCCATAAAATAATATGATTGTTTTAGAACTTGGCACTTTGAAACTAGAACTTGAAACTTATCTTTTGCTTGGAGAAACCCTAGGATGTCTGTCAGTTAAGACCACCTTTATTATGGTTTTTACAACTTAGACCCTATTAAGTTTCTTTCTTATATAATTGCTTTGCTGGAATCTGGCTGTTGTCATTCCTAGAATATTACACTGGAAACCATCTCTTTGATCTCCAGAAGCTAAAGTGATTCTTGTTTCATATTAAAATCCCTTTCACCTTCTCCTTAATCTGTTGAGCCATGCCTTGAAAATGAAAGATATTAGTGAGGTTTTTATCAGCTTTTGTACTTAATTCAGTACAGAAATTGTATGTGGCATGTAAGGAAAGGGAAGCAACCTGGTTTTTTAGGCATTCTGCCATCTCATGCAGATTTGTGGAAGGAGCTAATGAATAGCTGTTGTAATAACATTAGGCCAACGCCCATCTATTTTACACTCTTTGACAGGCTTTCAAAGATGAGAATAGAATTGAAAGTGAGTTAGATGCTGGGTACGTGCTTAGGAGGGCTCAGAAATCTGTTTGAAGGGAGATTATCCACTGTTTTTTTAGAAAAATGGCATTTAGGAGAGTTGCAATCCTGCTGAAACAGCACTCTGATCTTGTAAGAGCCTGGTTGCCAAAAGGAGACCAAAGCCTTTTGTACTGGCTTTGTGCTCTGCAGTCATCCTTCTCCTATGAAATGAGGAAGGAAACAGCTGATTCTTTGTTGTGGTTGATGGGCCTCCCTGGGCTCTTCACAGCATCCTACTTTTTATTCCAGGTTCCCAAGGGCTTTCCAAAAATTCAGCTCGGTGAGGGAAGCATTCCCAGAGATCTCGGGATATTGTTACTGCGTGGACAGCCTGGGGAGGGAGTTGGCAGACACAGGTGAGTGCCTTCCAGCAGCTCATCCTCTGACCTGGGGGTTGTTGAATTCCTAAGGGAAAGGACAAAGAACAACTGTCAGTCTTCAGATTCATTTGGAAGTTCAATTTCACTCTTACAAGGAGTGAGAACAATGTGACAGATGTAATGCCCATGGGAAGGGCTGGTGCTCACTAGTGAAATCCCACTCTTTTGAGCGGAACTTCAGTCAGCAATGAGTGGAGTTGGTGCCTGGGAGCTAATCCTGTCCTCTTTGGATGTGGAATGGGATTTCTGAATGTCCACTTTCTGCCCACACTAGGAAGCTGTGTCATATTTGATATGATTAGCAAATCCAGGGGAATATAAAGGGCCTGAAGAATGAACTCTTCTTCTTGCTTAGGTAGAATCTAGAATTGTTTGGGTTGGAAAAGACCTTTAAAGATTATCTAGTCCAACCAGTCTAAAATAGGCAGGGACATTCTCTTCTCTTGTAACCTCAGGATTTAGGCATGTTAATAGTTGATGGGATGCTTTAGAAGAAAGAATTCTTTTTTCTGCAAGGAAGAATGAGGAAGTTGAGAATTTCTAGATCTTCCTTAGATACTGTGGTTTTAATTTTCAATTTTTTTAAAGGGGAAAAATACAATGCACAATAGCTTGAAATTTAAATAATAGACAAGAACTTCAACATTTAATTCCCAGAAAAGAACAAGTTCTCAAAAAATCTGTGCACTCAGAGAAACTACTGAATATCTTGGTTTTTAATATGCAACCAGAATGACTTGTAGCTGGTTTTGGTAATATCTATTTCCAAAATTCCATCAATTTTTGTACTGCAGGCTGAACTTAATAAAACCACAGCCTATAGCCAGGTACAGGATGTTTCTTCTGCTTGTTTTGGTGGATGTCTGTCATGGTTTGACCACCAAACTCCCAAAAAACTCACTTCATTTTCAAACCAGGACACTGTCAAGGCATAAAGGTGGTGCCTGGGCACCCAACACTGGGTGCAGGGTGTGGTGCATTAGGATTATGTAGGGTTATTAGGGTTATGCAGTGTAACTTCACATTTGACTTGTTTAAAGAACTGGATTTATTTTACCTGAGAATCTCCCAGCTTTGTTCTGGGGTAAGGATGATTTCTGTCTTAAAAGCTGTCCCTGTGATAAAAGTCTGTCTTTCCCAGGCCTGGAGCTGCTGCTGGATGAAGTTTACGACACGGTGTTCTCAGGGCCGGAGCCTGCCCGCACGTTCACGGAGAGCAGCATCCATCGGATCCTGCAGAGGCGATTCCTGGGGGTCCAGCTGGCCACCTCTGGCAACTTCAGGTGTAAGTAGCACCCAGGAGATGCCCTGTAAATCAGGTGGCAGTTCTAGAGCTTTTGTGTGACAGCTGCTGCTGGGGAGAGTTGTTCTAAAAATGTATAATATCACATTTCCAATGCAAGAATCAAGGTCCCTGAATTGCAGATGGCTTTTATCCTCTGCACATTCTTTACCAGCAGATTTTCCCTGTCCTCTGATCAATGCTTTCCCACATTCCTGCAGATCACATTCTTTGAAATCCCATGAACTCTCCATATCTCTTCCTCTGAGATTATGGAGATGGATTTATTGATTTATTAAATTAAAAGCCTGAGAAAATGCTCCGTAATTGATGTTGGTACACTCAGAAACAGGAAGGATTTTACACTGACCACAACACACTCCATTCCCAGGAGGCCATACAAAAGTTTGTAGAGCCTTGGCCAGCAAGGCTGAACTTTAGGATCTGCTCTTGGGCCCATTCCTTCCCTGGTCAGGGCAGGCATGTGGGGAGAAAGTTTCTCCACCTACAGGCGATGAACTCTGCAGGACAGGAGGTCAGGGACCTCCTCCCTCCTAGACCAGAGCCCAGTGCAAACTGCCTTGGCTGGGAAGAGTTTGAATCTCCCATGTGATACTCCATCCTCCCATCCAAATTCCCAAACTCCTCTGACATTGCTTTCTGACTCTTGCTAAGGAGTTGCATCACCAGAAATATGAAGCAGATATGATTTCAGTCTTTTGGCTGTGTAGTCACACAGTTTTCCTGGCTTTGGGGCAAGCTGATCTTTCTGGGGAGTTTTGAAGGCATCTTCCCTCTGCAGTGCACAGTGGTTCTGGTTTAGCTCTGGCTGGGGCTGTAGCAGCTGTCAGCACAGATGAAGCTGTACCAGCCACAAGATGGAGATGTGACCTCAGTCATCAGCCGCCGAGGGGGATGATCTGGTGACTTAGGAAGCTCTCACACTGTCACCTGAATCTACTCAAACTGGAGAAGTTGTCAGAGTCCCCTGGATGAACAAGTTGCTCTGACACAGTGCTCTTGCTGCCTCACTCAGGTAGCTGGGTGTAGCTGGAAAGTTCTTGAAGGTGAGAAGTGTTTAGGCTGTAGGATTGCAGGTTAATATAAACAAGCAAAATTTCTGTTCAGAGGGCGAAGTCTTGTATTGGAGAGATCATACACCAGAAAATTTACTTGCTGGATTTTTGCCCTCTCTGCCTTTAAGGCCAGTTTGACAGGAATAGTGTCTTCAGATCCCTGCAGAGGGAAATGGAGAAATTCTCAGCCCAAATTTCCACAGTCAGGTGCAGATCTGTTTGCAGGAGCAATACTTCATTCTCTTCAGAAACACTGAACTTTGCCTTCAAATCAGGTTCCCAGGCTGTACATCTGTCTCTGTTGACCAACTTTGCTTTTGCAGTAAGGGCTAGAGCTCCCCCAGCCTACAGCATGGTTCCCTGGGAAAAATATTCCTGTTCTGCCTACTTGCAAACATGGCTAAAAAATGTGTTGAGGCTTTATCTTCTGTTTAGTTTTCAGAAATTGTCACCGTTAGGTGTGACATGGCATACACACGTGATCAGGGTCTAAGAAGAGAAAAGTTTTTTATTCTGTGTGTTCTCCTGCTTATATACTTTTAACAAAGCGTGATCTTAAGTCATTAACTACATCGCAATAACTTATATTCATTGGTGCAAAGCAATTAATGCCAATATAATTGGCAAAAGTTTTACAGAAATTTAATAAGGCACATATACACATCTGCATATGCATGTAGTCTAGCTTACAAAGATTTCCATGTATCTTTTCTCATCTATTTCCATGCTGACAGCCTTGTCTTCTTTGTTGCTATGGATACACTCGAAAATCATCAATTGTTATTTCTTCTATTAACTCAGCTTTGCTTGCAAGCCAGCTGTCAAGCCCCTCCATAGAAATTAGTACCTACAGTGGAAAACCGTGGGGCAAATTCTTCATGGGAAAAGAGGAAGGAGAATTCTCATTTCAAGCCAGTACTTGATGCATCACTGGAAGTGATCAGGAAGTTAAATTGTTTTTCCTCATTTTTTTTTTTCTCCCAAATCTCGCAATCTCTGCTGGTCAGAGTGACCCCGTGATACATTAGAAAGTCTCTTTTCCCAGCCTGGTGGTTGAAGATGGAGTCAGAACTCTTCAGTTCTCGTTCTCAAGGCTGTTTATTGTTTTTTATCTATAAAATTCTTTCTCTGGCCTGCCGAGGTCTGCTCAGCAGGTCAGACAGAGGCACTCTGACTGCCTCAGAGACAGTGTTATCTTTTATACTAAAAACTATGTGTACATTATTTACCATAACTTCCCAATACCTATCACCTATGTTAGACAGTGAGTTTCTACTTGAAACCAATCTAGAAATGCCAACATCACCCAGAAGATGGAGGCTAGGAAGAAGAAGGAAAAAGGACAAGGAACACCCAAATTCCTCCATCTTGGGACCCTGAGCCCCCATGCTAAAAACCTCAAAAATCTACTTTTCACCCCACGACAAAATATCTATTATTCTACTTAAACTTTCTTGACTTGTAATTCTTCATACAAAGGTTGGTAATTGTTTTTCCATGGGTCAAGATCAAAGGCACAGGGGTCTTGGGCTCTGTGCCAAGGTCTCTGAGCCCCCTGTCAGGGTCTCAAATCCTCCAGGGCAGCCAGAGGAATTTCCTGGGTTCCAGCACCAAAACAGGCAAACAAGGGGATCAAACAGAGGTGGCTCTGAAACGTTGAACTTTCCCTGCTTAACCCTTGCTGTTTTCCCTGCAGGCCCCTCGAGGTGTGAGGCTGAGCGCTCAGCAGCGCTGCGATTCCAGGAGCCCCTGGTGCCATCCTGCACAGCCAGCGGGGCCTACGCGGCCCGGCAGTGCCACCAGCAAGGCCCATGCTGGTGCTCGGACAGCCGCGGCCAGGAAGTGCCGGGCACACGGCGACGAGGCCAGCCCCCAGCCTGTGGTATGTATGAGATTGGCCAAAGGAAAAATCCCTCAGTGTGTTTAGCACTGCAATTCCAGCAGTCCTTGGTGCCATCCTGCATGGCCAGCGTGGCCTATGCGGCCCAGCAGTGCCACCCGTGGGGCCCGTGCTGGTGCTCAGACAGCCACGGCCAGGAGGGGCCAAGTACGTGGTATGTCTTTCTGTAGATACCACAGCCCCCAGCCTGTGGTATGTACTGAAATAAACACAGGTAGGAGACCTTTCTTCTTTTTGAAGCCTTTATTAAAAGCGATCAGCCCTGGTGGGGAGAAACAATGGGTCCGTGCTCACAGTGCCGCTGCTCCCAGGAATGGCATGGAGGAAGAGGAAGATGCAGCTTTGTCCACTGGTCTGTGGGCAGAGCTAGGGGTTCCGTCCTCATGAGAGACTCAGGAGATTCCCTGCTTTTTGGTTGAACATTTGAGGAGCTCTGTCTAGCCGACATCTTTTGTTTAGAATGAGGGGTAAAATGGTCTTAGCAGATACTAGATTCTGTTCCTCATGTCTAGACATCACTTTGATTTGTCAATTGTATGTTGGCTTGTTGTTTTTAGGGGTTTTTGGCTAGGTTTGGTGCGGGGCTTTTCCCATTGCATGCTGGTTCTGAGGTCATATGCATATCAACTCAATGTCCCTTCCTCTTCACCATCTGGGTGCCATCTTCCAGGAAGCAGCATGGTGTCACTCGACAAAAGTGGGAATTATTAACCATCAACAACAAGTAGTTAATGAAAACGACAGGTGATTACAGTAACAAACAGTTAGAACTCCACCCTGGCAGCAACTAGCCCAACCTGTGAACTCTGCAACCTTTTAAAAAAATTGGGCAGCTGTTCTACTCATAACACCTATGAGATTGGCCAAAGGAAAAATCTCTCAGTGTCTTTTGAAATAAATAAAGGGCAGGAGATTTTTCTCCAATTTAATGCCTTTATTAAGAGTGATCAGCTCTGGTGGGGGCCCAACAGGTCGCGCTCACACCACCGCTGCTTCCCGGAGTGGCGCAGAGGAGGAGGAGGAGGAGGAGGAGGAGGAGGTGTGCAGCTTTGTCCACTTTGCACGCCAGCAGAGCTGGGGATTCCGTCCTCACAGGCGCGGCAGGATTTCCAGACCCTAATTCAAGCTCTGAGGTCCTCCCTCCTTAGATGTCACTTAGGTTGTTCAGTTCTGTGGTGGCTCGTTGTTCCAGGGCTTTTCTTTGCTGAACTTGGCGAAGTGTTCCTACTTTTGCATACAAGCTCTCATGTCACTTCCTCCTCACAGTCCTGGGTGCCATTTCTTGGGAAGCAGCATAGGTGAAAACCCAACCCTATGGAGAGGGATGTCCAACAGGTAATTAACAGAGGATGAACAACAAGTAATTGATTATCAACAAGGTAACAATAAGGACTGGTAACAGTGGGTTTAACTTTATCAACTCTGTAACTTTTCATAAATGGGTGATTTCTTATTCATAACATCTTTAGATGGGGAACAGAGCAGACCAGCTCCTTTCTGAGCTCTGGCAGACTCTGGCGGTCAAAGGTCCTGAAACCTCCCCATGGTTAAGAGTCACATTCTAAAAAATTATTAAATATCATACTGCTTTTATTTTCTGTTGTGATCTTTTAGTTTTGCATGCAGCAAGGCTTTTCTTAGCAGCTCTGATATCTGGATATCATCCCCACTTGCACAAAGCCCCTTTGCCAGCCAGACTCCTGATCTAGAAACCACCCTCAGTGAAGCCGTCACAGGGATGTTCCCATCCCGGGAGCTGGCTCGAGTGGCACTGCAATTTACTGCCAATCCAAAGCGTTTCCAAGAAAACCTCTTTGGAGGAAGGTTCTTGAAGAACTTGATCCAGTTTAACTTCACAGGGGTGCTAGGCACTAGTGGGAAGTACAGCATTGGCCAGTTTTTCCTACAGGAGGATCTGTCAGAGATGGGTAATGGCCAAGGCCCTCTGGAGTCACCTCAGGCATTTTCACTGGACTCCAGGAACTGAAGTGTAAAGTGAGAATATCTGTGCAAGTGATGGTGATTTTGTGTTTTGTCTCCTTCCTTTTGTGAAATGCTGTGGAATTTCATCTCCCATTCTGATTGGTTTTTTTCCAACTCTGTCACTGTGTGTTTTGCCATGAAATCTGCCAAATCCTGTAGAAAACTCCCCAACAAACAATTCAGAAAAGGTGTATAGGTTAGGGCTTTGAGAGATTCCACAGAGAATTCACCATCAAATCTGTGCCCCAAATGGAAATGACAGCAGAAATGTCCAGGGGCCGGAGGGGAGGAGGAAAGTTAAAAACCTTTGCTCTGAAGTGCATTACCTAAATATTCAGGATTGTGCTGGAGGGCTGGGGCACAGGGTCTTAATGTGGGGGCTGCCTTGGGGGAAGGCAGTTGCTGTGTCTGTGAGACACACACAGCTTCCCATGCAGCTGAAAAAGGAGGAATCTGCCCTAGGTGTCACAGCTCCAAGTGCTCAGAACACTCTGGGCACAAACAGGCTTGCTGTGAAATGAAAACTTTAGTGTGCCTTCAAGGCTGATCACCAAGGATATTACAAGAGAACCTCTGAGAGGCCTTGCCATATGCTGAGGGTAGTTGTTTTCTTTTTGAGTATGCTTTACTGAGCCCTCCTGATAATTCTTTTTTTTTGAGGGGGGGTGAAGAAAGGGGGGCAATGACTTCAGGCTGCTTGCTGCTTTTATTGGCAGACTCAGGAAATTTAAGCAGGGAAAAAATTTCTGCAGAGGTTTCACAGATTAACTCCTGAGAAGGTATTTCATGAGGTTATGGCTGAAATCTTCAGACAACTACATGCCTTGTGTGTGTCTCCAGTTCTCCTCTATTTTGTGTTCAAAACCCATGTTGATGTGGTACTTAGGGCCACAGTTTAGTGGTGGGCCTGGCAGTGCTGGGTTAATGGTTGGACTCAATTAAGTTTTCCAACCTTAATGATTCTGTGATTGTTTAATGTCTGGCTCTCACACTCAGCAGTGTTAACACTGGAGGAGTAAGAGCACCAGGCAGCCCTGATGGGGACGTGCTTCTCTTCAGACCTTCTGCAGTAGATTCACACCAGCAGTGCTTTGGTGTTTATTCTTTCTTCCTCTGTTTTGATTTGATTCAGCAGTGGGTAGGAGGGGAGAGTGTTTATGACTCGTGATCCTACATTTGTTTCATATTACTGTTCTTGTGGAATTGTGGCTTACACTAAGTTATTGGCCCTCTGAGGAATGTTCTTTATCCCTCCAACCACCAAGAGCCAACACTGAAAACAGAAGGGGCCCATCCTACAGCAAGTTCTTTTACAAAGGAACTTCTGGGAAGGGGCCCTCAGCTCCTGTCAGGAACTACAGAGCACGACAAGGGTGCAAAAGCAGGAGTGAGAAAGATGTCAATGACAGAATATCAGATTACTTGCTTAGCTTTTTAACAGCTTCATAGATTTTCAGCTTTTATCCTTATTGTTAACAGGATGTGTGACTGCTTTATCATATTGCTTGGTTGTGGAATAAATGGAGATGGAATGGGGAGCCCAGGGGAGCTGGTGCTGGAGCAGACTAAAGCTGCTTATCCATCTTGTCCCCTACAGGGACAGCAGTGGTGCTGAGTAAGAAAGACTGAGAAAATGGAAAATGTTAAAAATAACTTCCAAATGTCCTCCTGCAGGTGGGAGATGCCCCAAACTGGAGGCTGAGTCAAGATCATTGTTTTCAGCCCTCCCCTATGGAGTTATCTTCCAGGGATTTGCCTAATTGCCCTCTAACCTTTTATCCTTCCTAGCACTCTCTGGCAATAAATTTCATTATCATAATTATGTGCTCTACATCCGGACTTCTCTGTGCTGTGAGAAATACTTAATAATAATTGTCTATTGTGAATGATGTGGAGAATCCTGTTTTTTATAAACCTTTTTTCATATTTTTTTTTTCAGGCTGAATGTTCTCTCATACTGGAAAAGCTGTTCTGTCCTCAAAATATTTTTGTCTCCCCTTCTCTATAGTTCTGCTACTTTTGCCTCCCTTCTCTATAATTCTACTTTCCAAGGACAGGTAACTGTGTGGCATGTGAGTTAAGCTGCTGTGTGCATTCCAGACATGCAGTCAGTGCCATAACCATGCTGTCTGTCTGCTTCTTGATGTCTTTGTATTTATCAAGTCTTTCCTCAATTGCTGTCTTTTGAGCGCTAAGCTTTGTCCTTCTTCAGTGATGTGTTGCATCCTAACTTGGAGCTGTTTCTCCCTGTGTATCAGTGCACAGGTGGGGCTGGATGCAGCTACACCTGTGACACAGCTTAGCCCAGGATATGGGTGCCCAGGGCCACTGTTGATACCCTTAATGTGCTGTCATTAGACTTTTTTTTTTATTTTTTAATTCTGTCATTTTTTCCCTTAGAGCTCATTCATTAATGCCACCTGGTCCTTAGCACTCTATTACTCTAATTTTAACAATTCATTTTCAAACCTCTTGCAATAAACACCTCACTATGAAAATGAAGATCTAGTAAGGAAACTTCCATAAGTTCCTCACTGGTAGATATTTTTTAAAATAACTTTGTGTTCTTCCGCAATCTATTTCTCCTTCTTAGGTTCCCACATTTTACCTGGATCGCTGGAGTTTTTCATTAAGAGCAGGCATCCTACTAGAGTGCTAAAATATTTGGAAAAGACATTTTTCATTCTTTCTGCCATGGGAACAGGGATGAGAATTTGCATCGGGAAGCAACAGAACCAGTAAAACTCCACAGAGCAGAGAACTGAGCAGTGGGGAAGGAATTCTTCCTTTCATTTGGGGTCTTGACTGGAGAATTTTATTTGTAGACCATAGGCACTGACATTTCAAATTCCTTAACAATGTGCATGATGCATAGTTGAGAAGCAGGTTAATCTATACTTTAATGTTGTTTTTGCCCCAGAGAGAAATAGAATTACAGGTTCTGGAGGTTCCAAAATGTACTTTTTTCTTTTTTTCTTTTTTAAATCTTTCTCTAGGTGAGGAGCAATCGTGCATCTCCGAGCGGCGACGGGCCTTGTCGAGGCTCCTCTATGGCCCTGCTGGCTCCTTCAGTCAGTCCAGTTTGTTCTCCACACCAGATAAGCAGTCAGACAAAACTGATGGCTTTTCAAGGCCCTGCCCTCCCTCTTTCAAGGAGCTGTTTCTGGACTCTGGATTGTCATCCCCACTTGCACAAAGCCCCTTTGCCAGCCAGACTCCTGATCTAGAAACCACCCTCAGTGAAGCCGTCACAGGGATGTTCCCATCCCGGGAGCTGGCTCGAGTGGCACTGCAATTTACTGCCAATCCAAAGCGTTTCCAAGAAAACCTCTTTGGAGGAAGGTTCTTGAAGAACTTGATCCAGTTTAACTTCACAGGGGTGCTAGGCACTAGTGGGAAGTACAGCATTGGCCAGTTTTTCCTACAGGAGGATCTGTCAGAGATGGGTAATGGCCAAGGCCCTCTGGTGTCAGCTGAGGCATTTTCACTGGAGGTATCAAAGGGGAGCTCCATTTTGAGTAAACCTCTCATGAGCAGCTTTGGCCATACAGTAACTCTGCAGGACAATCAGAATCGGATGAAATTCCTTTCTTCTCTCCTGGAACTACCAGAGTTCTTTACTTTTCTTCAACAAGTAATTTCTGTCCCTGAAAGTGTTGCTGAAGATTTAGGTGAAGTGGTGAAACTAGCACTAGGATCCAGAGACTGTGGTGAGGAGCCAAGGGATCTGTTTGTTCCAACATGCACCAAGGAGGGGAGGTATGAGGAGGTTCAGTGCTATGCAGGAGAGTGCTGGTGTTTGGACACTTTGGGTAAGGAGGTTCCAGGCTCAAGACATCGAGGAAAACGCCCAAGGTGCCCCACTGAGTGTGAGAAGCAAAGGAGAAATCTGAGAAACCTGAAGCAAAGCCTGCCTGCAGGATCAGATCTCTTTATTCCCTCTTGTACTGAGGATGGAGACTTTCTGCCACTGCAGTGTTTTGGAACAAATTGCTTCTGTGTTGATTTGGATGGCAAGGCTATTCCAGGAATCAGGGGGAAGGCTGGAAATCCAATGCAATGTAAGTTTTAGGGACTGGGAATTTAAAGATGCTTTTTTTTATTGGAATTCAATGGTTCTTTCTTCATATCTGGTTACATCTGGAAATAAATTGATGATGTCTGCAAATGTCTCCTCACAGAAAAGCAAGGCATCTGATTAGTGTGTGTCAGCCTTGATATCCCCAGTCCTGAAGGTGGTCAGGGTCTAGGGTGGGCACGCTCAAAGCAGAGGAGCCTGAGGTCTTGCCTGGTTACTGAACGTGCCATTGGCATGTCTCTACCTCAGTGGAGCTGGAATGTGTAACATCCATGATGCCCAGGAGACCTGGACCATCCATGGAACTGAATGTTACCCTGACTGGGGAAAAAGCCCTTTTACTTCCAGACCAAGGCACCTGGGCACAGTCACTGGCTCGTCTTTTCATAAGAATTTAGGATTTTCAGTGCCTTGAACTATGAACTTGATGTAGTCTTTTTAGCTCAAGAATATATCCTCAAATTGATAAGATATCACAGGACTCCAAACATAGGAGAGGGATTTAATGGCTGGTAGGTTTTTCATAAGTCACAAAGTCAGGCCAAAAAGGTGAGCTGCAAAATGACTTCTGACATCAGGTTGATAGACTATGAACTGCCTCTCCTTGCTCTCTTTTTTAATGGGATATGAAGAAAGAAGGAAGTACAAAGGCAGTGAATATTGGTTTTTCAAGTTTCTGTGAACTGACAACAAAACATCAACAGGGAGAATAGACCAAGAGGAGAGCCTGCTTCTCATTTTGGGAGAAATAGCAGTGACCAGCAGTTGAGAGTGGTGCATAGTGGGGGAGCTCCTTTGAATAGCAGTTTGCAGAAGTAGTAGGGAGTTTGTTGTAATAATCTGAACTGAGAGGGGATTTATATCTAACTACCCATCTGTAGTGCAATCCAAAATAAGAAGGTTCAGAATTCTCTGGTGCTCAAAAGAAGATGAGCTCCCATGGTTGGCTGGATCTGCAGAGCTGCTTGGTGGCAAAGTGAAATTTGGCTCTGGAGATGGCAGAAAAGGCTTCCAAACGAAACTCACTCCAGTATTTTGAGGGATGTTTTGTTTTGTATTCAGCAGCAATGTTCAGTAGAGCGTAGAAAGAAAGGACACACAGTATTAAGATTCGGGTTCAGTTCAAGAGGAAATAAAATTTTCTCACTATTCAGATGGTTGCTTTGCATTGACTGGCTGAATAACAAGTAACAACCCAACTACCATGTATATCTGAAAATACTTGATCTATGTAAACAGATTCAGGAAGGCATTTAGTGACACCTGGCCCCCCAGTAAGAACAACAAGTACCTAATGTACTCACAGATTTTAAAATAACATATCTGTATTCATCTTGGAGGGCTCACATCCCTTTGAAAATCTTACCCTGGTTCAGCATGGGACCTTAATATTGCTAAGCCTTCTTAGTAACAGGCAAGGAATGTTGTTATTATTGGGCTGAGTGACCAATTTTTAGTAGTGGTGTTTGTTGTACTAGAGGATAGGGCTATTGTATATCTTCAGTGCATTCAGAAGATGTGCATGTTTTTCTTTTCCCAGGCCCAAGTGCTTGCCAAGTCACAGCTGGTCAGGAGTTTCTCAGGGCTGTGAAGCTGCTGTTGTCAGATCCAAGAGCTGTGCCCCAGCTGTCCAGCCTTCACCTCCCTCAGTGTGATGATGAGGGTGGCTGGAGGCAGGTGCAGTGCAGTGGCCCCCCTGAGCAAGCCTTCGAGTGGTACCAAAGGTGGATTGCAGAGAACAATGAGGGCAAGCCTCTGCCTGTTCCTGACCTGTTGGACATAATAGCTGGGTATAAAGAGGCATCCTCTGGAGACTTTTCAGCTTTTGTTAAAGCTTTGTACGAGGCTGGGCACCAGAATGTCTTCCCCACGTTCTCCATGTATTCCTCCTTCACGGATCTCCCACCTCAAGTGCTGAAAGGAAACATGACCAGTGCATCAGAGAACATTTTGCTGGACCCATATATATTCTGGCAGCTTCTGACTGACCAGCTCAGCTACTACCCAGGACCCTACACTGACTTCAGTGCTCCTTTAGGCCACTTTGAACTTCGTGATTGTTGGTGTGTTGACAGCAAAGGAGGAGAGCTGGAAGGAACAAAGGCAGGAGTGAACCAGGTTCCAACATGTAAGTAACAATTTCTGGCATGTAAGTAAGAGTGTTTTCTGGTCTTTTATGTTATGCCACAAGAGAGGGAAATCCTTTCAATTGCTGTAAAGTAGCCAACAATAACTTATCAGAAAGATCATCAGCACTGCCATTATCGTTGGATGTCAGAAGTAGGGTGACTCTTTTCCAGGGATGTCAGTAGTAGGGTGACTCTTTTCCACTAAATAACTGATGATTGAGCTTTGGGAATAAGGAAAAATAAAGTTCCATATCAAGTTCAAGTAGATTTTATAATTTGGAGTTAGGACACATAATGCTTTTGCAGAAGATACTTATCCAGGTGGTAAAGGATATTAGAATGTGTGAAGAGTTGTATGGGAAAATCAGGATTACACTGTAATGTAAATGACTTTCAAGAGTGCCTTAAAATGAAGCAAGAGGGATTTTCTTTACTGTTTCTTATTAGAGTGACAGTGGTCAAGAGTAACAGATATCCCCTAGAAGTCACTAGGAGGAGAGTGAGGCCAGCACTGAAGTTCAGGAAGCTCTCTGTCTCGACAGCTCCTCCAAAGGTGCTGGCTCTCTTTGGAGGAGCAGCAGGTGACCTATATTATAAATGCTATCACTGAAATTGTTCTCATCACACAGTTTTTTTCCAGCTGTGAAGAAGAGACAGGACAATGAACTGGTGGAGATTCCAGTTCTGTGGGCAAGTGGGGAATAAAGGGATGAAGCAGATTAACAGAGTTATTTTGGAGGAGCAGCTTTCATGGGGCTGGTTTGGTGCATTGAATTGCCCTTTCTGGGTCAGTAGATGTGTGGAGAGGACAGGCCAAGTGCCAGCTGCCACTCCAGACCCAAAGGATAGACCTTCATTTTCCTTTCTGACTTTCACTTGTGATTATCCACATTTTTTAATGGCAGCAACTGAGGGGATGTTCTGTAGAGATATATTAACTCAGTTTGTAACCAATAAGGACTTAAAAGCATCAAGCCTTTGTCTCAGGACATGGAGAATGTTTGTGTGACTTATGGCAGTCTAAGATTCTTGCTGTTAAACAGCTGAACACTGGAAGTCTCCTTTGCTTGTTTCGTTATGCAATTCAACACTGATTTCAGAGGGAAAAAGGCAATGCTAATTTAAGACCAATTAGTTTTCACATGCAAATATTTACTGGATTTAGATGAAAGTCATTAATATACTCTTCATGTATACATTTTTTATACAGGCCCTGGTGTATGTGAAGGTGTGAAGCAGGAAGCCATGAAATTTATGGAGGAGGCAGAGCAACTCATCCTGGCCTCAAATGGGTCCCAGTTTGCCTTTGGAGAGAGCTTCCTCCTGGCAAAGGGGATCCAGCTCACGGACAGGGACCTCCTGCGCCCCACTGGGCCCCAAGGGCTGGGGGCAGAGATCTCCCAGAAGCTGCTGTCAGGCACTGACTCTGCTCTGCAGCTGGCTGCATGGTCAGGTGGGTCAGAGAGGGAGAGAAGGGCTGAGCTGAATGGGGTCATGCCCAGAATCTGTGCAAGAGCACTTGATGTCAAATGCAACTTTGCTGAAAAGCAGGTGGGACTCAGCAGGTGTAATTAATCAGGGTCATTGAGCTGTCCCCCAAGAACTGATTTCATATACATAACACAATGCAAATATAAAATCTGGGCACTTACTTTATGTACTTTAAACATTTATTAATTTGTCTTCTGAAGTACAGGGAACATTCAGATTTTTGCAAATGTGTGCATTTTATATATCCTGTATGGGCACTAGAGCTTTCTTTTACTTCTCTTCTATAGTCCTGCGCTTCTACTGGCAGAGCCACTTTACTTCAAAGAGATCTGCTGGGGAAGCTGCACAGCTGGGATTTTTCCCTTACATCCCTCAGTGTGATGGCCTGGGAAACTGGGAGCCAACTCAGTGCTATGAGAGCACAGGTGAGCAATTCCTAACAAGACACTCTGGGCTGTCTAAACAAAGCAAAACTCCAAACAACCCAAACAAAACAAAGCAAAACCCTAAGAATTCTAATTAAAAGATAGAAAACCAGTAGTAGTCAGACTGGAGGAAGGTCATATGGTCTACGAGATGTGTCTAAATTGGCTGGACACAAGTGGTAGCTCATTGGGGTTCAAAAATGAGTAGATATTCAGTTGCTTGCTGCTAGTTGTGTTCCCTGTGGTTTGGTCCAGGGGCTGGTATTGCCTTATGTCTTCACTCATGACCAGGATGATGAGATGGAGCACACCCTCAGCAAGTTCATGGATGATGCCAAATTTCTGGCAGGAGGTGATAGGGCTGCAGTGGGGGAGTCTCACCAGAGCTGCTACATTTCCTTTTGTACCATGGCTCTGAGGTGTGGTCTACTTACCCCTGGATAGCTGTGCTTGGATTTACTGACCCCTTTCTATAGAGCTGCTGAGGGTGAAAATCTTCCTAGTATGCAACAAAGCACACAGCAGTACCACATCTGAAATAAAGCTGCTTTTCTTCCCTGGGCAGGTCATTGCTGGTGTGTGGATGAGAGAGGTCGTTATGTCGTGGATTCCTTGGTCTCACGTTCATCAGAACTTCCCAAATGTCAGTTGGGTTTTCTTCCGAAATATTTGTCTTGGCCTGTTCTTGCAAATTTTAATATTTATTGGAAATTCTAATATGCATGAAGTAAGACTTTCTTCTAGCCATTCCAAGAAAAGTAAACAGAATTATATTCTTATTTTGCTGATTGATTAAATTTCATTGTGTGTGATTTTGGCTTGCATGATTTGAGAGTGAACCCTCTAGTGCTGGTGGCCCTGCCTGAGATTGTAGCAGGGCCTAATACAGATGTGTGAGGGAGCTGGTGATGTAACTCTTTCTCTTGCTTAGGCCTGAAACTTGATTTTATTTTAAAAATGTTTTCCCTCTGACAGGCCGCACTTCATGTCAGCGATCTCGAGCCAATGGCCTCCTTTCCAGCTGGAGACAGAGCAGTGCAAAGCTGGACACGTCTCCAGCTGATCTGTTCACCCCCAGCTGCCTTGAGGTGATTTCACATGACTGAGGGAGGAAGCAGTTGTGCTTACACCATGCACACACACTTTCTGTCCATGCTCTTTATGCACCCCTTGTGCATTTCTATTAACCTGAAAGAAGAGGGTAGTACATACTAACAGCTGGTGTTGCCCTGCAGAAGGCAGAATTTAAATAGCTTTGAGGTGGGGACTGAGGATAGGAAGCTCTGTGCCTGCCCACGCTTCCCTCCCACAGGCTGGCTCTGCAGGGCTGTGCTTCAAAGGCACATCTTAATTGACTGACATTTGGGGGGCTCTTTCCTCCTGAGCTGTGAGAGCATGACAATGTGAGGGGGAGCTGGGTGCACATGTCCCAAATAAACAGGGTCTGTGATGCTCTCAATATGTGGCAGTGAGCAGGAGAGAGACAGGAATAGACATTCAATGTAATAGAGTCATTATCATATGGAATCACATAATCATTTAGGTTGGAAAAGACTGCAGAGATCAAGCATTGCTCTTACTTCAGCATTGCTGACTTCATCACTGAATCATATCTTGAAGCACCACACCTACACATCTTTTGAAAACATTTCAAGCTAGAATTTTTTCAGAACTTTATCTCAGTGGACTTCTAGTCTACATCCTGCTTAATGGTTGGACTCAGTGATCTTGGAGGTCTTGTCCAATGTAAATGATTCTTGATTCTCTCAGGGACTGGTCTATCTATTAAATTAGTTAGACTGTATTTTGTGTTTCTTTTCAATATGTTTTAATAATGGACAAGTGTAAATATAATAAAGCACTTTAACCAATCTTTGGGGTCTGGATTTTGGTGTGTCTGTATTAAAACACATTTCTCTGCAATGACAGCTCCTTAATTCTTTGTAGACAGGAGAATACACTGTGCTGCAGAGATCTGACACAGATACTTGGTGTGTGGATCCTGTGTCAGGAGAAATATTCCAGCGTGGCAGCAAAGACTTGGATGGCAAACCTGAGTGTGAGTAATGCTTTGCCCCCTGCCTGTGATTCCTCATGCTCTGCAGCACATGAACTTTCTTCTTCAGAATGCTGCCTGTGAAACATGGGAGGCTCATAGTTTAATTCCTCAGTGATGGGGTACATACAAAGCACAGCAACATTGAAAAGGTATCTGAGAATTGTTACCCTTTACTTTCATAACACCAAAAATAAAGCAGTATATGCAAATTTGTGAATGAAATTCTATGCATTTTTTAATCTTTGATTTCTTAACACCATTTTAACTACTTAAAAATGTAAATTATCATATCAAATTTAAAATTACCTTGATCAAAAATTTTTATGAAAAGCTTAACTTTTCTAACTTGATTTTTTTTTGTCTCCTAAGTAGGAGCCGCTAAATGATACAACATCACATTTGTAAAAAAAACCGATATATATATATAAATGAAAAATAAATAACAGCATTTTTCCAACTGTTTTTCTAAAAGAGTATCATTTGCACTTAAATCTTTAGAAAAAACCATGGGTTTTCTTTTCTAGTAGAAGTAAATTCCCCACTTCTATAATGAAACAAATTATTTGTTTTTGTGGTCACTCTTCTTTCTTGCTACTAACAAAACAGGCTGGAAGCACCTCTGGTGAAGTCTCTAGGTCACTTTGTTGTCTTCTATTGTGTATCTTGCAAAGAATCTCTCTCTTTGCAGGTCCCAGTTTCTGTAACCTGCTGAAGTCCAGAGTGGTTTCCCGAGAAGCTGCCAGAGGAGACATCCCCCAGTGTGAGGGGGCCAGAGGGAGTTTCTCCCCTGTGCAGTGCAGCCAGGAGCAGGAGAGCTGCTGGTGTGTCTTTGGCAATGGAGAGGAGGTGCCGGGGACACGAGTGCATGGGGCACAACCAGAATGTGCAAGTGAGTTCCTGCTTCAGGCATTTCACTTGTGAGCAAATCCAGGCCTGGAATTTAACTCAGGTCCTAAATTTTTCCACTCCCTAGTTGAATTTAATCTTATTTCTTCAGACCTTTAGAGATTTTTTTCTCAAGCAACATGCTTATCTTTGTCTTACAGCAGATTTCAGACCTGCCAGGGCATGCTGTCTGATTTTCTTCAGGTGCTTTGTGAGGGGAAAAAGGAGTATGGAATGGATCCTTGACTTTTTGTAATTCATAAAATTGGTTGAATCAAACCATTTGAGCTATGAAACCCAGCTATAAGGCCAATCTGAAAAGCTTGCTGCAAACTTGAACCTGCTCCAGTGTGAACTGGCTCTGGGATTAAAACCCATTCAGCTGACTAAAATAAAATTTGAAAAATGTATGCTTCTGCCATTCTGGCTCTTGGCTTGTAACCAGAATTGTGTAAAAGATGTGCCAAAACATTGCATATTTACAGAGTATTTCCTGAATTACCAGAGCTGTGAAGCACTGGAATTCACTCATGGTTTCCAGTGAGACATCCAAATGGGAGACATTTGGATAAATTTAATTTGCAATGTCCTTTATGCATTTTCCCATCACTGAAGTGAAGCAAAATTAATTAAATTTTCTACAAGGCTATGCTCCAAAATGTAATGATTAGTGGGAAGTAAAGATGTGAAAAGAAAAGCTTCAACAGTTGTCTGCAGGACAACCTGCTGTTTTCAGGTTTTTTGTTGGTTTTGGGGGAGAAGGGTTGAAAAAAAATTAGGGAAACACAACCACGTAGTCTGCTTCAGTTTCCTTTTGTGATTCTGCTGTATAAAGATCAACACAGGCCTGTGCTAACTGACCAAATGGAAGATGTGACACTTGAGGACCTGGTTTAGGAGAGGAACTGAGAGTGCTGGGTTAGTTGCTGGACTCAATGATCATACAGGTCATTTCCAAACTTAATGATTCTACAATTCTATTGCAAAATACCTGAATGTGTCAACCCAATTGCCTGCAAGGTTTTTATCAACTAGGTAACTGCTCAGCCAACTTGGAAATAATTTAATTTGTGCTCTCTTCTGTCAATAGGGAGTTCTGAGGATGGGATTTTATGAGAAGCCAGGAAACCCCGTGGGTGTTTCTGCCCCATGCTTGTGGTGTTGTTTGAAAAAGGCCAACTGAGCTCTGAGGAGATAAGTTCCAAAGCAGGGTGGTTTAGTCACCTGAATGTAGCCATCCAAGGCAGGTTTTTAGCTCTTCAGAGAAGCAGAGATGACCAATACAATGCTGCTTCCATTCTGTACTTTTCCTAGAGAAAATAATAGTGATTAATGACCTTTCTTAAAAATACTGAAATGAGAAGGAGAACTGCTTTGAAAATATAATGGAAACCTGGTTTTACTGAAAGCTATTAATTTTTATTTTCTGCATAAAGATTGAAATAATCTTTAATGGTTTCCCTGGATTTTGAAAGAGCGATGGAACTTTTCATGATATGCAACTTAGTTATTGTGGAAAAAAAAAAATAATCAAAAGTTAGTTTTCTCCTCCGTCTGCCCAGCCTTTTGCCTCTAGTCTTGGGAATTACTAATAATTGTTCAGGAAAAAGGAGCACTATACTGCTACTCTGGAGAGTATTTGCCTTTCAGCAAAATAAGCTGTTGTGGGAAAATATGATAAATTTCTCCTCCAGCATCAGAACAGACAGCTGTAAACAGAAAGTAATAACTCAGAGTGTCCAGTACATGCCAGGAGGTTTTCATTAGTTTAATCACTTCCATCAGAGGTAGAATCCAGCTTCTTCTATCTGGCATGCACTGGAGAGGCAATGCCAAATACCCACTTCCCATAACTCTGAGTAGAGACAGAGGAGAGAGGTTTCCAGAGAAGGTCCTGGAGCTGTTAATTTCCGTGTGAAAATCTTTGCAAGCACCTATGAAAGAAGTGTCAGTATTCAGGGGGATTCTGATTCCCTTCTACAGGACCAAGAAATAGGACAGTGACAAAATGGTAGAGGCTTAGTAAAAATGAAGTGTAATCTGTAGAGGGATAGATGAGCAAGTTACTGATGGTGAATTGAAACCTTTGAACCACACCAGGAAACCACTGATCACTTCTGCTTTGGGGGCTGGGTATTTCCCTGGCTCACACACCAAATCTCAATGGAACAGGCGGTAGGAGATAGTAGCCCCATTCAGCTGAGACTGGATATGACTTGATGGACAAAGAAACGTGTTAGAGCAATGAAGAAACCACAGACTGATTTTTACATACTCTGTATAAAGATTATATTATTGTAATTTAACAGCCAGGATGAGTATTACTGTCTCTTTTACAGAGAGGCCTTCTGGTCCTAAAACCTTGGGAGATTTATTAGAAGTTTGTTAAGCAAGGATTCCAGGTTTCCACCTTTACTGAGAGAGTCTGGCTACAGAGTCAATGAGTGAAGAGAAGGAATGCAGTGGCCCCATTTACAGAGTTATTGCAAAAAAGTTGCTATGAAGGAGACTTGGATAAAAATATGCATTTGGCAATTCAGAGAGGCAGATATGAAAGCTTTTTTTGTTGGCATTGACATGCTCAGAGTTGGAAAACAAAGATGTACTGCACACATTGGATCCCAGATTCATCCTGCAATGTTTCAATACTTTAACTGAAAGTTTTATGCAAGGTTTTTATACTTTAAATGAAGTGGCTGCTTAGTTATGGACTTAATCTCCATCAGAAGGGGAGAGGGAGGGTGCTCAGACCTGACCCATCATCAGAGTTTGCCTCCCTTCAACGATCAGGAAATTTAGGTCTGATCTGAGCATTGTAATTTGGAAAATGATCTATATATACACCAAGCAAGTGAATTGTATGATATGATAACATCTTTTTCTTTGTATTTATTTATAAGTGAGGAAGTTTTTTTCTTCTTATGTTTTGTAGCTCTGAAACTAACAAGTGTTTAACTATTACTGTATATATTTAGTAATTAAGTTGGTGTTTGGCTAATATTGAGTGAAGTTGTTGAATTGTGCTGATTAGTAAAAATTAATTATCACTGTAATTAGTCTATTATGGTGGGCTAGCAGGGTTTGAATAACTGCCCTCATACTGAGTGAGTTGATAGGGAAAACTGCTCCAATTCTAGAGCTGTATACTACTGTTTATATATAGATATGTATATATAAAATGTACATTCTGCCCTACTGGTCACTACAAACATCTTGCTGCTGCTGTAGACACCACAGTCATGAGTTCCTGATCTCAAACCTTTCAAACTTCAGTCTAAGGGGAGCTGAGGTTTATTTGGCCCTGCCTGTTTCCACTAGATATCTTCTATAAAGGTTTATTCTGCTGTTGGTTAGATAGATATCTTCTGTAAAGTTTGTTCTGCTGTTGGTTAGAAATCTCCTTCTCATTTCCTGCTGAAATTTATTCATGACTGTTCATAATGTATCTGTTCCTAGAAACCATGCACGTCCCTTTCTAGGCCTGATGCATTACCCATCACAGTCAATGTGTGTCTTTCCATCAGCTTCAGTAAACTGAACCAAACTGCCCTCAAACCAGGTCAAAGTTGGTGAGTGGGAAGGACACAGGGTGCTGTCTAGGTTTGAATCTGTGTATGTGAGGGATTTATGGACTTTGTCCTAAAAGTCATCATAACCCCTAACACATCTCCCCTTTCTCCCGTGCCTGCAGGTCCGCAGTGTGCTCTGCCGTTTGGTGCCTCAGCAGTTGCCAATGGGGCTGTACTTTGTGAAAACATCCCTGGGGAAGCTCCAGGCATCCAGCAGTGCCAGCTCCTGTGTCGCCAGGGCTTCCACAGTGCCACCCCCAGCACCTCATCCCAGTGCGACACTCGGCAGCGGCGCTGGGTCTCCGCTGCCCCTCTGCTCCAGGCCTGCCAGAGTATGTCTGATCTGGTCTGTTCTGATCTGCTCTGCTCTGCTCTGGTTTGATCTGCTGGGGCCTGGGGAGGGCTCAGAGCATTGTAAACAGTGCAAAAATCAGCTTTTATCACACAACTACCATGTGAATAACAACCATAAGTTATAGGGGAGTGGCTAAGCTGAGGTGCAGGAGATGTGTTCTGTCTTCTGCCATCTTCACCTCTGGCTCTTGGCCGGCCCCTGTGCCAGAAACTGTCCCTCTTGCCTGTAGTAATAGAGCTATAAATAGCTATTCAATCTATATGCAGATTTTTCTTGTTAGTTAAAAGATGCACCATAAGTGATTCTGATGGAACTACTTAGCCCTGGAAGAACAGATGAGTGCCAGATGTTTGAATTTGGCAGAACTCGACTGTTTATTTGCATAATCAAGTCACTGTTACTTCTGCATCTTTTTTGCAGAAGTCTGTTTTTAAGGATTATTGTTGTATTTTTTGGCTGACTTCTGGTATTTTTCAAAACATTTTGATTTCAAGAAAAAAATAGCACTTTAAATCTTGGAAGAATTGGATGTCCATTCAGAGCTCATGTAATTGGATATTAGTGTTGGCCTTTTCAATTATTTTAAAAAGACATACATTCTGATCGAAATGGCAATTTGTAGCAGTGCTGAACTTTGAGAAATGCAGGTCTTCCTGCCAAATTTGCAGCTACTTTTCACTTCCAGAATAGGTTACACCCATTAATCAGTCTTCAGAATGGGTTAAACTCTTCTATTCCAAATGCAAATATTTATTAATCTTTCAATTTCAGACTGAAACTTTTGTCTGCTTATGATTGTGTTTGTGAGGTTTCTGTAGCATGTCATGAAATAACTTCCATGTTTGTCTGATGGCAGTGGGATAACTTTGTAGGGACAGAGGGGAGTGTGTGGTAATCTGCTATAAAGTTTAGTGTAAACCAAGGACTTTGTATTCAGAATAGAGCATGGTTTTAAGGAGAAAGAAGAAATTCCCAACACATGAGAAGGTGTTTGAACAAACTTCACAACAATGGAGAATTCAACACAACACTTAGTAATTTGTTCTAATGGATAATTACCCTCACTCTCAAAAATCATGTTTCCTGTTCTTTATGTATACATCTAGAGACTGTGGTTAAATCAGCTCTTTAAATACTCTCTGAGACACTGAGCAGAGAGAGGGCTTTGTACCTTGCAGGAAGAAGCAGGGGTTTATGTCCATCTGCCATTCTCCTTGGAAGCTCTCCAGGCTTTCTCATGTTCATTTTTGGGGTGAGGGATGAGGAATTGTGCCCTAGCAGTGACACCTGCATGTGATGCAGGGAGGGCCTGCAGAGGAGCTGAATGAGGGAGAGCTCTGCTGCTTGTCCAGCCTGGTGGGATAAGAGCCAGCTCCACTTGGAGGTGGAATGACAGCATTGCTGTTGTGTTGAACCTGAGATAACAAACCCTCCATGGGGCCTGTGATCAGTGCTACTCCAGGGGAGACAAGAGATTTACATTTTTTTCTTGCTAAAAATTGATTAAAAAGATTTTGATTTTCTGACCGATGAGCTCACAGATTTGTCATCAATTTGTGTGATTAGCATCACTTGGGTCTTCTATCAAAACTTCAGAAAGCTCTTGTAGACATCCATGGCAATGCCATTATTCTGCAAATTTACTCTCTCCTAAAACTTACTCCCAGTTAGTTTCACAAGCTGGCTTTCCAAGGCCCATTTACATTAATATTAATTGCTTTCACCATTTTATTACTTTTTTAATTGAAGTGTTTTCATGATTGCATGGAAGAGAAGATCGACAGGTCAATAATTCTTGTCTTTCTGTTTCTTTTATAAGTATTGGCATAATGTCAGCTTTCATGTGGTTCTCTGGAACTTCCTATTTACTAAGGCTCAAGAAAAATGATCAGTAATGATCCACTGGATCACTGGAGCTAGTGCTCCAGTGTAAAATAGCTCTTCATTATTATCTAAGTGTATCACTTGTTTTTTTCTCTAATGCACAACATTTATATTTATCAAGCTTGTGTCTTGCTGCTTTGTTATTTACTACTGACAGCTCTACTGCTTTCATCTAAAAGTGGGGAGATGTTTTTGATGCAAAGTGAGAATGTCAAATCAATGTTATCTTTTCTCAAAGTAACTCTGAAGGTCAGGTTCCTCATTAGTGAGGTTACTAAATGTCCTCTCTACTTCATTTTTAGAGCTCCAGTTATTTCAGACGGTCCAAGCTCAAACACGCTTTCAACTACGCCTGCCTCCTGAGAAAACATGTAGTTCTGACTACTCTGGATTACTCCAGGCATTCCAGATATTTATTTTAGATGAATTGAAGGCTCGTGGTTTATGTCACCTCCAGGTAATTTAAATTCCTGTTGGTGGATTTTGTTTGTTTTGTTTTGGTTTGGTTTTCTTTGGTTGGGTTTTGTGTTGCATTAAAAATAATAATAAATAAATAAAGTGAAACACAACATAGACCTTTGCCTGTTTGAGAAATGTGGAAGAATGGAATATACCATGAAATCTGTTAGGATTGGCAGAACTCTCGTATGAGTGAGGGGGAAAATAGGTTTAGTCTCCCACCACACCATCAGATCAGTTTAATTCCAGACATAAAAGTCACATCAGACCAGCCCAATATTTGTTCAAAAATTGTTTCAATGGAAGAGAATATTTTGACTATTCTTACAATGAGTATATGGCTTGCTAAAATTATATTTTTTTGCTTCTGTTTTTACAGCCCCTTTTCACAGTGTTACTTCCAGTAAAGTACAGTGCAAACGAATAGGGCAAGGCCAGAATAAGAAAGTTCTCAGGTTGTCTAACTGTGATTTCACTGAATTCTGAATTCAAGGTGAATGCATTTGGAACAACTGGCTCAGTTTCCATGTGTGATGATTCCACTGTCTATGTCGAGTGCCTGAGCGAGGATCGCCTGGGAGTGAGCATCACGTGGAGGGCTCAGCTGGAAAACATCCCCACAGCTTCTCTCCCTGACTTACATGATATTGGTAATTTTGCTTTCTCTGATTGTTCAGTGGATTAAACCTGATTTCCTTTTAATCATTTTGCTTCCCTGTCTTTTTAACGCTGGTGTTGTGTTTTTGAGCTTTTGGTGTTGATGTATTTCCCTTCTCAGGCTGTGACCACACAGTGGAAAGAAGCTATAATTGAATGTTTCTTTCAGATAGGACTGCAGCTGCCTTAACTAGGATTGCAAATTACTTTATCAGGCATGAGCTGAACTGTCCCAGATGTTAATTTCCATTGGACAAGTCCTCAGTGGTGGAAAAGTGTTTATATTCATTGTATTCAGAGAAACACAATTCACACATTGTCAAAAACTCAACTCATTTCTTCCAAGTTATTTTTTTCTTTTTTTTTTTTTCCATTTTCCCTCTTTTTCTATTAGTTGCATTACCTTTGACACTAAAGAATGATCCTTACCCTATAAGGAGACCTCTGACTGGCAGATGTTTCCTGTGGTTTCCATGAGAGTTAGGGATGGTGTAAGGAACTTCTTTCAAAGCAGTCAGTATTTTCCTTCAATATAAAATATATTAAAAATATATCCCAAGTTCAAATGCCCTCTGTGGGCATATCAAGGACAGTGGCCTGTATCAAGAATAATGTGGCCAGCAGGACCAGGGCAGTGATTGACCCCCCATACTCAGTACTGGTGAGGCCACACCCCAAATCATGTGTTCATTTTTGGACCCCTCACTTCAAAAAGGATGTTGAGGTTCTAGAATGTTTCCAGAGAAGGGCAATGGAGCTGGAGAAGGGTCTGGAGCTCAACTCTGATGTGGAGCAGTTGAGGGAGCTGGGGCTGTTTAGCCTGGAGAAAAGTGGAGATCTTATTGCTCTCTACAGCTGCCTGAAAGGAGGTTGGAGTCATTCCCTTTTCCCAGGTCTCAAGTGACAGGACAAGAGGAAATGGGCTCAGGTAGTCCCAGGGGAGGTTCAGATTAGATATTAGAACTTTTTAAATTGAGAGGATGGTCAGGTATTAGAATAAGCTGGCCAGGCAAGTGGTGGAGTCACCATCTCTTCCAGTGTTCAAGGGGCATCTGGATGTGTCACTTCAGGATGTGATTTAGGGGTGATTATGGTGCTGCTGGGTTGGTGGTTGGACAAGATTATCTTGAAAATCTCTCCCAGCCATCGTGATTCTGTGTGACCTTTTCTCCAGTTTTACTGCTTTGGAATGGTGTTTCTAGCACTAAAAAGAAATAACTCTGTCTGCATGTGTTCTTCCTTCCAACTTTGGGGCTTGGAGATATGTGTCCTACAGCAATTTTGCTTGACCAGAACTGAATTCAAAATCCTTCAAGACACAGATGGCAGCTGCAGTGGTCGTGTAGCTCCTGGCTCTACAGTTTGATACTGTTTGCATCCATCCAGTTGTTCCATATTCTATGGGAATCACAAAACACAGAATGATAGAATGATTTGGCTTTGAAGGGACCTTTAAAGGTCATCTAGTCCAACACCTCTGCCATGGGCAGGGACATCTTCAACTCAGTCAGGTTCCTCAGAGTCCCTTCCAATCTGACCTTGAACATTTCTAGGGGTGGGACATCCACTGCCTCTCTGGGCAACTTTGGTCAAGTGTTTCACCACCATCACTGTAAAAAAACTTCTTCCTTTTATATAATCTAAATTATATCTCATCTCAATTATATCTTATCTATTATTCCATTGCCCCTGGGAATACTCAAGCAATTTGCAGAAAGTGAATCAAAGTGTGTTTGGTTTTATATTTGACTTTTCTTTTGAAAGTGTTCCTCTTTGAGGGAATTACCTTTTTGACCTTCTCCACTCTAAAAATCCCCTGTAGTACAAAACCAGCTTTTTGAGGGAATGATTGTATGGTTTCAGAAGAGACAGAGCAGAACTTGTTCTCTTTGTATGATCATGGCACCATCATGTCCCATTAGGTTCCAACTTCCAGTATCTGCTAAGGCAGCTTTGGGGCCTTCTGTTTGAGGTGGTTTTGGCTGTATTTAAACAGAATAAAGTAAGACTGTAATTTTATAGATGCTGTGCAGATTAATTATGGTCTGCTGTTTGTTAGCATCCTTGTATTTCTGCATCTGCCTGTTTTTAACTTCAACCTATCAGTTTCTGTGTGGTTATCCATTCCTGTATTGTGGAAATGTCTTTCATGCTATTTTGTTGTATTTTTTTTTCCCTCTTTAGAAAATGCAGTTGTTGGGGAAAATCTCATTGGAGCATTTATAAAAGAGATTAAGGATGGTGTTTTTCTGCTGCATTTGGATTCCAAGCAGTTCCTAGCAGATTCTGTCATTGATTTTCCCCGGGATGAAGAATTTGATCTGTCTCCCCGTGTGCAGCTTGGATGTAGAAGCGGGTTTAGAAGAATTTCATCTCCTGGGAAAGCAGGCCCTAATTCACAAGGATGTGGTAGGTCTCATTTTTAGCTTTCCATTCTTAGATGTTGTTGGGAATAAGTATAAAGCTGAAATTAGAAAGTCATCAATGACCTTGTGTTTAAGGTTCATACTTAAAAGGTGTGAGGCACCAATATGAATGGGAGTGATGGGAATTAGTGCTTTGCTTACTGTTCATTCCTTTTGTTGAACCAATGATTTGGAAATAGGCATCATGGCACTGACGTGTAGAAAGTTTTGTAAACATTTTTTAGATTTTTGTAAAATTTTAGATCTGTCTGATAATAGAAGGTCATTCTGTAATGCACATGATCCTTAATAAGAGGATTTCACAAAGATAATGTAGCCAGAGCTTCAGAAAATGATCCATTACCTGGAATAGAAACCTAGAGGCAGAAATGGCAAAAGTCCTGAGACTGTGAATTCCTGGGCCAAGTCCAGCCAGCTCAGATGGAAGCTTTCCTTGGTTCTGGCCAACACCCAGACCCAACTGCACTTCTGCCCTCTTTTCTTCTTTTTTCTTTCTGTTTAGTCTGCTTCCCTGGAACAGGCTGCCTTTCTGCCAGCATCCTGCTTAGGGCTGCCAAACCAGCCTTTTCCACAGCTCCCTGTGGTTGTGCCAACGTGTCCTTGGTACCAGGCCATGCTGCCAAAGTGCCTTGCCTTACCAGCCCCACTCTTGCTTCTATCAACACCAACCCTCCTTCAGATCCTGGTTGTTCTTGTTGGCCAGTTGTCCTCAATGAGTCCATGTCTCATTTATGCCATTTTTGGATTTATTCACTATCTCTAGCCTTTTTTTATCTAGGGAACAGAGGAGAGAGGTACCACTTGTAGGTATAAGATAACAGAGGCAGGTTTGGGATAAGTTTTCTAATGGAAATGTTTTCAGATATTCATCACTTGATTGCTATGAAGTATGTCAGAATATGTGAAAAAAACTTATCTCCCTGCTTGGTGTGGTGTTTCTAAGTTCAGAGTTTACTATGCCTGGGTAAGGTAATCAACTGCTGAACACTTTTGAACTGCTGCAGTTTCCAGCCTGGACGTTTAAGGGTAAATTGTCTGGAGGTTCAATTCCTCTCCACAGTCTGAAATACTTCAGATCTGGGTTATTTAAACACATGCAAAAAAAAAAAAAAAAAAATTAAGTCCTGCTGAGTCCAGAGTCCATAGCTACTTGCAGCTACCTAACAAGATATAGTGTTGTATTCCTTAAAGCTATCATTATTTTTTAAGTAGAATCCATCACCTAGAGCAGAACTTACAAAGAATTGGATCTTTCTGCCAAGTCCTGCCTGCCAGGCATAAAGGTCTCTAGGAAGCAGTGAATTAACTTGCCTTGTGAGTTAATTCATACATATTTCAACCAACTAGCTGAGGGTAATGTCACTCAGTAAAACAGACATCATAGATATGTGGAAAGGAGACAGTTTCTGCTCCAGCCTTTGACAGAGATTTCATACTCTGAGCTGTCATAGTGTACCTGCTGCTGGGCACTGGTTTGTGTTGCAGGACTGCGTATTTTATTCTGAACAGGGAACTTGGGAATACTGGTTCTGATTCTTCTAATATATATATATATATATATATATACACACATATATGGATATATACTGCTCATCCATCCTGTCTGGGCCTGTTTCCTCACTAACAATAGTGACAATTAGTAAGAATCATCACCTGTGACTACAGAAAACAAAATTGTGTGAGGGCGGCAGAGATTCTTTAGTCTGTTCTCTTTACTGTTCAGGCTTGTTCTTGAAATACAAATTGTGTCTTCAGCTCCTGATTCTTTTGATTTGTTTGGTTTTATTTCATTGTTGGCGTGATTGCTTTTCCTTCAGGAAGCTCAGTAGCAATAGGTTTCTGGTGCTCACAATTAGCTTAATATATTCATTAATATATGGACATGCAACTTACACAGATCTGCCTCTTTGTCTCTTGTATTTTCCTTACATCTTTCTTGCATCTATTGTTGTGTTGTTTCATGTTTTCCTGCCTTCAAATGGGTAATATTTATCATATGTTAGTTTTTCTTATATGACATTTTTTCTTAGTCTCAGCCTTACACTTAGTTATGTTATGTCACAGGTATCTATGAGTATGATTCTTTAAGAGTTGGGGATAACACTATTATTTTAGCTAAATTTTAACAGTTTCTTTTGCTAATGTATGACTTAGAACTAAGAGAGTTAGAAACTGTCCAGGGAGACTTTAGGAGCATAACCCTTCTCCCCCATTTATTTCAGGAAAAAACCTAAAGGCTGTTTGTAAATTAGCTTTGTCTTTTATTTAAAAACCATTTATTAAAAACCTTTTTATTGAACCTTTTTATTTAAGAACCATTTTTATGCAGGCTTTTTTTTATTTAAAATGCTCAATGATTCTATTAGATTTGCTTTAAACATTATATAACCCAAATGAAATGGCTAGATTTGTAGCTGATTGACTGCTTGAGACTTATTTCTAACAATTTATATCAAGAATCTGATATTCCACAGTTTTCCAGTGTCCCTGGAGGGAAGCAGGAGCAGGGCAAGCATCAGGCAATGATCAGCTGGGACAGTTTTTGAAGTTGCTCAGTGTAGTGAGAGCTGAGGCTTTTGTGAACGGCAGAATCCCTGTGGAATCACTTCAGTGAGCTGCTCCCCAGCCTGGATTTTGCAGCTTTTTCCCCTGGTACTCAGAAGCCCAAATCCAGTTAGAAATGAGGCCAGGTTCCAAATTTCATGGGCAGGAGCAAGGGATTAAATTTATTTATTTGGTGATTTTTATTTCTTTTTTTAATATTCTTTCCTTAGGCTTTTTTAGGCTTACACAGTTTGGTCCCACTGGTACCACTTAGCTCTGATATTTTGGTTGAAAGTTGTTCTTTAGTTTCTTATGGTGTTAAAATGTATTAATGTCAATGCTTGAAAGAAGTACAATATAGTGGTTTGTCTCACTTGTAGGGTCAAACTGAACCTACATGTGACTGTATCAACATGGCCTGTAGCTGAACTGATAGGTCCCTCCAAGAGTTAAAGAGTCTAGAAAATGTGATTCTGCACCAACATTTTTACTGTTCTTTGTGCTCTTTTGTCAATCTACCATGTGAAATGAAAGGCAATTTTTCCTGCTCAAAATGTGATAAGAAACACAGATGTTTCTTTCACCTTGTGACTAAAACTACAAAAGAAAAGCAGAATGCTTTGAAAAGCTTAATTTGTTTCTTTTTAAACTTTAATTGCTTAATTAAATTCATTCATTGCATTTTGTCTTCAATTTAGGTGTGAATTTCTCATTTCACTGTAATTTCTATGGTTGTTCAATGACTATTATGCTTTTTGCATGTGTTGGAAATTGTCTTTAAAACATATCAGACACTTGTGTATTAGATGATGGGTTTTTGAAGGAGAATTCTGAATCATCCAGGATTTTTTTCATTCTGTAATTGATTTTATATATGTGTTTTACCCAGAGTAATTGCCTTGATTCATACTAGGAGGAAAATTTCAGTCTCACAGTTGAATCCTCCCAGACCTTCCCACTGGACTATTTACAGATGATGAAGGAAGATATGACAATTTTCCTACTAGCTGTCTTTTTAGTCTATTATAATTGAGGTGGTCCCATGAGTTAAATTCATTTACATTCTGGTGTGTTGGCCAGAACAGCAATTCATCACATGGGTAGTAGTGAGAATGGCCAATATTCCATTGCTGTTTCTCTCTCATGGAAGCTTAACTTCTGTCAGCGTGCAGGGCAAGAACAGAAATAAAGTTTTGCACCTTGTCAAAGTCCCAAAATATACATTTGATTGTGTTTTGAAGGAAATCTACATCTGTGAAGCAGCTGTGAAATAACAAGCAGGGGTATTGTCCTGCAAATATGTCTGTGACTCTTCTGCTTTAATGTTCATCTGAATGCTCTGGAGGGAAAGACAGTATTCCATGACATCCCAGAAGACAAAGAATTTTCTTTGTAATATGCAACAGGTCAGCTGGAAATATTGCTCCTGATTGCTTTAAAAATTATATAGATACAGACTAAGAACGTCACTGGGAGCACCTTTTTGTTTTGTGTTTGGGTTGTCATGAGCACAGCTAGTGGCTTTTAATCCAGTCCTTACTGTTTAGTTTGGAAGTGCTTAACAAAAATTTCTTTACCAGGAATTCTGAATAAAAGTGTTACCATATGGTAGATTTCTTTATGATGGTTTTGGAGTTTCTGCTACTCAGAACCTTCCTGTTTCTATTTGTAGTTTTAAAAGTTACCCTTTTTGTAGCTTGTCTTCCTTTATTTTCTTTCACAACTCATCCATCTGCATTATCTTATTACAAATGAATTTGACAGCTGGGAATCAGCCCTGGACTTGGCATTTCCAAAGAGCTTCATGTGCTCTAATTCAAGAAGAGATTTTGGGCGATCTGAGAAAACATATCACAGCCTATCTTCCTGTCATGAAGAGTTTAATGATCACTTAAAGGGTGTTTACTTTGTTCTACCACTTAGAAATACATATATGAAGAGCTTGAAGCCTATGGCAAATCTATCAGCATTATATATTATCATTATATTATATATTATCATTATATCTAATATCTAATATCTAATATATTATATGTTTATACACATTATGCATATATATTTATATATTTATATGTATGTATTTAAAAAATATATATACACACCCACACATGTGTGCAAATGCCAGAAGTGGTTGAATTGCAAAGGAGTAATAAGGTGATTGTTCTCTTTGCAGTTGTTTGTCCTCCAGGCAGTTATTTCCAGAACAATGAATGCATTCCCTGCCCTCTTGGCTACTATCAGTATCAGACAGGACATTCCTTCTGTATCAAGTGTCCTGTGGGCAAAACTACCAACTCCTATGGATCAATCACTGCTGATCACTGTAAGTTGGACTAATTTTTCCATATCCTTTATTTTCTGGCTTCAAATATCTAATGATTTTTTTTATTCATCTCTAAGTTTTTTTTAAAAAAAATAATCCTCCCTCTGGGGGTTTTTGGATGGATATGATCCCTTCTGCATACATTCAAAATCATTTTACAAAGTACAAACTGTCTGTTTTTTTGACCAAAAATGCATGAGAAACAAGTGGTCAGTCTCATCCAGGATGTTGTGGTTCCTCTAGACATGTTCATTGTCCTCAGGAATGATATCTGGGTGTTCAGTATCAGTAAGAAACTTCTTATGAAGTTCATTTATTGTCATTTCCATGAACACTAAAATAGTCTTGTTTTGTGTAGTTCTTTCCCCTTCAAATACAAACACTTCTCACAAAGCAACTATTGAAATATTCACTCAAGCTGATGAATTCAGCTTAAATGATTTGGTTTTTTCATGCAGTTCTGTACAGAAAATCAGTTATTCGGCACAAATTCAGCTTTGTCTACAGAATTATATAAAATAATATATAAATAAGAGTAACAAGAATGGGCTTCTTGGGAAGTGTCATTGAGTATATCGTCTACTTTGTTCTCTTTCAGCCTCTTTGTTCTCTTAAGTGGGATAAACCTTCCATTTTTATTGTAATGTACCCCAATATCAATTAGCTTTTGCCTATGGTTGTCATTCTTCTTTTCCATATGTGCTCCCTGGGTAGGTATTGGACTTGTGTCCTTAAGAGTTTGCTCCTAGGGGTTTAAAAATTTCCATTTGCAATTTTTTTTACTAATCCTGTTCCCTGCCTGGTTTCCACTTTACCTTTGTGCTGCACCTCAGCTCCAGCCTTCTCCAAAAGGCCAGATTACACATTACCTCCCTCCTTTCTTTCAGTCCCTGCTGTCTCCTTGCAGAGTCTGAAGGATTTTTCTGAATTTATTGGTGTGATAGCTCTTCTCATTGCTCACAGCATTCCACAGATCCACTGCAGCAGTCCCTGAACAAACCTGGATGAAAGTACAACTCCTTCTCCTCACTTTGCTTTACAGTACTGGAAATACAGCAACAGAGACTTGATGCAGGACAGAGAATAAAAAAAAATGTTTGAAACACAAATTGAAATAGCAACAAAGCAGTGAGACTACCATGCTTCAGAGTGTGCAAATACTGTGCAAATCTCAGCTTAATTTTCAGTGAAGTCTCTGCTGTGCTCAGGAGACTTTTGTCCCACAGCTCTGAAACATTGTCCTACTGCATTGGCAGGACCAGTGACTGCACAGGAGGTTCCCTCTGAACATCAGAAAATGTTTTTTTTGCTGTGAGAACAACGAAGATGTCACTCCCAGGTTGCCCAGGGAGGCTGTGGAGTCCTTGGAGATGGGTGAAATCCATCTGGACAGGGTTCTGCACAGCCAGCTCTAGGTGACCCTGCCTGAGCAGGGGGCTCTGACCTTACAACCTCCAGAGGTCCCGTCCAGCCTCTGAACTCTGTGAAACCCAGTGTCAGCACTATCAAAGAGCCTTTTTCCCTTCTGCTCCCTTTCACCAGGTGTCACCGTGTGCCAGAGCAGAGAGCAGGGCCTGCAGTGTGATGGAGATGGCCAGTACAGACCTTCCCAGCAGGACCCTGCCACCAAGAAATCCTTCTGTGTGGACAGCTCTGGGGCAGCCCTGGGCTGGACTGAAACAGAGGATCTCCTGACAGATGAGCAGTGCTTGGGTAAGTGGCAGAAGGATATTTTGGATATGCTTTGACCCCTCAGAGGTGAAGCTTCCTTATGAAGAGTACTCCAAAGCTTATAGGGATTCATTGTCCCATAGTTATTCACTTTCCCATACTTGTGACCTCGGCCTTAAGCCACATTCCTCCTTAGTTTTGCATTTCTTGATTACACTGGGAAGTTATTTCTGGTAAGGGAAGAGAGAGAAGCAGGTTTCCTGCACTCTCAGATGGCTGCCAGCTTTTGATGTGTGCTGACCTTGTGCTCTCTGCTTGAAAACCCAAAAGAGTAATGAGAGGGCTAATGAGAAAGAAGCAGAATTATTAATTTCTTTGTAAAATTATCCCTCAACTGGGTATTCATGAGAAATAGAATATTTTCAGCAATGACCTCAGAGCCATAACATAACATCACCCTCTGGGCCCCTGCTGTAAGGTATCTGACTTGGGGAACACATCCTAGCAGGCTGGAAGAAGTTACTTCTGCCTGAATACAGCTGCAAAATGCTGGTTTTCAAGGATGAAAAACTTCAAAAAACAAAGAAAGTCATGTATCAAACAGTTCCCAGACTGCCTGCAGTAAGGTCTAATTACACCTCCCAGCCTCAAAGCTTTTTCCCAGAATTTTTATTTGCTCATCATATGATTGGTATTGAATTTAATGGAATATTCTGTTTAGAAACTGATGTCATGGTGTGCTTTGAATTAGGCAATGTCTTATGACAAGTGTGATCAGTGGAAGGAGTGTGAAAAGTAAAGGCCTCAGTTGTGAAGAGGTTGCAAAATTATCTTCAGTTAAAATAACTTTTTTTCCTCTGAGCATACTCAGAGACTGATCACAGTTATGAACATGAGGGGAGAGCCTCTGTTGCTCTCAGTCATGGGGTTGTTGGGATATTTCTCTGCAGAGAGGACTCAGGATCTTAATTCTCCTGTTACCATGACCCTTTCTGCTTGGGCATTTCTGACTCTGTGCAGGATGGAGCAGTTGTAGATATTTGTGCTTGGTTTTGTGGGTCATGCCAGAAGATGTCACCACAAATATTTATGACTGTTGAAAATTTATCTATGACTGTTTATAAACACAGCAACAATGTGTCATGGAATCACAGAATGACTTGGGTTGGAAGGGATCCTAAAGATCCTCTACTTCCAAGCCCCTGCCATGGGCAGGGTGAGCTGCACTCTCTCAAATGTGCTGGTGTGTGGTGGTGTTCACAGGGGTCCCAGGATGAGGGAAGAGATGAGAATCTTGACTCCATGTTTCAGAAGGCTGATTTATTATTTTATGATGTATATTGTAGTAAAAGAAAATTATATATTAAAACTACACTAAAATAATAGAAGAAAGAATTTCATCAGAAGGTTAAAAAATAATAGAAAGGAATGATAATAAAATCTTGTGACTGACCAGAGAGTCTGAGACAGCTGGACTGTGATTGGGCATTAATTAAAAGCAACCACATTAGACCAATCAAAGATGCACCTGTTGCATTCCACAGCAGCAGATATGTATTGTTTGCATTTCATTTCTGAGGCCTCAGCTTCTCAGGAGAAAAATCCCAGCAAAAGGATTTTTCAGAAAATATGCCTGTGACACTGGTGCATCAACCTGTGGGCACACTGTGCCCAATCCCATGGTAATAGAGGTAGCAGCAGCCTCAGAAGGGTGGTGGTGGCCCTGTGTGTCCTCTCACCAGCCTGTAACCCTCTGCAGGGCACAGACAGGGTCAAACTCTCTGGAGCCTGGATTAGATTCCTCATCCCATTTAGTGACCTTTGGGGTTTGCATGTCTAGACCTTGTGAGCTTTTCCCAGTGTGTAAACAGTGCTGCTTGTCAGACTCCTCACACATGGGCAGGTCCAGTGCAGAGGGAGCAGATGAAAGGCTTTGGTCATTAAAGTGACAGTCAGGTGTGAAAAGTGGAGTGGAGGAGTAATAAAGGAGCATGTAGGACATACTGGATTGGATATAGCCTTGGGGCTGAAGTCAGTGGGTGTGTTGGGAAGTTTTCTCTTTTCACAAACAGAATGGGACTGCTGGGGTACATTCCTTGAGCTTTTATTGCAGCATCAGCCTCATTTCATGGCTGAGACAATAGAAAAATGACAAAAGCTCACTTACTGCTAGCAACAGCCAAAGATTTCTTTGTTACAGAACATTTTAAAAACTTTCTAGCCAATAGCCCACTGCTAAAGCTTACAGACAGTTGTTCTAGCCAATCACTAAAAGCTCATGGACACCTGCTTCACACAATGCTTGCTTGTCTGCTTTCTGTTAACAATACACAATATTTCATTCTTAAGCTTAAAACCTTCTATTATCTTGCTAAGCATATTTTTCTGCACTTTTAAGGTCTATCTTAGCCAAGCCCAAAACTCAAGCTATTGTTTCATGTCTTGCTTGCTGTACTATTGTAACTTTTTTTACTTTCAGACTTTGCAGCTGCAGCTGGTTCTAATTTCTCTGCTCTGTCTGTTTCTAAGGCCTGCTTTTCCCAGCTTTCCGAAAATCTTCTTACCTTTGCTATTTCCCACAGCTGAGATCAGACTGTGTTTCTGGGTTTCCTGCCTAACCAAGTGCTTCTGGAGCTGGCTCTTGTTCCTGTGTCTGATTGGAGAAAGGTTGTTTCCCCTTTGACTCAATAGTTGGTTCAATGCCCTGAACAAGTAATGAGAGATGGCAGGTCTGCTGCTGGAAGAGAAGCCTCACTGAAAAGTAAAATCCCAACCTACTCCTGGCTAACTGGTTTTTAAAACATCTTGTGACACTTTTTATTCCAAAGCAGAAATTCTACCCTCACGCCGTCTCCCAAATTATCTGTGAAGTTATGGTACATCATTTAATGAGCAAACCCCTTTCTCCACAGAATTCTTCAAGCTTAATTTCTACCTAAAGTCTTTGTTTGCAGCATGGGAACTGATAATACTACTTGGTTGGGGTTTTTTGTTGTCTTTGTTTTAGTGCTCAGAAAATTTGAAAGAGTTCCTGCCTCCAACCTGATTTATGGATCAGAAGAAGCTCAAATTCTTCAGTCCCAGTCATTTGGGGGAGACCTGCAAAGTACATATTTTCAGTGCATTTCAGGTGAGAAAAAGTGTTGCCTGTAGAGGCAACACTAATAATTGTGGCAAATAATAATATTTTCATGTGAGTTTATAGTTAAGTTCCTGGATGAAATATATGTTCTGCAGTTTCTCACTAATTAACTGCAAGATATTTATGACTTTTGGTGGCCTTGGTTCAGAGAAGAGATTGATGTTTCTGTCAGAAAGAGTCTTCTGACTTTACATACTACTTCAGACAAGTCATCTGACTTTAAAGCCAGTTGATGTAGTTTGCAATATGAGTGAGAATTGAGATTTAAACGAGGAAACATTCATCAGACTGTGCAGATGTGCAGACAAAAGAAGAATTAGGTGTTCAGAACATACAAAAAGACGGCTTTTACTTCTTCAAAAATTATCTGATTGGCGCATAAATTGGAATAATCATCATTGCTTACATCAGAAGGGCATTATAAGGAGTTCAGAGATATTCCTCTGCCAATTTTTGCAGTTTATCTACTATATTGCATCTAGTGTAAGTTGGTTCAGAATCACCTAGAACCCAGAGGAATCAGCACACTGCTTTCAGGGTGCTTTGAGTCAGTCTCACCTTGTGTCTCCTAAAGCTCAGGCTGTGAAAGGAGGCAAAGTTCAAAGTAAAAACTCTCTGTAGTAATAGAGATGTCCAAAATTCTGACAAATCAGTGGCTTTGTGTCATATGCCATGGTCTAGTTGGAGCAATCACCTCTCATGCTGAGAACTGAATATGTGAAGCCTTTTATTACTAGGATGATTTTCCTTCATGAGCTCATCCTGGCTCTATACTGTAAGATTTCTTGCACCTTCCCCTGAAAATTGATATCTTCAAAAGCAAGACACTGAACTGAGAGAGCTGGGGACGAAATCATGCCCCTCTGCCAACCAATCTGGTTCCATCTCTCTCATAGCTGTGTTTTCTTTGTAAGTTATGTAAATAAATGGTGGCACAACTACAAATATTACTGCTGAAGTTCTCACTGAGGGGGTAGGGTTAATCTATCCCTCTAAGGTGAGATAGTTGAGCATGCATTTCAGCTGATGTTTTGATCTAAGGTGGTTGATTTTGTACTAAAGATTTGGAAAGTGTTTCACCTGGGCTAGGAGCAGAGCTGTAGCATTAAGTTAATGGTGAATGTGTAAGGGCAGAAGGATCTTCCCCTAAATCTGGAGGGGATGGCTCTTTCTCCCTTAAACTGGCCAGGGATGGCTTTTTCTCCCTTACAGAGGCCAGAAGATTGCTGCAGGGGCAGCCAGCATGATTGAAGAATTTGAAATTAGAGGTTTCCCTCCTTCCTATCACTCTGATATTTGTCCCAACCTCCTTGCCATGGGGTTACTGTATCAGGCAGATGTGATGTGCTGGCAAGGTGGTTCATGAGAGTACTGCCTCAGGTAAAATTGTCAGCAGACTTTAAGTATTTGGGTGTGTGGTCAGACTTGTCTCAGCTGTTTATATCATCAGGTGATGAACAACTTTCTGCATTAATTTAATTCAATTTAAAGTCCTTAATTCTCCACTAAAGTAGTTGAGTACTAAAGTTCATTTGGCTAATTAAATTCATGTATGATAGACATAAGGAAATCTTCGTAAGTAGCAGTAAGCAGTGGAATTTGTAGCAAATTTTCATGTGAGGTGCTTGGAAACCTAAAATTTCCTTCCTGTTTTTCAGGCTGTGAGAGGGAAGATGCCTGTGGCTTTGCCACTGTAACTCCTGCTGGTACTGAAGTGCTCTGTGAGTTATACAGTGCTGCTGATGCCAACTTCAACTGCACCACCTCTGGATTGGTAAGAATGATCATATTTAAAAATATATGTTTATCACAGTGCTGTGTGTCCAATGTAAGTAAAGATCACAGAAGAAAGGCAGGCTGTCCCCTAATCCCTTGGACATTGCTCTTCCCCATGGCACTGATGAATCCCTGCAAGCTGGTAAAGCAGCTACACCCAGATGTTTCCAAAAATGACATCTGAATACCTCAGTGTTTGAAACATCACACAGCACTGTTTTCCCTAAATCATGCTGAGCACCTGCAGATAGGATATCAGGTTGGTTTAAAAAGAGGGTTAACCTGGATTGTTCAAACTAGAAGTAGCCAGGTTGGTAATCAAGCCACCTGAAACAATCCTACTTTCTGAGTCACTTCCTCTAGCCCAGGGTTTGAACTGTGTGCTCTTTATCACTGTGCTATTTTCCTATTCACTACTTTAAACAGCAATGTGGCATTGAGGAGATGAGATCTCAGTTGGATAGTGTAAAAATTGTCTGTATGAGAAAGAGTAAAAAATGTCCACATGGAGTTGTGCTGTGATAACCTTTGTGTTGCTCATTGCTCCCCATTAGTTTCTTAATAAAGAAAATGTATTTTAGGAGACGAAATCTATTAGGTTGCATTTATTTTGCTTGCCTGTTTTCTGTCTCAGGTGCAAGGTGTCCTGGGGAACCCTGCTGCCACAAGCATCAGTGGCCTCAGCTGCTTGCTGCATGTCAGGAGCCCAGAGGGAGATGCCCTGATGGCCTTTTTGAAGAGAGGTACCAGATGTGAATCCCTCACCTAACTCTGACTCTGTGTCCAAGCTGGTAGTTGCTTCTGTACAGGAATAAATTTGGGAGCATCTTTGTTTAAGAAGACACAATACTTTAAAGAGATCAAGATTTAGTGACAGTCCAGAAACTTCAACAAATCTTTTTTTCATATCTTGATCCCTAGAAATTAGGAATACTTTTGTGAGCCATTTTGATGATTTTTGCCAGCAACTAGTCCCATAAAAACTCAAAATCTATCCCATGTATTTTTGTTATGACTTGTCTTAACTAAGCAGTTTGTTATTTGAATACATAAGGCATTATTAATGACCAGCCTGTACATAATTTAACTTCACTTTACTTTTGATTGTGAATATTGTTCTAGTAATACGTCAGCCAAGAAGTAAACAGCTCTCCATGAATCCCAAAGCATTTCAGCTGAACTAATGAATGCATGAGAAAAACTTTATTTATTTATTTATTTATGGCTTGAGTGAGGCTGATAGCACCACATTAATTGTGTGTCCAGCTTTAATTGTCATGCCAAACTGGAAGCAAGATAATCAAATGCTGCAGGGTTTGAGTCAAAACTCTCTGGTTTTACCATGTTTTTTGTACTTCTATCCAAACCTCTGAGGCACTATTTATTAATATTAATAAAAAATAAAAAAATCTAAGTCTCACCTGAAAATAAATCAAGTCCCCTGAGCTAGTTATGATTGGTATAATATTTTAAATGCCAGATCTAATCTAGTGTTCTAGATCCAAAATTCTATGAATGATGCCCTCCTAGTTAGCAGAAGTCTTAATTGCAGATGCAGCTGTGCTGGCCAAATGACACATTTTACTTTTTAAATGAGATAAATTTGTTTCATTTTTATCTGGGAGTTACTAACAGTGTAACTGAGTGCTTGAAGGTGGAATATTACCAACCTTACTGCATAGATCAGTTTAGGAGCTCTTTGCTGGCAGTGCATTAAGCCAGCTACTCAGGAATAATGGCACCACATCATTTGATGATCTTGTCTTGCCTCTGAAACTCAAAACCCAGAAAAAGACTTTTAAAACTGAGTTTTGATCATAAAACTTTCAACCAGCTCCAGTCTGCAGGCAATTCTAAAACATTCTTTGGGCACTCCTTGAGCTCCTTTCCCTTTGTGTCTCCCCAGGACCAGAATTCAGCTCCTCTGGACTGAAGGCCTTTGAGAGGACTGGCTTCCAGAACGTTCTGTCGGGCGTGTACCGCTCCCTGGTGCTCCCAGCATCCAGCACATCCCTGACTGATGCTCAGCTGCTCTGCAGGCAGGAGTGCAGCCAGGACTCGTGCTGTGATGGGTTCATCCTGAGCCAGCTCCTGCTGGATGCAGGTACTTCCTGCCTGCCCAGGAAAGCAGTGCTAAATGAGCAGGAGTCATTGTTGGACACAGTGCACCCACCTTTGCACCATACCTGTCTCTGCATCACTGACTTTTGTTTGGTGTGGGGAAGGTTTCAGTAATGCCAAGACCTGAGGTAGCAACCTGCTCTTGGAACAAAAATGGGCATTTTGAAGGGAAAAGCCTGACAGAGTTCCAGCAGTGTTTGGGCAATGCTCTTGGGAGCATGGTGGGACTCTGTGCAGGGCCAGGAATTGGACTCAGGGATCCTTGTGGGTCTCTTCCCAAACTCAGCCTGTTCTCTGTGTGTGTGACATCTCCATCTGGATGAGACAAATTGTTCTGAAAACACCTCTCTCCATACATAGACAGCTTGGTTACCAAAAGATGGTGCCTTTCAGCTGATGCAGAAACTGAGAAGGTGCCTCCAGACAGAGTTATTGTAGTGCAAATGAAAATCAGCTTCCTTCTAAGAGCAGGAAAAAAAGGATGCTTGACAGAATTATGTTCTATTATTGCACACAGAAATGCTAAAATCTCCCAGGTGTGGATGTCTGTCTAGGAGAGAGAGTGGTAGTGGGATGCATGGAGCCTGGCAGAGTTGGGACTTTGGCACAACCAGATTTTTGCCAACAACTTCAAGTACTTTATGCCAGTGCTTACTTTTTGCAGTTTAGTTTCAAGCTCACATAGTACTGACTTTCCTCCTGGAGATGCATTTCCTGTAGGAAATGTGAAGTTTAAAATGATATGTCCCAAGGATTTAAAGACAAGCTCTATCAACACCCAGGAGCTGGACTTGATGATTCTTGTGGGTCTCTTCCAACTCAGGATATTCTATGATTCTGTGAAATCCAGGCATGTGCTAGTGGCTGATATGTGACAAGCACTTCACCAGTTTGGAGTGGAAATTGATCCTAGATTTAATTAAATCTGTGAAAATCTGTCACAAATTATCTGTGAAAGTTTTCAAGAAAATATTTCCAGAAAATTATTCTCTGTTTTGGCATCTCCTTTTCTTTTTCTTTTTTTCATCACAGTATTCTAGATTATCTTGTAAAGTCCATTTCTCTATATATTTACAATCAAATTTTGGGTTCTCTCTACTTGTGAGTCTAGAAGGTGAATATCTCTTTGGTTGGGGTGACTATTTGGATCAGTTCCACAGGTAAATGCATTACTTGGTCTGGCATTTTGCTTAAAAAGAAAGAAAAAAGAAGGAAAAAGTAACATATTCAATATCTTGTGTACGCAGTCCATAAAAACAAGCTAGAGAGGGCATTGTAAAACCTTAGAAATGCCTTAGCTGTGACACCAAGTGCAAAGCAAGAGCTGAGTATTGCCTAGAAGTTATGGTAATTTTGATGCCAGAACATGTGGCCTTAAACACTCTGGTCCCCAGCTCACATCACAGTGCTAGGGAGACTTAGGCCTGGGATGGCTGAAATCAGGCATCAGTTCAGGAACCCATTGTAGTAAAAATGTACAAGTGCTTTTGTTTTGTTCAGAATCTGAGATTTTAAGACCATCAAATGATTGGATGTATCTCTTGTGGTGCTATGAAGGGCTGAGAACATTGTTGGGTATTACCAGATAACAGTAATATTTTATTAGCTGATAATAGTATGTGCCTGAAATTCCTAAAAGAAAGGCTATAAATGTTTAGTTTGAGTATGAGTAGCTGACCTTAGCACTCAAACTTGAACATATTATTCTAATTTGCTTATTTAGGTTTTTTGGGGGTTATTGGGTATTAATACTGAAGGGTACCTCTCTCATTAATGCAGGTTTAGCTGGAGCTTAGAGAAGGTTCTGGGGGGCTTGGGTAGGTGCAAAGCCTCAGTGCAGTGATGCAGCTCTGTCTTTTCCTGCCCCAGGTACCATTCTGTGCAGTTTGCTGAGCTCCCCAGATGTGCTGATCTGCAATGTCAAAGGATGGAGTCCAACACCAACGTCAGCCATGGGGGAAGTGTGTAAAGGTGTGAGCTATGATGAGAAGGAGAAGAGGTTTTCTTTCACCCTGGGAGGACAAGTGTTCAGTGGATGTAAGTGAATTACCTCAATTTACATCTATTCTCCCTATTTGTTGTATAGACACTGTCTTATTCACCTGCCTGCCCTTGTGCTCCAATGCTTTTATCAAGTAAATCCATATCACAAGAGAATAAGAATTCTCTGGCTGGATGTATTGCTGGATAAATGGACCTCTCACATTTTGCCACATGAATATTAATGAAAGTTGAGACTGTGTTTAATATATCACTCTGTAATACCTACAGCATTTAATTCAGGCAGATCCAAGCCAATAATCTGAAAGAAAGGTAGAGTCTGTAGCAAAGATAAAAAGGGAGATGTGCAGACCTACATGGTAAAAGCAATGTTAGGAAATTGAGTAAAGTTTGGCACCCTGGACCCAGACTATCCCCATAACACCTGGGACCTTCTTCCTTAGACTTTTATATTGTTATCAAAGCGATGCATAGCTTAGTGATGTGTTTTCCATGCAATTTCTGAGCATTGAAAAAACATGTTTAATTTAAACAGTTGTTCTAACAAAATTTTTTCTTTATTAGCTTCTCAGTTGATGGAAGAAGAGACAGAAAGAAATCTCACTACCTACCAGGAAGTTTACCTGTGGAGAGGTAAGTTATCTCACAGAATTTCTTATAAAAACTTATGATGAACTGTAGGGTGTGGCAGAAGTCAGTTCTATTATGGAAATGTCATTGTCATTTCAAGCTATCCAAATTAAGACACAACTCAGACACCTATTTGGGCAGGAATGTGTAATCTGGAGTAATTCTTCTACTGCCAGTTTCATGAAATTTGGGTAAAATCTTGTGCCTGAGATAATTTTAGTATCCTTGAAAACAATATCATGAAGACACCTGCCTTTGTCCCATCAGTCTCCAAGTACCATAATAATTTGGCACTTTATACCTAATTACATGGGTTATGTTTATTAGCAGAATAATTGTATATTTTTTTTCTGAATCTCACCATGTACATGACAGGAATTGCACAAATGATTTGTAATAATAATTTGTGCTTTGTAAGTGCACAAAGCCTTCAGAGGGCTGATGCTGAATACAGAGTGGCTGTGGATATGGCATTTGTTTTTGTCATCCAAACAATGCATTTTGGTTTAGGTGCTCCCCAGAGCTACACAGAAATAGTTTTACTCATTCTTGATTCAAAATTTGGAGGAACTACCAAAGGAATTTTCCTAGGTGGTGCACTTTATATATTTGTTCAATTTTGGGAGCTGAGGATTATTTTGTCTTGTGAAAGAAAGATAAAGGGAATTACTCTGCTCTTTGATTCCTGTTTCATTCCAGACTCTGATATGGCCACTCGGATGAAAACCTCTCTGTGTGAGGCTGCTGCCTTGGAGACAAAGGATGATCTGGTGTTATCAGGTATTAGAGCAATAGCAGACAGAGCAGGCAATAGAAGAGAGCAGGGAGGGAGTGCAGAATTTAACCAGAAAATGTCATATATTGCTATACGTTCATTATGGTATAGGTATTGTAAATTCCAGAGGATTTCCCTGAAGCAGGATGCTTGATCAGGTTTTGAGAAAGATGTTCAACATATAGGCCTGGCTTTATAATTCTTACCTTGCCAGGACAGGCTGGAAATTAAGGTGTTAAAATGTTCAATGTGAAACTTGTTCTGTCAGACTTACAGAGCTGAAGAGGCACAGGAACTATTATTTGACTGAGAAAAAAATTTCACATAAACCCAGGAATGAAATATTTACTACTACTGACAGTATGATTGTAAATACAGGGCATAGAGAAACCCAGGATGAAATGCAGTCACAAGTGTTTCTTCCATTCATGATTACAGTGAGGGACCTGTGAGCTTCTCTTTGCTCCTTTGTTATTCCAGTGTTTGCTCTTTGTTATATGAAGTCATGTATAGGTCCAAAATAATTTGTAGGAAGTTACTGGAGTTCACTGGGGCCTTCAGCACCATAATCCTAAGAGAAAGTGAGCACTGGAGTTTGAGGAGCACCTAGATTAATTTTTAATGAATTAGAATCTTTGCTGAGGAGCCTTGATGAATGTCTGAGCACATGATTTAATATGTGTAAAATCCTAAAAGGAAGTGAATTGCTTATGGTATTTAAAAGGAAAATAAACTAAACTAATTAAAAACCTAAAAATGTCCATTAACCTAGCAGAGCTCCTATACAGTTAGGGGCTTTTTAAAGTCTAGACTTAAAAAGAGAGAGAAAAAAAATGCACTTACTATGGTCGTTGAAATTATCTTGCATTTACCTGCTAAGGCATGAGTGCAGCCCTCAGGGTTCTCCATTTACCTTGCTGGGGCTGATGATATTAAAACCTGCAGTTATACAAGGAATGCAGTTTTACCTCCATCCCTAAATGTCAGTCTTGGCACCAGCTGTTCAAGAGAAACTGAAGGTTGAAGTTATGACTTGAGAGGTAACAGGAATTATAGGTTACCTTTTTTAGGAAGTCATGAATGCATCTGGCAAAATGTCTACAGAGTTGTTACCACTTGATAATAATTTGTAAAACACAGGGTAACATATCCTTTCTAGTTTCTGATAGAAAAGTCAAAACTACAGTGCATTTTCAGCATGCCAGTAGGTGCTTCTGCACTTCAACAGCAATCATCAGCATGTCTTTACTTCCTGTTTTCATTATTGTCTGAATATTTCACTGCATGTGAGATTTAGTCTCACAATTTAGTCTCACAAAGTCTCACAATGTTGGAACTGGGGTTGAGATCTGCTGATGATATTTGATAAATAAGAAAGTGTTTAGGAAGAAATTTTCAAGAGATCAGTGAAGAGTGTCCATTTCTTTTAATACTGGACCCTTATTTAAGGGGATGAATTTGGGAACAAGAAAATAGCTGTGATTGATTGTTTCAGAGGGAGCTCAGGAGATATAAATCACTGCATACATGCCTAAAGTTCACAAGCAGGTGACAGAAATGAGTTATTTAATGTGGTCTGTGGGAGCATAAATTCAGAGAAATGAGCTTAAATGACTGAAATAGGTATTAAGCTTGTCAAGAAAACTTTTTAGACTGAGAGGTGTAAAAGACTCTCAAGGGAATGTAAGGAAACTGCTCTATTCTGAATTAACAAAACATAAATTAAGGAATTACAAACATCCTCTGAATCCTCATACTTCACTGTTAGGATATTGTGTCACATGACAGAGTAGAGCAAACCCTCTAATTTCTAGGAGCAGGAATTCTCATCTAGTTTTTGGGTGTTGGAAACAGTCTGGCAGTGCTATTTTGTACAGTGCAGCTCAGTGAGGAGACACTGCCTACAGGAGAGTCACTGTGGGTGGACAATTCTGTTATTAAAAGCAGGCTTTGGTGTATTCTAGCCCTACAAAATGATTGCAGCTGTTTTACTGAGAAAAGCAGAATTTTATATATAAATAAATTTAATTCATTCCAGATCATAGTTAATTTTTTTTGTGGAATGCTTTGTTTGTTTGTATCTCAGATTCCACAAAGGATCTTTTCTACCTAATGGACAACAGCCAGATACAAAGTGACCAGAACTACTCCCTCCCTTACCAGCAGTATTGGGTCTTCAGGCAGAAGTACTCAGCTGAGGAAGCTCTGCTGTGGTGTCTCACACGTAAGGCATCATGGGGGACTGCTATTCTGCAGGGGATAATAACTAAATAAAGTCTTTTAACAAGTGTTATAATAATATTGAGTAAAAACTTTAGACTTTGAGGATTTTTTTTGTAGACAACTTCTAAAATTTTAATGGGAATTGCCAATGTTTGTTTATTGCTTACAGTCTTTGCCTGCCATGGCAGAAAGGGTGCCCATAATTCACCACCAGGGTGCCCCTGTCATGGGCAAGAAAAGTCAAAGGTACAGCTTGGGCAATGCCCTGTTGTTCTTGAAGTGTACCACTCCAAACAGGGAGGTGGAGTAGTGGTAAAAGAAGGTAAAATGCAGATAATTTGGGTTAGTGATAAATTATATTTTGATGCCGTAAACGGAGAAGAGTTTCTAGCTCTACCAGGAAGTCAGAACTAAGAGTACTAAACAGTGCACAGACTGCGCTGTAAGAGGCCAAAAAATTAAAATGGTTTAAAATTAAGCATTGACACACATGTTATAGGAGCCATTGCCATGGTAATTAAGAAATGGGTTTGACAGCTTTGCTTCTTTTCTGAAAGTGTGCTCTTACCCTGGGACAAACTTCAGAACAAATTGCTGTGAGCAAATGTCTTGAATAGTTGATTCTAGGAAAGTTGTGTTTAATTTTGTGTGATGCTTGAATGCTTCAGAAGTATTTTTTGTAAAAAACTTATTGAGACATTATAGACATTATTGTCCTTTTTATTTGTTAGAGACCATGACTGATGCAGAGTTCTCTTATGATTATACAATTTTTATGTCAGATTTACTAAAAAAGAAAGATATATTTATTAATTGAAATATTAAAGAGAGACCAATGCACTGGAGTAATGCTTGTTACAGCTGGGGAATTTATCTCCCCAAGTAGCTGTGCTGGATCTTCTTTACTCTGCTCTCCAGGTAAACCTGCTCTTGAGTGCCACTGGGGCCAGAATGTGTCCTTCGTTCTCTTGCACTTTAAATTAATTAATTAATTGGCAGATTAGTAGGATAATATTGCAATTCTCCCTTTTAGTTGTTTGCTGATGGATAGCTTTGCTCTGAAAACATGAAGGGGAGCAGAGAGGGAAAGGAGCCCTCGTGTGTGTAACTGTTCATGACCTTCTCCCCAGGTTGTGCCCAAGAGGAAGAGTTCTGTCGAATGGCAGATCTGCAAAGTGCCACAGACAAATACTTTGTGTGTACCCTCTATCCAGAGGCACAGATTTGTGACAGCAGCATCAACCAAATACCAGGAAACTGTGCAACTGTGCTACCCTGGCAGCCACAGACACTGTACCATAAAATAGGCAAGTTTTGCTATTTGAATGTATAATGTCTGCTCTAACCCTGGGAATGCAAGCCAGTGTTTTTGGCTGTTGGTTCTGAGATAAAAAGTCTGCATGTATAAATGAGTCTTGGGATGTGATGGTGCAAGGGAAGGTCAGGCTGTCTGGGATATGGTTTTTCAGTTCAGAATGGAAATTTCACTCTGTTCACATCAGCCATTCCCAAGTCGGAGAGGCCAAGGGGATCTCAAATTTGTGTTTTAGTTTTAGCCCTTTTTATAATATGGGTGACATAGGAATATCATTGGAATGTCACAATCTACCATTAAAATTTCTACAGTAGCTAAATAATGCAAAAACTGAAAGCACTGAGTGTAATTCTTATTTTGCTTTAAATATCTTTTAGCAAATGCAGAGCTTTAGATGTGAATTTTAACCTTTGCTCTTTGGATACTTGGGAAGTTCAATGTTTTTCTCATAGGGCACATGAAAGAAAGCTGGACAAACAAGCCTGTTTTCACAGGAACATGTAATTTTGCTGTGACAAATGTAAAGGTCCACTGAACTGAGCTATTCAATCATGTCATTTTGGGGAGCCCAAAGGGCAGCATGGGCTGAATAATGCATGAGCACACTGGAGTCTTCGAGTCTGGAGCTGTATCCCAGTTTAAGGCCTTGTGGAAGAAGTAGCATCAACAGGTCTCAGCAACAAAAGGCCTGTCTGGAAGTCTTTCCTTGGTGATGTAATTTGCTAAGCTTTCAGAGCCTTCACTCAGTAATTTTTTATTCATCTTCAGGCTTAAAAATCAGAATTTTCTGTGACAGCATGAAACTATCTTTTAATCAATGAGAGCTCAGCATAAAAACACAGGCTGGACCCCTATCATTTGATTACTTGGCCATTTTTTGTATACAACAGTTAAACTGATTATTCCAATTTTGTTTTTCTTTTTCCTTCCAGTGACTCTTAAAAGTTCTGTGAAGAGCTTCTACACACGTGTACCATTCCAGAAAGTAAAAGAAATCTCAGTGAGGAATAAAACTGACATGAGCAGAAAACCTGTTTCAGATGGGTAGGACATGAAAGTTCCTTTGTTCTCCTTGGAATTTTAACCATGTCTGGAATTCCAAGGCTGTGTTATGCAGATACAGGAAATCAGATGTGTTGATCAAAGAATTGCATTGTTTGAGAGTATTTAATGAAGAAAAGATAACATATGATTTAAAGGAGATTTATAATTGAGTTATAAATAATAATCTGTATAATTATTAATTATAGACATGATAATTGTTACTTACAATGCTACTATTTACCAGTTGGCCTGTTAAATACCTTACCAATGATATACCAAATCAATTTAGGCTGATATTTTTAGGGCAGATATCAAAATAATTATCTAAATTAATAGATGAAGTCTAATAAGTATACTAATCAAGCATAATTTCATCTACATATGGAAAATGTATGGAAGTGTGTGTGTATGCTGGTTCTGCAGCCTTATTGTGAAAGGTTCACAATTTCTACAGGTTCTCATGGATCATGTTTTTCCTTTCCCAGGTTTTTTGAGTGTGAGCGTTGGTGTGATGCTGATCCCTGTTGCACAGGATTTGGCTTTTTTAATGACTCACAGCTGACAGGTATTTCCCCCCTGTTTTTGTTTCTAAAATAATTTCAGTCTTTCTTCAATATCTTGATTTTACCCTTCTTTTGCTCTGAAGTGCACTTTAAAAGCCCTTTCAGATCTCATGTACCTCTCTTCAGCACCTTTTTGGGTAACCATAACCATATCTAGGCGTTCAGTCCAATGATACGTTCCACATTTCAGAAATTATTAAGAAAACATCATGAGAATGAGTCCTTAACAGTCTGCAATTCCAACAGCATAAAATTCAAACTGATAAAACTCCAGTTTTTTGTCATCCATCAATTTATTTTCAAAACTGTTACTTGATTTCTTTTAGTGATTTTTTCCCCTTTTATGTTGTTTCATTTTTTAAAGCCTAAAGGACTCTGAAACCTAAATATTACTGAAATTAGGTGCATGCAAGCACATAATGTCTGTGGATATTCTGGGGCAGTTTAGCCTTTTTGCTTGCTTGGTTGTCTGATCTTCTCTGCTCCCAAATTTTAGTCTTCTGCTTGAGGAGGAAAGTCTTCAGCTGGTGTTTGAAACTGGGTACCACCCAGCTCAAAGTCAATTAAAAGGATTTTAATATGTTATTACAAATTCAGATTTAGGCCACTGAAATCTGTAACTTTGGTTTTGGTGGAGTCATGTGCTAATCAGCTCTCCCTGAGGTCATTAAATGGGCTGGTTTTATAATGCATTTTGGAATTTGAAACGCTTCAGAAATACATATTTTTAATTCCTTTTTTTTTTTTTTTTGTTGAGCAGACAAAATTTTCACTTGGTCAAAAGTGAATGGCCTATAAAATTAATCCAGTGTGTTTTGGATAAGAATTAATGTGCAAATAAAAAATAGTTGATAGTTTTCATGCCTCCATATGATCATGTGAAATCTGAAGTCTTAACTGAATATGATTTTGAGTTTCTTGAAGTACTTCTAAAATAAATAGAAAAATTTAAGGTGCCCAACACGCAAAATGGAACCATTTTTATTTTATCTGATTATTATTTAATATCTATGACATTTCAGACATCCAGTCTTGGCACTCATTTATTCAAGAGATCTTTCAATAGTGATTTTAACATGAGCTGAAATCTTCAATCAAACTGTGTTTCAAACTCTCCATAGTTTTCAGGAACAAAATTATTTACACTAGAGCTTTTAAAGAATTTTTATCTTTATGTAAGTAGGGAACATGTTTCAAAATACATGCAGATTTTTGATTGCATTAACATGGAAGGGCTCTTTGCTCAGAGTTGTGACCTTTGCTCAGTGAAATTCACTGTGATTTGGATTATAATGGATTTTAATGCTGGTACCCACCTTCCCTCACAATGAATTCAGTGGGATTTTTCAGCACTAGTTTCAATCATTTGCCTCATTTCAGGTATTTCCGTCCTTTGATTTCTAAGTTGGTTGAATTTCACTTAACACTCAGTGGAGCCATGCTGTGTTCTTTTTCTTCACAACACTGTCTAGAAAAGGAAAATTTTCTTCCTTATTGCTATAACCACGTGCATCCTTGGCAGGTGGGAAGATTGTGTGTGTGACTCTGAACAGCCTTGGAATCCAGACCTGTGCTGAGGAAACAAGAAGTTCTTGGCACATTTCAAACTGCACTTCACCAGATGCTGAAGTCAAAATACACCCATTTGGCTGGTATCAAAAGCCTGGTAAGTGATGCAGGACACATGACCTTTCTAGTGGATTTCTGCACATTGAAGTTTATTATTTGGCTTCAGTGTGTGAAAATTCCAGCTTCCAGCTGTAGGACCCATTTGCAAGGACCTCAAGTAGACAAGGCAAACAAGTATGTGCAAAGGAAAGAAGGGTGCAATTTGATGTCCATTTTAATAGAAAAGGAATAGCAATACATCAAAGATGCATAATTTAATTTCTTACATTCTATCAGAAACTTGTGGCCAATGTCAGAATTTAAATATATTTTACCTCACTGCGCAGTCCTGATCAGGAAATCATTCTTTGTTTCTCATTCCTGGGCTTAGGATTTTACCATCCATGTGGATGCATAACCTCAAAAGGTTTGGGTTTGCTGCAGAATTTAAAATTCCATTCTGGTTGTTTTGGTTAAAGAAAGGATCAAGACCAAATTCCAAAGCAGACTTGTGTTTTTCAAGCAGCAAGAAGCCATCAGGTGTTTAAACAGAAGAGCAGTTATGAGGTGTTGTGTTGTTTTCTGGGGAGGAATCAAAACCACTCCTAGTGAAGATGGATTTTATTTTCTGTGGAGAAAGAAAAGCTTCATTACTGTGTTGAAAACTTTAAATGGGCTTCCCATTTGTCACACTCCTTTTGGGCAGGTCTAGTTCTACTTTCTTAAGCTCTGATTTTGCATGACTGAAAGAATAAGGAAAGCAATTGCCCATCTGAGTTTGTCTCCCTTTATGGGAGGACAGCCTGTTTCTTGTTCACACAGATACAACTCCTGAGCTGAGAGCCTCCATGGGGGCAGGTCTGGTGATGTTGACAAAATCAGGGAAAATTTTTGAATAAGGAATACTTCTTTCTGCTTTTATACTGGATTATACCCTTAGTTCTTGCAGAGTAGAGAAGGGCTGATAGCTGAGAGGAGAGGGGGGCACAAAGCATGGATATCTTTTGTCCAGGGAATGGGATAGAAAGATAATCCAGTTAAAGCTGTGTAGAGATGGATCAGATATTATGTCAATACAGCGTATTTTACAGTGTTGATAAATAAAACCTTCATTCACACTCTAAGTGTCAGAAATGTAAACTGAGTTTTGAGCTTTTCAAGTCTTGCACTGTCCCTGTGCCCACAGAGCCATCCATGTCCTCTTGTGGGGCAGCCCTTGTTAAAGGGTAGAGACAGCATGGAAGCATTTTGGAAGCTGGGAGGGGGTGGGCTGAGGGTCTGGCACTTAGAGGAAGGGAACAACACCCTGCTAAAGCAATGGCAGCATCCTGGTGGCAGGGGGACTTGTGATGCAGACAGGGCTAAAAGTGAAACAAAGAAAGGTGGAGCAAAGAAGGACAGCAGTGGTTTGGATAAACTTCCATTTCTTGGAATTGTTTTCCCCTTGTTGACAAAGAACCAACAGAAAATAAAGGCTGTTTCTCACGTGCCAGACAGAGAGATGATGAAGAGGAGCCCTGGTGTATGCAAAGTAGGGAATGTTAAGAGAGACAGTGACATTTCCTTATGCATTGAGGGAACTACAGATGTGTTTCCACCATACCACCCAGCAGGGCACAGATGTTTATGCAAATGGAGATATTTACAGAAAAAAATTTGTATCAGTTCTGCTGTGTGTTGAGGGCCTGAGAACCAGGAAAAGGAACAAAAAGGTTCTGAGGGTAAAAAGAAAAATGAGTAAAATCTGAAGGAGTGATTTACTGTAGGCAGTGGGATATTAGCATGATGCAGGGTCTGTGACTGTATTCCACAGTTTGGTTTGAGGAAGGCACTTCTGTCTCTGTGTTTCATAACAGGCTAAGTTGATGTGTGTCTATCTGCTGCACAGCCCTGTTCATGAGCTATTTGATTTTGTATAGTCAGAGCTGCAGCTCAGTCAAAAAGGAACATAAAGCAGAATTTCAAAGACGTTTTGGATAAGACTTTTCCCAATCCTTCACTGCTGTGAATGGGAAAACCTCTGAGTTTTTAGAAACATTTATCAGTTACATGCATGGGAAATACATACTGGAAGAAGTTAACAGAAAATCTGATCTGTCATCATCTTCTGTAGGGATGGTCATTTATTGTGTCTTAGTGGAGAATTTGTAACTGGTTTGACTAGCCAAAGTGTTCTACAAAATATGAATGCACAGCGAAAGCTTCATTTTTATTATTTGTGATTGTAAAATATTTATGGGAAGTATTGGCAAATGAGAAGTTTTTATATGGAAATGAATATGAAGTTTTGTGTATGATAAATTCTTATTTGCACTTCAATTTGGAAAGTGTTGTGCATGAAACTGCCTTATTTATAATTCATATTTCTGAGAAATTCCAGTTTGCTGGAAGCAGAGAGAATCTTGTCTCTCTCCTGGTGCAGAAACCCAAATACAGAGAGGGGCATAGAAAAAACCACAGAAATACTGAAATGAATTGTTCATAACTGCATCTCAAAAAGCATTTGTAGAAATGTTTATAAATACAGAAATTTAGGAAAATCTGGTTTCATGTACAAGCTCAAAAGGACTAGATAGCAAAGCAGCCTTGCATCCTTACTTTTAGTGTTTGTGGGGAGAAGATTCAACATTCAGGTCTGAGAAGTAATGCTGGAAATATTGAGTAACATTGCATTTTAAACCTTGAAGTATTATTGTTTTCAATGTTCATTTATTATTTATATTGTTTTCTGCTTTTAGCTGACTTGAAGAGCACCATTCCCAACCTGTGTCCACCTGTTAATTTACCTTTCAGGCAAGAAAGTGGTAAGTAAATTTATGAATTCAACAAAAACCAAAACCAAACATCTCCCCCCACCTTCCCCCACCAAAAACGAAAATATAAAGAGAGCAGTAAAAATCCCCTCATCCTCTATCCTGTTTATATTGCTGAAAAATCACACTATAATGAAAATGCTCCCCATGAGGTCACTCATTTAGATGTTTACTCATTTTCATTAGTTGTGTATCATTTAAAAGAAAGACCTGTCCTGTCCACACTGCTGACCTAATTTTTCACACTTGCTGCCACATGAGACAAAATATTTGTCAGGACTGATGAAAAAAGTTATTTATGAGTGTGGATGTTGCTTCACTTTCCAGATACAATAAATCTGGTGGCACTCATATGTGTTATTTCAAAAGTGGGTGGATCTTCTTAGTAAATGAAACTTAGCTGCTCTCTTTCAGGGCTTTGTATCTACTGACCCCTAAAAATCTATGCAAATTTTCAGCAGCTGCAGGCTTCCCTGAAGTGTCCTTTCCAGAAATACACTGTGAAAAATGCCGTGTCTAACAGAAAGGAAGAGAATGGGCTTATGTAATAATTGATAGTTTATTAGAAAACTCAATTTAACCCTCCAGTTATACTGAAATTGAGGAGTCACTTCCATCTCTGCCTTTGATCTGAACAAATATTTAATCTGATTGAATCTTTCTTTAAACTTTATTCAACTGAGCATGCAGGGGACTTGATATTTGCAAAGAATTTTCAACACTCGGTTCAGAATTTATATGATCTGTGTTTTCATCATATCCATAACCACAAGTCATAATCAAGTTTGGTCTATTTTTAGAAAACTTTGTGATTTTTATATGATCATTTTAATGCAATAGAAGGAAAACTCCTATCTTTGTAGTTAAGCAGAAATAATTTGTGTGTGAAACACTTTGAGGAGGTGGTGGAGGAGGCCTGGCCTGTAGGTTGGGCACTTCAACTCCTTTGCCAAGGATGCTGAATATTTTTCCCCTGGGATTTGGAAAACAACTTTACTGAAGCTTTCTTCCTCCCAGAGAGAAGCTTAGTAGTAATTTTGTAATTTTCCTCTTATGTTTTTCTTGCTTGCTTAAATCTAGGAAAACAGTGCCTTAAGCAGCACTTAAGAAAATCAGGAAATTGGGTCTTTCTGCTGTTTGCTTTTGCCTCTAAGGCTGCCCAGAACAGCAGCCTCAGCAAGTGAGGCGCTCATCCTTTGTAACAACCCTGATCTATCACACACATCCATTTCCAGGCCATCTTTCCAAATGCAGAGCAACTATGGGTATCTCTGGTTAAGCAGCCCAAGCCAGCCGAGCTTCCCACAGGGATGCAGGATTCTGGGTTAGAGTGGTTGTCCTGGGGACTGATAGTATTTAGGAGAAATCACTTAATTACAGAACACAACCAGGCTAGAAGTCAAATTAGCACCCATTTCCTGGACACTTTGGGCCTCTGATATCACCCACTCAAAATGCACCTGGACACCATCTGTCCTTGTTCTGCCTCATTTTGATAGTAAAAGTACCAGACTGCTTATTTTGGTCAGATTATGAACTGGGCTGTGTTGTCAGAAGTTTTAGAAAATTTTCAAAAACATTGTTTCCAAACAATTTATGATTGTATGTTATATTGATATGTGCTATAGAAGATAAATTGTTTTAGAGCTGGGCATCACACAAAAGCTACTAGCATTTACTGAATTTTGTACATTTTGGTAATGCTTGTACATGGGGATAAAAAATTACTGTCTGCTCTTTGGTAGCCAGATGGTGAATGTGAGAAAATGTCACTGATTAAAGGGCACTGCCATGAGTAGATGTGTGTGTGTGTGAATGTAAGTGTATCTATACATATGAAAAATAGAAATTCATCAAAAGATCAGAAAAATACTTAAATTTGCATACTTTGCCAGAAGGCTCTGTGAGATTGTGAATTAATGTTATGTCCGATCTAGAGCCTGAGTTAACTGGAGCTCTATTAAGGCTTACATTTCATTGAAAGTTAATGCCCTGACTGCCTCATTTCTGCATCAGCCAGTTTGCAATGCTCAGGACAGAGTGCCCAGACTTTGCTTCCTCCCATTTGCAGTTACAATGCTGCTCCTTTCAAAATCTGTGGTGTTTGCAGCCCCAGCGTGCTTTAAAGGAACCCAGACAAGCAGACTTATTTTCAGCCTGGTGGGAAGTAGATGCTTTGCCTGTTTTACTCATTGTTCTTCTCAACAGAGAGGGTGGTGGCATTGTAGGACCATAAAGCAACAGAAAGATCTCAACAAGTTTTTACAAGTACATGGATAGCAAAAGTTAGGGTAGGGAAAATATGGGGCTGCTGAATGGGGCAGGATGAGAAAGGAGATGGGAAAGGACAAGGTGCCTTTTCACCTCAGTCTTTCCTGGCAAGTCCAGCCTTCAGGATATTCAGATCAGGGGGAAGATTGCAGAAAGGAAATTTTAGCCTTTGAGAAGGAGGATCAGGTCAGGGACCAAGCTGGACATACAAATCCAGGATTGCAGAGGGAGCTGGTTAATGTCATTCTGAGGCCACTCTCAAGTACCTTTGAAGGTGATGAGGGGATATATATTTTCTTTCTGTTCCCTGGTCTGGGCTTTTGAGGAAGTTCCTCAACAGTAATCCCCATAAAATGTCGAGAATCTGCAATGACAAAAATAATTTTCAGGAGCAACTTCTTTTCATGTCTTTTCCTAGAACAGCCTGCAGCCACTAGGGAGATGCAAGAAAAGTCCCTTCCCTATGTAAGGCCAATCCTGGGAGAGACCCAGCAAAAGGAGAGGGTCAGGGTTCTTCCTGTTCTTTGTCTTGTACCAGAATGTTCATCCAGCAGCGCATTGCAGCCCTGTGATTTCTCTCAAAAGCATGAGGCTAGAGTGGGCTTTTCCCAAATTATTGCCCCTACAAACAACACTGTGTTTCTAACATTCATTAGCCTTTGAAAAAAGGGAATTGGTGCTCTGTAGTGCCTGTAGCCCACTGATCTCTAGCAGGAGGGAGGTGAAGTGCACAATGGCTTTCACCTGAATTCTCACTGATTTTTGTTGCCTCAGCAAGTTTTGCAAAAGCCTTTCTGCTGCAAGGCTGAACTCTCCAAGTCATCTCATATCCAGGCTGTAGTGTGTTTATCTCAGTGCATGGTTTTCATCTTTAACTGAATGAACACTTCCATTTTCTTCTATGCATCTTTTGCATGGAGCAGAGCAGGCTCCTGCTGGTCTGTTGTGATTTCCACACAGTTTCTGTGATCTCACAAGTGATGCTTGAAAAATTGATAGTCTGAGCTGACTGGGAAAGTCCAGCTTGTTAGGTTTGGAGCATTTTTTCCCCTGTAGAAGTTCATGTGCTGTGATGACACTGAGCATGGAACCATCTGTGGGGAGTTTCAGGTACAATCTGTGACCTTTAGCAATGGGAGAACAGATGTTATTTTAAGACTGCCCATGCTGAAAATGCTCATATGTCATCCTGCAGTCTTGGTTTACTTAGGTTGGTATTTAAACAGCTCTGCTCAGTTGTGTGAACATCTTGGACTGTCTTACAAAGAGAAAGCAGCCAAGTCTCATAATTAGGTTTGAGATGGAACTTCCTGCAGCCAGCTGTAAGCTAGGAGAGATAAGAAAATGGGGTTTTTAATTATATGTTTTTTGTTGTTATTTTCTAAACATGCAATGCTGTTATTCAAGCAGGTTATGCACAAGGCTTTGAGTTTTGGAAATTTTTATGTGTTTGCAAATTAGTGTGAAAGAAGCAAAACAATCCATGAGACATATTACCTGAATTTCTAGAAGGAACACTTGTGCTTAGAGCACACTGGAGAGCCTGAAAACACTGTTGTGTATGTGGGAGGAGCAACCTTGGTGACTTACGACTTTTTAATGAGATTTATGAATTGAATACAGTAATTATCTAAACTTTAATGATTCTTTTTCTTCAGTTTTGAATAGAGCATACCAATCCATCTTAGATTTGGCAGCTGTTGGGAGGCAGTGGCCCTTACAGGGTGGCTCCTGCATGGCCCTGTGGAGTACACACAGATCATGTGGGCTCTGTTCCCACTCCATGCAAATCAAGTAATTGACAGAGAAACCACCCAGGCATGTGGATGCAATGATCTCAGGCCCTTCCTGTTGCTGCCTCCTATGATCCCCCAGTGATTTATAGTCATTCCCTTGAGGCAGGACTGAGCAGAGCAGGGGCTACGGATATTCCAACATGGGAGTAAATTTCCCATCGGGCTATGTCTGCCCATGGGGTATTTCCATTCTCAAGAGAGATTCTGATAGCAGTACAAGTGCTGGTGTAGCTGATTTTGGTGATTAATAGCATCATTTATCTTCCTGTTTTCCCATAATGTAGAGTATTTGTCAGAAACATCCTTAGTGTGAAACAAAACCTTATTTTGTCCATTTTTAGGAACTGATTTACCATGCTCCCACACAGCAAATTTGATCCCTGATATGGGATTATTCTATCTTTGGTCTTTAGTTTGATTTTTATTGTTTGTAAATATGAAAATTTTAGCTTTTTGAAAACTGTTTATTTTAAACCTGGATAAATACCTAGTACATTTTTAATACCTTTACTATATCATTTGCTATAATTGGCACCCCTAAAGGAGACAGAAAGCTTGTATTTAACAGGAACACAGCAAGATTGCTCCCTGCTAAAGGCCATAAATACACAGTTGTTATTTTTGAGACTTGTCTGAGGTGTGATTACAGTTATTATGCAGCAGTTTAAAGAAAATAATTCATTTTGAATTATACAAATCTCAATGGATCAACAAAAACAAGTAGTTCTATTTTAGGAAGAGTATATTTTCTGCATGTCCACTCTGAGTTGATGATTTGCTGGCTTTGAAGATTGTTGGTATACAAACAAGTTAGCAAGCTGTTGGAAAAAACCTCTGAAAAACAGGAGTATAAAGCACTGAGTTCAGTCTGTAAGCATGTTTTGGGTTTGAGTCAGGGGTATTAAATATGTCTCACAAATTTCAGAATTAAGATCAGAATTTGTTTTTCAAACATAAATCAGGCATGCTGAACCCAGAATTCTGATTTATGTACCTCCTTAACCTCACATTGACCTCTTCAACTTCACAAGTTTTCTTTTAAATTTAACTTGTTATTTTAATGCACTTCTGTATCTCTGTCTTCTTAGATCAAGTGTTAAATTTTACAGCAAACTCATAATTGATGCCTCTTTTCTTCCACTGAAGTTAGTGATGAAACTTTTGTTGACTTTATGGCAAGGATTTTATAACCTCTTTGCCAGGAAATCTATTCCAGTCTTGTGCTCTTGTGACTGCAGTGGGAGCAGAGTAAGGCCAATGTGAGCGTTTTTGCAAATCCATTCTTAAACCTTGCCTACCCAAACAAGAACATCTGGAAGAGAGAGGCTCTCTATATGGGACATCTATAATTTTAAAATAAGAGTTGCAGGGATGGCTGGATTCAGAGGGCTGTAATTATCCAATGAAAGACTTCGCCAAAATGTGGGTTGGAAGGTCAGCTCTTAACCTATTTATAAACCAGAAATGTCTTCCAGCCCATCAGGTGCACTGTGCATTGCCAGGAGCACAGGGCCAGGCTACAGCTGTGCCTGAGAGCAGTCTCTACATGAGACAAGTTGAGATCAGCCATGGAAAGTTGTGTTTTTCTCACAGAATTAAGTGGGTGTCGTGGCTGTGGGTGTTGCTAAATCTGCTTTCAGGAGAAGGGAAGAACCAATATCCAAAATCTCTTTAGCAGCTCACTGCTGGCTGTCAGTGTCCACAGTGGTGCCATGCACGGCTCTGGGTTAAAGAGTTTTGCTCTTTTGTTAAAATAATCATTAATGTTTCTGCATCTGGAGTCAGCTGGGCAGTAAAAGGAGAAAAGAAAAAAACTGGGAGTCTCAGCATTTATGACCTGAGATCATGAATGCTTTGTCCAGGATGGAGGATGAAAAAAAATCCAAAACAATCTAAATCCCAACCCAACCCAAAGAACCTCCCCAGTGGGAGATGGCAAGGGTCACTTCTGTGAGATTTGTGGCAATGAATAATCAGTTTAGGTAGGAATGTATGAGGTATGAGCTGTGGATGTTTACATCATGAGTGGTCACTCTTCCATGCCTAGCATGGACTGCAAATGCCCAGTATGCCTCATATGTATATAAAAGGTATGGACTTGACTCTATCCCAGATAAAGGGACAAAAGAAATTTCTAATGCAGAAGTAGAAAGTTTAGCTTGTGAAATTAGGTATAGGAGATAAAATTCAAGTGTAAATCCAAATCCAGAGGTGAAAATCCAAAAAGTTTCTTTTGTTTTTGTGGATTAATTTTGAATTTCCTTCCTGAGAGAGCAAAGACTCCTCTGAAAGTTTGGCCTGTGGGAAATGGAGGCAAATAAGGATGGTGAGACTTGCCCCAGGTCACTTGGTGAGTCAGGGAAGAGAGTCTGGGGAAATATCTTCCAAAACCACTGGTGCACCCAGACTTTCTGTGTCACGGTGGAATCCAGACAAGGCTCTCTTTTGAAAGAACCACAGCTGGTAATTTGAAGCTTTGTGTTTGAACCTAGAGAGATTTTGCTTGTTCCAGCAGTAGGATCTCAGCTGCTGGTACTGTGGACAGCACAGGATGGCAACATTGCTCTTGTAAAAACAAACTTTGAGTCATATTGATAAAAGAAATCTTTTCTTGTTCCTCAGAAAAAACAAACAAAACACAAACTGAAAACATAAATTTGTAAGATTCAGTCTGGAAAAGAAAGACCTGGGGGACCTAGTAATGCAGGCAGAAAATCTCTGGAGACGATGTAATGGTTAATTCTCCATCACTTAAAATTGATGTCTATTTTTAAGTATCTTTCTAAACAAGTGCCACAAACTGTCACTCTAAATGTAGAGGCTGAAGTTTTCTAACATAGGTTATGCAACAGCTCATACTGGATGTTTTTAAAAAGAGAAACCATTGACAATACAGAAAATAGTAATTTCCACATGACTAAAATCACTCTGTTCCTCTAAAATAATTGAGTAATCAGTCCTTAAAGGGAAGAAAAAAATCCAGTGCAGTGAGTCTGTCAGACAAGCAAAGCTGCGGCTGCAGGGTCACTGCTCCTGACTAATTCAGATTCCCCTGATCTGTAGCACTGGTGATGACTTTGCCTCACTGTGACTCCAGGAAGGTTGTGGTGTTAACATGACACAGTGCAACACCACATTAACCTTCACTCATGTTGAGAGCTGTGGTCAAACTGTCTTTCTGAGAGGGGGAAGCTTTGGCCATCTTTGCCAGTCACTGATTTCTCAGTAGAATAAAAGAAATGTTTAATGAAATGACAGGTCATGACTTTTGTGTCTGTGTGGGTGAATGAACTCAAGGGCAAGATCTGCTCACCAGGAATAGCAAAGGAGCAGCTGACTCTGCTCTGTCCTCACCCTACAATTACATGGAGAGAGCAACACCAATCTACTCTTTGGGACTCAGTGGCCACAGCAGGCAGGACCTTTTGCTTTTAAAACATATTTAACTTCTGAAAGGAACTAAAATAATTAAAGGCCCATTCTGTCCCAAACCTTCTGTTTTGTCTTCTGTGTGCAAAATTAAGAGTTCTCAGATATTTTTATCTGTTTGTGTATGAGAAAAGAATGTTTGTGGTATTTTTTAAAATATAGTTTGATACAGATGGACAGTCCTTGAGAAACACTGGGGTTAGTGCATGTGTGTGTATTTGCAGGCTCACACAAGTGCATAGATGTTAAATGTATGTATGGGAATACACATATATGTAATACACATGATTATATTTACACATATACATGTATTTGTGTATATATATTGCTTTAAGATAAAAAGTACTATTTTAAGATAGAAATTGCTATTGTCATGGTAAATTTAAAACTAACTTTTTTTTTTTTGTCTTCTTCATAATTTTTGAAGCACAGTAAACTCAAACCAGTATCTTTCCTCAATTTTCTCTATTTTTTGGACTTCTTCCTGTTGTAATGTAATTAGAGCTGTTCAGAAACCTTTTGTTTAAATCAGTTGGATTTAACTTCAAAACTGGATAAAGCTGCTCTGGATTTGCCTGTTTCTTTGCTAAACTTTTTACCCTTACTTTACTAAACCTTGTTTACCTTTGTAAACCAGTTAATATCTGACCTCTGAACATGGGATTGGACCTTCAAGCCGATTAAAGGCCTTTAAATATGTAATTTATTCTCAGTTGATGCAAAGGAAAATTACACTTGTACATTGAGGAACTCCCCAATGCTTTTAACTCTTTATTAGGTTCCTCTGAAATTTTTACTTCTCCTTCTAGTCATATTATTCTTTTATGGTTCATTTTACAGAGTATATGGATGCATGGCAACTCTTAAATATGTCATCTGTTCTCCTGGATTCATCCATCTCCCACTTTGAAGTTGTACATGTTAGCAGAGATACATCTAATGACTTCTCCACTGCCAGAGATTTTTGCCTATCTGGTAAGGAATGGTCAGTCACAGCTTTACAGAAAATACTGGCTTGTGAGCCTGAAAACCAAGAGCAGCTTTCCCACTTCTGACATAGATATACTGATTTTACTTGTCTTTAAAGATATCCCAGTGTTTCCTAGTCTGAGAGAGGGGGTCTGAAGTAGTTTAGAGATAGAGGCAATAGATATAAATGCTGTAATATAATACAGTAATTAGGTAATTTTGACACCTCTTGGGCACAGAGATCTCTTACTTCTCCAGGCATTGTACAGCTGGGAGAATATTATAGCAAATAATTAAAGCAATGATGTCTTGTTTTTCTATAGAACCACAGATATTTGCTAACCCCACCTGCCAACACCTGAAGCAACCTGTGGCAGGGGTGTGAGAGGAGGGGTTAACTGAGGGCTAGGAGCAAGCAGGGATTGAGCTGTAGTGACAGCAAAGAGAATTGCTTTATTCTGCAGCCTGACCAGACAGAAGAGTTTAATTTCACAAGACTGGGAAATCCTCAATGCCACAGAGTGCTAGAAATAAGGGAAAGTTCCCACTTACTGGGGACTGTTAGAGTTCAGATGAGGTTATCAGCACTTTACTAGATGATGTTTTCCCCCTTCTAAAACCTAGTTTTAGTTCTTTTGCTGCATTATTCATTTTAAAAGCCAATAGAAGCTTCTGTCCTTTGGCTATTTTGAAGAATGTTCTGGGCATTTGGGGATATTTATGTCCCATTACTCTGAATTACATCATACCCTTGTTGCTTCTCCTTTTGTAAAACCTTTCTTTTAAGAACAGTGTAACACTGCCATGCAAAATGTCAGAACACATTTTTGACCTGCTCTTTTTCTTCATGCTTCACCTCACAGCTTGTTCAAAGAACCAGTCATGTTCAGTGGTTACACTGGAGATCCAGCCTTCAGCCATAAGGTGCATGTTCTACCCTGATACTCAGATGTGTGCCCATGGCCTGCAAGGGCACAGCTGCTGGGTTTTAATCAAAGAACCTGCTACCTACATCTACAGGAGACAAGGTAAGGACAGGTCAGAGCTGTGGAGGAAGGAGCTCAACTGTGGTGCTCAATTCTTGTGAATGGAGGACTGAGGAATTCCTCACCTCATAAAGCAGCATGGATGTCTCCTAGACACTTGTCCATGGCTGTTTCAGAGGAGTTACAGCCAAGGGAATGGCAAAATTGTCCCCAAATACTGTTTTAAAAATGCGTGAAATCATAGTGTTACCCTCTGGTGCTGAAGCAGGCATAACAGAGGAAGTCTAGATTATGAAAGATGTTTTGAAAGTGCAGAGTAGTGAAACCAAACAACAACATAATACAAGTCCAACTCAGCTTTTCATCTGCAGAAGATGCTTTGATATGCTCTTCCTTTTAAGCTGGGAGAATAACACTAGGAGTGTTGAAAAGCCACTGTCAATTGAAAGTATTAAGGACAATCTCTAGAGAAAACAAAAAAACCAAACAGATATCCCTGCTCCCTAAACAGGATGAAATAATATTTTAAATAAGTGAAAAATATTTAGAGAGAAAAAGAAGTTGTGTAGACAGTGTAGATAAGTAACAGTTCTATTGTTTGGTTACATACTTGTTTGAAAGTATAGGTTTTGTTGGGTTTATTCCCCTTGATTTTTAAAGAGACTGCTTTCTTTTATGTAATACTGATTATTTTATTTATTAAAGGTAATTAGAACACAGGCAACAATAAGAGGGAAAGGAAGAAAATTTTCCTTTTCACTGAAATTCTGTGAAGTCAATGAGAACTTTCGAGGTTGAAACTCAATGAGATAAAAAGCAGTTTACCATTGCCAAGTTAAAAAAAATCACAAACTGAGACTCAAAAGTAGACTTGTGTGTTTATTGTTCATTACAGGTTTGGTTTTAGTCCCATGACTTTGAATTTTGTTCCTGTCTATCCAATGCATTGTTTTAGGAGAAAAATAGCAGGAGGTGTCACTTCTCTGTGTTTTAATGAACTGATTTATGGGAAAACAGTAAAAGTAAACAGTAAATGTATCTGTGTTTCATTTAAAGAAGAGAATTTTAAACATAACAGAGTTACAAGAGTTTTAAATATAAGAGTTTAAAACTATGGGAAATGGGACTAATTTTCATTTCTGAGATGGTCCTAACTTGAAAAAACAAATTATTTTTCCTCTGCTCACCCTCTGACAGATTTACTCCAGCCCATTTCCGAATCGGATTCCACCCCGAGAGTGTACATCCCATCCCAGGGATACCTACTGGGCAAGTCCCAGGTGATCCAGGTGGGCTCAGGATGGAGGAGCATCAGGCAGTTCCTGGGCATCCCCTACGCTGCCCCTCCCCTGGGCGAGCGGCGCTTCAGCGCCCCGGAGCCGCCGGCCTGGCCGGAGCCCTGGAACGCCTCTGAGCCCCGGTGAGGAACCCTGAGCACAGCAGTCATTGTCCAGCGTCAGCCTCATTGCATGGCTGTGACAGTGGGAAGGTGCCACCAGCTCACATCCCAGGCAGCAGAGCGAGAACTTAATGTTACAACTCACTTTAAAAGGTTTTTGACCAATCACACAAAGCAAAAGCATATTGATCCAATCCATCCATCCAATCGCTATAATCACACATACCTTCAGTTAAAACAATGCTTGTTTCAAACACAATACCTGCTTGTAAACCTTAAAACACAATGCACAGATTATTAGAAATTTAAATAAACTATTATTATTAAATAAATTTAATAACCAGCATTTCAGCAAAAGAGTGGATTTTGTAGGTGTGCAGGAGAGACTGTGCTTGTGAGCCTCAGCCCTGCTGTCTTTACAGCTGGTGCTAATTTTGTGCCATTTATGTAAAGTGTGGGTTTTTTGAAAGAACATTTTTAAGTTTTAAGCTTTTTAAAATGAGGCAGGGTTTCTGAGGATGAGTTCTAGACGCACAATAATGGTTCTAGCTCCAGTATTAAGCTTAGAACTTCCTAATATCTTGCTAGATAACTTTTCTGCAGCTTAGGGAGTTATTCTAGACAAGCATTAATACACAGACCATTGTTCTATTTGGCCTTACTTTTCTACTTACATAATTTTTCTGCTGACAAATCTTATGGCTACTGCTTAGCTCTAATCACAGTTCTGCTGCCTCTGAGGCCTGCCTTTTGCAGCTTTCCCAAAACCTCTGATTTTATGGATTCCCACATGCAGGGGTGCAGGTCCAGCCAGGGCTGAAAAGCTGCTGGGGTGATGACAACAATATTCATGTCCTTTCCTCTAAAGCAACCTACAGAGTACAGATAGAAACTTTGATTAGCTAAGAGAATAATTTCTCCATCTATATGTTAAAGCATGCAAGCACCTCAAGAGAAAAGTTAAATTCCTGTACACTCTGTTGAATCTCTGCATAACGCCCTACCAACTGTCTGCTGTCAGTCCATTTTCATTCTGAATAGTATTTATACAGGTATTTATTATATTTATACAAACAGTTTTGATCCTGCTGAGCCGTACATTTGAACACATTTCGTTCAAAAGGGGCACTTCAATACTGATGTAACCAGAAGCTGTGGGCCTCATAAAGAAGTTCTCTGCCTGGTGATGTCCTAGAGATCAGAAAATCAATTTCTTCTGTCCAAAACCTATTAAAAGGCAAACACCTGGGGACTTGGAAGTGTATTTGGCCTTTGGTTATCCCATCCTTCAGGATGCACCTGAGCTGTGGGGCTGTGAAACCACAGCCTTGAGTGCAGGGGTCTGGTGGGATATGACTTTTTGTTTCCCAAGGTGTTCAGTGGCGTTATTTTAGCACACACAGCAACAGCTCTTGGTGCCTGAGCCACAGTGAGGTGTCTTGTAGGGCTTAGTTAGACTCACCTGCCTCTGTGATCTCCCCTTGAAGAGCCAGGGTTTCAGTGAGCAACCTGGCTGAGATTTTCAAAACAATTTGGGGACCTTTGTCAATCTGTTCCTGTCTTTTGAATCCACAATTCTTGCTTAGTCCAATGAAGAATTTAGCCATTATCTTCTATTATTTATTTAAAGTTAAAAAGGCAGTTATTTGAGTTAACACTTGGGGAATTGGAGAGGCCTCACTTTATGTATAGAAACTGTTGATTTTTTTAGGATTATATATATTCTGTTTTGATGCTAAATATATACAAGAAATTCACATTAGCACAGTGCCATTACTGATGGAACAGAAATATTTATTTATCACCTTGGACTTGATAAAAGACTTAAAAAACTTGAAAAAACCAACCCAACCCAACCAAAACCAGCAGCTAGCTATTGGAGTCTCCAGCTCCTGTGCTTCAGCAGGTGGCAGTCTTTCTCCTGAGAGCTGGACAAAAAAAAGCCTTGGTCACAGGTGATCTCTGCTGCCCTGTGGAAAGCTGCATGATTAATAATGTAATACCTATTTTCCTGGCAGGTTTCCTACCTGGAAATTTGTATTTTTTCTGCCAAAAGTGGCTTCAGCAGTTTTTTGTTTTGGAAATGATGTGCTCCACTATGTCAGTGTGAAAGTTGTTGAGTGACATCACCATCCTAGATGAATCTCCCCTTATGGAAAAAAAACTTGTAGAATTCCATTAAGTCTGGTCCTTTTCCTTGTAGTTTTCTAATAATTTCTTTACACCTTTAGGAAAAAATTTTACAAGGGCATTAAAAATGATAATTTAGAAATAATTTTCTGGGCTATTACCATATTTTCTGAAGCACTTTTGGCTTCTTCACTAAGAAATTGTGAGTTTTTTCCTAATTCATTGTGTGCTATGGTTAAAGCTGTGAAATAGAGGAACTGGCTTCAAAGTAGGTTATCACTAAACAGCAAAAATCATCCCCTTGATTCAAGGTTGATAAGCTTGAGCAGATTAATCTCATTCAGATGGTGGCCAGAAAATAATTTTCTCTATGTGGTTGGCTACTGAATTCTTATTGGAAGGGTACTTTTAACATTAATTGACACTGTTAATGGCCTGCTATGCTCTTAGAACAAAGAGATTTTTAAAATGCATTAAAATTTTGAAGTTACCAAATTTTCCCACAGACCATTAGAAATTAAATTAAACACAATGAAATGTAGCCCACAGACCACTGGGAAATAAATCAAAATTTATGTAGCCCACAGATTATTAGAAATGTAAATAAATATCCAGCATTTCAGCAAAAGAGTGGATTTTGTAGGTATGAGGGGAGACTGCCTGTGAGCCTCAGCCCTGCTGTCTTTACAGCTGGTGGTAATTTTGTGTACTTTATATAAAGTGTGGGTTTTTTGAAAGCACAATTTTAAGTTTTTTAAAATGAGACAGGGTTTCTGAGGAGTGGTTCTAGGCACACAAATTCAATGCATTATGTGCATTCATACAAACCCACATAGCTGTTGTTAACTTATAGGTGGGCACATTTTAAAATGAGATCAAGATTTACAGATTTAAAGGTTTTATTAACATAATGCATCAAAATATAAGGAAGTAGCAGCAGTGGAAGAAGAGTAAAAGTCTTTCTTATTGGGACTTTTTCAATCTGTGTCTCTAGGGCAGCATGTTGGCAGCCAGGAGATGGGGAGGCCCCACCAGAGTCTGTCAGTGAAGACTGCCTGTATCTGCACATCTTTGTTCCTGACACCACTGTAAGTATGAGATGTAATTAAAATCAAATTTTTTTTGTAGCTGAAGATTGTCTCTTTCCAAAGTGCTTTTAATTGGCATGAGTGGCTGTTTTGCCTGTGTTGTCCACAAAGCCTGCAAAGTTAAATTAGGCACTCTGGTGTCTTTACTGGTACAAGAGTATTCCCTACTTTGTGTGAGCTGTGTTGGGTGACTAGGAGGACAGCACACTAAAAAGCCAGAAATAAGAGAGAGAGAGACAGAGAGGGAAACACAACACCAGAAGGTGACAGCAGAGGAGGAGAAATCAAGGACAGGGATGGCAGTGCTCCTGCAAGCAGACCATCTGTCCAGGAGACAAGAATGCAATACAATACATCAACATTTACCAGCAGACAGGAGGCTGCTGATGTTTTTTTTCACCCTCCTCTTTACTGTTCCTCTGTTGACATCTGTGGGAGTCTGTTGGGAAATGACAGTGGCAAGCAGTGCTAGATTTGTGGCCAGCTCACAGAGGTTAAAAATAGATGTTTCCAAAAATGGCTGGGCCACTGGTAGAATGCGAAGAATTTTCATTTGAAAGCTCTTGATTTTCTCATTCTAAGCAGATATAAAAGAAAGCTGCAAGTTAAAGCCAAGCTAAAATGATTGGCCAGCCCCTGGGGGGCTGGGGATGAAGATGCTGAATAACATGTGAATCCCATTGAGGAGAGGACCGAGAGACAGGAACTTTTTTTTTTCCACAGTACTGGCAATTTTCAGAAGGTGGTGGTAGTTGTAATAGAAATTTATGAATTTGTCATACTGCATGTCTGGAAAGAGCTGATTTAGCAATCTGACAGCAGCACAGAGTCCCTTGCAGGCCCATTTTAACCATCAGAGAGACCAGCAGTCTGTCTTCTCCCTGCAGCATCAGGCTGTCATTTTGCCTAGAGTGCCGTCACCACTTATTGAAAACATCAGGTCACTGTCCCAGGCAGTTTGCCATCTATGCTTAAGAGCTGCTTTCAAGATACTTTATTTGAAAACCTTGTATTTTCCACTTAAAGACTAAATAGGCTTTTCTATTCTCCTTCTCAGTCCTGTGAACTGAATCTCTCCTGTCTTCTGTAAAGTTGTAAGGTAGAAGTAGATCCAGTCAAGAAAATGAGTTTTACATGCATAAGTCTAGTCCAGGAGAGAACTAAAATTTCTGGTTTTGCAGAAGTAGCTGGGAACAGACGGCATTGACTTTCCCTTCTCTTTTTGTGGCAAGTTCTATTTTTTACTCCCATGCAGATAGAAAGTTATATATTTTCAGCCTGTGAAAAGTTAAATTAGCTAGTAAATATGGAATATATTTACACAGAGAGCAGTGAATGCAGAGGTCATTCAGGAGCATTTTGTGCCTCAAAAAGAGCACAGTGCAGGGACTGCTGTCTGTCACCAAAGGACTTTCAAAGTGTCAAGCACTGAAGAAGTTGAATGACATAATTTTGCTTCCATAGCTACATGTACCACAGTTAAACTAGTGCTTCTGACTTTTTTTCCACCTATAATTATCACCACCTGTCACACTAGCTCAGCAAAGCTGTGCTTTGCCTTTATTTAGAAAGGATTTAATTGTAAGATCAAGACTTAAGAATCCCCATTAAATAGGAAGAAAAATCTTCTCTCTTCTTTCTCCATTTCCTGCACATTCCCATCTTTATTGTGTCATCCCTATTGCACTCAATTTTTTACATATCAATATTGTACAGTAGTAAAAGCACTGAAGGTTTCCTGTCTTGGTGGAGTTTAAATCTGTCCCTGTCAAGTAGCTCGTCAAGTGTTTTACAGAAGGATGAGCAGGGAGGTTGGACCAGATGGCCCCAAGAGTGTTCCCTTCCAAGGTTAACCATTCTGGCATTCTGTGATGGAGAAGATGCTTGTGAATGTTATGAAGCTTCTCAGATTTCCAGCTGAGCTGCAGCATCCTGGTGGCTGCTGAACTTCATTATCCCATTAGGGTTTGCACATGGGACCTAAGCCCCTGCTCCTAGTCCCCATGAGACCATGATGGAGCTGCTGGGCTTCCCATTGCTTGGTGTAGAAAAAGAAATGGGAATGCTGCATCCAGACACTTGGCTCTGTGCACAATCCCGGTGCTAAATATTCCCTGAATTACTCCATATCTGTTGCAGCCGTTGTCAATGGCTTTGGTTTGCCATTTCCAAATTTTACTGCCCATCTTTGCCCTTCATAAGCTTTTTATTGTGTAGAGTCACTCAGAATAAGGTAATATGCAATTTGCAGGGCAGCTGGAGGTCATGGTGCTGTGGAGACTGTGAACATGTGTGAAATGCTTAGCATGAGCCTCAGGGTTAACCATGCTGAGCTGAGGAGATGGACCAGGCTAAATATAACTGTTAATACCATTTTAGCTGACAGAACTTGATGTTGGTTGTATTTCAGAATGAATTTCCATGTAAAAACAGATGATTTTATTTTTTTTCTTCACCCCCATCTCTCTCTGTGTTGCATGCAGTGCAGAAATGGATGGGAACCAGGGACAAGGCACTGCAAGTTAGGCAGTTTCAGTTCAAGAGAAGTTCATGAGAAAAAACAACTGTCCCAGTGCTTGTAATGTCTTGCGTTTTCATGGCAACATTGTTATGTTCACAAGAAGCCCCTTAACTGATTCATCAGAGAGATAAGTGAGGAGTGCACACAGATATATGTAATTTTGCAGGATGCTGCAGCCATCACTTCTCTGCTGCTTCTCCCATACAGCCATTTGTGTTTTTGCTGGAGACTTTCTTTGCCAGAACAGATGGGACTGCTGTGTTTAGCTCCATCCAGAAAATAACAGCAGCAGAGCCCATTGCCCTCTAGGTGCAGGGAAAACCAGCCCCAGATGTACTTTGATGCTGCTACAGGAAAGGGGAAAACCAAGCCAACCTCCCCCCTTTTCTTCACTGAAGGAACTTTCTATTGAGTGTCTGTAACCTGCTGGTGAGTGCTGAGGTGTCCTGGGGCTGTTCTGCCTTTTCCTGTTGATGCAGCAGCAGCAGCCCTGCTGTGTGTGCAGAGAGGGTCCATACCTGTTGCTGCTCTGGGAAAAAAGCTTCTGTTTCTGTGCAAAATCATATAGCTCTGCCAGGAGTGTTAACATGGGTGCAGATTGGCACTCCTTGCCATCCCAGGAGTTCTGCTGGGCTCTTTTGAGCTGGGTCCATCTGTACTTTGTGAGATGTGGGTCTCTCCTCTGCAAAGTCCTCTCTGTAGGATCCCTCTGTGTATCTGGTAGGGGAAAATTTTCATGGGCACTGAAGGAGCATGGAGTATTATCAATATCAAGTGACATTTTTGAGCCTAGGCAGTGTGAGTGCTGGAAACTTGAGAGCAGGAAGCAGCTGTGCACAGCTGTTAGTCTTACTCAAGCTGGAGCAACCCAACAGGCCTTTTCCTTCTCCTGTTTCCTACTTGTTTGACTTGTCCTGCATGTTTGTGTAAAGCAGATGTGCTCAAGCAAAGACAAGCACACCACATGCTCAGTGGCCAAGGCAGCAGGAGCTGGCCTAGAGGAGATTTTGGCTGGTGGAATACTGTGGTACTGTTAGATCTATTTTATACTGGAGATAGTGCCCTCTTTGTGATATACAGATCATTGCAGACAATTTGTGGGCAAGACCCTTTAAATTCCAGACAGATAGGCAGATATTCCCTCTTTATGGTCACTCTTAAAGAGCTATAAATGGCTTAGATAATGTTCATGAGGAAGCTGCTTGTGTTATCATCAGTGACCTACCAAAGCAACAGGAATATTAATCTGCTCATTGTCATGGCAGGTCCAAAACATGTCAGTGTTGCTGTTCTTCCACAATGGAGGAAGTTACAATGCTGAGGAGGGAAAGACAACTCTGGATGGGTCATACCTGGCTGCCATCGGTAACGTCATTGTCGTCATGGCAAACTACCGGGTCGGCATCTTTGGCTTCCTGAGCACTGGTAAGTCATGGGTTTCCAGGGCAAACACAATTATGCATTCTGTGACTCTTCTGGTTCTGATTTTTATTTTTTCAAGTTATTTTTAACTCAAGTAACCTATATTTTTCACAGATTTTTTTATAAATTATTGTGGGAAAAAAATGGCCAAGAAGTAGCGGAGACTTGATCTGAACAGAAAGGGGAGAGGCTTGGGGAACAGGGAGAGCAACAAACCAAACCCAATATCTGTATCAAAGCACTGGCTAGACTTGTGCTTGCAGATGAACTTCTGGATATTGAGTTTTGCAGATGCATGTGAAGATAGGTTAGTACCAAAATTCTTGTGAATTCCAGTGGCCTATCATTGTGGGTAGAGTTGTCAATGATTCCAACTCCCAACCTGTTCCATCCATGAAATGTTGCTGATGCTCTCTTGTGCCCATGTCAGAGTGGGGAAGGGGCAGAGGCAGAAAACTGTGGGTTCATGGCAAGAAGGATGTGAGAGGATGGAAAGTAAGGCACAAAGGTAGTTGGTTGGTTCCTTAACAATTCAGCCTGACTTCTCTGAAGGACTTGCCACATTTAATCTAAATCTGCACTGTCCTGGATGTGACTCAACATTTGCATGTTTTGTGTTGCCACCCTTCCCCTTGTTCCAAAGAATTTTTTACTCTCCTAATGCCAATTGTCATTAAAAATTGTACATATTCCCACTACAAACAGGATTTTGTCTTGTATAAAGAGGTATGAAAACACACATTCAATCTTCCTAAATCTTTGGGATAGTGCACCTGGTCCTGGGGTTGCTTTTTTTCATTTTGCCTTTTTTTAGCCTTGCCTTTTTAAGCAAGTAGGAAACACTTTTCTTTCTACCATCTTTCACTTCTGCATGGGGCAGGGGAACTTAAGGTAGAGAGCCATTGAGAGAAAATGCAACAGCTGCAAGTGGAGCTCTCTCTCAGTCTGGTGGCAATCCTTGGTCTCTTTAGTGTGCATTTTAATGCACTTTAAACTTTTAGGATGTCATATTTGCCATGTTTGCAATTTTCTGACCTATATACTTGGCCTCATGATCCTTTTGAGTGTCCGCTGCTAGTAATGTTGGGTGGATTTTGCCTGGTTTGAGGTTATAGCTGTAGTTCTTGGTTATTTTTCCCTTCTGAGTTTACTGTTTTGTTCAAAGCTTACAGCAAAGTCTCTTTCATTCTGTAAGTAGAGAGCTGTCACTACAAGATCCTTACTTATTTTGATAAGAATTTGGTCATGGATGTATCTGGAGAAAAAAAATCAATTACTGTTTACATCAGAGTAAACCCAATGTTTATGAAAGTGATGCAATAATTTAATTTTGTCTAGAGCCAAATGCAGTGTGGATATATGCTGTGGGAACTTCCAGTATGCAGCACTGCCCATACCACCCTCCTTCAGCCCTGTGAATCTCACCTAGGTTTCCTCCTAAGTGGAAAATGCTGGTTGGGCTGAATATGATACAGCAGTATTTATATGATGATGCATAATTTAGGAAAATTATTTGGTCTCTGTTTCACAGCGTTCTACCTTCATGTCCCAAAATGTCAATACATGGGCTTGGTTGGCATTCCTGCAAACCTTCAGATAGAGGTGGTTCATTACAGGACTTTTTGGGGGCCTTCTCCTGCTCTCTGTACTGTGGAGCTGTGGTCAGAGAAAATTTCAGTCTTTCCTGGCCTCTTCGTCTTTGGGAAGTCCATGGTGTGGATTTGGGAAAATCGTACAGTCCTAGAATCACAAAATATCTGAAGTTGAAAAGGACTCACAAGAATCATTGAAGTGCAGCTCTTGGCCCTGCACAGGACAACCAGGAATCCCACCGTACACCTGAGAATGTTGTCCAAACACACCTTGAACTGTGTCAGGCTTGGTGCCGTGACCATAAATGGGTGATTATTTAGGTCATTCCCCATTAACATTCCAGTTTCCTGCACCTGGGCCTTTGGAACTTTTGCCATTGGTTTCAAAGGGAGCAGGAGTTCACCCTTAGGGCTTCACAGCAGGGCTGTTTGAAGGCCCTGCAGTCAGAAATAAAAGTTATGAACTTGTGAGTAATATTAGTTTGATTGTCCAACTAAGCAAAGTCCTGAATCCTCTCAAGTTGATTTGTTATAAATTACAAAACTAGAGAGGAAGGAGTTAAATGGATTTTTAGGGAATTGAAGGATAGTGAAAACAGAAGATTTCCTTTTGTGTGGACGGAGTTTTTGTTAGTTCTATAGTTCTTCTTGTCTCTCAGTGGCAGGGCTTTTGCAGAAAGTGAAAGAGCTCTCTTTCTTCTAAATATAAAAGATGTTTAATTAAATTTACTATCACCCATTAATGTTGCAAAAAGTGATGCACATTCTTACTAATGCCTCCATTTCTTACTTTGTGTCCAAAAAAATTAAAGTGAGTTGCCAGTGATATGGATGGCAAGGGTTTGGAGAAGACAATCATGTTTTTAGGTTCTATTCTTTAAAGATTTCATGAAGTCATATAAAGCAGAACAATTTTCATGCTTTAATTTAGCACTATTGTTCTTCTTCTGTTTAGTAAAAACAGAAAGAAGCACACGAGGACTCCGGTTTCTTTTCAGCTTCCTGTGGTCCTCAGGAATGTGATCTTTGCCTACAAAAAGGCAGTGGAAAAGATTCCTGGCAGACATGTTTCTTTCAGTCTAACTCCTATGAAGGTCCATCAATGCATGCATCTGTTCTCCAGTGTGGTACATTTCACAACCCAGTTGTGGTTTTTGCAAGGGAGAAAGGAACTGGTTATATTTCCCATTTTGGTCTTTTTCTTTAGTATAGTGAAAGCAAGGCAGATTGTGTGGCTAAAACATTTACATGGATCTGCACATAAAAATTTCTTCGCCAAAGGGATTCTTCACCAAAACATTGGAACAGGCTGCTCAGGGCAGTGGTTCAGTCACCATCCCTGGAAATATTTAAAAATATGTAGATGTGGCACTTGGGAACATGGTTTAGTGGTGAACTTGACAGTGCTGGGTTAATGTTGGGCTCAATGGTTTAAGGGTCCCTTCCAACCTGACTGATTCTTTGATTTCACTTCCTTTGGAGTAGTCTCAATGGGAATGGAACAAGTCCTTAAAATGAGATTTCCTTTTTAAAGAGTGGGTTTATTGCTGGATTGAGATCTCTGGGAGCTGGTCATGGTATGCAGAACAAACTAAAAAACCCAAAAACACATATCACAAAACTAAAAAAACTAAGCAGAGAAAATATTTCCTCCATTGCTTCCCTGGTGTGGTTTGGACTGATCATCTGGAACAATGGCTGCAGGTCATGGCTTTTTTGGCCTTTCACTTTTTGGCTGCCCTACTGAAAGGCTGTTCCTAGCAATGGCTCTTGTAGTGTGGGCACCTCTAAGATCTGCAAGGTTACCATTATTCTGTTCTCCTCTGTATTTATTCTGCTATGCAAACTGGTGTGTTTGATACCTCAGGAATTCACTACAGGATGTACACTTAAACTGCTCCTTGCCCAAGACCTGTCCACAAAGCAGCATCTTTTTACTCTGCTCTCTGATAATTTTAATTCACTAGTTTCTGAACCTACTCTTATTTTAAACTTGTATTATTTGGTCTTGGCAATGGAAGAAACAAATAGTTTCAGCTGTGTTTCCGTTCACAGTTTTTCTCTTTTATCCTGTGGGTTTTTGGTTTTTTCCAAGTTTTAAATGTGAAGAATTTTAAAACTTTGAAAATGAATGGCTCATTGTGGATTAAAAAGCAGACAGTGAATAATAATTTTCTGTTCCTTTTTTTACAAACCATGGAGGAATTACTTATTTCTGCTTTTGTTGACATAAAATCAAGCTTACCTACATTCTTGCATCATTAGATACTTTGAGCACTAGTTACTTATTAATCAAAGTATCAGGTTATCACTTTCTGGTGTTGAAAAGGAGGTGGTCATACTTAGGTATGAGAAGCACATGATTAATTATTTTTTTGTTTTTATGTTTGCAAAAATATTTATATATATATATCAGATTTGTATTGGATAGTCATAGGACAATCTCAAAGAATATAGACAGAAATATTATAAATTTTAAAATAATATCTGGAAGAGTGTAAAGAAATTCAAAATGTTGTGATTTATGACTTGTCAGGCAGGACCAGTGTAAGAGGTATGTAGGAAGGAAACATGCAATCAGGTGTACTCCAGGAAAACAGTAATTCTTATAGATCCCTTCCAACTTGTGAACTTGGAAAATACACAGATTTTGTTTGTTTTTAATTAATTTTAAGATTGAGTTAGTTATGTAGAAAAATAATCTTATGGGTAAATTTATGGATACTTGAGCCTGGATTAGTCTTCTGCGTGTCCTAATGTGTTCTAATGAAGCTTAGAAGTTCATGTGTTATTTTTCTATACTGGGACAAAGCAGCACCCCCAGAGCTGCCCTGTGGAGTGGTAAAAACTGAAATGGACTCACTGTATATAGTGATTACCTTGGAGGAGACCACCTCAGACTTTTAAACCCTGGTATCAGTTTTGTCAAGTTTCATCTGCAAGATCTGCAAAAAATGTAGCATCTACCCCAAACTTCAATGCTTACAGTTTTCTTTTCAGCTGTGTTTTGTCTCCTCCATCAGGCTCTGCTGAGGCCAGGGGCAATGCTGGCCTTTGGGACCAGCTGGCAGCTCTGAGGTGGGTGCAGCAGAACATTGCCAGCTTCGGGGGCGACCCTGGCCGCGTCTCCGTGGGCGCCGCGCGCGGCGGGGCCGATGTCACCAGCGCCCACCTGCTGACGGACACAGCGGGCACAGAGCTCTTCAGGAGGCTGCTGCTGATGGTGAGTCCATTCCTGCTTCAGCCTCACCTGCACTGGAAAGGATGCTGCTGCAGAGATGAGGATGCTGCAGTGTGTGGGTGCTGGTTTTATTTCATCCATACCCTGCCAGGGCTGTTGTTGCTGTAGTTATTTTTCATCTCACCTGTGACTGTTATCTTCAGGAGCTGGATGCTTCGCCAGGATGTACCAGAGATGCACTTTGGTGTTTGGCTTACTCATAGTAAGAATCCAGTTTTCGTCACTGTGGTTTTTTGTGTGTTATATAAATAACCTTGTTTCGTAACCTGGAGGTACAACAGCTTACTTTCCATTCCATAAATTTGATGTTGCTCAGCAGCTTTTAGACTGTGAAACTGATGAGCCAAACTCCCACATGTTCAAGTATCCAGTCTTTTTATCGGATCTTAAGACAGATTTCATTTAAAAGAAAAAACAAGTTTCAGAGAGTAAAAATCAGTTTACAGATGGGCTTGTTTCCTGTCACCTTAGACCATTTTCTCAGTCACTCCAAGTGATCCATATCCTTACAGCCTTTCCTGTGTTGAGTCTCAGGACTCTGATACCAGTTTTGTCAGCATCAATACTGCCATTTATCTTCACAGCCTCAGTGTGCTCTGAAATGAGGCTTAATCACCAGAGGAAGTTTATATATCCATCAGAAATGGTACTTGGACAAAATGAGCTCTGCTAGCAGTGCTGCCTTGGAACAGTGAGCAGTGGAATAGAATTCTTGGTTCAGGAAGCTGAGGGCCCAATTAAATAAAATGCTGCCTTGATTATAATGACCTCTTTATTCAGTACCTAATTGTTCTTCACTGTGTCCTGGCTTCAGGAAACATAACTTGCTTTTGCATCCCTGTGGCTCAATATGTTTATTTTAATTGCATCACTCTAGTGAGGAAGGCAAAGGAAGTTTTTGAAAATTGCTGCTCATTAATTGTTTGTTTTTCTGTCATTATCAGATAATTCCTCTCACAGTTCCTAAATTTTTAGTCAGCTCTTGACATGAAATTTAATTTGCTAGAAGACCCAGAGTACTTTTCTCTCAGTTTCCTCCTACTCTGAAGTCACAAACCCTTTACTGACATGGCTGAGGATGGGACCCTGTGAAAACTGTGGCAGGACAATTTAACAGCTGAGCCACTTAGAGAAGGGAAATGCAAGGACCTCTTTGCTTATTGTTGCTTCTAGAAAGTAGTTCCACATAATGTATTTTCTTTTATAAAATAAGTTTAAACTCATTCTTTCTCTTACAGCAGAACACTGATAGAAAACAGTGGCAAGAGCAATGAGCAGACAGGTGCACCAATTCTGCCCACTTTTTTAGTGTTTATATTTTTTTTTTCTGGGACTGTGAAGATGACTGTCTTGGCAAAACCAGCATCTCCACTGAGTTCAGAGTAGTCTTAATTTCAGATTTCAGAGTAGTGTTAATTATTTATCCTGACAGCCTCAGAGTGGATTTAGTTTTCTTGTGAAATACACTGAAAAAATGAAAAGCAAGCAACAATAGAAGTAGCTTGTAGCTTAAAAATATATTTGATTTTTTTAAGTGTTGGCAAAGTTGGTTTTTCACTTACATCTCCTGTAAAGGGATGTGTCTTGTTTGTGTTCAAAGACACCAAAATCATTGAGTACTTTTAATTTTACTGTAAAAAAGGAGGTGCACACAGATTAGAATCATGAAACTGAGAATATATACCAGGTATACATTTCCTGAGGGAAATTCCCTCAGTAGAGCTCTTCTGCAAAATTCAGCTTTGTGCTCCTTGTTTCTGTATTTGTTATGCATGATAAAACCATGTTGTTCCTGAGCATGCAAAGAGGAGTGGTGCATGAACTTTCTTTACTAGAAAATGTGCACCTGAAATAGCAAAATGCTTTTGAGTTTCCTGTGTCTACCCTATAATAGCTTTTGCTTGGAACAAATCTGAAAGCAGATTGAACAAAATCAGTGCAAAGCTATCATGGGGACTTTTTAGAATTTATTTCATCTTTCAGTGGTATGATTAGAAACAAGTGTTATCAGTAATTCTGGTCTCATTTGAAATGGCTTAAGAGCATTAGCCTGGCATTTGGCTTCATTTTCTGATCAATCAAATAATTTACCAGTACAGTGTTAATGTAGGTGACTGGATGAGTGGTATGGATGGCAGGGGGCTGCAGAGGGCAGCTGTGCTGGGTGTCCTCTCCAGGCATTTCTGGTGGGTGCCAAGGGCAGCTTCCAACCTTCTTCCGCCCAGTGCAAGGGAACACACCAGGTCCCTCCTGGCCATGGAAGCAGATCAGACAATGGTGCAGAGAGAAGGTTTATTGCTCTTCTACTGCAGTCAGGTGCAGGGCTCTCCGACATGGACCCTAAATATCCCTGATCCTGGTAATTAGCTGCTCTTTAGATCCCCTTTCTTCCCTCTTTTCCCGTCTCCTTCTTCTCTCCTGTTACCAGTCTCATTCCCTCTCAGACAAACCAACCACCTCTCTTGGTTACTTTTTCGTATGATACCATTTCATAGGTAATGTCAGATCTGTATAAAATCACCTGTGGGCTGTTATCCCTTGCAAGCTTGTGTTTCCAAAAAGGTCCCCAATACAGTCTTTCAATTAACTGTAAAAATGGCCAGACCTCACAGAATTTCCCCATAACCATCTGTGAAATCCAGCCATTCCTAAGGCACATTTAATTAGTTTTTGTAACTTTATCATGTCATTACTGTGGGGATGACAGAGTGTCTGCATAGGTCACCCAGGGAGGTTGAGGAGTCTCCATCTCTGGAGGTATTCCAAAGCCACCTGGACATGGTCCTGGGCAAATGGCTCAAGGTGGCCCTGGTGGAGCAGAGGATATCTGAGGGTCCTTTCCACACTGAACTGGTCCATGATTGTTGAACCTGTCAATGTCAGAATGTTTTATCCCCTTCTCACAGAGTCTGAGCGCTGCCAATTGTGTGGCCTATGGGATTCTTTTGTCACCTTCCATCCAAGATACCTTCTGGTACTGGCATTGCAAGGCTGACTGATTGTACTAGTTGCACACCAGGTTTCCCATTTTCTAAAAGGAGCACAAAGTAACTACTGAATATTATTTTAATGAATAAATACAAGTAATGACTTAGAAATCTGAAATTCCCCCCATATACATTTCATGGATAAAATGCTGTCACCATAATGTATTGATTATCAGTAACAGTAATTAGATTGTACAAATGCCTAGGGTTCTTGAGTGTGTTTTGTTATTTGGAGTTCAGTGTTGACCAGCCAAATTATATTCATCCTTTAAGTCCTGAAATATGTTTAAACATGTGAAATATTTTGATGTCTGAACCGTCCTTGCTAGTGCAAATGATTGGATTGAAACTATCTCAGCTTGACAGCCTAGGCTGCCACATTTTACACACTCAAACAAGAGTGATTGCTTGGTTTAGAAAGCAATCACAAGCAGGTTCAAAGGAAAGTACTGGAATGGCCTGCCCAGGGAGGTGGTGGAGTCACCATCCCTGGATGTGGCACTCAGTGCCATGGTTTAGTTGAGCTGTTGGGGCATGGGTTGGACTTGATGCTCTTGAAGGTCTCTTCCAACCCAGTCATTCTGTGAATTCTGTGAAAATGCTATGTACTGATTGATGACTTAGAAAAGTGTGCATACCAGTAAAAAAAAAAAAAAAAAATTTAGAAAACCCTCTAATCCTTAAGTGATTTGATGGGAAGTGTAATTTCTCTTTGACATAACTCTTGTCAGACAAGAAATGAGAAAAAATCTCTCACATCCACTGTTACCAATTTGTTCCTTAGTTTAATTATTTTTAAAGCTGCTATTAATATAAATATTATACATAAATATGTGGCTGACTTCAGAAGTCAAAGTTAAAATATCTCCCTGTACACATAAAAGGTCACACCTTTGCAAGCCAACCTTTGCAGTTAGGCACAACATCATCACATCTTACTTTTCAATTAAACCCCCCTTTGTTCTCTGTTTGTCTGCTTTACTATGAGCAGCTGAATTGCCTGTTTGGATATGCCTGAATTCCCATCTCAGGTGTGAGTAGGAACTACTTTTCTCAGTGCATTAAGCCTGTTCTTAATTTTGTGACTATTCTATGAAACTGCAGGCCATTGCCAGCAAGTGAGTTGAATGCTTCTTGTAAAGTCAGTGATTTTAATTTTCTCTCCTAAAAGATAAGTATGGAGTCACTATAATCAGGTGTTTCTTGGATGCCAGATGCTAGATACTTTCTTGGGGTTATTGATGTCTCTCTGATCCATTCTCAATGACAATGGATAAGTCTATCTTGAGAAGAAAAATGCTCCTTTTTTCAGTGTACATAGGTTCTACAAAGCAGGTTTTCAGCCTTGTGGAGAACACCAGAGTCAGATTTAATTTAAGTTCTTGAGCTGCAGTTAGTTCTTCCCTCTGCAGTCACCTCTGTACAATGCTGAAGAGTCACCTGCACCACTTGGCTTTTGATTTTGAGTCTATCTCAGTTCATCCTGCTTGTGAACCAGTTCTGGTGCACTGGGGACATTCCTAGCATATGCCATGGCTGGGATAGCACCTTGAGAAGGTCTTCAGAAGAGGAAATGCAGAAGCACTGCTGGTGTTTGGTCACCAGCTTAGCAGATTGTATCTCCCAGCTGTTGAAGGATGGCAGGACCACAGGATGCTCTGGTTTCTGTCCTAACTCGTCAGTCTGTGGCTCTTTCCTGCTTGTCTTGTATTTAGTTATCATAGTATCTAGGTGGCAAGGGAAGGGCACTCTTATGTTTGTTCCCTGTGTATATAAGAGATTGGGATTTCTTCTTTCTGGCACTTGCAAAAGAAGCGTTGTCATCCTCAGTTAGGGAGAGGTAGGAAGCGATGCTTTCCCTCAGGCCATAGCTGAGGCAAGAGTCATCTATTGCTGCCAGGGTGCTCTTGGTATCTTCAGTCACCTCCAGCCTTTAAAAGAACAGAATTTTGTTACCATTTCAGCTACTTGGACTGAGCCTCTTGGGATAATATTAACAGTTGTTAAACCTAATAATGTTATTTTTGTTGTATAAAAACATTTCTGCCTCATAAATCACCGAGCATTTCTGTTGCTTAGCATTTCTCAAAAAAAAGTACAACAATAATATATAAATATTTTTGGCACTTGAAAACGAAGTATCATCTATATTCTCTTAATCTGTAAGAAAAATGACCTCAATACTGCACAAAATTTTCTTACCTTCAAAAGCACATGAATGTTTTGTGAAGAAGAGTAGTGAAGGGAAATTTACCCTTCAAAAGTAAAAGGTGCTTTTGTTTCTGAGGGTGGCTGTTTCCCCAGCTTCTGAAACCTGACCTATTTTCTCTTGGGGCAGTTGTGATATTAGAAATCTCATGAATTGGGCTGTGTGTCGAGAGAGACACAACAGGAAAAGTTTATTCTTGGATGATGTGTTCATTACACCAGTGCTGTTCCCTGGGTGTGGGAAGAGAGGGGAGCCACTTCTGCCCTGCACATCAGAGGGGTGGATCAGCAGTGGTGGATGTCACTGGGCTTTGTGACCCAGCTCTCACTCCTCCCCCGTGGTGAAAGGACTCAGGAGTCCCAAAGGGACTGAACACATGGATAGCTGGATAGGAAAAATGATTGAATGCTAACAATACTTCTTTCAAAGTTAAAACCTAGATTATCAGTTAGAGAGCTGGGCATTCAGTTTTCATGGGTTAGCTTGATGTCAGATTGTTCAAACTTTAAAACTGCTTTTTTAATTTCCTTTAGAAGGAAATAAATAGCTATGTGTTCTGTGTTGCAAGCACAAGTATACACATGGCTGGGAGCAGCCCTGTTGTTTCTGGCAGCCTGTGCTGTATGTGGTACCTGTGAATGTTTCTCCAGTTGAAATTTTTATTCCTCATCACCACAGGAGGAACTGGATTCATCTCGGTGTTGTTGTTAGTGCACTGGGTGAGACAGGGTGTTGTAAGGACACAGCAGAGACCATCAGCAACTTCTGAACAGAAAATGAACACACAGACAGTTAATCTTTGCTTACTGTTTTCTTTCCCTGTTGCATGCTCAAATAAACAGTTTTCGACTCAGCAGCAGCAGTCAAAAGTTGTGTTCTCAGCAAGGAGACATTAACACAGGCTTAATTTTTCCTTTCCTCATACCTTTGCATTTTAATTTTTCATTGGGCATATTTTATACAGTACAAGTGAGGAACTGAGACTCAGAAAGGCAATGTGACTTGCTCAAAGACTACAAAGAATCTTGTGACAATAGAAAATTAAACCCACTTTTTCTGAGCCTTCGTTGAGTTCTGCTTTGCTTCCTATTGTCTCAGCCATGCAAAATGAGCGTAAAAAAGGTCAGATTGGATTGTGTGCACACCTACTCTTCTGTGGAACATGACTGTGGAAAGAATTGGGGTTCCCATATTACCTTAATCAATGTTTCTGTGCTCTACCTTCTTGCTCTGTTAGGAACATCACAGATACTCTTCTGCCCAAATAGAGAACATGATGCCTAAATGCTGGTATTCTACAACTCTGAGTCTTATTTCAGAGTGAGATTTTGTATCTTCTTATGGTGAGGGAAGGAGGAGACCTAAATCTAACTATGCTCCTCTTACACCTATAACCCAAGTGAAAATGTTTGTTGTTACAAGTTTTGGGTTCTGCCCCAGCCCAGATTTTAGGCTTGTTTCCTTCTTTCTAGATAGTGAAAGGTGTCAACTAGCTAACATGTAAATACACATGTATCTACTGTCCAAATTCTTACTCTCTTTATGTCATTGGACTTGAAAGTTTCATTTGCTTGTTTTAAATATGGATCACTAATCTCCTTAGTTTTGTCTTTGGCCATCATACTTTTTCTTTTACCTGTGAAACAGTTAGGAATGGAATCTTCACACTTTTAAAATTACAGAGTATCCATTGCTTGCTAAAGCACAGAATCTATTGTTCTCTTGTAACTTTTAGGCAATTTGTTCTTTGCAATTTCCTTCCTCATTTTAGAATACTCTCATTATGATGCATAGTAACTGCAGCCACTTAACTGTGTTGCTTGTCAAGGTACCTTTCTGACACCTTTCTGATATGGGTAAATTCCCATAAATCTGGAAAACTGTCATTGAAAAAGTGTCATCCACTGGACTGACGTTAGTAACAGTGGCACTGACTCTGCAATTGAGCTAACAGCTTGAGCCTCTTGATATAAGCTCTGCTGATAAATTCCTGCCATGCACTTCTGCTAAAGTGATAGGGAAGAAGCTCACAACGTTTCTGAAAATTTTCTACTGCAGATAAGGTTGTGTGCTGTAGTGGTTCTTTGGGGAAATGTGAATAGAAACCTGGTGTTGCATGCCCTGAAGTTATCTGCCTGCCTAAATGGCAAATAAATGAATGGCAGACATCTTCATGTTGGCAAACAGAGTCAGCCAGGAGTTGCAATCTGTCTCTGGAAGTCAGATCTACAGGTACATGGCTTCTGTACAGCTGAACATTTTTGTATATTCACACTTTGGCTTTAGCAGTGCTCATAGAGGGTCTGGGCATCCCTGACCTGTGCTGACCTCCAAACTGCAATTGGAAGTTCTTTAGGGAACCCCTAGACCCTGGTGTTTGGCTCAAACAGTGTTATTGACATGGCTATACAATATCCTACAAAACACCAATGCAGACAGAGCCCATCTGGCCTTATTTAGCTGAATTCTTGTATTGATTTCAGTTATACTGTTATGGGCAGCATATTTTAATTTAGGATGAAAAATGAAGTAAAATGTACAAACCAAAACTTTTTCCATTGCTTGTTTTGTGGCAATATTTGCAAGTCTTGGACATAAGCAAAACTTCTTGTTCTGGACCTTTGATAGATAGTTTTACAGTTGCCAGTGGAAAATTTGTTTTTTCTACACTCATTTTTACCTGAGTAGTGATTGACAAGGTCTTCAAGGCACTGGAAGGTTTGTCGTGGAGAGATGTAATACCAGTTATTGGGGAGGCGGAAGATCCTGTAATGTTTCACCTGCCTGTGCCTCACTGACAAGGAGTATAACCCTGGAGAGAGAGAAGAACTAATTACACCAAAGTAGGGCTGCTTGGGTGTCTGTAGCAGAATAGAGTATCTGTAAGGTGTGGTGCCATTACTCAAACCACCTCAGAAATAGCTGAAAAAACGCAAGTGGCCATCTTGTATTTCTTATTATATTTTATAGATATACATAAATATAACATGACTTGAGATTTTGGTTGAATTTAATTTCAACCAAATTAAATTCAACCAAATTTCTGGTGTGCTTTTCCTTTATTATTGCTGGCATGGGATCTTTTGAAAGGGCACAAAGAAAATAGGCCTTTACAGAGTTGTTTGCCCTCCACTGAATAGGGAGATCAGACTCCCAGGCTGGTACTCTTCTATGTACAGCTTAGAGTAATGCAGTAGCTGAGACCTGGTAATGCAGTCATGGCAGGAGATGACCACTTGGGTTTTTCTGTTTCTTTGTTTAGAACTGTTCTGCAGCATTTATTGAAAAGGACTAAATGCCAATCCTAAATTTCTTTGAATTTAGTATAGATATTAAGAAGGTAATTGGCCTGTGGTATGCAAGAGGTCAGAAGAGATGATGTGTTATTCCCTTTTATGTGTAGTATCATGATATTAGAATGTGTTCTGGTGCTTCAGAAAAGAAATACAGCATGTTGCACATGGGAGATTTGTTCAGCCTGAAGAAGAGCAGACTGAGGGGAGCCCTTATTGCTAATTGTGTTCAACATTCTCAGCAGGGGCAGCAGAGGGGCAGACCCTGATCTCTTGTCTTTAGTGACCAGTGGCAGGACCAAGGGAATGGTCTGAAGTTGTGTCAGGGGAGGTTTAGGTTGAATAGCAGGAAAAGGTTTTTCTCCCAAAGGGTTTTTGGGCCCTGGAACTGTCTCCCCAGGGCAGTGGTCACAGCACCAAGCCTGACAGAGTGCAAGAAGGGCTTGGACAATGCTCTCAGGCACATGGTGGGATTCTTGGAGTGATCCTGTGCAGGGCCAGGGGCTGGACTCAGTGATCCCTGTAGGTCCCTTCCAAGTCAGGAATTCTATGATTCTGTTTCTATGTCCCCATTGAAGAAAATAAAAGTATAAAGTTGGTACAGTATAATTTCCATGTAAAAAGAAAAAAAAAATAAAATTGAAGACCAGTCATTTTTAAAAATAAATAAAAGACCTCCCTTTTTTATATAGTAAACACTTATCCACCACCCCCTAGTACTTGGTGTGCATTTTACACCTTCTTGAATCAATCCTTTGTGGACAAAGGCAAAATTGTGACTTTTCCTTCATTGAAAGTCCCACTGTCTCATCAGGTTTGCATGCAACCAAAGTAAATAATTGTGTTTAAACAACTGAGTCTTGTTTGTGCTGATTCCTGTGGAACTTTCCATGTCCATCAATAACCCCGTTTCCAGTAGGTGACTGGTAAAGGCTGGCACACTGCACTGGGTGCCTTCACCTTCCCATTACATGCCTTTTCTGGTTTTGGTCTGATCCATATGAAGCAGGACAGGGAGTGAATTAAAGAGCTGTAAAAGAGTTAATGCCTGAGATCAAGAGGTAAAATATCTGTATTGTCTCACCTTTCCTAGTTTCACTCTCTCTGATCATGAAGGAGCCGACCTTGGTGTTGGGCAGCTGTAGAAGTTCCTCCGCTTTTTCTCTTCCCAGCCCTTCAAATAACCAGCTGTGAAGCAGGAAAAAACAAATTCTGAAATTTGGACACCAGTGGAACAGTGAGCAGCATGTGGCTGTGAAAGTGCTGCATTAGCCAGGAAAAGTGACTGCAAAAATAACACTGTGGCTTTCTATAGATATTCTCTCATCTATATTCAGCCCTATTTCCCCAGTTTATGGAGAAACTTTTGCTGGTTTTGAGTTCCATTAACCTTTGTGAGGTTAAGAGAAGAGTAATAAGATTTGGACTTATTAGGGAAAACAAAACTTTTGGAGCTGCTTTGATCTGTATTTCTGGGTACAGATTCATGTGGTGTATTGATGACATCTGTGGCATTAGTTAAATCTCTCTTTTTCATTTAAACCACTTTTGTTAAACCCAAATTGTATCATAAATAAACCCCAAATAAGTTACAATTATTTTGCTTCTTCTAGGGAACAGTCCAACCATTTAACTTAATGGGCTTTGTGGATAAGGGAATGTGGAATTAGTCCTACAAATTTCCACCATAACTTCGTCCAGTTCTGTGTTTTGCCACAGCCAGTGTCTCACCATGCACTTGGGCTTGCTCAGCTCTTCTAGACTTATGGAATAGAATGGAATTATATTTTAAAGCTGTTGGCTTCCATTGCCCCACATCTGTGCCCTGCCTTTGGGAAAGCATCACTGTTTCAGGAGGATGTAAAAGCATGTTAAAATTGAAGCCCTTGCATAGTTTACAATGACATTAACAGTTCATATCCTTAAAATTAAACAGGTATTAAAACACTTGTCAGAAAGCTTTTAAGTCTGTGCTTTAATGGGTTTTTTTGGTTTTTTTTTTTTTTTTTTTTTTTTTTTTTTTGTTGGTTTTTTTTTCCCCCCTGAGTGGTGACTATGGCAACAAGAAATGTCTGAAATTTCCTTAGCTCATCCAGTGAGAAAGTTTACATTCTTGAATGACTTATTAGCATTTCTATTTGTTCTTTTTGGCCTGTTTTCCATGAGCAAACCTAGCTAAAATTTTACTCTATGTAAATATTAAAAATCCATTCTAAATAGGCTCTCTTCATTAATGTCTTTAAGTTAAAGATCAGTCCATGCAACAGATGCATATTAAATATCTTATATGTGATTTGAGGTGTCTTTGGCTCTTTCCAGCATTTAAAAAAAGGATTTTCCTTTTCACTTAGTCTAAATTTATAAGTGGATTTAAGTTCTCAGTTTTCAAAAGATGTCTTTTAGATTCTCAATAAATAAAATTTCTGTCTGCCAAGTCACTATTGGCACTATTTGGACTATGACTCAGAGTGATCAGAGGAGGATATGTAAAAATGTGGTGATGAAGGGCTATAGAAATGCATTTACTTACCCATGATAAACCTTTGCTACATATTTTCCTGGGATATAATTTTCTCGACCTGTTGTAAGGGAATGGACTCTCCACCAGCCTCCTTCACTGTGTGAAAGCAAGAGAAGGGATATTTTCAGATATATTTTCAGAGCTTCTCATCATGTGGAAGTTAGTGCAGTTACATAAATTAGCCTGCAACCTTCTGTGTGTGCTTTTGAAACTGTGTATTCAGAAAGGAACCCTCTTTGGTTTCATTTAGAGTAGTTCCATTTCTAAACCTTCTTGAGAATTAAATGTGGATGCAGAAATAAGCTACTTTGTTCCATTTAAATTACGTAAGTAATAAAATATTTTTCTGCAGTTGAAAGAACAAGGATAAATACTCCGTGGTTAAACCATGCTGTGCTCTGCCTTCCCACAGCTAGACTTGTACTGGTGTCCAAGATATTCAGTTTACAGCTGGGAGTGTTGTGTCTGAACAGCCCTGTAACACCAGGATAGAGGATCTGGGAAATGGAGCCTGTCAGCTTGGGAACAGGCTCTGAGTCCAACTGAACCTGCTTTGTGGTTTGCTCTTTTCGTTGTCTTCCATGAGCTGCAGAGCAGACTCCAATCAAATAGACCTTGTAGCTGAAGCTGCAGGCATATCCATTTCCCCCACTATGTCTTAAGTTATTGCTGTGATACTGAATTCTGGCTTTTACTCTTGAATCCCTTCAGAAACAAAGGGTACCAAGAATTTTCACAGGGATGCTGCAAAGGATCCCTGTGAAAATTCTTGGTACAAGAATTCTTTAGTGCAAGGACCCTGATGACTCTTGAGTTCTTTGCACCTTCACTTTAGGAGTTTGAATCCAAGGAACTGTGTCTTGTTTAAATGCTGGTTTTGTGGATGTTCATATAAATGCTCCCAAAATAATGTCTACACTGCAGATCTGACTCTCAGTGTGTGTCACAACAGCTGAGTTGAAATCACTTAGGTTAAATGTCATGAGTTATAGCTTCTGGGACCATGGTCTAGAATGTCTGTGCTGAGGGAAAAAGGGGGAGTTTTGGGTTTGGGTTTCCAGATGAAATGAATTTATCTATAAGAATTTTAGTCCTTTTTCCCCAGAATTCTCCTAGACAGAACTAAGAATTGCAATATGAAAAAAAAACCAAACCCAAAACCGAGAGATTTGCCATCTCTCTCCTCCCAAACTTTAATATTACTAACCCTGAAAAATCCCTATGATGATTTAAAATTCCAAAGCAGGTCATCTCTCCTGCTGCAGGAGCTACAGACATTATGTATATTGAGGTCAGTCTTGGAGGACATTTGGTTTGATTATTGCCAGCCAAATGCAGTTCATCTGGTAATGAAAGGTGCCTGACCAGTGTGGAGAGTGAGAATCTGTGCCAGTGGTGCTTACATAAATCTACCAACCCAGAGCAGTCACAAATATCTGTGAGGAATTGCATTTCCTATGGAGGTGCCATATGTCCTGTTCCTGGCAGGATTGCTGGGGCTGATTGCCACTACACATCATTACTTTGGTAGAAGGCTGAAAAGCTGCTGTTATAAAAGCAACTGAAAAGCTGCTGCTTGTGCTGACTCCTCTGTGGTGACTCGTCACCACTTGTGCTCTGGTCAAAGCTCCTTTTATACTGTCTTTTAGTTCTTTGAATGATCTTGGAAAAAGAATTACAGTTTATGAGCAGGAAGAAGCTTCAGGCAAGAGGAAGAGGCTGACATCAGCATGTGCCCCAGCAGGGGAGAGCAGGTCCTTCATCAGGACACTGTGGTTTGCATAGAGCTTTGGACTGTCTTGTTATCTGTGAACAAGTTCACGATTCAAACTAAGAGGAAAGTTCCCATTAAGGCTTGCTCTGGATGTAATTTATCCATCAGGAGAAGCCCTTGCTCACTCCACAACAGACATACATATCAAAACCTTCTGCTGCCAAAGCCTACTCTTTTAGAAGTTGTTCCTGCCGTAGATTTTACTTTGCAGCACATGTGTACATATAATATGCCACACATATAATTCCCATTGATGTGGGCATAGGCAGCCCTGTGGTGTGTGAGGGCCTGTAGCTGATGAAACCTGAGAGTGAGGCTTTGAGCTGGAATTTCCAAGCTAAAGCAGTTGTTGTACCATGTCATGTATGTTCTGCAAACTGCAGCAAGGTTTACATTGCTAGAAACAGGCAGAGAGAATCCCCCTGGTTTAGAGGAGCTCTCCATCAGCAGAAAATTTATCTGGTGGTATTGTCTGAGTCTTGGGTGGAGGAAGAGAAAGCACTGTGTTAGCAGAACATAAGTGCAGCCATTCTGGGTCAGACCAAAGGCCCTCTAAGCCTGTGTCTTGTGGCTGACGAAGGCCACTGCAGGTCATGGTGGCCTGGAGAAGAGTCTGAGAATTCATCAGCCATCCGTGATGCTTCTCTTATTTCTCTCCTCCAGCCATTTCACTATCTGGTTGAGAGTTTTTAAAATTATTTTAGAAGTCCTCCAAGGATTCCTCTGCTATCAATTGTCTGGTCTCCCGTTGAATCCATCTGCTGGACCAGCTGCAAAAACGAAACCTTTCATTTCATTTTGAGCAGTGCAAGTAGTGGCTGTGGGGCTGAGTAACTTCCAGGAGGTCACTGTGTGCTGCTACAAGCTGTGCCTAGGGGAACATCAGGGCTGCTTTCTTCTGTTTTTTGTACACGTGCTCATTCTTGTGTCTGGCAATACTACACTAAGGTTAAGGTCAGTCTGAACTAGTTCTCCAAAGCCTGTGTACTTCTGGGGCTCCTAAATTTTTTGAGTGGAACTGACTGAGAAATCTGTCATTTTTCCCTCACTAAGAAAATGCAGAATTGATTAAAAAACATAAAAACACCCCCTCCCCTTTTTAAAACTTTTTTTTTTTACATTTGCCTCAAATAGGGATGAAATTCTAAGACATAATAATAATGGAGTTGTTAGGTTAAAAAGGGTGAGAGAGAAAATTACAGACACACTTGACATAAATAAATTCAGGGATTTTCATTTTCTATGTGATTCAAACTATTTTGGCTCTTACTCTGTTTTCCATTACATTTGGGGAATACTTTCTTACAATTGCTTTTCAAAGAAAATTGTTCTGAGTTTTATTTTAGAATAGAGTCTGAATCCAGCTTGAGAAACCTAAGATAAATGTATAAAAAATATGTAATCCCAAATTCTTAAACTACATGGAAATTTACACTATGGCTAAATATCCTTCCCTGAAAATTCTGAACTCAGTTCATTTTGCTGAATTGCATCCAGTTTGGGCCAGGTGCATAAAACAGAGCTTTGCTTCAGTTGTAATAAAACCTAATTTAGAAATAAATTGATCAACTTACTCTGATAGCACACGTAGCTTTTCCCCTACATGAAATATAGGTTGGCTTATGTCTGCTGAAGGATAGTCATAGAGAACAGCAAGGAAGTCACTCTCCTGACCTGTGAAAGAAGAAATAAAAGGTCACTTAAAACAAAGGTAGTACTCTGAGACATAAATGGATTTTTCTTTAAGTGTTATAGATTTTAAGTAGTAGGTCAAATGGGGAAAAAGTCTCTGAATGTCAATTAATAAACAAGGAGCTAAAGAAGAACCTATAGATTTATAAGAGGACTTTGAAGATACTAGAAATGAAAAGTCATGTGGTTAATTGTAAGCAACTAAATTTAGACCACTTTTTCTAGCAATTACCATATTTAAAGGACATATTCAGCTTGAAACTAAAAAATTAGTAATTATTTAGAGTATTAGGAAGTAACCCTGTTTGATTAATGCCACTGTCTCTAATTGCCTCCAGCTACAGTTTTGTATCGTTAAATTTAAGACAAGGAAGATGCATGTTGAATTGTTTCATAATTTTACACCACTGATAGTTTTCAATGGTAGTTTAGATCAGGGTCAATGAAAGTGTAGCCATTATTGCCCATTTCCATAACTTTTTAAAGGAGCTTAATGATCTGCCAGCACACTTTTTTCTCAGCATTGCATGGAGATGTGCAAGAGCTTCAGTGACAGAAAACAGGCACAGAGATGTTTAAGTTGAAACCATTGTAAAATGGCAATTTGCAGAGCTGAGGTCAGCCAAGAGATGAGAAGACCTTTTACATCAGCTGGGATGAATCTGGGACTTGCACCCTGTGTAGGATATGCTGAGTGTTCTGGGTTTCTGAGGGGTAGAGCACTATACACAAGACTGGGATCATCAAATGTGAAATGTTCCTCATCCTGCTGGAATCTGTGGTGCCCAGTAAATGCTGGCAGCTGGGAGGTTCAGAAATGTGTCATGCTTGGTGTTTTGAGCTCTTTGTCACTAGTCCTGGCAAGGGGGATTGTGCCATACACTGCCTGCATTTCTCTTGGAAACAGTTCCCCCCCTCCACATCTCAGTACCCTCCATGATCTCACAGGGAGACAGAGCTTCCCTCTGCCTCCACCAGCATCAGCACCCTGGTTCTTAGGAGTACCATCTAGCACTTCATTTGCAGAGGTTGTTTGATCTTCATTCTTCTCACTCTGTGCAGCCCAACATGTGCGAATATGGATGTGAATTCAGGGTAGGACAGAAAAAAATTAGATAGAGAGATAGAAACACTTCTGTATCCTGTTAGTTTTTTTCTCATTTAATATAGATTTTTTGCAAAGTTCTCTTTAAGGAAGACAGCTTTTGAGGGAAAGCTAGGTGCAATACCTGAATGAATGCTCTGTGTTTTTAGCTATGTGTCTCAGGGCCTTAGAAACAACTCACAGAGATAATGACAAAAGGCTTCTCTGGGTAATCTGTTGTGTTTCTTTCCTTCATGAAAGAAACATGAAGGAAAGAAACACAGCAGGTTATCCAGAGAAGTTATGGATGCCCCATCCCTGGAAGTGTTCAAGGCCAGGTTGGATGGGGTCTGAGCAACTTGATCTAGTGGATGGCATCCCTGCTCATGGCAGTGAGAGTGGTATTAGGTGATCTTTAAGATCCCTTCCAACCTAAACCATTCTATGATTATTTTGAGAGCATGTAATATTGAAATTGCCATGAATTTCTTAGTTGATTAGTGTCACTGAATTAAGTAGGACCAGTCCAGTACAGTCAACCACTGTGATAAGTCTAATATGACTTATTATACACTTAGTTCAACCCTATTGAGGAAATTCTGTGCTAAGCCTTTGATGGCTGCCTTGTTCTGCACAGAAAATCCAGTGGCACCTTCCTGTCTCTGAAGCTACTTAGTACCTGAGGCTAATAACACCTAAGCATTGGCACTGAGTCTTTTTTGATGGAACAAAATCTTTACCCAGGACTACTAGAAGAATTATGGACCAGAAGATACATTTTAAAAATAGCAAATGAGCATAATAGCAAAATGAGGATAAAGTTCCATCACCTAATTTCTCGTTATAGGTTATAAAACATCATGTAATGCTACATTGAATATAGTTATTTTTAGCTTAATGCCTTTAGCATTGCTTTTTTAAAAAAATTATACTGTTTATTTAAAAATATTCTGCTTCCATGGTGAAAGAGTGGAAAACAAGTGCTTTTCTGCTCCCCTTCCTTGTGCACTGTCATTTGCATTTCATTATGCACTGTGGGGAAGGTGACTTTTTGTCTACTCTAGCAAGACCTGTCTCACTTTGCTTACACTTTCATATTTATATTAATTTTTGTTTCAATTTTGCATGTAATTTTTAGTTCTGAATAGGAAGGAATATATCAGAGTGTTATTTTCCACATCCATGCAAATGTTACCTCTTGAACTACATACAATTATATTAAAGTGAAAGAAAAGGAGTGAGCCCCTCCTTCTTTTCTTCGTTTTGATTGGTATTAAAGTCAAACCTCACTGGGTTTTTTGGTCATGCAAAATGCTCCACCACGCTGTACAACATTTCACAGAACCCATGCCAGCTCCTTACAAACACAAAAGCCTGGAAACAGGAACAAAACAAATTACACGCTTTCTCCACTCCTAAATTTCACAGTGATCTAATAGATTTCATCTGATGAGCTCCCCACACTTTCAAGATGTAAAAGAAAAAAGATTTGCCTGAGTTTATCTAACACAAACTCTCCTCCACAGGGCAAGTGGAGGTTACATCTGCAATGGAACAACCCAAAAGTTATAGTGGAAAGATCGAAGCACAATCGTTTCCACTGCATCAGGTGTTAATTCTGGGTGGTTTTTTTAGGAATAGGAAATGAATGTGAAATACATGCTAATTTTAGTTGTCTTCACACCCACATGTCTTGCAAAGTGTGAGACTGAATATTGTATCCTTCAAATTATTCATTGGGAATGGATAATGAAGCATTATTAGAGCATAGGCAGAGCATCCAGATCCAGGTCATTGCCCTCAAAAATCTGCTGGGCTGGGCACTGACGTGGTCCATGTCTGGAGTGGGAATGAACTCTTTGGAGTTCAGCTCCATGCATCATCCAGCTTTACTGGCCAGCAGAAATATTATGATTTATGGCAGGGGGTGCACCAGAGAGGGAGAAGAAGGATACTCATCTGGGAAACTGTGCAGCACCACAAGGTGTGGCTGCAGAGTCACACTTTGGTACCCAAGCTAGATCTAAACCAGCCAGCTTGGGAACTGAGATTTGTGCAGGTGCAGCCCAAAAGGATTAACCCTTGATTCAGGGTCCCAAAGAAGGACAGAGAGAGGCTCACAACCCTTGATGAACCCATGCTGCTCTGCTCACTCTGTCATCTGGGTTGTGTCAGGAATGCCTGTCAGTATGTGAGCATTTGGGATGCAGTTATCTTTGGGTTCCAAATCCTGCTTGGGAAATGCAGTTTATACACTGTTCCCTTTCTCAGGGCCAAGACTGGCCCACTAGTGCTGAGGAAAGCACAAGGTTTGCTTTCAGAACACAGGGGGCTCATAGGGGTCTGGTGAACACTGCAGACCAAGTCTGCCAACTGCAGTTATCTATTTTCTTCCCCCTTTTTCTTGGAAACTCTTCCATTCTTTCCCTTCTGTTTCAGTCCTTCATTTTATTCAGTCTCCCTGAAATGAGCCAGTGAAAAACCTACTTCTCCTAATAACTATTTCAACTATTGAAAGTCCATGGATTGGATCCTTCACCTCAGCTAAATGAAGTCTGTTCCTGGCCTGGTGGAAATCTTTGGTTTGTGATATGATTTGGAGTTTGATCTGCTCAGGAAGGCAAACAGATACAAACCCACTGGGTGAACCCCAACATGCACTTTGGTACCAGGTTCATTTTTTCATTGGATTTGGATGACAGTACTGATGTTTGTATTCCCAACTTTCATTAGCAACATCTAAACCATTATGAAAGATACTGGTTTGATCCAGACTAAGAGATGGATGGATCCAAAGAGCTACTCAGGCTGATAAATCCTAGAGTCATGGAGTAGTTTGAATTGGAAGGGACCTTTAAAGGTCATCTAGCCCAACCCTCTGAAATGAGTGGGGACATCTTCAACTGGATCAAGTTGCTCAGAGCTCCAACCATCCTGACCTTGAAAGTTCCTAGAGATGGGGCATCTACAACTGTTGTGGGCAACCTGGTCTAGTATTGCACCACCCCTATTATAAGAATTTTTTTTTCTTATCTCTAGTCTAAATTTATCCTATCTTAGCTTAAAACCTTTATCCTTTGTTGTATCAAAGGAGGCCCTACTGGAAAGTGCATCCCCATCTTTCTTATAAGCCCTCTTTAAATGTTGAGAAGTGCAACAAGATCTCCTGGACCCTTCTCTTCTCCAGGCTGAATAACCCCAACTCTCTCAAAATTTTCTCATAGGAGAGGTGTTCCATCACTGATCTTTTTTGTGACACCCCCCTGCCATTGGATGATTAAACATGGGTGTCTGGTGCGATTTTAGCTGTGAGAGTGTCTGAAACATCCCTCCAGCCTTGGCAGGTGCCACTGTATCTACAGGAGATTTGTTCTTTCCCCAGTGGTCGCAGGTGGTCAGGTAGGACTAACAACACCCCTTTCTAGATGTGCTGGGTGTGAAGGAAAGTTCAAGTAGACTGAGTCCTGAATTCCTAAATAGATATTTCCCCATTGTAACTACTGTGCTATCAATGTTTGCAGAGGTGTGTTTTAGGGATATGTTATATTTCCATCACAGAAAGGGTTGCAGTTGTTTTTAGCCCTGCTAAATCCTGACTTTTAGCACATGCAGGGCCAGGACACACTTGGTCACAGCTATGGCCTGCTCATCACCAAGGTACTGCTTTGAGTGAATGCATGTCTCTATTTTGGTGTTCATATGTGGTATTTGTGTCAACAGTTGTTGGGAATATCAGCATAAGGCACTTTCCTAACCATACTAAGATCAGGGCTGGGTTTCCTTGCAGCAAAAATTAAACCAGGCTGATTCCCTATCCCTATAATAATGAGCAGCCCAATCGGAAAATCTTTGATGGAAAAAACCCAAAATCACAACAAAACACAAACAAACAAATAAACCTACTTAAAAAGCCCACCCCAAACACAAAGGAAAAAACCAAAACTGCTTTCTCCTCTTCAGCTTTGTGGAGTGATTTCTTGCAGCTCTAGTGCCAGCTGCCTGTATTAGTGCACCAGGAGTGCTGAGGCACTACTGGCTCTCCACCCACTCACTCACAGTTTGTAGTAGCTGATCACCAAATCCCTCTTCCTTTCCCCCTCCAGTGCATGACCTCTAGCAGCCTACAGAGGTGGCAGGGAGGGATTTGCAACCTGATTTATTCACATGTGGATACAGAGGGCAGATGTGTTATTCTTCTTTGGCAGATGGCCCTGTGAAACTTGTATTCCTCTCTAGCCTTTATGGATAAATCTGGTGACAGGCTGGCTGTGTGCTACTTCTAATGCAATTATCTGACAGTGGATGGACATAAGGTTCAATGCAATACATCATTAAAACTTTTAACCTTAAATGAAGGAACCCCAAATTTCAAGGATAAATTTGTATAAAATATCACATGCAATTATGTCAGAACAAACAGCATGCCTGGTTTCTGAAGTGGTGTTTCAGTGCTTTCTGATTTGGAAGGAACGTCTTTCAAGGAGCACCAGCAAATAATACGTTTAACATTTGGGGTTTTTAATTAAAGTGCTTCTTGGAAAATGAGCTAAAACGTAGCTAAATATAAGCAGTGTCTGGTGGATGCCCTCCTTCTGCCACAGCAGCCCTGCACTCGCCTGCTCCTGTCAGGCGGCTGAGGAGCGACACATGGCTGAGTCTGTCGCGTACCGCGAGCGGCTCTTTCTCCTGAAGAAATGAAATGAGTGAAATGAGTGAAATGAGCTCTTACCCGTTTGGCTCAGCGTGTTTGTTTCCTCAGATGCTCTTGGAGCTTTCACAGTGTTTCCCATTGTGCTCACTAATTCCGTCAGAGTTCTTCGGAACTAAATCAAAGCAGACATTGAAATTTAACATCACAATAACACCTGCTGTGCCAGCAGATGAGAAATGACCTCGTTTGGGCGTCTCCAATTTCATACAGTTTTGCTTTTGAGAACTCTGGTGTCAAATTCATGCAAGAGTTTTACATACTTGCTAAACTCTCACCACTTTGGTGTTTTTATCAGGGGAATAGCAGAAAACCGCAGCTAGGGAAGTTGCTCAGAAGAACATGATGTAGTAAAAGTTTCCATTACCAGTACCTCAGCACAATAGGAAGTAGCAGCAGAGCTATGCCCATATGGGCATTTCATATACAAAATATTTTTTCAGCATTTAGGGTACTGAGGCTACAAAGGATCTAATTAGAATGATGTCCCTGGTTTTCAGCACTGTGTGTATATTTTTCTGGTTTACTACTGAGCACAAGGAACACAGTTTGGTACGTTTGGGCTTTTTTCGGATGCAATTGTGTCCTCAGCAAATGTGGGCAATTTTTTTAAAAGTAACACCTTGCCTAAAAAAATGCTTGATTTCAAATCTGTCCTCCTGCATAAAGCCAGCCAGTGAAAATTCTTCAGATACCTGTATTAAAAAGTTTTGGTGGATATACAAGAAACAGTATCAGACAATTGTGGTACTAAATAGTGTGAGAAGAGCAGTTCTCTCTCTTTTGCTGCAGCCATCCTAATTCTCTCTGACAGAGTACAGAGAGATAAATATTTTGAATGTGGAAGGTGTATCATGCTATGGTATATTTTCAGAGGCAGAAGACTAAAAGCTATATCTATTTAAAAACTGTTCATTAAAGAAAAAATACCACCAGCTGATGGGTAATTATTTTTTAAGAATGTATTTCCGTCCATTGCCCTGTGAAAATGATAACAGGAGCTCTAGCAGCATTGTATTAGTATTTTACATCTTGTGGCCTTTTCTAGCTTGAATATTTCAAAGATGATTACTGAATTTGGTGTGCTGCTCTTCACTTACACATGCTAGAGCCTGATGAGGGTCAGTCAGGTGGAGAGATGTCCAACCTGAGAAGTAGAACCACGGACATCAGCAAGACTTTATTGCTAATTGTCTTTCAGAATAAGATTGGCAGAATTTCAGTATGTTGATTAATACAGTAAATTTTTAACATCTTACAGACAGTTTAGGAAGACAGAATTTTATCCTACAAAATAAAGTGCCATTCAAAGGAAAGAAAATTCATCCCTTACCAAATGCAAGGAGCTCAGTGCTAGAACAGATGGTAGTGCACAGTTTGACTCCACCTCATCTGCTTTCCAAGCTTCTTAGTGCTGTTCCCAAAGGCTCTTTGCTAGAATTCTCTATTTCATTGGCCAAATGGAACATTACCCCTTCACTTTATGCACTCAGAACTGGCTTGTGGCACATCTGGAGGGTGCAGCTGTGCCAGTGTCTTTCTGACAAGCATCTGAAACCTACTTTCACAAGAACAAAAATGTATTGCCTGATAGGAGAAGTCTAGAAGCTGAATAAAACAGCGCCCTTAAATTTAAATAAATTACTTGCATATTCACATTTTAAAAATAGGTCTCTTTATAGAAAGCAAAACAAAAAAAATCTTTCTTCATCCAAATGCACCCTAATTTCTAAACCTGAAACCAGAATTCACTTTGGCAGGCAATGTCTGCTTTCAAGATCATAATTTTCTGATCTAATTACGGGTATTTTTCTGCAAGACCCAATTTTAAGTTGTTGAACATTTTTCTTACTTGTATCCCATAAAGAACAAGAGGTAAACCCATAGGAGTAGGGCAGCCAGTATTTTGGCTACAGATATTATAGCTGTTCATGGCTCATCTTCAAATCAGCCAGAAAAATTTCCTGGGCACAACAATAGAGAACTCAACAGGGCTGAAAATGTCAGCCAAGAGAGTGAGTTAGATACCTGGGCTGATAAACTCTGCTGAGCTCTGTGCTCTGGTAGAGGCATTTTTGCAGTAATTTAAAAGAGGGGCTCAAATCTTGCTCAGTGTATAGAATCTAAGCTGCAGTTATCGAAAATGTTGACAATTCCAGGTAGGTGGCAAGAATAACAGCATAAACATCTGATGTCCATCTATCATTTTGACACATGCAATTGATATTTAGATGAGAATTGCTTGTGTCCCAAAAGTGTATGGGGAAAAAAAAAAGTCCTACCTCTTAATACCGTTTAATGCTGGGTTTTGTTATTTGAGGGCTGGGAGAGCAAGTCATCCTACAAGTGTCAGGCTTGTGACCAGTGGCCTTTTTCCTCCTCCTAATTTGAGGCATGCTGAATTTCTTTGGAAAGTGATATGTAGTATTTGTGCATGGTGGAAAGGCTTCTGAAAATTTTACTTCAGGCTATCAATCTTTCTAAAAGCATGGCACATTTCACCAAGGCAATTACATTTTTCTAGAATGGTGTTTAAGGATCTAAACTCTAAATGCTGCTTTAGAAATACCTGAAGTGTTTCTGCAGGGTTGCTTATACATTGTTTGCAATTAAACCACAGAGGAATTCAATACTGGACAACAGGGAAGTTCCTAATTTGTGTTTTTGCAGAGCACAGCCTGGTTCCCTTCTGCCATACCAGGCATTGTTCTCAAAGGACCTCTGATCATCAGAGCACAATGTGCAGCTCTCTGCTGCTGCCTTAGATGAGGAATATTCTGGCTTGTGGAAAATGCAAAGGTTATAGAGTGCTTTCAGTGCAGTGAGGAGCAGTGACGTCTCGGCCTTTGCCATCATTCACGTGTCGCTTTTCCGTTTCTCATTGCATTTTCCGTGCTCTCTTACTGTCACTACCATGGTAGCATAAAGTCCTGAAAGGGACAGAGAGTTCAGATGCTCTCCAGTTTCAGAGCCGGAGTGCTCAGTGAAAATAAAAAAATTAAAAGCTCTGACTCTTGCTGTTAATTCACTTAGCCAAAGTGACTAAAAGGAAAATGAGACATCAGACTAGATTTTACTACTAATGCTATTTGTCATTGTGTGTATGGACAGAGTAAAGGTTCCCATAGTCCAGTCAAAGGTGGTGGAGTGAATGTTCTGAGGTATGACTCAATGTTCAGATGTTGAAAATGGGACATGGAAGTTTTGTTTGAAATAGGGAGGCAAAAAGTGTTTCTACTTGATGGCTAGCAATGGCATGTCACTAGAGTAAGAATGTACAAAGTAGTATCACAGTTTCTGGAGTAAGAATGTACAAATTGGTCATATTTCTAAAACAATGGTGTGCTTTGCTCTCAAGGGAGTGATATAACTTGGTGGCTTAAGTAGCTTGTGCTTGTATTGAGTTATTGTCTGCACAATACAAATCCATTCCATCACTGCATGATAAATTCTTTTGTGGTTTTCTGAAATTTTGAGACACTCTGCAAAACTAGACTTACTGGAAGCTTTAAAAATGTCATGAACCAATTCTTTTCATTGAAATAGATAGAAGAACAGTAACAGTTTTATAGATTATAATCTTCTGAAATAGCAAATTTGCTACAGCCACTGCATCTCACTTGACCTTATTTAATCATAGAAGAATTTGGGTTGAAAGGGAGATTTAAAGGCCACCTAGTCCAGCCCTCCCTCCATGGACATTTGCAACTAGATCAGGTTGCTCAGAGCCCTATACAACCTGGCTTTAAATGTTTACAACAATGGGGCATCTAACAACCTGTGTTTCACCTCCCTCATTGTAAAAACTTTGTTCCTTATATCTAAACTTGATGACAGAGTTTGGGGTACAAGTAGAAGTGCCATCCTTCCTTCACAGGAGTAGATAATTAGACCATATCCAAAGGAAATAATTCACTGGGGGTGATGAAGGAAGAACTAAAGAGAAATGATAGCCTCTGAACTCACTGTGTCTTATCTACCCCAAGCCCGCTGGGATGCTGGGAACCAAAATCTACCTGCAGCCCTCAGCAGCCACCTCCTTGGGCTTGCATGAAAATTTGGTTTTAACTGTTAAGATCACATTTGCAGTGTTCCAAGCACTGGCCCTTCCTCCTCTCCCCTTTCCACTTGTGCACATCATGTCAGGGAAGGGTGGTCACAGGGCTGATGGCACACACAGCTGTTTGGGCTTAGGGACCTTTGCTGGCAAAAGGAACGTGCAGAAATATCTGCAGTCCCAGACCTGCTCTGTGCCCTATTTATCAGAACTCTCAGCAGATATGAATTCTTCACTTGTCAAGACTGGAATCCCACTGACCTACATCGTGTGACCCCAAAACCTGTGGTACAATTTTCCCCTTCCGTTCCTGTGTGCAGCACATGTAGCAATAACTTCCTCTTGCAGAATTTGTTCTCTGAGAAAACGTGCTTCTGCAGCAGTTAAATAGCATGGAACATGAGAAATTCTGCTCCTCGGTGAGAACTTTGAAAAAGGTATATTTAATATGATTGAGAATTAGTTAATATAAAGAAATGGAAGTAATAAGAGGAATAAAAAGGCAAGATAGATAAGCACATGAATAAAGCCTTCCTACAAGGAATACCGTAGACTAGTAAAATTAGAACATTTATCATTCCTGAGATGCTATACCATATTTTATTTTTCTTTCCTGATATTCACATCTATATTCTAAGGTCTTAAAATTTAATTCTCAATAAAGTTCACAGGTAATGTCTGAATCTCATTTAGCTTGAAAATTAAAGCACTGGCATCCTGTTATTTTTCATGTGTGGAAAGAAAAAGCAAAGCAACTTAGATTTCAGAAACTGTATATGTTTTTTGGTGAATTTCCCTTAATTTATCATTAATTAAAATGAACATCCTTCCAGCTTTGAGGCAGTTGTAGCTTTGCACTTAGAAAGAATAACAAAATACTCTCATCAAAGTAATTCAGAGACACATGCAAACATGAAACAATACAGAAATACCACACTATCCACACTTCTAACACTTTGAATAAAAAGCCCACTAATCTGTGGGCTCATATTTTGGTTACAGTGAAATGCAGTTTGCTTTAGCATAAGGTTTTGAGCATCTGTCTTACTTTTAGGTTTCAGTAGAAATACTCCTTGTCCTGTCTATCTTTAGTACCACTCCTTATGAAAAGGATCAAGGCAGGCTCTTCTATTTCTGCCTTTGGTGGTACTTGAAATCCCCGGTCTGAATCCTGTCATTGTTAAGGAAATAGAACACCCTTGTATATAAATAAAATGGAAACATTTGGTCTCGTACGCAGCTAATGTAAAAGATATCACAGCAGTGATTACCTTTAAATGCTGGGCATGGCATTCCAGGTTGCAGTATTCCTGAGAAAAGCCGTAGTCATAGCACTGCTCTCAGGCTGCCAGCAAGGTTTAGCTGATCAAGTGGAGGAGCAGCCGGTCGAATGAGAGTGTTGTGAAGTTCACGCTGTCATGTAGAGCAGCATTTGCCAAACAGGCCACATACTTCCTCTCTGAGAAATAAGGAAGGCTCAAAGTGTTTGCAACAGATGAGGTTCCTGTTGCAAGTCACTACTGAAGGCACATTTTATCTATGGGCTGAGAAAAACAGGGAGGTTTTCAATGTATTGCATCAGGGCTGGTTTCAGCAGATATAAAAAATGAGGGAAAAAGCCCAGTTTGCATTACTTACACAAAAAGGGTTTATTTTCTTTTCTTCTTCTTCTGAATTTATTTATCCAGTAATGCTCATTTCCCAACTGTTTTCTTTTATGCAGTGTTACTATTTTTTTTTCTGACAGGCAGGAAGAGGCACAAAACATTTTTTTCTCTCTTATTGAGTCTGAATAGGAATGCAGCCTTTGCTTTATGCTTCACTCTGTACACCAAATACCTCTGTCTGCAAATAATTGAAGCTTAACAGCAGCAATGAAGAAATGTGGATTGAAAACCAGTATATGAAGCCCATTTTCACATTAGCTGTAAAAAGTGCAGAAGCTTCAGGACCTTCCTCATCTCAGTGTCTGAGATGGAGGAACCAAGATACTGGCCTGTTGAATAACCTGACTAAATGCACTGAAGAGTGTTGTACTGTGGGTATGAATATAGAAGTCAAAAGGATTTATTAAGGTTTGCCCTTTGCTCTTATAACCAAGATGGGATCTAAAAACCTCCCTAACATATCGACAAACCTAAAGGAAACAAAATAACCCAGCAAGCCCTAGCAGATTTCCCACTTTGCCCCAGAGCAGCTCCAAGTAGGTGCTTATGTGGAAGCTGTTGTGTAACTGTTATTGAAACCAGGAAACACTGATCAAATCCCCAAAGCTGTGCAAAAAAATTGGTAATTTCAGGAGAATATTCTTTCTCTTTGATGGGCTGTAATAGCAGTCTTCAGTTTAAAGGGTCAGGAAAGCACAAGGGAGCTTGATAAGATAATCAGTCTAAAGTACAGCTCCATGGTTACCCATGCCAGTTATATTTTATTGTTTAGGACCATCTTGCTTTCTTCAAATCACAAGGATGGGACATGCATGTCCATTAATGGCATTCACTAAATTTATGAACAGTGTGTCTAGAATTACTAAAATATCATGGATTAGGGGATGTCTGCAGGTGGGAATAGGCAGAGCCCTTTCCCAATTCTTCTTACTACCCTAAGTCTCAGGCTGCCTCTGACAGTCTTTGTGCCTTTATAAGAAATAAAGTTACCATTCTAAGATGCACTTGGGAATGGGACAGGTCTCAGACTTAGCAGGAGAGTTGGTCACACTTAAGAAGAAGTTGGATTTGCTTGATAGAACATGATCTGCTGGAAACACAGTAAATCTCAGACGCTGTTTGTATCGTGCTTGTAGAGGAACAGATGAGTTTGCAGTGAAGGGTGGTAGATAGAGTTCCCCATTTGCCTGTCATTTCTGCCTGTTGCTGGTGGCTGGCTGCTGCTGTGCAAGGATGAGAGCTGATTTACTCTTTTTGTGCATTTAGCTAATACCTTGTGTCAAATAGGATAATTGATAATTAGTGTTCACATCTAAATGGAAGAAAGTACTTGTATAAATTAAGTAGGACTTTGTATGTCATCTTAGAAATATTCATATCCTGTTATTCAAGTCACTAACCTGACACAGGCACTCTGTGAGTCACTTGTGAGAGGAGCATTGTCCTTGCAGGGCTGCCTCTGATGTCAGCAAAGAGGGGTTTGCAAAGGAAAGAAATTTTCCTTCTTCAAAATGTTATTTTTGATATAAGAGAGAGAATCCTTGCCTTCCTCCCATTTTTATATGGAAAGTACAGTCTTGTAGACAATTATGGAGGGAAAGATGTTTCTTTCTCAGTCCTCCCTTCCATTGCTGGACTGACCTGACCATTCCCTGTTACACCCCCTGTGCTGGTGTTTGCCAGGTGTCTGCCAAATGTCTTCTTAGCTGTGACATAGACTCCCTGAGCTGTTCCCAAAGCTTTCTACTTCTCCAGGCTCTTGAAGCCAGGCTTCATGAAAGCCTGGGAGAATGACATTAATGTCATCACATAGAGCCCTGCAGCCTTGGTATCCTGTAAGCACTGATCACTATGCAGAATTGGTTATCTAAGGAAAAACAATGAAAGACACTGAAAATCAACCCTGCAAGAAAGAAGCAAATAGGGTCCAAATTGATTCTGAAATAGTTTAATTCCAGTCTGTTAAAGAATAATCTCCTGAACTCTTTGGGAAAGTGAGTCAGTGGTTGTTTAGTTGCAGCTTGCTTATTTTTGCAGGAAGGAAAAACAGGATTTAAACAGTATCTTTAATCTGGCATCAGCTAAAACTGAAGGCACCCTCAAAGAGAAATAAGGTGCTGTTGGCTGTCCATGGAGTTATTATCCTTAAGCACAGACTACCAAGGAGAAGGCTGTAGTATCTGTTTCTCTGTGTCTCTGAGCCCAGCTTAAATGCTTCATGCAAAATCAAACACAAGCCATGTTTTAAAGGATAGGAAGCACTTGAGCTCAGCAGTCAGGAAATGGAAGAGCCCTGGCTATCCTGGAGGTCAGACCAGATGGTCTGACAGATACTTCTGGCTGGGAACTGTGTGCATCTGAGCCTGGAGAGTGCCTATTTTTAACAAATAAAATATTGCTGTGCAGCTGGCTCTTTTGGGAAAGTAGAATTCTCAGGACATTTCCTTGCTCTGACTGTTTGCATTAGATGTCTTTTGATCTCATTTTTGGGTGGTGTTACTGTAATTGCAGTTTGCATTGCCTAGAGCATGGTTCAGGGCACACAGAAAGCCTGCTCTGGCTGCAGCCATCAGAGAAACCCCCTGCACTTGCAGGGAGTGCGTGTGTTGAGGGAACAAGAAAGAATTTCATTTTTAAGTCAGTTTGGGGAAAAACATGAGATCGTGATGTGAGGAGAGGAAGCTGCATTTGGGTTTGCAGAGTGTGGGTGATAAAATCTAGTTCCCGTGAAGTTTCTAATCATTAGATGTGTTCTGAATAATTTTTGAAACATTTTGCAGAAGCGAGCTTCCAAGCTAAATGAGGAATCAAAAGACATTCAGCACTGCAGCTTATATGGCAATTCTCTTTTCCAGATAGGTTGTGAGGCAGGTACAGAGTACAGTGATAGCACTGTGGTGGGTTGACTCTGGCTGGACACCAGCTGCTCACTAAACCTGCTCTGCCCTCCTCAGCTGGCACAGGAGAGAAAATAAAGTGAAAATCTCATGGTTCAAGATAAGTACAGGGAGAAATCACCCACTGGTTACCAGCACAGACAGGGAAATTAAACTAATTTATTTTAATTAGTTTAATTTATTACCAATTAAACAGAGCAGGATAATGAGAAGTAAAGCATGATTATGGCCATCTGGGATTTTCCATTCTCACTCTTCCTCACAACACTGCAATTATTTCATTTAGGCTCCCTCACTACCAAAACATGGGCACACAAAACAAACAGATGTCCATATATTCTATTTAATCATCTCATCAGAACAGCAGCAAGAGCTTGTGGAGGAAGAAGTGGGATGGCCAGGATAGCACCAATGAAAGTTTTTTGAGCTCTGATGTCCCAAAAGAAAAGTTTGCAAGAGGCACCAGCCCCAGCTCAGCTGGTTACAGCCTGATAACAAAGTGAGAATTCTCACCATTGTGAATTGCAATATTTCCCGGTATTTGAATTTCTACTGTGTATCTGAGCCTCTAATATTGAAAAGAGAAATTAAGAAATGCTGGCAATGCTTCTGGTCCCTGAACTAAATAGTACCCAAGGCTTTGACTCCCATTTTCAATGCCATCACTTGTTCAGTAGGTGCTATTGCTCAACACTGTAAAGTTCCTCCTATTCCTATGAATTTTGGAGAGCAGTGTAAGGATGCTGTTGTGGGTTGTGTAAAACAGCTGCTACTGCTTCTTCTTTCAAACCCTTTCAACTGGGTTGATGTCAAAAATGTAAATGGAACTTCCTCTGTCTACCCTTTCCCCCTTGTTGTGGGTCTGTCTGTAAGGACAGCTAAAACAAGAAGTGTGTGTGGCTTCAGTTCCCTGTAAATCACTTCTAAATGATGCTCCAGTGATGACAAAGTGGCTATTGACTACAATTTTATTGTATATGTCATTTTTAGAGGTTCACTTTCAATAAACAACTCTGCTGGAACAGCAAAGATTTCACTTGTTAGTTTTAAAAGTGAATTTTTTAGCTCTTGTGTCCATGGGTACAGGAGAATTCTTGGAGAATTAAAAACCAGAGGACTAACAAAAAGAACACAGTGTTTGTTATTCTTGAGCTGATCTCATGATTTTTGGTTTTCTGATTCATGATTCTGTCATGTTGATGGTAATACGGGTGTCATGTAATGGAAACAAACAGGCCCTCCACTATTTCTGCTTCTGCCTAAGTAGTACTATTTTTTAAAGTACACAAGTCTTCCATTATTGGTTTCTGGGACTAATCACACAAATAAATTATAGTTTTATAGGAAAAGAGGGAACTGCTAAGTGAAGCTCTGTTATTCTCTCTGTCCTGAGCCAAACCTGTAATGTGAATTCAGTGTTTAGGGAAGATTTCTGTTTAATGTGAAAACTGCAAGCTCAAAAAAAGAAAGAAAATTAGTTCTAGGCAACACCAGCTTCTATGCTCACTTATTTTTCCTGAAGGATTTTTTTTTACAATAATGAAGAAACAGTGACCCTGAATTTTGATGTGCATTTGTAAAGTAGAGAACTGGTACAGTTTTGCTTGCATAACTTCTGCTCTAAGAGAAGTCATGTTTCTAAAGCCTGGAACATATTTTGGATGCACCTTGGAAGGAAACATAATGGTACTTTTTCTAAATACTCTTTGAATGATGCCTTGTGTTTCTCTATCCCCTGCTTCCAGTCCTAGCAAAAATTAAACATGGTTAAAAGTAGTAGATTCTACATCTCTTTCAAACTCCAAAGATTTGGTCTCTTTCAAACCCCAGATGCAAGACTTGCTTCCTGGATATGGCTGTTACTAAAAAAGCAAACTGAGAAAGTGGCATTTAGGTGGAAAATGGAAGAAAAAGTATACAGAATTAAGAGCAAAAAGAGCAAATAAACCTGTTGTAACCACTCACAGAAAGAAAATATCCACAGCAAGATGGAGGCTCCATCAAGCTCTCCTCCCCTCAGAAATGTATTTGCAGAAGTTTGGGGGTTTTGTTTTACTCATTGAGCTTTGACTGTACCTACTGCCAGCCCATACATGTCCCATGCTGTGACATGAAGATTTGCCTGCCCAAGCTTTTAGTTCTGCCCCTGCAGTAGAGAACTTGGGGGACACCTCTATCCAGAACCTTTGAGGTCTTTGTTTTGCTCAGTACATGATCTCAGGGCAATCTTTCAGGTTGTAGATATCTGAGACAGGGAAACTTTGCACAGCTTTTAAAATCTCCAGGAGGAAATGTGTTCAAAATCAAGCACACACAAGGATGTTTTGCTTGGTCCCAGTGAATTTTTGGATTCCATATATCATCTGATTTCAGTACTCTTTCCCTACCAAACTTGGCCTTTTAAGACGGCAACTTCAGAATTTCCACAGAAACTGACACTTTCAAAATTTGTGAGACTTTTGGAGTTTAGGGAACTGAAATCCTTTAATTTTTTTATTATTTTGTTTTAAATTAATACCATTTGGAGGTAATGCATACTTGATAAAGCATGCTGAGCATGTTCAGATCTGATGTGGAAGAATATGTTTGCCAGATTAGTACGTAAATATAGTGCAGTCCCGGGTTTCATTTTTCTGCAGTATTGAGTGGGCTCATAATTCCTTACTCCTCATGAAATGCAAGGAAGTTCCTTTTCTGAGTGAAGCTGACGTGGTGTGTTATCCCTTTCTAGTCTCATTCATCATAGCTCTGATGAACATGTACGTCCAAAGGCCAGGTTAAAAATACATGGTTCTCACTCCATGTGCTGGGAACCCACCCACAGACAAGATACTCTCATCAAAGATATTTTTTTTTTTCTCACTCATGACCAGCTGAGTCAGTGCACCTAGTCAGCAGCTGGCAAATATTGTGCCTTACAAACACAAAATAGGCCACTGCAAATCCTATGAGAGAATAAAGTCCATTGCTCACTTGAGTTCTCATCTAAATTGAGTGCTGAAGTGAGGCATAACACCAAGTGGTGCTTATTTCTTCTTCTCTAGTTCTTCAACTCTCTAAAACTCAAGATGGCTCTTACAGTGGCCCAGATTAGAAAATTAGGTTTTTCTTTTGCTTGTCTGCAACCATTTTCATCTCAATCATTAAGATAATAACAGTGCTTGTTTTCCAGATCTGTTAAAAAAGAAGAGAAACCTTTCAGGAGGGTAGTATCACTGGAAATTCTGCACGCAGTGAACTAAAAAGATTGTCTCTACTCTCAAACCCAAAGTACCTCTTTCTCACTATTTTTAGAAATCAATTTCTCCAGTTGTGAGCAATGGAACCCCATTAGTATCAATGGCTCTGCTTCTTTGAAGTATAAAAAAATCTCATGGGTGCTGGCCAGGGCTTCACAGAGTTCTTTGGGTTCAGAGGTTTGAGACAATTTCAATTTAAAGATTTGCCGATTGGTTTTTGTTTCTTTTTAACTTGTAGTAATGCTTTGAGCAAATTCAGTAAGAAGTATGTTAACCAGTTCAATAGATCGAGGTCTATCATATCATGCATCTGGGTTGTGGGGTGTTTTAGAAGACAGAGCTAATTTTAGCAGCTATTATCAGTAAACTGATGCAAATGTTTGGAAATTAGTCATTGGAACCATGTCAGAGCTATTCCAACCTTTCTGTTCTAGGTCAGATCTTATCAGATTTAAACTAATTCATCTGCATTTGCAACAACTAGTGTTCATGTTTACTCAAAAACGTTGTGCCATTCTTTCTTGTGAAGAACATTTGCTCTGTTGGCACAGCTGTAGCAAGAATACGGAGTCTGGAGCCTGTGCTCTGGTTTTGATCTTCATGCTCTGGTTAATCTTCAGCAGTTTCCTTTTGTTCCTAATTCCTCAGTTCATAACACCTCCAGACCCTCACTGCTCCCTGTGCTAGTTATCCTTGGTTTCTAGCTGAAGTTGATTTACCCTCACTGTGAGTACTTAGTGCTCATTTGTCCTTGTACCAGCATTGTCCCAAGGTAGAAATAGCTCTTCTTTATGGACATCACAGCTGCTCTCTGTTCTTGTTTATCAGAGCTTTGATAAAAATCTGTTTTGTCTTCTCTTGTAAGATGGGGTCTCCATTTCCTCACATCACCTTCTTTATATCTGTTCCAGTCTTAATGTTTCTCCTTCCACCAAGGTTTTCAGAAAGATTTGTGATGTGATTTGGTTAGAGACATAATATAGATACTTAGAGCTTTTCCAAAATAACTGTGGCAGAGCTGGAAGCAGCCTAACTGACCCTTCACCCCTTTGCTTTGATCTTTAGAACTTGCTTACTTTAATATGAGGGTTTTAAGTTCTACAGGTGGAAAGATTTTTCTTCTCATCTTTTTTACCTGCACCAGGGAACCAGGTGTTCTGACAACATATATTGACTGATATTGTGGATTTTTTTCTAGGGAGGCTCAGCTTTTTCTCCAGCATCCATAATTACTACCAGGAGGGCACAGACCCAAGCAGCAGCCCTGGCTGAAGATGTGGGATGCCCTTCATCCACCAGTGAGGAAATTGTAGCCTGCCTTCGTCAGTTGCCTGCCCGTGTCCTCAATGATGCTCAAACTAAGGTACAACATAGCAAAGCAAATGCCATTGGCAAGAAATCAAAAATTTTCCATTCACACAAAGCTGTGAGAGAGAAACCATAAAAAATAATTTAGTCTGAATCCTTGTGAAAGAGGAACTGGACTATTTTTGGTGGAAGGAAGTTGTCCATGACATCCAGCTCTGAGCTATGAATAATCACAATTTGATTCTCCTTTAGACTAAATTCCTTTTGCACTGCTTTAATCATGTCTTCTGAAATAAATCTAAAAATTGTTTTTTCCCTCCTTTCAGTTCCCTCTAGCCTGCCCCTGGGTGTTACTCTGCTCAGAGTCAAATGTCTGCAGCTTTAATAACAGAACTTACACAGAAAATGAAGTAGGATGGGATGTCAGTGTTCAGTGTTTGAAGTGGGAGGCTTGTGAAATCTGCAGTATAAATAAATCTGAGATTGATCCTTTACCCACAAATTAAAACACCCACCTGCAATAAATTTTCCAATGAGGACCACCATGGAGTCAATCCCTAGTTTAAAACAACATTTCTATGACTATAAGACGATCATTTCTCTTGGCCTCTTCAGTTTGTTTCATCTACTGAGACTGTCAGCAAAATCATTGTTTCCTGCCAATGATGAGTTTGCACTTGTATTACCTGGCCACTTGTTCACTTGAAGGGAATCAATCAGTTGAATTAAGCATAAATAAAATAGAATTTAAAGGGTAAGCTGAATTAACTGCACAATTATTGTTGGTTTGTTTTTTTGTTTTTTTTTTGGTGTTTTTTTTTTTTTTTTTTTTTTTTTTTTTTGCCAACATAGCTGCTGGCTATAAGTGGCCCATTCCAGTACTGGGGTCCAGTGATGGATGGAATTTACCTCCAGGAACCTTTGGCTAAAGCCCTGCAGCGCCCTCAGCTTCGGAAAATAGATCTGCTCATTGGAAGTGCTCAACAAGATGGTCTCATCAGCAGAGCCAAGGCAATTAAGGTAGGAAGACACTCACTGGTAATGAGCTGATGGCATCACTGTGATTACAGTAATGACTGTAATCACATGCAGCCTGGAGAGATGCTTTTTGATTTCTACAAGTTGTGAATTATGCTCCACAGAAATATGCAAATGCATTGCCCTTCTCCAGCCACTCTTGGTCAAGATGACTAATGACATAATAATATGTGTTGATTAATATTTCTGTGGGAGATACAAAATGGTAAGAGACCAGAAGTGATTTAGCATTTATACTCTACTGTCTTTCAAATCCTATTTATATTTTAATCTCAGTAGTATCTCACAAAGATGAAAGCAACTTAACTATAAATTTCTTCACTGTGCAGCAGGATTAAATCAGCATTTTGAGGTTTTTTAGCAACTTTTTTTCCTTTTGTCTCCTAGAATGCATTTTCTTGTAAAGATGATTCTGAGTATGGACTAGGTGTTATAAGGAGCAGCACTGGCCTCATGTGTGGTCTCAGGTTTCCAGACAGAAACTGGTGAAAACAAAAAGAATTTCATCCATGCTATACTGTCTGTTGCTATCTTGCAACAGGAGTGTTGCAATACTTCACCTCTTAGAAGGCACTGAAATGCCGTTTCCAGATTCTCTTTGCTGGTAGCCAATAGTAAATAGACCAATTTAATTCAGAATTAATGGCCCACCTGAATTAAAGTTCATATTACTTGTTTACACTCTGTCAGAAATTTCTTGCTCTTTTTTCATTTCTTTTTCGGAATCAATTTCAAGAGAAAGTCATAAGAGAAAGGTACAGAAGACATAGTGTGATGCTGGAGGCCTGCAGATAATAATCAAGGCCCTCTGAGAGTGGAATAAACGTCATTGACCTCATTATAAGTCCTGTGATGAAGACAAGGAAGTGAAATCTTTCCTTTACCACTATTTCTGCATATGACAGTTGTCTGCAAAATTGAGATGAAATTCCATGTTGTATTAAAAATTTTGCAACAAATCGTGGTGTTGATGAAGGGCACAAGTGCTAAATCCCACTGTCAGATTGAAATGAAAAGAAAAACACTTGCAACTGAGAGTTCAGTAGCAAAATGTTGCCTGTCCAAAAATAAAACTGGAAATATCTTTTTTTAATTAAAGGCTTGCAGAAAATAAGATTGGAAGGGAACTCAGTTAGTTGGGGCAACTCAACTGTAAGAAAGGATCATATCTACTGATGGCTTTTTAAAATTTCTCTCTATTTCTGTTTTCCTATGGCTTCAGGCTTTTAGGACTTAGGGGAATATGAATGCCTTGACCAGTCTGTATTCCTGTCTGGGTTGTTTTCTTAAAGACAAGGTTGAAGTTTCCTGATTTCTCCCTTGTCAACACAGTTAGGGTATTAATTATTGGGAAGCTGTAGTGCTCCTTCCATCACTGAGCTACTTATAAAGATGCAATCTCCAGGTCCTCAGCAGCATTTCTGTGTGCTGGCCATGACCATGTATGGTTGCAGTCAATCAGATTATGAAGTCCTGAACAAGCCACAGACGTATTTAGCTGCAGCGACAAAATCTAGTGCAGATGGTGGTTGTACTTGGAAGTCTGTACGCCATTTCCTCTGTCATAAATGTCACGAGAGATCTTTAACCTGTGCTAAATGTCCTCTCTCCACAACAGACCTCACAGAAGGATTTGAGACAATCCACTCTGTATCCCAATCATCTTCATAATTAATGTTAAGGGTTCCTTTGAGGTAAATCTCACTTGTACCTCTCTAGGAATGGCCAAAGCTGATTTTACTGGTACACTAAGGAGTGTGGGAAGGCTTAGCTGATGGACAGAGCACTGAACTGAACTTGGGAAACCAAGGCATAATTACTAGTTTGGCTTTAACTACAACCTAAGTATTTCATCTGTTCTAAAAAGAGGGAAGCAAACCTCCCTCTTGAGGTGAAAATTCATCTATGGCTGTGCTCCTGCTCTGCAGAGAGAAGATCTCTGGATGTATTTCAGTGGGCAAACACAGCTGAAAGGTGCTCTGGCAAGCCTTTGGAATTGGCCAAGTCCTAATTTCCATCTTCTTTAGGATGGCTGATGTCAGTGTAGACAGTGCAAAGAGTGAGGGGTAAAAACATCTTTTACCAGTTTCTGGGAATAATTGTGCTGGGCAATCCTGTCAAGGATTTGTTCTATTAATCCTGATTTCTCTTAGTACTGATCCTGTAAATGGTAAGGAGGCACTTTGAGCCGTTTGGATGTAAGCAAGCTTGAGACATAATGCAAATCTTATCACCTTAGACTGAAGTTGCATGCAAGTGTTATAAACTCTTTGCACTCTTCTCATAGAAGTGAGAGTGAAATTCTAGGCTGCAACCAGACCAGAAAATGGAAAATCCAGTTGGCACCATGTTGTTCTGTGGGATCTCAGTGGCCTTGGGTTGCTCTGAGTGTCTCTCTGCTCCCACTGCAACACTGTGCTTGTGCCTATTAAGGTCTTTGCTATGAAAAATGAAATAGAAAGACAGAAGGCACCACTTATGTGCTAGCAAAACATTTATGTTCGATTTGCTTACAATTAAAGGCTGAGGTCTCTCAGTGATGTTTGCAGCAGAGAGCATGCTCATGAAGTGTCCATTTTATGGCATTCACTCAAATGCTTATTCTTGCGAACTGAGCCAGATTCATCACTTTCTGGAGCACTTCCTACTCATCCCCAGTGCAGCAATTACAAGGTTGAAACTAAGTGGGAAACAAAGCAGAGTTTGTTAAGGGAATGGCAAGTGGTACCATAATGCACTATTATGGACATATGGAGTGGGTAAGCCTGAACCCATTGACTGCAATTCCCATGGCACACCTTCAGGGAATATTAGCTTTGAGCAGTCATAGATTAGGGCAGCTGAGCAGAAATCTCTAGAAATGTTGATTTCAATTCCCAACTGGACAAAAATTTTATCCCTGTCCTATAATTGATGGTCAGGTGGGAGCACCTAATGGCCTTAAATTTATGGATTCACTCATGCTGCTCTATGTCTGTGTTTATCTCTGTCTGAATGGAGGTCAGTATAGCCCACTCTGTGTCCTCCATATTTTAAACACCTACTATGTAATCTCCACATTGCAAGGATTTGAAAGACTGAGGTTGTATTTCATGTGTTTCTTTTTCTCTCCCTCCTTAGTACAATCTAGTTGGATGCAGAACCCAAATCCAGTACATAGGGCAGTGGGTAGATAAAAATCTAGTTTATTTACCTCATGTAAGCAAATGGATCTGTGCAGAACAGAACTACCATCCTGCAATTTATTGCAGTCAGTAATTCCTTTATGGAGAAAGGTATTCAGCAATACACAACAGGTGGTAGATATATGTATATTTGTTATAATAACCAGGAAGAAGTGTCTCCATAAATGCCATCAGTGAGGAGAATGGGCTGAACTCTTTACTTCATATTGAAATTCGTTAAAAAGCTTGGAAGACTCTGCTGAATGGTGGCAGGTCTTTCACCATCTTTTGTGACAGTGTTTGTTAAAACCATTTAAGGCCTAAGGTCTGTACATACACTTTTAGCATTATCACCATTTCAGTTTGTCAAAAAAGTACATTTTGCCTCTTGAAAGATGTAAATATTTGATCTACCTACTGCTACAATTTCTTTTTAAGTAAAGCACTGGGCCAGTTCTACTCATATGTTCCACAAGCTATCCTGCAGCAACAAGAACAATAAGCAGTATTTAACCCATTATTTAGGTAATGCTTATGATGTTTTTGAATAATCAGAAGAGTAGAAAGGAGTGCATGTGCTGCCTTTAAATATTTTCTTAAATAATTTCTTAGAAAACTGGACTATAACTCTAAGCCAATTCCTAAGGCTTCTTTAAAGGTTAGCAAAATGTAAATTATTTTATATGATGTGCAGCTGTTTGTATTAATGTGGTAGCAGCTGTTGTATCTACTATGATTTCAAAATTGTTCCTTGGTCATATATTTTCCAATGGGAACATATGTTGGACATGGAAAATCAGTTGAACTGAATCAGTTTCTGAGAAGTTAAAATATTTTCTCCTTTTCATGTTTAATGAATTTTATTTTGAACATATTGCTTTGGTTTTGGCTATCATGTTTAAGTCGGATGTTTAAATTATACTATAGCCAAAGCAATGCTTGAGAAATTGTTTCAGGTTGTGCTATTTCAGTGCTGTTTGAGGGATGAAAATTCTTACCATCTTACAAATGCTAGTTCTGTTTATCATCCATCTCTGCCTGTTGACCCCTCTTTCATCTGAGTCAACACGTCTTGATGGCTCCATAATATTAAAAATTATTGCTGAGGAAACTGAAAAAATGCAGAGTTTTGGGGGCATTTTGAAGACCACTGAAACCTATTTATAGGCACAGGTAGTTTTATAGAATTGTAGAACAGAATCATGTAATACACTGAATTGGAAGGGATCCTTCCAGATCATTGAGTCCAGCTTGTGTCCCTGCACAGAACAGCCCAAGAATCACACTCTGCCTGAGAGCATTGTGCAAACACTTCTTGAAATCAGACAGGCTTAGTGCTGTGCCCACTTCCCTAGGGATCCTGTTCCAATGCCCAACCATCCCCTGGGTGAAGAACCATTCCCTGACATTTAACCTAATCCTCCCCTGACACAACTCCAGGCATTCCCTTGAGTCCTGTCACTCTTCACAAGAGTGAAAAGATCAATGCCTGCCTGTCCACTTTCCCTCACAAGGAAATTGTAACTGCAATGAGGTCTCCCCTCAGTCTCCTTTTCTACAGGCTGAAGTCACCTAGTGACCTCAGCTGCTCCTCATATGCCTTCCCCTCCAGACCCTTCACCATCCTTGTGTCCCTTCTTTTAATGCTCTCTAGAAGCTTAATGTCTTTTTTTATTGTGGTGCCCAAAACGGCACAAAGTCCTTGAAGTGAGGCTGCCCCAGTGCAGAGCAGAGCAGGACAATCCCCTCCCTTGCCCTGGCAGTTCAGTGTCATTGCCAAACTTTCTTTGAGTTCTGTGCCCAGGTCATTAATGAAGGTGCTGAAAAGAGCTGGGCTGAGCATGGACCCTGAGGAACCCCACTAGGGACCAGTCACCAGGCTGCTTCACCCCATCCCACACCCTTTTGGTGCCTGACCTGTTATTCAGATGTTCACCAATCATGTATCACAGCTACTCAGGTGAAAGCTGGACATTTTGTCCAGAAGGATTTTGTAAGAGACAATATCAAAAGCTATGCTGAATTCCAAAGAGATTACATCTATTGGCTTTCCCAGATCATGGAAAAGTTGGTTGCCTTGTCATGAAAGGAAATCAGGTTTAATATGCAGGACTTTCCCCTCATGAAACTGTGCTGACTGAGACCAATGGCAGTGGTGTCTTTCAGGTGTTTTTCAATACCTCACAGAATAATCTTCTCTATAACTTCACCAGGCACTGAAGTGAAATTGACAGGCCTGTAGTTTCCTGGGTCTTCCTTGTCCTTCTTGAAAACTGGGACAATGTTCACCAACTTCCAGTCAGCTTGGGCCTCTCCTGATTCCCAAGACTGCTCAAAAGTCATTGAGAGAGGCTTTGGAATGACATGAGCCAGCTCACTGAGGATTCTCAGCTGAATCCCATCAGATCTCTACAGATCCCTACAACTCCCTGTAGAGTTGTAGGGATCCAGCTGGAGCACAGATCCCACACAATTTCAGAGTCACCTGGGAGTTCATCATTCTCACAGTCATGGTGTTCCAGCTCAGGGCACTGAGGCCCTCATGGCCCATCATCAGTGTTGAAGTCAGAGGTAAAAAATGGATTGAACATCTCTGCCTTGTCCATGTCCCTCTGGGAGAACTGACTATCTTTATTCAGGAAAGGGTCCATGCTGTTTCTACGCTACCTTTTTTCATTAATATATTTGAAAAAAAAGCTTTTTATTGCCCCTCAATTTCCTGGCAGTTTCACCTCCACTTGAGCTTTGGCCAAATGAATTCTCTCTCTACAGTGGCAAGCAGCATTTCTGTATTCTTCCCATGTCACCTGACCTTGCTTCAGCTGGGCCTATACCTTTCTTTTTTGCCTTATTTCCAAGAGAAGATCCCTGTCCAGCCAAACCAGCCTTCTGCCTCTTCTCCTTGACTTCTGACATTAAAACCCAAGGCCAACCACACTGAGTCAGATCAAAGGGCTGCTCAGCACAAAATGCTGTTTTCAGCAGTGGTTAAAAGAGGCTGCTTGTAAGATTAGAGTAAGCAAATCTGATACTTCTGGTAAAAGCTCCCCAAACCTCTAGCACTGTACAGCTCAGGGACTTCCTATCCTAAACTGATCCTTCTGTATTTAATAACTATCAAATTATTTTGGTTTTAATTTTTTTCTTACTTCAAAAAATCATTGATGAAACCTAATTTTCACCAATTTTTGCCATTTACAAAAACATTTGGCAGAGAGTTCGTCACCTTAACCATATGTTGGTGTATGATGATCCATCTCCTTCTCTGTAATTTTCAACCATAACCTTTATTTGATACTTGATCATTGATGAGAAAGTGATGGATAAGTTCCTAGATTACATAATCAATACCCTAATGTTTTTTCACTTTGTTTCTCTCTGGTTTAAGTATCTATGACAAGAGTAGAACAAGTTAACAAATCCCTTTTAAAAAGCTAACATAATGAAAGCACTTCATGAAAGTTTCTTGTATGGGTTGATTCATACACAAGAGATTGGACTTTGCTCTGCTACAGAAAAGTATTTTTTCTTGCACACAACTGCTAACCCTAGTTTTCAAATGAGAGATTCTTAATTAAACAAAGCAATGCCTCTGATGGTTAGTCGGAACCCAAAGTGATGTGTGTCAAAGCTGTGATGGAGAAATTGCTTTTGAATTCAATGAACTTGCAGTCAGGTCTTCAGTGAACATTTTTCTGCAGAAGAATATGTGTCCTTTCTGGTTTTAAGCTGAATGATTTTGCAGGCAGGAGTGCTGTGCAGTTTCATATGTGGCATTTGTGCACATGAGGTGACGTGTCAGGAGTGAGCTCCCCATCCTTTTTGGAGTACAGCTGTATTACTGAAGCTGGCACCACATGACTCTTTCACATTGCATGGGCCAAAATCCAGCAAAAGAAGAATCTATTAAAAATACAAGGCAAATTGCCAAGATCTTCATGGACCTTGGGATACTTGGTAGAGTTTTCAAATCCCTCAAAGTCACTTATTCAAAATGCACAGAGTGTTAGAATACTGAGGACAAACTTCACCCTCAGCACATAGGAACTTATTTTCCATCTTTAGTTTCTGTGACTCTACTGAAAAGGTATAATTCCATCTGTACTTTCTGTATAGGGTTGTGGAAAGACCTTCTAGCAGCATGATGAAAACCAGCTGTGGGCCATCAAAATAATATATTAAGTAAAGCATCTACAGTAACTAAACTGGGCAGACACTGGCCTAGTTTGCATCAAATAATAGGGGTGGTTTGACTGCCCAAAATAATAGAGGTGGTTTGTTAGATCTTTTTCTCTGGGGTTCTTATCCAAGTTTCAACCAATATACACCTGTATAGTGCCCTCTTTAGAACTGACTTGATGCACAGAAAAGTCCAGGGTAGATTTTTTTTTTAATGAAGTTGTTTTGTTTCTGAAATTGAAATAATTTTTTTAAAAAGTGAAAACTTTCAATGGATAAGGTAAAAAACTTCCTCAAAAAAAGATGTGTTGAAAAATTCCAGCAGTCTTTAGCTTTGGTAAAAATATATTTGACTACAGAAGTTTGGCACAGAAGGTGGTCCTTGTGACATAGGCCCTTTGCTCTGGGAAACTTGCCTTTATGTTAGGAAAGGTCACAGATCTCAGGAAAAAGGGTATTTCCCTGTTGGTTTCTCTGAAAGGCCCTAAGGGTTATGAAGTTTGAAGATCATGGCTGTTCCCTGAATTGGGAGTTGAAGGAATGGAATTTCTCTTCCAGGTCTAAGGCAGATATTATTCCAGAAGGGACCTAAATATGGAACTTGGAGCAGCCATGTTCCTTTGTAGGTGTTCCCAGAAGAGGCAGAGGGACATAGCCATGAAATGGCCTACATGAAAGTTCTCTTTCTGTAATTTTCAAAGGAAAAGAACAGTAATTCCTTCTCTCCCCTCTAGTTTTCCTTCATGGAGATCATCAGAAAGGCAGCACTGGACAGACCTGCAGTGGAGGATTGTCCCTGGGAACTCCTTCTGTCAGAGCCAGCAGGATTTCTGTACTATTAGAGATCCATTGCCACAACTTGGTACCTATGATTTGGACCTACTAGATCAGGGTTTCTGTACTATTGTGTGTCCAGAGGAAGCCAACATTTCTCATTGGTGACAAAGCAAAAGTAGGACTGTCCCCTACTCAATCCCCTAGGAATCAGAGATCACAGCAGAGAGGACTTGTTCCATCAGAGGGAGATCTGAGCCTACATTGTTCCTAAAAATTTTATCTTTTGGTTTTGTTTCTGAATTCCATGTATGCACTTTTTTCTCAGAAATTTGAAGAAAGTCAAGGAAGAGCCAACAGCAAAACAGCCTTTTATCAGGCTCTGCAGAATTCTCTAGGAGGAGAAGAGTCCAACTCGTTCATTGAAGATGCAGCTACATGGTATTACTCCCTGGAACACTCAACTGATGATTATTCTTCCTTTTCCAGGGCATTGGAAAATGCCACCCGGTAAGAAAGTTATCCTAGAACAACTGTGTGATTGGAGTTGAGCAAGACTTGTTTTGCTTATCTAAAGTGTGCATTTATATTCTGAAAAACTTGAGAAATTCTTATGTAAATGAACAGAAAATGGGGAATGTGATTTCATTTTCTCTGACGTTTCCAATGTCATTGGTAAACAAACATTGAACTGATTTTTATGCCTTGTGAAAGTTTGACATGTCATTCTAGAACTGGATATTGAGTTCAGAGTACTAATACTTCTTTTTGCATTTTCATGTCATAGATGTCTGGGTTGCTTGCACACTGTGCATCAACAGTTCCTTGAGTTGTCTCATCCCTGTGACAATAGAATTAATGGTCTGCCTTTTATTCCCAGTCTCCTAATTATACAGTCAGATACTTTTTCCTGATGGTAAAATTTGAAAACTTCAGCAATTGCAATGATATTTTTTTTTAATTATGAAGCCTGCAAAATACATTTATTCACAGTGTCAGGCATGACTTGAAGCCATTTCCTCTTGCTTGTTCCTTTGGAGAAGAAAGTAATCATCACCTCACTACAACCTCATTTCAGGTAGTTGTAAAGAACAGTAAAATTCTTCCCCTTGAGCCTTTTTTTTCTCCAAGCTGAACACCCCCAGCTCCTTCAGCTGCTCCTCATCAGACTTGTGCTCCAGCCCCTTCCCCACCCCATTGCCCTGTTCTGCACAGGCTCCATCACCTCATGCATGTCAGCAGAGGAATGAGCAACTTGCCTGCAGTAAATGCACTGCCATCCTTTGCATTGAAACATTGTGTGAACCTTTGGGAGGTGGAAGTTGAAAACTTCCTGTTTTCTGCCTCTGAGCAAATTCGGGGACTGGACGTGTAAGTGGAACAGATTTTCCAGAAATGATTTAAAAAATTATTTCCCTATTCTTGTCTCTGCTTTATGAGCAGATTCATTGTGAAAACTCTTCACTTTTCAAATGTGATGTAGCTTATAAACTGGTGACTTGAATCCTAATGGGCCTGTCCAAGATGTTCCACCTGTGTTCTGAACTGAGACATCACAGCTATAGGCTCCTGGTGTCTGCACTCTCAGTGTTTTCTGTCCCACTGTGAGCCTATCCACAACATCTCAGAGACAGGATTTTCTTTTTATTCCTCCATCAGAGCTGCAGAATGTTGCTCTGGGAGAGCCTTAGGGAGCAAGAGAGGAGCAGGAGCCAAGATTCTCTGGGAAACATCTGATTCAAAAAGAAGACAGTCCTTTCTGGGGTGGTCCAGGTGTGCTGGTGCACTGAGGTCATGGAGGAAACAAGCCAGAGGGTTGTGGGCTGAGCTTTGTGCCATTTATCAACTCACACATCTTGCCACATTTGTCCTCCTTTGTAGCCTTTCCCAGGGATGGGCCTCCCATCACCATGACACTGGGGCCATTGCCTGCAGTGCATGCACTGTGGTTCGTGGGCATCAAAGCCAGGACTTGTCTTGTCTCCTTCTATCACCGCTGTTACCCCTGGGGGAATATTCTTTAGATCAATGATGTTTTAATTCATAATAAACCACTATACAATTTACATTTTAACCATTCTTCCCACCCAGAGAACCCTCTATAAGGAGCTGTTATAACACAGGGCTGTCACATTTGATCACTGGCATTCAGCCCAGGGCTCAGTGTGGTGCAAACATTGACTTTGCAAAGCTGCAAGGGCTGGCACACCACATATTTCCAGCAGGAATGGGATACACCTCACATTTCCAGCAGGAATAGGATACACCTCACATTTCCAGTAGGAATGGGATACACCACACATTTCCTGCAGGAATGGGATACACCACACATTTCCTGCAGGAATGGGATGCACTACTCATTTCCAGCAGGAATGGGATACACCGCATATTTCCAGCAGGGATGGGATACACCACACATTTCCAGTAGGAGTGGGATACACCACACATTTCCAGCAGCAAAACAGGATACACCAGCAGCTCCGCAGGCTCAGCAGCCTCCTGGGTATAGGGATTATGCTGCTTTATGATATGAGGCAAATACCTTGGCTAAGAAAATAAGTGAATTGTTTATTCCTGGCCAAGCAAAAGGATGAATAGTGATACAAGGGCATCTGATAATACTTTACTTCAAACACTTTGAAAATTACTCCAGCTACAGCGGAAAGTGAGGTGAAACATTAGGTACAGAATGAGAGTCACCTATATCAGCATATAGGTGATATAGGAGATGCTATATCAGCATCACATATGTGGTGGAGAAAACAGGTTTTTTGATGTTTGGTTGGTTGGTTTGGTTTCAGGTTTTTTTCTACTTGGTTTTATTTCTTTATAACAAAAAACTTACTACCAGCATAGATGTATTAGCCAAGAAGAGTTTTATTTAAGGAATTAACTGCTAAAGTTTTAACAGGATTACAAGGTGTGATAAAGCAACATAAGTGGTTGTTATAAACTATATACCTTGTGTAGATTTTGTGGTTTTAAAATAATTCTACTTTTTAATTTGTTTTAGCTGCAATTTTCTGGTATTTTTTCCCAAGTGTAAAATTAGTTTAATTTTAATTTTCTTTCCTTTATTTTCCTTTTTAAAACTCTGGTATTCCATGCTTGTCAGAGACAGGCATTTCATTTTTGTGGTTACTATGCATTTAGGGTTTTTTTTCTACTTCCTTAGAATAGCTGACTTTTTTCCTGCCCACAGAACCAACTGAGAATCCATTTTAAATGGTGAAATGTAACTCAAAGCATTTCTTGAGAGCTATTACTCTCCCCAGACTCCCTGGTTTTCAACGACCATCCGCTCCTCTAAAGCCCCATGCTGACAGGCATGTGAAGAGCAGTAATTTTTATTTCATTTGGGTGTTGTCAACCATAACTGTCAAAGAGCCCTGTGGTCAGTGAGCCCAAGGCTTGTGGTCTCACAGATGAGCTTAAAATAAACTCTGCTGAACCAAGATAGCTACCCAAACTGTGCCTTTCATAACCATACCAGTTAAAAATAGCAACATGTTTTCATGCTTCTCTGATGCCATTTGTTCTTGCACCAGTGGTTTCTTATTTTGTTTTTCAACCTACCAAGTCTGAAGGAGAAGCTGCTGTTTCAGATTCACTAAACTGAGAATTGAAACCTCCCAGTTCCTCAGCAGAAATGTTTGTGTGCACTCACCTAGGTAAAGGTATATAAACACCCAAAGCACGTGCTGAGTCCTCAGGCACAGGAAGAACAGGGAGTGAGGGTGCATGTCTGTATAATATTGCCTTGAGGAATCACAGGGAGATTTATTGCAGTCAGGTCTCCTCTTTTCTTCCTGCCCCTCTTGAACCACTCATGTTTCTTCCAGCTACTGCTCACCCCACCTGCCAGCCCCCTTCTTGGGGCAAAGGAAGGTAGGAAGGTTTGGATACATTTTCTTCACTTGTACCTTTTAGACCTGGTGTTAAATTGACCATTTGACTTCCTCTTGCACTTTTATTGGTTAATCCTTCCCTCCCAGACATATTGCACCAGGAATTCCATATGGATGAGCTCTGCAGGTTATCTTCAAAAATGGTCTCTTACCTCTTCCTGTTCTGGAAACTCTATCCAAGAAATCACACAGATACAAATTCAGAAATTATATTACTGGTCCTTAAACCAGGAAATACATAAGACTTCTTATTAGATGCCATCACAACCTAGAGATGCCAGAAAGAACTTTAAACTACTATAAGCATGATTCCTTATAAACTATAAACTAAACTATAAATCCCCTTATAAAGTGGGATTGGGGTTTTTTTTTTGCCAGGATATTTCTTATGTGTCAGATCTGGTTAGTGTTTACTATCATTGTTCAGCACTCCATAAAACAGCACTTCTAGAGAATTCTAAGTAGTTCTAGTCTTGTAGAGGGTGAATATGGTTTCCTTCAGTTGATTTGAAGACAGAGATATGATCTGGTTTGCAAAACTGAAGTAAACTATCAAAACAGAGAGAGACTTGTTGCTTGTGAGGGTTCTTCCCTTTTTTCCTTTACACAACTGTGTCTGTTCTCTGCTCCTCCTTTTTTGTCAGTGACCAGTTTATCACATGTCCCATCATAAACATGGCGAGCTACTGGGCTGCTGCCTCTCAAGGAAATGTCTTCATGTACCATGTACCTGAGAGCTCCACACAGAGCAGGTAAGGAGATGGATTTTATTATGTTTCTTGGATTTAGAGTTTGTAAAACCAGGGCTGACTGCTTGTGTATGCACTGTGGAATACATGAATAGATGTAGTTATGTCAAATAAACAGTTCAGATGAGCAAAGGAGGGATTGGTCTCTAATAAATTCTTTACCTTTACAGAAATGTTTTTTCTGAACTGAGGCGCTTCCCATTAGACATCTAAATTGAGTTTCCCCTTTCCAGCTTACCTACCTTGACCAGTTCCAAAGCTGGCCTTTCAGATTCCTACTCTGCATCTGATAAACCTCCCACAAAGAATCAGAATTTGGTCCAAGTCGTCAGGAGTCCACGGCTCTCAAGATAAATGGGGTGTCATTTTCTAATTACTCAACATTAATTCAACACTGCCCTTTTTTGAGGTCAGTGCAGTTGTACTCCAGTTGTACTGACTGGCCTTCAGTGTGGATGAGCTCAGGGATTTATTCCTTCCTGTGCCAGCACTGTGACTGCTGTTCTGCAGACAGACTGTCTCATGGGAAGAAAAATATTTTTGCACACAAGCATTGGTGGACTCAGACTCTGTGTCATCCTTCATTTTAGAAGCTTTCTTGAAAGACTGTCAGCAGGACAAACTGTATTATATTTTAGGCAGAAAGGCCTAAGTGGCTGTGGGAGATGCAATGTCTTGTTGGGCACAGAACAATCTGGTAGGCAGAGGCCTTTCAGGTGACCTTCCCTGGCTTTATTTTAGACCCAGCCTTTCACAGAAGGCAGCAAGAGGTGCTGATGTTTGCAGGCAGTGGTCAGCACTTTGGGCTGCCCTGTGACTCACCAGAGTGACTCCTGCTCTCACAGGCCTGGTGACCAGAAACCGCAGCGACAGTCACCCCTTCTGTTCCCTGAATCCTCCCACCAGGGCAGGAATAAGCACACAGGGATGCTTATCCTCATACTGTTTCCTTATGAGAAGTCCATGCTTGTTCCCAGCCCCCTGGACTGCCTCTCACCTCTCTCCAGGAGGGCTTTTTGAGACCTTTTCCTTGTTCTCAGGCTTCCTCCAAAAGGGCTCAGGGGAGGGATGGTGGATTGCTACTGGCACCATTTGATCCTGTGAAGTTCCCTGCAAACTGCCTGGGTTTTTTCCCTTCCTGATAGCATAATGAAAAAGCAATTGAAAGAAGCCAGCCCAGATCTAGGTTACAGATGAAGGCCATTATGCTGTGGTAACACAGGCTTGCTTTCTTTTTAACTGAGAAGTTAATCCTCAGGGAGCCGTTATTTCTCTGGCAGCTCCAGCCAGAATGTTCACAGTGTTCCATTTGGCTACTGATAGGCCCAGATAAGTGATTTTTACAAGGCTCCAAACAGGGCTGAGAGGGCTGAGCTATGGTATGCCAAAAATCCAGCCACACAAAAAGAAAAGATATGTTCTCAAATGAGCCAGCAAGTTTTTTCTTGCTTTGGAGAATGATAGTGACCCAGCCATCTACGATTAGATCTTATTTGTAAGTAGATTAAATAGTACTTATACAGCTTAGACTCACTGGCTTTGAGGCAGTGATTTTGAATTGATAAGAATTTTCTCTTCCATCCAGCCCTAATTAAGATTTCTCTTGTGCTGATGTTATTTAGCTCTCCTCACACTCTTCTGTGCAGCAATAGTTTACATAGCATGCAGCTACACTTCGTAATTATATTTATGTGGACAGTGGTGTTCTAGGCTAATTACTTTAACTTTAGTGCAAAAGTTATTGGTTTGGTTTTACATAACTCTCTTTAAAAGAACAAACAAAGCCAGAATGCTGTCTGAACCTTGCAGGAACATGAGGCAGAGGCTCAATTGCCTTAAGTTAAGCCACTTGCATGGAGAAATGCCCCAACTTGATATGCTGCATGGCATCCTTACTCCTTTCATCTTTATTTATCCTTTAGTGCCATTAAAATAAATGCTAAAAAAAGGCTTGAAAAGCAAGCACTTTAACAGAAGTTGCAGAATTCAGCTTGCCTATGTATGAGAGGATCTCATTTGTTACTGCAACGTGTCTATTTATGAAGTGATACCCTCATTTTCCCCAGGGACCCCACATGAGGTCCTCTGCTGAATACACTGCAAGTATTTTTAAATATTGTCATTCATTCATTCATTCATTCATTCATTCATTCATTCATTCATTCATTCATTCATTCCTAAACTAATTTTCCTTTATTCTTCATCCCACTTTTGCCATGTCACCCTCTCTGGAGCATTCCCCCTCCATGCAATGGAGGTGCATTGCAGCCCCACTCATGACAGTGCTTTTATGCTGTTGAGGGAAGGAGCTTCAAATGGGAGAGTGACTCCTAAAAATGGGAAACCATCAAGAATCTGGAACAAAAAAAACCAAAAGTTCTTGGGAATATTATCAGCAATTTATCTTACCAGACTAAAACCAGTGATATCCATGAAACAGCTTTCGAGTAGAATATATAAACTAATCTTGGGGAAAGATCTGGCAATCATGTCTCCAACTTCCACAAGACTTCTGTAACCATTGGAACAGAGTCCTGAAAGTTCTGAACTTCTTATTTGAAAACTGTGACTCCTAGGGGGGAAAGCAGAGGCATGCACTCTCCCAGATAAGCTACACCCTAGGCTGGAAGGCAGGACTTGTGGGTGTGAACTTGCTCAGCAGAAGTGAGAATTGAACCCTGCAGACATTCTGTTAAAGGCCTGAATAGCAGAACCCTGTTACAGCCATTTCTTTGTGTTAATGAGTGCAATAGCCAAAGTATTATTTTTTCACATGGTAGCTGTGTACAGGGCATTCTGTGAGTGCACACATTAAATAAGATCTCATTCTTTGTAGCTGGAGGAAAACCTCATTGGACATTCCTATCACTCATAGGCTTTTGACAGAATAATGATTTCTCAATCAGTTTGCTGAGACATAACCCTTCACTTCTAAAAATGGGAATTTTTATAGTGTTATGTCCATAGGGTAACAAGAAAGATTAAATAATGAGAGTTTTTTACTTTGGTGTCTAAAATGTTCCTAAGAAGTCAGTTTACATGGGAGATAGACCTTGTCTCTTTGTGTTTGCAATCTGTATCATAAATATGATGATAATATAATTATATATAATCTATAATAATTGCTAATGGTTACCTCACAGTGGTATTGGAAAGACTACATTAAAATAATGTTTAGATAATTACAACACTGGAAGACTATTTACTCTTGGACAAAATATTCTGTCTGGGAAAATAGCCATTCACTAATTAGATAAGGCACCCTATAGGAACACATTCTTCAATTTTTACTTTGTCACCTCTCTCCTACTTTATGGGTCTCCCAAAATGTAACAGAAAAGAGAGTTAAAATGTAGGGATGAAAAAAGTACTGGTATTTCCTTTTGTTTCACTTAATAACTAACAGCAAAATAAACAAGAGGGGGGCAGAAGTCAGCCAGCAAAGACAGATTGAACCACAATAATGCAAAGTGGACAAAAAATTATTAAACAGGGAGGAATTTCTGCCAGTAAAAGTAAATTAGCCAAAGTTTGTCTCTTAGCTGGATGTTTCTAAAATGCATACACATACACATATACATTCAAGCTTGTGTAGATACAAGGGTAGGGTTAAAAAGCCTGCTCTACGTTGATGCCTATGACATATGTGGAAAATCACATAAAACCATGAACTGACAGTTTTTGCATAAATGAATGGATCTTGCAGAAAGCAAAATAATATCTCCTTCCACGTGGTAGCATTCTCCTGAGCTTGGCATGACACCATGTCTGCTTTAGTCTTCAGTTCCCATTTGAATGAGGAGCCAACTCCCACATTAATAATCTGTGGTAAAAATATATACATGACCCAGCTGCCATTTTCTCACTCTCTCTTTGAGAACACTTAGGCCTTGGAGTAAACATTTATTCTAAACAATGTAGGAGGAATCTGACTGCTCAGCACTGCCTGGGATTAGAGGGGAGAACTGGAGGATAGCTTTAGGTATGGTAAAGAAACGTGTGATAGGAGAAGTATGTTTTGACAAGGATAACATTATTAACTGTACAAAGATTTTCCTTGTTAACCCTTCCAGAGGTTTCTGGCTGATTTTTGTGTGTTATATTGAAGAAGCACCTCTTGCCATGTTAGCACAGTTTCCAAGTCACATTGTGGTGCTAAATGTTCTGTCTTAAAGATGGTGGTTAAAATTCAGTGCTCTGCCCACTGAAAGGGGCTGATCATCATCAGCAGCAGGATGGAAAAGCATCAAACTGAGACTTCATGAGGCTTTATCTTGTAGTCATTAACATGACCGTAATAATCATCATTAAAACTTTTCTTGATTTTGCATGGAGCAGATTTACCCAAGGTTAATGAGCTGCTACCTTTTTTGAGTCTTTTTGGTCAGGGCTGTCTTCACCTCCTGGCCATGCACTCTGGTGTGTGTTAGTGTGAGTTGTTAAAAGGCTGCTGTGTGCCAAGGCTCACATAGTTGGCTGGGTTTTGGTGACACTTCTAAAGATTCCTGTAACTGAAGGCGAGAACTCCTGACTGATAAAACAAAAAATGTTTGTGTATAAGCCCATTCAACTATGTGAAGTATTCTTGGTTTCTGTTTATTATGGATACAGCAGGAATTCTGGCTATACTTAATATCTCTTTAATTAAAGGAGATTTTTCTACTCTTTTCATTTCACAACAATGATATCATATTCTTGTCCTTTAATCCATCCACTACTTGCTGTCCACTTGATGCTCTCCCATGTGAGATGATGTGATACCAACACCCCACAGGCTGGGGACACGGTCTAAACTGGGTGCTGTGCAGGCAGACAGGAGAGTGCCTCTGGGCTTCAAATAAATGATCTAAAACCAGAAGGCAAATAAATTACAAAATGCATGTTGCTCATAGCTGGGCAAGCACCACAATTGCCTGTGTCCACTTGCTGCAACAACAGCAAGCTCTTGTCATTGTGCTCTCTATTCCAGTCTCTACTCCCATCCATCCCCTAAAAGCTGTTGTTTTGGAAGTGCCTCTCATTCCTTTGGCCTTATCCATTGCTTTGTGCCAGCTGCAGCTATGAAAACACTGTCCCACTGATACAGCCACATCATCCCATTCTCAACTCTTTGCAAAGTTTCTCTGCTTCTAAAGGCTTGGGGTCTGGACAATTTGTTTTTTCCTCCCGTGAAGTAGTTTAGAGACCTTTGTAATTCAGTAGATTTTCCAGATCTTGAAAATCAGCAATAAATATGCAAAGGCAAAGTAGCCAGCTCAGAAAAAGCAGAAAACATCTTTAAATGAACCAAAATTCAGCTGAAAGACTCAGAAAAAAACAAAGCAATTTTGGAGCTCTACGTGCTGCAGTGGCAGTTCCTATCAAATGTAATCTACAAGATAAGCACAAAGTGGATGCATGTTGAGCACCATGTTCTCCTTGGTTCTCTGGGGTCTTTAGGTGTATACATCACCTTTTTCTTGAGATTCATCCATTAATTCCACTTAAGAGTAGCCATACTGAACAGACACATGAATTCCTGTCCCCCAAAAGTCCAATCAAATGTCAGCATGCCTATTACTAGATCTTAAATACAGTAATTCCCTGACAGATTTGTGTAATCTATGTTCTTTAGGAATTCTGACAAGTTGATTTCTTTCTTCTGACAAAGTGCTTTCTTTCTTCCTGCCTTAAGATCTATGATATTTTTTTTCAATTAGTGTGAGCTTTCAGGATCTTGAATTTACTGTCTGCTATTTCAGTTTTATTTTCTTTAATTGGCACAGCTATAATGCAAAGTGGAACATTGTGTGTGTTGGGAGTAATTCAAGTGGAAAAGACACAGCAGACTCTAGAATACTTTTGCAAATCACATGTATCTATAGGGCTTTTTCGGTACAAAGGTGGATAAACTTGGCAGTTCAATCCTGTTAGGAGTTAAGCTTTTTCCATATGTCCTGATTTTCCTGAAAAGAAGAAAGCAAAATGTTCATCTGTTTTTCACATCCTTTCCCCCATTTGTTTGGCAGGAGTTCATGATTAGAGGAGACACAATGAGCCAAATGCATCCCTAGAACTGCTGAGGTCACACCAGGCCTCATATTGGCTCACTGAATTTCTATAAATATCCAGCTATCCTTTGATTATTTTTTTCTCCCTGCAATCACATACCATTTCCTTTCATAAAATGTGTGGCTGTACATAATTTTTAAAATTATTTTTTCTTGGCATAAAAATGAACATTTCAGTTCAAGCAAAGTGCAGGGTTGGTAGGCTGCTCCTCTCCCATGACATAGATGAGACAATCCCTGTTCAGGATACTGGATATGCTAATATACTCTGCAAAAATCTGCTGGTATTAAGGTGAAAATAATGCAGATGGGTGCAATTTTAATTGTGCATTTAATATTTCCAATAATTCTTACAAAAATATTTTTAAATGCATTTGCTGAAAATAAAAACCAGTATGGGGGCAGCAGAGCACACAGGCAGTAGAACATTTTATGTAAATCATATCCTCTTCTCCTGGGACAGAGTTGTTATGAAATCCTATTTCAACTCAAATCAGCATGAGATTTATGAGCAGTCTTTGAGTCTGGGTTTCACCTGTGCTGTTCAACTCACTCAGCATGTAAATAACCTGTTCTCAGCAAAGCCAAGTGACTGAAGAGTTGGGGATTTTTACTTTCCTAGTGGTAGGCATGTCCTTGCAAATGGGATACAGAACAGGGCCTTGATTGTGAGGCTGGGAACTGAAAGCCATGATCTCTTCTCTGACACAAAATCTTTCACAAAATTGTTAGAAGGAGCAGTTATTCTCACAAAAGTTTACATTAAAGGACAAACGGTTTTATTATCTCAGCAATCTCACAGATTGTCAACATCTGCTTTACTTGGTGACTGATTGAGTTTGAGCACAATATTTCTTCTGCATTTCTCGATGATCACTGGTAATTCTGGCTCAACTCTAGCTAGTTATATCTATCTTGTTATTTTAAAATTTAAATGATTGAATAGCAGTGGGAAGTTTGGTGTTTTGGTATCATATAGGACATCGTTAGAATTTTGAGCTGATTTACATTGGCTTCTGTGTTTGTGTGGAGGTCTAAAATAGAACCAAAATCTACATTAAGGCAACTAACAATAGAAGCTATGACTCAAAATGCTTTGAGATTAATTGATATTAGTTGGAACAGAGAGTAAGGACTATTTTTAAATGAAAGGAAAAGGAGAAATATTAGGCTACAGTAAATCATTAATCATCAAAATGAGTTTCCAGTATGAAATTATTAGCCAGACCTAGAATAAGGAAAAGGCTCAAAATGAGATCTATGTCCTCATTTACTATGGATCCCACTGTGAGGTCCCTGCTGCCCCAGCTCTGAGTTGTGCATTCAGTCCTAACATAGCATGGTAGTCTGCCAGATCATATTCTGTTTTGACTCATTATGAATTGCCAGTAATGACAATTCCATTCAGCAAAGTTTTTGAGGATTTCTGAATTGGGGTGGTGGTGGTGAGACATTTTGTTTTGGGTTTTTTTTTTGTCTGGTATTATTTGTTAGTTGTTGATTTGGCTTGGGTTTTTTTTCTGTGCCAAAAGCTTGTGACAAAAATTTTAATTTCAGCTCTTGGACATGGGGGTTTATATCTATTGTCTGTTTGATTTGGAACCAGAATTTAAACCAAATCAACCATAACTGGGGTATTTTTGTTCTAAATTCTGATCTACTCATCTTTTTACCTTTCCTGTTGAAGCTGTCCTTTGTGTGTGAAAGTAGCCACAGCTCTGCAGAGAGAGAAGTGAAGTATCTGATGGCTGAGTAATCTCTTTCTGTCTTTCCTACTTGAAAATTTAAATGGAAAATCCATCTTAGGTTTAAGGAAAATTTTCTCAGAACCTATACCTTCCCAATTAAATGGCTTGGCACTGGATAATAAAAATTCCCAGCAAATGATATTTCAGGGTCTGCTGTTAAATTGTTGGTTATGAATATCACAAAGTTTCTGATTTTACCATCTATTTTTCTGTAAACTGGACTCCAGCAGCACTTAACTTCTGAGGTGAGGTAAGAATTCCCCATGGAGAGCTCATTTTAGTGTGAACAAATTGTAGGATCTGGCTTCTCTCTTCCCCATGGCATAATTTACTGGTCTGCCAAATAAAAAGAGCTGTGAATCTGAAAGATATTGACATCTTAAAAAGCAAAGCTATGCAGAGAAGATCTGAAGAGCCAACTTTGCACAAAGTACTAGTCCTGTAAAGTCAACAAAGCCAAGATTTCATCCTTACACATAATTACATTCAATGCTGTCTTTAAAATAATAGATCTGATCCTTGAAAAGGAACTTCTGTAGAGGAAGTTACTTGCTATTTGGTTTCCTTAAAAACTCCTTTTGCCTCTGTCTCTGCAGTCCTCCCTTTTGTCAGATTGTCCTCTGAAGTCCAACAGTTGTGGGACCTTCATATCCCCAATTAGAGCTGCTGCTGTTGAGCGCATGCTTGGGAGTGCAGTTGGAGCAGCTCAGGAAATAAAAACCTGCCTTCAGAGCTGGCAGTGTCCAACAGCAAAGCTATAAATACTTATTTATTTGTCTTTCCTTTCTTTCTCTCATTCCACTTCTCCAGTGAAAAGTGTCACTACCTGGTGTTACCTTAAGTATCTTCAGAGCTCTTACATGACTCCAAAATCCTTGTTTGGGTATTTCTGGGCATTTTTCACTTCCCTCTGGTCCTTCTGACCCAAATCATTCTATGGTCCTGTTATTCTATGATTCTGTGATTCCATGATCACGATTCTATGAATCTCTGATCAGAGTTTGAGGAAGGAGACAGAAATATTCTCCTGATATTTCCCATCCAGCTGCCATCTAGACGTTCCCAGTTGTCTTTCCTGCTCTTCTGTGCATTTATGTATGTGCTTCTTTTCCCTCTTAACCTCAGAGGTTTTTTCTCATCCTTATGTTTTCTTTTTCATCAACCAGAAATATTGAAAACAAATTGTGAAATTGTAGGGTTTTGTACCACTTTATGTCTCTGTACCAAACCAAGTACAGTCATACAAATCATTTCAAATGAAATAAATTCTCTATTTATGAGATTAGTCTGGACTGTGACCTTAACATTTTTCACCTCTAGAAACATGAGGGCTAAGAACAAAATCCCATTTAGGGGGAAACCCCCAGTCCCAGCTTACTTGTTTTAGCTTCACAGCTAAGTTCACCTCTGCTGTGCAGTCCCTAAATGGGTAGATTTGTCTCTTCATTGCACCTCAACTAATTTCATGTTCTCTAATCTAATCAAAAGTGACTCTTCTTTGCCAAGAAAATTGCCTCTTTATGTATATCTTACCTTTGCTGCAATACTGACATGAGAAATTGCTGTTATGTACTGGGCCAAGCAAATTATTTTTAAGGCAAAATTATTAAACTATGATCTTGCTTAATCCTTCTATAAATATTTGGGAAAGAAAAATATGCTTTAATGTTGTTTCAGTTCTACATTTTTTTGGTGAATAATCTGTGAATAATTCACTTTCCAGATGCAAAGTATTACTGAGGTATTATGATAAGACTAAGGAAAACACAACCCAAGATGTATTTCATTTAGAGGGCTGTGTGCTTTTCAAAATAGAGGCTTTGGTGCCACCACTCATAAAGTGTAAAGCAGTCATCTTGCTTTTAGACCACCTGCCCATAATGGTGGTGGAACACTCCTTGTTCCATTGGAGGCAGTATCAGGGTCGCACCAGTGCTGCTGCATTTCATGTCCAAAGATAAAATAGTTTCAGTTGTGCTACCTTTTGACAAATGCCACTGCAGATGAAATCTTGTTGAGTGGATCTGGGATTTGTTTATTCTTGCCTCACAGACATCTGTTCCTTGTCCCAGGTCCCCTGATGCTGTCTGCCTCATGCAGCATTCAACCAAGTCAATAAGACCATTGTCCAAATGTGGAGATATGGAAAAGGCGATTGGACCAGGCCAGGTCCACAGCTTTGAGCTGTGGTTCAAAGCTCTGTGTAGAACATATTTAGTTATAATTTTATTTGTAGAAGTTGACCACTGTTTTTCTGCAGGACTTGACGATGTTGAAATCTTTGCAGGGTCCTGCAAGTCTTATCTGGCCAGTTTTGTCTCTGAAATGTTGAAATATTCCTTATAATGAGTTATAAGTACTACGTGGAACTACACAGCAGTTGTTCTTTCTTAAATCTTATCAGATTATTTCAAGCTGTTTTCATTTGTCTGCCATATAAAACTTGGGATGAACAGAGTGTATGAACCAAAACCACCCAGCCAGCAGAGAAATTAGATTAAAACTATGTCTAAGAGAAATCTTCATAAACATCTCCTGTTACATCTTTTCTTATCCAGAATCCTGGCCACAATGAAGTCAATGGAAAAACTCCAATTGCTGCTAAGAAAGGCCAGAATTTTATTCCAAGTCTGTGAAATAAGCCATAATTAACCTTCCGTTGGGGCTGCCAGAATCCATGTCACCACTTACTTCCACTTTCTGAATTTAATTTTAGTGAAAATCTGTCCAGAACTTAAGAGGCATTTAAGGAATAGCCAAGTGACTTTCTCCCTCTATCACTCTCCCTTATACACCCATTTAATTTAAAAATTGTGCTCTAACACCTTCCACAGTTTCCTTTCGTAACAAATGTTAATGACCCTGAACTAACATAATGGAAAATTCTCCTTGTTATTGCTTGCTCTTCATTTATGTTTTGGATTGAAGAAGTCCCACAGCTCACCACACTCTAATTAATGGTCATTAATTATTTACAACTTTGCTTTATTCTCTGAAGTAATTTATTTCTCTTTCTTCCACAAATAAATAAATGATGGTTTTAATTACCTTTCTATAAATATTTGGTTTAGCTCAGGTCAGGAGTTCCTGCTGGATGTTCAGTATGCGTTTGGTCTGCCCTTTTACCCGAAGTATGAAGCACAATTTACTGATGAAGAAAAGGGCCTTTCCTTGCAAATTATGCAGTATCTCTCCAATTTCATAAACTCTGGGTAAGTGTGAAACATTTAAGAATTGCTGTGACTGGGGAGACAGTGAGAAGTAGAGGGAATGTCGTCAGTCCAGACCCTGCCCTCACTTAATCATTCTCCATGTCCTCTACAGTTTGTAAGCCTACAGTGGGATTTGGTCCACACTGTTGGAAAGTCATGGCCAAGTTACCAACCAGAGCAGCCACCAAAGGTTTAGAGTAGGAGACTTAGCAAGGAGGAATAGAGATTTTATCTCCACTGACCAGCTGCAAATCCTACTAAAGTACACGCAGGCTTCAAAGGCCTTGGTGTTTTCTTCAGAGCTTAGTTCTAGGACCCCAATTCTTAAACTTCTTGGCTAAGAGTTCTCTTTTTCCCATAAGAAAAGGGAAAGCACAAGAAGACACAGTGCACCCTTTACCAATTACTCTGTGAACATCATTCTGTGCTACTGTGCTGTGCCCATGCTTGAGAATGAGGAGTATCTCTGGAAACGTAGTGTGGGAATGGTGGGAACACTGAATTAATGTTGCTTTATCCAGTGTCTTGGGTTGGGCTGGGATTGAGGGCTGTTGAGGGTGTTCATAAGCCTGTGTCTATACAGGTTCTGTGTACCTGTTCTTAGGAGGTGAACCAGACTAAAAAGGTACAGTCAGACAAGGCACCATCAATGATTCACCAGTCTGGACTGAATCTGAACCCTGCTGGTCAGAGGGACTGGATGCGCATTTCCCTGACCTAGCCAATCTTCTTATCATTTTACTGTTCATGTCATTTTTTGCTAATGATGATATCTCCCACTCCCTTAGAAATCCAAACTACCCACACAGTTTCTCGAGAAGGATGCTGGGGGTGGTGCCTGCCTGGCCAATGTATCTGTCAAGTGATGGTGGTGATAACTACAAGGAATTCACTGCCTCTTTGCCGACTCTTAAAGGACTGAAAAAAGCAGACTGTTCCTTTTGGTCTGATTATATCAGAAGGCTGAAAGCATCCACAGGTGAGACAAGTGTTTTCTGACATTAAATAAACCCTAAATTCTCTGCTAAATGTTTTTATCTGACTATAGTGCTGTTACATCGCTGTAGAAAAACACTTTTTGCAAATTAAACATCTTGCAATGTCCAGAGTATGTAGCTAAGAATGTAACACTGAACAAATTTACTTTATAGCAGATTATGTGTAATAAAGTTTAATTGTCCTGGACTTTAACTAGTTAGAGAAATATTCTTATGATGGTAGAAGATGTGGTGAAGCCATATAGAGGGCTTGCTCCCTGTTTACAGTCATAATATAGACTCTGGGTAAACTGGAAGGCTGTCTATACAGGCCTCTTTTGTATACTGGAAACACCTAACATGAAAATGTTGAGACTCCTATGGATTAGGAAGAGCACAAATCATTTCCATTCACTGCAAAATTGCAGCTGAGGCTTTATATCTTGTTATGGTTCCTGCATGCTTTGACTTCTCACTAGATTAGTTTATTGGACTTTTTGTATAGCTGTGGTGATTATGCCTCTTGCATGTGTCCTTTTATATTTGCCATAAATTTTAATGCAGCCATGAGAGCCCTTCAATTTTTTCTTACTGCTGTAAGGACAGTAAAACTGTCCTTAAAACTGACAGGACAGTAAAACCAATTCTCCTTAGATTTCAATCTGCTGCCTGTCCTGAATTTATTCTAGTAAATAAACTCCTCTTCATATCTGTGTGTCTTGTAAATAAATATGGATAGCCTCAAGCAAACCAAACAAAACCATCCCTTTTTGGCAGGCAGAGATGTTTTGAATTGTTCTTGGAGGCCTGCAAGTTTTGCATGTGTTTTTTATGTCTTAAAGATTCATCTTCACAGTGAATACAGTTCAGGCTTGCTCTGCTTTGGGGGCTGTTGAATTTCTGAGAACAAAATGTACTTTCCAAGACACTGAGCTACCCAGGCTATCTGTGCCTGACAGGAGACCTCAGATGGCTGAGGCTGATGTTTGAGTGACTCAAAACTAAAACATCTCAGAACCATCAAGCTGGTGGTTGTGATGCAAACACAGAGCATCAATTATCTACTTCGATAGATAAACTCAATCTTTACTCATGGTCTTTCTTCCAAAGTGGAGCAAAGATTTTGTTAGCCTTTTCATCAGTTTCCTGGCATCCTTCAATGTCTTTCAGGGTCAGAGGGGATATTTTGATCTCTCCAATGGGTTTGTGCTGATTGAGATATTGCTAATTTTCACAGCTTTATTCTGAGGTTTAAACAGTCCTGGCAATAACTCCTAGATGTTTTTGAGCCTTACCTCACAGCACTGTGGCTGTGTAATGCCAGACTGGGCTGAAGTCACAGCTCTGGTAGAGTGACTGCTCACCAAGCACCACGGACAGAGACTATTCCTAGCACCTATGGAAATTCCCAAAAAGTGGGAAAATATCCACCAGGGCATATTTGTTTTGACATAGAAAAGATTTAAAACTATCCAAACTGGTGTAGTAACACAAAATTCATGTATGGGTTAGTCCAATGATCTGTCTAGCTCAACATCCTGCTCTTGTCCATAGCCAAAGCCAAATACTTGCATGTTAAACATAAAAATATGTTAAACATAAAAATATGGAGCAAGAGAAAAACATACTTGAAGAGTTCACAAGGTTGAGTAAAATATTTGAAAATAAGCCATAGAGTGTGAAATTTATGGAGCATGGATTGTCAAGAAAATGTTTAAAAAGTACATGTCAAAAGTACATGTTAATCTTCAAGCAGAACTGAGTACACCCAGCTGGATCTCCAAGGCAGTATTTGCTTGGCCTCAGCACCATGGTAATGGAGTTACAAAGCTGATTTCTAAATTCCATCTAAGCTAAATTCCAAGCTAAATTCCATCTCACAGAAATGTGGGCTTGACACTGCTTTGATAGTAATTTTTAATCTGTTCTCTCTCTTGAATGCTAAACTTTTTCATACAATTTAAGTAGACATCACATCAAACCCTTCTCTGCTACAGACCCCTTAGCCTGGGATGGTAACTTACAGAGACACACCCTGTGAGTCTCTTGAGAACAATCTGACCCCAGGTCCTAATGAGAAAAGGTTCATAGTGTTCATCAGTTCAGTTAGAAAGACTGCAAAAAACTCAGATGGTGATGGCTGAGCCTTAATTTATTTTTGAGAGGATATTGTGCTGAAATTCATGCCAAAGCATGGTCAGTCTACCAGTACAAGTTCATCACTTTCATGGCTCCCAAAAATTAGATTCTGCAGGAATTGAGTCCCTATACATTATTTTTTTACCTTGTTGATGTGTGTCCTTGCACTCAGTTTGCTATACCTGCCTTCAGAACTGAAGCCCTGCATCTCTGTTGTTCCCTGGCTGCTCCAGCCTCTGCTCCTGGAGTGCTGTCAGGCTGTCCTGTGGGGCATTGGCGTGTGGTGAATACTAGATTTGAGAGAACAATGCTGCAAACCATTTTTGGATGTTGCACCTTGTACTACTTCCTGAGGGGGATTTATTTGTCAGCTACCCTGAGATCCAATCTAACACTTTTCTGTCTTTCAAAAATTATAAATGTTCATTATAAGATTCTTGGATTGTTGTTTTGAGTTGCAATTTTTGGCCTCATGCCAAGTAGATGGAATTTAGAAGTGTGCCAGCGAGAAGCATGGATAACCAGACATTCCAGTCTTCACATCTAAGTACAAAAGTGTACAGGAACTAGTGTGATGCAATCTCACCCAGGTGTGATGAATCCTGTTTTATTCATCTCATCTTTTCCTTAAAATCAATATTTTTCCAGCTTCATATCCCATCTGGAATCTATAAGCAAAAAAATCCCCGATATATTTCAATAAAATGGAGAAGAACTGGACAAACCAATGATCAAAAAATATAGCTGGAACTGGCATTTTAAAAATTTTTCTCAATCCTTTCTATACTGCTGTGGGAAATGTCTTGACTTGGAAATGTCAAATCAGGGATGACTAAAGGCTCAAACCTCAATATCTCTGTCCAACAGAAAACTGAGGTATTCCTTGCTGTGGTTTAAGCTAAACTCATAAATTTAAACTTCTGGAATAAAAACTCTCATATTAGGAATCTGAAATGTCTTTTAGGTTATTCACTGCTGGATATAGAAGCTGTTTATCTTAACTGTTACCTGTAATTTTCTTTCCATTTAGTAAAAAAATTGTCCAAGTTTGTGTTTTGTTTTGTGATCAGACCAAAATATTTAATGACAGAATATATCATTTGTCCCTGGCACACAGTTGGAATGTATGTTGTTGTATTTGAAGATAGTTTTTAAAAATCCATTTAATAAATGCAATGATTCATCATAATGTTTGCTGGCAGTGCCTTTACAAACTATGGTGGGAACTTGGAATCTGTTTCACTGCCAATGAACTAACAATCTCTTGAAGTTTTGTTTGAGACCAGTTTGTAAAGTTGGCATTTTGAGGAGCAGTTTGCTAGGGGAATTATGAAAGTGATGGTGCTTGAAGAGGTTTGGAGCTCCCATGGTTGCATTTCAAAGATGTGCTTTATATTTTGAATTATGACGGTTTCCATGGGAAACATCAAACTGAGAAACAAGAAGAGTGGCAGTTGTGGAAAAAAGGAGCTGTGGATGGCTTTATCCAGGGAATGTGTTAACAACTTGAAACTCAGTTAGAAATTCAGTTCAAAACAGGAGCTCCAGAATGTTTATATATATTCAGACAGATGTCTGGATGCTAACATTCCTGTTACATATTGTGGTGGACTGTGTGTGCCTAACAGTGAGTCCCTTTGTGAGGGGCCTCTCACTGCATCTCAAACAGGTGGAGTTGGATCCAGCCTGCATCTCTTGCTCCTCTAGCTGGTATCTAAACAGAACCAATCCTCCTAAAGCAAGTGCCTCTGCAACAGTCTTGCAGCTGGGGAGAAAGAGGTGGCATTAGTGTCTCACAGTGAATTCTTGTCTGCCTAACTCATGTGCCTAAATTTTGACTTTTAGGTATATTTTCCATGCCTAAGTTGGCCAGATTGGACTTTATCTGTAGAAAATTCAATAGGTAGCAAAGATGGAGCCTTCTCCATGAGCTCTGGGATGCCATGGAGGCCAAACAAGAGTCCAAACAAAGTAAGAGTGTTCAGAGTTCAAACTTGAATCAAAACTGAATCAGGAATGTTGTTGTTAGCATTCATCTTTTATGCTTTCTAGTCACACCTTCATTTTTGGAAATCTCAAATAGAAAACATTCCTTTAGTATGAGGGACATCTGTGCAGCAATGAGAACTCTTTGGCTATGAGGCATTAAATAAACACCCTCAGTGCACTTTCTTGACAGAACTTGGTGGTGTTGAGGCAACTGCATCACTGAAATAGGGTTGAAAACTGAAATCATAGGAGGTAAAAGATAACAAAAAAGATTTGTTGGAGGTGGGTGTTTGAGACTTTTTTTATTACAGACAGACAAAAAATTAATGTTGCCTGCACTTCCTACCTGGTAAGGAATTTTCAGGAGATAATAGAAAAATAAAACCTTTCATGAGTGGAGAAAAAACTATTATGTATTCCAATGGCAGTTATTTAAAGGACAATACTTAATTACCATGAGGTGATCAACCATTACTCTAAAGCATTTTTCAAATGGATTGCTAACTGAAAAAACCAGTTTCCTGAACATTTATAGCTGCATGAAAGGTTTTTAGGTGTGGCTGACAAAATGTGTACCCTGTAGCTTGCTGCCTCAATGATACGACACCTATTTTAATCTTAATTGTATTGTCCTTCAGGAAGTGCAAGTGGTGGAGAGCCCTCTGCAGGAAACAGCTCTGGTGAAGCTCCAAGTGAAGTTCCCTCCCTGGAGAGCCAGCCCCTGGGGGATGAGGTGGCTTACAGCAGATAGGCAATCACAGGGCTGTGGGGTGGCTTTGTCACACAATTGTGCATCCACACAACCATCTCACACCAGATGAACACTTATTTTTAGTTAATTTTCTCAACAAGTCCATTAGACCTTTCAATAAAGTAGTTTTCAAGAAAATTTATTAATATGGCACAAAATGAGCACTACAGCTAATATTTTAACTCAAAAGAGACTGTAATTTAAAAAAAATTAAGTACTAATAAAAACTGTGAAACCAAAACAACTACACTTGGTCTTTATTTCTTGCAACTACACAAATGCCAGCATATTCTAGGTATCACCAGCCAGAAAAGGACAGACATTAAAATACTCAGAAGCCCCTCAATGATGAGGCTCACATTTGTTAAATGTCATATCTGTATTGTCCTTTTTATTACTCATCCCATCACAAGCTGCTGATAGGAGAGAGAGCCTGCTTTGGCATTCTGGAGAAAAATGAAGAAGTCTAAAGTAGGAAGGAAGAGCAATTAAGGGAATCAAATGTATGCATTGAGTGTGTTCTCATGAAGTCATGCACATGCTATACTCATGATCCCCTGTGAAATTATTTGAAGACTATTTGGATAAGGCAGAGTACACAGAAGAGATAATGCAAAGAATATGTTCATTAAAGTTTAGATCATGCCATCCCTGGGACATTTATATTTTTAAAGAAGAATGTGAGATATACAATAGTTTTGGAAGCATAAGGAAAATCATAGGATACCTCTAATGGCTCTGAAGGTATTTTGGATTAGGCTGTTAATTTATTGCTGTGATCATTTGGCAACGGACAGCATTCAGTTGACAGTATATCACACACATGTCCATGAGACTTCACAAAAAGTAAAATCAAGGTTGCCCAGTAGGACACAAATTTCTTGTGCAGTGCTGAAATGATTTAGCAAAACATCTCAAAAGGTTTTGTTTGCTGCTTGAGCCTTTTAACAGCACGTGAGCTGTTACTGCTGTCTGCCATGTATCCAGGTTCCAAAGGTCTTACCAAGATAGAAGAAAAACTGTGTAACATTCCTAGTTCTTACACTCACATCCTTTTCAATAAACAGCGGAAGAATCAAGAAGCTCGTTAACTGGTTAAATATAAAAGAGTAAATATGGAGAACTCAAACTTGGTTTCCATCATTACCTATACCTAAATGAGCTAACAGTAAAGAAAAAAAAAAAACAAAAACAAACAAAACAAAACCCAGAACTATTTAGGAGCTTTTTAAAAAGCCCAGATATTAAACATCTATCTCTGTAGAGGATACTTTCTTTGCAGTAGCCATAGATACAGCAGTTCTGATTCCTTGGGCAAGATTGGGCTTATTTTTGCCCTTTTTGAGAAGTAATTGTTGGTCACAGCAACTCCAGTATTATTCTGCTGCCCATAGAACTGGCAAAGAAAGAACAGATTTAAAAGGATTCAGTATTGACTTATGTTAATGGAAGACAAATATGTAATCTTTTCCCACTCCCTATTCAGGTCCACGTTGAGTCCAGAGATGTCTCAGGAATTTGAGAAAAGATTTTTGTGGGGGTAACAGTCGTTGGTTTTTCTGGGTCTGGATTGAAGGTACTTGAGACAGTAATTTGTGTTTGGACTCAAGTGTTTATTATTTCTTATCAGTAAAACAGTCTCACTATTGTGACTTCTGCAGCTTTTCATTAGAAGGCACAAAATGGCCAACAATCTCTTGTTACAAGGTCTTTTAAGACTAAACTATCCAAGTAAGAACGGACCCTTAGATTATTTTCCTTTTTAACCCAGATCCCAAAGATCTGCAATGGGGATTTTTCTGTCCAATTACAAAATGCCACCCAACCCCACGAAGAAGAAGGAAAAAGAAGCATGAAGAAGAAACCCAGCACAACACCCTGTGCCCTCCATCTTGCTTCCATCCACAACATTCTAAAAATCCCAAAACCTCAATTTCTCACCAAGTGATACACCTACACTACTCTCTATAATCTATTTCACACTTTTGTGGATTCCAGTCTACCTTGAAGTCTAGGGAACTTTCTCCATGAATGAGGGTCAAAGTCAGTGCTGCCCTGGGTGTCAGGGCACCCCAGAGCAGGCAGAGAAATATTCCCAGTGCCCTGGGTTTCCACAGGTTTTCGTTTTGAGGTAGGAATGCAGCAACTTAGCCTTGTAGGCTCCTAATTACAGTCTTGGTCATCTGGTAGGACTGGTAGATGGACAGGTCTGACTGGGTTTTTCGGTCACCTCTCCTGAGATATCCAGCTCAACTACCAATTTGGTAAAAGAGACTCTTTAGTGTGGATTTTTTGAAAAACAACTTTATGTCATGACTGACTGCCCCCCATACACCCTGTTATAGTGGATGCAGGTCTTTAGGCTGTTCTATCTCTCTCCAGGTTTCCTAGAAGTGTTTTTTCTATAGCCCAGTGTTGGTTTCCTCCTTTAAAAAAGCATGAATATATTCTTCCCCAGTTCTCTGCACTCTCTTCTTCTCTTATGCTAGTCCTGCTCACTCTCCATGCTCCATTAAACTTGCTTCTGTCAAGGCACATTTCGATGCTGACAAATGCAGTCCCATGATCCCTTGTGTTCCTGTAATTCCACATTTCCTCATCTTCCATCCCATATCCTCAAGCTCAAACATCTTTGAATTCCAAGACAACTTTTGCATCAGCACAAGTGAGTCAGTCTTTTTGGCTGTGAGTCTCATCACCTTCCTGGCTTCACTCCTCTTTCTTATGGGGAACCACACTGTTAGAAATATCCTGGTCAAATCCAACAGGAGATTTAATTAGAAAAGCACACATGTGGACTGACTGACAGAGGTCAGGAAACTTTAGCCTTGGTGATACTGAGAGGCCAAGTCTGCTCCCACATATAATTCCTAGTAAGAAAAATACATTCCCAGACTATTTAGGTCATTGAGCTCTAAACTGAAATACCAAAGACTGCAGTGATCTGGTACTGAAGCAATGCACAGAAGCACAACTAGAGCCATGCCTTCCTCCTTTCTACTGGAAATGGCTATAATATTTTAAAAGGGCAGCATTCTTTAAAACTTCCTATGAGCACACACACAGACAACTCAAGTTAATGCCATTAATGTTATTTAATCTGAACTTTTTGAAAGACAAGCCATCAGAACCTTTCTGTATATGTTTCTTTTAATACTTGAATATCTAACCTACAGCATTTTGTGTGATTTTTTCACACAGGAGGTATTAGGCAACAGAGAAAAAATGTGAAGTATTTGAAATATTTTACCATGCAGAGTTGGAAAGAAAACAACTGACTTAATGGCAATGCTGGAACGTTGATTGTTTGCATAAGTACTTGACACATAGAGCTGGAACATCACAGTTGTGATCATGCTATTACCCACATCATATAATTCCCTTGGCTAAAATTAGGGACTCAGTCTTTCACCATAGCAGCATCATAGTCAAAGTTATGTATCACATAAGGACTCACATTCTCTCTAACTTGCTCCAAATGCACTGCTCTGGAGCAGTGGCTTATGTAGTAGTAATTAGATATTTATGGACTGTTGCTTCTCCCTATGTGAGGCTTAATAATAATAAACAAAGCAAAAGATCCTCCACATGGTTCTCATTTGGTCTTTGAAACACAGCCACTGGCCTGGCTAGGATTTTATTTAAGTTTCAGGTGTGAAAGAGTTTGCTTAATCGGAGGTGTGATAGCCAGGGCTTTCTACTTTTTCTATTTTTTTTTTCTGTTTTTATATGAGGCTGATCTGGCACAATGCTGAGGGTTGCTACTTCCTGCTCCTGCAGATGTGAATCCTCTAGTATGGCCTTTGGTCAGGATGATGTTTGCTCCTTCTCCTGATTTTCCTGCTACCATGGGAAGACCCTTGAATCCAGCACTGGCTAAAAATTAGTGACCTTCAGCTGAGAGCTCATGTGCCCTCAAGGACAATTAACACAGTTTTGCTTCAGGATTCCTGACAAATCTACTGACTCTTTGAGAGGCTGGTGTATGACTGGGTGTGGAGAATGCTGTGTTCCACAGCACAGATTTTGGATCATTACAGAAGTTATTATTTTCTTGTTTTAAGGAGACCTCCTTTTCCTTCCTGTTGCTAGTCCTTATATGTTCTGCTATCGCAGCACGAGAGGCAATGCCTCAGGAGTTTATCTTTCCTGCTTCTTACACAATCACTCTACAGGCAGTCTGGTGAGCACAAGTCAATCTAACTTTCAGTATCTTCTAGGCCTTTGATTGGAGTCAGATGGGAGTGGATATTTTTAAACATTACAGCTGTTTTTCAAAGCTGAGTAAGGAACTCTGTAAGTCAGATCCCACTAACCTGTAGGGAATTTGGATGCCCAGTTCCCATTATGGCTTTGGAAACCCCACTCAACACCTGTGCAATGGTCAGGGCTCATTTAGGAATCTTTTCCCTTTCGTGAAGAGTGGATGGCCACAGACAAAAGCACCATGGCAATTGGCAACAGTTCATTGACCCACAAGGGGAGAATTTAACTTGTTGTTTAGCTTCCCTGGTCCAGACTGAGATCTTTAGCAAGACAGACCAAAAAAGCTGGCTTATTTTTGTTTCATCCAAACAAGACAGTGGACAGTTTTCAAGGGCAGCCAGCATTTTCATGACCATTATTAGCACACAGGTACTGTCTCACACAGAGAAGTAATGCAACCTCCAAAGGGTCTCACATATCCCTGTTTTAAATTCAGGAAAGAATTCAGAGGAGTCACAATCAGTTTACTGCAGCTTTTTATATATACCACTGATAGCAGTGATCTGCTCTGCATGTGTCAGCTTAAGGGAAATGAGAGCCCAAGTTCAAGAGCAAAGAGACTTTGTGTTCTTCTACTTTATGCAATCACAATTGCTGAGATATGTCAATTTTAAATAATAGAAGAATGATTTTTCACTGAAAAATCTCTTGTTTAAAAGATTTTGATTGGATACCTCAAAAACAGGATACCTAGGTAAGGCAAGGATTTATTCTGGCTCTGAAGAGTTTCCTCAGTACTTGTATCCTAAAACACAGGGAATACAACCATGAATTGATAGCTGCTCTTTGGAGTGGCAATTCAAAAGCCAATGGATGCATGCTGCCTACCTGGGAGATTCAGCTCTAAAGTAAAGGCCATGTTAAGGTGAAAGATCACTCAAATAATTAACAACTGACTGCTTGGTTTATTGTAGGAAAAAGCCAAAGCAGCACCATTTAAATTCAGCATCTCAGATCAGCCTAAAGTGCAAAAAAATTCACAATGAGTGTTCATTCAAAATGCTACCTTACAGCAGAGTAAGGTGTAGGGCAGTTACACAAGGCAAATCCTGTTTCACAGGGTGTAGATCAGCCTGGGGTTGTGACCAACAGCCCTTGGGCAGATGTAGTAGCGATGTTTCCAGCAATGTTCACCACAGGGGAAGGATGGACTTCAACCTGACTCTTCCTTTCATCCCAAGAGGCAGCAGTCCCTTCCCACCATGTGCTGAAGAGAGCCCTGTCTCATCTCCCCATTCTCTCCAAGTTCACAAAGCTATTTAGGCACCTAACTTGGGACCTTGGGAGCTAGCTAAGCCAAACACCTGCAGTCCCAACCTTCATTACTGTCTGTAACTCCTACAAGATGTGAGTATGGAATGAGGCTTTCAAGAACTGATAGAGTTGTGCCTGACAGCCTGGTTTCTGTGGCTCCAAAGCTTTGTTTCCTCACAGTTTCTGTTGCAGCCTCCTGGGCTGTCAGAACTTGTGGCTGAGAGATGAAGATTGAATCACTTGGACACAATGATGCAAAGGCTGCATGCCCACCCAAGGGACTCCTCAGGGACAGCACTCTCAGGAGACAGGCTCCCATGTCTATTAAAACATCCTGAAAAATGGTTTCTGGCAGAGCCAACACAGCCAAAAACCCCATCACAAGCCTGACTGCTTTCAGAGACAGCAGCTGGCTGGCAGGAGAGAAGGCAAACTCTGACAGGGTGTTTGCTTCACATCACTTCCATGGCAGTTTGCTCCTTTCATGCCTGGTAATAAACGCCTCACCAAGGGCTGAGGCTCTTGAATTTGGCAGGAAAGCCATGGGCCTGCCTTTCAGCTCAAGTCAAAAATGTCATCAGAGCCAGAGGCTGCAAGCTGCACTGATCCAGAGCAGTGGCACTCAGGGTGGTGACTGTGTTTATGAGGCAATGGATTATTCCTTTGCCAAGATGCCACAAGTGCTCCAAAAGGAGCACTTTCTCTGAGAAGCCATTTTTCATCAAGCCCCTCCCCACGGCCTTCCATCCTGCAGTCCAGCTGCAGATTTACACCTTTTTTTATCACCTTCTTTGGAACATTTTAGCATGCTAAAAATAGATCCCTTGGTCTGTGCTTAGCTCTCAGTCAGGCCATTGTCTCACAGACTGGAGCTCAATGAAGCTTGGTGGAAGACTAGAAAGCCAAATTTTGAGTGTAATTCCCAGGGATCAGGTGCTTGGGATCTGCCCAGACAAATCTAACATACTCCTTTAGTCCACCACCTTTTATTTTGGGTGAAATTTGCCTTTCCTGTTATTATTCTCATTCCTTTCCATTGCCTGCAGCTCTCCACAGCTGACCAGGCTATTCTGGTGAAGGATCCATTGCTCCCCTTTGTGTGTAGCTGTCAGTGACCCAAAGCTGGTGTTGAAGATTGCAATGCAAGATATTTTCTATTACCATCTGTATGGCAGATTACTTTTGTCAAGTGGGCAGTTTGCCTTATCTCTCTCTTCACACCTCAGGAGGGGACATTACTGATAACACACTATTGAATGTCACTGCATGGCTGATAAGAACTAGAACATCCCATTGTGAGATGCTCCGCCCAGGGGGAGGAGCCAAGCATTCCTACCCGGATATAATCCAGAGGTTTTGAGACACCAGCACGGCTTTCTCCATGGGATTCCCCAGAGGAACAGCAGCTGCCTCTTCTTCCACTGGATCTTCAGAGGAAGAATGCATCCTTCTCTACAGGATCCCCCTTGCTCCAACAGAACCACACCTGAAACTTCAGGAGGGCTGCAGCCACATTTCCAATTGGACTGCCACCAACACCCTGAGCCGCAGGGTGTCAGGTTGGGTTCTGACTCTGTCAGTGTTGTTCTAGTGTACTGCATTGTTTATTTTATCTTTTTTTTTTCATTCCCTATTAAAGAACTGTTATTTCCTGCTCCCATATTTTTGCCTGAAAGCCTCTTAATTTAAAATTTATAGCAATTCAGAGGGGTAGAGAAGGGTTTACATTCTCCATTTCAGGGGAGGCTCCTGCCTTGCTTAGCAAACTCCTGTCCTTCCAAACCAAGACAGTAGGTGACAGTGGTTTAGCTTCATTTCAGCACCATTGAAAGGCTGGCTGTTCCAGTGTAAGCCCCCAAACACATCTTCATGGGTTTCTTTTATTGTTTGCTTGAATCCTCTTTTTCTGTCACCTCATGAGGGCTGCAGGATGGGGCTGGGGTGGAAGGGAAGGTAGATTTTAAGGTACAGCAAAGTAAGAAATTACCCTCAGGAAAAGGTAAATTAGAGGAGATCGCATTCCTACCATGCTCCTGGTCCTGCCATAGGTCAGGTTTGTGTGAGAAAAATGTCTTGTTTGTGAGGACACTGGAACTGGGGTGGTTATTCCAGACAGATCCTTCTGCACAATTCAATTTACACTAGTGGAGGAGCAGTCCTATTGAAACCCCAAAAAAGGGGCACTTTTAATCTGTAATGGTGATGCTTTTGCCAGTACAGAAGCATATCAAGAAATCCACACTCCCCAACTGATTTTGGTTTCCTCACAGCCCCTGAGCCAACAGGAAATGCTGTCCTGGAAGAGTTCTGCTCCATATCCACAGGCCTCCCTGGGCTGCTGAGCCTGAGCTAGCCAGCACTCAGCCTCCTTCCTGCGCACTCTTGCCCTCTGCAGCTGTTTTTGCTCTTCTCTTTAATCCCTAATTATTTATTTCCACTCTATCCCATTTCTTCTCACTGTCTATATTGGTTTCAGACAACTCTTCTCACCCACCTTCAACCAGAGCTTGTTGAACTTCTGCTGTGGGGAACTCAGACCTATTCTACTTCCACTTTTCCTGAGATTTGCCTAACATTTCATGATGACTGTGAATAAAAAATAAAATAGAGGAAGGAAGAATATTTAAAATAATATGGTGTTTTAATGTTAAAAGGTGCTTGGGGACTTAGTTTAATGCTGATTAAAGGAGTGGAGCTCTGCAGAAAGCAGATGATTCACAGCCCCTAAGAGCAACATTTAGAGGTAGTAGATAAAATCTAATGGTAATAGTATAAAGAAAAAAATAATAAATTCAAACTGCAGTGCAGTGCTGCCTGAGACACAACTTCTTTAATTAACCACTCAGCATTTTCACTCAACCACCATAGTAAATAGGTCTGTGAATGAAAGTCTGCTGAGATAAAAGAACCTGCATAACAGCTAACATCAAAAGAAAAGCCTTTTTTTGCCTAATACATTGGGGACATTCTTTCCAACAAGAACAATTCATCCAAGTGAAATTCTGGCCACTTGTATTGCAGCCAGATCAGGAACACTTCCTGCAACTGGCCAAGAAAGTGTCTGGCCCTGGAAGCAGCCTGAAGTTCTCAGTACTTTGAAAAAAGCCAGAAAACCTAATAGAGCTGAAGTCTTCTCCCACTGAAACCCACAGCTAAAATCACTCTCGCTTCAAATCTGTCTTCCCTGATGACAGCAATGGTCAGGGAAGAGCAAAACAAACTTGCTGACACTGCAAGACGACCAAGGCCCAGCCTTAGAAAGGGGAGTGCTGCAGGGCTGAGTCTGGTCCATGGCTAATTTAGAAACAGCTGGGGCAAAATTCCATCTTCCCCCAACACCCTGTGTGCTGCAGTGCAGACAGAACCAGGACAAGAGCTAAAAACATCAAATATCAGATCATGATATTTGTTACTAACCTAGGTGTTGGCTTTTTGCAAGAAGGACCAGAGATGAGGAGGGACAATGAGAGGGGCACAGATGTCCCCATCAGAGCACGTGTCAGAGCATCAGCTGGTGCTGCTGGGGAGAAGGAGGGCCAGGGTTAAGCAGGGTGAACAGTGGAACACAAAATGTTCCCTCTGTCTGGGCAAGTCTCCTTACAGAGGTGTGCATCATGAGACAAACCAGAGACCCAATGCAGCTGAACTATTGCTATGATTACACAGGGAGATATGAATAATGAGATATTTGCTGTGCAATGTGCAACAGGCATGTTCCATGCTACTTGCTAGTAATTTTTAAACAAAATCCCAGGGCAGACCTTTTTCAGTAATTCTTAGGCAGGAATGGTGTGTCAGTCTCTGTTAGGACACAGTACATCTACTATATACAACATACTCACAATATGTTGTCACCCTCCTAAAATACATTGCTAATTGGTCCCCATGACTGTGAAGTCCTTACACCATTTTTAAATGCCCAGCTAACAGAAACAGGATTTTCTGAAAGCTTTCTCTTCTGCATCATCACTTCCTCATCCCTTGCAATGCCAGCCCATCTAATTTACTCTCACATATTTGTTTTGCCCCAGTGGCTGCAGCCTCCACTGGGCACTGCCCTTTCTGGCTGTGGTCTGAACCTGGGGAGTTGGTGGCATGTGAAGGACATCAATTTTTATTACAGCTCTGGGTCAATCACTGCAGACAGGCAGCAAATATGATGAATTCAGAAATGAGTTGGTGATGTTGAGAGCTGCATCAAGACTCTTATCTTAAATCCCCAAAGTACAGAGTACCATTCATAGCTGAAGGGGAACTTTAAAAGCATTTAGCAGTGCCAGGTTTCTCTGTCATTCTTCTAGACAATACCACTCTACTTGTTTATGCCTGTGGAAATTGCAGATATCAGAAATTCATAAATCCACAGCAAAACCCCAGTGAAGGAACTGGGAGGCTCTGCACCAGTACTGGGGTGAGCTGAAAAGGGCTGTGGAACCAGATATCCTTCCACAGAGACCTGGTGGGTTTTCTCATTACCTTCCAGAGTCTTCTTGTGAACAACTATATTAAAGGAATGTGTTAAGTTACATAAAAACAATCAACAGAATTGTGACAAAAGCCTGGACAGACAAGGTTGTTGGCAGTCTCAAAAAAGCATGTATCATCTCAGTTATTAATGGCCAGAACTGTCAGGAGAATTTAAAACTTTCCAAATTGTCATCCAGTAGCTGGTGAGTCAGACACAGCCTTCAGATGAAGAGCTGAAGTTTTCTTTCATTTTTTTTTCTCTACTGAAGGAATCCAAACATTCAAAGCTCTGAAAAGGCTCAGGCTACCATTCAGGGTTCCTTTGGGATAAAAGGTTGATCCTCAATGAAGAAAAATGAAGTGTTGATAGAACCAACTGCTGCAAAAAAATGCAAAAAGAGAAAAAAGAGGAAGGATATGGCAGTGTATTAATTCTTCCATAAGGCCTTGGCTGTTTGGGGAGATTTTGTTGTGGAGGATGCAGTCACTCTTCCACCACAAAGAGCAAGGCAGAAATTTTCAGTCTTCAGGCTATTAATTTGAAATAGTAGAATGTTTTCTGTATTCAGTTCCAAAGACCAAAAAGCACAATAGAAAATGTGAGTTTCTCTTTTTTTTTCTTTTTAATTGACTGAGGAAAAATGTCTGTCCAGCAAACAGGAGTCCCTGTATACATTTGCTTTTGCAAGCTACTCCAAGGCCCTCATTTCATCATCCCTCAAGAAATCAACATCAGTCTGGGGCCAGGTGTTTCACTGCTTCTCCAAATGTCTGGGTGACTTCAATCCTTTCTGATCTTCATCAACAGAGTAATTTGAAATGTTTTATCCTGACCAAAAGACATTTATCCTGTCTCTTCCTGTGTTCCTTGATATTATTTATTGTCGCTCAGAACTGATCGTTCTGAAAAGAGGGATGATGTGAAGTGATGGTGACAATCCAGGGCCAGGAAACACACGAGAAATTGCCTGTCTTGCACAGAGGATTCTCAGGGTAGGAGGTCACAGATAAGTTCCCCTTTATTTAATTCTCTAATATGGCTGGAGCCACTGTAGATAATGAAAAGAAGTAACTACAGAAAACTACATTTTCTAATATTTATTAAGAACACTGCATTTGTTTCCCCTATAATTTACAAAATGCCAGGATTAAATTGTTCTGGAGCCTTTTGAAGGGGATGATGACCCACAGGTGCTGGCTGAGGATGTGCCTTCAGCTCAGCAGGTTCCCCTGCAGGCGACAGAGCAGCCAAGGGCATAGGGTGAGGGCTTCTTCCAGGGCTGATGCACCTCATGGATCAGCTCCTTCATGGTCTAAAAGTGTAATAACTGACTAGCAGCTACTAAGGGATTCTTGTGAGACACCCCAATCTGGCTTTAGGAGTCTCACATGATTTTAAAATGTTCCTGTGAGCAGAGAACTTCCCAGTTCAGTTTGTCTCTCTTTTGAGATGAATTATCAAAATGAAATCCTAACAGTCCCATCTGCTATATAGACTGTGCACAAGCCAATCAAAATGTTACCTAGCTCCAGTTCCTCCTTCCTTCACTCTCCTGAATACAGATTTGAGTACCTATTGAATAAAAATTTGAAGTAACAGGTTTATGAGGATTTGATTCTTTCACCTTAGTATTTTTTTTAATATGAAAATTCATTTTTCATTTGAGCTGTATCTGAGTGTCTGAGACATACAAAGAGCTAAGAAAGGGGCAAGGAATTGCAGAAAACACAGCTGAAAGATAAATTTCCTGCTCAGGCTTTCTCTTGAAGATCAGTTTTGGAGTCTCTTCTTCACAATGAAGATTCTCTATTACCTGACTACCCTAGAGCTCAGAAACCTCAGCCAGTTATGAATGCATGATATCAAGGAGTTGTTGTTTTCTGTAGTTAATCTCTGTTTTCTGTGTCAGTCCCTTGGAGAGGAGCCCTGGTTGCACACTGCTCTCAGCCTGACCTGCTCTCTGGGCAGCCCCTCTGACCTCTCTCAGCCCGAGGAGGTTCCTTGCCACAAGCATCCCAAACACTCTCTCCTCATCTAAAGTGCTCACATCAGGATTCCTGGCTTGAGGCATTTGGCTCAGTCACAGCTGCTAAGATTTCTTGGAAATTCAACCACAGTGTCATAATTCCAAGGCATGTGTTCATTTTTTCTTCCGTGTTGAGATGTGAAAACATGGGTTTCTTGTCTGCTGTGATGGAAATTCCATCGTGCCAGTGGCCATATATTCCTTTTGTTCCCTAATCCTGAAAGTGCTGGATGCTTTGTGGGCTTCTCATGTGATAAAAACAGATGTATTCTCAATTATGTTCAGTGCCTGCATTAATGAAAAGATTTTAATCTCTTCCAGAGCTAATTTTGTATTTTTGCAAGAAGGCATTTTGTTTCTAAGTGTTATTAATTCCAGTGTGACTAACATCACCTGGAAACCTGGAAGCTGAACATTCCATTTACTCCAGTTTTTCACACAGCCAAGTTCAGAGGAACTTTTAGCAAAAAAAGCAGTTGGATGTTTCCCCTTGTCATCACATCAGCAGTGCTGATGGCTGTGCCCAGTTACCTCTGGTAACAGGCGAGACACCAATAATCCCACCCTGGCTGCAAAACCTTTCAGAGCCTCCTGCTGCTGTCAGATGGATTTAGCTGGGTGAATTGATAAACTGTGCTCAGATTTGTCAGGGCAAAGAATTTTGGAACTGAATAGCAATTACCCTTTTGAGGCTGAAGAGAAAATCATCAGCCCTCCTTACTAAAGAGCGAAGAATTTTAGGCCGAGGTCTCATTTTGATTTAGCATGTTCCATTCATTACTTCTGTCTGAAATCAATTAATCAATAAAGCATGATCCTATACATGTTTTAGGCATTTTAGATTTGGCTAGGAGGCTCATCAACACATTTGAAATTGGATGCTTTTGAAACCCCTCTTAATGAAAAGCCTACTGTCCTTAAACACTTGATGTCTAATCATGCTCCCTTGGCTATAATGCCTTCTTCCAGGCTTGGAAGTAAAATTAAATGGGATTTGTGACTGGTTGCAGTGGATTAATTAACCTGTGGTGCTGCATGTAGGAAGGATATAGGGCTAGCAGAGATTATCCAAAGGGCTGTGAGGATTTGAAGGGTCTGGAGGAGAAGCCACAGGAGGAGCAGCTGAGGTCTTGGTTTGTTCAGCCTGAATGGGTCTGAGGGGAGACCTTGTTGCAGCCTGCACCTTCCTCAGGAGGGAAGGCAGAGGAGCAGACACTGATCTCTTCTCTCTGGCCACCAGTGACAGAGGGAATGGCCTAAAGAAAAGCCAGGGGAAGTTTAGTTTGGATATCAGGAGCAGTTTTTACCCAGAGGGTGGTTGGGCACTGGAATGGGCTTCCCAGGGAAGTGGTCACAGCACAAACCTGACAGAGTTCAAGAAATGTTTGGACAATGTTCTCAGGCACATGATGGGATTGTCAGGATATTCTGTGCAGAGCCAGGACTTTATTGGCCCTAGTGGGTCCCTTCCAACTCAAGATATGATTCCGTGGCTCTATGAGATGTGCTTCCACTCCCCAAGGTCCCAGTGAACAGGTCCAATGATTTATTTCTCTGCTGCTCCTTTCCAGGAAAATTTGCTGAGGATGGTTTACATGCCACTGCTGACCCATGTGGACAGACACATTTCTTACGGATTGACAGACACTCTCTTCATCCATTCATGCCCTCTAAGATATTATTTTTTGAATTCAAATTAAAAAAAATATTCTTTCCATTCATATGTCAAATATAGAATCTCAGTTATCTCAGTAATGGGATCTAAATTATCAAGCAAACTTTGGTTTCAGGATGCCTGATAATTACCAAGGATCCAAGAAGGCTCAGCTCACTTTGCCATTGCTGAAAAACCCCCAGGAAATTAAACTTGGGACACATTTAAATGACTTCTAAAAGTTATTTTTCATACATTTGCTTTCCTTCAGAAGCTAGAGTTTTATGGCAATCTCTTTTTACAAGTTATGAATGTGAAGTCTGTAGCTATGTCTGCATCTTTGAACTATTCTTTGTCATGGGGAGGGGGAAAGGCTCCTGCAAAAAAATGAGACACGTAGAGAGGAATTACAAGTTCCCCATTTGCAAGAGAAGGACACCTGGCACTTCTTCTTCAAAGCCTTCTCTAAACTCTGAAGCACAGAATCACTGACATGATGAAAAATATGAAACAAGTGTCTACAAGAACCAGAGTCTGAACTTGGACTCCCTTCAATTTCACATCTCAATTATAAAACAATCTTTATTTTCCAGCTTGTGGTTACACAAATATACCTCCACAAGGCTCATTTGCCATCTTCACTCTTCTTGAATTTCCACCCACCTTGTTTGTGTTGCAGATTTTGTTTATAATCTCTTTGTCCAGCCAACTCTTGTTTTCTCCTCTGTCAATGGAGGATCTGCTTTCCTGGAGATCCATGGGCTCTGGGATCCACTGCCTGGACACTGCTGCTGGCCAAGGGCTCTCTTTGAGCTCTGTCTGCAAACATGGGGCTCATTTTGCAGGACTATAATTAGCACAGCAGGTTCAGACAGGAAACTGCTCCCTCTATACCCAGTTTCAAGGCAATTAGGGCTGTGCTTTTTCACCATGGTGCTTCTGAGCTGGCTCTGTCTGTCCCACAGCAAGAATAACACGGGGAGCACCCATCACTGTGCATTGTTGTGGCTTGGCATGAGGAAAGAGAGCACACATTCTATTTATAGCTCAGCATCAGACCAGGGGAGATTGTGGTGAAGATTGTCAGTGGGTTTCTGTTTTCCAAAGATGTGATGGTGTTCACAGGGGTTTTCGGATTGGGGAAGAGACGAGGGTCTGACTCCATGCTTCAGAAGGCTTGATTTATTATTTTATGATATATATTACATTAAAACTATACTAAAAGAATAGAAGAAAAGGTTTCATCAGAAGGCTAGCTAAGCTAAGAATAGAAAGGAATGATAACAAAGGTTTGTGGCTCAGCTCTGTGTCCGAGCCAGCTGGGCTGTGATTGGCCATTAATTAGAAACAACCAACATGGGCCTGTCACAGATCCACCTGTTGCATTCCACAGCAGCAGATAATTGTTTTTTACATTTTGTTCCTGAGGCCTCTCAGCTTCTCAGGAGGAAAAATCCTAAGGAAAGGATTTTTATAAAAGATGTCTGTGACACGAAGATATTGACATGTATGTGTACTGCATGAGGCAAAAAATCAGTCCTCAGTTTTAGGAGGTGCTTCCATGGTGGATACGCTGCCCTTTCAGTACTTCTCCAGCACTGGACTCTTTTAAGATAACCATGTGTGTTATAAGAGCTAATTTCGTAAGTGGAATATTTTAATAACATTATCAGATCCTAGAGGGCCTTAACATCCCAAGTTCAGGAACAGGACAGGAATGAGATGGTGGAATTTGTCCTTGCACAGAGGACACACATTGTTTATGTCCACTCCAATGCTATTTTGGAGCACTCTTTCATGTATGGAGTCTCCTCTGGCCTTTAGCAAAGGTTGGTATATTCTCAGAACATTTTTATGCTGAAAGGCATTCCACAACTTGTGAGGGCTCTGCTGAGGGCATATAAAATATAATTAGGGTCACCTACAATAATTAGATTATGCATCTGTTTATGCCTGTATTCCAAATGGTGAGCTACATGTCCTCTTCAGTCAGTTCCAGGGGAAAATTGTTATCATACTAAAATAAGTGTTTAAAATAAATTGGCTCAATTCCCAATCCCTGTCTTCTTCTGGTGACTCTGGAATGTCAACACAGGATAATTATCTAGCTCAAACAACTTTTATGTAGCCAGATTGATGAACTCTGCCTTGATCTCCATCCTATGCCACATTTACCAAGAGTGGCATGACCAGATTGTCAAACTGGTAAGAATAGACCTGAAAGAACAATGGTATCATTCAAACACCCATAATTTTTGTTTTCCTTCAAAAAACAGATTTAAGGTCATGTGATTTTGCAAGGCTTTGCCTGGTTTTTTAATAAAAAATACATTTCTAACCTTTATGGTTTGGTTGAAAAGGCAAATTTGCTGGTGTAGAAATGTGACAAGTAAATGAAAACAGCTGCAAATTCTGAGTGTGGAGCAATATTAATACCTTGTCCTGCAATTTCTGAATCAGTGATGGAACTGGGTTTACTAGGGAGGAACTAGCAGAAAAAGAATCTGTTCACAGTAAGATGCTCATCCTCCAGGCCATGACTGAGATACTGTGTTATTAAAGACACTGTGATATTAAAGAACAGCACTTGGAGCATGGACAACAACACCAATTGCAGTCATATCTTCTTTTATTTCTTGCCTATATGTGATATTTAGCTAAGGGTGATTTTAATCCTAGTTCTTGAGCAAATTTTTGTGATTAATAAATATTCAGTAACAATAGTTATGTTACAATAGAGCTGTGATATTCTGGAGAGGTTTTTTTAAGGAAAAAATTATATTCACTACACAGTAAAGAAAACAAAAGAAATACAGAAAATCTCTTCTGGAAAAACATGTTTATGGCATTAAAGCAAATATAATTAATCACAGATGAATCATTTGCCCAAATAAGTACAAATCCAAGAACAATAAATCATAGACTCATATGTAAAAACTCTCCATCCTATTCCCTATAAGCAATGATCCAGAAACAAAAATAAAAAGAGGACAAAAAATGTTTGCCCTTAGCTAGTCTTATAATGAGAAAAAAAGAGATTGACCCTTGGGTGTTTCCCCTTGTCATCACATCTGATGATTAGATCTTTCATGGTTTCAGTGATGGACCTCTCATCCCATGACTGGGCTTGTGCTTTATTTTGGAAGCCATGAGCTGCTTTGGTTCCAGTAAACCCCCATAGGTTTGTCAGAATTGCAAGCTGGCAACAGAGGTTCTACTTTTGAACTTCAAGTCTGTATTTCATTTCAAGCTTATTTTAGCCATCATGGGGCTTCAGCTGAGTAAAAAAACATTGCCTGCCTTCCCACCCTTGTTAAACACTTCCTAATCATCCACAGGTTAATTTTTTATTACATCCTGCCCTAAGAGAAGAGACATTCTAAACCCCAGAACACAAAATATTTCATCACAATCTTTGTTGTGCATTCACTCTGCAGGGACAGAGGGCATCTTGTGTGAGGAGCAGATGCTGAACATTTAAAGATGACAACTTACATAAAAGTTGCACTCCACACATCAACATTTAGCCAGCACAGTCCCCTATTTCAGTGTAACAGACATTCCATCATCCCACCAAGCATCCCAACCAGTGCTTTTTTTAATTTATATTTTTTTAAGGAGGAAAGAGAAGGAAATATTTTGTAATTATGGAAGGAAAGTTAACTGTGAAAGGGGAACATAAATTATCTGTGCTGCTGCAAAACAGTCTTAGTTCTTTGTCTTGAGAGACATCTGTGATGCACATATGGAGGGGGAATGAGCACATCCATTCCTGGCAAACCCACCTCTCTTTGTCTTATGTCCTGTAAAAATGGGAGCCTCAACTGCCGTGAAATAGCACTGCCTCATTACATAACAGGAGGCCTTAATAAAGTATGACCCTCTGGAGGTTTAGTGTATATTCTAACCTGCAGGCATTCATCTGGATTAGGAGCATCAGGCTGGATTCAGACTTGTTTGTGTGGCTGCAGCTGGAGTGGTAAAATAGGGGAATAGACCTAGCTGTGCCATGGTCATACCTCAAGGCTAATTGCCAGCACCAAAGCTGTTCCAGGTTTGTCCATGCCACCCAGCTCTCCCCTCCACGTGTGAGTAGCAGCCTGTTGATGGCCTAGGGGTAGGCTGGCTTATCTGCCTCAAAAACAAATCCACATTAAAGCTCTGGGGTGTTGCTCCTTGTCCTAGTCAGTTCAGAGCATATCTCAATATCTACAGGCTATGTGGTTGTCACTTGATGTAGACAGAGCTTACAGACCCCTGCAAAATGGAAATTAGCTTCAAAATTGAAATTAGTTTCTAGAGGCAGTAGGTCTGTGGCAGGAAAAGTCACTCACTGAGGAAGCTGCCAGAACCAAGATATTCTAACTTGGTTATAATAATTGTTTATTACATTGGGTTCACTTGGGGCACAAATTTCTAGCAAAATGTATACTCTCTATACAAAGATGCCCTTGGTTTTGGAAACCCTCACAGGTATAGTGGTTTTCCCATGAGCTGTCTGTCTACAGCTCAGCAGCTTGGCTGGGTGTGCTTTGGGTTTGAGTTGGATGTGGAAGGGTTAATTCTCTGTGTCTCTCCTAGCCATGTTGTAGAACATGGGAAAAGAAAAACACTGTTTCTGTAAAAACAAATACAATTGTCAATAAAAGCTAAAATAGCAGCAAAGCAAATTTACAAATCCAAACATTTTACATTTAGATGGTATTTAATTTGCTATAAACTTGGGTTGCCCTTAAAGAAGTGTGTGTGCGGCAAATACCAATTTACAATGAGCAGTAGGATGTCAGTGGATGAACTATAATCTTGGACAAGGCCAGATGAACCAGGCACTAACAACAACAGCAAGGGCAAAATTTCAGCTGTTCTGCTGTGCTTGTCTGGGATGTGCTGCTCACCAGGGCAATGCCAGACTCAGGCTGCTCATCCTGGAGTCCCAGAGCAGTGTGGGGTGGAAGGGAACAGAAGAATCTCCTTGTTCCAACCCCTCCTGCCTTGGGCAGGACATGTCTCACTAGCCCAGGTTGCTCAATCCCTGCCCAACCTGGTGTTGAGCACATCCAGGGATGGGGCATCCACAGCTTCTCTGGACAACCTGTGCCAGTGCCTCACCACCCTCACAGGAAAGAGTTTCTTTGTACTTTCTAATCAAAATTTGCCTTCTTTCAATTTAAACTGGTCTGAGCTCACACCCTATGAAAGTAATGCACACAGGCCAGGGAGAAGGGTACCCTCTGTGTGAATTCCAGTATCAAATGTACATCATGTCCTGCTCACAGGACTGCACTGGAGCAGCTGGGATACTCTGGATACAGTGTCTCTTGATCTCTAGGGAATATTTTTGCAATGCTCCCCATTACACCAAGAAAAATGTTTACCAGTTACAGATCTGCTGCCTAGAGACATATGCCCAAATATTTTTTATTTAGTTTAGTGCCTGGACTGAACATCCTCAAGCAGGAAAACAGCTGGCCAAGGTTCCTGCAACTTTCAGAGAAGGCTGGACACCTGGACAGCCTCATTAATTAATAATGAACTTCTCTCTGAAAGCTTCTCACTCCTTTTTGCTTTCTCTGTCTTTCTCATCCTCTGACAATGTAGGTAGCCTCAAATCAAAGTTAGTTGGGCTAAATGTGGACCAAAGTGATATTTCAAAGCCACCTAGAAACCTTGTAAGAAAGTCCTGTCTCATAAGACTTTGTTAAGTGCTTTGTCTTTGTATGTTGTAGTGGTAGAAGGAAAAAATCAAGCAGTAATCTTTAACAGCTCTGCTAATAACATTGCCATATTTAGGCTGCCCTTGAATTATTTGAATGTTATTGTAAAAGCTGGAGTCTCCTGCCCAGACTGCAGTAGTCAAAAAACATTAAAGATCAACTCAGAGCTCATAAAATACTTTCAGATTAACCCAAACTGCCTGGGTGTGGGGGATTCTTCAGTCCCTGAGGGATCTCACTGTGAGCACAACATGAGGCACATCCTGTAATATTTGAGCACTGTGGAGGGAATTAGGGGTAAGCTGGAAACCTTAATTAGGCATTTTCATTACAGTCATGGGCTGCAGCCAGGCCTACAATGTTATTTAAACATAAGGTTTGTGGGTTTCTTTTCCATGACCCTTTTCCAAGGGAAATGATGGGATTCAAGTAACAGGATGCTTCTTGCAGTGTGTAAAGAGTATGATGCATCTCAAATAGCATTCCCATTACACATTGTGAAAAAAACAGACTTTTTTTGTTGTTATTGGGATGGCTGTTGGGGATTTTGGGGATTCCAGGGTTCTTTCACCATTTATGGACACTGGTATATTCTATACTACTGGAGGTGGCTGCTTAGTGAAAGATCAAGTGGGTTATTCAACTGTGTTAGACATGGATTAAAATATGTTGTTTAGTTATTTCAACTTTTAAAATATTTATTATGAATAATCTATGAAGAATGAAAATATTAAATCTCTTTTAAGCCTACAGAAGTAGACACAGAAGGCTCAGATGGGAAGACTTCATAAGTTGCATGGGCAAGGACATTTCAGGCTGCAGGTGTTTTAAATATATTTATTATAGCCATTCAAGGGTGAATATGGACCCAGCCAGAGACAAATGGTGCAGGAACCTCGTGCCCACATCATTCAGTGCTGGCACTCTCTGTTTGTTGCAGTGCTCAGCAGTGGCACTGGTGTTTTCCTGGCATCAGCTGCTCTGTGCCCCTGAGATATCACTGCCAGCCCCTGGGCTTTGGTTCTGCTTCAGCTGCTTGAAGCAGTTTGTGGAGCACTGTGTGGACCAGGGGTGTTTGATGGAATGGGCCATCATGACCTGCCTTGCAGGAATGCCTGTGTTGGAGGATGCTGCAGGGCTGGTGTGAGGCTTGGAGCTGTGCACATTGCAGATTTACTGTTCCTGTTTTGTGGGAAGGACCTTTGAGCTGAATTGTGCCCCATGACAGGTTTTGTTTTTCAGGAAGAGACAGTTCACTCCAAAAGAAAGTGCAAGTTACAATCAGTGTTAAGTGAAAGTGAATGAACAGGGGACTGGACTTGAAGGTATGTTTTGGGTGGTGTTATCCGACAGAGGGAAGGTATCCCCAATATTCAGTAAGGGAGAGTGGGAACAGACAAGTACCTCACTCAGGAATTGGGGTCAACCAATAGGTGATGTGGCTCTTGCTGGTGTCATTCATATTTTACATTGTGCAAGCTGAAATCATCAAAACAAGAACTTAAGTGTGGGTCTAGTAAGTGGCCTCAGCAAAAAAACCCAGAGAGACAAACACAGAACTTTAAGTTGATAACATGTTGTTTGCAACTCCTCAAGAGAATTTCCAATAAAAACATATTTTCCAGCATCTTCAGAACAAGACCCATTAAAAAACATTCTGAGGACAGTAAGGAAATACAGCCATGAGTTTAAGCTTCCTATACAAATGTTTAATCTGTATTTAATTTGAATGACTAAAGAAATCATATTTTCTAGTATTTTCCTATAAAGTGTTCCAGAGTTGACTATCACAGCTGGTGGCACTCAGCCCTTGAAAGATCAGCCAGTGATAGCTTTATGGAGAGGAGCATCCTCTGCCAGGAGCAATCCCATCATCTGCAAAGGAATCCTCCACAGATTTCAGTGGCCTCCTCTGCTCCCTGTGTCTCCTGCAGTGCCTTCACAGCTGGTGGATCACAACGTGCTCAGCAGCAGCCTCAGTGGCAATGCAGCATAAGATTTGAGCAACACAAATATTTAACTTAACCTTGTCATAGCACAGGGAGAGTTATAGAGACATTTGTCAGACTTCCTGCACTGTTCTAATCTTTCTGAGAAATGCAAGAAGAGCTTTTCTGTCTGCTGGCCTTAAAAGTTTCACTGCAAGGAAGGCCAGGGTTAAGAGATTTGCCTTTTTCATTTATTATGTGGAATTCCAGATGTATTTGCCTTAGCTAAACTTTATTAATAAAACCAGCATTTTTCTGTCCCAGGTGATTCTTAAGAATATTCTGTGAGCCTGTTAACAATGAATGTGTGGCCACATACATTCATGTTTTACACAACATATTCTGTGTCAGTAAAACCCCACTGACAGGAGCAGAGACATAAAAGCAGGAGGCAAAAAAAGACAAGATCTCTGTGTAGACTCACCTGTGCCCACCACATCAGGCTCAGCACTGCTCAACACCTGCAGGCTGTGGCTCAGAGGTTTCCTGCAAGGCTTCAGAGCAGCTCTGTCTGCTGGTGCTGCTGAGTGAAGAGAATGATGCAAAAACATTGTGGGATTCTTCCCTTGCCACAAAAAAAAGGAGAAATCCATGGGAGCAGCATATTAGAAAACCAAGGAAACAAAAAACAGTGTATGAAAAGAAAGCTGCTTTCTTCCTTCAGTAAAAATAACCAGATTCTTGGGAAACTGCATATTAAAAAAGCAAACAAACAAGGGGAAATATGCAGATAAAAACCTTTTCATTGCTAGTTAAGTCCTCAACAGTTAAGAACATCAGATTTGTGATTGCATCTGCAGTCTTCACTGAACTCTTCTTAAACATAGATATTAATTATGCAGTTTATTTAATGTTATCTGTTCATTTTTAAAGGACAGGTGCAGAGAAAAAGTTGAAAGTGGTCACACAACCAGATGGTATCAGAGGTCAGCCAGTGGCCTGATTATCCCAATAACCAAACCAATACCTTGTGCACTGCTCTGATGCCTTCTTGCAGATGCTTTAACAAAATCACCAATAGATTTCTTGTACTGATTTGTATTTTTTAGCAATTATTTTTGGATGTGTCTGTATACTGGGAGTTTCCTCCTGAAGTTTCAAACTCTCTTTGTCACATTTCTCATAGCAGAAATGGAAACAGTGATGTTTGCCCATAAACTCAAGTATCACAATTAAAAACGCACTAAAAGAAAGGAAAGCAAGAGTCATCAGGGATAGCAGCTGGGCTTTATTGATAAAATGGTGTTAAAACACCAGAAAAGAAAAAAAACCCACGCTAGTTAGTTAGAAGTACAATTGGCAAGTAAATGCAGTAAGTGCAAAGAATTAAAAAAGAAAACAATATTGCAAATGGAAAGGTTGGGGATATGTTTTGGGATTCCTCTCTGATTAAGTGGTTGATAAGAGAAGTTGGACACTCATCAGGGTTTGAAGGGCCAAAGGCAAGAGGAAGGAGGGGTTTTCTGAGTGCATCAGGAACAGCTCAAATGCCAGTAACAGCGAAGGTGGCATGCTTCCAGTCTGTTTTGGAGCTGAAGGGTGACACAGACACACTGAGATCACATGAGGATGACAAAGCCCCTCCCGCACCTGCAGTGCTTCAGAGAGCAAGGAACAACAGCAGGTCTGGATAACTTGGACTCAGGCACCTTAAAGTGAAGCTGGTGTTGTGTCTGGTTCTTGATGTTCCCTTTTAATCTCACAATGCTGGGGAGGCTACAAATGGCTGGAAAAATGTTCATTCTCTGCCAATGTTTGTTGGAGACAAGCAAGACCATGCAAAGATAGGCTTGAAGCCAACAAGTTATTTGTATTAAAAAGAAATATCTTAATATGAAAATGGCTCTTATTTAACAGAACTGATACTTTGTATATGGCAGTAAACTGCATAGCTTGAACATGCTCTAGATATTTTAGGATTTTAGTAGCACATCATTTTCTAAATAAACTATGATAAAATATGCCCTATAAAACACAGAAGCACAAAAATTAATGGATTAAAGAACCATTTAACTATCAGTTATTAATATATTTACTTTTTTTTAGTGAGTAGATTTTATCAAGCAATAGATCTCATAGTGGATCTCACAGAGGTTGGTGCAAACCCAAGTTTTTATCAACAACTTTGGGGTTGAAACCTGACCTTTCCAATGGCATAAATCTTGTCAGACTCCTAATTTTTTCCTGTGCTTAGGCAGTAAGCAAGAGGTGATGAAACATTTTGTAAATTAGGGCCATTCAAAGTAAATGCAAGTGAATAAAGATGGCAGGTGAGTCCCAGAAGCACAAACCAAAGCAGACCTAAAGATGGTACTGGATGCACAGATTAATTTGAACCTTAAGAATGATGCTGGGGGAAATGACATTGATGTGGTCATCAGACTTCCATAGGGGAGAAAAGTGAGTAAGAGAAGGGATGTGATTTCTACCTGGTTTTGTAGCAGCAGTGTGTAGTGGAGTACCACACCTTGGCCTGATAGCTCTGTTTTTAAAGGGATGCTGAAAAATTACACAGAACATGAGAAAAGCCATTAAAAAAAAAAAAAAAAAAAAAAAAAAAAAAAAAAAAAAAAAACAAAGAAATAGGGCAGCAAGAAAATATCTCACAGTGAAATAAGCAAATATTAAAAAATTTGGCTTCTGTAAGTTACTAGGTAAGAAGAATGAGATGCTTCTTGGAGGCATGGAGAAAACACCAAGAGAATACAGAAATTATCAGTGCAGAATACAAAACTATCAGTAAACATGAGACAAGCCTACGGTCGAGGTAAGATCATCCAGTCTCAGCAAAGGCAGACTGATGGGATTGCTGAAATAAGTCAGCAGGAGTAGTGGTGGCTGCTCAGTCTCCCGCTGTTTCCAGATATGGCTGGAGGCTTTTCAAGGTAATCTTTTAGCATGATCTGATTGCAGGCTACTGAGTGATATTCTGTGACTTACAATTCTCAGAAAGGTGGTCTTAAATCCTGTAAAAATGTCCCTGCTCTGAGCAGGTAATGCATAATATATATCCATATATTACTGTACAGAGATTTCAGAGCCCACTTCATTCATGTGTGTATCATAGGCATATCTTGGTTTTTAACAAAGGATTATGAAGCAGGATATATGAGTTCTCCAAATTGTCTCTGTTATTTTTGACCTATTTTTCTTCATTTATTGATAGAAATCAAAGCATGTCCAACCCGGCCGGTAGCTCAGATTCCCATGTACGTATCTGGCATTGCATATCCATCAATGAGTCATTTCCACCACCTAGCAAATTTCCTCATGGAAACAAAAATCAAACAAACAAACAAATTCAAATCCCCAAACCATTCAGTTCCATGGTGGAAGGATGACTTCTGCAGATTCCTACAGAAGTCAGTGAGTGGTTCTGAGATCAAACAGTGCACATCTCTCTACGTGCCCAAACCAATCCAGGCTCCCCGTGTGGTCAAACTTTGAGCCACGTGGTCCAGTGGAAGATGTCCCTGCCCATAGCAGAGGGGTTGGAATTGATGATCTCTGAGGTGCCTTCCAACCCAAACCATTCTGTGATTCTGTGACTGTGGTTCCATGAACAGCCAAGCAGTAATGTGAGGTTGAGGGAATGGTTCATGTTTATTGTATTTGTGGGGTGCCCCGTGGCAGGAAGGAAGGATGAATCTGACTCCATGTTCTCAGAAAGCTAATTTATTATTTTATGATAATATATTATATTAAAGAATGCTATACTAAACTATACTAAAGAATACAGAAAGGATACTTACAGAAGGTTAACAAGGTAATAATAAAAAACTCGTGACTCCTTCCAGAGTCTGACACAGCTTGACCCTGATTGGCCAGTGAGTCAAAACAATTCACACAAAACCAACAAAACAACCACCTGTTGGTAAACAATCTCCAAACACATTCCACATGTGCGCAAAACACAGAAGAGGCAAATGAGATAAGAATTTGTTTTCCTTTTTCTCTGAGGCTTCTCAGTTTCCCAGGAGAAGAATCCTGGGTGAAGGGATTTTTCAGAAAATATGAATGTGACACACTTTCAGCAGTACACACCTGTCTGTGGGTGGAAAACCTAGCCCATGAGCTCCCCTGGCTCAAGGGGCTGTGAGTGCAGAGCAGACAGCTCAGGTGAGCCTCCTACCATGGCAGATGTCATGAACACACTTTTATTTGTCCTACAGATCTTCCCTGTTGCTGAGGGTTTGATATGAGTACCATAAAGGGCCAAACTGTATTACCGCGCCTGAGTGGGTCACAGCTGGTGAGAGAGAGACGGTGAATCTTGTATCTCGAATCAGAAGGCATATTTATTAAGATATTATATATAATACATTATTACTATACTAAATAGAATATAGAGAGAGGTTTGCAGAGCTGTTAGCTAAGCTAAGAAGAGATAGACAAGAATCCACAACAAAGCTGTGGCCAAGGACTCAGTCCCCTGGCTTGCATTGGTGATTGGCCCTTAATTATAAACATAAAACATGAACCAATCACCAATCAAAATAAGTGCCCCTGTTGCATTCCCCAGCAGCTGATAATAATTGTTTACCTTGTCTTCAGAGGCCTCTGGCCTCCCAAAGACACAGAAATCCAAAAGAAAGGATTTCTGTAGAGAAAGTCTGCGACAAAACTGAATGCATTGCTCTGGCCTGTCTGGCAATTACTCTTATTTCATATGGTAAAGGAAAATTGATGTCTCTGTTATTTTAGGATACAGCCAAGCAAATTACTTCAACACATGAATAAACTGCATGCAAAGAACTTCATTCCATAGAAACTTTGTCCAAACTGGGGGAAGATGGGTTTATATCTCTACCACCGTAAAACTATCTCAGATGAAAAATTATTCTAAAAAATTGAACATTCTATTTTGATGCAGCTCTACCTGTCACTTTCTTTTTTCCCCTTTTTGCTCTTATCTGACATTGGAGTTAAGGAACAGCTCCCAGAATTCTGGCCAACTGCACATGGTAATGTGATGATGAAATATAATTTCTTCTCTGTGGTCCATATGTGCTAAGACAGAGACTATGCAGATATGCTGTATTTATAAGATAATGACAATATTTCCTAAAGCAGTGCAATTTTTTACTGCTTGTGCTGGGTTTCAAGTCATTACCACATCTTTCATGCAGTATTTCCTTAACCTCATGATTAGTAGGGTGAGTGCAAGGAAATACTGCAAGGAATTGCTAAAGATGAGAGTCATTTATACAAAAAGTCCTTTTTTCCCCCTGCTTACAACAAGAGAATGTGGCAGTCACGTAATGTAGAGCTGACCTCAGATCAGCATGTGCAGAATGTCAGGGATATTCAGCTCATGCACTCAAGCTCGCTGGAAAGGCAGCTCTCAATGGGGCAGCACTGCCAGCAGTGCAGCTGGAGGAAGGCTTGGCCTGGATCCCAAATTCAGGGTCACAGGGTCACAATCCCCCACACAGTGACAAATCTGAATCCAGGTTCAAGTGCCAGGGGATGCTGGAAGAAGAGAGTTCTGCTGCTGTGTCCAGTGCTGGTTCCTGTCAGATGCTCCACATTAGGTATGAGAACAGCACAGCAAACAGAAAGAGCAGCTGAGGATTTGGTGTGCAAACTTCTTCTGAGAGCTTGGCCACTCTGCATGGGCAGGCACAAAGCTGCCTCCAGACACACATTGTATAAACACCTCCAGTTCATAAAAAGGTGTAAGCAAGCAAGCACCATCAGCTGTAACCTGCCTCTCACCTTGAGCCCACCCCAGTGGGAAAAGTTGGACTGTGTGATCCAAAATCCCCTTGAGCATTATGCCTATGATTTTGAGTTGTGCCTTTCATACAGCAGAAACTACTCTCTAAATGCTGGATTCTCCGGGGAGCTCCAGCTCCTTTATGCTGCTCTGGGGAAGCAAAGCAATTAGCTGCTTTAGCTTGCTTTACAGCTGCTCCGTGTCCCTGGGGCACTGCAAAGGGCTTTGATGCATTTTCTCCTGCAAAGCCCAGGGCATGCTAATGGTAGGTGTAGGAATAGACATTCCCATCTGGGACAAGGCAACAGAATCATGCCCAAGAACCTTCCAGAGACCTCGAGCACACTGAAGGACACTGAGCTTAGCATTAGCTGAGGAAGCAGGAGTATACATTTTATGGAGTTTTCCACATAATTTGCCAAAAGTCTCACTTCCAGCTAAGAATTGGTACAGAAAATGCTGCTGGATGTGCAAGAACTAGCACGTGTGTGGTTTAAGGGATAAGCTGTGGAAAAAACTATATCATTGGGAGCTAGATTTGGGATTTATATGCCCATTACAACTCCTTGTTCCATGCTGTAATAATATTTGATTATCCTGCCAGCCTGCAGCCCAAGATCATGAAAAGTTCATGCATAAGAAACATGTGTTTTAGCATTCATGACAATAACTCAAACAACAGATAATTTACTCCAGCACTTTCTTCACCATGGTCCTCCACAGGACAGCACAGTGGAAACAGCTATTCCTCAGCAAGTACTTGCATCTCCCAGGGGAGGGGACAGAAGAAATGCCAGATTTGGGCTTGTTAGTGAGGATGTGTCACCATTCTGAGCAAAGGAGCAAAATTTTAAGAAAACATGGGAGAGGGATGTGAATTTGAAACCACTGAAACCACTAAATATCCTATTTCTCTTCAAAATTCCCATGCCTCAGTTTTCAAGGAAAGTGTAAAAAAGAGACATCAATAATTGAATACAGAGGGTTGACACTTTCTGCCATTTAATGGCGCAACTCTTTCTTAGGCACCTGCTTCCCAATCCAGTGCAATACTGAGGTTTCTCTGCTTGCAGAAGAGATGATCCCAAAATATTTCTTCTGAGCAACCTCTTCCTGGTGGAAATGATTGTGTAGAGGATCCTGGTTTCCCCCAGTCTCCAGCTTGGAGGTGAATCACAGACTCCCCTGGTATGGACTGACAATTCCAGGCATCAGGCAAATGCTCTATGAGGACATGCAAGAAGTGGAAGCTGGGTCAGTTTAATGAAGATGCCTATAAAAGAATGGCTGGAGCATATAGGGACAAAATCATAAAGGCCAAAGCACAAAATTAAACACAACTTGCAAGGGATGTGCAAGATAGCAAAGAGCTTCCTCCTAATATTTCAGCAGAAGGAGGAATATGAAGGAAGAAGCTGGTCCTTCACATAGTGAGGAAGAAAAGCTGATACTGCCTGGAGGGCTGAAGTGGTCAATGCCTTTCACCTTTCAGCCTTCACTAAAACTGCAGTGAGTCTATAACATGGTAATACCAGTGAGGGGAGAGGAGTAATTCAGCTGGCAGCAGGCAGAAGGCAGCTAAGGGGGTTTCATTAAAAACACAGATTTTTTGTTTTGGTTCAAATTTCAAAACTGGCTAGCCACTGTCTTGAAGGATATGTGAGACCTAGGAGGGAGAGAAAAGGGCAGATTTGGGTCTGATGTTCCGAAGGAAAGGGAAGAGCTAGGGAATTATCAGCAAATCTGCATACTGTCAACACCTAGAAAAAATATTGAAACAAGTGAAGCAGACCATTTTGGAACACTCTGAAAGTCAAATCATGATTAAAAGAACACCAAACTTGACAGATCTTGAAGGTATGGGAGACAGAGTATATACTGTAAAAGAAGATGAAGTTGCTGTGGTGTGATTTCACCTTGACTGTAGGAAGGCTTTTGCTAATATTTCACATGAAATTTGCTCAAGTGAATTGGAAAGCTAATCCAGATTCCATCCTGTAGTGTCCATGGCTATCTTCAGCAGGGGTTATCTGTGCTGCCCCCTTGTCCTGGAGGAAAAGCTGGAGGGGGGCTTTGGAATGTAGGCTGGGGTCTTGCAAAATCTGCCTTGAACAGCAGCACATAAGGGCTGCACCACTGATGATGCAAATCCAGGTTGGAAAATAAAAGATCCCATGGAGATCCTATGAAGGAATTATTTCATAAAGACATTGAGGAGAACAGCAGGCATGGAGCTGCATCCCATTTTTCCTCTTCATCTCTGCAGTCAGCTCACTCAAGGCTGAGGACCTTGGCCCTGCTCTCAGCCCATATCCTTCCCTGGTCCAAAAAACCTGCAGTCCCGAGGCAGGCGAGGGCTTGTGATGGCTCCCACCTGAGGAGGTTCTTGCCAGGAGCTGTGCTCCATCTCTGGTACCCTGATGGAGGCCAGGCCTCTCCACCACCCACGTGGACACTTTCCCTGGGCACATTTCAAGAGCCCTGACCCAGCACATGGTGAATAAATAATGCCAAGAGGTTTTTAACAGAAGAAAGCTCTCCTGACTTGGTCACCTTACCTGTAATCTCAGCAACGGCTTTAAGCATCAGATGGGTCAGATATTTTTCTTTCTGAGTTTCCTTTGGAAGGTGACAAAAGATGAAGTCAACAGTCCCCACTGTGCAAAGAAAAGAGTGATTTTCTTGGGGAAAAACAAAAAATCAAACAGACAAACACCAGACACCATGCTGGCCACAATTTTTCCTCAATTGAACTACAGGCTTTTCCCTCTGGATATTTTTCTGGTGCTTAAACCCAGGGATAACAAATGCAGCCTAAGAAACACAATGTGGTGGATCCCCTATGAGGTCTCACATAGTGCCCCAAAATATATCTTCCTTGTCCAAATTTCTTTTGGAAGCCTGTCCTGACTGAATATTTGCAGCCCAGCTGTTCCTCAGGGACTCAAAAGCTTCAGGTGTGATTAAAGGGAGATGGACCAAAGTCATATTAAAGGGAAAGAAGTATTCCCAGAACCCAGGAGATCCTGAGTTCAATTGATGAAGAAGAAAAACATTTGCTGGATCAAGGCAGACATAACTGCACCAACATTTCCCCTGAGCATGTGGGGTCAGTGCTTTGATGCAGCCTGATCTTCTCCTTCTCCTTCTTTCTCCTTCCTCCCTTTCTTCAGGTTGAATACAAGTCTATATCATGTCTTCTGCTCCAAAAGGGTGATAAGAGAAGAGGAAGGAAAAATAAGTCCAGAGGGAAACAGCGATCACTGTGTGTGATGCTCTCAGACCAGGAGAAGGTGGAAAGTTTTATCAGACTAGGCAGGGATGGAAAGAAGTAGAACTGATCACAAAGATCAGAGCTCAGGGCAGTGATTCTGCTCTGGCACCCCAGGTGAGATACATCTTGTGCTCTGGTTCCTTTCTTTGCCTTGAGTTTGTTGTGTTGGCAACAGTATCCAAATAAAATTAAGAGACAAAGACATAATGCTCCCAATTTTGTAAAAATGACATTGAATGCTAGCAGATATTGTGATGAACACCTTCCAGGGCATGGAAAAGTAGTTTATTATCTTCACTGTAATATTTTTTAAATGCTTCAAATACAATTATCAATGGTAATAAAAATGTGAATATTCTGAATGCTCTCCTTTTAGACCTCCTTCTGCTGAGAAGAGGTCTAAAAGAGCTCACATCATCAGACCCTCAATTTATTCATCTTCTTGAGACAGAACCACTCTATATCAACTGGAAAGTGTCTGTATCTTTGCACTTTAAAAGCATCCAGGCAGGAATTGGGAATGGACTTAATATTTTACTTCCTAAGTTAGTAGTGTGAAAATGGATACCTTTGTTTTCAACTCTTTTGCTTTTATAACCAAGATCAAATTAAGAACAAATATTGGCATGAATTGGGAGAAGAGGAAGTGTAGAGTTCTGCTTGCAAGAAATAAAAAATAAAAATATGAGAACCTGAGAGCACGTGGGCCATGTGTGCCTAAAGTAGCAGTATTTTTGTGAGCATTACATCAATAGCAGCCACTTTCCCCACAGATTTGTGTCTGGAGGCTGACTGCAAACTGCAGCTGAAGGTGTTTTCCTGCAGACTGACAGGTCTCAGCTGTGTGGCTTCTCTGGCTCTAATGGTGTGTGAATAAACAGCTCACTTTTCCCAAAAGTGTCACACTCCGGTGGCCTCTCTTATCTCCCTCTGTGCCTCCTCTCACAAAGTGGAGAGATGGCATCATCAAGTGAGATACCCATCTTTCTGACATAATTTGGCTTGGTTTTGCCCAAAAGGCTCAAAAATTACTGCAAAGGCACACAGACAGACAGACATGAACACGCTCAAAGTGATTGCATAAGCTCCATTTCCCCAGGAAACACAGACTGAAAGCAGCTCTGTTGAAAGGAAAACATTTACTAACCAAATGCTACAGGAAACTTTGAATAAAAAGTTACCAGAGTTAGAATGCAGAATTTGGATACTTGGGCTATGGAGGAAAAATATTTGGTCCTCAAATATTTCATGTTTCAAGCAGGTTTGATCTCATGGGAATTTATTCATAACTTTTCTAAATGTCTCACAAGGTTTCATTATTATTTCCTTTAATAAGAAAATAGTATGATTTGTCTGATTTATGAAAAAAAATTTTTAAAAACAACACTTGGGCTGGAAGAGCAGACCTGGTTTCCAACAAAAAACAAGGCAATATCAGACAGGAGATAGTTCTGTTTTATAGACTTCATTTACTTCTTGTACATTTAAGGCAATTTCATGTGCTTGTTTGGTTGGGTTTTCCCTCAATCAAATATGTGTGTAATCTAACCCAGTCTTGGAAATGCACAGACATATCTACAGTGCTGGGAAGCCTCAGTGTGTGAGTGAAAAGTTCAAAATCTATTCTTCCCTAGAACTGAATTTCCAGGAGAACAGAGGAGATTTCCCTCCTCATGTAGCCAACTCCATCCCAGAAACTGCAGAATATTGCAGCACTAGTAGAAATAAAAAAGGGCCAGATTAATGTGTAATTTTGCAGTTCTGTGGTCACTGATCTAGAGAATAGAATTGTCAGCATGTGGACATTATCTGCAGTGGGTGACATCATTTTTTGGAGCATGTAACAAAATTGCTTGTCCAGGAGACCATGATAATGAAGCTGACAAACCTACAAAGGGAGCAAGCTGTGCCATTTCAGGAATGGCACAATATTCCTGAATTTCAGGAATGTGTGTCCTAACAAAATTATTTGTTAAGACTCTTCATGCTTTCATAGCTTTTTAGCCAATATATTTTCCTCTCTTTTAATGGGCATCAAGAAAAGCATCTGCAGGAGGCAAGCCCAAAGATTAATTCCTCCCCTGCACCTCCTGCATTTGTTCAAATAGTTGAACTAATATTTATGAATAATGCATTGCACCCATGAATGCCACAAATCAATGCAACTCCAAGCACTTCATACTTAAACCAGCTGAGGCTCAGACTCAATATGTATTATTAAGCCAGCTTCTTTTAATGGCCAGTAAACATTATGTAAATATTTGTTTCCAGAAGACTACTTTTCTACAGGAAGAAATTATTAGGAGTTTGTTTGTGTTTCTGGCAGTTTCCTCATTCTTTATGGCCTGTTTATTTTGTTCATTAATTATTTTTAGAGCTTGGTATCTTACTTATGTGATGGTTTTGTGTTTGATTTTTAAAAATTATTGTTATTATTTTTTATTCAAATTTCCATTTGAAAGATTTGATTAAGTAATTGGGGATTTAAATGCAGATATTAAGACAGACAATTATTCAGGAAAAACACTGGATACCCTAGGGTACTGCTGTTGTTGTTACAAATGCCTGGTGGTGGTTCAAAACCGTCAGAGTGTGTGTTTTGCCCACATAATGTCCATCAGGAAGTGATGAGAATTTATGAATGGATGAACACAGTAGTGAGGCTATTGAGGGCAATGAAGAAAATACAATGTTGCTGTCATCAGTAACTGAAAATCTAATATAAACAGATTTGAAAATTGATATAAAGTTCTATAATCTTTTATATGGCAAACTACAGTATTTTAATGACTTGTTTCTTAGCTATTGCCATTGGTGCCTGTTCATTTTTGCACAGCTCGGATGCTGTCAGCCAGATTAGTACTGCTGAAATCAAAGGAGTCACACAGATTGACACCAGCTGAAGACCTGTCCTAATAAATCTGACTTTATTTATGGGGAATGAAACCACAATCATGTCTCCTCAAAGGCAGCAGTCCTGCTTAAATGGTGGGAATAAATTATTTTGGCTGCATGAATGAATTAAATATTGAATGTTCCATTTTTCAGACTTGGCTGCTGCCTCACCTAACTCAGTGGAGCTGATTTACACCAGCTCTTTGGAGAAATGACCAGCTGGTCCTGGAGTGCTGACAGTCAGGCTGGTTTACCTGGACCAGCTGATTTTCTGTTTAGCAGCTGGGTGTGTGATCAGCCCCACAAATATTCTGGCACAAGGAGTTCAATCCACACACAGCATGGTGCAGGCACACTCAGTAATGGAAACCTGGGCTGAGTAACATTCCAAGGTAAATCCCTTCATCTGGCATTTCCTAAAGGACTGAGGGAATTCAGTGCTGGGTTTATTCCCTTAGGTCCCGGAACCTTCTGCATCACTGTATCAGGGGGACATGAGGCTGAACAGCAGCAAAGGAGCTCTTGGCTCTGAATCCAGTGTGATTCCTGTCCATCTTCTTCTTTGGAAAGACTCTTTAGACAGCAAAAGAGTGAGTTTTCCTGCTGTATTGCAGCTTCTTTCACTCAGGTGCCAGGTCTTATCTGCAAAGGCCAGCATCTCTAAAAATGAGATATTCACTTGTGCTGAAGTGGGGCTGGATGAGTGCTCAGATTCTTGATGTTATCAGGACTCAGCTAAAACAGATGGTTACATGCTCTGGTTTGTAAAGCTTTCATATTTCAAAGGCCCAGGCTGATGTAACTCTCCTTCCTATCTCCTAATCAGTGTCAAAAAAACCAACAATAATTGATGGTACAGTTTGATTTCTCCACCTCCCTTTCCATTCTAGTATGTTCTTCCTGAATCCCAGCCTTTCTTGATGGTACAGTTTGATTTCTCCACTTCCCTTTCCATTCCAGTTTGTGCTTCCTGAATCCCAGCCTTTCTGCTGATTGAAAGGGATGTCACCTCCATCACAGAGAAAAGCAGAAGTAAAAGCATCCTGATAGGAAACTAACACAGCCAGTAGTTTGGATAATTTAAAAGTCAGATCCATGACTCAGCCTTTACCTTTAATGAGTCAGGAAAGTCCAAGATGTTTTTTTTTCCCCTTGGACATGTAGGTAGACTCTGATCTCAGCTATTTATGAAGGAAATCAGCTACAGACAAGGAGATATTCTTGCCATGCATTTACAAGAGGAAACAGCACCTATCCTCCCTGAGCTCTCTTTCTGTTCTTAGTAGTCCCTGTATTCTTTGGCTGGCTATAGCCTTCAGTAAAAGTGTCAGACAAATCAAACAGCATAAAATAAATCAATCTATTTCCCAGTTTATTTGTTCTAAGACTGTAAAATGAAGTCAAGTTGAGAAACCTGTTTATGTGGCTGAGAGACATAAGGGGTGTATTGAAGAAGAAGTGATATTAAAGCGCCAGCCTGAGAGAATCAGAGCTAGCTGGAACTGGGACATGCTGCCTGTTGCCTGCTCACTCTGGATGGCTGTAGAGTGATGGATAGTGCCATGTGCATATGTAATGTCCGTGGAAAGGTAAAGAGGTAAAAGCCATTCAACTATTATATTCAAGTTCCCAAAAAACAATTTGACACTGAGAATTAAAAGCAATGTGGCTTCCTTGTTTTATTAAAGGGAAGAGTCAGCAGTGATTTATGGAACCTTTGCATATTTATATGCTGGAAGAAAGTGCTGAATTCTCATCAGCCAAGCAGACATTGGCAGAAAGATGAAACCAGCAAACTCAGACTGAAATATGGCACAAATGTTTAATAGTGAATGTAACTGAACTCATCAAAACATGAAGTGGATTTTCCATCATTTGAAGATCTTAAATTGAAGTCTTTGAATTAGACAGAGAAGTGTCTTCAGAGGCTTCATTTACTGGGATCAGTACAAGACTCCCCAGGATCAAGCCAGGGTGACACAGGACTGCAGTGATCTCTTTTAGCACTCTCATCCTTTGAGGGACCTGAGACCTCATAGAAGCCCAGGTTTGGGCTGCTGCAGTCAAAGAGCTCAACAAGAGCCAAAATGTCCCTGTCATTTGGGATTTAATGAAATTACATTACACCCAGGCACACCTGCAAGTTCTCTGTCACAGACATCTTTTATGAAAAATCCTTTCCTTAGGATTTTTCCTCCTGAGAAGCTGAGAGGCCTCAGGAACAAAATGTAAACATTGATTATCTGCTGCTGTGGAATGCAACAGGGGCATCTGTGATTGGCCCATGTTGGATGTTTGTAATTAATGGCCAATCACAGTCAGCTGGCTTGGACAGAGAGTCCGAGACAAAGCTTTGTTATCATTCTTTCCTTCTTAGCTGGCTTTCTGATGAAATCCTTTCTCCTATTCTTTTAGTATAGTTTTAATATAATATATAACATAAAATAATAAATCAAGCCTTCTGAAACATGGAGTCAGATCCTCGTCTCTTCCCTCATCCTAAGACCCCAGTGAACACCGTCGCTGTGCCCCAGTGTGCCATACCCACTCAGGAATCACCACCAGAAGGCTGCTCAGGCACCTGGGTGTCCCTGGGGCTGCAGGGCCAGTCCTTGAGCCCTGTCTCATCCAAGCCAAGCCAGAGTGAATGCTTTATCATCACATGACAAACTCTCCGAGCCAGCTGAGGTGGGCTGTGGAGCTTCAAGCAGCCAGATGTCCACATCTCAGTGACTTCATCCTTGCTGACACACTCAACCACAGCATTTGCTAAAGAATTCACTGAGGCAATGAAATACGCTGGGGAAATAGTCAAAGAGTGGGAGATAACCAAATGTTTTTTGGGAAAAAACCCAAACCAACACAATGCCATGTTTATATCATTTCTAAAGTGCTCTTTCCCTTGATGTTGTAGTCTGATACCACATGAGCTTTGAACTTTTGTTCCTCCTTCATTTGGAAAGTTATTTTTGCCAGACCTGCTATCATGGCTCCTTTATCTCCAAGCCAGCAATCACAATCTGTATGAAATATTATCTATCAGATTTACATCTGAGCCTTTTACCCTAGGCTAACCCAAATAAGAAAAAAAAAAGTGAAACTTTTTTAAAGAGGCCTTTTCACCTAGGTCAGAGGAATTGAACTCTCAAAATGCTACTTTCACTTCAGAGAGTATTAGAGGTTTGGACCCCAAAGTCTGGCACTCAGTAGTGTCCACATGCAGTGAACACCACCTGGGTGACACCAAGATTGCAGGGTTTGTGCTGCAGAATATCAAGAGCGCACAAGGAAGGATGTGCTGGCGACAGCAGGGTGAGAGAAATATTGAAATAGAAAAAGCTGGAATGAACAAACACAGGAGGAAGTGAGGAAAAATGGGGAGGATGTAGAGAAGGGAGAATAGACATAGTTCTGGAGGAACCTGACAGAAAACATAATCCTGATCCTGCTCTTCAGGGTTGTGACTCCTAGGAAGGGGCTGTGGCAGGGGTGAAGGTGCTGGAGGAGGAAGACAGCTCGTGGAACTTCCTTCAGTTTGATTTAATTCTGTTTGAATCATCTCCCAGAGCAGCTGTCTGTCCAGACAAACAAACCGATCTTTTAGAGCCCTCTGGTCCAGCTGGTGTGAAACCATTACTCTGCCCATGCCACATCCCACAGCATGGATGGGCAGAAGCTGCTGTGTGACCAGGAGTCACTGGAGCAGATTTCTCACCCTCCTCACCCCACTCACTGTCAGCCCCAGCCTTGAGCATTCAGTGTGCCAAATCTGCAGAGCAAACCCCACATAGCGCCAGACACCCAGCAGGGCTGGGAGAGAGCCACAGAATAGTTTGGGTACAAAGGGAATTTAAAGATCAGCTCGTTCCAACCCCCCCTTCTGCAGGCAGGGACATCTTCCACCAGACCAGGTTGCTCAGAGCCCCATCCAAGATCAGAGCCCTTGGTCTTGAACACTTCAATGGATGAGGAATTCACAGTTTGTCAGGAGAACTTGTTCCAGTCTCTCATGATTCTCACAGGGAAGGATTTCTTCCTAATATCTAATCTAAATCTAGCCTTTTTCAGCATAAAGATATTTTTGCTTATCCAGTCCCTACTTGAAGGCCAAAGGACCCTCCCCTGCTCTCTTGGAGCCCCTTTACATACTGGAAGGTGCTATAAGGTCTTCTTGGTGTCTTCTCCAGGTTGAACAATTCCAACTCTCTCAGCCCTTCCTCACAGGAGAGGTATCCCATCCCTCTGATCACCTAAGTGACTCCTCTGGACTCACTCCAACAGCTCCACGTCCCTCTTAGTTTGGATGGCTGCTTAGGGTGAGGGGCTGGGAGTGGCTCATCCCAACCCAACCTGGCACAGCTGAGTTCCAGCTGGTAACCAAAGCAGAGCAGAAGTTAAGGAAACATCTCAGTTCTAGTTTGGCCATCAGAGTGATTCACCCACCCATCACTGCCCAGCCTCAAGAAGAGAGGTTTGCCTACTTTTAAATTTAGCTTGACACTTATTTTAGCCCATGAACAAACTCTTGCATCTAAGACCTGTGAAACTGTTTAACAAGGTTTTCCTTCCCTTTGCTAGCACTCATTTTCCTTATAATATTCTATTTTAGTTTAAGGATGGAAGAGACTTCAAATTCTCTCAAATTCAGATTAGGAATGGTTGGGGGAAAGCCTATACCTGTTCCTAAGTAAAAGGGCAAAAATACATCGGACTTTTTCTCAGCTAAAATCAGGGCATATGTTTGCAGGGATACAGGTGATCAGAGAGTTTGGGGTGAGGTTTGGGTTCAGGGTGGGGTTTGCACTCCCATGTACCTGGACAACATTTGTCATGCCCACTGCTGGCACAGGACAGAAGTGTAATAGGGCTGATGCACCCTCCTAAACACTGAAATCATGGAGGGGATGTGAGGCATGGCAGGGGATTGTGTGATCTGGGGTTGCTCTGTAAAGAGAGGAGTCCCAAAGGAGTTGTCAGACTGCTTCCCACAGGGTGTGCAGGACAAATGTCCTTTTGCTCTTCAAATGAAGTCACTCTTTTAAAAAAAATCAAACACATCAAACATCTGTGAATAATTGTACACGTGTCATGTCATTGATTGTAACCAGTAAAGCCAGATCAAACTTTCCTCGCTGTACCAGCCACATTGCCAGAGTCCGAACGCCTTCAGCAGGGTGAGGGATGAGCTCTGAGCCCTTTGGAGCTGAGCTAAAATCGCAGCGGGCTGGACCCGGCGCTGCCGCTGCCCCTTTAAGAGCCCTTTGGCTCACGGCGATGCTCTGAAATGCAGGAGGTGGGACAACACCGCGCACAAAAATGAAGAAGTGAAGGCAGGAAAAGTTTCTCCAGAGGAAAAATGCAGGGCTTGTCCTTCACCGTGACGTCAGGTCTGTCTTTAATAAAATCCCCAAAGAGCCAAGAGAAAAAGGCAGAGTGCCTAGGCTGGGTTGCCGGTTCAGGATTGCTCTGCGTTCCCCAAAGTGGTGTTTTTGTTCAAAACGGCTCTAAATCTGGGTTCAATCAAATGTATTTAATCCCGGCTTCCAGGGATGAAGTGGCTTTTGCCCTGGATTCTAGCAGCAAGCAGCATTTTGCAGGTGAGTTTGGAAACTGCCGGGGAGAGCTGTCTCTGCATACACACCGGGGTTGGATGCAGGGTGGGCTGGGAGAGCCGAGGGTGCTGCAGAGATCTGGGGAGGTGTGAGAGCAGGGGGGGAAAGGTGAGCTGAGAGGAAAGGAAAGGAAAGGAAAGGAAAGGAAAGGAAAGGAAAGGAAAGGAAAGGAAAGGAAAGGATGCAGAAGTGTCTCAGAGTTGAGCTCTTCTCAGCATCCAGGTGGATCAGCACAGAAAACTGTCGGGTTTTTTCTGTGTATTGCCACTATTTATGCCATGGAGCAGAAGAAGGATGAGGAGATTCCCCTCAGCAGCGCGGCCGAGGCTGTCAGGACCGGTGTGGAGGGGACAGGGCAGGTTCCCCACGGGTGCCCAGGAGCGCCGGGACCGAGGCAGCCCCGGTGCCGGTACCGGGGCGGGGTGAAGCCGTGACGGGGCCGGGATGGGGATCGGGACCGGGATCGGGTCCCGGAGGTGCCGCGGCCGCTCCCGCAGGTGGAGCCGCTCCCGCCGCTGCCCCGGGAGAAGGGTTTGATCCTCGATCCCTTCCCGATCTCTTGGAGCCGCTTTCCTCCCCCTCCCCTTTGGGAAAGCCGGTCCAGGGAAGCGCTCGTTTCCCAAAGGTGCCGGAGTTTTGCTGTGCCTTTGCCGGGTGGATTTCCCGGACGGGAGCCGGGGCTGGGAGCGGCTGAGGCAGCCGAGGGTCCGGCGGGACCCGGTGAGCGATCCCTGTCCCCATCCCCAGCGCTGCACTCGGGGCTCGGGGAGCCTCAGGGACCCCGGGAATGAGTTCCACTCTATCCTCCCGTCCCCGGGATGTCAGAGACCCCTTTGGGCTCCCCAGCTCGGGGTGGGGTTCCCGGATTCAGACACGTGTCAGCGGTGTCCGAGCATCCCTGTGCCCGGAGCGGGGTGACACCGCCTGCTCTGCTCTGCACCGGGGATTTTGCATCCCCTCTGCTTCAGGGGCTGGTGGTTTGTGAGATGCAGCGAGACTCTAAACCAGGGGAGCAGCACACCTGGGTGACGGCAGATGGCACACAGATAAGGCCTGCGTGGATGCTGATAACAGGCCGGCTTCTGTAAAATAAAACACTCCGCAAAGCCGACGGCAAACAAACGGCACCTCCTGTGCTCCTGCGGGAAGCTGGTTCTTACCGCAGCTTATTTTTGTTCAGCAGGGAAAAAATCAAAGGAGGGAGGTGCCCCCTGCCCCCCAAACACTGTCACTAGAAGAGATCTGTGCAAACGTTGTAAATTGTGCAGGGGTTGTCCTGGGTTCCCTTGGTATCAAAGATTTTTGTGAAAAACTTGCTGTGGAATGAAAATCTCTGTGAATGTGTCAATACATGCAGGCACATGTTTTTGCTGAGGGGCTAGGCAAGTGAGTGCAATCCAGATGCTCCTGGCAGCATGTTTGGTCTAAAGAGTATCTAAAAAGAGTTCAAAACAGTTTAAAAAATAGCCTAAAAAGTCTCCTGGGTCTCAACAGTTCCAGCTCAGGCTCTCCATTGAGCAGAGCAGGTGAAGCTGCTCCTTGGGGCATTTGGGGACGCTGTCACCTCCTGAACACACCCTTGGGTTGGAACTTGGAAAGCTGTGCTCGGAAACCACTGAGTGGGGATAATTTCTCCCCAATAATGAAATGGCTTTCTCTGGACCCTGTCCATGCCTGAGCTGGGATGTGATGGGGGTTGGTAGGCTGAGCAAAGCAGGTTTCTGTTTGTCATATACAGGGGAGTGGGGAAAAGATGAAAAAAGTAAACAGCATGAATCAGTGAGAGGGGGTGGGCAGAGCACCTGGGAGGGAGTATTGGCCTATGGAGTATTGACAGGACTTTGGGGAGCAGAGAATTCTTAAGGGTGTTGTATGAAGAAACAAGGAATATTGCAATTATTTTGAGATATTGTGAATATTTAGCTGGCCTGGCCACCCTGCTAATGAGATATTTTAGATAAGTCATGAGACTCATAACAGATGAGTCCTGGTAAAGCTCCAACACTGTCTCAACTCATCATCCGTAGCTTTTTGTCTTTGCTGGCATCATCACAACAGTAATAAAGATCTTTCTGACTCTGTGGAGACATCCATGGAGTGGTAGCACCAGGCAGGTCACTGTGCACATTGTGCAAAGCCCTGAGGTCTCCATGGAGGCTTGTCACTCTTCACATATGGGAAGAACTGTGGGCAGAAAAAGATGTTCCACTGGGAAAGGATTGACCCTCTGGATTAGATATAATATTGTTCCAGGGAGAAAGGCAGAGGAGATAATATAGGAAGGTCAGGCAGGTCTCAAAGGCATTTCAGAGGGCAGCTCTCAGGTTCTGCATCTCCTGGTACTGTTTGAAGCAGTTATTCAGTTCTTAAGGAATTTTATCAACAGGGGTTTTTATTAGGGCAAAACTGCACAGGTGATGGGCTTGTGAAAAAAAAAATAACTGAACATTGCTGGAATTTTAGGCATAAGTTTTGAAAGATTTCTTGAAATATCTTGTTGTTTTGGGGGGTTTTTTTGTGGGTTTTTTGGAGTTTTGGGGTTTTTTATGTTTGTTTCTTTTTTCTTTTTTTAAATATAGATATAGGGACAGAGACCTTGGGAGCCTAAGTCCCTTCAACCAGGCTGAGATTCCTCAGTGCCTGACTCATTTTTGCAGCAAGGACTTTAAAACTGGATGTGTTGGCTCCTTTCAGGGTTGCACATTGAGGAGTCAGAGCCAGCATCTTCAGTCTCCAGTCCTGATGAGTCAGAAGTGTGAGACCACTTCTTCAGAAAGGACAAAATGTCCTAAACCAGGGAGATGATTAAATAAACTATTCTGCACTTTGTAGAAAAGTAGCAAAGGAGCTTAGGTAAGAAGAACAGCATTGGAGGCTTCTAAAACACTTGAAGTGGAAGAATGGGTGTTGTGTGGATCTGATAATCTAAAATAAAAAATAATAGGGTGAATGCAAACCTGCAGACTTCTCAAATAGAGAAAGAAAGCAATGAATCAAGTTGTTCTTCATCACATCTACTAGGAGGCAGGTATTGATTTATCTGATGTGATGGCAGTCATGGTCCACAAACACAATGCTTTTGGCTTTGATGGGTGGGAAGGAGGAGAGAGATGCTCAAAAAATGGTTTTATTTGGCACCATCTCATTTGCGGCCACCTATTTCACTACATAGGAACTGATAATGACCCAGGCTCAGGGCTGCCTCAGGCTGTGTGTTAAGAACCACAATGTGTTATTTTTCCTTCTTTTATGAGACTTATCTTACAGATATAAAGCCAAGAATTTAATCTTTAAGATATTTGGATTTGGTAACATGAAAAAAATTTAAAATTTCTTTGGGCTCTTCCAGGAAAAACCATATTTCCACCAAACATAAACATAAACAAAACCAAAACAAAAACACAAATAAAAGACAAAGTGACACCTTTAGTCTTCCCTGCAAAAGTCCCATGGGTCTCCAGGGAGGGTGAGCTGAGCTTTACCTGTTAAGTGCTTCTTGACAGAATGCTCCTGGTTTGCACCATGGCTAATGATGCACAGATAATCTCAGGCAGCAGAGGTTCAAAATTGCAGTGTCTTGTCCCTCTAACCTTCCCACTATTCCCTCTTGCTCAACAACATCTGGTTACCAGAGGTAGACTGGATACACTTCTCTGAAGGGCTCTTATCCTACACTTCCATAAATTGTGGTCAGCAATTAAATCGCTTTGGTTATAGCAGCTGAAGATTCAGCTCTGGAAATTTAACATCTTGAGGCTTGGAGCTGGCAGACACACCTCCCATGGGCATGGCTGCATTGTGCACTGGGCCCTCACAAAGCTGAGCTTTCTTTTGGCAGACCCCCTCACACATCCATTGCAGAGTGAAATCATTGCTAAGGCAACGTCCTGAAGGTAGCACTGAATGTTCTTCACGTGGGTCAGAGACCCACACCCAGGTCTGGTTTTGATGAAGATGCTTCCTAAGTACACACAGACACTCACACACAGAATTTCTGCCAAGGGAAGTAGGGCCTGATGCATTTTATTTCAGAATTTCTCCTGGAAGTGTCTGAATTTGCATTGGTAGTGTGAAACAATATCTTTTCCAGCATTGACCACTACAGGGCTGTGGGCAGGGATTGGTTTCCTCACCCTCCTCATAGCTGTGCCTGTTTGTGTCCCCTGGGACAGGTCCTGTCCCCATTCCACACTGCAGCACTCCTGCCCTCAGGAGAGGCTCCTCCAGGAGGAGGCATTAGTTAAAAGTGAGAGGTATGGAGTTTAACAAAAAGGTGAGGTTTATTTGATGATTCTGTGTGTCTGTCCTTTCAAGTACTCATGCATGTTTACTTTCTCCTGCCTTCCCCAAGTGCTTTGGTCAAAAATTTCAGAAGTCCTCAATACCCATAGGGGACATTTGTTCTTCAGAAGCTCTGGATTCCCATGTTAGCATGTGAAGAATTGCTGTAGCATTTTGCCAGGCTCAGCTTGCTGAGAACTGCTCCTTTTGGATGTCTCTGTGTCCCAGAGGGGTCTGGAGCATTCCTGTCTGGACAGCCCTGGCTCTCAGGCATGAGTGGAATTGAAGCTGTTCACAAACCCAAGAAATGTATGTGAACCTTGGCAGCTGTGGCCTGGCAAAGCTGGACACCCACAGCTTCAGCTGAAGATACATTTGAATATTGAACCTGGCAGTGTCTCATGGTGTGGGCCAGGAAGCAGAGTGAGATTTTACTCAGTCTTTCAGATTTGTCAGTATGAGGTTTGGGTAGCTATCCTGGATTAATTTATTCCTCCTGTTTTCCCCTTTGCTTTCATATTATATAGTTCAAGCATCCTCATTCTTATGGCACATATCTTAAAAACACAATTTTCCCTTTCTTTGAGTAGAAACATTGACTGGTAGTTGATAGACCCAAAGAAATGCTACCCATTTCTTTCCTTTCTGTGTTCTGATGTCCACCGAGTTGGACTGGACTTGCAGCACCCAATTTCATGTTTTGTGCCACCCAGGGTTTGCTGCTACCTGAGGTCAGTTCACTTCAGCTCCCCATTGCTGCAGGACACCACAGATCTGATTTTCACAGATGTGTTGCAGGGTCAAGGGACTCTGAATGCTGCTTTAGGAGCTCTGTGCAGGTGTTCTCCAGTGCTGCTCTGAGTTTCCTAGCTGTGGGTGAGGGTCACAGGTTCTTCTACAGCCTGGTGGTCTCCCAGCTTTGGGATGTACCTCTGCTGGTGCCCTGTTCTTTCTTCATCCATACTGAAACCTTAAGTGTGTTTTGGCATCCTGGATGAAGCTTCTGGAGTCCTTTTAATCCCTTGTATTTTCTTGTAGATTACTGCTGGGTTTTGTAATCCTTGCATCTGGGCAAGGTGTGGGAAAGCAAAAGGAAAAAGGGCATTTTTACCTCTGTGGGTGCCAGGCACTGACTCTGTCCCACAAGAAAATATTCTTGTGGTTGGGGAAGGAAAGGAGAGCCTTCAGGCTGCAATAGCTGTGGAAGAAGATAGCACTTGAGCTGAACTTTGTGGCACAGCTCAAATAATGAATTTCTAATACTTGGGTTGGTAATGCATTCCAGGACTCTGTGGTCATCTCAGTTCCTCTTCTGTTTCTGAATAGCTCCCACGTTGTTCTTCTGTTTTATTAGTCTGGGTCTGTCATTCCACTTAACCTACAAAGCAAATGAGAGATGAGCAAGTTGGAAGGCCAAGTTCCATGAAATCCAGGATGGTGAGCCATGAGCCCAAAAGGAAACCTGAGAGGGATTTGCAGAAATAATTGTGGGCTCATCCACAGAGGGTTATGAGTCACCTGGACCCTGATGGTGCTGGACACCTGCACAGTTAAACCTTTGCAATTCCAGCACTGAAAAGGACCTTATCCTATGAGCTTGCACTGCAAATTCACAGGATTTTCTTGGAAAAAATATCTCATGCTGCGTGGTGGGAAGGTGCAGCAAGATCTCTTGATCCAGCATGAAACAAACTGCTACTCATCTCAAAGTAAACTTGCCCTTTCCCTTCCAAACACATTGAAATAATCTCCAGTGAAAGGCTTGGAAGAGGATATGATGGATTGGTTTTATTATTACATCTCTAACATGCAACTGTGTTGCTTGACTCAGTTAGTATTTACATTAGATTCAGAAATATGTAAATATCATGTGCAGTCATAGAATTATAGAATGGTTTGGGTTGGACAGGATTTTTAAAGGTCAAGCTGTCCAACCCTGCTGCAATGAGCAGGGGCATCTTCAACTCAACCAGGCTGCTCAGAGCCCTCCAGCCTGACCATCAGTGTTTTCAGGGATGGAGCAGCCACCACCTTTCTGGGCAACCAGTGCCAGTGTTCAACCACCCTACCAAAAATCTTCCCTATGTCTAATCCAAGATCCAAGTTGTCCTTCCTTCAATTTAAAGCCATTACCCCTTGCACCCTTGCAGTGTATAAGGAAAAGAACACAGTCAAATCAGGAGCAGTAACCAGTTTTGTAATTCTGTACAATGCCTGACAGAAAATTAGCTGTATGCCACCAGGAGCAGTGCAGCCCACACAGGCTTCACAGCTCTGACCAAAATTGCTCTGAATGACCCACTGACTATCATTATTTAAAATAATGATAATATTTTCATAATAATGATTTTATTTTCATTAGAAGGTAGCAATAATGTGTAGCTGCATGAACTGCTGCACTGTCCCTTTTCTAGGATTTGTAAATGCAACTCACATTTGAATTTCTGAGTGGCTTAAAGGTTTTGATTCTTTCCATGCTCCACCAGTTTTCCACACTATGATCAGGGTTTTGTTTCTGTTACTTTCTTACTGAAGCTTTATGAGTTACAAGTGATGGCAGGATGGGTAGGGGGTTGGTTTTTTTTCTCTTACTGAAGTTTCCTCTTCTCCACACACATATCCTTGTCCTGTGAAAAGAAGAATATAGAGTAAGAAATGGAGCATGGCTTTGCTGGAACACAGTTTGATGCCTTTTGGGAGCAACACTAATCATCCCAAGCAATGACTCTGGTGGATTTGTTTTATCCATGTAGAGACCAGTCTTCTTGCACTGGGTGAACAATGGCTCTGCAGAGAGACCGGGAACTTCCCCAGAAAGGGCCATGATTATCCCATAGCATCTCCTGGCTGTGCTCTACACCCCTGTGCCATCATCACTGCCGTGCCTGCTGTGTCCTTGGCATTCTCATAGCTGTGGGCACATGAGGCCACTCTGCAGCTGAGGTTTTGGACTTGCAAATCCTCCTTTCTGGTTTTGTCAAGTCCACCAGTAAATTCCTGGCTGTATGTGATGACCAAGCAGGCTACAGCTCACATTTATGGTCACCAACTTGTATCAGCTGTGACAAAGGGAACTCTGTATCTGGGCTGATAAGGAGGCAGAGACATTGAAATCCACACGAGGAGAATTAAATTCTCCTCTGAATGGCTGGCACATGTTCCTGGCTGCCCCCAGGCTACCAATTCCTGGGCTTGAGACTAACAGCTGGGTCACTTTAGCTGTTTAGCAAGGAAGGACCAAACCACAAAAACTGCAGCCAGTGCTAAGGATCTGCAAATGGATTACAAGACAAAACTCTTCAGTTACATTTTAATGAGGGGGAAAAGAAGAATAAGGAAAATAAAACAAGAATAAGGAAAATAGCCAGGTTTCATTAACTAGTTTGGCATTCAGCAGGTGATTTATTGATAAGTACTGCTGGCAATATTTCCTGCAAGATCTTGGATTTACGGGACTGGATCATACCCACAGCATCTGTGTGTGGGCTGATAAACACTGAAGTAAGAGAATGAGGGCACATTCATTTGGCTGCTTTCTGTGAGTTTAATTTCCACATTTGACCCTAGCAGTTAAATATAAAATGATATTCCTGCTATTTGACACTGCAGTTCATTTATGGAGACTGTTCACTATTAATTTTCACTGTTCTAGTGGCGTCCCAAGGGCACATTTTTAAAATGACATTTATTCTATGAGGCACAGCAGTCCTTGAGCCTGACAAAGGGGTCATAGGGAGTGGAATTTGGGAGGTTGCTTGAGTTACATTTGCAGATTTTTCATCAAAACCTGTGCTGTTGTTGCACAGTGCACTGGGGCTCCCCACAGTGGTGGTGTGATCCTGCTTATGAGGGCTGGTGAACTCCTTGCCCACCAAAGCTGCCTGGGTGTGGGTGAGCTCCTGGGTTTGTGGTGGAACAATGCATTACATACCTAGTTTCGGCTCAAATAAGATGTTTCTGCTTTTTGAAGATGATTTGTTTAATTTTGTGTGGTTTACATGTATGTATGTGTGTGTGTGTATACATAGTGTATATATATAGTACACATATGCATACTCCACTCTCTTTGTATTTTTTTGGTTTGTGTCAGTTTTTCCATACATATCATACAGAGAGTCTGCTTGCACTTGAGGAGATGTTTGTGCTGTATTATTCACTGTTTCTATACTATAGAAACTATATTAAAATGCTTGCCAGAGTATCATCTGGGAGTCTGGAGTATTTGATCAGAGGAGTAAATGCATACCGCAGCAGCAAAGTTGAGATTCCTTTAAAACCTCTGCATCCTCGATAACTGTAACATTTTATAGGGCAATTATTAAATAATTGAATTTATTTCATTCCCATGTAACTATATGACTGTAAAGGGCTTGATCAGTGTTTCATTGTTCACCCTCTAACATACAAGGGAAATCTTCTTACAAAAACTGCCTCTGCAGTGGGAGCTGACAGGATATAAATGTATACAGGATACAAATATATGGCTTCACACCTCCCTGCCCCTCCCCATTGCCTGCTCCAGTGTGGTTTTTCTGGCACAAAAGGTGTCCGTGGAGCAGCCTTAGCCCAGGGGATGCTCTGCTGGGAGCACCATTTGTGCACCAACACTGCCCTCGCGTGTCGGGGCTGGGGCAGACCAAAATGCTGGTAACCGCATCATCAGCAATTCATCTTCATCCTTCCAGAGACAGCTCACACAGCTGCTGTTCTCCCCCATGGCTGCAAGCAGCAGTGTTAACTCTTTAAGGGCTGAGGTGTTGCCACTTTCCAGGCTGGTGTGGTTTGGGATGGGGAAGTGACAGCAATACCCTGGCCTGAGCAAAGTTCTGTTTGGTTTTGCTTTGTTCTGTGTTGAGACATTCACAGTGTCAGCAAGTCTCTGGATCACAAACAGGAATTTTGTCACCTGCTTGGTTTAGTCTCAGCAGTATCAGAGCTGCCTGCAAGCAAGAGGGAATTGTGTGAAAGACCCATTTCATCACTCTGCACAGACCCATCCAGCTATAAACTGCTGATCGCCGCTGATATGTGAGATTTGAAGGTGCTGGAGAGGTGAAAGAGTTCTGCCCTTTTGCAGGCATCAGGTGCATGTAAAGATTGAAAGCCAAACACTAAGAATCTGGCTTTGCTGAGCTGACAGCACCTGAGAGGCAGCTCAGGGGAATGATTTCTTTTTTGCATCCAGTCAGAACTCAGTAGTTTATTAGCTGTGGGTAGGAGGAGGGATGATGGTATGGTTGCAGTGTAGGAACAAGAAATCTAACTGCTATTTCTGGCTCTGCCACAGATAGCCTGTCTGTCTGTGGGACAGTCACTTCACCTCTGGGGCCCCAGATTAAAACAGAGTCATTTAATAATATCACCCTCATGAACCTTGCTTCTTTCCACCATGAGTGATCCCTCCTAGAAACAGAATGTGACACCCTCTTCTTGCTTGTGCATGTGATGTATGTGCATCCCAAGCTGGAGAGATGATACCTTTAAGTACATCAGAGTTCATATTTAATTCCTGCATCAGTTTTTTAGGTTGACTCGCTGGCATATCTTTTTTACCAAAGCTCTGAATTTCAGTTCTGTTTCCACTGACAATGGGATCCAAGAGATTAATTCTCCAGCTCATTTCATCCTTTTTATATATTTACAATTTCACTCCTTTTCTTTTTTCTTTTAGTGAATTTGTGCCTGGAACTGTTCCCTTTTCCTTACTTGTAGTTTCCACTGTATTTAATTCAAAAGCTATGGTTTTGCCCCCAAAGTCATGTAAAAGTCAAGGCCTCTTTCTATTTTCTTTCTTCCAAATTTGCAATCTGTCAGCTTTTGTTAGGGGTGGCAGGGAAGGTACAGCTGCTTTTTGGAGCTTTCTGTTGTGTATTAAAAGAGGATCTGAGCTTCAGGCATATCTGGTTTAAGGCTGGAGTGAAAAGCCCAGGCTGGCTCAAGAGCTGGCTCTGATTTCTTCTAAGCCCCCTCACTCCCACTGCACAAATTTTCTCTTTTTGCTGTTTCTGGGCCAGATCATCAGGAACAGCCTGTTCTCCCTGTCCAGGGACTCATCACCCCCACTGCCTTCTCTTTTGTGGCACATGGGACAGGATGCTGCCCATAGCCATCACTCTGCTGACTGCTCCTCCCGAGCAGCTCTCACTGAAAAGAAAAAAAAAACCCTTAGGAAAATTGTTTGGATCAGCCCATGTCCCAGGCCTCACATGGGAGACTTATCCAGGTGATCTTCTCTCCAAATTCCCTTTGGCTCTGTCTCCCTGCTGGCTTCTCATCCTTTGTGCTGTGCTCAGCTGCTGCTCGGGCAGCCAAAACGTGGCTGAGAGAGCCCTGTGGTGTTCTCCTGTCAGCAGCAGGGACTCTTTGTCTCCCAGTGTGGGGCTGCCAAGGCAGGTGAGCCCCAGGTGGGGACCTCAGGGCCTGGGCACCCACAGCCCCAACTGTGGCATTCACATTCTCCGAAAAAATTCCTTCGCCCAGGATTTTCCTCCTGGGAAGCCGGGGGGGCGTCTCAGAGAAAAGGAAAACAATAATTATCTCATTGCTTTTCCTGTGTTGTGCTGGTCTGGAATGTGTTAGAAGATTGTTTACCCAAGGTGATTGTTTGATTGGATTCTGGTGTAAATTGTTTTGACTCATTGGCCAATCAGTGCCAAGCTGGGTCAGGACTCTGGAAAGAGTCACGAGTTTTCACTATTATCTTTTAGCATTCAGGAAGCATCTTTTCTGTATTCTTTAGTATAGTATAGTATTCTTTAATATAATATAGTATAATAAAGTAATAAAGTAGCTTTCTGAGAACATGGAGTCAGATGCATCCTGCCTTTGTTGGGCCATTCCCTGCAAACTCAATACCCAATGGGCTCCCCTTGACGTGGGCTCCAGGGCAGGAGCAAACTCCTGACTCAGAGCTGTCACAATGCACTGGCCCTGGGACCTGACCACCTTTATAACCATCTTTATAACCACCTTTATAACCATCTTTATCCAAGCCTTGCATGACAAACATTCTCAGCCAAGTGCTGCTGATTTTCAGAAAGGGAAAGAATTCTTTTCCCAGCCATGAGCTAGCAGCCAAGAGAAGGAACTTTCCCCTGCCAGGTCTGTTGAATTTTAAATGTGAGCTCTATGGAAATCCAGACCAAGAGGGACCAGATGTGGTGAAATTGCCCATGACAAAGTAAGGAAGCTTTACAAATCTGAGAGAACATCGAGGTGAAAATTTTGAATCTGAATTCAAGGTTTTCTTTAAAGAATGTTATCAAGTAGCCAGAATGTTATCAAGTAGCCAAACTATTAAAAAGTGATTTCCCTTAACCTGAGATGCAGAGACCATCTTGGAACATCTGTTATGGGAACTTCCTCATGAACCCCAGATCAGTGCTGAAGAAAAACTGTTTTGGAACAAAACCATTCTTTTCTTCCCTTCTCACGAACATTGAATAAATCTTTCTCAGATATTTGAATAGCAGACATTCTGAATTATCTTAATGCCATGGACATACCTGCTGCCTCCTGACAGTTGCCCTGGATTTTCAGCCTCTGCCTGTGGAAACCCCTGGTTCTTCTGGGTATTTTTTAAATCTCATAATATTTTGTGATCATCTTATTTCCCTTTGCTGCTATTAAAGTGTAAAACAGCGTTTGGTTTTGGTGTTTTTTTTTTGTTGTTGTTGGTTTTGGGGAGTTTTTGTTTGGTTTTGGGTTTTTTTGGGTTAATCTACGTGGATTATTTGATGCTATTAAAAACTATGGCATGAAATGATACAGCACCATTTCCCCTGAGTTGAGTAATTACCTGAAATAAAACCCCCAAACAAAAAGGATATGGATCTAAATCCCTCTTAATTATTGAAAATAAGGTAAAAATGTGGCAGAGTGGCTGTGAAACCCAGGCATCCTCTCTCCACAGCCACTACCAAGCAGGCAGTATCTGTTTTCTCTTCTGACCTGGGGATTTAATGGTTGTGGGCTCTGTGAACATGGGGGCTGAGGCTCTGGTCCCTAAAGGTCAGCCTTAAACTCCCCCCAGCCACCATGCAGTTTGTAACAGACTTGAAATCATTAGTTCTTGGCTTGCAAAATGAGTATATTTGGAAAAAATAAAATGTTGTTTCTTCTCAGTTTGCATCAATCTCTGTAACAGGCTGGCTTGCTTGTGTGCCTGTGGTTTGTTTTTTCTAATAAAAGAGACTGAGTAGGAAGGACACTTTTGCTACAAGTGCCCTGTAGCAAAATTTGCAGGTTTTTTACTCATCTTCTGGTAAAAATGCTAATGCACTTCCTGCCATTTTTGTAGAGTTGTGATGAACTGTATCAGAAATGGGGGGTGAAGGAAGAAAAGTCCTTTTGTATTACAGTTAAAATGCTGAATTCCACTGTTTACTTGGAAAGCTGATGGGAGATCTGGGTAGGGTCAGGAACCTGATTCACACCAATATTCTAAAATCTCTATTTTTCTCTACTTTGTGTCTGAGTTTTATATTGAAACCAATGAGTGTTGGACACTCCTCTGGGGCTGGGAGCTTGGCTGAAGGAATTCAGAAATACAAAATTGAAATCATAAATTCTTAAGGGTATTCAACCATGGAGAGTAGGGGAGAGAGGAGAAAAGTGGCCTGGAGGCCAGGCAAGATGTGGGGGTGTATGGTGAGATGGAGAACCATGGGGGTCCGGTCCACACAACTTTGGCTGCTTCTGGCTCAGCTCGACCCAAGGGCCTGTCAGTCATCCCCATGTCAGTAAATTCCCATCATCTGAGACTTCCTTGAGCCTTGAACAGGCTTTATGTCTTCATGGTGGGCTGGAGAGAGGATGCTACTGCTGATAACTGCTGTGCCAGCACACTGGATCTGCCCTCTCCCTCTCTGTCCTTTGTTTCTACAGAGTTTGCACGCTTGTGGTCTTTCTTTTTTTGTGTTAAATCTCCCCTGTTAATCTCCTTGGTAGGTTTGAGAAAGAAAAGGACAAGTTTAAAAATGCACTTCTGACTCCAGATTCCACTTCCTGTTGATACAGCTGTGTTTTCTACTGGATAGCTCTGTAAACACAGCGTTTAACCCTTCACATCTTCCAGTTGTGTTGCTTCAGCATCACCAGTTTCTCTCCTTAAAGGAAATTTCTAGCTTCTCTGTCCAGAGCATCCTTTTTTCCCTCCTTCTTCTTTTAGCACATCCTCACACATTACACATCCTGCTGTAGCTTAACACTTCACTCAAAAGGAGCAGGATTTCCTCTTGCTGTTGGTGAAAACACTTCTGTCCTTCAGAATCCCTGTTTTGTCATGTTATTTTGGTGGAGGGGAAATAATTGAATCTTCTAAGTTTAATCTACAGGTATTGAAATAATTAAATTTCCTGGCAAGAGCACCAGCAGAAAACCAATGTACCAGAATTCCGTAAAGAGAATTTTTAGTGCATGAGATGAGAAAGTGTCTAATAGACCTCAGCTGGGGATAAATGACATTCCAGGGGTGAACAAAATCTTCACCTCTGTCTGTTTTCTTTTGGGTCTGCACACTATTTAATCGATGGCATTGGGGGTATCAGACCCTATTTAATTGATGGCATTTGTGATATCATACCCATTGGTGAGGACCTGGTTGCATCTGACTCTGCCATCCTGAGTGAAACCTCTCTGCTGCTGGAGCTACAGGCATATCCAGCCTGAGGAATGTCCTGCCTGCCAGATCATGCCTGAAGAAAATGCAGAAACCCTTATTTTTCTAAAGTAGATTTCCTGAAGGTGCTCAACTGTGGTGTTCCACCATATTTGAACTCTTCCAGACACATCTGAAAGTCATATTCAGACAAAATCATATGCTAAAAGCTGAATAAGGATATTTCTGTGGGTGAGTGGGTAGAAATTTGTTCTTCCCAGGTGCAGCACCAGCAAAGCCCTGAGGTTACAGCCCTTGTAGCAGCTCTGGGTTTCCCACCTCTCCCTGTCCATACTGATGTCTTCATAGGGAACTCATCCCTCACCTGCATTCATTCCCTTCTCCCTGGCAGCTGCATGTTCCTCCATGGTCTGGGCACCTCACAATCTTCAGAGTTTGTTCCTTGTAGCAACAGAATTGTTACCACTCCTGTTCTGCAGACACAGAGAGGTTCAAACAGCAAAGTCATGCTCTACTCTTCCAAAGCAGAGTTTATGTTCTCCACTTTGGCTGCATTAAAATCAGGCATTTTATGTAGAATTGTCAAGATTCTTGTGAAGTCAATGCAATGATTCCCTCTGCATTTAACACAGGTTTGCACCAGGGTTTGCACCCAGCAGCTGTGAATGCAGCTCCTTGTCAGAGAAGCTGAGGAGAGTGGGTGGATTTTGACACATTTCAGCAGTGCCAAAGATCCCAGTGACCTACTGAGTGTCTCACAAGGGTGGTTACTGCTTATAACCAAACCTGGAATCTTCTATAGCACTGCACAGAGCTGTGACCGTGTTCACAGGGGTCTCAGGTTGAGGGAAGAGATGAGGATCTGACTCCATGTTTCAGAAGGCTTGATTTATTATTTTATGATATATATTACATTAAAACTATACTAAAAGAATAGAAGAAAGGATTTAATCAGAAGGCTAGCTAAGAACAGAATAGGAAAGAATGATAACAAAAGCTTGTGTGTCGGACAGAGAGCTCGAGCCAGCTGACTGTGATTGGCCATTAATTAGAAACAACCAACATGGGCCAATCACAGATCCACCTGTTGCATTCCACAGCAGCAGATAATCATTGTTTACATTTTGTTCCTGAGGCCTCCAGCTTCTCAGGAGGAAAAATCCTAAGGAAAGGATTTTCCATAAAAGATGTCTGTGACACAGAGCTGGTGACTTGCTCCAGCACATTTTTGGACCCAAAACACTCATACATTTGACTTCCAGGGGGATTTATTTGTGGACTAGATCAAATTAATTTGTCAGTGCAAATTATCTGACTTTTATTAGCATAAATATTCTTTTAAGGCATTGCTGTTTTAGTCATGCTGTTCTGCCTGTCATTTATCCTTTGCAGTGACTATGAGAAGTGAACAAGATGCATGCATGTGCAATTACCACGTGGCTTTGTGGTCTATATTAGAAAAGGAACTTCTCTTACATAGTCTTACTTGTAATTATGTCTTGCTGCATGGGCATCTCCAGGTCCCAGACAAAATTGATTTCCTCCATTTCTCCTCCTCTCTCCAGCTGAAAGATTTTGTGTTGTTCAGCCTGGAAAAGAGAAAGCTTCATGGTGGAGTCATTGTAGCCTTCCATGACTTATAAAAGCAGCTTATAAAAAGAGAGGCAGAGATTTTTACATGGGCAGATGTGACAGGACAAGGGGGAACAGGTTTAAATCAGAAGAGGAGGCACATTTACATTAAATATTAGGGGAAATCCTTTACTGCGAGGGTGGTAAGGCACAGACACAGCTGCCCAGAGAAGTTTTGGACACATTGTCTCTGGAAGTGTTCAAGGCCAGGCTGGATGGGCTCTGAGCAATCTGCCCTACTGGATTCTTTCCTTCTCTGGGGGAAATCTGGTCAGATATCCTCTTGAATGTGTAAGAAATGAGTAGCTTCTACATTCACAGAGAAGAAAAATGTTTCTTTTATACCTTTAATGGGATAGATTGACACTGAAATGACTGCATGCCCCAAACCCTTTCCCTCCTGATGGGCTTGTCTTGAAAGCAGATTTTCTTTTCCTTTCTTAAAGAAAAATTAGAGGTTGGTTTGCTTGTGGTTGGGCTTGAAGCTTACATGAAGTTTATGACAGCACTAAGAAAATTAATAATATGTAAAAATAATTTGTGTTTTGACATGTCTTATTAGATGTTCTCTTGGAAATGCAGTGCTGATGCTGATTTCCAGCATGATCCCCAGACAGGTTAAAGTCTGTCATAAGAACTCATCTGTCCCAGATTGGTGCCAGCTTTAGGGGGTAATTTTCACTCTAGATAGCATCCAGTCTGTGGGCTTCTGATGTCCTTTTGCACATCTCTAAATTCAGGTACTGTACAGCATTTCACACCTGACCACCACTGAGACTGAGCTGATCAGCTGGGTGAGAATATCACTTGATCTGTTTTCCTAGATTTCGAAGACAGAGGATGCTTCTTTCCAACACTGTCTGTTTTGGTAGACCAAAAACTACCTGTGCAGGCTTGTCACTTGTAACAGATCACAAAAAACTGAGCACAGGGCTGTCCTGGATCTGGTACATCTGGTGATGAGTACTTTGGGTATCTGAAATTTACAGTCTCTTCCTTTCTGCTTGCAAAACCTGTATTCCAATCTACTTCAGTGTCTCAATTACCATCTGGAAAAATTAACAAATTGCAGATTTTTTTAGTTTTCCTTTCCATCCTCATGGCTTTAGGCCTAATGGTCTTTGATATCATCATTGGGAAGGGATGTTGTGTTCATGTTTTGGCACATAATGTCCCTGCTCCACATGTTGAGCTAGTAAATTTCTTCAGATAGGCTGGGCTTGTTCCAGGGATTTAGGCTGATAAGTTCAGCAAAGCTTGGGAAAAGCAGGCCTCCAGCTAATCACTGTGCTCCTGCTAAATGATCTCACCATAAAATTGGCAAGGTTGTTGGTGCTGATCTCAGTTTAGCTTCTAATATGAGCTTAGAGCAATTCATCATTTCTCTAGCTTATGGACCACCCCGTGTCTGGCTTGCTGCCTCCCTGCTGTGCCTGGGCTCAGACTCCCTTCCAACCATGCTCTTCTGTACATTTGATCTCATGAAGTGCTTGCAGCTACATTTATACTGAATTTACTGGTTTTATTTAAAAAATCTTAAGTCTATTTTTGTATGTGTGTGTTGTTGTTGTTTGGTAGTTTTTTGCTTTTCAAGTCAGAAGAAAAATGCTCAGAAGGCTTGTGTTAGCATTCTGCTGCTTGCTTCTCTTTTTAGGCATCACTGCTGCAAAGGACTTCAGATTTCCTTTGGAGAACATTTTCTGCACATTCTAAAGCACAATGACAAAATACATAATTAAATCTGTTGGGGGGATTTTAAGAGGCAGTTGTTTGACATTGGTACCCTGTGATATGGCTAAAAGGTTGATACCAGCTTTAGGAAGTAAACAGATTAGGAAGATAATGTCTCCCTAGGGAATTCTCTACTTCAGTTCCTCTAGGATGTGATTTAAAGCAGCATCTGCTCTGTGCTGTGTGTTGTTTTACACTTTCCTTAAGATCCCTGAACTGAAGATTGTTTAGATGTGTGTCTGAGTGAATAATTTTACACTGTAGCATAGAGAAATGTCATGGGAATTCTGTCTGGGGTTTTGAAAGAGGCAGAAGGAACTTTACATGGTGTCCCACCCTTCTAAGAAAGGGAAGCATTTGTAGGTGTTCATGTTGACAAACAATGACAAAAGTCCATGAAAACTGACAAAGTTTTATTGGTTTTCCACTTTGCATGGAAATTGGTGTAAGTCAGACCCTGTTCTCCTAGTGTAAGCACACAGCAGTGGGGTTTGGGTAAAGGAATAGGGTGATAGAGAAAAGAGAGAGATGGATTGGATTAAAGAAGGGGAGAGACGGGAGGGAAGAGAGACATCACCAGTCCTGGTGATCCATCTGATAGGGTGTGCAGGTTCCTGAGGGTCACAAACACCAGGGCTTCATGGGGGCACTATTTTATTGATAGATCTTCCTTGCCCTGGAAATAAGTTTCTAATTTTCTATGGAAATTATTTAGCATGCACAGACAGTCTGTTCTTTTTGACTTTTCTGGAAATGGGTTGGAGGATTTTGGGAATATTTAGTGGTCTTGAGCCTGTTCCTCATCCTCCTGTGGTGCTGTACTGAGTTGCGTTAATCTGCAGGAGCCAGAGCAAGGACATTTATCTCAGAAATGTACTGTCTCTACCTGCCCATGATCCCTTCTCCAGCCACGTCCTGTTCTTCCTCACAGTGTGTTATTACTAACACCTTTGGCTGGCTCCACAGCTGTGTGGCTGTTGGTGTTTGAGGCATCCACATCAGCCCCTCATCTTCTGTGATTCCATGACTTACATGACAGTGAGGGCAGAAAACCCAACCCTTGGAAGTAGCACAGGCCATGGTGCTGTTTCTGTGCTGCTGTCAGTGCGATCAGATGCCCCCAGAGGGTGATGGGGGGAAAAGCAGAAGGTTCCCCTTTTCCTCTTTGTGGAAAGGTTCAATTCCCCTTTTCCTCTTTGTGACAGCCTGAGCACTCCAGCTACCTCATGTTCATGGTTTGTGCCTCCCCCTGCCTTAACCATGTCAATGACTTTAACTCACAGGGAGGTTTTGTGGTTTGTCTTCTGTGTGAGTCTCTCTTTTCTCTGCACCCCCAGTGTGATGACAACAATCAGTCACTTCCCAGATGTCTCAGCACTGCCATGGTCCTGTTTTCAGGGATTTCCAGATGTCTGCTGCTTCTTCAGAGCATCAGTCAGACCTCTGGCTGTCTGGATGCATCTTCAAGTCATGTTTCCCTTCTTAAATTTAAATGCTGTTCCATTTGATCTTTGGAATTTGATCTGTTTTTTTTTTTTTTTCTCAGAGGAACTCATGGTGGGGGAGATCAGCTGAATTTTTCACAATACAGATGTGAAAGTATCACAGGCTGAGCTGAGCTGTGGTGGAGAGTCTTGTCCTTGCAAGCACAACACAGCAATCATATGGATGGGGTTTGTCATTGCTGGTACTTGGAACTGCACCATTGCAATTCACTCTTTCCCCCTGCTTGGTGTAAGATAAAATCTGATGATACTCCTTTCCCACTCTGTGTTTCACAGCTTTCCTGATTTGGTTTTCTAGAAAGGGCCATAGGCTCTAGTTAAAGTCTCGAATATTGAATACTTGGATTCCATGATTCTGCTGCTTTCCTCACAGAAGCATGGCCAGAGCACACCCAGATCAGGCCACCATCCACTGTGCTGGGGATGCCTTGGCTTCAAATGTACAAATGCTGCTTTACTGATCCTTTTGCACACACAGAACCAGCTCACTTCAGATGCTACAAGAGATTTGTGCCATGACTTTGCCTGGCAAAGGGTGAGATAACACATGCCACTTCAAGCTGGATCATAATTTTCTGCATTCAGACTCAGGATTAGTTTCAGGTCCTCCTCAAGTATGCAGAAGTCTGGCATCTTCCATTGGCCCTAAGGATGGTGCTGACCTCTCTCTTCTCTCTGCATCCTCTGTCTAGCAGATCTCATAATATACCATATGCCAGTTACCAAAATATGCCACACTTGGAACAAAATACCCTTTTGTGATGGGACTCTGTATCTGGAAATGCTGCTGCTTATTCAGACAAGTTGTAGGCTCCATCTCTTTGTTACTTAACCAGAGGGATGTAGCAGTGCAAAGACTGCTCATCTTTCATTGAGAGCCTTGAGGTGGGTTTGATATAATGATGTAACACTGTATTAAATGGCAGCTATGTTTTTTTGGATGAAGCCAGGCACGCCATGTGTTCCAAAGGGGCCATTAAAGTAGCAGTAGCAGCAGCTTCTTTTTCCTTCCAGCTACAGAACCAGATTTATGGTATGTTTCCTGTCATCAAATAAAATAATAATCTGTCAAATAGCTTTTGTTTGGCTGGGCTTATGATAGAAGTTGGCATGGTCCTGAAAAATAGAATTCTTTCATCTGCATTATATGCACCATTTAACAAACAGATCAGTTTTTATTCCATTTATGAGCCAGAAGCAGACTTTGGGGGGCACAATGCAGAACTGAACTGGGGAAGATGCCCTGTAGGTGGTTTGGGGGCATTTTCACATGTGGATTTGGCAAGGTGTGCCTGCACAGGCTGCCAGGAATGCTGGCTGTCCTTGCCCTCTGAGGGCGACGCGTGAGAATGGAGAATCCAGAGCCTCCCTGGATGTCCTGGTGGTGCATTGCTCTGCTGGTAAAGAAGTTGTGTTCAGAACCTCCCCAAATATGTTTTGTGGCTTCTGCCCATTGTTTCACCCTCTGCTACCACTGGGAAGAGTGGACTGAGAGCAGCCCAGCTCCCTCAGTGTCTGCTCCTTTTGGTCTCTGACCATCTTGGCTGCCATGCTCTAGACTGCAAATTCCCAGACAGACCATTTGAAGTGAGAGTTCAAGACTCTACTCCAGGAATTTAATTGTTCTATTGATATCTCACCAAAACCAGATTCTTTTCCATGTTGCATCTAAATTAACTTATTAACATAACAATTGCAAAATGAGAGCACTTAATATGGATTTCAAGGAAGAAGAAACTTTGATAGTTGGAAAATAAAGTGACCAACTCAGAAATTCAGAGCTAGAGAGAAACAGTTGTGAAAACTTGATATGGAGGGAAAATTGCTATTTAAGAGAAATAGGGATTCTTGACTTAATTAGGGATTCATGACTTAATCAGTTAATTAACAACTCCAGGGAAGAGCAGATATTAGGTCAAGCAAATTGTTTCAGATTAGAGAGTTTAAATAACACTGAAATTTAAAAATAAAAAGTTGTTTTAAGTCAAAATTCTCTGCATTGGAACAGAAACAGAAAATTCAGGATACTTGAAACTGCAGATTTATTTTTTTGTTTTAAAAAATCCTGAAAACCAAGATAATATTGAAGAGCTTAATGAAATTTGGACTATTCTTGCTATGGGGAAAGACACCACAACGAAACAAACAAGTGGAGCTTTTAAATTTTTCTTTACTTTTTATGCACAGCATGGAAGAATGTCCCCAAGAGGGTAAGAAGATGAAAAGCATCTTCCTTTTGATTTCACAGCCATGAGTGAAAAGGAGATAAGCAAAAGCAGAACAAGGCCACTTGTAAAGTAAAACCTCTGCCAAAGCACTCTGCTCCTGTCTGGCTGCTGGAACTGACACTGGTTTTCCTACCCAGCTTTTGGCTCCATACATATCTTGTGCTGCGCAGTTTTAGGACGGTTTCAGACTCTGTGATCTTGGATGGTGCACACACATTTTCCCTTTCCTAAAACTGAAGTCTGTCTGCTTCTGGAGACTTTTCTCATTGCTCCTCCAGATGTTCCCTGTTACTTTTCAAACTCCAGTTCAAGCTTCTTTCATGGGATGAGCTCATTGCAGCACAAGACATTAAAATGCTCTTAGACCACATAAATTGTGTTCCATATCTCTATTTGTGGAGTCAGTAGTGGCAATGTCAATTTGTTAATGATGCCCAAACATTTTTAGGTCACCCTATTCTAAGTAAGTGCTTCTACAGGGGGCAACAGTTATGAAACATCAGGTTGCTTTCTAGCAGGGAAGGTTTTTTTCCCTCTGAATACTCCATAGAAATATATGAAGAAAAGGGGAGGTCACACTGAGTTTGCCAGTATAAGCAATCTTTTGGCAAAGAGATGAATGTATGTAATCTTTACTCTGTAATTGTCTAAACTGAGTTAGAAAAGGCTATTCCAAACATCTGTCTACATTCTTCCCACAGATACATTTCCCAAAATAAAGTTATGGGAAGCTGATTGCTCATCATTCATGGATCCACAGACTTATAATGGTTGGCTCACTGGGGATATTTTATTTTCTTGGGCTATTGGGTGTTTTCCTTAATGCAGAATGTTCTTTTCTGTTCAACCTACCATGCACAGCAAGAATAAATCATGTCAGCTGGCACCTGACATCTTTAAAACTGTCTTATATTTTCTGGGTTCAGAGTCTGTTATTTCATAATATGTCCAGGAGATTTCAAGTCTGGGATCAATTTTAATGAGCTATCTAGACCCTCATGCATGGGGAAGCTGAGCCCTGCATAATCATATTTTACTCTGACCATTAAATTATGTGTCCTGCAGAATCAGATTTATATCTCTGTCCTGATGCTACTTGTGCCTAGCATTAGCTTGTGACAATTTATGAGCATTCATGGGGACTTAGGGATTTGTTGCAAGAGTTTAACAGCAAGGAAGTCCTGATGGTACTGTGATTACTGCTGATCTCCCTGTAAGAACTGGCTCTCTGTTAACCCATCTGTTTTGGGTATAATAATAATGCAAATATTCAGAAATATTCAGCACAGAAGTTTCAGCTGAGCAAAATCAAGAAAAATGTCTACCCTGAGGGCCTGATTTAAGCCCACTGATGTAAGCCAGGTCCTGTTTTACATTGCCATCTCTCTGACAAGCATTATGAGTTTTTAACTTCTGTCAGTTCTGGAATGAAACTAAGCATCCTCTATGCTTGCCCAGAAATACAACTGAGGGATGGAAAGGTATGTGGCTTTATTTAATGGATTTTTATATTTCATTTTGTCTTTTCATTTTTTACTTATTTATTGAGCTGCAGCTGCTGTGCTCCCCTGGGAATGTGCTACATCAGGTTAATGTAAGAAACTCTGGGAATGTGCATGAGTCTCCTGGGGTGTCTTTAAAATAATTTTGGATAATGGGAATAATGGGTTCTTGGAACTGGAATTGTCTCTACAGGCATTTCTGCTTGTGCTGTCTCAATAGTTCAGCCAGTAGGTGGAACCAGGGGAAAGCAGATGTGTGTTATGTACAAGGGCCCAGCCCTTTCCTAGGAGATGCATCCCAAAGTGTCTGCATAAATCTGCATTTTTTACTTCAGTGTTCTTGTTTAGTACAGTCAAACTCCAAATCTGGACTTACTTCTAAACAGTGACAGGATGACGTTGTCAGACCTTGTAGTACAGAGAATGTTTTAATAAAATTTCCTCACTAATCATTTTCACTTGTGAGTATGTCAGAGATAGAGAACAGGATAATCCAGATCACATCATATCCCTCCATCAACAACATCTGGCATTTGCTCAGAAGGGCAGTATCAGAATTGTAGGTTAAAACTATTTTAATGTGTTCTACTGTTAGAAATTAAATGTAGTGCACCCAGCAATGTGTATCCTGCAAAAGACTGCTTGGGCAGCTCTGACTGAAATAAAAAGTTCTCCTTTGAGACTAAATTACCACCAAGGAGAAAACAGTGGAAGCTGATAAAGTACCAAGGTTTCTGCTGCTATGGAACCACTTCTCCAGCTCTCTTGGCAGCCAAAGGAATCCAATTTAGAAATCACCCTCCTGTCTGAACATTTCCCATCAACAAACTGGAAGGGAAGAACAGGGAAAGTTTCTCCCTGCCTCCACCCCGCTGAAAAGAAAAATACTTGAAAGAAAAAGGTTTTAAGAGTGAGATCTTTCAGCACTGAAACAGTAAAATCAATGCACATGAATTTATTTTGAAACATCTGTAAAAGCTGGAAGCAAAGGGGTATATTGTGATGCTTTGCTGCTTTAAAGCAAAGGTAGAGGTTTCTCATGTACTATGTAAAAGTTCTGCGAAAAGACTGCCTAGCTTGTAGTTTGGGCTACATACACTGGTTTCAGTACCATAGTGTGATTTTTCCAGTTTTCAAAATTAAAACATACTTACAATTGCAGGATTTTTCAAAAGATTGAAAATATGTGCTGCCAGTAGGAAGAATGTGCTGCTAAAATGCTGCTATCCATTTTATGTCTTAAAAATTGGTAGTAAAACTCCTGGCTAATAAAAATACTGAGTTTGTGGCTATGGCAGACAGTGGGTAGTTTTCTTATTTTCTCCTCTTTTCTTGAATGTGAAGACAGAAATTAGCTGGGAATTGTTGCTAGCCATCTGCTCTGCAGATGCAAAAAGAAAGTAATTTTGGAGCTTGGCAAGCATATATCAGGATGAGAAAGGCTTCATCTTGTTTTAATGAGGTGGGCTTGTGTCTCCAGAAGCAGAAAAATTAGAACTCATGAATAATTTTGGTGGAATATTTTCTCCTTGGCACCCAAGATAACAAATCTGCAGACTCCAAGATTAAAGAATAATTAAATGAAACAGGTTAATTACCAGTACTTCAGAAAATTAATTTCCTAACAGGCTAATTCTTTTATCTTTCTGATATTTTGAAATAAGCTTGTCAAATCCCCACTAGTGTGACTTTTACTGTTCATTTTCTCTTTGTTCTTATCACTTTCTTAAACTGAAATCTTATTTCAGATTTCTTACAAAATCATTGTCCTCCTCTGCATTATACTGACCCTAAATACATGATTCCTGAAACCTTAAATAACATGGGTGGATTTTTTGGGGGTTTTTTTGGTGTTTTTTTCTAATGAAAGACAGCCATTGGGAAAGGCTGTTACAGTGTGATTTCCTGTTGATAGCACTTGTGGAAAGCATTAGTCATGATGATTTAACCAATATACTCATTAAAATGGAAGGGTCTATTTTCTAAAATGTTCTGGGACATTGAAGTAGTTGGGCTGAATGACTTTTCCAAAGAGACTTAGGTACTCCTAAGTGATGACAGCTGACCATGGAAAGGGGAAACCCAAAAATTTTATTAATCTACAGAATGGTTTTTCCCTCAATGAAGGCCTGAGGGAGAGGAGAGGAGAGGAGAGGAGAGGAGAGGAGAGGAGAGGAGAGGAGAGGAGAGGAGAGGAGAGGAGAGGAGAGGAGAGGAGAGGAGAGGAGAGGAGAGGAGAGGAGAGGAGAGGAGAGGAGAGGAGAGGAGAGGAGAGGAGAGGAGAGGAGAGGAGAGGAGAGGAGAGGCTGCAAGGCTGTACAGGTTGTGCCCTTTTAAAGGCTCCAGTAGAAAACAGTTTCCAAAGGCTGGGTTTTGTTTAGGTGGAGATGGAGCCTAGGACACGATGCCAACCCCAACACTCCATGCCTTCCCTGTTTGTAAAACCCAGAGTGATGGGTTTGATGCCTGTCCACACTGATTATCTGAAGATGCTCATGTGCACTATCCATCCAAGGGACTCAGTCACACCTCTGGACAATTCAGCCAGCACATCCACAACAAAACCCTAGCCCCTGATTTTTTATCATGCTCACTTCATGACTCACTTTCTCTTTAATTATCCAACCCAAACTTCTGTCATTCATGTCAATAAATCCCCCCTTCTAGCAAACCACCCATTGCTCCAAACTCTACCCCCTGAACCTGACCACGAACTTAAGCTTCTTCAACCAATTTCCAAGCCCACCCTTCCTAGGAATCCCACTAATTCTCATCTCAATAACATTCCCAGCTCTCTTACTACCCTCCCTAGACAATCAATGAATTACTAACCGACTCTCAACCCTCCAACTATGATTTATCAACCTTGTCACAAAGCAACTAATAATACCCCTAGACAAAAAAGGACACAAATGAGCCCTAATTTTAATATCCCTCATAATCTTCCTCCTACTCATTAATCTTCTAGGCCTACTACCTTACACATTTACCCCAACTCTCTATAAACTTAGCCCTAGCTCACTGTAAGGACACTGGAAGGGCTTCCCTGGCTGGCTCAGGTGTCAGACCTAGAGGAAGGGCTGTTGAATAATTTACTCTAATAATAATTTACTCTAAACTCCTGTTTCTCACAAGCCACCGAATGTCTCCCAGCTGTTCTGTGCTTTACAAGAGCTCAGCCTCAGCCCTTCACATATTAACTAAACCCACAGGAGCACGAGGGCTCCTCTTTGCTACGTGTGCTGGCTCACAGACACGTTCACATCTGCACAGGGAGAAGCTGATTGCTCATGTTGACAATAGAAACAAGGGATGGTGAAGGGATTTACTTACAGGGCTGGGCTGTGGCAATGAGCTCTTTAAATAGCTTTGTGTGACTTTTGTCTGTATTTCTGGACCTGATTATTAAGCACTTTTTTAAATGATCAGCAACAAAGTAAATAGGTTTATGGCACTTGAGGAGGCCTCTCTTCTCAAGTGGCAGATTATTGCACCTACTCAAATGATTGTGAGTGGAATGAAAAATCCTAGGATTGAAAGGCCAGAGCTTTTCATCAATCTGAATGTTCCTCTTTTAACAATCCTGACAGCATCAAGGAGCCCTAAAGTGGGAGTAAATTATATTGGTATGTTTTAGTTTAAACAAGAGTTTAAAGGTGTTTTTAAGCCTACTTTAGGGCCAACTGTTTGTAAAGGGGACCTTAATGGAATTGGGAATTCTGCCCAGAGCAAACACATTGTCTATTTGGCAGTGATTAGCAATGTGTTCCCAATTTAGTGTTCTAAATATAGGATAACCAGTTTCCAAGATATTTAAATACACCTTCAGATACAGCAGCAGCAGGCTTAGAAATGTACTTTAATAAAATCTGAGCCTGCTAACAAAGAAACTGTAAAAGAAAGTAAAGGGACTTCGTAGAGCTATCCTGATGGATAGCTCACCAGCTGTGGTGTCCTTTCCCACAAACTCTTGGGTGAGGCATTTTCTTCATGGAGAGATTTTGGAAAACCTTTTGTTTGAGACATCTCAAACTACAAACAGGAAAAACACTGGGGATATAATGTACAGTACAGGGAAGGCAGTAATGGAGGGAATTGCCTTAGCAATTTCTAGAGTCTGACTTTCCTTCTTTGAAGTTTTTAGGGTTGCACACTTATTTTTTGCAGCACTAGAAAGGGCTTCTAGACTGCACGTGCCCAAGCAGTGCCATGTTCCTTCTGCTGTCGACCTCATGTGAATAACTCCATTTGTTTCTGTGCCCTGCTTGACCCCCATGTAAAGCCCAGGTTTTCTTTGCAGTGATTCTCTTAGAAAAACAAAATCTTTGCTTTGTCACTTGCCTGATTTGCACCTTTCCTGCACTACAAGCAAGGCTGGTGCTGTTAAATGTCATCCAGAGTTTGTTGTCTAGGGATTTGAGAGCTCAGAATGCAATGAGCCTCTACCTTCTCTGGGTTTTGACATGAACTATGGCATCCCAGTTCTCCATGATCTCAGTAATAGTGACCTGGAATGGCATCACTGTGCTACATGAAATCCCTTTCCTACCTTGATTAACCTTGATCATACTTTTTATCTGATTATCAAATTTTGAATGTGATAATTCATTGATAACGAATAATTGAATAATGAATAATGAATAATTGACTTGTAGGCTTGGTTTGTTAAAGTTTCTTTTTTTTACTCATGAGACCTGAGGGGATTTTAACTGAGGACTAAGCAGCGCAGGGTTTGCAGCACAGGGTTTGCAGCACAGGGTTTGCAGCCCCCATTTCTCTGTAACACTCTCCAAGCTGTGTTTCTTTGTTTGCAGGCCACTGGCCAGACCTCCCTGAGCATGAGCAGCCCCGTCCCAGCCACGGAGGAGCCCTACACACGGGCTCAGTACTGCAGGTGGCCCTGCGAGTGCCCCCGGTCCCCGCCACGCTGTGCGCCCGGCGTCAGCCTGGTCACGGACGGCTGTGACTGCTGCAAGACGTGTGCCAAGCAGAGAGGGGAGAGCTGCACCGAGGCTGACACCTGTGACTTCCACAGGGGCTTGTACTGTGACTACAGCGGAGACAGACCTAGGTACGAAATAGGAGTATGTGCACGTAAGTGATGTACATATATTTTTGATTAGATATAGGCTGGCAGCTCAGCTGGCTGAGCAGGGGTTGAGATTTATCTCATTTTAGATACCTGGCTTCACGTTTATCAGCTCCTCCATGCGGCATCTTCCATTCCCTTGTAGCTGTCTTTGTTCTCAGGGCACTTGGCTGGATGAGAAATGACACCTGAATTCCTGCCTTTTGATTTGAGTGCAGCCAAGAGCAAAGACCACCAACATTTGGAAGTCTCCATATGTGTAAATAGATTATTCTGTAACAGGAGGAGGTGCTGTAGTAGGTTGGGGATGAAGGAAGGATAGATAGACAGCAGGATTTACAGACAAGTAATATGGGCCCCTACATGATATTAAGGAGGCTCTTTTGGCCAATTCCCTATAGCAGATACCTTAGAAGGATAGCACATGGTCTGTAGAACACCCTGTCAAGATGGTCAGGAATTAATCATCTCCTATCAGATCTTGTCAGCTACAAATTGAGGTTTGAGCCTCAATTTTACAATGGTTCCAGTCACATTAGCTGTTATGAGGCAGAAGGATTTCTTTCCACCTCTGACAGCAAACTTTTGGTTCCCTGACACTGGAATGTTTTTCAAGAAAAAGCACAGAAAGAAATTAGATAGTGGTTTATGTATCAAGAGCATATTCACTTGTTCTGAGTTCCAAAACATGAGGGGACCCTAAATCTCTCATAAAAATTAGAAATTTTTGAAAATTATTACTCTGGGAATAATTAAAAGTGAAAGGATCATCAGCCCAGCCACACACATTGCTGATCAGAAAGGCTGCTTTTAGTAAGTTATTAGAATATATGGTCATGGCTTTAGGTTCATAAACAGGAAAAAGCCATTCAAATCAAGGGGCTTCTGGACCGGAACATAAAAACAAATTATTTAAGAGAAAATGTAAAGGTGAAAGGAAACCCGGAGGAGAGCTGACTGTGAGATGGACTGATAGAATAACTCATCCACAGAAGAGGAAAAATATCGCAAACTGTGGGCTTCAATAAACTTAGAATATGAGCAGAGGTTACCCAAAGGACAGGTTTGAGGAGTTAAGAAGTTCAGGGTAAGCTGGCAGGTTCTTGCAGAAGCGATACTAGGCATTGCTCAGCAGCAGGGTGGGAAGTCTAGTAAGAAATGACCCGGCTTTGCACTGGCTCAGGCACAAAAGAAGAAAAAAAAAAAAAATCAAGCATGCAAAAAGTGCAGTCTGACCAGATTTTTGTAGGATACAAGCAAAATAACAACAAGAGAAGTTACGTGCTAGGAGCTGTAAGGTTAAACAGTGATTTCAAGATTAGAAAAGATTAAGGCTAAGAAAAGAGGATATGAGATCATTTAAATGCATTGTCTGGACTGTGTGTAGAACATTCATGAGAGGTCTGCAAGAGCAGGTTAGACAAACATTGTCAAGAATGACATCGTTACAGCTGGCCCTGTGCTGGAAGAGGAAAACAGGCTGGATGGTGTCTCAAAGCTATCAGGCTTCCTAGGCCTCTCTAAAGGCCCTCGTGGTGCTTTGCATCTGTTTATTTATTTAAATGGTTGTTTTCTTAGTTGGATATCTTTTGGTCTTTGCAGTCCTCCCACACATCCCAGGCACTCTGTGTGCCAGGGGCACATCCCTGTGCTGAAGGAACACTGACCCCAGCTCTTCCAGTGAGCTCTGGAGGCATTCCCAGTCTGCTTTCCCTTCCCTACTGCCATGACAACATGGGACATTTGTGGTTATGTGACATTTATGGGTTTTTTGGGAGCAGCTTTACAGTGTGCACAGCTGAAGGGAACAAGAGGAAGCTCTTTCCATGGGTAGGATGTGAGGCAGATTGTCTCTGACTGCCAGAGAAACCTGTGGCCTTTCCCTTGTTTTCAGCACCCAGGCAGAGGCACAGGACAGGGTCTGCTGATGTGTTCTTGTACCCTGGGCCACACAGAGGCTGCATCACCCTGCTCTGAGCCCACCAGCTTCTGTCCTGACCGGGGGTCTGAAAGCTCCTGTGAGTGGGAATCCTGTGCTGGATGTTGGGGACTAACTTCTGTGAGGAACTGGATTTGCACATGGATGCTTTTGGCTGGATCTAGAGAATCCAGGGCTTGAAGGGCTACAGAAACAATGTAATTTATGGAAACTAAAGACCCTGAAAGAGTCAGGAATATGTGTTGGGAAAGGGAGTGGTGTCAAACTGGGGGAAATTCAGTCTGTATCTGGACTGCCATGCTGAGGTGTGCCCCGGGATTTAACCTCACAGACATCAAATAGGAACCTGCTGGGAGTCACTGCAACTCTCCTTTTGTTGTTGGCTTTTCTCTGCAGCAAAGCAGAGGCAGCAGGTGCTGAGCACAGGCCCAGGGGGTGAGGCAGATATTGTGCATGTGGGGCTGGGAATAAGGATGTGGGTCCAAATTGCTTTATTTTGATGCAGACTCAGTGAAGTTCTTCATGAAGACATTCAACAGCCCCTTTGTCTGCGTTTGGGGATGTTCTCATAGTGAACCTCTTGGTTTATGAGACCTGTAGGAAGTCTCTGCAGAGACTTCTAAATTAACATAATCCAGGAGGAATACACTCATAAGAAAGCACCAGGAGACACAGCATTTTTTGAACTGTCACAATCTGTGTGTGTACCTAGAAGTCTCTCTGAATTCTCAGGCCCAGCTCCAGCACTGGGTGATTGCCTTTTCAGTACAAAGGCTGAAGCATTACAAAAATTGGAGCTGAGTGTGAACTGGAGATCTAGATCTGTGCTTGAAATTCCAACAGCTCCCATTTTTGTGCAGAAAAAGGGATTTGTGCCTCATGTTTTCATTCAGCTCATTCTAAAAATAGGAAGCCTTTGCAGAATTTTAATCCAGCATTTCAATTTGTGTTTTCCTGAAGCAGCTCCATTTCTGACCAGACTCAAAACATAAGCAACACAACCAGTGTGAGCAGTGCCTCCGTGTGACTAAACAAGAGACTAAAGTTTGAATTTTCCATTGAAAGATGCTGCTTCCAAATAACTGTCTATAATTTGAAACAACAACAAAAAAAATGCTGCTCTGTGATTACTGTTCATGAGCAATCAAAAGGCTTGACTTTTAAAAGTGATTTTATACAAAAAATAATTACACATAAAATATTTATTTTTATGGCTTTATAATGTGTACTTTATTTTCTAAGAAAACTGCTCTGTGATAAACTGGGTAAGATCTAGTTTCCTGAATATAGGAATCCAGTGACATTTAGGTGCTCCTTTTCCTCCCTTGTTTGTTCTCTCTTTTTGCTTCAGATATACACAGGTGTTGTTAACAGCTGTGTCATATGTGCAATTCCATGAATGTCTCATATATCTCTGAAAACCTCAAATTTCACTAAATATACTTTTTTAAATTATTTGATTTCTCCCCCTGTGAGTAATTCCTACCACCACGCTATGAAATGATTTTGGTTTTTTTAAGTAGGAATTTGTAGATAAAACTTGTTTTATTTTCTAACTTATTTTTTCATTGAAACATTAAAAGGTTCTCTTTTTTTTGCTGTGATTTAGAATGGAAACAGTTTCCTAGATGGTGTAACTACGCATGGTGCAGCATCAGGCTGAACACGATGCTCTGCAGAACTGCCAGCCCACAGATCAGCTTGGTAAAGGAATACATTAGAGCTGTTTGTTGCCAGCATTCTTTTAATGGTGCTCTGTGTGTTTTTCTCTCTTTTTCTTTCTTGTCAGAGATTGTTGGTGTAGGATGTGTCCTCAATGGACTCAGGTACAAGAACGGGGAGACATTCCAGCCCAACTGCAAATACAACTGCACCTGCATTAATGGTGCTGTGGGCTGTGTTCCCATGTGCACAAACTCACGTCCTCCACTTGTCTGGTGCCCAAACCCAAAGCTGATTAAGATGACAGGGAAGTGCTGCGAGCAGTGGGTTTGTGATGACTCCAGGAAAATCAGGAAGACATCTCCACGCCACATCTCCTCTGCAGGTACGGCGGGGATGAGGCAGAGCTCTTTGCCAAGGCAGATCTCTCCTTTGCCAAGGCAGAGCTCTCCTTTGCCATCTGGCAGAGTCTACAAGCAAAGTATCAATTTGTATTGCCATTCCTGGCAGGTGTCTGACCTTTGTGAGGGAGACACAGCCTCCCACACAGCACGTGCTGAAGGACAGGGCAGGCAAACACCAGTGGAACTCATTAGTAGCAATATGGATTTGGATGCCCCATCCCTGGTGGTGAAGGCCCTGATCTAGTGGGTGCTACCCCTGGCCATGGCAGGGGAGTTCATTGAGATGATCTTTAAGGTCCTTTCCAACACAAACCATCTCACAATTCCATGACTGTTATATTCATCAAATATGCTTGTGCATATTTGATGAATATAATGATGTGCATATTCCATTCTGGAATTCTGTGTGCCAAAGCCCCCTTTGAAGGACATGTCTGCTGGAACTCCAAATATATCAAAAGTCCTTTTTAATTTTTCATATTAATTTTTTTCCCTCAGTCTGAACCCTCTGGGAAAGAGAATGGACTCAGTTTAATTTGGGACTGAGGCTTTCTGTCCAGGTTATATTGCTACTGTAGTGCAATTTTAAAGCCCCTGTACATTAGGATAGGACTTAGGAGTCTCAAACTTACACAACACCTTAAAGGCAATTATTGTGTGGAAATTTCACTGTGAGCTGGGCTAAGTTGTCTTTGTGGTAGTACAACTTTTCATCAATTCTGAACTGATGGCATCATTAAACATTCTGTCCTCACACTCACATTTATAATAATGATCACGTAACCCACTGCACAGAGGTGCTATCATTTGCCTCAAACATGGTCCCAAATGCTTAAGATGGATTCAACTTGCCATATGTCTTAAATTTATTGTCAAAATGCCCTGTTACAACTGTAGTGACATTAGCCACATTAGCTCCATGTTTTAGACCATCTCACAACAGCAGAGCTCAAGGAGAGACAGGATTGTTGTAAACAAAGATTTTGGCTCCTTGGTGGGAAGAGCTTTTTCCCAAACCTTGGTCTTTTGTTGCAAAAAAATAAAAAAACAAACCTCAGTCTTCATTTTTGAGGTAAAACCACCAGAGTTTAGCCCTCATTTCTTTGTCCCTGATAGCTCTGAAATGTGGGGTGGGCCCAAATTCAAAATATCTACTACCGAAACTGGCCTTATGTCCTCATGGCTGTGTCCCAAAATGGGCAAAACATAGCTTTGTTTTCCTGGCTTTTCTCCTCTAAGGAGAAGTCTTATAGAAGTCAGAGTAGCATTTATTAAATTTAATATAATAATTAATATAATAATGAATATAAAAGCGAGCAAGCTCAATGCAGCAGTTTCTATGGACTGTCCTGTGAGCTGTAAAGCAGTGGGGACTTTGGCTGAGGTTGGGACAGAACTGTAAGTAGGGATGTTGGCTGCTTTCAAAACAGAGCCCATCCTTTCTTCAAATGGCTGCTGAGCTCTCTGAGAGCTATTGAAGCTGTTCTTCCTCCCAGTGGAAGCCTGTGGCTGCTTCCCAAGCTCTCTGCCATCCAGCAGAGACGCTGACCACTTTCTGCTATGGGGAACCAAGTGAATGGGCTCAGAAATAAACCTTCATGGTGAGATCAGATCTCACCCCCTCTCTCCACCCGCTGGCTCAGGCTTCTGTAATTGTTTATACTGTGGCAGCACCTGGGGGTCCCAGACAAGGACCCCCTTGTGTGAGGCTGTGAAGGGGAATAAAGGAACGAGCCCTGGCCCCGAGCGCTCGCAGCGATGGAGAGCCTGACACAAGTAGGTCAGCACAAAGAGGGTGGGATGTTCACAGGAATGCTGGGCCACTTTGCTGTGGTTTAGTTATTTGGGTTAGTGGCCTGAATGTGCAATGAGCTGGGGAGAGGGTGTTTAATATGTAAAGCTGCCCGGGCTGAATGACGTGGGGTTAATCTGTGTCCGCAGCCTACGAGGGAGAGGAGGAAGCCTGGCAGAAGAACTGCATTGTGCACACCTCACCCTGGAGCCCCTGCTCCAAGACCTGTGGGCTGGGCATCTCCACCAGGATCTCCAACGACAACGAGCAGTGCCGGCTCCTGAAGGAGAGCCGCCTGTGCAACATGAGGCCCTGTGAGGTGGATATAACCCAGCACATAAAGGTGGGGGCTGTTCCTTTGTGCACCCCATGGACACTGAGTCAGCCTTTGTTTGGCAGCGTTCAGGCCTCATGAGGCTGCACTTGTATGTGGACTTATTGTGCTGCACAGAGTTCCAAAATATGTCCTGCCTGTGCTGGTATGAAAACCTTTCCCTGAGAGTCTCAGCTCCAGCCAAAAGGTCCTTGCAAGGAAAGCCAAGCCAAGCCTGCTGTGCTTGATGCTGGCTCGGACAGCCCTGTGCTCAGCTGGCAGAAAAGCAGAGCTGCATGCCTGGTCATGGCTGTGAACTCTATTGTGCAAGTATATGCACAATATACAACTCTATTGTGCAAGTATATGCACAATATACTCTACAGCTTTTGGGTTCCTCTGTCTAAACATGTAAATCTTTCACACTACCTAGGTCAGGGCTGTAAAATCTTTCCTAATCTACAAATCCCTTTAAACATAGGAATCATAGAATAGAATCATAGAATCCTTAAAGTTGGAAAGAATGTCTAAGATCAGTAAGCCCGACCTTTGACTGAATACCACCATGCTTGATAAACCACACTGCAAATTGCTATATCAGTTTCTTGAATACTTCTAGAGATGGTGACTTCATCACTTCTCTGGGCAGCTTTTTCAAATGCTTAACCTCTCCTTCAGTGAAAAAAATTTTTCCTGATATCCAGCCTGAACCCCTTATGGCACAATTTGAAGCCATTTCTCTTTGTCCTACCACTGTTCATCTGGTAGAAGAAGATGAATCCCCTCCCTTGCCTAAGCCTCCTTTCAGGTAGCTGCAAAGAGCAATGTGGGTTTTATTTCCTACATGTCTCAGCACTGAATATTAACCTCTTTATTTTTATTTTCTTCTCTGATTTAGCCCGGGAAGAAATGTTTGGCTGTCTACAGGGCGAATGAGCCCATGAACTACACCATCTCTGGCTGTGTGAGCAAAAGCCCCTACAGGCCCAAGTACTGTGGGGTCTGCACAGACAACAGGTGCTGCACACCCTACAAGTCCAAGACTATTGAAGTGAGCTTCCAGTGCCCAGATGGAACTGAGTTTTCCTGGAAAATTATGTGGATCAATGCTTGTTTTTGCAACCTGAACTGCAGGAACCCCAACGACATCTTTGCTGACTTGGCTCATTACTATGATTACTCTGAAATCGCTAATTAAATTGGCTGAATGCTGGAATTGACCCTTTGCTCTGATTTTACAGAGGTTTTTAAATAAAAGGAGAATCTTCATCCATTACCAATGTGCAATTTGTTCTTTTCCTGAGTTAGGATGTTGATGCCTTGAGAGGCTACCTAGAACAGAGGCTAGACAGTGTCAAAGGAATAAAATATTTATTTAAAGATATTTATTAAAAAGGCCTTCAAAGAATACACCCTGGGCAGCACAAGAGCCCAGCTGGGGCTACACCCAAGATGGGTGACTGGTCGTGTGTTTTCACGCTTGTAAGTTTTGGCCCATTTACATATTGGGTTAATTGTCCAATTACAGCTTCAGGTTATGAAGTCCCATCCTCCCAGTTTGCTCTCCTTAATTTGCTGTTGTTTGTACTTTTTGGGCCTGAAGCTGCAGGGGTGTCCTTGGTTCTCAGGCTGGGAAGGATTGTTTTGTCTAATGAAACTGTGAAGAGAACTTGCTAACACTCTACATGAAGTTCAGAGTTATAAACTAATGCACTACAGAATCTGGAAAATACGAAAGCTAAAGCCTAAGGCATCAATGTTAAATCTCTTTGTTTTGTCACACTGTTTTTGATGAGGCCTTGAACAAACAAGATTTTTAATAGCTCCTCATCCATTTACAGTAGCCAGAAATTCCTTTATGCACTGATGCTGGGACTTAAATGACAGTTCTCTTGGCACTGTCATTTACTAAGCCAGCAGTTTAATTGCCCATAGGAAAGAACAGTGCACTAGTATGACAGCAAAAGTATGGCTGTCATTAGCTTAGACATGAGATTCAGGCATCCTTACTGTCATTTCTTGAATGTTATTGTCTAAGCTGGAAAACTGATGTAAATGTTTCATATTCAACATTAGACATCAGGATTTGATGGCCTGACCCTTGCAGCTAAAGTCTAACATCTGTCAGGCTGAGATCAGTCCTAGAATCACCCCTCTGTTATTCTCAGACAGATTTTACTGCATGGTGAATTTCATGGAAAAACCTAGGGGAAAAAATGTTTCTCCTGAAATCTCTGTGTGATGTTTCTGTCTCACTGCAAAGGCTGGGTCCAAGAACTTCTGTGTCCTGCTCTCCTTGGACTCACCTCAATCTCTTGAAGTACCTTGTGCCAATAACATTTTCATAGTTCTCTGAATTCTCTGATATTGAATAGCCTGACTGAACCCAAAACAGCCACTCCAGAGCTCATGTTTTCAGGATCCATCTAATCCACAGTATTGCTCCTAGGCTATCTCTGCAGATGAAATGTAGAGAGCCAGATAAGAGGTGAAGGACAAAACCTCTTGCATCCATTTATTCTGATAGAAATAGAAATTGTGTGGCCTCTGCTTAGGGACCACCAGCACATCCTGTTCCCCATGGTGTTACCAGCACACAGGTGCCTCTTCCCACTGCCAACTTGCCAGTGACACAAATAATTGTTTTACATGACTGGGGAAGAGGGAAAAAAACATGTTAAATGAGAAAACAAGTGTTAGGCTTTACACCAGCTCTGAGAATGTGTGGATGCAGAAGGAGAGGCAGCCCTTGGTGTAGCTTCTGGTGCATTCATTCCAGCTGGGCTGATGCTTAGAGTAAACATCAATATAAACATTTTCTACAGAAGTGGTTTCACATGCAAATGTCAGCTAAGAGAAAAAGAAAAACAGCTCTGCCATTACCTTTCCAGGTAAGAAATTTATCAACACTGAAGGATGTTGGAGCCAGCTTTATCTTCAATAAATTTTTAGTACAGCAGCTATGCCCCAGGGCATGTTTGCTGCTGCTTCAGTTGGGAGAGCAGAATTGTGTTTCTGTATGAGCAAGAGAAATGTAGTATCCACTTCAAAAATCCCCGGTGGCACAGCAGAACTGCTGAGTGACACATGATCTGGGGATCTGACCTGTACAGGGCTGAACTTTGGGTGATGCAGTTATTTTGCTTTATTTTCAGCTGGCAAATTGTCTGTCTTCATCTTGATAACCCAGCAGAAGCTTGATTAGTTTCTGGGAGACATAAATTTTTCTGGCTATGATGAATTAAAATTTCTTGTGAGTGGCCTGAAAATAATACCATCCCTATAAAAAAACAATTGGGAGAAATGTTGTATATCATCAAAAGCTCTTAATACCAATAGCATCTCAATTTGTACACAAGGATTTGGTTCATATATTCTTTATAGACCTAGGTCATTCCTGAATTTAAAGCTTTATTTCTTTTTTGAAACTTCCATGAAATCTCTAGTGGCAGAAAGGAAGGGTGATCCCTGCCCACAAGTTCCAATGCAGGTGCAAAGCTCCTCTTCCCTTTGTTTCTCTGGTCTAAGGAACCTGAGGCCACCACATTTTGCAAGACTCAACCTCATGACTGCCTTGGCCTGGATGATGTGACAGCAGAATTGATACCTGACTTATTTGCCTCCAGTACAACAAGACCTCAGCACTTGCAAGAATGAGAATGTTACATTTCAAACTCCATCCTTGGTAAAAAAAAGTTCCATGTGAACACACAAAAAAGAGGCCATGGTCAAGAATTTCACAATGTTTTCCAAAAGGGAAAATGGTGTGAATTAAGAAGTTATAGGGAAGAAATACTAGGACCTCTTTCTCAATCAGTTCCCCAAAATATGACTTAGAACCCTGTGTTCTAATTCTTGCCCATCTTAAAATGCCATATATATGCATGTGTGTATACACATTAAAATAAATAAATAATAAATAAACAATATAAATAAATAAATAAATATACATTTATATGTAGATGGATACACACCTATAAAATATTATGTGAAGTCATCTATATAATATTACATATAAAATCTTATGAAAACATGCCCTTGAATATATATATGTGTTTATTTACCTATATACATTCTTATGGGGCACAAAAAGCAGTGCATGTATAATGGGTGTTTATAAGTACATTCAGTCTTTCTCTGTCTTACATGAACACATAAGGAAGCAAGAAAACAGGATCAGATCATGTATGAAAAACTCTGTCTCTTAACTGGCTTGCTCTGCTTGCAATTAGTTAATTCTGTAACCACAGCAATCAAATGCTGCAGTGGCTGTAACACAAGGCTTTCTCTGAGAGATAAAAGAAGCTATTGAGAGCTAATGTATGACCAGCAGCTCCAGTGTGTGTCAGTTTTTAGTGAAGTGAATGCCTGGAAACCACAGATCTTGCCCAACGCACCCAAGATGTTTCTGTCTCCAGCCTGGTTTCCTAAGGAAACTGAGTGTATGCAGCCATACTGTTCATTTGTGTGTCTGTCAGGCAGCCCTTTTGTGGGAAATGTCAAACAAAGCAGGCAGAAGTGTAAAGATCTCAGAAGCCTTGCAATTCCTGCAATAAAACATGAAATCAAGGAGCAGGGTGGGGAAGAGGCTGACCACATTGTCCCTGCCAAGGCCATGCACACCTGCCAGGCAGTCACTGTATACAACATGTCTGCAGTGCGGCACAACCACCCCAGCAGTAGCACAAAAAGTGGTTTTAAAACAGATTTTCAGGCTGGAAAAAAGTAGCCATGGAGGAGGCAGAGCTGAAGGAATCACAAATGGGGAATAGCAGTGGTTATTACACTGCTGTAAAGGAATTTTGTGGGGACATTGGACACAAATCTGTAGGAAACCAAGCACTGGTAGCTCTACTACTCTGCTTGTACCACTGGTTGTCTGTCTAGTGGCTCTGAATGGGGAAGAACATCACTTGTAGCCAATTACCTTGATCTGCAGTCTGTGGTGCATTTGAGATCCTTTGTTTTAGTAGGTGTTTACAAGCAGATTAGCCCTAGGACTGAGGCAACAGTCCAGCTTTAGATTCAGTTCCCTGGCTCCCTCTGTGCCTGGGGAAATCATGTCTCTTTTACAAAAGTACTTTTGTGGTTACTGTTTGAATTCATTGAAGATCTAGATCCCCGAAGGCTTTCATGGATCCATCCCTTTGCTTCACACTTCCTCAGGATTTCAGAGCCAGAACAAGGCCCTGCTGTTCACTGCCTCCTCCAGTAGAAACTGATGCTCATTGTACATTTGTGCAATGGGCCCAGGTCTCTGCTGGGACCTGAAAGTGATGCCACCACCAACAATTATAGCACTGAGGAGGTGCCAGGGTCAGACCCCTCTGCTGCAATGGGCAAGTGAAAGGCTAAAGAAAGGATGAGAGGGACAATTTTGCAATCCACCTAAGCCAAGACTGTTTGACCCCCATTCAGCTCATGGCGATCATCCTGTTGGTCCTCTAGGTTGGGTCAAGGATGCAGGGTGGGATTTTGAAGGTCTGGTCATGCTGGTAGGAAAGCAGGCATGAAGATTATTAAATTGCCTTTGCATGGAGTGCTGGCTGGAACTTAAAACACCATTTTGGTGTGCATGCAACTGGAAACAGGGAATAGTGCAGTTGCCATGTTTTTCACATGTTCACTAGGGTTGTGCTGTGTATATGTAATATTTCAGGAATACCACAACATTTAGAAAGACTGTGTCATCTTGTAAATGAAACCCTGGGATTTTGTTTTCTCAGCTTTCTTGAAGGAATTTTGAAACAGTTTAGTAAACTGATAGAGACAGTGTTCTCACTATCTAGAGACACATCTCCATACATTTACCTTCTCAAATTGGAACTTTCCAGTTTTAACATTTCTATAGAGTTATTTCTGTAAGCTTCATATACTGAAATATATGAAAAAATAATGAGAAAACCATTGGTTTGGCAGTCTGAGTTGCTCCAGCTATATAACACATTACTTGTTTGTAAAGCATCATGGTGAGGTTTTTTAAGATGGCACATTGCTTCTGTGGTTTAAAGATATTAAATAAGTGGCAAATAGTTAATGAATCTGTGATTGGCACCTCATTAAGAAGTTTAGGCAAGCAAATGAAGGTGAAATATATCTGTGACTGACATTCCCTTTTCCCATCTTCTTGCCTGGCCAATGTCCAAGTGGGCATTTGCAATCTGTGACAAAGCTATGAACTGGAGGACACAGAAAAGGAAAGAGCCTGCACTGTAATGTGGTAAAAAAAATTGGTCTGAGAGCGTTTCCTTCATTTTGAATATTTTGGCAGATTGGAAAATCCAGCTGTTTCCCAATTTACATTTCTTTGCTGGTCTGTTTCTGGCTCAATATTTGGGTTTTTTTCTGCAACACTCTTATTGGACCTGGGACAGAGGTCTAGAGTATTTGAGCAAAGTGGAGTGTATTACCCAACCTGCCTAAGCATGTCTTCATTATCAGCTCTCTTGAAAAGTTGCAGGAGTAACCTGTTTGCAAAAGCCATACACACTGAAATTGTTCAAACAAGGTTATTAAAGACATGGGGAAAAGCATTTGAATTAAAGATCACTGTTTTGGATCCTTTCGTTTACATATCTCCAGAGCTAACTCAGTAAGGATTCTACCTTTTATTTCTAGAAATAAATGTCTGTAGTGTTTTCCAACAAATCAAGCTTGCCTTCCAGCCTGAAGTACCCTATCTGCCTTCATAGGAGCAAAAACACTTTGAGTGGCCTCCTGTCCTGGACTGAGATTGGTTGATTTGGCTTGTTTATGGCAAGAAAGCACATTCTCCTCATTCTCCCCACCTTCTCCTCCAGTGTGCCTTTTTTATACTCTTTTTTTTTCTTTTTCCCCCAAGAAGGGCAGTTCTCTACATTTTTAAGCATTTTCCAGCCATATTTACTGGCAATAGCTTTCAACAAAGGAACCATATTTCCCTGCTGTCTCTACAGGCACCAGAAGTCCCATCTGGCCTCTGCAACCTCTGCTCACCCATGTGGCAGCTGCCCAGCACATAATCCTGCATGAAAGGCTTCCTGGCTGCTTTCACTAGTCTGGGAATATCACAATCTCCTCAGTATTTGCACTTTCCAAATGAAATGCTGGCCCTTTGTGAGGCTCTGCTTCTGTAGGATCTCCTCTGCCCCAAACACTCATGAGCAGCAGAGAGGGAATCACCACAGGATCAAAGTTTAACATTGGCAGCTGGTGATAAAGAACTAAGATTTTTTCTATTTGGTCATATTATCACTAAAAATAAATGAAACCATGTTGCAGTCATTCAGTAAATGACAATTTCCTTGCTGGAGAGATCTGTGTGGGTCTGAGGCCCAGCAAGGCGGTGGGACAGTGCACATCTCACCACTGTGCGTGGGGCTGGGTGGCACCTTTGCTTGGCGTGGGCTTGCCAAACCCTACAAGAAGATTGGCTGCTCCCTGTGCCAATGGCAGGTCCAAAGGGTGGGGCAGAGCCACAGCTCAGCAGCCCCATCCTCCCTGCCCGTCATGTGCTGAGCCTCGTGGGGACTTGTGCATACACACACAGATACATATATACACAGAGCCAGGGCATGAAAAGCCCAGGCTGGTGGTGTGTCCTGCTCTTTTCCAAGTGCCCTGGCTTGTGTAGGCTTTTCCTGGAGCTGCCCCAGCCCTTCCTCAGTGCTGCTGCCCAGCAAACAGCCCTGCCCTCCCCCAGCCCCCTCCACGCACTGACCTTGGCCTGAATCCCATAATCCACTCCAGCCACAGCAATTGCAGAGAGTGGCAGGTCACCCAGGGATAGTTCCTGCAGCTCTGCTGCAGGTCAGAGCCCACTATGGTGCAGCTGCTTGTGAAGGAAAACTGCCTGCCATCCCCTTTGCCAGCCCTTGGGCTCTTTCCCATGCCCAGGGGTGTCTGCATCCAGTGTTTGATGCACATCCCCCCAGAGCCAAAGCATGTAGGGGTCCATGGGATGTGGAGCTGCCTCTTTAATAACATCAAAACAATGACTCTCCTCCAGCCCATAGGAGTGCTGGGTAAGAAAATGATCCCCACACTGAGCTGCAGAGAACAGACACTGAACTGTCTGGCAGTTGCAATCAGAAGCCTTTTTTTTCCTTTTTCTTCCCCCCTAACACTGGTCAGCAGCTGTGTTGTTTATAAAATGAATGGAGCCCTTAATGAAGCAATAGATAGAAACAGTGAGAGGCAGTGTCTGTTTGCTACAAAGGGCTGAGGGGGAAGGGTTGAGCTCTTAAAATACCCTGACATCCTTTCTGTCACTTATTTAAACATTAGGCATAGCAGTGATCAGCTACCACCATAAAGTCTATATTTGGCTCTGTGGAAATGCTACATCCGCACTCAAACCAGCTGTTCATATAGACAGGGAGAAGTTTCTGTGCCTATGAATGTAAAACAGTGCAAAACAGTGTAAAGAAAAAGGAGGAGCAGACAACATGTGGGCAGGGGGAGGGCCAAGCTGCAAGCAACACTGCTCAGGGTGTTGCATTGGTGGATGCAAGACCCCATTACAGGCACAGGGAGGATTGCAGCAGATACCCTGCCCAAGATGCAAAAGCAGACAGGGAGAGGATTCCAGCCCTGGGGAGGAAAAATAAGCAGCTTTGCTATAAACAGTTTTCACTCCAGCTCAGCCCATCACTCACAACACATGACATTAATCATAAACCTCAGAAACACATCTAGGTTAAAGTTTCCAGCTGTTCAGTCAGTAGAGACTTTTAAAGAGGAAAGCAGCAGCATCCTTCAGCACAAAAGTCCTGCTGCCAGCACATGGGATTGGCACATTCCCTCCCACTCCCCCTCTGCAAGGACAGGGAGGGGCAAGGATAATATGAAGTTTAGTCAGATTTTTATACAGTAGATGTCAAGGCCTAGGCAGAAGTGGAAATAACTTGGATTTCAGCAATGACATCCTTTCTATTAGTGATTTTGAAGTGTACCACTGCAGCAAAGATTTGGTATTGAGATACACTAATGCAACCAAGCCTCATGGTCCCTGGGAGCCCATCCTGTTTTTTTACTTTATAGCCCCAAAAGCACTGTGAGGAGTGAACTGGATATTTTCTGGAAACCTCCTGTCACCCAGTCAGAATTTCTTCTATGCCACAGTAGCTCCCTAGTGGCCATTCACACATGGAAAAAAGTGAGACCCCAGCTCCATTTTCCAGGTTAATGACTCTGCAATATCCAGGCTATTTTTGTCTCCAACAATAATGCAGAAGTCAGTACTTGCAGGTTTGGGAAGGGTTTTTATAAAAATTTCTGATAAATCTGCAAGCCACTTGCATCTCTTCAGTTACAACACAAGCTAAAGATGCCAGGAGAGCAGTACTGCAGGAAAGAGGAGTCATAACTCCTTGTAAAAGGTGAGACACCACTCCTCTGTGCTGCCCTCCAGCTTTTATGAACAGGAACACAGTGTTCTCTGCCAAATGAACACTCTGATGGCAAAGCTGACATTTGTAGTGATCCTAGCAACTCCTTGCAGCTCAGAAGTTCTTGCAGATCCCTTTGTGCTGCAATAAGGCTTGGATGCATTCCTCCCCATTAAACCAAAATAAACTGCCTGGGCTTGACAGGCACACCATGGTGTCCTTGTGGGAGGACATTAGCCATTCCCAGAAAAGCTCAGCAAAGAACCCAACTTTGCCCCTCTTTTGTAAGATGAGCTGGCACAGGTTGCTGCTGTTTTCACTGGCACTGGCTGTCAAGCCCTTTGCTGGTATCAGTCCAGTCCTGACTGCTGAATCATCACATCCAGTAGAGCCTTGGCTCAGACATGACAAATATTTGCTTTTGCATCTTCCTATCACAGGATTTTTTGAGCTACAGGAGGAATGAGCAGCCCAAAATAGTCCTTGCAAAGTCATCAAAGCACCTGTCCCTGAAAACTCCAGTATGTTAAGTAAGTCACTGGGTTAATCTTTACTTTCCTGAAGTTACATTCTTGTAAGAGCTCCAAAAAGAACCACCTTCAAAAAATCCAAGTGGCATCTGCAATTTCAGTCAAGAGGCCTGAATAACTCCAGATATGCATGGGGAATTCATCACATCAATGGATTTAGATCTCAGAAAGGATGCAATGATTGTGGCACCACCTCCAGTGAGGAAGTCAGACCCCAGATCTGTGCACTAGACAGAAAAAAAACTTTAAACAGCAAATAGTATTCTGTATCATGGCTCAATAATTTTCTGCATTTCTATATCCTTTAGTACTAAAATAGTCAGCAAAAAAGCTGAAGAAGTGTGTGCTGTTTTCTTAGAATAGTACGCTGGAGGAGGGAAAGCTCTGAGTACAAAAGCAGGGAATGACAGATCTGAGTGAAATCAGAAAAACTTCATTGATACAAAGGGATGACAAGAATATATTTGGACTGAAAAAGATTATTGTGCTCCTGGTAAAATATGAAGACACCAGACATTGCAAAGTTACAAATTTATTTGTTTTGAAATAAATACAAATACTTCATTAAGAAACTTTTCTTGATAGACTTTACACAATAGCTTTATTCTTTCTGGAAATTGTCTGTTCTTCCCACAAAATGTTATGGATATTCTACACGAGAGCTGAAGTTAGTCAATATAAAGTAACCTAGATGGTGTTCTTCTGAACAAGAAATCCCAAAGTATTAACATTTTCTTTTTAACTGCTCAGCATTTGAGCTTTTTGTCTGTTGTGAGGACTGCAATTCAGCAGGTATGCACTGGAGCTGTGGAAATCCTGTCCCACTAGCTATGGAAGGACAAACTTAAGAACACCCAACTGTGACATTCTGAGTGGCAGAAAGGTATCAAGCCACTAGCTTCAAGGAAAGCAACTCAAGGAGGCTATGCAAAGATGCAGAACCAGCAGATCATGACATTTACAGAGTCATTAGACACTGCATTCCAGACATGCAGTGTTGCTGCTCCACCACTTCATGGAATACACTTCTCAGCACCAGTGAAATCTCATCAGTTTCAAATCTAGTAATAAGTGGCAGTTGAATGTACAGTATCTAATTACATGCCCGTCCCACAGTTATTCATCTCTCCCGACAAAGAACAGCTGGATCTGTCTTTGCTTACAGAATTCCAAATTTATGACAATTGTGCTGGACACAAAAAAACTTGAGCTGCAAAGATAAGAAGCTTTCTGAAGGAAATATCAAGCTGTTTCTGTTTAGCTGGCATATCAAGCTGTTTCTGCTTAGCTGGCATATACAGCTACCCTACTTGTTACAACTACACCAACTTCTGGAGTTTGGTAAACCCTTTGGCCCAAGTTCCCAAACAGGAAATCCTACCTTGCTTACCAAATTTAAATCCTGTCCTCATTTGGCTAAGCAGGTTTTAGGGTCTAGGAGGGGGGAAGGAAAGGAAGACTGGAACAATCTCAAAAAAGTGAAATGAAAAACCTTAAAGATTTAGTTCATCTCAAAGTCACATTAAAATTGCCTATTTTAGTAGTATATTATTGTACATAGGAAAACAGGCTTGAATACTAATGAATTAGAAGGCCTATAAATGCACGATACGTTAACTTCTCTATCATTTGAAGTCAAGCTATATACAATGAATTCAACTCCAGCTTCAACATGAGGCCATAACACATTTGTTTCATTTCCTTTGCTTAAAGTCATTCTTAACAGTTATTTTTTTCTCCCCCGCTTTGAAACTCATCTCAAATTGTGCCAGTTTACTTCAAGAGAAGAAGAGATAAAATAAAGGGGCTTGTAACAGCTTTGATTTTAAAGGAGGGTATTGAGCAATTCTCTTTTGACTCTGAAGTGTTTACAACCACATCAGCTTTTGGCAAGAATCCTTTAGAATTTGGCATCCACTGAAGGAGGGCACAATAGCAGCAGCTGTCTGAGACACAAGAATAACGATAGAGCAAATGAGATGCTTCTTTTCTTTGGTCCCTCTCAGACCCTGGTGAACAGAGTTCATCCTACAGAATATCTAGAGATTAATACCAGTTATGTTTTTGCAATACACAGGGGGCATCCATCACTTTTTCACACTGTGACCAGTTTTGAACCTCCCAGAGCCATCTAACAGGACACTTCCATGGACTTGGGGCTCGATTGTTCCGCGTTGCTCGCTGAGTTGGGCGTCAGCTCGATCCGCGTGTCTGTGTGGGAGCGGTTCCTGGAGCCGTCCCCGGTGTGGGAGCGGCTCCGCGTTCCCTCCCCGGTGTGGGAGCGGCTCCTGGTGCCTTCCCCAGTGTGGGAGCGGCTCCTCTGTCCGTCCAAGGAGGTGACGCTGGAGCCAGAGGCCGTGCGGGACCGCATCAGCCTGGTCATGCTGGCAGAGGGCACTGCAAGAAGAGCCCTTCATTAATGCCTTTCATTAACGCCCCTCATTAACACCTCGCTGCATGGACATGGAAAAATGCCCTTGCCTGTCACAGGCATATTTGCTGAAAAATCCTTTCCTTAGGAGCTTTTCTCCTGAGAAGCTGAGAGGTCTCAGAAATGAAATGTAAACAATGATTATCTGCTGCTGTGGAATGCAACAGATGCACCTTTGATTGATCTCATGTGATTGTTTTTAATTAATGGCCAATTACAGTCCAGCTGTCTCAGACTCTCTGGTCAGTCACAAGATTTTATTATCTTTCCTTTCTAGCCTTCTGATGATATAATTTCTTCTATTCTTTTAGTATAGTTTTAATAGATAATTTTCTTTTAATATAATATAGATCATAAAATAATAAATCAGCCTTCTGAAACATGGAGTCAAGATTCTCATCTCTCCCCTCATCCTGGGACCCCTGTGAACACCACCACACTTGCCTTCCCCTCAGCCTTAACCATCCTTGGAGGACCCTTCATAGTGGAATAGGTACTTTCAGGGTACCCTCACATGCTCCCCTGCTCCAGGCATGTGGTTAAGGAGACCAAATCACTACAGTGGAATTAGTGGCCAGGGCTGAGGGATTCAAGAAACTTTAGGGCACACTGCTGTGCCTGCAAGAATCCAGAGGGAGACTGAAGAGACTCATCAGCCCTCCCATTACTTTCCAGTATTCAGCCTCTGAAAAAGTGCATCCTCACAGCAGCTATCTGAGGCAAAAATGTGGAAAAAACCCAGCTACAACTAAAAGAAGTTTAAATGAGGTTTTAAACCTCATTTAAAACCAATGAGGTTTTAAATGCTGTGTGCAGTAGATGAACCTCATCCTTTGATGCCACGAGGGGACACTTAAAAATAGCCAACCTTAACAACATTGAGATGAAGTAAAAGAGGTATTTGTGGGTATAAGCTGTTTACAAAGCACTCTACTATTTAATAACATCACTTGGTCTGAAAACCTTTTGCCCAGATATAGCATGTGTTTTTTCCCCTTAAAAATGCATTTCCAAAAGGGAAAGAGTGACACATCTGGGATCAGAGACTTCTGGGTGCTTAAATGCCCAATTAACTTCAGTAGCAAGATCAGCCATTCAATAAAACCAATACTTACTGTATCCCATTCCCTGAACAAAGTATTTGAAAGCTTCAGCAAGCTTGGCAGGCTGCAAAAGAGAGGCAGCGTTATCATAGGCAGTGCTCAGTAGGTTATATTACAATTTTACATATTCCACAGATGCCCTATTTTAACAGGGACATATTAAATATTATCTGGGTTCTACTGACTGCATGAAAACTTCATTTATAAGAAAATTCCATCATTCCCCTTCCTAGTCATCCCCCCAATATTTTACAAAATGGATACATGCATTTGAGATCCAGGGAACACAAAGGGTCTAAACCTGGCTCAAAACTCAACTTGTGCAGGTGAACCAAAGTAAAACAACTGTCCTCACAAAATGTACAGGGCAGTTCATACAGGACTGGTAATTGAGTAATTCCTATCAGCAGAGAACAAATTCAGCTATTCAGACCCGAGTTATGTGTACAGGGCTAGAAAGCTCACCAGGCATACACCAGCACAACTGCCCACAACCAAAATTCTTGCAATGAGAATTCTGTTCTTCTCTGCTAACAGTGGCCACATCAGCTTTACAGTCTCAGTTATTTCACATGAAAATATTTTTTGCATAATTCTCTGAAACACTGCAAAGAATGGACTCCCTATAACAGAAGCAATGCACATACTACCACATGGCTTTTAAAAAACCTTTTCCCAGTTCCTACTGTTGGAGCACACACTGCCTGTATAGGGATTCAGCTGCAGGCAATTACAAATTTAGCTTTTCCTGAAGTTCACAAACACCACTTTATATTTCTTAGAAATCTGTTTAAATGTTAGATCACATTCCAAAGCTGATTACAAATCAGCTCTTTAAGTGAAGCAACACAAGGGCATAGGTAAATTTTAACTTTGCCTGCCTGGCTTTATTAGCAGCTTGGAACTTATGCCTAAATGTGTTCTAGAAACTCCGGTTCATCCACAGTCAAGCTGAGCCAGTGTCTGCAATACCCTAGCATTGTTATTTCCTGTCTTCCACTTTCCTGATATATTCTATAAATAGTCCAAGTAAGAATGTTCTTTAAATGTCAGTGGTTAAAGCCTTAATCCACATTACCTTAGTAAATAGGCATAAAGTAATACCTCTGCATTCCCACCTCAGTTCTTTACTTGGTTAAAACTATCAGTGAAAATAATATCCCCTTCCAGTGTTAATTTTGTGCTTCATTGCTCTTTAAAGAAAAAAGAAAGCTCAGACGACCAACTGACATCATTATTCATGAAATCATAACCATCCTTTTGGCTGACATTTGGGAACAGCAAGTACCCTACAGGAAAACACCCATTTGTTGCAGAACATGATTAGTAGGATTTCCGACAGCAAATCCTACCTGGGAAACTTGGGGGAGCCCACCACAGTCAGCCATCTGAAATGGGATGAGAACAACCAGTTAGAGTAATGCCAGAGGAACTCAGTTGTGCTCAGGATATATTGAAATGACCTTTTCAGCTATCTGGCTGAAAAACACTTCCTTTTGTTGTGTGAGTAACATACATGTGGATGAACACATCAAAGCAAGCTGTTAAATGTTTATAAAGTTACCACTGCACCCCAGAAAACCACAAAGGCTCTTGATGCTCAGGGAAAGCATCAGCTGGAGCTACAAATGCTTTTTGCTGGGCAGCAATTACCAGTTTCTTAGAAACCAGCCTATTAGTCCTGCTTGCAAGCTCAGCTCTGAATTCCAATAACATGACTGTGTATTGACCTGGATGACAAACAGGGTAGGGAAAACAAACACCTAAAGCTCAGAGGTGAGAGAAAAAAGGGGAAAAATTATTTGCTGAGATTGCTGATGGCAAGCATCAGCCTGACTTGCCAAGGGAAGCAGGGAAAGCCAAATGAGAAAAGCTATCTTGAGTGCATGAAATATTTTTGGAGCATTTCATTTTTCCTGCCACTCCACCCCTCAAAGTCAACCCAACAAAAACAGTCCTGTTCCAAGGAACACTACAAGCTGAAAACAGTAGAGTTGTAAATTACAGGAAACCCCAAATCCCATCTAGGATTAGTTAACAGAAAAACAGGCCTGCAGCAGGATCTGGCATCAGGCATATCCCTGGACTAAGCAAAGGCTGGCCACTGATACAAATACTGAGACAGTGTCAGATTTTAGGGTGATTGCCACACCCACATTATAGGGCAGCAGAATAACTCTTCAATGTTAGGAGGAAAACAAATTAAATATTTTTATTTATTATAATTTTCACTGACTAGCTCACTAAAGAGAGATGCAGTAGAAGCTCTTGGCAAAGCATGACCAAACTTGTTTCACTGTTTGCATGCTATTACTTCATCATTACTTCATTACAAGCTGAAGATTGCACTCATACTCTGAATGCCAAATATCAGCCAAAGCCTTTGCATGATCTTCTGCTGTTTTTAAGTTCATTTTATCAATTTTTCTGGAAATTAGCAGTAAGATGTCCTAGACTCTACCCTCATAAAAGGCAGATTGACCAAACTGTGGCTGATAGATTAGTTGTTCGTTCACCTGACACTGCTGTTGAGAGGCAACCACAGGAACAGAATGAACCGGTTTGCACTCCTACTCTGCTCACAGCTTTTCAAACCTTTCAAAATATTTCAAGATCATCTTTGCCAGCTCTAGTCAAATTCATTATGGGTATGTGAAATACTGAACATTTCAACTCTCATCTCTACTATTCTAAAAATGGAGGAGCTGAGAAATTCCTTGCTGTAATTCTGACATGAAGCCCCTAGTCTTGTTTATCCCACTAAAATCTCTCACCCTGAAGGAACTGTGTTTTTAAATCAGAACTGCCTTCTCACTGTATTATCAGTATTGCAACACATCACTCTAGTTCTGCTTTTTTAGCTAATCCATCTGGTTTTATGTGAGAGGAATGTTTATTTTGAAAAGCACAGTTTTTGTTATTACCTTCAGAAGCGTGGTCCTTGTTGGGTCCAGCTTTGAGTTGCATTCAACCTATAGAAAAGAAAAGCAGCATAAGGCATTGCACACAAGATTTTAGGTATGAACTTTTATATGAAAACAGATCCAACACCTTGTTTTCTGGCTTAATTCAGACTAAACTGAGTGTCTTATGATTCTGTGTGAAGACTCTGTGTATACATGTACACATCTCTAAACCCAAGTAAGTCAGCTCACATTTTTAACTGCATTTTCTCCACGTTACAAACCCATACTTGGGAACTGGAGACTTTCTTTTCCCATCTGTTTCTGGGACTTCAATGGCAACAAGTGTTGTTTATCTTGTGATTTGGGGTCATCTGGTAGCGTCCCAAGTGGTGAGTAGCCATGTGGCCATGGGCCAGCAGACTGGGCATGCCCATTAAGGCACAACATTTGAAGTCATCCAGTCATCTGGGGAGAGTTATAATGGTCAAAAAGAACCTCTTCACTTGCAGAGTGACCCAGGGCACAGCTCCAGCACCACACAGCAAGTTAAAATACCAGCAGCAGATTCCTCTCCAAAGGAAAATATTTGCGGTTCACTGCAACTGCTGTGGTGATTGTTCCTAATGTGGTAGCTATTAAATAATAGTGCACAGGCAGAAGGGACAAACAGCATGGAACTAATGGCAGCTCTCCTGTGGTCTGGAGGAGGAGAGCCACTGGGCTGGACTGAGAGCCAGCAGGGCTGCAGGGTGGCAGGGGCTCTGCTGGCCTCCTGCTGCCCCTTGGCTCACCCACCCATCCCCAGCAGGGTGACAAAGAGGGCTCGAGGTACCCACCACAGCATCCACTGCTGGGGAGCTGTCACCGACCACCAGGAGGACAGGACACCTGCAAAGAAGCACACATGAGAGGTGTTATCTCTGCCACCCAGCCCAGACTTGCCCTGAGCTGCATTTTGTGTCTTTGGAAGGGTGGGACAGTGAAGAGTGTGGAAATTATTTGGTTTGTATTCCAGGCGCCTTAAAGATACATCAAATCCTGTATTGGCTGCAGATCTAGTGACATGCTCTGATTCCCTGCCTGAGAACCTGTTCTCTTCCCCAGCTGGCAGCAAACCAGCCCTTGCCAGTGCTCTTATTCCTTCTTTGCTTTATAAGAAATTGAATGTGAGTATCAGCATCAAAGCCTCCTGCCTACCCCCCAGACCCCTGAGCTCCAACTTTGGTTCTGTCCATCCAACTCCAAACAGATTGCCAGAGGAACAGAGTGCCCTGTGTATAGCCATCAGCAGCTGAGCTAGGAAGACTTCACAACTTATATTGCACAAGTTGGAGCATAAGCAAAAGCCAGATGATCTATCAGTCATTCTCACTCCTGCTTTGTCTTCCTGGGAGTTTTTGTTGTTTGGTTGGTTTTCTAAATGGTTTTAAGCTGGGCTTTCTTTATTCTTGGTTGTATAAGCACAGCTCAAGTGCCTTTAGAGGTATAGTTCCATTAACTGTAACACATTTCTGCATGAATCTAAACACACTAACTTTTCAAGTACTTTGTAAGCCCAAATTTTTACATGTACAGTGACAGGAACTACTTAACTTTCAATTTCAATATGCTTGCCAGGTCTGAAGAGAGGAGTTCTCCCTAATGACAGTCCCTAACCTGCAGTAAGCTCTGAAATAAAATACTTACTGAAGGGTGACAACATTCACTCCAGGAACAGGGCGCTCAATCTCTAGGTCTCGTCGACTAAAAAAAAAAATAGAGAGGACAAAGGCTTTTAATACTCTGGAATTTTATATTCTTCTAGTTTAGGGAAAGCACAGACGCTCACATGGTAATTTAATTGACTTAATTTAATCACAATTTAATGCATTGTGGCCTCCATAACTGATGTAGAACCACACTTAGAATGAAGGATCAATGTTGTAGTTCAGTCCCAGTGTACAACCTTTCACCACACAAATACATGAGGTCCTTCTCCAATAAGCAAGCCACCTGAGATCCCTACAGGTACTATTAAGCAGAACTTCATACTGGGGGAACACATGTAATCCCACCACACAAGAAATACTGTCTCTAAAGAGCTGGACAGCCTCTTAAAAGTTTCCAGTTAGAAATCAGGTAAATGTATTTACCTGTTGTAAGAGTTGACAAAGAGATGAAGGTTGGTTTGATTCATATCATTAATGATATGCTGACGGTAAGTATGGATCAGGTCATGGTTGCTGTGAATCTCTTCCTAAAGTGGAGACAGAATTGTTCAGAACAGGGGCTGTTTTCTGAAAAGATCTGAAGACATGGCACAGTAGTTGTGTATCAGACTCATAGATATGAGATGCACAACAGGAGTGCATCTTGAGGGAAGGGACAGCTTTCAGCACCCAGTGAAGTCACCCAGAATTAATACTGGCTTCTGATTGCAGCACCAAAATTTTCATTTGAAAACTCAAGTATGTCGTAATGTTTAAATCTCACAATTGCAAAACATGTTGTAGTGCAGATGGTTACAGTCAGACAAGTGTGAGGTTTTAAAACAAACAGAAGAAGATTCAGGGTAAGAAGCCTAATAAATGTTTCCAGAGTAAAGCAGATGTTGAAAGCTTACAAAAACATGTAACATGGAACTCAATTTCACAATAGTAAATAACTAAGCTTTGAGGACTTCAATCAAACAGTTGGGTTCTAAAGTCTTTATAGATTAGTTCCTTGTTCTGGTGGAATGGAGTTTTCCATTGCATTCACTAACAATTTCAAGCACAGCAAAGTAGCCTCAAAAACAGTCCAGCACTTTACATTCAGCTTGTGCTGGACTGGAGAGCACTGTTAATACCAATAACCAGCTGACACAGAGCTACAAGTATATTATTAAAAAAAAAATCTGTGGGGTTTTTCAGCTCAGAACATGAGCATATACAACTCTTATATCATGTTTAATTGTTGGCTGCCTAGGCAGGAATCTGCACAACTGAGGTGCACTTGAGTACTCAGGACAAAGAAAACCCCAAGGCAGAATACTGCCCAAAATGCTGGGGACACAAGTATGAATCCTATCTCCGTTTAATTCATCTTTTGTTGTTTGACTGAAAGCTTCTGCACTCCTCCCAGCCCCAGGAGGTAAATACACATGACTGAATACATCAGAAGAATCTTTTGAACATTACCTTTCCAAATAGATGTGAAATGACCATGTCTGGCAAAGCATTCGTCCAGCCTGAAATCTGAACAGCAAGATCAATTAAGTATCTGCTATTAACACAGCCCCTGGACAAATAACACCTCCCAATTACCCATAAACAGACCAATGGATGCTCTCTCTACATATAGAATATCCTGAAGTGATATTTTCCCCCCTCAATCCAACTAGAACACCATTGGGCATTGGAGTCATTCTCATCAGATGCCTTCACTAATGAGGTTGTACAGGGAACACACTGCTAGGGGAAGAGGTGTTTAGAGAATCACTCCCTGCAGGAACATCAAGCAAACCAGCCTGGTGGGTGTCACTGAACCCCACTGCCCACTCTCCTCCCTGACAATGCAATGGAACTGGGACCAAAAGCTCACAACCCACAGTAAATGCTCCTGCTTTGGAAGGACACAAGAACATGAGGCACCTGCTGTGCTCCTGAGGTGAGCAGTACTCCCCTTGAGAGGTGGAAGGCAGAGGCACAGATATGGAAGAATTTAATGCACTGAGGCGTTGGGTGAGAATCAAATGGGTCAGGAGGTTCATTTCAGCATAGAAAAGTTATTACATTTCATTTAAATAAGTTTGTCTCTCACTTTATTTTGATAAGTTTGATATGGGAGTGTATTTAGTAACTAAGCTTGAAAGAATGTTACATCCTGGCTCTGCAGGTTTCTCCTAGGAGTTTATTTTATGCCAGCATCATCTGGTTGTACAAACCATCTGCAACCAATGCTCTTTTCTAAGTCTTTTTGGCATCTAAGACTCACAAATGACTGAAACATGGAGGATGCTGTTCTGGACATTTTTCTGTGCCCTGCTTCATATTTTGGGCTGTGTTGGTAACAAAGCCATGGAGAAGAAAGCACTGAATGCTATACTACACTTGATGTTTTCTTGAAAGTTGTTTCCAAAACTACCATGTCCAGGTAAACTGTTCTCCCCAGCAGTTATGAGCTGCTAGGAATTGTCCCAGTAGCTCCACTGTGCCACATGTATCTGCTTTCTCAAAGGATTTATTGTTATCACTAGCCTTGTATGAAGTTTTTTTGCAAATGGAAGAATAAACCCAAAAGGAATTAGCCCAGGATGTTTAGCATCTGCAGCCATGCCTGACATACAAGATGGCCAAAATCCTCACATCCCACAGGCTTGCTGTAAGATTTATTTTTCTAACTTAAAGATATTTACCTTAGTTGCTGCCCAGTCCATCCAACCCTCAGCACAAGGGTTTACATTAATGAGAACTAATCCCTCCACCATCTCTGGATGGTTTAACTGCAAAAGAGAAGATCTAAGATTTGTCAGATATCCTTTGCAGCTCAACAGTCAGCAAAAAAATTAAATTAGCAAATTATGGCATGGGGAGGAAAGTGGTAGGTCTAGTTTTATCTTGCAGAAAAGACACATATGTATGGGAAAAAATCATTAAAGCAATTCAACTGAGCAGCTGGAGAACATTAGGATTTAACTTTTTCTCCACCCTCAGTTTAAATAGAGAACTCCCATTATAAAAACCTTCTGCAAATTAACTGGGTAGAGCCCAGGCCTTAAAATGGAAAATCTATGTCTTCTGGATTAGCTATCCTGCAGATTGTGGTATTTCACTTAAAAGCTTGGCTTGTATGCTTAACTGGGCACAGCAGAGCAGGAATTCTCCATGCACACTATGGGGACAACAATGTGTAAGGAAAATCAGGTTTAAGGCTTTAGGGAAGTGCGACAAAACTTACAGCAAATCTGGTTAAAATGTAGGCACCAGCTCCAGTTCCCATTCCTATGATGGTCTTCAGCCTGCACAACAATAAAACAGAAGAGACAAATGAGGAAGGGTGCTGAAAATGAATTTACATCAGTAGCCTTCCTCTTTCACATGCCAGAGTGTATCTGCAGAGGGGAGGGCTCAGCTGGGGCAGGCTGTGCACCCCCAGCCATGTCAGTGCCCCCAGGAATATTTGCAGCACCCTGGTCCTCCTGCATTGCAGGGCAGCAGCCATCCTCACTTATCTTTAATATACTGAGCAGCCACAGCATTGTTCTGATCCTGGGAGGAAATGGTTAGACTCTGGCAGAAAAACTTATAAGATACAGACCTGAAATTTGCAGCCTAAATACAAAGCTCCCCTTCCCCAGGCCCCCCCATCCCAGCTGTCCAACTGGGGCACTGGATCCTCTCTAACAGGAGCCTGGCAGGGAAACATCTCCTGCTATCCAGCCACTGGGGTGAAGTTTAAAGTTCATAACCAAACAGGGCAGAGACAAACCAAATATTTGCATTTACTGAAATCAGATTTAAAGCATCACCCTCAAGGTCAGAGAAAATACATGGCAGGGAAGGCTAGACAAAACCACTGAGAAAAACAGGTTATTCAATGCTTTTAGGAAAATACCTGAGAATAGTTTTAATTCTCATTAGCAATACTAAATCAAGATTTTGTAAATACACTCCAGTTTCATTGATTTCCAAGGTACTGATGTTATTGGTAACATTTTTTTTTTGAGCAGGGCAACAGAACTGGCAACCCTGTGCCTGAAATCAGGCAGTTCAAAAAATACACACCCCCCTAAGGAGGGAGTGAGGTAACCTGGACCACAGTGCTGTAAGAGCTGCTTATAACTGTGCAATGTCTAAATTGGGGAGATGGTTCAATTTTTGTGTTTGCCAAAGCTGCCTAACTCTGAATGCAAAGTTTTCTCTGCTTGTTCTAAAAATCTCTTGGAAGTGTCTCCTGCCCTCTCCACTGTGAGCCAGGAGCATGAGCTCCGCAGAAAATGAATTTTTCTCAGCTAAAGCTCCTGCTAAAGCTGAGCTTTAAGGGAGGACAAATCCCCAAACCTGGTGCAGGTAGACAACCCAGGAACACTGCCACTAGGTCTTTCAACACTGGTGACTTGGCATCTGCGCTTGGTAGTACAAGATGCTCAGGGAGGTCAGACTGACCCCCTAGAACACTCAAGCCACAGAAGCAAAACAGTAAATGTCTTCAGATGGCACAGTGCTTCTGTTTTTTTCTTGTCCTGCTTAACCACACAGGAAAACGTGGGTTGTTACAGTGGGAAGAACAGATTGTCTGTGCCCTGCCCCTGTGAGGGATATGCACACAGAATATAGGAGGAAGTCCCTAAATTAGGCTCATGGGATTTCTCCTAAGTTGCTTCCTGTTTAAAAATAACCAGACACTTCAAAAAGGGCCACAAAAGAAGCTCTTTCAGAAACCAAGGCAAAAGCAACCCATCTGTAAGAGAGGAATCCAAAAGAACCACGAGTGTATTTCTAGCAAACAAAATGCCAGACAGCCAAGCTAAAACAAATTCCTGCTCTTTCAGTGAGCCACATAGAGAGAATGAGAAAAATAAGTAAACAATTCTGCACTCACCCAAACTGTTTCAGGATTCCAGGAATCATTTCAGCCAGCTGATCCATGGAGGGATACACATACCTAAAACAAGCATGTTTTTGAGGAGTTACTACACCACATCCAGCAGAGTACTCTGGCTTATTTAGAGACACAGTGATCACTGTAGAGCTAGTACTAAGTGTGGTCAGTGTGAGATCACTGAATGAATGAGCTGAATTTAAATCAGGAGCAAGCACAAACAATTTTGCAGAAATATGAGCATAATCCATATATGTATTTTATATGTTACAAGACAATAGATGTGAAAGAACAAAGCAGACTACAATGAATCTTTTCCAAGGAAAGTTTACACTTAGAACTTATGAGAAAGTTTGAACAAGAGAGATGAGTTTCCAACCACATTCACTATGTTTGTATTTCTAGTCCACCACAAAATTTTCCCAGTATTGCATAATCAGAGACCACAGAAATGTCTTCTAGATATTTGGCAAAAAACTTACATGCATGCTAAAACATGTCCCTAAAAAGGACACAAATATTACCATAGGATAAATGAGAACAGCTTTCCATTAATATTGATGAAGAAAATGAAGGCATAAGAAAGACTATGAAGCTGATGATGAAGGCTCAATAAAAACAGCTGTTTGTTAATGCTCCTGGTCTTCTTAAATCAGAAATAAAACTTTGAGAGAAGGAGATTCTGAGCAAAATCTCAACTGAGAAGCATGTGGAAAAAAAAAAAATCTATCCAGAGTAGAGCTGGAAAACATCTGCCTAGGATGTATTTAAATCTCTCTTATACCTAATTATTCTCTAATTTAGTCGCCAAAATATAACCAAACAAAAACCACCAAGAACTGTGAAACATTTTATTTTTTTAGATTTTCTTTTTGGGAAATTAAACCTTAACATGACAAAAGCTGGTGTCACTGCAACAGCTTTGCTCAGGGAGACTTTATTGCAGCCTTTCAGTACTTTAAGGAGACCTATGAGAAAAAGGAGGACAAACTTTTCAGCAGGGTCAGTTGTGATAGGAAAAGGGTTAATGGTTTTAAACTAAAAGAGGGTAGATTTAAATTAGATCTAATGTAGCCCCATATTTCTCTTCACAGAGAAAAGCAAGGCACAATTCTTCCCAAGAATATTTCTGGGTTTCATATTCTCTGAACATCAGAGAAAGAAAATACAATTCTTATCATTTGCTGTGCCTGTGTTGTGCCAAAGTAGAATGCAATATGGAGATTGTTAACCCAAAGAGATGGGGTTTTGTTTCCTTGGCCTAGCAGGGCCAAGTGTGTGTGTGTCAGGGCTGTTGGGTGACAGTCACAGGATTCAGTGCAGTGTGAGAGTTGTGTGCAGGGTCCAGTGCTTGGCAGCTTCAGTTTTAGATGTATAGAATAATATAGTATAATAAAGTAATTAATTAGCCTTCTGATATCCATGGAGTCCTCCTCATCATTCCTCACAGCACAGCTATAATCTAAGGAAGAAGTTTTTTTACAATGAGGGTGGTAAACCCTGAAGCAGGTTGCCCAGAGAGGTGGTGGCTGCCCCATCCCTGCAAACATTCCTGATCAGGTTGGACAGGGCTCTGAGCAATCTGATCAAGTTGTCCCTGCTCACTGCAGAGGGGTTGGACTAGGTAACCTGCAAGTTTCCTTTCTAAACCAAAACATGATTCTATGACTTAATTTGGGAATTCTGGTCTCCCAGTTGAAGGGCAGGTAGAGATAATAGAGCTTCTTACAAGCCCACCATGATTACACTAAGTCTTTGCCAGCCCCAGAGCAGGATGGTTGCCCTCTGCAGCTGCCAACTCAGAAGTGTTAACACTCGCTCAGGACACGAGGGCTAAGGCACTTAAAAGCTCATGATTTAAACAAATGCAAAGACAGGGTGACTGAAATAGCTTTGTAGGCTGCTCTGACAGACAACTGGGCCATTGCAGCTAACAGCAGCATCAGACCAGCTTAAATATTAAGCAGGGAAATAGACTGGCTCATGCACTAAGGGTACTTATAAGCTCCTTAATACGCATTTCTTACAGAACAACTGCTCCTCGCCCTGTTCCCTCCCCTGGCATGTTGGCTGCTCCCTTCCTCAGCCAAGCTGCTTCTTGTCCAAGGGGCACCTCAAGGTAAACCTGTCCCACTTGCCCTAAACAGGTAAAGCATTTTGGCAATGGCAGTGCTCATGGCCCACCAGGTTTCCAAGAGTTACAGCATCATACATGACAGAGTCAGGAGTGCAAAAAGCCTCTCTAAAACCTTCTGTGGGGGTCATCATCACCCTGTTACTGCCCAACAACCTGCATTTTCCAGGTGGGTTATCAACTTAACATCTACCATGCTGCCACTTCATGAAGACCACAGATTTACAATGAGATGATGTAGAGGTTAATGCCTGTCTTGTTTAGTATTCATTCAGTATTTATATTCAGGGTGTCATTACAAAACAAGCTAAGTCAATACTTAAATTTACAAGATGTAGATATCTGTCAAGGAACTGCTTTACAAGCAGCTTAGTTAGCAGAGCTAAAACACAGAATTGCAGCCACCAAGTCTGATGTGAACTGGCACAACAAAACAGAGCTTCCAAAACTCCACTGCTTTAGAAATAGTGTCAGGATTTAAGTTCAAAAGCCAACTACTGTGCTTAGTGCAATTACTTTTTAATGAAACTGCAGCTCAAGACTCTCTTTTCCCAAAAAGAGGGTAACAATGAAAGCATGGGCTGATTCCCTGACAACTCACCCAGCCTGGAAAGATGGTGCTCCATCCTGCTGACCAGGTGCATCCACGTGGCAGACTGCAAAGTGCTGGGTGATTTCCTGCATATCCTCAAAGTTGAAGAGAGGATTGAAACATGTTTTATCTTGGGAAGAAAAAGAAAATATGAAATAATTGTGCTGATGGAAATACTAAGTTTGCAGCTACAAAAATAATTTATTAATCAGGTTAATGAAAAGTTGAATCAATCAGGTCAGCTAAGGTTTTCCATCTTATTTTTGTACCTACTAGAAGTATTTACTTGGTACACCTAATTCCTAAAAAAAATATACTTTATGCAAAAGTTAAAATACTAATAAAATTTAGCCAAGGATATTCATCCCATTCGTCTTAGATTAAATTATCCATTTCCTTGTCTGTTTTCTTTTTTTTCTTTAGTTGTGTCAACACAAATGGAGGGAAAAATATTCAAGGCTAAGATTGTGACTTGTGCTTTTGCCCAAATATTACAAATAGAACATTATGTGATCAACTCCTGCAGCTCAAGACAAAAGCATCTTTTTGGGATACTCAGTGCTGTAGGCTCCAGGGCTTGAGATGACATGATTTCTGATTTTTAAGCAATATTAATACAGGGAGAGGATTAGCATATTTTTCCTTCTGGGGTGGAAAGCACCATCTTTGAGATGCCTAGAAAATGGTTCAGCACTCTCTGTGCTTCTGAATGTCCTCACAAAACACACATGCAAAATTTTGGCAGAATATAAAATAATTTTAACTTAAATCAACTTTAGAAGAATATGCAAATCCAGAACAACTTTGGAAAGGAAAAAGGTGTAATTTAAAGTTAAGTTATAGATTCTCTGTGCTGATTCATTGAAAATCAAAATTAATTACACTTCCAGGAAACACAATGGCAATGTGTTTCCTGGAAATAAATGAAGCTTTTTTTTTGTCTTAATAGTAATATTCACCCCCTTGCAATAGCCAGCCCATAAAGATCAGCAGGTGCTTTTAAATATTGATAACTGATTAAGAAACCATGAACTGTGTGCAACAAATAGGATTGACAAAAGAACAAACTAGGGCAGGTCTGGCTATTAACTCATCATATGACAGATAAGATAAAAGGCACCTCAAGTTTTTATTCCTAATGCTGGCTAAGGACACAAAGCCAGCACTCATTTCATACTGACTTGTATAAAAACCAAGCAGCACAGGGCTGCTGATCAGACAGGACCAAAAGCCCCAGCAGAGTTCTTTTTCCAGTCCTGTTGGCAATACACCATCAGCCTCCCCTTGAGATTTTTACAGCATTCATACACAATAATTGTGAACTACCAGAGATCCTTTAAAGTATTCCAATTATTTACTTGGAATAATTGGAATACTTTAAAGCAAGGATAAAAAAAATCTGAGAACTACACTTGCTGTAAGGGTTAGGTGCCATCTAACAGCTTCCAGGGCACTCAAAGAAGCAAGGAGCTGGGGAGGGTTTCCCAAGCACTGCTGCTGCCTGGCAGAGCTGTCCCAGGAGCTGCGCAGGTGCAAGCAGAGCCCACTTACGGTTGAGGCCGATGTCGTGGTAGGTGAGGATGGCCGGGCGGTTCCCGCGCGGAGTGCCGCACATGGTGACCCGCACGGAGCCGTGCACAGTCTCCACATCCTGCTCCTGCCAGGGACAACAACAGCCTGTCAGGGCTTGTCTAAGGGCTCCTGCAGCAGAGCCTGATGGAGCACAAGCACAGGTCCTGCCCCACACCAGGGTCTGCCCTGCAATCCCACCCTGACACCCCCCGTTCTGCCCCATGGTACATTTTACATTTGATGTCACCTCCCCCAGTCCACAGACAATTACAGAAGCACTCAAGCTGCTAGCTCTAACCAGATGCTGAGGGAACAGTTTAACAGTTTTTAACCACATTAAAAGGCAGAATAAGAAAACAGAGAAAGCAGTTTTGTTGTAATGACACCTAGAATACCAAGAGCTTACAACTATGACTCTCAACATTTGCAAAAGTACAAGTCACTAAGATAAAATATTTCTGATTTCTAGAAAAGAACTCTAGCTGAGAAAATGATGACTATTCCCCAAAGAAAGTAGCATTAAGCAGCTTGTACATGCTTATCTGCCATACGGATTTATTACACTGTGAAGCCTTGTGATTGCAGCAGTCTCCCCCAATAAAATCAGCAGCCACATGTGTTTGTTTTATGAGTTGTGATGTACAGACCTGAGCATAAACCCAACTGTATAAAGTTTCCTATTAGAACAAAATTACCACAACATTATTCTGATGGCTACCAGAAAAAAAGATTAAAATGTAAACTGCTATTATTTGGCATAACAGGAGTTTATACTGCTTACTGATCTCAAAGTCAAGGACATGTTCATTAACAAACCAAAGTCCCCATGAGCACCATCTTTTGAGTCTCTAAATCAGATGTGACTTAACACAATAGATGGAACAGTTTTTTGTTTCTTTTCCACTTGAACTTCAGATGGGTATAAACAATTCGGTATTTTGCCAACATGTATCAAAGGAATCCCAAACCAACAGTTATTTCTGACACTTATTTACAGTATGGCTATATTCACATAACAATCAAGGGATTATAGAGGCAGTAGCCAGTCTTTGCATCTCCCCAGAATCCTTTATTTACAGCACAGGACACAGATATGATCCATGGCATTCAGTGCAGTGCACTGCCTACTGCTGCAGGGCTTGTTTGACTTGTTCCATGCAATAACACTTGGAGGCAAAGTCCAAGTAAAATTCAAATCTATCAAAAAATTATTCTGTAGATATCAGAGATGTACAGCCTCTGCAAAAAATCTTTTTAAAAGGTTTGAATACATTCCAATATCTGAAGTAATAATTCCATCTAAATCTCAGCTCCTTAATTTGATACAAGGAATGCCCTGCACATTTTGTTGCAAATAAAGGTTCTAGGCAACACCATTCTACATTTCATGTATTTTTCTTTTAATTACACAATTACATCAGTTTTAAGTTACAACTGAGGCAGTAAATCACGATCTATCCCCCCTTGCACACAGGACATCACTGCTCTCTGAACTACACCCCAAAACTCTAATTTTCAGATTCTCTGTCTCCTCAGAGACTCATTCCTCTGCATACTCACTGCATTACTTATCAGGTAAGCTGTATCTTCCACATCTAGGACCATCCTTAGGCAAAACAGGGTGACAAATCCAGCGAGTCACACAGAGGACGGGTGGCAGGTTTTTATTTTGCCCCAGCAGGGAACTGGGTTATATAGACAAGCTGCTCTCCTACATAGGCTTATGACTCCCATCATGCCCAGCTGGGAAACCAAAACAGACTCAATCACGAGGATGTCACTCTTAAATAGGATTTGAGCCAGGTTTGACCAGGGGAAGAATGTACTCAGAGGTCAGACATCAAAGATGAACTAAGTCCTTGCCACACAATGTACAAAGTGCCAAATTTCTGACCTGGGATTTAGCAGAGCCTTTCCTGTTGCTGTTTCCATCAGATTTTGAGACGTTTACATTCATTTAATGTTTTATTACGTGAAATGCTGAAAACACCCCAAACTTATGCTAAATTGAATCAGAATTGAGTTCTTTCCTAAAAGCCAGGATTAAATTTTTCAGTAAATGCAAAATAATGAAAAATTAGTCTAAATCACAATGATTCTGAACCAAAAAAAAAAAACCCAAGGCCTTTTAAATGCTTGATATCTAGTATTTCCAAAGTAGATCATCAACATTTAGTTTACAGAATTCCTACATCACCCACAAATGTCATCAAGTTCAGCTTTTGGTGGAAAATATGGTGTTGTGCATTATACATTGGGTGGTTCATTAACATATACTATTAAAATACAATTATAGAAAGGCTTGGGCTGGAGGGGATGTTAAATATCATCTAATTCCAACTCCCTGCTGTGGGCAGGGATGCCACCCACTAAATCAGATTGCTCAGGGCCCCAATAACATTCTATATCATTAATATATATTTGGGTACTTTCATTATATAATAGTCCTAAAGAGATTTGCAGTGCCAGTATATAGCAATTAATAATACATGAAATTAATAATGATGGCAATTTATATTTTCCTTTCCTATTCTACTTTCTTATGCTTAGCTAATTAAAGAAATAATAATTTGGCAACCTCAGCACTGTAATGAGAGTAAGCATTATTGTGTAACACACCTCCTGCTGAGTGTGGAATATTGAAATTATTTTCTCCTCAGTTAGAGACTAATAGGCATTTCATATAATCAGATTTTATTGCTAGAGCTTTCCAGTAACAACAGTGAAAATCCAGGACTTGTTTTCTTTGCAGGGAGCACTTTCAAGATTCAGGATCAACCTCCTTCATGCATGAAAGAAAAGGTCTGTTCATGGTAGACAAAACCAAGCCCTTGAACCTGCACATCCCACTGACCGCCACAGAGAACTCTTCCGGAACTGTAAACCTGGACCCAGTTCAAACTCAGTGCCAGCTAAAAATAGCTCAGAGACAACAGGTGACCACGCTCCCAATAAGTGGCACAACACAGTCAGTTTAACAATTGGCTCAATTCCTCGTTATTGTCCCAGTGAGACTCCCCTAATTCAATAGGGTTGTGCTGTTTTCCTGTAGCACAAGTTCTTAATGGGAAATGCACACAAGGTTCTAAAAAACAATCAATTCAAACCAGTTTTTTTGGTGACATCAACAACTTCACATCCCTATTGATCCTATTAAAGATCAAGAGATTTGTCTACGTGATGTAGGGATGGATGTTTTCAAAATGCAGAGCACTGAAAACAGATGGCAGCACATCCCAATCAACATCAACATTATAGTAAGAGGCTCTTCACCAACTGATTTGTATTAAAACACTATCTTGGAAAAAAATCCAAGGTACACTAATCCGATAGAAGGATAAAGACAAACACACCATCTGTTCACATCTCTCACTTTAACAGAGGTGCAGTCTTATCTCAGTGCACTAAACACACACATAAAAATACTTTCAATATGTGCAATTTAAGGGAGGCTGTCTCAGTTTGGAGGAGCTAGTAGATCCTAAAATAGATTTTATTTTTGCTTCAAGTGACCTTTTAATTTTTTTTTATGAGGTTTTATGAGGAGAAGACAATTTGTTATCACACAGGAGGGCTCAGTAATTCCTTCCCCTCTACCTTGGGTAAGTAAGACATGGATGGAGAAACATGTTTATGAACAAGTTGTTTTCTCAAGTACGGAATACACGACCAAAATATCTCAGATATCTAAAAAGGAAAACTGCATATGCACACTGCACATTTTGCTAAATACGTCATGTTTTATATTTTAAGTAAAATACTGCATTCCATCAAGATTATTTTAAAGCTTTCAAATATACTTAATCCTCAATTAAAATCTCATGCTTTTATTTTAATTCATGATATTATGACTGTCAAATACACCTCCCTTCTCTTGCCTTAGAACTGAGGGAAAAGCTTCGGAGCTTTTAAAGAAGATTTAAATAGCTTTTAAATTTCTAGGAGCAAGTATATTTTAAATGCTTATTACTTAAGAACTTTATTACAGTAATACCTGCATAAGCTATTTTTTCACTTTCCTTTTTCAATTTCTTGGAGATTAAAATTATTTGCGAGTTCAATGTGTTATTTCAATGTTGAATTTCAAACTCCCTTTGCCCTGAAGTTCTTTAGCATTTTCTCAATAGATTTTTTTTACTCTAAAACATAATTTCAATTTATCTTATGCTTGTTTTTTCCTAAAACCCCAAAGCCCACATTTCCTTTTTTTTTTTTTAATTAGTTAACATTTCTATTCTGAATTAGCAATATTAAGAAAAAGTTTTCCCAAAACTCAGGCAGGGAGTCAGGTACATTAATAAGAATGATACTTCAGATGTAAATGTAAGTGACCCTGCTAAGGTGGAAGCCAAGAACGAAAACTTTGCAGCAGGAACTGACGCAGGTCATTGCGACAGCTCTGCCCAGGGATCCTTCCTAGTCCGATTAGCAGGGGTCACCCTGCTCTGCTCTCACTCTGGTGATGCAAACCACAGCCACCCCCTTCCCTTCCCTTTCCTTCAGGGTCCCAAAGGATGAGGAAATGCACACAGCACACTGCAATGCCCCAAACCTGGGAATCCCACCCCTCCTGCCGGCTGCTCCAGCTGATTCATCCCCCCTGCAGCTCTTCCCTTCTCCATCAACAGGCAGGAGGAGGAGGAAGCAAGGCAGAAACAGATCTTTCCTGCCTATGGATACAGATGGCCACGAGTGCAGGGGACAAACTCATCTCTGCAGCTGCCACACCAGAACTTGGAGCACCAAGTTCTGCTGAGCCACTGAGGAAGCAGAGTCCTGATGGACTGAAACACAGCTGGGAGGAGGAATATGCACAGTGAGAGGAGCCAGGGCTCCACTGCCTCCAAAGCTACTGAGCTAGAGACTACACACATATATCAAACTGGAAATGCAATTAAAATGTGCTTGGCATGAAGACAACACAGGCACCCAGGGCACAGTGCCCTGCACCGTTTATCATCAATTATCCTAAACCAGGTTTGGCCAGGAACATTCCCTGTTTGAGACAAGGGAGACCTTTACTGCAATTTTCAGGGGGTGCCACAGACATCATAACAGACAAATTGCTGACTGGAGGCAGCTCAGAGCTGTCAGCTCTTTTGTCTCTTGTCTTAGCCATCCCCTAGTAACTTCACAAAGACTTTCCTCCAGAGAATAACCACACACATGCCTTGCAACATGTGCTTTCAGAAGGGCAATATACCACTATAAAGGGCATACTCTAAAAATGGAAAGCTGTGTTTAACTCCAGTCTGTCTAGAACTGCATGTGAAGTAAGAATCTAATTTTTCCAGATCTGACTAACTAGGTAAAATTTACTTTTGGAAAGGAAACACGTCACAGACAGCTCTTTTCACTAGTGGCAGAAACAAAGTCGTTAACTGAACACTGCTTAACTTGCTCCCAGAAGGATGAAGGAACTTGCAGTGGATATAGTGGACATCCACATCCATACACAGGCATTAAATAAGAAGCTCCATCCTGCCAAGCACCAATAACTTCCTTCCCTGGCCAGGTCCATCCTCTTCCCAAGTAGTTCATAGGAGAGGTTGCTCCCTAAGAGCTTCAGCCTCAGTCCTGAGTGACCTGGGTCCTCTAGAGCCACACAGGAATTTCTCTAATGAACTAAGCAATCAAATCTCTCATAGCAGTTCCAAACCACTTTTTCCATAAATCAACCACAAAAGAACTTCAAGAAGCACAGGGAGGGTACTTGTGGCTTTAAGGACCAAAGAAAGGCCTCCTTTGCAGTCACAATTCTTAACAAAATGCATTGAGACTTATTCCACATTTTTCTTGAACTAGAACAACTAAAGATTAAACTCTTAACAAAGATAGATCATTAAAAAAAGTAAGAGCTGGCAGAACATAGCTAAATGACAAGAACCACTGCTCTGGATTAGTGATAGTTAATCCAAAACATGGAGAGGAAAAAAAAGCAAAAAGGCTTAGAGAATTTGATCTTGCAAGTTAAAACAATCTATATATACACATGGTTTACAAACCAAGCAATTTATTCCAAGAATAGAAATGAAATATGGGTCACTTCTGGATTCTTAATCAAAAGACTGTAGTATTCCTGCTAGCAGACTTAATCTGGGATTCAATTTATTTAGACCAAGTGATCAATCTGGAACCAACAGAAAGCTTCTCCCGTGCTGTGCACAGCCCTGCCAGAAGCTGTGTGGTGACAATCTTAACTTACATTTATCAAGACCTCAAGCAGTAGATTTCATTGGAAAAAATAGGGGCAAGATGCAGGATTAGTGTAAACTACAGCTTTGTTGTAGAAGTAAGAACCATTGAAAGATGAAAAAAAGTTCAAGATAGCTGTCTCACTTGGTTTCCAAGGAAAAGTCTCAAATTTGGGCTGTATTTTTTAAGCAACTGGCACAACATTGAATAAAAATATAGACAGGTGCTAATAAAACACAACATTCAATAAAGTAGAAAAGGGTTATTTCCTTCAAGGACCTGGACAGAGACTAGAACAATTGAATAGCTTTCCCTGGTTCTGCACAGTCTGCTTCCATTTCTACACACCTTGATAAAAATGAGACACCCAGTGAGCCTCTGTTCCCAGGACAGAATCCTCATCCTCAGCAGGGGGAAAACAGCACTCACACTGAGCATCAGGGCAGGTTCACCCTCCCTGATCTCAGGTGGGAAAACAGCACTCACACTGAGCATCAGGGCAGGTTCACCCTCCCTGATCTCAGGTGGGAAAACAGCACTCACACTGAGCATCAGGGCAGGTTCACCCTCCCTGATCTCCATCCCAGCTCATCCCAGCCTGGCTCCTGCAGCCATGCAATTCCTTGGTCTCAGCTAAGAATCAGCAAGGACAAACTTCTCAGTCAAAAGCCCAAATGGCAATAAAATGGCAGGAGAGTGACCAAGTCATCTGTCAAAAGTGTGACACTCAGGGAAAGTGAAGGGCCTCCATGTGACCTAGTGCTGTGCTATGAACTTGCATGCTCTGTCTCTAAATAAAAATATAGAAATATCATCACTCCTTTTACTGACAATACTGATTGTTCAGCACCTTCCACCACCCCACAGGCTTCAGGAATATTTTGGAAAATTTCAACAGCATAATGGGATTCATCCAGAGGAATGTTTCCTCTGAGGAAATGCACGCTCACTGCTAATGAAAGCAAATTAACTGGGGGAAGTGTGTGCCCATATGGGAGGGGAATATATTGTTTTCACCACCACTGCTGAAGATTCTCATTCTCCTAGCAAGAACAGAACTGCTTGCAAACCAGCCACCCCTTTGACCGAAACTTTCTCAGCTCTAGCCTGAAAAGGCCCCCTGTGGTCCCCTTCACATGGCCGCAGCACAGCCCCATTCAGAACCCTCTCCCACAGTAACAGCATTCCTGGCAAGCAGGCAGACCCTTCTGGTCACATCTTGCTGTTTTCTCAAATGTCAATTCAATCTCCCTTCATGCAAAAAGAAAATAAATGGAAGAAGAAAAAAAAGAAAGAATAATAGTTTTACTTGCCTGAACATCAAAGTCTGGAAGGAGGCGAGTGATGGCCTGTGAAGAGATTTGAAAACATTAATGGAAGTAAGTTGGAGCTGTGGAAATCTATGCTTGGATATGTGTTCTAGCCCCCCAGTTCTGCAGCTGAGAGCTCTCTCTGTCCATTCAATGAAAGCTCTTCTGACGAGCATCAAAATTCACCCAAGAGCTTTTAAAGCCACTAATCCTCATGAAGAAATGAAAGCAGTAAAATACTAGATTACAGACCAGCAAAATGAAGGCCAAAAGCTGCTGCATCCTCAGTTATTGTTAAATTTCTGAGCAATACATTCACAAGGAGCAGTAAAACTGAACTTTTCTGCAGCACTTATTGTAGCCATGGGACAGCCAAACAGCCTCAGTCCTGCCTGGGGTGGGAAGTCTCAGTTCAAGAATGCACTGAACACTTGGAACTCAGTTAAGCAGTCATTACTGGCACTTGGTTCTGTGATGTGGAAAGTGGGAAGGGTTTTATTCCAGCCAAAATCAATCATTGCAGTGTTTGGGAAGCAGGCTGGACACACAGAAATCCATTCCACCCTGTCACCTGCCATAGCTGCCGCTGACAATCTCCTGCACCTGTCAAGGGTCTCAACCAGGAAAGGAATTAGGTGACAACCTCCCCAAGGCTTATAGCTTCAAAGGAGGAAATGTCTTATAGTTAGCTCCTTTTGTTAAGGGAGAAGAAAGGAGTCAAACTCTTATTTCCACTGGAGAAAGAAAATAGAGGGAAGAGCAGCCAAGCAAACACTTTATGCTACAAAGTGCAAAAGGCCAAAGCTTGAAAAATAATATTGAGTTAAAAAGGAAAGCTTAGAATCTTGGCAAGGAGGTCACTCAGCCTCAGAAGCCCAGATAAAGTAAGGACAGACGTCAGAAGCACCACAGGTACTTTCCAAGGGACCCTCAAGCACTGCAGTACAAACTGTAATTCTCAGTTGTAACTTTTCGGCAAAATTTTGGACGTGTAAACAACTACCTAAGATCTAAGCGAGCAGAAATCATTTTGCACAGCCTTAGCTTTGGACAATATGCTGTGTTTCACTCTTACTGTATTGTTGGTCTCATGATCTTTTAAACAAAACGTTTCAGCCACTGTTTGCTCCCATGGGACCGAGGGCTGAAAGGAATAAGTGCATTTGGCACCTGCACCAACAGCATATGAAATAGGGGTGCTCATTGCTCAGGAACAAAGACTTGGCTGCAGCAGAAACCCAAGCCCAGCAAGCCAGGACACAACTCCAGAGAGCCTCACCCAATAACCCACTCAAAACCAGCTCCCCTGTTCATCTCAATAGGTGCTGAGCATCATTCAAGGCAACGTTTTCCACTTTTTCAGAACAAATTAACATCTTTCACCTACGTTAAAATGATCACAGAAGAAATCAAACTCTGTCCTAGTTTTCCCCATGCAGACAAAATTTAAGGCAACCTCGTGAACAAAAGCATATAGGGCTCCTTGTTAAGATTCCAACTTTTGGCCCATGAGGAACCAAACCCCAGGAAGTTAATCAGTATTTTAAGATATTTCTGAACTTTGAAGCAAAGATGTTCCAGTATCAACAGGATTTCTGAATCTTAGAATCTCCTTTGCTTTGGTAGTTCTGAACAATATGGGCATTAAAAAGGGGTCTTAGCTGCTGAAAAGTTTGAGCACTGCATTCAGTGGTATCCAAACAAGCTCTGCTTTCATGCAATGTCCTTGGCAAAGAGCTGTGTTTAAAGTTTCTCTAGCCATTTCACTGCAGTCACAAGTGGGAATTATTTTCTGAAGTGTTTACATAAAAGAGGGAGGGAATAAAAAAGAAAGCAGTAGATAAAGCAATGAATTCTAGTGTATAAGACCAGAAAAAAAAAAAAAACCAGCACATTTATATAAATGATTGTCAAGAAAAAAATGTCATTGGGAACAAGAGAAAATCTTAGTTTTGTTTCAAGAAAACATTGAGATGTTTCTTCACGTATTACAGTGAATTTTTTGCCATGAACTTACCAACGCACAGAGTATGGCTACCAAGAGTCAGACACTGAATCCAGATATTGTTGATAGGGTTTAAAAAAAAGTCCAATAAATAGTGGAAAGTAGTACAACAGGTTAAAGAAAAAAAAAAAAAAGGGCTAGGATGATGTTTCTGTGCTGTAACCCCAGGGGCTGAAACAGTCTGTGGGTTGCACACACCCAGCTGGCTGCAACTCATAGTTCAGTGCACTCAGGACAAGAAGGGGCTCAGCTCTACCTCTGGACTCAGCTGTGCCCAAAGGAAATGAAAAGGCTCTCTCTGAGAGAGGCAGCTGACAGAGCAAAGTCTGTCTTTACACTGAGAAATGTGTAGTTGTAGAGGCATGTACATGAGATTGCCCAATTGGCATCATTTGATACAGATAAAGACACCCAGAGCTGTCATTAATAAGAGAAGAAGAAAATGTCACCATCATATTAAAATAATAAAACCAAACAAGAACAAATAATTAGGGTCAGTTTTGCATTATTTAAAAAACCAACCCAATGAACTATTCTTATTCTATCTCCAGTTTTTCTTTTCTTCTTCCCACAATATGTTCAAGGCAATCTAAGAACACACATTCTGTTCCAAAAGCAGTCATGACAGAAAACACAGAAGCTCTGAAAAGCTTTAGATTAATTACCTCCTCCTTCTCCACCAGAGGTTTCACCTCTGCAAGGTGAGCATCCTGGAACTCTGTTGACATGGTCAGTAGCTGATATCTGCAAAGAGGAAAAGAGATTTGTTCTCAGCTTGCATCAAAGATCAAATACAGGAACAAGAAAAGATCCTGCTCCACCCAGCCCCCACAATGCCCCACTCTTTCAGGTTATAGTTTAAAAGACCTCTGCTAGAAGATTGTAAATCTCTTGTAAAATGTCTCCCTGGTTTATTTATATACACACTCCTGCACAATATGAGATTAAAGAAATACTAAGGCTGCAAGATCAAAAAGAAGTTTGGCAGCTTCAAAGCAGAGAATGCTGAAGAAAACAGGGTAGGGACAGCAGAGAGAACCATGGAAACTGTCATTGCATGAGTGAAAGAAGACGTAGCCAAATCTGCATGACTGCCTGTTGAAATGTGCTTGAACAGTTTCTGAAAACCTTTTTTTTTGCAGTGTATGAAAGGCTCCCTCACTATTCCCCAGATTTTTACAGTGAGAAAATCAAACTGGACACTCATTAGCATCTTTTTATTGTCAGATTGATGTGCTCCATTCTTCGGGACAGATAAAAATCAGAGACTCCTTAGAGTGGACACCAACAAGGTTCATGCAATAATGCTTTTTTCAAGACTGTCAAAGGAAGGGACAAGACTGCTGTATCCTGCTCTTGGACAGGACTGGCATTGTGATGTGCAGCCCTCAGCTGCAGAAGCTTAACTAGGAACCCAGACACAGCAAAGCACAGCAGAGGTGATGGCCAAGGCAAACAGAGTCACAGGTCATGCTCAGGTGCAGAGCACCTTCTGCATTTCCCAGACTGGGAGTCATCTTCTCATTCCTTTGGCAAAGATAAGGGACCAGAGTCACTTGCAGGCTGCTCCCTGTGAAGCTCTAAGGAATGACGAGGAGCAGTTCTCAAGAGAGATCCCAGAACTGCTGCAGCAGCAAACACGGAAGTCAAAGTCTATCTACTACCTATCCTTTAGTCTGCTGGAAATACATATCATATGGGGTTTAGGCATCTTAAATAAGTTTCCAATTTTGTACATTTACACAATTGTAAAACAAATTAAATATTTACTTCCTAAGAAAATTTTAGAATGGTCTCAAGTAAAGCATATGATTAAGTGCACTCAAAGCAAGCCAAAAGCCTGAAATATATTAAGGAATTATTGATTAAGAGTAACTGAACACATTTTAATTATTTTCTGAAAATAAGCATAGAAGTACAGAACACAATTTACATCGATTCTTTAAAGCATGATTCCCCATCTCCTGACTTAAATCTGATTTAAGCCCATCATGCTGTCTACATAAATGACCTTATGGCTCAGGACGGGCTGTGAAGCCTACAGGAGCATCCAGGCAGTGGCAGCAGCATTATTTTTCACTCTGCCTCATGGGTTAACTCAATGCACTTATCCCTGGGCAAAGATGCTCTGGTGACACTTTGCAGGACAGCTGGATGCTGCAGAAAGCCGTGAAGGGACACACTCAGACTAGAAGAGTTAATGCTGGAAAAACATGGGTGTCCATTCACATTCAAATTGCTTTGGACTTTAGGAACTCTTCTTGCTAGCTATGCAGTTGGGGAGATTTTAAGTAAAAATTAGACTGTGGATTTTAAGTTTAGAGAAATTTTTCATTAATATTTTACACCATCAGTTGAGGCATGAAGACAGAACCAAAACTAATCCTAGTGTCAGTGCTTTGTAGTTCAAATTTACAAGATGACATCAGAGGTACTTTAACAATCAGGGGACTCAAGTGACTCTGATTCACCCTTTTCTCCAGGTTTTCCATTGTGTTTTGTCCATTACAAATTTTAATCATAAAGAATAAGCAGGAAAAAGAAAGGCAAAATTCTGAAAAAAAGCAAGTGATATTTTAGCAAACATTACATGTTTTTGTGACTACAGCCTTCTATGTAGTCTGCCATTCTACATGGTGGGCCATGGGAGACAGCAGAGAAGAAAAATAAATGCTGTTGCAATATTTGGAGACTGAAATAGTCATATGCAATTGCACCCAAGAGCTTTTTTTTTCTTAATTCAGCAAGTTCTGTTAAGACAATTACCTTAATATTGCACCTAATTCTGCAATAGGGATTAGAAGTGCAAGAGATTTTTCTATTGTTTGCCCAAAGGTGAGGAGAGTAGGAAGGCAGGTCCCTGCAGTTTTCCAGTAAGAAGTTGCTCAGGGAACAAAGCCACGGCCACCGTATGTGGAATAGAGCTGTTTACATAGGGTAGTTTTGGATTTTCAGGGACTCAGAGCATTGACTACAAATGAGCAAAAAAACTGTGCCAAAAAAGAACAAGATGGATGCTTTTTATAGCCTTAAAAACAATCCTGTTTTCACAATAGTTCAAAGTTGTTGCTCTGTGTTTCCGAAAGCACCGGCATTAGGAAGTGCTGACCAGCAGATTGCACGACCGCCACCAAGCTTGCTGAACAAAAGCCCTACCTTCACCAAGCTCTCACTTTTGGAAAGATATCATATCTTGGAGCCAAGTGTTTTCAGATCAGGCATTTCCAAGCTCTGGGTTTGCCGTCTGTGCATCAGGAACACCTGAAACGCTCCTAGCGAGCGGCAACCTTGCTTCAAGGCGGGATAACAATGCGCTGTTTGTTCACAAGGACTGCCAAACAAAGCCCTGCTATCTGACAGCACTGTAAAAAACATCTTTTCTAGGGAGAAAGATGGGGAAGTGGCTTTGTACCACCCTTGTTCAGCACAAATTTTATACTTTCTAAATAGGTGCTTTGTGCTGCCCTCTGTTATGTGACAGGGCAGCTCAAAGCTAACGTAGCTGCATAAGTCTCCTAAATAGAAAACCATACAAGCATCCCTTTATGCACATTTCAAAGCACTTCCCTCACAGATGCCTTCCAAAGACAAAGTTCATTTATATCTGGAAGCAATAGTGTAAAGTTGCTAACTGGGAGAAAAACAACTTTTTTTCACTCTGCTTGGCCAATTCAGCCTGCGGAGAGGTCCCAAGTTCTCCTCTCCAGGACAAACCACTACCACCAACCTGTACCCAGGTACCGGTCTTAAAATAATTATACTTTAAGAGAAAACTAAATGTTTAAAATATTTGAGATGGCAAAATGATTTAAAATGCATATCTATCTTTGCCAAGTAGTAGGAAAGGCATCAGAGTTTAGGAAGCAAGGAAGGTGTGGGGTAGGGTGAAGTCATCTGTGTTGGCTAATTTCATTCAGAGGTTTTTCTATACACCCTTTCTAGCCCAATCCCACTACTCCAAATCCACTGCAGCAACTGGCCAGTAGCCCAGGAATTTCTGATTACTTTGATATTAAAAGTTCAGAATACATCCCCTCCCTCTGCGTCACTGCTGGAGGGACAATCACTGCTGCAGCCTTGTTTTGGTAGCAGAAGGAACAGCATAAATGTGCAGCCTGGCTTTGCATAACAGAGATCCCAGCAAAAAGGCTAAGAAGACACCCATCAGGCCATCCTCAGACCCCAGCAATGACAAATACCGAACATCAGGTAATATGCATGTCTGTGACAAAATTCCTTTCAAGCACAGAAGCAAAACAACTTCCAAGATCTCCCATTTCAAACCTCTTGCTTCTGAAAGCACGTGCAGGGCTGTCCAAGCTTGTGCCATGGGGTATCTAATCAAACACAATGGCCTCACATCCACGAAGGGCTTGGGGACACTGCTACTGGCTCTACAGCATTTCTCTGCCCTCACACCCAACCATTTTTTATTAATATGCTGTCATAGAAAACAAAAAGCAACAAAAAGCTCCTGCCTGAGTTTCATAAGGAAGGCAATTTCCTCAAAACTGCTTGTTTAAACACTGGCAGCAGAGATTATTCTCCTTTTGAGTACTGGTGTGTAGAAGGGTAACCAAAGCATCTTGATGGCATTTTCATCTCTGCAGGCTGAGCAAGCAGGAGGGACAGCAATCACTTTGCATGGGGGATTAAACTCTCATGAGCATCTAATGGCAGAGAGGGAAACAGTTGTGGTCACTGAGGGTGCCAGCTCCCAAGAACTGGTGTTGTTCCCTTTGGAGAGAGGGACCATGTGAAACTTGTGCTGCAGAACCACAGGTGAGAGGTGTTTCCAAGGCTGTCCCATCATTCTGCCCTTCATCCCTTGGAAACGATGGGTGTCTTCTGCACTGTCACCAAAGAAGGCAGGGAGGACAGGGGTGGTGGAGGTTTGTGCACCTGTAGCAGCTCCCAGAACAATTATGCAAGAATGAGACAAGAATGGAGAGAGCTGAAATGCCTCCAAAGCTCTGAAAAAGTTGATTGGCAAATATCCACATCAAAAAACAAACCAAATCTCAGGCATCTGACAATGAGGGAAAGTTACTGAGATGCTCAAACAGCCTTTGAGCCTTCCACAGTCAATTAGACCTCTTCCAGTCATTAACAGTAAATGCTGTAAACTTATCTGTCTGGCCTAACATAAACATGGTTACTGCAAACTGGAGGCAATCTTGACAAAAAAAAAACAAACTAGTCTCCACTAAGCAGAGACTAAACAGAGATAAGTGCACAGCAAGACAAGACAGCTCACAGCCCCCATGTGTGGGTTTGGGCCATCATGCATCTCTAAGTGCAGTTTACATCTCAGGTATTTTATATCAAAGTTGACAAATTTAATCTTCCTGTTTGTGAACAAATGATTCATCTGCAAGCATCCAAAGAGTTCATGCACGAGCATCTGCCCCCACTGTGCCCTGTTTAAACTCCTCTTTGTTACAGGCCTTGCATCACGAGGTCCTTTGTGCTCAGTTACTGCTTTTCTCTGCCATCGTTCCACACAATAAATTATGAAAGAGGTTTTACAGCAATTCCTCCCCTTTAAAAAAGGCAAATTACTTTTGACATTTAAGTTGGATCTGAACAAACATTTTGAGCAGGAAGTGTCAAAAGTTGAAGACGCTCAACTACCTGGGACTCTCCAGGCTTCCTTAGCCTCCGGTTACACATTATCGCAATTTGCAACCAGAAGTTAATAACCTGAGACAAAGTTTCAAAGCAGAGCCCTTAAATAGCCTGAAGTTTCAAATGAGAAAAGGCCAGGAATCAATGCCTTAAACCAAATATTACCAAATTTTATCAGGGAACTGAAACAGTTGTGCTGCCTGGTGGTCTCCAGGTCACAGGTGTGATAGGTGTTCATAGGTGATGGCAGTCCTGGGAGCTCTATCACCTTGCTCTCTTCAAGCACAGGACACTGCTGATACTCAATGTCATTCCTTTTTTCTAACTATTTTACTTTTATTTTCTTTCAACCCTGTTTGCGAGTTACTCCACCAGCAAGTTTTCATGAAGGCTCTAGTTGAAAATGAGAGCTGGCATCCAAGGGAAAAAACCCCAAATGTGGGTTTTTAGGAGGATAACGTAGTATAACAGTGATTCTTTTCAAGCAAAAAAAAAAAAAAACAAGAAGAGCCTTAAGTTTTAACCATTTTTAACTTCACCCTTATGCTATGTGCTAACCAATCTGATTAGAAAATCAAAGCCTTTCAGCCAAGAACTTGAGCCCTGTGCCAGGGAACAGCTGGGTGAAGCTGCAGGGACACAGCCAGCAGCTGTCCAGCACAAAGGCACAGCTGGGGGCCACAGCATCCCCCAGCCCCACCTGCCAGCAGCTGGGACACCGTCCTGCAGTGAGGGAGGAGATCCCCAGGCTCAGCTCCAGCACACCTCCCCTGGCTCATCTCCTCTCGTGCCACTGTCCCCAGTGCCCGAGGGACAGAGCTCAGCTGAGGCCACTCTGGGATCAGACACAGCCCTGAAACTGCCAGTCCCTCACACCAGGGGCTGGTCACCACCCATGAACCCTGCTGGCAGCTGCACATGGAGAGCAGCACCAAAACACAGGAGCTGGAACAGCCCTTCTGCCTACCCCACAGATGTTGAGCAAGCTGTTGCAATACAGCTTGCACAATCTCTTTCTGTGGGATGAGATGAAGAATGTTCCTTAGAAAGCTTGAGGTCCTTCTGTGTTCCACAGGAGCAGAAGTTGGCTGTGAGAAGGGTTGGTGAGCTGGGCAAAGGACACCCCTGCTGTCCCCATCACCACTTTGTACCCCTGCTGTCCCCATCACCACTTTGTACCCCTGCTGTGTACCCCCTCTCAATATAATGAGCAACTCTCTCTTCCTAGCTGGCAGGGAAATGGAAAGATTTCAATGCCTTAGGGCTTTTTCCTATTGCAGCAATCCCTAATGTTACCTACACTATAACATCACAGCTCCATGAGGGACAGATTACAAACCCTAATGCAGTTCTCAAAAATTCATGTTTACCTGAAACTGCCTCGGGGCACATCTCTGTGACAAGTGCTTCTGTCTGATAATGCAAAGTTCAAGGCCAGGCTGAATGGGGCTTTGAGCAACCTGGCCTAGTGGAAGAAAGGTTGGAAGCAGATCTTTAAAAAAGACAGATGTGCCCATTCACACTGGTGCCAGTGTTGTGCTTTGGCTTTAAAGGGCTCCAGGACATGGGTGGCAGCACTGCAGGGTGGGAAGGATGAATAGCAATCAGCTGCTTTCCCAGGCTTTGTTTCCTCACACCCACCCTGCCAGCCAACCTGTCCCTTCCACTCCCCAGCACCCTTCTCTGCATCCATCCCACTGCTCCTTCCACTGACCCACACCAGGGTCTGAAACAAAGATTGAAGGTGATGCACTGACACAGGACCTGGCATCTGCTCTGCCCTGGGGTGTTGGGCTCTGGGGGCAGAGGAAATTACAGAGATGTTATGGGGGGGCAGAGATGGATTAGGTATTTCATAACATGGAAGACACAGCTCCTGCCACAAAGATTACAGTCTAAACAGACAAGAAAAAAGCCATTGTTCCTGCAGCTCACAGTGTCAGGACATGCTCCCTGCCCCCTCTATTCTCAATCTGCCATGCTCTAACAGCCCAGAGCTGCTGCCCAGCTGCAGCCGCTTCTGCAAGTGGGTGGTGCTGTCAAAGATAGAGGCAAAAACACACTGAGATTATTCCAGAAGGGAGAGGCTCACAGTATACTCAGAGATGAGGAATGCTGTCTGGCTCTCTAGGCTGCACCCTCACAAGATTATAGTGGAGCATTTTTATATATTTTGCATTGTCATATTGATGTTGCAATGACAAGGACTTAAGTTACAAAGCATCACAGCTAAGGTTGATGACATTTCTCATTTATTCATGAGGTTGTACTATACAGGTTGCAGCTTCTGAGTACATAGGCGACTTGTTCTACCACCTATTAAAATTGCTTGGTCATTGCTATTACAAGTTCTTTCTAACCCCTGCCAAAATGTCTGGGCTGAAGTTTTCCATGATGAGTGCATGAGGATTTTTGCTTGTTTGTTGAGCAGAAAAGTATAATTTATGGATATTATTCTGTTCCCATGCATAGCCAGTTCCCTTTTCTAGGATGAACTTTAGCTTTCTAGAGCTTAATGTGAACTCAAACTTTGCACAAATGGCCATTGTGTTAAGACATATCATTCATTCTTCCCAAGCAAGTCCCTTTATAAAATTACCCAAATGTAAGCATTTTCACATGCTGAATTATGTGGGACTACATCTGGGCAAAAGTCTTTCACTGCCTGCAAGCATCAGCACCCAAATATATAATATGATCTTCCCAAGGGCTGAGGACACAGCCTGTACCACAACAGGTGGCACTGCTGAGGAAGGGTCTAAATCAGCACCATCCAGCACCAGAATATTCCTTGCTTCTCAAAATAAGCCTGTTCAAAACCCTTCAAAGTGGGCAAAAGACAATTCACCATTCTCTGCTGACTTATTTCAAAGCCTTACCTATCTACACTCCAGATTAGTGCCCATCACAGGCAGAGAACTCTCTTATCACTTTCCAGGCTGTGTTTACAAGAAGGGTGGGAGTTATACATGTCCAAGCTTTTGTATAGCATTGGGATGTTACATAAAACTTCATAAAACTCATAGTGTTTCAGATGGGGAAAAAAACGTGATGCTATTAAACTGAATCATCTAGGAAAGAAAATATAAAAGGTCATCATAAAATTCTGCAGTGCTTCTACTGCATTATTAGTCCCATAGCCCAAAATGCCACACCTTTTCAAAGGATAAAAATACATCTTAAAATTTAGCAGGGATATGTTACAGCACATGCAAAGCATGTTTAGAGCACTCCAGAACTATGGCTGTAGGAAAATTACATCATTTGACAAGGTGCACACGATCTTCCTGAAGGAAGCAACACAAAAACCCACAGCAAGAGCAATCCTTCCTTCCTTGAACAGTGCATTTCCCATCTGGATGTCTGTTTACTGTGTTCACAAATAAAAGTTCCTTTGAAAGTTGCATCCTACTTTGCTGATTACTCTTCCATTACAGATTATGCCCACTAGTAAACACACTAGCAGATTTTTTGTCATATTGCCTCCACCTGCAGAGTCTTCACGAGGGCATTAGAGTTGAAAATCCTTATTAATTAGTTTGTGCTTCCTAAAATTCAGAATTTCTGTAAGAAAAGTCATGTTGTAAACATGGTGAAATGGCAAGAAAAGCCACACATACACAAAACAGCCAAGGAATGGTTGAAAGCAAATGGAAAGATTTGTTTTGCAGTGAGTTGGGTTTTCATGCTGTACTAAGTCTTAATGTTTGGTGTTTCCACTAATTTCTGCATCATCTGTACAGGTCTAGCAGACTGGCCCTACACATCCATGGTAGAAAATAAGCTGAAAAAGCTACACTTTCTAAGTTATACTTAGGTCAGGCAGGAAGCAGCCAGTTGATGGCTTCAAAAAGTGGTGAAAAACCAGTTCTAAAAACAGGTCTTGAAAAGGAAGATCCATATTGACTAACTTCCAGCTACCAAGAGAAAAACCTTGACAGATGAAAAAGATATATTAAAATTTTGACAACTAACTGAAAGGAAGCAGCCCCAAACCCAGAAGAAACATAGGAAACGTGATCAGCCACACAAAATAAGAGCAGCAAAACTGACACACTTCCTGCTTAGTACAAAGAGATACAGCTGTGGAAAATTTCCTCAGCACAGGCAGTCCAGCTGTGCATCAGCAAGCACACCATGGAACACCTCTGCATGGAGAACACCTCCTCTGACAACAAACTCCTGGGCATTATCCAAAGGCAACACTCTCTTGCCAGCTGGGAAACGAAATAGGCCTGAACCTGCAGCAGCCCTGAGACAAAAGTAAAACTAAACTCCTCTCCCTCATCATCCAACATAAGAGCTTGCACGTTCAAGTCCAACACTTGGACAATTTCAGGCTTTCCTTTTTTCTGTACTGCACTCTTGCTGTTCTGGATTAAATGCCTGACAATGGTACTGATTCCCATGGGCTCTCAGTACTGGGATTAATTATTTCATAGTAACACTTCAATGATACATGAACACATTCAAGAATAGCTCTAAATGGCTCCTTACTGCTGCTTTAAAACCACAGCTAGAGGAAATTACCGGCAGGGATTACCTCCCACTAGCTGTCCCTCACTGAAGTCACCCAGGGCTCTGGAAGTGACACAGATGGGGAGAAAAGCTGCCACCATTTGATAGAAATACCAAGTTCAATAGCCATTATATCCACAGCCATTGATTTCCAGGATGTCTAACCCAGATTTTAGTCATCCACAGGAACACACACCACTGAACCTGAAAATGGGTTTGCCTTACTCTTAGTCTTTGAAACAGTTGCAGAACATTTCCCCTAACTTTCCAGTAGTAGCAAGTAATTGACTGGAAACTTTTGGGACAAAGCTTTTGACAGAAGGCAGAGGGGTAACTGCTGCTCCTGGACCTGAGCAACCTGATCTAGTGGGTGGCCCATGGCAGAGCGGGTGGAACCAGAAGATTTTAAAGGTCCCTTCCAACATGAGCCCTTTATGATTTTATGATGAGCCACTGAAACTGGAGATCAGTCCCCACCTAACTGTCCAGGGAAATTCTCCAGAGACAGCTCCAGGGACAGCACCATCCTGCTTTAGGCAAACATTGAAATTCACACCTAGAGCTGAAGCCAAGGGCAGTCTGTAAGTGCAGTGCCATCTTTTTAGCAATACAGTGACAGGAAAAATTGGGATATTCTGTACTTCTGTATTTCTAAGTGCTGTGACTGAACTTGAAAGTTAGATCTAAAAAAGTCATCTGAAGGTCTTACTTCATCTCCAGAACCAGTATTTCATCCTTGTTAATGCTAAACAGTTGCATTTCCTGTATAGGGGAAGGTTTTCCTGACCAAACCATGGCACTTAGAGAAAGTCACTCATGTTGTCATTGCTGTGACTGAGCTGCTCCAGGCCATTGCTTGCCCAGGCTCTGCTCTCCCTGACAGCAAACAGGCTTTGCTGCCTTAAGCTTCCAGCTGTGCACATGATGTAAACATTGCTGATCCACCACAATCAGAATTTGTCTTATTTTTGAAAGTCTCGCAGTTCCTACTCATGTTCTGAAGAGCTTCAAGGCAGCTTCACCCCTTCTGTATCTTTTCTTTTACTCTTTGTCTATTTTGAGAAAATAAAAAGCAGGAAATGTCTCATTACATGTATGCTCTATGTTTTGTACTCTAATGAGGTAAGTGAAAAACCAGTATTTTCTGTGGGAATCTGGAAGTTTGTCAAAATCTCTTAAGCTGCTCATGAGAAGTTTTATGTTGCACTTCAGTCAAAGAAATTAATCACTTAGGCTTAAAATCTGAATCAAAGAATTTTTCTCCCAACACTTCACTGCTAATCTCACCTGAACTACAAGAGCAAATTACTTAATTGCCTTATAACTACCTCTAAGGATCAGGTTCCCTTGCCAAAGTGTTCCAAAAGGTGCCCTGTAATCTCCCCACATAATTGTCATAGTCCAAAAAGGAATGTAAAAAGAGCAGAGTACCTCCCACTAGAGGAAAGACAATGGGGGAATCCTGCTGGTTTTACTGAGCATTCATACAATCTACCCAGATGGTCTGCCACAGTTTTAGTTTAGTGTAAAAAAAGCCATTGTGGAAGGCACAAAGTGAAAACCTTAAGAGCTTGTTTGCTGGTCGCCCAGGTGCTGGTTCCCAAACACAGGCAGTGCCTGTGGCAGCTCCCTCAGCACAGGGTGACACTTCTTTGGCTTTGCCTAATTCTCTGGACACCTGACACTTTGACATCTCTATCCTGCTGTCATCTGGGTAAAGAGGCCAACAAATGCAGAAAATAATCACACAAACCCTTCTTTCTATGGGAAACAACTGCAAACCCGAGCTTGTCTAGACCCTTCTTGCCCAGTCTGGTTCAAGGTCAGTGACTTTGCAGTGCCCATTCTCAGGGGAAGAGCTCATCTCCTTACAAGAGTATGCAATGACAGGACAAGGGGGAATGGTTTTACACTGAAAAAAGGTCCATTTTAGCTGGATATTGGGAAGAAATTCTTCACTGTGAGGGTGCTGAGGCGCTGCCCGGAGAAGCTGTGGATGCTTCATCCCTGAAAGTGTTCAAGGCCAGGCTGGATGGGGCTTCGAGCAACCTGATCTAGTTGAAGGTGTTCTTATCCATGGTAAGGGAATTGTAATAGATATTCTTTGAACAAAAACCATTTTGTGATCTCACAGTTCAGTACTTGTAGAAATGTTCAAAGTTTTTAAAGTTGAAATCAAACCCCTTCAGTTTTCTGCTGCACAAGGAACTCAGAAGTTAAGGCCTTCCAGGTCCTCAAACCATTATGCTGTGGCATCTGTTCAGTTTTTACTGAAAAATATTAGGTGTAAAAGCCAAACCCCAAGGAGTCCATCATTACTACATTAAAACCTGCTTCCACTGCATCTGTGTTTTCCATATCAAAACACACCAGGTCCTCCTGAACACGTTCATGAGTTACTCTTCTTTGAGGGCCTGGGACTCATTAGTACTCTGGGAACTGTACAGGCCTTTAAGAATCACAATTTGTGCTGCATCTACTCTGAGCTTCATCCAAAGTCATTAAATTCTTGCTGTGCACAGAACATCATACAGCATTAGCTGCCTGCTGTTTACTCAAGTACCTGTGATAAAAACACAGTCATTCCATGCCAAACTACATTAGACTCTGGTTAAAAGACCACAAAGTTAAAATAAACAGGAAAGAAATATCCACACACACACACAAAAAAAACCTTAACAAAATGCATACCAAAAACAAACCAAAACAGAAAAAGCCCCCTCCCCCTGCAAAAAAACAAACAAACAACAAAAAAAAAAAAAAAAACACAACCAAAAAACCAAAACACAAAAACCTACCACTAAATATGTTCCCAGAGCCACAGAGCCAAGTTCAAAGTGCACCGCTTAATGCCAGTGGCTGAAGTTTTGATGTAAATTATACCTGTAACAGCAAGGCTGTAACAGCAAGGCAGGCTCCTCAGATGTTTGCCTGAATCACTTATAGCTCCTCTTTACACTCATTTCCATTGCTTGCCGTCAACAGTGAGTTTTACAGCAGTTGTGTATCTTTGACGCACTTTGATACACACCAAAAAAAGTTAATAAAAAGCCAGAAGAAAGCAAAACAATCAAAACACCATGCAGAGAACCTGGACAGAAAGCTTCAGGTTGTCTTTGACCTCTTCTATGTCATTACAAGCGCATTTTCTAGGTTCAAAATATGGTTCCTATTTAAACCAGAGAAAGAAAATCATCAAAATAACGTAGATGAGAAATATTTCTGTCTAAGCCCTGTTTGGGGATGGGGTGCCAAGCAGGGCACTGTGATCTTTGTGAAACAGTGGGTTATACAGTGAGCAGTGCCAACTTACAAGTGTTTCATAGGAAAACTGAACCATGATGAAAAACATCAACCAAAACCTCCTCGTTAGCAGAGATGCAATCCTTTCACCAAGCCCAGTGCACGCACTCACACTCCCTTCAGGGGCTCTGAGTCTGGCAGCGCCCGGGGGACGGATGGCGAACTGTGCCTGTCACCACACACGGTGACAACGGCCCCGCTGAGACACACGGTGACAATAACCCCGCTGAGACGCAGAGCGGACCCCGAGTGCTGTCCGGGGCTCCAAACCCAGCACAGAGCTGCGAGAGCAGAGAAACGCGAGCAATCACCAGTGGTCAACTTCCTCAGAGAAAGTACGTGCCTTGGCTCCACAGCTGTTTTCCAGCCCATCCCATCCCACCCCGCTGCTCCGCGCCCGGGAGCCCGGAGCTCGGCAGCAGCAGCATCCCGGGACGGGCCGGGGTCCGGCTGGGAGGATCGAGCCGCTGGGAGCCCCCGCTGTCCCGGCACAGCCCTGCCCGGCGCCACGGGGAGAGGGGCTCCGTTCGAAGGGAAAGCGGGAGGGTGATGCAAAGATGCGAGCTCGAGGGGCTGCGAGGGTGGGTGAACGGAGGGATGGAAGGAGGGATGGAAGGAGGGACGGAAAGAGGGACGGGGCTCCCTTACCCGCCGCTGTCCGTGCGCCGCCGCTGCCGCCCCGCGCTCCGGTGGCCGCCCGCGGCCCGGGGTGCATTTATAGCCCCTGCCCCGCCCGCCGGGCGGTGCCGCCGCCGCCGCCGCCACCGGCTCCGCCCGCCCCGCTCGCCCCGCCGGCCGCTGCGCCCCCGTGCCCGGCCCGATGGGGAGCCCGGGTATCGGCAGGCAGCCCCGGGTATCTGCAGGCAGCCCCGGGTATCTGCAGGCAGCCCCGGTATCGGCAGGCAGCCCCGACACCCACGGCAAGCCCGGCCGCCCCTCCCTGGCCCCGGCGGAGTGGGCTCAGCGCTGACATCGCGCTCCCGGCGGGCTGGAGAGCCCCCTCCCGCTTTCCCCGTTAGCCGCGGCATCCAGCAGTTCGGTCAGGAGAAGGGAATGTGTGCAAGGGCTTGCCCAAGGACCCAGCTGCCGCCTTGGGAAAGGCTGAGCTGAGAGAGGCGACAGCGGTGACCTGGCACAGGTGGTCTTGGTCCCAACTCCTACTACTTCTATGTGATATAAAGTCTATTTACCAGAGTTGCAAAATCTTATAGTCACACATTAAAATGATCACTAGGAAGGAACTGTAATTGCAGGGGGGAAAAATGCCTTTGCACATTTCTGGTGAGTTTCAGAGGGCGCAGCCAGTGCTGCAAGTGCTGGGTGAGTTTCCCAGTGAGCAGCCCTTTGGCAAGAAGTGCAGCTAATCGTTTATTCCAAAAAAGAGGCCCTGGCCTGCTGAGCAAAGAGTATCTCTGTACACACAGTTCTGTGTGCAGCCATCCGCCAAGAGGTGGGTTAAACTGTCACGGCCTCAGCTGCTTTTTCCTGACTTTACTGTAAAACACTCTTCCCCCAAGTGTGTGATTTCACTTAACAAACTTCACTTTTATGGCATGTTACTGTGACCCAAACACATGAAATCCACAGCATGTTGTCATTGCCCCTTATGAGGTGGCCTGAAGAGGAAATCAGAAAATCCTCAAACTCTGAAACTCTGTTAAACTCTCAGCCTCTGTTTTCTCAGTTATATAATAAGGTTATTAACTTGAGTCTACAAAAGCTTGCTTCTATTTAAATGCTTCTCTCCTCCTAAGTCAGCTTCTGCACCTGAGTCAGAAACTGCTGCCTTTGGAAGTGGAATCCTGGAAGTCTGGTTCCTTTTTCACCACAAAATTATGGGAGATCATGTTGTGCAGCTCTAATTGCAGTATTACCAAGTGTAGAATAAAGGGAATGTTTTGCTTTCTTCCCTCTGATTAATTAATGTCTGCAAGGATGAAAAGTATTTCTGAACAATGCATGAGAGCATTTGTCATCCTAAGACAGCACTGTTCTCTATGTGCTTTCTTTGGTTTTTTCAATGACAAAAGGCCTAATCTTTTTCGTAATTGTTTTAAACTGTGATGCCAGGAAACCAATGAAACCATCACAAATAATTTCATTTGCAACTGAGCCTATTTTGAAGTCATATGTTCAAAATGACATCATCAGCTCGCTGGCATGCTGTGTTTGTTAGGGAAGCTCAGTCTAGCTCAGTGTACCCAAGTCATGGAACAACTGCAAATGCTAGAACGAGAACATGGGCTTGACTAACTTTCCAACAGAATAATCCTTCCTTCATCTGATCATGAAACAATATCCTCACTCAAAAACATTCAGTTCTTCAGAAAACAGATCTGGGGCAGTGTCTGAATTGTATGATTTGGCCCATCCTCAAGCAGTTTTAGAGTGTGCTGTGCTTGGCTGCTTTTTGGGGAAGGGGCTGAAATCTTCAGAGATTCAGATAAAATGAGCTATTCTCTGCTCACCAGATGCAGAGTTTTGCAGTTAAAAAACAAGTGCAGAGTCTGGAATGGACTGGAAAACTGAAATGAAGTGTTTTCTTTCACTTTGGCCTTGCAGTTTATTTAGATCACATGCAGCGTTGGACTTTCAAAAATGTTGAAGGCAGGCATGTAGAAATCCCAAGGAGTAGTTGCTTGGAAAGCCTGGTAATCTGTGCATCCAAACAGAGCCTTCAGTAGTTCATGCACTCCTCCCAGCTATTTTGCTAGTTGTGGCTGAGGATAACCTGATTTACAGTCACTTCTGAGAGACTGGTGGATTGCGAAAGAAAATGAAGTAATTCTAAAAATCCAAGTTAGGAAGTATTTTACTGTGTAAAGATATAATTGGTAAAGCTTGCACTCAGAGATCTGACCTGTGCCAGAAAGGAGCACAGCTGAAAGCTGAGGGAACATCACTCCTCTCTGCTTGAAAAAGTCTGCGCAGAAGACAGGTTGGAAAAACAGGAATCTCCAGGCTTAATTTGCCAGTGTCACTGCTGACAGTGCAACAACTCAGCCTCAGTGAGTTTTTTTAGGCCATGCTGGGCTGCAGAACTGCTCTCACTGCATTCCCACAGCAGCTGGATGGCTCCTGCAGCAGCAGCTGTACGTGTACAGACGTGTGTACTTCAGGAACCACCGGGCTGGGGAGACAATACAAGCTGCCACCCATGTGAGCCCTCTGAAATCCTAATGGGTATTTCTGTTGTAAATATTATTTCACTTAATAAACCAGCTCTGTGCAGCTGGCAGGCCCTTGTCCTTTTGAGAAGAGCATCTCTGGAGGGGTGGCTGCCCTGACACAGATCTCCATTCCCATGCCAGCAAACAGGCTGTGCAAACGAACCTGTGTCGCAGACATCTTTTGTGGAAAATCCTTTCCCTAGGATTTTTTATTCCTGCGGCCTCTCAGCTTCTCAGGAAGAAAAAATCCTCAGAAAATGTAAACAATGGTTATCTGCTGCTGTGGAATGCAACAGGTGCATCTGTGATTGGCCCATGTTGGTTGTTTGTAATTAACGGACAATCACAGTCAGCTGGCTCGGACAGAGCCGAGCCACAAACCTTTGTTATCATTCTTTGCTATTCTATTCTTAGCTAGCCTTCTGATGAAATCCTTTCTTCTATTCTTTTAGTATAGTTTTAATATAATATATATCATAAAATAATAAATCAGACCTTCTGAAATATGGAGTCAGATCATCTTCTCTTCCCTCATCCAAAACCCCCTGTGAACACCATCACAAACCTGAAACCTCTTCTGTGCTGCTGGTGCTTTCACTTGAGATCACAGCATAGGTTTTCAAGTTATTTAAGAGTAAAGTAAACAAGTCCTTGGTTTACTGTTTTGTTTTATTTTATTTTACTAAAATGTGTTGCTGTAGGTATCCACACAACCAAAGAATGAAAGGCAATAATTCCATGCTAGTGCAAGACTAATCACATATGCTGAGCAGAAACCTGCCTATGTGCTCCAGTATCTGGCAGTAACAATATTTCAGCATTTAAATAGCACTTTAAAGCCATTAACTAATCAATGCTAACAAGGCTCCAGGGAAAAGAGTATGGTGCAAATGAAGAACCACCAGAGTAGGGACCTGGTCCAAAGTCTACTAAAGGGTGTCAATTCCATCAATTTTGATGCTATGGAAACAGGTGTTAATTATGAGATTACTCGTCTTTCCCTTGACATTATACTTCTTGCCATGCCAACATTAATCCAGGAAATTTCAGTGGTTGTGCTGCAGCAGCAAAGAAGGAAAAAAGAGTTAAATAAAGTTGGAGTACAGTGTTATATTTTGCAAAAGATATTATGCATTTGTTTAGAAAGATCTCTGCACACTGTTTACATTTAAGCAGTGGTAATATTATTAGTCACTGCAAAAGAAACTGGGTGTTCCCTTGTTCTCGCTAACAATACAGGAGGGATAATTTTGGATTAAGCTACATGTTTTATGAAAAATATACTTGATGTTTGCTGGTTCATGTTAAAAGAATTCCCTGTGTGACCCATCAAATATCACACCCTGTCCACTGGGAATTTAATTCTACTATAGTCTTTTGTTGTTGTCTTTGGATCCCTGGATGATGCTGACATGTAGCCATTCAGATCATTTGTCCTTCCAAAAATTATTCAATGCAGCTTTGAACCAAGGGCATTGACCTCAATTAAAAATGTAAATAAATAACACCACAAACTGAAGATTCACATGCATTTGTCAGAGATTTGCCTGGTATTATTCATATCCCCACTTAAGTACTTATTTCCAGTTTGGAAACTTCTTTTGGCAGGTTTAGCTGCTTCAGCAAAAGCGTGGAAGGGGGTGAGTCATTATTTGGTCTTGCATTAGGAACTTCCTGCCATTTGCAAAGGAAGTGGCTTTTTTAAAAAATATTTGAAAATATTGTGTTTTTTGGTAAAGAATGGAGGGGCTGGGGGGTTGATCTGTTTTGCTTTGAACAGGTTTGTGCCTTTAGGAGGTTTTGGTGGAGTGTTTTACCATGGAAGCATTTCTGTAGGAAGCTCTGATGCTGCTGTGGAATCTGTGAGTGGCATTGGCAGCAGGACTTGGCTGCTCAGTGACGCAGCCCCACGTTGCCCGCTCAGGCTTTTGGTCCCATGACATGGACAAATAAGTGCCTAAGAACTGGGTTTATGAGAAGCCAGCATGATGACTGGTAAATATTAAAGCTAGCCAAGAGAAAAAGCCAAGAGAGACAAGGTCTAAAATAGATTTTATGTTTATTTCCACATAAGGTTTTTGACTGTGAGTTCCCTCTGAGATGAATACCTATGGTCACTGAGAGTTTTCTCTGTGCTGCCTCTCAATCTGTAACCCAGAGAGGATGCAGGCAACCAGGGGCTTGGTGTCAGATCCCAAACTCAGCTGTGTGTGAGCACAGCTCTTCTGCTAACCAGGAAAATGTCTCAGCCACAGCCTCCGGGGTGGGGGTACATCCATTGCACAATGCTTTGCCTGCAATCCTTCCTGAAGGAGTTAATGCATTTTGTAAAAATAATGAAAGTTCTTCAAGCCAAACAGGAAAAAGGAAGAATTTGGCTCTGCAGCTCACAGATGTCATTGTGAAGGCAGAGAGATAGCTCTACATGCCTGCTGCAGTTGAAAGGGGAATTGGGATTTGCTGCATACTTTCAGTCCTCCTCCAAACAGAAAAGGCTCCAATTGCAATATCTAGATGAAAACCTCTCTCTCACACTAAACTCACAGAGAGCCTTCATTTTTGGATCTATCTGTTGTGCAAAGCTTAAGCCAGCAGGAATTATCCTGAAACTTGTGCAGGATAAGACAAAAGGAAAGAAATCCCAGTTGGGGTTTCAATTAGGAGCAAGAGCAGCTCCTTTTCCTAGGGTGGCAGGGGTTTCACACACATCCTGATTTGGTGGCAGCACAACTGGGGTTTTATAGGTCTCAGTGGCACCTGTGCTTCAGACTAAAGGAGCAAATGCTGGGTCCTGAACATGTGCAGGAATAACCCTGGGCATCAGTACAGCTTAGGGGCTGACCTGCTGGAAATCTGCTCTGTGGAGAAGGACCTGGGGGTCCTGGTGGACAACAAACTGTCCATGAGCCAACAGTGTCCTTGGGAACCAAGAAAGCCAGAGGTACCCTGGGGTGCATCAGGAGAGCATTGCCAGCAGGTCAGAGAGGGGATCCTGCCCCTCTGCTCAGCCCTGTGCAGCCAAACCTGGAGCTCTGTGTGCATTTCAGGAGCCCTCTGGGCAAGAGAAATGTAGAGATCCTGTAGGGAGTCCAGTGGTGGACAACAAAGATGATTGAGGGACTGAAGCTTTTCTCTTCCAAAGAAAGGCTGAGGGAGCTGGGCCTGTCCAGCCTTGGAAAGAGAAAACAGAGAAGGGACCTCATCGATGTCTGTCTGTCTGTAGGGAGGTGTCAGAGGATGAACCAGGCTCTGCTCAGTCGTGCCCAGCAATAGGACAAGAGGCAATGGGCAGAAACTGATGCCCAGGAAGTTCCACCTGGATATAAGGAAGAATTTCTTTACTGTGCAGCCGTCAAGCACTGGCACAGATTACCCAGAGAGGGTGTGGAGCCTCCTCACTGGAGATATCCGAGAATTGTCTGGACACAATCCTGTGCCATGTGCTCTGGGATGACCCTGCTTGAGCAGAGAGGTTGGAGCAGATGACCCACTGTGGTCCCTTCCAGCCTTACCCAGTCTGTGATCCTGTGACTCTGGGATTCCCTGAGGTTCAGGTGAATTCAGCACAACCAAAGTGTAACACACAGATTTAGTCTCAGTTTGGCTGCTCAGATGGGTTCTTTGTGTAACCTTCTTTGTCACCTGCTTGCCACTGTGCAGAATTTGAGCAGTGCCATGCACTGTGGCCCATGAAGATCCCTGGTGGCCCCAGCAGGATGTGACCAGCTGCTCACCTACCCTCGTGTTTGTCCAATGGTCTAAAAGAAAGCTGTTTGGGGCTGATGGGGGATTGGAGAACTGGGTTTGCTTGAGTTTGAGTTTGTTTGCTCATTCTGGAGGAATGTCATACTCTTCAGACCTGTCCTCCTGTTAAACACACATGTACACACCTTGTGGACAATTGCACAGTTTGTTGCTTTAGATCTACACTAAACATACACAATAAGTTCCTTACAGATGTAGTTTTCCAAGCTGGCATGATATATTATTTTTTTTTCCATTTATGTGGATTTTTTTGCACTCAACTATGGGCAGGCAAGGAAGTACAGAAACCAATTTAACTGTGAGCTAAAGGCAGTGCCTTAGTCCTACACAGCAGTCAGAGATGGGAGAAATGGAAATTTGAAAGGCTTTAAATATGTGTGGATTTTTCTCAGCTCTCTCAGAGATGGGTGCCCTTCTCTACCCCATCCCCAATGAGAAAGTTGTGTTTGTTCAGATGGAGTTTCCTCTGCCTAAAGAAATAGAATTAGTAAGTAATGCTGTCATCATTAACATCTAGCCTTTGACATTCCTTCCTGTTGAACTTTTCTTTCCAAAACAGCCTACAAGAAGACAAGATGAAGACTAATTAATTAATTAGTGGTTTAATTAGACCACTAATTAAACTTCTGAGGGGTTGAGTGAGCAGAGATTTTAACAGCCCAGCTAAAGCTCACAATTGTCCATCTACAACTTCTTCATCTGAATCCTCCCTGTCTGCCTGGCCAAAACCTTGGTGTGCCAGAACTCCCTCCCCATTCATCAATGATTCTTGTGGGTCCTTTCAAGTCAGTATATCCTGTGGTTCTGTGATCCTGTGATTTGCTCAGTGAGGATCTGACTGACCATCCACTGCAAATACTGTCCTGTGCTGCAAATTCAACAGCAAATTTAAAAGAAGTACCTGTAAGTTGTAATTGGCCTTCCTTAAAAGCAGCTTTCACATACTAGAAAGGAGGGATTCTATGAACCTGACCATCATGAACCCTGCTCACATCCTCCCTGGAGGCTCAGTGTCAGGGATGTTCCAACAGAGGTCACCTTGGGCTGCATAAGCAACTTGAAGGGGACTTTTAAAGCCATTTATGTAAAACAGACTTTGCAGCAACTTGTTCTTTAGCAGGAAAGTGTGGCCAAAGAGGTGTTGTGTATGAGTCTGTGCTCTGATAAATTATGCTGCTAGAAACAAGAGATCACAGAAATTGGAAGCCACTAGGAAACCTGATTTCAAACAGTTTTCTGCAGATTCCTTTAGCTGAGCTGCCTGCAGTTCCTATACTGACCAGGGCAGAAGGCACCAAATGCAATTTGGCATCTTTTTGATTATGTGTGGTCATTATTTATTTGAGAAAAATTGCTCCAAAGCTGAAGTGCAATTGCCCTCCTCTCTCCCTTTTGCCCCCATCTTTATCTGTTATATTTTTAAAGAAGTTCCTCTGCTGGCTAGAAATCTGGAAAGTGCTTCCCTCCCCCCTCACCTCTTCCTCCCACTCAGTCTGGCTGAGGCATTGCTCCACACAAACACGTAGCCAGGGTTCATCTGTGTGTACCAGAATCCTTCCCATTCCATTTCTCACAGTCTCACTGAAGGAACATCCAACTCACATCTCAGCTGAACTTTTGAACCCACCAAGGCTGACATAGCTCAAAATCAAGCAGAACAGGCTGAAGGGAGCCTATCACTTTGAGGAGCAGCTAAGCAAGTGCAATTCTGTCCTCACTGATGTCTGATAAGGAAGAGCTGGTAAAAGGCCTGATCATTGTCTAATCATCCTCACACAGAAATATCATGTGCCCTCTGCTTGAAAGTGCACTTAAAAGTGTGTGTCTCTTTGCCCAGGGGCAAAGCAGAGCAGTGCAAAGCTGAGCAATTCACTGAAAGAAAGTCTGGTCCTTCAAGGCCCTGAATGACATGTGTCACTTGTGATTAGCTAGATGGCTGCTGTTTTTTTCTGAAGTTGTTGGTCATAAATGCTGGTCTTAGAACTTTGAACCAAGGAGACACAAAGTAATATTGCTGGTTGGCAATGTATACTCAGAGCTGACCACACCAACAGGACTGAGACCACGTTCCTGTTCTTGGACTCCTGGGCATAAAACACAAACACCAATGAAACAGAGACTTCAGGTTTCTTCCCTGATTTCTGTTCAGGCAGAGGAGACAAGGGTTGAATGGCTTCATACAAAAATTTCAAGGAAGAAGATGCCAGAGAGAGCATGGATAGGACACAAGCAGCAGTTTCTGATTGCAATCTAAAAGAACTTCTTTTGACAAATACTGGGTGTACCCTTCAGACAAAGCAATGGAGGGAGTAGGGACAGGAGAAGAGAGCAATAGGTAAGCTGATTGTAGCCCTTGCAGCAACACTGGACATGCTCTTTTTGCCAGCCATTTCAAAACAGTTGCTCAGAATCAAAGAGCCAGCTCTAAATCAGCAGTTCATTCATTTAATAGCTTTAGAGGCTGTTCCCTATTAAACAAGGCATGGTAAATCTGTTTCAGATTAGCAGAGCAAAAGAGTTACAAAAAAAATCCCACTCTGGTGTTAAGTTTTGGCCTGTACAAGCTGTCTCTCAAACAGATGCTGTGTCCATTCTGCTAAATATAAAATGGGCAGCCCCAGTGTCTGGCCCTGACCCCGAGTGACGTGGCCTGGCTCCAGTCTTTGGGTGAGCCCTCTGTGTCAGACTGACCCCACAAGTTGTGTGGCACTTGGCCCTGGCTCCCTTCTGTGCTGCAAGTGGTGTCCCTTCGGGTCCTAAGAGTTATCTTTATTTCTCTACTGTGTTTTTGAGTACAAAGGCTCTGAAAAAAAACTAAGGGCGGGGTTGCAACCCACAAGAGTGATGTATTCATGGCCTGAAGCTGAAGGCGTGTGTTGCATCCCCCGGGGTATGCATGAGGATGGGGCAGCCTTGGGAGGCTGTGTGGGCTGGAGTGTGGTCATCACAAACTGCTGGCAGCTCCTGGGGAGAGGGCAGCCCAGAGTCAAGGAGAAAAACAGAAATTCACCATGTGGCAAAGCAAGGGTATGAGCTCACACCCTGTCCCTTTTAGCTTGCACATCCAGAGGAACGGAGAAGGCTCCTCTGTGGGTTTTATTATCACAAGCATCCACCTGGAGTTAAACACTGAGCAGAGACAACTCCTGAAAACCTATTTAGCCCTCAAAAACTTGCTAATGAAGAATTACAGCAGGTGAAGCACCACCTCTTCTGACAGCCTCTGGGTAGGTGCAAAACATTGGGAAATTTCAGCTTCCATCTGCCTGAAACTGGGTGCCAAAAGGAAGGCAGTAGTCTCATTTCTCACAACAGCTGAAATGTTTGATATGTTTGTTTAACAGCTTTCAGTGAACTCAAGAACAGCTCTGATAAGTTTTTTTTTAACAGAATACAGACACTCCCATAAATAAAACATAACTGCTGTATTGTTATCGGAAAACAAATTGTAAAAGAAAAATGAAGAATTTCTCAAGATGCCACAGAATAGAGACATTTGCAATCCAAATCATACCTCCAGGAAAGCGTTCCTCAGCCTAAGGCCGAAAGAAGGAGAGAGTTCCTTGCGGTAAGAACCATCAAAGATGAGTGATGATTGCCAGGTTGATGTCTGCCATCAGCAAAGCATCCTGTTATTTATGGGAGGTTCCTGACATTTGTCCTTGGAAAAGGACAGCTGTTGGAGAGACTGGCTATGTGAATAAAGAGACAGTGAGAATATATCCTGTCTCAGGTAACATTTTTGACACTCTCACCCACAGCATTTTTATTTTCAAGTTGAGAAAGTATTGAAGGATGCATGAGTGTGCTTGAAAAAAGGCTGTGATACCAGGCCTGAAGTGTGTCAAAATCAGTGGCTTAACATCCAGCTGAAGGCCAGTAACAAATGGAGTATCAAGGGCATCCAGGATTTTTCAATGTCTTCATCAGTGATTTGGATGATGAGACAAGGGGTTTGCACCCTGCAGCAAATTCCAGATGATGCTTAGTGAGGGAAAATGATTGATCCCAAGTGGCAAAGCTTTAACCCAGAAGAACTTTGAGAAACATGAAAAGTGCCAAGAACTCCCTGAAATACTGCAGGGAGAAGTTTCAGGTTCTGTGCTGGGGTGGAATAACCCCACACATCAGCACAGGCTGGGAACTGAATGGCTGAGACTTTATAAAAGGGAATCTGGATGCCAAAATGTGTAAAGAGAAAATACTCTGCTCTCATTACAGGTGGTGCAAACAGCACATGGAGCTATATTAGGAGAAAGAGATTCAGGGAAATTATTGCTTCCTTTATTCACCCCTGGTGAGACCAGTTTTGGACTTACCAGGATGTCAAGAACTTTAAAAGCTCATCAAAGGGTTGCAAAGATAGTTATGGAAGGGCTGAAGATCCTCAAGGAGAAGGTCAGGGAGCTGAGCTTGTTTGTGCTGCAAGAGGAGACTCAGGATGGTGGAGCAGCAGCTGCATCTGTGTGAGGGGAAACTGGAGGGATGATGAGGACAAACCCTTTTTGGTAGTGGCAGAGAATATAAAGGGGAAACAGACACAAATCATGGCTTGGGAGGCTGAGATAAATCTGATGTTTAAGACAGTAACAAAAAGCTAAAGGAAACTGAAATAAGTTCTGCTCAGTGGAAGGAGCAGGCCCAAAGGAAAGGAGGGCATGGAGTAGATCACAGCAGTGCTGGGATCTCCACTGTAAAACAGAGTCAACAGTGAAGGGTGCCAAAAGGGCTTAAAAAGGTGAACTCTGGAGGCTCCACCTACTTGGAAAAATAAGCAGTTTCTGGACAGAAATTCTACTGTACAGCATGTTTCTGGATATGGGAGGAAGGCTTAGAGTTTAAAACCTAGGGAAAAATGAGAGGCATAAGGTCTCTGTTAATTTTGGAAGAAATATGGTTCTTTCTGACCTACTTCTTAATCTTCAGAACAAATATCTAATAGAGCAAACATCTGAGGGTCAATGTGGGCAGGTCAATGTCATTTAAAACCTGTAAACATCATATTCCTTTTTTGAACAAATAAGTGGTCAACACTACAGAACTACTGCTAAGGATGGGCTTTAGATGAGAAAACATTAGTTAAAGTTGTTGTTAGGAGGCAGCTGCACTGCCTTTTTCCAGCCCCAGTTGTCACTGGAAAGGTAAGAGCTCACTGTAAATAAAACTTGCTTCAGAGACATCAAACTGCAGAGCACAGGCTGGAGCAGGAAGGAATTCTGGTGAAAATGCTGAGGACAAGGATGTCACAAAAACTGGGAAATTTCAGGGCTGTGTTGAAGGGTATCCAATGAACAGAGACAGAAAAATCTTAAGGCCTGCCTTACTTACAAAAAGTACAGATCAAGCAGAGTAAGAAGGAACAACCAGAGCAGTGTTAACAGCAGCTGGAAAAATGCATCTTAAAGGGCTACTTGTATTTATATTCTATGAAGCACAGCCCTTATAGCTTGTATCCTAAATGGCCCTGATGGAAGATCCAGTACTGAGACATATAATTTCTCTTTAATTCACAGCTCATTTCACAGCAGGTGATGCCCAGCACTGATCACAGCCTGGGGGCAGGAGCTCCCACAGTCTGTAGTGAGTTATTCCTGCTGCTGCTTGCTGGTCCTCACTGCAGTGGGCTGATCACCAGTGGTGCCAAATGAAAAAAGCATCTTTTCAGGAAATGTATGTTGATCCCTGTTACCTCACTGAACTCTCTAAGTGTCTGCCAGCATGGCTGAGGATTGAATTTAGCTTTTCATCACCCAGAGCTGAGACTTAACATAAAAGGATGCAAGGCTATTAAACAGGTGTTTAATAGTGCACAGCAAAGCTTTACAAACGTGGCTAATTATTATTCATTAATTTTGTTGTTACATTGCTTGGTAGAGCTAAGGTTAGGTTAAGGCTGGTTTACTAAGTTGAGGCTAATTTGTTCAATTAAAGTTAATTTCGTAAGCTAAGGTTAATTTACTAAGTTAAGGTTATTTTACTAAAAATTAATCTTGAGAGACCTTTTGTGACAAAAATTACTATTGAAGTGGTGAGGAAATTCCCTATCCTTTTCTGCTTGAGAGCCAAGGCCAGAATATAAGACTGGAATACTTTGAGGTTGCTGGTAATTACAAGTACTGGAGCTAGCACAAATATTATTGTTGTGGGATGAGCAGATTCTGAGTGCACGTAGGCTTTGGGTAAAGGCCTGAGTGTTGTAATCCACCCACACATGGTCTGTGGCACTGGGCAGCCCTGCAGAAAGGGAGAATCCATCCCAGCAAACAGCACCATGTGTGGCGTTCACATTTTCTGAAAAATCCCTTTGCCTTTGATTTTTCTCCTGGGAAGCTGTGAAGCCTCAGAGAAAAAGGAAAACAACTCTTATCTCATTTGCTTCTCCTCTGTTGTGCTCACGTGGAATGTGTTTGGAGATTGTTTACCCACAGGTGGTTGTTTCATTGGTTTCTGCTGTGAGTTGTTTTGACTCCTTGGCCAATTGGGGCCAAGCTGTGTCAGGACTCTGGAGAGAGTCACGAGTTTTCATTATTATCTTTTTAGCATTGTCTAAGTATCCTTTCTGTATTCTTTATTTACTTAGTATAGTATTCTTTAATATAATATAGTAACATAAAATAATAAATTAGCCTTCTGAGAACATGGAGTCAGATTCATCATTCCTGCCTTCCTTGGGGCACCCACAAATACAATAACCATGGATAATGGAGCTTGGACACATCTGAGCAATGAAGGCAGGGGTCTGAGCAGGATGATTAATATAACATCACCCTGGGAGAGCAATGTGAACATACTGAAACAAAACAGTTCATGCTTAAAGGCCCTGTATCTGAAAAGTCTGCCTGTACCACACTCTGTGTCGTTTCAGCTCTGAAAGACCCTGAGCAAACTGATAAGGGAATAATTAAGAATATTTGTTAGTGACTGTAAGATTTCCTGTTAGCATGCTTTCCCTGATGGAATTCATTTATGGCTTTGTTTGTCCCACACATTGTAGGTTATCTATATCTCAGAAGAAGCTCTTTAAAAATTATCAGAGTTTAAAAGAGGGCAAAAATCTGTTGCAGTTTTTACTGTCAATTTTCAAACATGATATCTCAAGCTATATTTGGACAGCATTTCAAACCCATCTTGATAGAAACTTAAATAAGTTCTGAAAACAATTCTAAACTGAGAAAGGAAGCCTTGACCATAACTAGTTAACACATTTTAAAAATCATAATGATCCATCTGCAGCAGGATTTAAAATTGGGAATTACAGTAAAATTGGAACATGCTTCAAAAATTCTTTTTAGGTAGCATGGAAATAATAAAAAAACTTTACCTAGATTTTTTCACTGCAAAACCAGATATGCCATATCTGATTATTCTTGTTGGGTTATCACTGTCATTAGTTCCAGAACAGAAAAGCCCACAGAAGCCAAATGTAATGTTGTGTTCTTTCTGTGGCATTTGATGCAGGCTGGGAGAAGGAGCAGCTCTTGCCCCACGTCCCTGGGCAGCTGGGAAGCTGCTTTACAGCATTTTATTCTCAATGGTGAAAGGAGATTTTCTAGACCTTTCTGTCTGCCACCATTAGAAATTCAAGACAAAGGCTGAAAGCAGACTCGAGCTGCCTGAGACCCATTAGTGATTGGTTTTCATCAGGTTTTAGCTTAATCCTGGTCTTGGCCATGCTGAGAGCTCCAGATGCAGACATGAAAGCCAGAGCACATCTGTTCTTTCTCTGTGTGTATGATGGTTTTCCAGGTAGGGTCCCAAAGAATTCCTGAGATACCTGCAGGAAGCTCATCCAGGTCTGATCTCCCACCTCTCCATAACCTCAGGCAAGAGCTCAGGTTTCTCACTCACAAGTGATAAACACTCAGGTGATGGAGGAATCTGGTGGGTTCTATCCTCAAAGGACAAGATTTGTAACCCTATCTGCCTTATGATAAAGTCCTTCAGGGCTTTTTCTAGATGGGACAATCCACATCCTTGGTTTGGACCCTCCTTCAGGCAAATTTGCAAGAGTAGGTCATGAGAATTTCTGTTTTAGGGAAGGTGCTGTGGAAAATGGATCCTCACCTGTATCCAAGTGGCTTTACAGTAGTGTCCAGCCCTTGGGGACCAGCCTCTCAGTGCTGCAGGGTAGCTTGTGTTCTCTGCCTGTGTCATCACACAGAACCAGCACACTAAAACCCCAGGCAGGAAAAAAGCCCAAACAATGTCCCGTGATAACTGCTGGTACCAAAAGTGCCCTGGGTTCTGCAGCTGCCAGTGTCTCTTGTTAAAAGTTTGTCAAAGCAGAACTTTCCTCACCAAAAGGGGAACTGTCCTTTTCCCCCAGCAGCTGCAGTGTACTGAACTAGACATTTTTAGAGCCACATTGTCTGTGTGCCCATTGCCAACATCCAGCAGTTCTGTTATGTACTCAGGACTTTTCCTGGCCAAGTGTCAAACCTCCCTGGAATAATCTGAAGGGGCCTCAGTTCCAATGTTCCCTGGGACTGCAGAAAGGCTGAGCCAGTGCACGGAGCGAGATACTGAGCCTGCAGGTCTGGTAAATATTTAAGGATAACATTAACCACTATTTTAAAACACCTCTTTCTCATAAACACTCACTTGTGTTATGACACCCAAAGTCCTTTCTGCAGTTAAATAACAATAATGATTCATGGTTGCCATTGATGTGTGTTTCTGTTTAAATGCTTTAATCAGTTCCTTAATATAGGAGGTTTGTTTATAAAAGTGGAAAAGGAACAGCATATCTATCCCAGTCTGACTGATTGAGAAAGGATTTGAGGTGCTTTCATTTAAGAGGGAAACCTGGGCATCGTAATGTTCTTTGTTCAATCCTTTTTTGAATGGGAACAGATTCCTGTTTTTCTGGTCATAGAGAGAGGGATGGAGTAGCAGAAAGCATGAATAAAAAAGGGGTGGGAGGGATCTGGTAGCTGAGGTAAAAGTTAACTTCATCTTCTTTAGACTGTTTCTCACTTAAGGATAAACACATGGCAGAGCTGCTGGGTTTCAGAAACCTGAACTGCTTTTAAGATGAATTTAAGTCCAGGAAGCTCCACTGGCAAGGGCTCTGGACAACATGGGCACACATCACTGTGCTAAACAGACAAAACACAAGTAACTCTGGAAGCTGAATATGATTTTTCCTGCTTATTCCTTTGTGCTGAACCTCCTCATAGTGCAAATATTTAATTATTGCTTTGTGACCAGTTTATCAATGGTGTAAATGTTTCAAGAAGGAAAACAGCCTAAACATCACCAGAACATGTGGAGAAGGGAGGCTCAGACACCCTGGAAAATGGGATGTGACCCTTTAAAGGACTGAAAGAAGGTTTTCATCCAGCTTCCTATAGAAAGAGGATTAGGGAAGCTCAAGCGGTTTCTTGTTTTTGTGACCATTTAAACAGAAAAAAACTTCAGGAAAAAAAAGTACCAAAAGCAATGTAGTGCTGCATAAAAAGGGATTGTAAAAAGATATTAGATGGAAACACTACTGAAAGTACTGACTTACTGTAAACATTTGAAAAAACCAGGCTACTAGCCTTGAGGCTTTGAGTGAAAATCAAGGCTTTAGTCTATTGACAGGAAACCAGAGTTGGAAAGAAATTCACAGCAGTTCCAAATATTACTTTTTTTCCCCCTTAAAGTGAGAACGCTGCCAGCAGCTCTTAGTGGAAAGAATATGTATTTTCATATCATATTATAGAAAACTAGAGTTGAAGAGAACTCAGAATGGGAATCTGTGCCTCTTTGGAACAAGGGTCAATTAAATGTAGCCATTGCTTATCAACACTTTTTAAACCTCTTTTAAAATCCTCCAGAAATAGAGAACAAGCTTTCCTTCTAATATGTAACATTCTTGATAACATTTCCAAGTACAGGAAGGCCAGCAGTTTTCAGGCTTTCTTTCTCTGTGTGTTTCTGTGGTGTTTCTACTGGTTCTTTTGCCCTTTTAGTACAGAAAAGCACAACAAACTTTATTTTTAGAACATTTCCTCATAAGTCCTGTTGCTTAAAGGGCATGCCAGCATCACAGTTTTTCACTTTCTGTTTTCTTTACATCCTTTTTAACTTCTGGTATCCAAAGCTGGCACTGAAATCTGGAATTCAGAAGTGCTGAAGGGTCCTCTGGATTTGTTACTCAAAAGGGATAAATGGAGGGCAAAGTTTACCTCCTATGTCTGACTTACAGTAGCTCTGCTAATACAGCCCAGGGTGATGTTTGCTTGGTTTCCCAAATATCATCCTCTTTCATATTCAGTTCGTAGAGCCTATTCTCTGTTACTGCTGCCTTGAGAGGTTCTCTTTTCTCCTAATTAGTCAATGATTTCTGATTTCTACGTTTTTAATAAAGTCACTAACTTAGGCCCTTTCTTCTGCTTAATGACATCAGTTTGAGTGTTGAACCTGCCTGCACATGTTGATGCCCGTTGCTTGTGTAAATTGGATTTCTATTTTAGTGATATAAATCACAATCTGAAAGGAGCTATTTTGTGTTCCATCTCTGTTGGGTAGCAACTTTTACACCCTGCTATGAGCATATCACTGAATTTTGTGGTTACATTATAGCAGTTTTTGTAGACCATCTATACCAAAGCTTTATTACTAATGTAATGAATTACATCAATGCTTCCCTGTCATCAGCTGAGTGTGGTGGATTGAGCTTGGCTGGCCAGCAAGGGCCTATCAAGCTGCTCTTTCACTCCTTAGCAGGATGAGGGGAGAAAATGAGGTGGAAATTATGTGGGCTGGGATAAGAGCAGGGAGATCCCTCACCAGTTACTGCCATGGGTAAAACAAACCTGACTTGGTGAAAATTAATTTAGTTTATTGTTAATTAGCAACAGTGAGAAATGAATGGAAAACTAAAAGCACTTTCCCTCCATCCTCCTTCCCAGGCTCAGCTTCACTGCTGACTCCTCTACCTCATGCTCCTTCAGAAGCCCAGGGGGATGGGGAATGGATGTTGAGGTAAATTCATCACACATTCCTCCCTACGCTCTTCCCCAGCTCCAGCATGGAGTCCAATCACACAATTATTCTTCATGAACTGTTCCTCCATGGCTCCTTTCTACAGCCTGCATCCTTCAGGGCAAACTGCTCCAGTGTGGACTCTCCTCCTTGGGCCACAGGTCCTGCTAGAAGCCTGCTCCAGCCTGGGCTCCTCACGGGCTTCAGCTTCCATCAGGACACATCTCCTTGCTCTGGCAGGGGGGGTCCTCCATGAGCTCCAGGTGGATCTGTGCTCCATCACTGATCCCCATGGGCTGCAGGTGGATCTGTGCTCCATCACTGACCTCCATGGGCTGCAGGTGGATCTGTGCTCCATCACTGACCCCCATGGGCTGCAGGTGGATCTGTGCTCCATCACTGACCCCCATATCTGCAGGTGGATCTGTGCTCCATCACTGACCCCCATATCTGCAGGTGGATCTGTGCTCCCCCATGGACCTCCACAGCTGCAGGGGCAGAGCTGCCTCACCAAGTCTGAGCTCCTGGTGGTTCTGCTCCAGTGGCTGGAGCACCTGCTCCCCATCCTTCTCCATCAGCCTGGATTTCTGCAGGACTGTTTTTCCACATATTCTCTCTCTCCTCTTTCCTCTGGCTGCTGTTGCACAGAAGTTTTTTCCCCCTGTTTTAGTTCATTATCCCAGAGTTGCCACTGTTGCTGGTGGCCTGGCCAGTGCTGGGTCAGTCTTGGAGCTGGCATTGGCTCTGTCAGACAGGTGGGAAGATTCTGGCACCTTCTCCCAGAAGCATCCCCTGTAAACCCTGGACTTCCAAAACCTGACCACATGAGCCCTGCACCACATCAGAGAGGGAGCTAAATTCCATTAACATGCTTTGCTCCTGACAAAACCCTGCTGGCCATTTCTGAGCACTGTATTTTCTTCCAACTGCTCACAGGCCATTGCATAATTTATTCCAAGAGCTTTCCACATTCAACTGAATTCTTGGATTTGTTCCTCTTCCTCACTTCCACCTCCTTAAAGGCAGATAGGGCACTCACCCTCACCAGCCCTTACTGCAGTCAGCCTTTAAAGGCTCCCTCTTTCAGGGATTTTTCATGCAAAATCAAGTGAAAAAGAGCACAGTTGGTGACACACTTGCTGGCTCCAACTGGACATCTCTGTATTCCTCATTCTTCCTAAGGTTTTTATTTGGCTGGAGTTCATGAGTTGTCTCTTTCCCCAATCTATACAATGCCTGTTCCACACTGGAATTCTGCAAAAGGAGTCAGAGGTTTTGGCACGCTCTTGATTGATTTTTGATAACACAGCTCCTGCTGTAACAGCCTGCCATTTGTCATAACCATTCAGTGAGCAACAAAAGGTCTCTGTTAAATGTTTAATGCCAGGCATGATCCCAGCAATCAGGGCTGCTAGACTTACAAGAATATGAAATATATGAGGTAGGAAGAAGACAGAGGAAGAAAACTCAAGAGACAAAATGTGGAGTTGTTGTCTGGGTTCTGTATAAATATAGCTGGAGGCATTATTGTCTTTCAAAGTGTAAGACTTTCCCTTTTTGATAGAAATAAGAAATTGAATGAGTATGAATATTCCACTTAGCAAAATAAAAACTGCAAATCACAAATATATTTTATTTTACTCTCCATAAATATGCTTGATTCAAAACAATCAGCCATTCCCTAGAATAGTTCCATGTAAAAAGAATCAATTATAGCAAACCTATTGGTTAAAATTTAACTTTTGTTATTGGAAGGCAACATTGGCAGCAACAGTGACATTTTTTTCCTCCAGCACTTCTGCTTTGCAAAACAGACTAAAATTCCACTGCAGGCCAGAGTCATCCACCATCCTTCCTCATCTGTGCTGGCCTTAAAAAGTTTCATAAAAACTATATAATGAAACTTGATTTATAGACATGTTTTTTGTTTGGTTGGGATATTTATTTGGGAGGGATGGAGACATTTGGAACATATTGCTGTCTCAATGTGGAAAATAATCATCCTTGACTCTCCAAAGATATCATAAAAATGTGGAAAAGTGTTCAGAGTGCTTTGAGTTGATCTGAAGAAGCCCTTTAAAGCTGCAGCATGTCTAGTAAGTGTGGTACAGATAATTTCCAAGTAACAAAAAATAAAATCTTTGAATCAAAGCTGAGGTGAAAAGTCTTCAAATATAAATTCTTACAACCCAAATTCCAGTGAAGTGTGGAAGCCATTAGCATAAAACCTCATTTCAGAGGATCTAGAACTGTAAATAGTGCCCAGTAAATAGCAGCAGTTTATGTTTGTATCACTAAATTGTGCAACTGAGGAAGGATTCAGCAATTGATGGCAACCTATATTGTCCAAGAAAAAGCAAAATTCCCTTTAGAATGCTATTATTGCTCAACCAAGTCTTATTTAAATTAATTATCTTCCCAAAGGAATAGGATTTTGTGACCTTTTCAGGACATTATAATAAAGTGTGCTTTGTTTATTGAGTGTTTTTGAAACAGCTTGGACCAAGATGCAGTTTTGCTCTAATAAAATGTAGCTGGAGCAGCTCCATTACCCTCCCACTCTCTGAAGCCCACAGGACTAAATGGGTGTAACAAAATGAAGTATTTGGCCATTGACCTGTGAGTCCAGTGACTCATCCTGGGTCACATAAAGCTGGTTCCCAGTTAGAGCTGTAACAGAGGGCTGTGCTAATGCTGAGCTTCCCTGCTGCCCCACAGAGTGTGAGGGGATTCAGGGGAAGGGACCTTTCCTGTGCATTCACAGAACCACAGATAATGATGGAGGCAGGAAGGAATTTCCAGAGGTCACCTGGTCCTTCCCCCTGCTCAGGCAGGAGCCCCCAGAGCTCAGGATTGCCCAGGATTGGATCTGGCTTTTGTTACCCTTAAAGGGAGATATTCCACCAGTGCCCTGGGCAGCCTGTGCCAGAGCTCAGTCACCTGCATGGCAAGGAATATTTCTTATATCCATGGAATTATCCTGTCTTTCAGCTTGTGCCAATCACCTCTGCTCCTGTCAGACTGAGGAGAGGTGGAGGAGTGAGAAGAAGAAGGTTTGGAGACTGGAAAGGCCATGTTGAGCTGCCAGCTGACTTCTCCTCCAAAGCCAGTATTCAGGCTTCATGCTTCTGGAATTTTTTCCTGTGACAAAGTCCTTGCTTATGGGGCTGGAAAGCTGTGGGAGTTTTGGTTAGAGGGTCTCAGGACCCATCGAGCTGGCTCAGTGTGGAGCTCACTGGTTTTTCAGATTCCCAAATTGCTGGTGCTCTCCACAATGCACAGACAAATAGAAAAACCTCCATCTGAGCAGTTCTGCCCAGGTCTCATCCCTGAGTTTGCTCATTCCATAGGAGCCTGACTGTGCTCCAGCAGATGAGCCATGCTGCTGTGGGAAGGGAGGAAGGGCAGGGATGTCTGGGGTGAAATCCATCCCTATGTTTGTCTGTCTGCATTTTTGTGCTATTCCCATCTCCATTTCCTTTCTGAGGCCCTCTCACCTGGGCTGTGTGGAAGCACAGTCCCTCTCCATTCACACAAGCAGAGAATACTGTATGATCCCACAGATTTTATTTTAGGATTTGAGGATTCCATTACTTATGAGGATTGCCTAATCCAACACATCAGCCAGCCAAATTGGCCAAGCATGTTACTGGGGGCTTTCCTATTTTGCTCAACCAGGGAGCTAAATGTTTTCTCTGCCTGGAAAATTTATCAAGAAATATTGTTTCAGAGAAAATGTTTTCGAAGCATCATCCCAAGTGGGGATTAGACTTGTTTTAACTAGGGTAATCTGCAATTGGAAAGCTGCACAGACATCTGAGAGTGTCTGGTGATATGTGGAAGCAAAAAGGTGAGACTGACTCATAAAAATGCACTTGGGGCTGTTTTACAACAGCAATTCACAGAGCATCTGATCCAAAACAAAGTAGGATTTGCTTGCCTGCAGGGATCTCTGTGTATATACAGAGGAAACAAAGGGCTTACATCTTTCAACACAAAATATTTCTGTATAAATAGCTCACAGGAACGCAGCTAATCTCTAAGGCCTTCTGTCAACCAGCTGCAGAAGAGGGAGGAAAGGAAAATCATTTAGGGAAGGGTATCTTCAGCATGAAGGGTGGGCTTTTTTGTAGCCAAAAAGGCCCATACTTGGTGCTTCACTTTTGAATCTAAAAATTCAGAAGAGGGGTGATTACTTTAAGCAGAAGAGCCTCCTTCAAAAACCAGGGACTGTGTCTTGTCTGTCCCTGAGACTGTGGTGTGAGTTCTGAACAGTTTGATCTCCCACCTGTGCTCTGGTGTTATATAAAAATAAAACTTATCCAGAGAAGAAACTGAGGCAACTCAAACTCTGACTGCCCACACTGCAGGACTATTTCTTCTTTCCAGGATCTGTTAGAGAACAGCCCAACCAGCTCTGCCCAAGACAAAAGTTTGGCTTGGTGTGGGTAGCAGCTCCCCCAAGAAGCCTTCCCCACATGCAGTGAGGGTGAGACCAAGCCAGGTGCCTTACATTGTCTTTGTCATCATCCCTGCTGTGTTTCAATCCCCAGGCTCCTGTGCTTTCCTTAGGAATGCACCCTCAGGTTCATATTCTACAATCACCACCCTGGTGCACCTTGTGACAGGACACAAGGATCAGTTCCTAGAGGAAATAAGTTTTTGGTGCCCCACAGGGCAGCAGAGCTGATTGCCTGATGCATGGGCCACTTTTCAGTGAAACTGGGGCATTTGGCAAATTCTATCTGTCCATCTGCTGTCAGACACAGAAGAATGTCTAGGAGGGATGCAAGGAAGAAAACTGTCTGCAAGTCAAACAAGGCCCCCAGGTAGTATGGCTTTATGGTGTGTACTCACATTTAAGGGGCACAGCCTTGTAAGGACAGCCTAACATTTCCTTTCAAACAGAAATACAGAACTCTGGAAGGCATGTAAGCACAAATTTGAGAGCTAACCTCACAACCTCATTCTTATGTGCTAGGGTAACAAGGTGTACAGATCTGGGGTCAGCTCCTCAGGTTACTCAAACCAGAGGACTGAAAAACCTCAGAGTATTGAACTTCTGATTTTCAAATGTTTGTGAAAAAAATTAATGGAAATCAGAAACAGATTTTCACAGGCATGGGGAAGAAGAAGGAACAGGCTGCTTTTGGGGAAGGGAGGTGCCTATTTTCTAGATACATGTGCAAACCACATGTTTTTCTCAGCAGTTTTTCAAGACCATTTAATTGACAACATGTTAGCCTGGGAAAGAAGAACAGCTTGCAGAGAGTTTAGAAACACCTTTCCCATGGACACCTTGGCTCTTGGTGTTGCTGTTGAGCAGGTAAGCAGTGCCATGGCACTGTGGCCCAGAGATCTCAGCATCTGTGGGTGCAGGGTCAAGGTGGGGACACCCCTGGCAATCAGGGGGATTGATCTCAGCTCTTCCTTTTGCCAGGACTGTCACTGTTCCATGCAATGCAAAGCAGCCAAGCTCATTCCCCAGGTGGGCAGCCAATGGAAGGAGGTGGTGTTCATGCCTCAGTGACAGTGTGGCTGATATGGTGATGGCTGCAAGCACAATGAATTGCTCAGGAGAGAGGTGAAAGATGGTTTCTGCCAGCTTAGGTTTTCTCCCTCTGATGTGCACACACCCTGAGGCAGTGGGCAGGGATGCCTACATTTGAGGAAAGGCCAGGAAAAGCTTGTTGGTCTGTGTAATATTTCAGCTGCACAGGTACAAGAACTGTTCTATGCACAGCAGAAATATTGTGGAAAGTAGCTGACCAACCACACTCTGAGATGGGCTCTAGTTGTGCTTGAATCCCAGGGTTTTCCCCATCACAGACATGATGCTCCATGGTGGTGTCGCAGACATCTTTTATGAAAAATCCTTTCCTTAGGATTTTTCCTCCTGAGAAGCTGAGAGGCCTCAGGAACAAAATGTAAACAATGATTATCTGCTGCTGTGGAATGCAACAGGTGGATCTGTGATTGGCCCATGTTGGTTGTTTCTGATTAATGGCCAATCACAGTCAGCTGGCTCAGACACAGATCTGAGCCACAAACTTTTGTGATCATTCTTTGCTATTCTATTCTTAGCTAGCCCTCTGATGAAACCTTTTCTTCTATTCTTTTAGTATAGTTTCAATGTAATATATAACATAAAATAATAAATCAAGCCTTCTGAAACATGGAGTCAGAGCCTCATCTCTTCCCCCATCCAAGGGGAACACTGTCACATGGTGGGATTCTGTATTAACTCTGGTGTTTAACACAAGGCACCAAAAGCACATTTCATCATGCAGTGAGAGGTGAAGCAAAACAAAACCAACCTCTCTTAGAGGACCTGTGGCCAGTCATTGGCCTCAGGAGTGCCAAGGCTCAGGCCTTACATGCCCAACCTCACCATGAAATCCAGACATAAGATTCCATAAACAGTGCATAAACATGATCTGAACATCCAACACAAGCACTGCCACCTGACAGGAACATGAAGTGCATGGCTTTGCTGCATTGCTGTCCTACCCTGGATTGATCTGCCTGAAGCAGAAGAGAAATGGAGCTATCACTGTGTGCTGAGGACACAGAGCCTTCTCCTGAGAGCAGGTGACTGCTGATGACTCCTGTGTATGGGGTTTCCTTTTGGAGCCAGGCACCTTCTGATCTTGGCTATACCCTAACCCACACTCCAGAGGAGTACTGGAACAGAGTCCCATTCAAAAATTACTGTTTAGGGTATTTTTAGGGTATTTTACAGACAGGCAGAGGATGTGCTACACAAAAGGTGTTCCATATAAAGGATGTCTGTCATTATTCATGGTGTAGCAGTGTTTCTGGGGCAAACAAGAGTCATGCAGAAGAGCTGTGAAACAGTCTGAGGGAGATTCTGCCTGCCTTTCCACCATGGCCCAAATGGAACTTTGAGTGTTCTTCTCCCTACTAGATCCCAAGGTCACAGGATTCAGTCTCCCCAGGCTGTGCCAATTATCAAGGCTCTCCACTCACAGCTTGGAGCACAAGGCTCTGGGGAGCTGCAGGGGTTGAGCAAAGTGAGGGAATGAAAGGTTTCTTTTATTTTTTTTTTATGCTTTGGCTGGTGGTTTTACACATTTTTGAGATCTCATTGGACTCTGCTGTGTCCACCTTCCTTCCCCTGATATCCTGGCTGTCAATGACTGCCCTACTGGCAGAGCAGTATGTGGCAGCATTCTTCAGTCATCTGCTCATGAAAATCAGCTCAAGCTGAAGGATAAAAGTAATTCAGCTGGTTTTCCATGAGAAAAAGAAACAACAGTCCCTCCCACAAATGCATCATCCAGTAAACTGGCAGTGGATGATCAGACTCCATCTAGGAGGAGTAACCACTGATACAAGTGCATCCTAGCAGTGTGTCTAACCAGATAGACATTTCTGCTTGGGTCTCTCTCAACCTCTCCTCTGCCTAAACACTCCTCTGGGAGAGTTTCCAGGAGAAGCAAAACCTAAAAGAGATCAGACATCCTTTCCTGCCTATGCATTTGTTACTCAAACACACTTCAGAAGGAGATCTATTTCAGTTGAGATCATCTGTCCAGGGCAAGACTCTTTCAGAGAGCTTTGCTCTGCAGGTTGGTTTGAATCATCTCCTAACAGCTCTTATGCCATGGCACTCACTTGGAAAACTGATCCCTAAACATTCCAGCTCCTGGTCAGTTGACAGGACATTTCTTTCAGTTCCCATTGAAATGTGCACATGTGTTCTTCTCCTTGGAGTCTGCACAAAGCCCTGCATTGTGGGCTACACTGAATGCTAAAACCAGTACAGTTGGCTTAAACTTGCCTTTTTCAAAGATTTGCCCTGCCTCTTTTGAGCAAAACAAAGCCTTTTGTATTTTTGAGGCCAAAATGGTTCAAGAAAGGCAACCACAAGGCATTAAGAGTGCCCAGCTCCTCTCCCATGGCAATTTGGAATCCATTTCCCAGCCCAATGTGAACACAAGGGACAATCATATGGAACTGTCCTGCATAATTTGCTTTAGGAGCATTGCAGAAAGGAATAGCTGAGAGCAGAGGTGAATGTTCATTCCAGTTCTCCTGCCAGTCTCCAGAGCTGGTAGAAGAGAAGGTTTCTTTCCCCTTCCCATGTGTTGATTTACCCTCTGAGCCTCCAACACATTCATGATTTTCATAAAGACTTTTGGCAATGAGCAAGGTGAATACACTGGAATTAGGAAAATACCTTTTGAATTCAAGATGGGATTGATGACATTCTCTGGCAATGAAACAACAGAGGTTTGCTAAGGGAGGGGGGCAGGACAGGAAGTGAAAAATGCATTAAAAATAAGATGCAGGGAAGAGAAGATCTGGGAGGTGGTGTTGCCTCTAGATTGTGCCAAGCACAGGCACAAACAGATGCCTGTAGTAGCAATGTTTTGCTTTCTCAATCAGCCTGACCACAGAACTGGTTCAGTGACTGGTCTGTGTGAAAGGCAAGCACAGAGGCTCTAAAGAACCAGTTCCCTATGAGCACTACGTGGTGCCAACAGCAGCACTTGCCCCATCCGAGGGCAGCACTGGCAGTGCATGGGGGTGGGACATGAACAAGCAAGGAAAGCTCTTATCACAGTACCGAGTAATAAAGCACAGGAAGTTCCAGTTGTGCCTGTTTAGTTGCCTGGCACCTTGTCCTGAAACCAGTCCTCCCAATCTGCCCTGGGTCCCAGCCAAACCAGGGGGTGGTTCCCTTTGCATCAGGGACTTTCAGTGCAGAAAGCCTCTAGCAGAGAGCCTGCTGCTCCTCTGAGGCACAGGAGGACATGCTCCACTGCCCAGGGTCCTTACAGCAGGTCCATAAAAGATAACAGTACAGTCACTCAGCACCAAGGGTCCAAGCAAAGATCCAGCATATGACCTGAACTTGGATGAGAAATGTTTCCCTTATTTGTGTCCTGACAAGATGTCAATTTGCAAAATGTGGTGTGAATTCTGCCCCTGTTCTGTGTGTATGGATGTAACTGGGGTGGTGCACTATGAAGTGTGCAGCCTGGGGGGCTAAGCCATCACTTCCCTAGGGACAAGTTATAGGGAGGTTAAAGAAAGGCAGAGCTTAAGTGTTTAATTTTTGCAGGACATACGAGCCTGTGTTCTGTGCCAGTTCATCTAAAAGAAATAATTATTCATGGCTTTGCTGCAGAAAGGCAGCAGTGAGTGCCCCAGACACGGAGGAGGTGCTGGGGCAGCAGCAGCAGGATGTCCCTGGTGCTGGCTCACTGCTCACTGCTGTGCAGAGCTGCCCAGGCTCCTCTGCCTGCCCTGGGCAGCTCCTGCAGGGCACAGCCCCTCCCTCCTGGGGCTCTGCTGGGCTGGGAGGCAATGTCAGGAAAAGGGAATGGGAAAGGCATTTGGGAAAGGGTGGTAAGGGGGAGCTGGAGCAGACCCTGAGAGGAGGCCAAGCCAAGCAATGATCTGACCTAAAGCTTTGCCCTTCACAGGGGCAGCACCAGGATTGGTGCTGAACTCCCAGAAGAGTCCTGGAGGCGAGAGTTCTGCCTTCAGTGGCTGCTAATGACTAGCTGACAAATTCGGGACAAGTACCTTTGTCTATGCAAGGTGGCATTAGAGGGCCCATGTCATTAATGAGGCTGGAAATGGTCTAGTTTGCTGACAAAGCTGAATCACCAACTGTCCTCACTGCAGAGTGCTGTACCAGGTCTTATAGTTGAATACAAATTATAGTTTGTTTGTTTGTTTGATTGTTTTTTAATCCATTCTGTATTTAGGTTATAAATAGATATGTTGTGGTTGAAAGCTTCATCTCCCCCATTTACCTATTAAAGTCATATTCCATAACTTGGAGAAAAATAACTCACTGCAATGCAATGACTAAAACACTCCTTTCAAAGCACTTTAACATGTCTGCACATTTCTCAGCTGGGAAAATGCATTATTCACCCATGGTATGGTTAGATAACCTAGGGTACATGATTGCAAAGGAACCAGTCCATTCTGAATGAGTACATCTCCTAACTGGAAACACCTTAACCTAATAAAACAGACTTATGAAACTATAGACTTATAATTTACCCTAATTAGCCAGGGACAAACCCTCTGGCCTTTGGTTTGTTTGCTCTTTGCATCTGAGCTTCCATTTTGTTCATGCTGGGTGCTGTGTAGACATTCATTTTCAGTGAATCAGTGAGAGAACCATAAGTCATCCAGGATGACTGACTCACAGTCCCATGATTTTTAGCAACAGACATAGTGGATGGTTTTAGATATGCCTAATAGCACCATTTCACTGGCACCAACATTTTAGGAAAAAGCAGATCAACTGCTCAGAGATACTCCCCTCCCATTAATCAACAACACAGTGGAGTCTCATTCACCAGACAGTAAGAGCAGCAAGTCACCTGAATCCCTTTGATTGGCAGCTCAGCTATAAAAATCTTTAATCAAACTGAACTATTTTTCTCTGGGCTTTTTTGCTTCAAACAGCTTTAAAGCACAAGATACAATTCATCCTAAACAATCCTGGGAGAAAGTAAACATGCTGTGAATTATTAGCTAACTTGACCTCCACTTTCTAGTGGAACAATGTCTTTTATGTGAAAAGTTGGAAAACACCAATGAGAACTGATGTGTGACTGCAATTAGCATTGCTGATTACTGTTGCTGTTTTGCCACCCACATCCTTTAGGAGGCTGCTAGAAAAGTTATCTCTTTTCAGAGCTCAGTTAGCCCTGCTATCACATGAGGTGCACAGGTCATGGCTTTCACCGTGGCATGGCACACTGAACTTCCATGCTCTGCAGTATTTTGTGCACAGGCCTGTTTTTTTCCACTTGGACAGCAGCATGCCAGATTTAGTTATTTGATTTACTCCAGCAAGAGGACCTTGACCCTCTTTGCCACTGCTGGTTGAAATGAAATGCTGTCTGCAGTTGCCAAGGATGAAACCTAAGTGAGGAAGCTCAGTTAGGAAAAGAAGGCCTGGTAAAGAAGAACAGTGGAGATTTGGTAACGACCTGAAAGCAGTGCTGACATGACATGGAACTGATCAGTGTCCTGCAAAAAGGAGCTTCCCAGAAGGGCCCTAAAGCAGTGCCTTGTATCAGAAACAGAACCAGGACCAGGGATCAGGACCAGGGCAGTGATCAACCCCCTGTACTTGACACTGATGAGGTCATACCTCAAATCCTGTGCTCAGTTTTGGGCCCCTCACTACAAATAAGATATTGAAGCATTGGAGTGTGTCCAGGGAAGGGTAATATGGCTGGGGAAGGGTCTGGAGAGTAAATCTTGTGAGGAGCCCTGCAGGGAGCTGGGGGTGTTCATTCTGGAGAAAGGGAGGCTCAGGATAGACCTTATCACTTGCTACAACTCCCTGAAAGAAGATTGTGCTGAGGTGGGAGCTGGCTTCTTCTCCCAAGTAGCAAGCAATAAGACAAGAGGAAATGGCCTCAATTTAACCAGAGGAGACTTAGTTTGAATATTAGGAACAATTTCTTTGCTAAAGGGTTGTCAAGCCTTGAAACAGGCTGCCCAGGGAAGGAAGTCTGTTAATGGAAGGAAAGGAAGGGGAAGGAAAGATATTTATTTATCATCATAAATCACTCCAGGATTCATCATCTGTCCTAGAGTGATTAATGATGATAGTCTAATCCCATCCCTGAAGATATTTAGGAGATGTGTAGATGTGGCACTTGGGGATGTGGTGTAAAGGTGATCATAGTGGTGCTGGTTAATGGTTGGAGTCAATGATTGTTCAGATTTTTCCCAACCTTAAGGATTCTGTGATTCAATGATTGTATGACTGAGGTGTCAGGAGGTAAAGGGTGGAACAGGGAGAAAAAGCAGGTAAGCATGAGCTAAACAAGAGTGGAAATGCAGGAAAGGCTTTGGCAAGGTCAATGAACTTTACTGGAGCAAGGGCTTTGAGCACATGGACAGGAGGATGGTGAACAGAAGGAATCCTTTGGACTTTGTCCATTGGCATTATATGAGGATGTGTACTTGGGAGTGTGCCACTGGAAGTACTGCACATGTTTGGGAATCTGGTGGGCAGCACAGGGACATCTTTTTTCTCCTGGCAGAAAGAGGGTTAATTTGGACTTTGGAAGGGCTGAGAGAAAGTGGACTCGTGGACAGCGATGTCAGTATGGATGTGGATGTAGCACACAAATAACACTCAGACCAAATAAATGCTCAAAATATTTACACAGCAGTGACACTGCTATGACAGCAAAGGGACAAAGTCATATGGTCTGGGGGCACGTGCTGTTTGTTCAATGTTTGTGTGAGACAGGCATTAACAAATTAGGCATGAATGCAGGAGTTTGTAAGATATGAACTATTTGTTCCCACAGAGAGCTGCTTTGGGGTGAGCATGGGAGCCTTAATCCACAAGGAGCCTCAATCCACATGGAGACCTCACCACAAACACCTGACCATCACACTGCCCATGGGACTGCCAGCAGACCCTGTGCCTCCAAAGCAAACAGCATTCAGGCTGCCTGAAGCCATATTAAGCTTTCTAAAATCACAGAATTGTTTAGACTGGGAAAGACCTGCAAGATTATTGAGTCCAACCATTAATCCATCATTGCCAAGTCCATTGCTAAACCGCATCCTTAAGTGTCACATCCATGTCTTTTGAACATCTCCAGGGATGGTGACTCTACTACTTCCCTGATCAGCATGTTCCAATGCTTGGCAACCCTTCCAGTGAAGAATTTTTTCCTAATACCCTGTCTAAAGCTTGCCTGGTACAATCTGAAGCCATTTCCTCTTCTCCTATCACTTGTTACCTAGGAGAAGAAACTGACTCTCACCTGGCTGCAATCTCTTTTCAGGGAGTTGCAGAGAGTGAAAAGGTTCCCCTGACCCTCCTTTTCTCCAGGGTAAATAACCTCAAGAGTTGGATGGGTTTAAGGACACCAGTTAAGATGTCTCTAGCCCTAATCCTCCCCAGCTCCTGCTGGGGAGGTGCTTCTGCATTTGCACACTGGATGTCTGCAAAGCATCCCTGTTACACCTGGTACACCCCAGGAAGCAGCCAGACTCAGATGGACACAAACAGCTGATAGCTCATCCTGGGAAGGTCCAAACACAACATTAAAGTCAAATACCAACAGGGAGAAAGGACTTTGCTTAATGATATACTCCAGCTGCTGGGTTTTTTCAATGATGTGGAGATCTCTGTATATCAAAAACAATCAAGGGATTTCCCCCCTCCCCCTGCCTTTCCTTCTTATGAGTGAAAAGTGGGTCTGAAATTTTCCCAGTGGAAAATAAGGTTGAAAAGAGAAGATGGTTTAACAGAGCCAAGGCAAAAGAACAGGTCAGCAGAGAGATAAATATTTGAGTAAAAACATTTATCATGCTAAAAACACTACATTTACTAAGAGAAAAACAATTAGGCAATTCACATTTTGCAGCAAAAATAGTAAATCAATTGTTTACCTTTAATCACTCATGAAGGCCAGACATAGCTGGTCTCTGCCCTATATAGGATTTCTCAATGCCAAAAAGAAGGAATATTAAATCACATCCTTCATGGCCAAAAAGATGCCAACAAGACATGTTTTATTGTGTTATGCTTGTTGCTCAGCTGTTTCCAAACCCTTAAAAGAGAATTATTAATTAAAGGGAGTAACTATTGCTTGGTAGAACTGATGATTTGGAGACAACAGATCCAAAGTCTTTCTCCAGACCTGCTGTTGTCTTTTTCTGTATTTTCTTGGCAAGCAATTCAGTCCTTATGAGTTTCAGTTTGTCTGTCTGTAAACAGAGATAACATCTGCCCACCAGTATATTAAACAAACTTGGCTTTTCTATCCATTCACATTTCCTTCCCTGTCCATGAGCAGCCTGGTTCTGCATGTAGATCACCTCTGGTCAATAAATTTCTTTACATGTGCTGTTTACAAGCACTGTCTTTGTTATCTAAAACTAAAACACTGAGAGTGACAACTATTTTGGCTCACTAGCCCCATTTTTCTGTAATTCCAGAATATTATACTAATCCCTCTTGGGCACACTGGGGATTGGATGGGGTGATGTGCCAAACATGAAATGAACCAAATAATTTCATTGACATCTTATTTAAAAATATGTCACTTGCATGTCTGCAATGGGTTAGTGCTGCTGAATGAGAAACAAGTTAGTTACTGACTCCAGGGCCACAAGCAGAGCAGTTCACCACCACTTTGCTCATTCACAGTTCAGGCCTAACAGGCAGAAACAAAATCATAAATGCTCTCTACTCATTTTGAAGAGTAATGATTAAAATGCTAACAGAGATGAAAATCCTACCTTCTTCTGCACCGCAGTGGAGGAATGAACAGGGGCAAATAGATGCCACTCTTTCATCCACACCAGCTGGAGACTCTCCAAATCTGGTGCTTAACAGAGTGGTAAGCAGAGCATCAATTAAATAGGACATGGGCACAGTGTGTACACTGTGACCCAGAGAGGTCAAGCTCCCAGCCCTGTTCTGATGCTGAATTGCTGTGGTGCATCTTGCAGGCAGATTCCCATTGTCACCTCACTAGGCAAAAAAAGGAAGGCTCTGCCTATATTTCTCTGCCTTCCTTTGTGTTTACATTTTGTAGTGCTAGTCAAATTTAAGGGCAGCTCATGCTGTGGCTTTGGAAGTTGTGAGACTTACAAACAGCCAATAATAGATAGACTTGGTGTTTGTTTTGTATTTCTGGGTCAATGGTTTCCTTCTGTAGGGAAGGAAAATTTTCACACGGTCACAGATTTGATCTTTAAGGAAGACGTCTTTAGAAACTGGTAGTTAGACTAAAGTTTTAGCAGTCACAACACTGTACACAAAACTGTTTGGTTTTACTGCACTTGCCACAAAATGCATCCACAGACTCATACAGGTCGTGCTCAGGGTGTAGGGCTTTGATCAGAAGTGTCTTTTTGTAAATCACCAGGGTTCAGGTTATTTGTTACAGACACGTAGAAAATTCATTTCACCTCATTTTAAACTGAGTATCCTAAACATATCCATAATCACAATAAACTTGCAAGGCCAGAAAATATTGTAACCTCCATTATATAATTAAAGAAACTGAGGCAAGAACAATCTGTCAGCAACATTCCAAAATAGCAGGTCCCCAAGAGAGAGCTTAGACAGAAATTGGATTTTAAACCCAAGGAGATATCCACAAAATAACCACTAGGTAACTTTGATACTTAGGATCCCAGAACTTCCATGGCATTACTTTCAAACCTATGGGCTGCAGCTCTGAGGGTGTCTGCAGCAGTCAGTGGGCACCCAAGTCACCACAGCTCCTACACTAGCACGGCTGAGCCCCTGCAGCACCCAGCTGGACATGAACAAGTCCATGTTTTGCCCAATAACTCAGTGTCAGAGTGTGCAGAAGGACCCATGAGTGTCCCTGCTCCTCTAGCCCAAGGGGGCTCTGCTGTCCCTGGTGGGGAGGGCAGGCTCATGGGAGGGGGCATTAAAGCTGGGACAAGAGAAATAAAGAATGTGAGTAAAACAAAGAATGTGAGCCTCTGTCCGCCCTGTGGGTGAGGATGTACTGCCTAAAATGAAAAATTCAGGGAGCTACAGAGAGTGTTAAGAGAGAGCAAGATATTCAAGGCAGTAAGGAAGGTTCCTATCCCTGAGCAGACAAACTAGTTTTCCATTTGCTTCTTGGATTGTTTATGCATTTTTCATTTTAAAAAGTCATTGGGGGAAAAAGTGATAGCAGGCACACAAGAACCATAAAAAAATTATTTCCAGGGAAAACCTGGAGTAAAAGTCACAGGGGGATGGGAGGGAAAAGAGAAACCTCAGTAGAATTTTGTCATTACAACACCAAGCCACACAGTTTATATTCAACGACAAAATATATTGTGGCAAGAAGGTTGTGTCCCAGGGAAAGCTGTGCCTCTGAAGGCCCTTTGTACACCCACAGTAGGATTTTACCCCATCCTGAGTAAGAAGGCTTCAAGCTTTCCTTAACGTGGCTGGTGGCAGTGTCCCAAGCCAACTGGAGGCCTTTAAGTTCAAAACAAAACAGAACAATCCCTTCCTAGGGATTTTCTTCCCATGAAGCATTTTTGTGAAGAATCCAACCTCTCCTGAGAGATTTGGCAGTCAAAATCCAGAAAGCAAATATATAAGTGCTTCCTCTGCCTTCTCAAGCTCCTTGGCTGCTCTGGGCTGTTTTTATTGTGACTTCTTGGGGAGGGCAACAAATCTCCTGGCCATTGGGCTATAACTCCCAGGCCTCTTTAGGCCAGCAAAAAGAAGCTTTGACATGTTTTTAAGCTGTGATGAGGCCAGAGTTTTCTTTTGACCATGGATGGCCAGCTGGGGACTGATTCCTCTTTGGTTTCTTGCTTGTCACCTGCTGTCGAGCTGCTCATCTTACAGAGCCAGCTGGAAGAGCCATGAGGGGTTTGCACACCAGACCTTTACCCCTAAAGCATCCTCCTGGGGAGGGAATGGCAATGAAGCACAGGTAGGTTCAATGGTGGCCACCTCAACAGCCTCGCTGATTCGGGGATGGAAGTTGGCTCTCAGCTCTAGGAGGTGGCTTGGTTAAACCACACACAGGCAGGGATGGTTTCTTTTGTGTTTCAAGCAGGAGGTTTGATCTCCCTTCTCCATGCCCTAAAGTCAATTTGTTTCCCAGGACACTGCAGGGGGAGGGAACAGCTCTGCCATGGGCAGCCAGGCCTGGCCCAGCACGGACTCTGGGCAGGGACTCAGGTGGTTCTGGGGAAGAGGAGAGAGATGGTTCTTGCTTTGGCTCCTCTGTCAAGCTGGAAGACAAATACTGTGCTGACCAAGGGAAACTGCTGGGATCAACACAAAACTGAAATATCCAGTGATTCTAAAATTGCTGCACATCACAAACACAGCCTTCTGTTATGACTGGTTTTGCTGTGATTTCTGTTACCTCCTATTTTTGACTCTGACTGCTTTAACCACTTGGTGTTCATAGTGATGGCCACAGGCATGGGTGAAATTCCAGCTCCCAGCTCATTCTGAATCTAGGAGAACAATATCCCTCATGTGACTGGTAGATCTTAGAGAATTTCACGGAATGTTTAAAAATGTTTGTCCCTTTTACTTGTCACACAACAGGAGTTGCATAACATCATTCCAAACACTCCAAAAATCTGCACACAAAGAACTGCAGAGACCTGTATAACAGGCCTTTGTTCACCTGCCAGCCCACCTGCTCATGCTGGGAATGTTGGGTTTTTGCAACTCATCCATCATTCCAGTGGCTTCCAGTATTTTGGAATACTACTTACCCCTTAACCAGCATTGTCTTTTTAAAGCTTGTATTGAATAGGCAAGAATAATAACCTGATTTAACCCCATTAGTCTGAGTGCTTCTGAGGTCAAAATTGTGAAAATTGATTATGTTGAAATTATAGTTGAGAGAAATTGAAAACTTATGGAGACAATGAAAACCTCATTTTTCCAAAATATTAATATTTTTTTCCTTTCAGTCGTAAGTTATATTCATGTCTATTCAGGGTGTGTATATTATATAGGCATGCAATTTAGTACACGTAAATACATCCATGTGTGCTTTGCACTGTGCAGAGTGCAACAACAAAATCTGTTCTTGAACAAGAAGCAATGCTGTCACTATGCATTGGTGGAGCCTGGGCTGGTTATTGCAGTGAACTTCCAGTGGACACAACTTCTGCCGCTGCAGGGTCTCTGAACAGCTGAGACTGAAGCAAAGCCTCATCCTGCGCACTTTAATTCATGGCCCATTATCCAAGGGTCTGTGGTGCCCCATTAAGATATTAACATCAGATTTTGTGTACACACTTCTGCATCTACAGACATTTTGCAATCAAGTCTATGTAGCAAGCTGAAGCTCTTCAAAAAATCAGTGGAACTTGGTCAAACCACAAGCTTGTCTGCGAGGAATATTTCATCTATCTGCCATGCACTGAGGTTGGTATTAGAAAATCATATTGGGATTAGAACATGGAAGGAAAAGGGAGCTATGGAGAAACTTTTAAGTTGAAGAAAAGTACTCTGGAGAGCCTCAACAAACCTAAGGGTTGGTTGTTTGGCTCACAGATATATGTTGTCTATTTAAAAAGTTCTGTTCTTTCTGCCACAGAGATGTTTATTTAACATGGTTGATGCTGTCTTTTTTCTGACATTATAATTATATTAGCATTGCAGACTGGAGATTTAATCCAAACTTTTTTTTTTTTTTTAATTCAGGCAGTGCTATATTCAAAAATCATTCCTTGGCTTCACATATAGCTCTCTAATCTATGAGTCAGATTTTCAACAGCTATTTTGTACTGATTTACACCTGCTGAATAGCAGGGTCACTGCATCTAACAAGCTGAGGCCTAAAATAATTGGCTATGTTTCATTAGCCAACTGCACAGACAGCCCAGTCCTGGTGGATTTACATGTTTGCACAGGTCCTGAAAGTAAAATAATATTGGGATTCCTTGCAGTTATTATATACTGATCCAGATGCTATGCTGCTGCCTCCTGTTAATCAGCGGATTTCAGTGATACAATACATTTTCTTGCTCCTTAGGCATGAGAAGGGCGACCAGCCCTGGATATGACACACACAGTCCCTGCCCAAAATGCTCATGATTTCAGCAAGACAATCACAGAGCAGACAGTGAAAAACATGATGAAGGAGCTGCTTTAAGGGACAAATAGATACAAATTATTATAATCACTGTTATAATAATTTTATCTAATTACACAAGAGACCATTACCTGTTTGATGATACAGCAAGCATTGATTTGTTCTCTGGCCAAGAAATAAGTTAGTGACAAGAGTATCCCAGCTGTCTGTCCTGGACTGTAATGCCAACAGTCTCTATTCAGCAGCTGACTCTAATAAAATCATCTGGCTTTTTGAAAAAAGCAGGAGGGGAGGGCAGCAGCTTGCTGGGTGACCTCAATTCGCTGAGCTGAAAGGCTAGTTTTTTGGACTCCCCTTTTATAAATGCTGCAATTATCTTCTGTACATAATTCCAGTTACATTTCTGATTGGAAAATGGAGCTGCTTAGGGGAGCTTACAAGACAACATCTGTTCAACAACAGACATCTGTGCCAGAACAGCAAAACAGGGCTGCCCATGGTGGGGTGTTTGAGAAGGATGCTTGCACAAACCCACATCTCTGTGTGCTGACATGGACCAAAATTGGTCCTTCTTCCATTAAAATCTGTTTGTAACCCAGACCAAGTTCTCTTTTACTCTCTTCATTCCAACTTCTGTCATTAAAGAATGTTTTAAAAATATCTTATAAATGAAACCTCCCTGAATGTTCTGTCCATAAATCCTCTAAACAAAATGACTACCACAGATAGCCATCCCCTACACAGTGCAAAGAAGCAAAAACTGACTAGGAAAACTAGTTTTCAAGTATTTTTTGCTGAGCCTTTGGACTTATTTAACCTCCTTTTGATAGGGTTGACTAGTGAATTAGTTGATTTCTCTGCTAGCCCACTGCCCTCCTACACTGTCACACTGCACCTGCCCATTCCTGTTTGGGTACTAACAGCAGGCTCAGAGTTACACTGGACTTTATTTGCCTCCATTTAAGAGAAGTTAGAGCAAGTGCTCCTTCCAACCTGCTGCTGCTCCAGCCCAAGCCTTTGCATTTTTTGTTGGGCTATTTGGTGAGTAATAAACAACTCTCAATGAGTTTTATCATATTTTGCTTGTCCTCAGGTTTATCCCAACAGGACTTTCCAATTCCTGTACTTCCTTGCCTTTATCAGAGTAAAGCACTGGTTAACAGCTGTGAATGGTGGCTGCTCTGTCTTGTGTGACTCATGTGTGCCACCAAACTGGCCAGTTCTGCCTGTAAACAGCCATTGCAAACTCTTGCAGTATGTGGCCAAAGTAAAATGAAAAATACTCTCCGTCTTTCCTCCTCCATCCTTTCACTGCTGAAAGAGCCAAATTAGGGTCTGGCTGTTTCTCCTGGTTCAGACAAAAATCACAACATCTCTTCCTGAGTGAGCAATAATTTTTAAATTACAAAACCAAGAAAATAGATACACAAGCCAAAAACCAAAGAGAAAAACCTTTAATACTAAGCCACAGTTCAACAGAAATATTATAAAATTACTAAAATTGTTATTTCTGTGATAACATATTGCTCTAAGGATTCACAAAGAATTAATGAGCTTCTTTTTCAAGGCTAGTAGAGAAGTGCACTCTAGAGCACACAGTGTGCAGCAGAATGACACTTGACATAGTAAATAGTATGAGGAAGATTCATTGTAAGCTCTGTAAAAAATTGCTGAAGTTCAGCAATTCAGTCTCTGAAGAGTCTGTCATGCCTCACATCCTCTTCTTAGAAACACCCAGTGATGGGTGGCTCTGAGAGTCACAGATCATGTCCTGACACACACCCTGTCACACCTGAGCCACCCCTGCTCCAGGTGCACTGCAGTGAGCAGGAGGCTGGGAATGGAAAGGTGCATCCTGGGCCAGCCCTGCATTATCTTCCCAAATAAAATGTTCCTGGAGGCAATGTGCAAAATTTGAACAAAGGACTTTGCCTTCTGCTGGACCTGAAACCTTCTGAAACCAGAAAATGGAAGGAAGGAAGTGGCGGAAGGAAGTGGCAGAAGGAAGTGGCGGAAGGAAGGAAGTGGCGGAAGGAAGTGGCGGAAGGAAGGAAGTGGCGGAAGGAAGGAAGTGGCGGAAGGAAGGAAGTGGCGGAAGGAAGTGGCGGAAGGAAGGAAGTGGCGGAAGGAAGGAAGTGGCGGAAGGAAGGAAGTGGCGGAAGGAAGGAAGTGGCGGAAGGAAGTGGCGGAAGGAAGGAAGGAAGGAAGTGTCGGAAGGAAGGAAGGAAGTGTCGGAAGGAAGGAAGGAAGGAAGGAAGGAAGGAAGGAAGGAAGGAAGGAAGGAAGGAAGGAAGGAAGTGGCGGAAGGAAGGAAGGAAGTGGCGGAAGGAAGGAAGGAAGTGGCGGAAGGAAGGAAGGAAGTGGCGGAAGGAAGGAAGTGGCGGAAGGAAGTGGCGGAAGGAAGGAAGTGGCGGAAGGAAGGAAGGAAGGAAGTGGCGGAAGGAAGGAAGGAAGGGGCAGAAGGAAGTGGCGGAAGGAAGTGGCGGAAGGAAGTGGCGGAAGTGGCGGAAGTGGCGGAAGGAAGTGGCGGAAGGAAGTGGCGGAAGGAAGTGGCGGAAGGAAGTGGCGGAAGGAAGGAAGGAAGGACGGAAGGAAGGAAGGAAGGAAGGAAGGAAGGAAGGAAGGAAGGAAGGAAGGAAGGAAGGAAGGAAGGAAGGAAGGAAGGAAGGAAGGAAGGAAGGAAGGAAGTGGCGGAAGGAAGGAAGTGGCGGAAGGAAGTGGCGGAAGGAAGTGGCGGAAGGAAGTGGCGGAAGGAAGGAAGGAAGGAAGTGGCGGAAGGAAGGAAGGAAGGAAGGAAGTGGCGGAAGGAAGGAAGTGGCGGAAGGAAGGAAGGAAGGAAGGAAGGAAGGAAGGAAGGAAGGAAGGAAGGAAGGAAGGAAGGAAGTGGCGGAAGGAAGGAAGGTAGTGGCGGAAGGAAGGAAGTGGCAGAAGGAAGGAAGTGGCGGAAGGAAGTGGCGGAAGGAAGTGGCGGAAGGAAGTGGCGGAAGGAAGTGGCGGAAGGAAGGAAGTGGCGGAAGGAAGGAAGTGGCGGAAGGAAGGAAGGAAGTGGCGGAAGGAAGTGGCGGAAGGAAGTGGCGGAAGGAAGGAAGGAAGGAAGGAAGGAAGGAAGGAAGGAAGGAAGGAAGGAAGGAAGGAAGGAAGGAAGGAAGGAAGGAAGGAAGGAAGGAAGTGTCGGAAGGAAGGAAGGAAGGAAGGAAGGAAGGAAGTGTCGGAAGGAAGGAAGGAAGGAAGGAAGGAAGGAAGGAAGGAAGGAAGGAAGGAAGGAAGGAAGGAAGGAAGGAAGGAAGTGTCGGAAGGAAGGAAGGAAGTGTCGGAAGGAAGTGTCGGAAGGAAGTGTCGGAAGGAAGTGTCGGAAGGAAGTGTCGGAAGGAAGTGTCGGAAGGAAGGAAGGAAGGAAGGAAGGAAGGAAGGAAGGAAGGAAGGAAGGAAGGAAGGAAGGAAGGAAGGAAGGAAGGAAGGAAGGAAGGAAGGAAGGAAGGAAGGAAGGACAGCTTCTGGGTAAGGATGGGGCTGTGGGACCAGTTTTGTCTCAATGTCTCTGTTGTTTACATGCTGCTGTTTCACTTTAGTGGCTCTCGTGTAAAGCTCTGTTTGCTGTCATTTCCCCAGGCTATTTACCATGTACACTTGAAGTGGCTTAATTGGGACCAGATCCCATTAAACTGGACTGTGTGTGAACATCTTAGAGCATTTCAGGACTAGAAGAATTTTAAATCTCTGCCAACCTGAATGAAAAGCTCTCTGTTGCCAATAAATCATGAATTTCAAATGACAGTGGTCTGGTTCACAAACAGAAGTCCTCAGTCTCTGGAAGTGTAGAGATTCCCTTTCCTAGCACCAAACAAACCCTAAATCCCTCCAATTTTTGGGCCAGGATCTGCTATGAAGCCAAGTGTAGGAAATCCCAAGAAGATCAGGTCTCTCAGCATCTCACCTCTTCCAAGAGACTGCAAAAGATTATTTGTGGACCTGAACTTCAGATGAGTTAGATGTCAGCCAGCAAATTCACTAAACTTTTTTTGGCTGGACCACTGCCCAGATGCCTGCAAGAAACTGGTTATTATATTGTCCCCAAGTCAGCCTCCAGAGGCTGGAGTGGAAGTGATCAGATGTGAGCGTGGTTTGGGAGATGTTCCTGGTGCCTGCCAAGGGGCGTGCAGACAATCACGTAGAGCAGAAATGCACACACTCACCCAGGCTGCTCCTGCTGAAAAATGAAACTCCTGCTGCAGCAGCCCTGACTCACAGCAGCGTTTGCATATTCTTGAGCAGGAGAAAAATAAATTAATTAAAAAAAAAAAGCCATCAACAAAAGGACCAGGAGCTGAAGAAGGGCGGGATGATTAGGAAACAGCCAAGAGGAAAAGCATATTCACAAGTGGGTGAGGCTTTCCTCACCTGGGACGTGCTGCTCTGCACCTGGAAATGTCTGCCCCCCTCTCCTCCCCTGCAGGCTGACATGGGCAAGGAGGGATCTGGCTTAGCCTTGTCTGGGCCAGCCCTCTGCAACCTGAATTTCAGCAGGAGGGAATTATGCACATAATGGCAGTTATCTACACTGCATATTTTTACACCATTAAACTCAGAGATGGAGGTTTAATTTCCCCTTACCCTGGTTCCCAGGAGTGAGGCATTATAAGGCTGTTGACTTTTGAGATCTTCTGTGAAAGGAATAATTGCTGAAATCCCATGAGGTTTGAAACAAAACACTGTATTATTTTCACACACCCACATGCACACAAAACAATTTTACTAAATGAAATTACGACTATTTTCCTTAATTAACAGATCCTGTAAAAAAATGTTGCTACTTAAAGTGCAGACTGGGACAGGGTGAAAACAACCTATTTTGGAGGCACCAATAAATGTTTTAATGCTTTTAAAGGCAGCTCATTTGTTTAACAATGAGAACAGGATAAAAGGGAGCACCACACTCTCACTTTGGTGGAAATTCCTCTCTCCCTTGCCGTGGTGACAGGCACACATGTCCAGCTACAGAAACATGGAACTGGAGATGCTTATGCTGGAACAATTCACGAGGTGCAGTGAAGCATGTTCTATTTCTGCTGCTAAACAAAGGGACAGAATCCCACTGTCATCTGGAATTCCCATTAGCAGTGATGCCTTTGGAAGGAAGGGACAGAATCCCACTTTCAGCTGGGGATCCCATCAGCAGTGATGCCTTTGGAAGGAAGGGTGGGGCCCTGCTCTAAAGGAGTGGGAAGGGATGGGCAGCCATCCCTGGGAGCACTGAACTCCAGCAGGCTTTTGAGGAAGGAAAGGCAAAATCTGTGCAGAGGGCATCTGAAAGGTTCCTTTGCACCACTGCTGTCTCAATGCCATATCTGGGCTGGGATGTCCCCTGTGTAAGCCAGCACACCCCACCAGGGAGGGGTTTGCATTCCCAGCATGAAGCACCTGCAACCTGGCCAAGCTGCAGTGGTGTCTGAGGGGAACAGGGCTTGCTGGGCAGATGGAAAGGCTAAAGCACCTGTAGAAGATACAGACAGGTTCCATTTGCTTCCTTTGGCCTGGGTAGTGGGGCTGCTTGCTAGACCCTCACTACCAGGGAAGGCTGGTGAAGTGCCTCAAGCCCATGGCCACTGTCACAAGCCCCACAGGTACAACAAAAGAGGCTCCAGAGCTGCTGCAGTTCTCTGTGCTGCTGCAGCTTTCATTCCTGCAGAGTAAGCAGCAGTTGGTACCTGTGGCAAGGTTTGTTGGGTCAGGATGGGTTATCAAGGCTGCAATAAGGGGATAATGTCAGGGTTTCTGTGAATCCACATCACCTTTTTAGATCTCTAGGATACCACAGCCTTTAGCAAAGCACTCCTCTGATAGAAATCAGCATCACAGAGCTGATCTGATGTGAAGTTCATAGGGTCAGGCAGCAATTGAAGCACCCTTGGAAAAAAATGTATAGAGCAAAAAAGGATTGTTTAAACTATCCTGTGGAATTTAACATGGTAGTAACTGAAAACTGGCATCTATATGGCCTCACTGTCTTCCTGGCAGATATTGAATTTTTTTTTTGTTATGGTCTTCTTCTTGCAGCTGGTTTTCTCAAGATCATCTTACACACTCATGCTGGAGCAGGCAACAGAGGTTTTATTATTCCCATGTTCTCCTTTTTGCTGTAGGCCCTGGACACACATTCTTTTGCCTCCCAGTTTAAGTAGGTTAGTTACCTTTATTTCCTAATGTTAATACAATCTTTGCCTAAGGGAATGTTGCAATTGGATATTGATTTCTTATAAAAGAAATAGGACAGGTCATTGCAATTCTTCATGAACTTCATCTTCCCTGTTGCTTAGGCAGAGCTGGAGGATGGAGAACCTGCTCTTGCTCTGCCTCACTGGCACTCAGTGGTTTTTCTCAGCCTCTTCTTGCATCAAGTGCTTTGCTACACTGTAGTCACTTTTCTTATTTTGGGGTTTTTTATGATCTCTTTCCTTTCTGTGGGTGGCAGTTTTATCTATTCCTTCCTTCCTTCCTTCCTTCCTTCCTTCCTTCCTTCCTTCCTTCCTTCCTTCCTTCCTTCCTTCCTTCCTTCCTTCCTTCCTTCCTTCCTTCCTTCCTTCCTTCCTTCCTTCCTTCCTTCCTTCCTTCCGACACTTCCTTCCGACACTTCCTTCCGACACTTCCTTCCTTCCTTCCTTCCTTCCTTCCTTCCTTCCTTCCTTCCTTCCTTCCTTCCTTCCTTCCTTCCTTCCGCCACTTCCGCCACTTCCGCCACTTCCTTCCGCCACTTCCTTCCACCACTTCCTTCCGCCACTTCCGCCACTTCCTTCCGCCACTTCCTTCCGCCACTTCCTTCCGCCACTTCCTTCCTTCCGCCACTTCCTTCCTTCCGCCACTTCCGCCACTTCCTTCCGCCTCTTCCTTCCGCCACTTCCTTCCGCCTCTTCCTTCCTTCCTTCCTCTGAATACTTCTCCAAGAAACTCAAAGCAAACCTGAACTCGCAAGAAAAGCAAACCAAAACGCTTAAGATTCAAACCTTGAGGTTCAAACTCATTGAAAGCATGGAAACATCATGGAAAGTTGCAGCCCAATGCTCTGAAATTTAGCAGCATTCCCAGTTATTGAAAAGAAGGCTTTAGAGCCAAAATGTTAACGTGAATAAACAGAAGTGGTCCCAGATTGACCCATCACTGTTTCCCAAGGAGTTTACTGGAAATACCTGTGCATTTCCTGGGTCTGATCACCCAGCACATGAGCTGCCTAATTTTACTTGGGAAGCTGAAGCAGAAATTGTGACAGTTGTTTTCAGCACCTTATTGTTCTCAGCCTGTACTTAATGATAGTTTCAATGTTTCTCAAATATACCAGTCCTTTCCATTGGACTTTGATGTTTGCTACTGTAGACACTTATTAACAAGTCACAGCTAATCATTTGGATATCACTGGCTTTGTTTCTTATCTTGAATGTATATTATGATCACATTTCCTGAGTGTATATAACTGCATTTACACAGCAGAAAAGCAGATTCTGCTAAGTCTGGAAAAAATGCTTCCATTTGCAGGCAACATGCCTCTAGGCCTCCCTTACTAATGCATATTTTTACCACAATTTCTCCACAAGAGGAGAAAAGATCCTGCCAAAGGCTCCTCAAGAACTGCAGTAACTCCCAGTCCAGAAGGCAGTGGTGTTCTGTTAGAAAATGCCTATCCCTACAAAATACACATTGTAAAAGTAAGACTGTGCACATGGAGTTCAGTCAGCAGATGCTTTGTGCCATAAATGCACTTGTATGTTGGTGGTCCTCATATCTTTCCCATCCTCTACCAAAATGATCAAACTTCACATCCTGGGCCAGGGTTATGGTCTTCTCCCTTGCAATATTCCATGTTCCAACTCAGAATCACAGAATGGTTTGGGTTGGACAGGACCTTGAAGATCATCCAGTTTCAACCCTGCTGCCATGGGCAGGGATGCTCAGACTATCATCCAGTCTGGCCATGAGCACCTCCAGGGATGGGGCATCCACAGCTTCTCTGGATAACATGTACCAGTGCCTCACCACCCCTACAGTAAAGAATTTCTTCTTAATATCTAATCTAAACATACTCCTTTCCAGATTGAAGTGATTTCCCCTTTTTCTGTCACTTCAGGCCATTGTAAAAATTCCATCTCCACCTTTCTTATAGGCTTCCTTCAGGGACTGCAAGGCCACAGTCAGGTCACCCCAATGCCTTCTCTTTTTCCAGGCTGAATAATCCAAATTCTCCCAGTCTTTCTATACAGGAGACGTGCTCCATCCCTCCATCCCTGTAATCATCCTGATTCCCTCCTCTGGGTTGGGTCCAACAAGTCAGAGCTCTTCCTTATGCTGGGACGCCAGTGCTGGAAGCAGCCCTGCAGGTGGGGTCTGAGCAGAGCAGAGCAGAGGGGCAAACTCCCCTCCCACAATGAACAACAGCTCGAGCAGGGCTGGCAGGAGGCTGCTGAGCAGGTTCTGAGCAAACAGGACAATTCAGCCTCTCTCATTCTACACCAAGCTCTTCTTGCCAAATTGTCACTAAGGGTGGCAATGCTTTGATTGCTTGTGGGCTAGGAGGAGTCAGGTGGTGCTGTGAATGCTGGCCAGCCCTGTTGGGGCATCTCAAACCTGCCACCACACAGAAATCTGCCCACCGAGGGAGGGGAGCTCTGGGTGTGCTCCTGCTGTCTTGTTCCATTGTTTTCTCAGTGTTAGTTCCTGAAAAGGGATCACATGTGTGTCCAGTTATTATTATTAGTAAAGCTAACTGCATTTTTCCAGTTGAAAGCTTCCATAAAACCTTCCATTTCCCCCCTCCTTCTTCACATGTCTTTGATTAAAAATTTTCAGTGTTTTTTTTCTTCTTATATAGCAAAATGCTTCATTTTCAATTCAGGGATTCTGGAGAGCAATTTTCATGGCATAATTAAATGAAATACAATAGAAAATACAGATAAATTTGGGGCCCAGATCTGCTTGTCAGGATTATGTTGTATCTGTCCTACAAGAGTGCATTTATGATCAGCCTGAGGATATCTGAAGATTGGACCTGGCAGTCCACTTAAGCTCTTTCACAGATGATTACAGCAGTGCTGCTGAAAGCAGGGTACCAAGGCCTGAGCTAACAAAACCCATTTGAGTGAAGAAATGCATAAAGAGAAACATGACACAATTAACAGAGCTGCTCAGGCTTGTCCAGCTGCATGGACTTACCTGATGGATGCACTGGAGTTGATGGATCCCATCAATCTCTAAAGCAGAGAGGAGAGAACAGGGCTGGCTGCTGCTGGTAGGTGGAGTCTGTGCAGTTATCAGACAATTATGCACCTTCTCTCAACCTTCAGTGTCTAAAGGGGACATAAATGAGTATAAAACATGTTGTCTATGCAGGGCTAATAATTATACAAAGGGCACAAATGTTCACCTCAGGTTTCAGACAAGGCAAAGAGGTTTTCAGACCATGGGGAAGAATGTAAGAATCAATGGCAGGTTTATTGTCTGATGGATATAGTTCCAATCACTGAGCTGGGGGAGTACAGTAATATTTTCTTTCAACACAATTGCATCAAATAATAACCACTTTCAACCTAAAAAGCCACTTATGACCATGAAGACATACAGCTGCAACTCTAAGGCTCATGCTTTTGAGATCCTTGGTAATTCTAAGGCAGGAGGACTTGGCAATATACATGGACTCAGTTCATTTAGCCAGTGATGACTCAGCTCATGTTGACAAAAACATTTGATCAAATTTCCTCTCAGATTGCATCAGCTGTAAAAATATGTATAAATAGGCTCCTTTTCTGTGTGCATCCCGCCTCTCCGTGGAGAGTTTTGTGATGTTGCTACTTTAAGTTCACATTATGATTCTTTCCCACCCTGGATCAATGCAGTGATGCCAGTAAATCTTTGTATTTCAGATCTGCCCTAAGCTGGGAGTGTGGTGATGCTTCCTGATGTGCTTGGATGAAGGCCTTGACCGGTCTGGTCCCAGCTTAGATGTTTGATCCTGGGCTTGCACCCTTCACTGGCCATCAGTCAGGGGTTTGGAGGCTGGGTGCAGCTCTCAGCTAACATATTGAACTGTCTGTAAATTGGTGCTGAGGTTTCCAGTGGCATTTCGCTGTGGGCTGTGGATCCAGGACCACCCCCAGGCTGAGGTGATGCCCAGGGCTCTCAGATGTGACCTTTCTCCTGCACACGGCTGCTGGATGAGGGAGTGCCTCAGCAAGGAATTGGACTCTGTTTGGGGGATCATATAGTTGTGTCCCCATTAAAATAAAAAAGAATAGCCCCAAGCACTAGCCAACTCCAGGCAATTTCTCTTTGTTCCAGAAGCAGAAATTGCAAGACACAAGCAGCCACTAAATCATGTGTGAGCAGGACATGATGAGCTCTTTACTTTTATATTTTTTAAAGATATAAATATTTGAACTTAGCTCAGTCATGAGAACATAAATGGGGGTGATGCCTCAGGTTTTAGCTTTTATATTTTTCAGGTTCTGTACTGCTTTAGTGTGTAGTTCTGGGCTTCACATTAAGAGATGGTAAGCTCTCTTCACAGGCAGACAAAACAGTTCCTTCTCTAGCTTGGAACCAAGGACAACCAATCCAAATTTCAGACCCACCATAAACAACATGGACTGAAGAGAAAAAAACACGAAGGATGGGACTTCATAAGCTACAGTTATAATTGGACAATTAACTCCAACATGCCAATGGACCAGAACTTATAAAAGTGTGAGACACCGTGACTAGTCGTGCATTTTGTGACCATTTTGGTTCATCTTGGGTGTAGCCCTGGCTGGGCTCTTGTGCTGCCCAAGGTGCATCCATTGAGTCCTCCTAATAAATCCCTACTTTATTATTAAAATCCATCTAGTCTCTATTCTAGGTCAGCCTTCACAAGACCTATGGGGAAATACCACAGCAGCCCAGCACTGGCCACAAGACCAAAACCTGTACAGAAGAAAAGGCTTGGAAGTGCTCACTCAACTCTATTTGTTGCATGAACCATCAATACGTAATTCAATTTTTTTTGGATTTTGCTCCTCACACTGTCTACAATGAAGATTAAGGACAGAATATTGTTTTAGCCAGGCCACAGGGAATCTGAGATGTTTATTTTTATCTCAGTCCTCCCTTCAGGTTTGAAATTATTTTTGCTGGCAAAATGTGGTTTAAATTTTCTGTTTAATAAAAGAAAAAAAAAAGAAACCTGATTGCACATGATATTTTTCTTTGGGAAGTGTCTAAAGCCCATTATTTTGTTCTACCTTCCTGTTACACGCTGAGCGTTCATGGTGAGGTGGTGTTGCACCATATCAGATTTCAGGGAGAAAGTGAACTCTGAGGGCTTTGGAAACTTTTTCCACTATCAAACTACAAAATTATCCTCTGATACACCATTTCTCAAAACAGGATAACAAAAAAATTTTAGACATGCAGTTGAAAAACTTCACCTTTTACGTCATGAGTTTCCGCACACTGATCTGTTTGCTGACAGAAAGAAATTCACCTTTTGTGCAAAAACTGTGTCTTTGGATGTGGAGGCAGGCATGGATAATCAAAGTTCACTGCTTTGCCTCTTGTCAAGTGTCAGGTTCATTTTAAGTCCAGGAGAAGAATTGCAGGGACAGAAGTGGCCTTGGTCAGAGCTGAGATGGGGCTGTGTCACCAGCCTGTATTTGAGGGTGTTTGCTGTGTTTTCTGTGCCCTGGAAAGGCAAAGCTTTTCTTCTCAGCAGGATGGGTGCTTGCACTGCCTGTTTTGTCCCTGATTTTCTCCTTGGTGGACTGATGACATTGTCCGGCCAAGCTTCCCTCTCCCCCAGCTGCTCAGGAGCTCAGCCCCATCACACCACATGGCCTTCTACCCCAGATGAGCTCATTTGGTTTCAGCAACCACTGAAGACCTTCACAACAGACTTGGGGTGCTGGGAAATTGAGATCTTGGACATTAAACTCCATGTTGGTAACACTGGGAGAGAATCTGAGAGTTCTGACACATTAAACTAGATTCCCAAGGAATTTGCTCCTCAGGCTATAGAAGACAAAGCAGCCAAAGAACAGAACAAAGATTACCAAACCAATGAATCACAATGCCCAGCTCTCTCTGGTTTAGCATTAATTAATTTTTGTATGTACACTGGTAATGATTAAACATAATTGGAGCACTTGTACAAGGGAATATACTGTAGACTACTAATTAAAATCCTCTCTGAAGAAAAAAGGGACAAACACTAGATCACAGTAATCAGTGGGCTTCTGATTAAAGAGCAAAGGCAGCTTAGAAATGATTCATTTCAGGCTGGCATCCAGTCAAAGCAAGCCACAGGAGAAAGAAACTTCAAAATGATGATTCATGCTGCCTTTTTTTTAAATGGTGGCCTTGGCCTTGGGTTGGTTTTTTTTTTTTTGGTTTTTTTTTTTTTTTTTTTTTTTTTTTTGGTTTTTTTTGGGTTTTTTTCTTGGTTGGTTGGTTTTTTTTTTATTTTTTTAGGGAAACAGTGAAGAAAGAGGATGATCGGTGAAGACACCAAGGACACTGGTCAGGCAGGTTCTCAATGAAACTGATTTCTGAGTGTCTCCTGTGCATCACTGAGAAAAGCAAGGAGCTGCCCACAGTGTAAGTCTGCATTTCAAATGGCACAGAGCTGTTTCTGAGCAGAAGTTTAAAGGGGACAGCATTTAAAGTTTATATCCATGAAAAGCTCAAAGCGCCAGAACTTCTTCATGACTTCAGATGCAACAAACTTATTTTGATGCTTCTCTTGGCTGTTGGGCTGTTCTTCCCCTCATGCTTATCAGCAATACATGGAAAGCACCTTTAACCTTTAAAAAATACCAGTAGCCACCCCAAATTGTGAGTGCACGGTGCTGAAGACAGGCTTTTACTGTGGGTTACTATAAACCCTCTCTTTAAAACAGTGTCAAGAGTGAAATGATGTGACAGCCCTCTGGTCAGGTGAGTCTATTCCATGAAAATAAGTTATAAATAGACACTGAAACATTTCACACAAAGGCTTAGGCCGTGGGCGAGTTGTGATGCTGACAATTGACAGAGAGTCAGATGTTTTTCCCATTTACTGCTGAGACAGCTGAGTTTTAATGCAGAGTTGGGAAAAGCCAGAGTAGCTGCACATTGTCCCTTTTTTTTGTCCCCAGTGTGATTTAAAAGTGGAATTCTTCTCTACTAAAAGGCACAGCAGTGCTTTGTAGCCAATGCAGAAGCACCTGTGCAAGATCATCCCTCCCATCCTCAAATGAAGTGTCTGAGAGGGGCTGGATTGTCCTCCAATGTGTTTGTTTTCTCCACTGGTTACAGAGGGAGAGTACAAGCTCACTTTGCATTACTTATCACAAGTTTAGGTGGACAAAATTAGACAATCCCATCCTTGAAACTGGAAGAGATAATCTGAACCTCTTTTCTGAGAGCAGAGACCTCACATCTAGCTTGTAAGAGCTTATTAATGGTTTATGGAAAGTCTTTCCCTGCCCTTGCTTAAAAAGTCCATCACATCCCACTCTGCATATCCTGGGGAAGATTTGCACTGTGCCAGACAAAGGTGCCATCCTTCAGCATTTTTGTCACTACTGGGACAGCCAGATCACGGGGCTGTGGCTGGGCATGACCTCAGAATTAATTAAAAATTGGGACTTAATTAGTTGTAAGTTCCAGGTAAAGATGCTTGGAACGTACAACTAAAGCAATGAAGCATCTCTCTATTAAAATACAAAAAATAAAGGAAAGCCCCAGTGATTACACCAATATTTGTTGGTGCCTGTATTGCTACTGCCAGAAAAAACAATCTGAGGGATTTCAATGAGGCTGCCAGCAGCTGGGCTGGTTTTCGTCGTGCATCAGGGAGGTGTGTGGATTTTTTTTGTCCTCCATAAAGCTCAACCTCACTCTCAAAAAGCCCCAGCTTGTTTCAGTTGTAGGTGCAGTGGTTCCCTGCACTCAGGAATCAAGGGTGAGCTCTGTGTGCTGAGCAGGGGATGGTGTGGATCCCTCTGGGTGCTGTGGAAGTGCTGGAGCTGCAGCATCAGCTGCCACCAGCCGGTGGTGTGCTCCTGAGCCCTGTGGGGACAGTGTCACACAGAGCCCTGTGGGAAGGGCTGCCAGAGCCTGGTGCAGCTCTCCTGGAAGGATCTGTCAGGGAAACCTCCTACAATGGTCATGCTGAGTAGAATTAGGCTGCTCAGAGTCCTTCACAAGTATTTTTATGTCTGTTCTTTTTGCAGGGAGCACAGAATTCCCTTCTCCTCCCACTCCCATTCCATGGTATTTGCATGGATGCTTCAGACAAGGGTTTTATTAGATGCTGCCTGTATTAAAAAATCACCCAACTGTATCTGTAAACTCAACAAAAGTTAAAAAAAGAGAAAAGAAATTAAACTTCTATTTGGATAAAATCAGACTAAGACCTATTATTAGGCCTTATTATTTAGTCTATATTAGACTAAATTCTATATCTTATCTGAAGTTATAAAGAAGAATTTTCTTAAGACTTTTAATGAGCTGAACAAATTTGAACAAGGAAGAATAGCATTTTGGTAATTTGTGATGTGTAATGTTTTGGGAACAATCTCCAAACAATTGTTAGTAGTTTTTTTTTGACAATAGAATTAATTGCTTAAGTACATTTTGTTGTAATATTTATTTAGTTTCATTTCAAGTATACTAAACACTGAATTCCCACGTCCACAGGCCAAAAAAAAAAAAAAAAAAAACCCAAATAAATAAACAAGCAAACAAAAAAACTCAGGAAAATTCAAACATGGTGAGAATCCAAATCATCATATTAAAATTAAAGATGGGCATGAACTGTAAATATTTGACCCCTTAGTTCAACTGAGAAGCTTCAAAGAAAATAATCTGAAATTTTAATTTCTTACCTAAATATGTTTGAAGGAGTCTTATATCCCAAATGCTTAGACTGAAGAAAATTTGTGTTTAGAGTAATAAAAGGATAAAATTATTTATGTCAGAAAATGTCACTTGTTACCTGTGAGAAGAACCTGACCCCCATCTCACTACAACCTCCTTTCAGAGAGATGTGGAGAGGGATAAGCTCATTTTTAAAAACAACTGTCCACACTTTGGTTTTGAGAGGGGCCTGATCTTTCCAGGACGATGATTCTAGTGGCACAAAAAACAGAGCAGGACCCTCAGGAACTGAGTTAGAGTTTCAAAACTGAGTCAATGTGAGGAGCAGGTCCTGATTGCTGGGACTGGGCAGCCATGTGCAGGAGCTGATCAGGACATTGATTAATTGGGTAGTGCCTGAGCACTATTGAACATCCAAGCTGAAGTCCTGATTAATGGCTTAGTACCTTTGTGCCAAAGGGTCATGAAAAATTTTAGGTGCAGTGTTTTGAGTGTAATCTCATGCCTAAAAAGAGAGTATGGCAGTGATTAAACCTAGAATTGACTGACCAGGGCATGTAAAAACATTTCATTATGGTGTCTGAGAGCTGCATAAAAACACTGGGAGTAAACAATTTGCACTGAAGGATTATGGTGACCCAAGGCTCCAATAAATGCCTGACAAGATTAAATTTGATTTTTCTTTCCTGAGGTCAAGATGTTCTTTGTCCCAGTAAATTTATTTAACCACATTCACCTCCTCCAAGATGTATTTTATGTACACTCTCTATGCACTGCAACTAAGCCCAAGCCATCCTTTAATATTGTATCATGAATGGACAACTCCTTGTGTGACCAGTGAATGACCTCCAACTTTACCCCAAAGAAGTATGAGGTTTTTATCTCTGTGGCAGGGACATTTACTATTATTAGTGCCTCAGAAAAGTTGCCTTTGTTGCATATTTATGCATGGTACAGGCAGAAGGGTGTAGCAGCTACGTGTGCATACTCATGTGTGTGCATGCAAGGGAACTCTTAAAATTAATTGCCTTGGCACACAAAACCTTCTGGATCTATTTACATTCCTGAGGCAAATTCCTTAATATATCTGTAGTTAAACTGTTCCACAGCCTCTAAATGCATGGCTTTGGTATGCTGCCCACCTTCCCTGCACAGGGAATAGCTGGGAACATTCAGTGCCTGCTGAGCACAAATGTGCCCCTGATATGAGCACAGCAGCAACGTGTGAATGTGCTCTGCTGATGCTACTTAATCCTGAGGATAATGTCCTGGATTTTCGGCATATTATCTTAATTTAGCACAGAAGGGGAAAGTGTTTGGTTGGGAGTGTGGAGAAGTGGGCAGAGGGAGGAGGAGGAGGGAGGGGAGTGGGGAGTGTTTAAATAGCTTCAGTAATGACCTCGGTGCTGATGGGGGGCTCCCACTCTCAGAATCTCAAACTGAGTGCTTGAATTGAGCAAGATTTGCCCAATATTGCCAGATAATGTGCAGTGCTAAGGGCTGGGCAATGCTCATTCAAGATAACAGTGAGAAGTGGTTGCAGTCCTACAGGAGAGCAGGTGGGAAGTTTCTGCCCCAGCCCTCAAGGCCATGTCAGAGCCGTTCCCAGCGACCTTTCAAGGCCAAAAGTATTAGCTGTGAGATAAAGGTTTGGAAACCAGCCTTGATCATGCAGATATTTTCTCCCAGCAACCTGAGAGCTGACCCTCTTCCATCCATATGGGTCTGTGGTTCAGGATAGGGCAATCCCATGAGAGATGCACCATCTGCATAGCTGGAAAGTAGGTAGCACATGAGAAAGGTGATTATGTGTTCTCCTGCTTCTGCTTTATGAGAAAAAATAAATAAAAAGGTCTGGAGAAGCTGGAGCAGAAGAATATCTGCAGCTTCAAACACAGTGACTCAGAAAGTGCAGGAGACAGATTCTTTTGGGCAGGGTGGTGGGATTGAAAAGCAAGCACAGATCTGCATCCCTCTTTTCTGACTGCTCTTTGATCACCTCTGGTAGGAATAGGATCACCTCTGAGCAGTATCTTGTTCCCCCATCAATGTCACAAAACACATTCTCCATTTCTCCAAACTTGCCTGGTAGAGCCAGTAGCAACATGTTAAACCTTCTCAACAGAATATATGGATGCATCTGTTTTCTTCTCCAAGGTAAAGGTGCCATCAAAAGAGTCAGTTATGCAAGAGATGTTTTGAATGCTGTAGCAAGGTACAGCTGTAAATTATTCAATTTACCAGGCTTTCTGGTGTTGGAGACTGGGACTTGGGAATGTGATGTTCACCAAGATGGTGAATCACTGGAGTTTATGCAACAAGTGCTTTACATAACACCTTGCTTGGTTTTTTAATGTAAGGTAAAGAAATGCAGAAATTATTTTAGCATTATGGACATACATTTACTTTGGTGCGGGGGCAGAAAACGTCACATATTTAATGTTCTTTTTAGTTTTAGTTTTTGTAAAAATAACACTTTTTTATTTGGTGTCAGTTATTTTCATACTGGTAGAGCTCAGAAACTCTCACTGTGAAGAGAGGGCTCTTCCAGCAGCTCCCCGTGCCTCTCTGACTCCAGCCTGGTGCCCTTTTCACGGTATGATGATGAAAATTGAGGGATTGAATGTTTACAGTGTTTACAGGGACCACAGCTTGAAATAGCACCATGGAAAGAGTCATCAGCTGTAGAAACAATACAAGGAAAACAAGCCTTCAGAGATTGAAATCAGCAGGTGTGATGGACCCTAAATGTACCCTCATGTACCTAAGGGAGGAAACCTTTTCTTTCACAAGATGTGTGTTTGTAGCCACAGCTCAAAGGGACTGTGCCAAAGGAATGGGAGATCACTGAGATCCTGAAATCACTGAAGAACCCATGAAGAACACAGTGCAAACTTCAGACTTGAGCCTACTCCTTCTGGGATCAGTGTCTGCTGGTTTCACCTTGCACACCTCCAAAATGAGAGCTGCCACCTTGATACCAAGCAGGAGATAAACCACTGCCCTGCTACTGTTCTGGAGGCACTGTTTACTAGCACACTTGGACTCACTTTCTGCATGTGTTTATTCAGAGCAGTCACATGCTTCAGCAAAGATCAGAGTTGATTTATGTCTGCTGAAAACCCCCTGAATATCAGTTACTGATTAAATTCTTGTTATCATTTGGAATAGATTGCTGTGCTAAGGCAGCTCTTGGCACACTCAGTGGGATTTGTCTGGGACTGTGCTAAAGCTTGGTCAATACCATGCTGAAATTAAGTACTGCTTTATTGTACTTTGCTTTCTGCTCAGGAGACATTTATGAGAGTTCAAAATGTAAACATGAAATTCTGACTGCAGATAAGACTTATCCAGAAATATGTGTTAACTGCTCAGCTGTTTGTATGCATCTGCCTTTCTGTCACTTTGAAACATGTCTCTATCTCTCATTTATGTTTTAGTAGTGGCCATGTTAGTAACCACCCAGCTTACTGCAGGGAGCATGTCCTTCAACAGTGAAACACACAGGGCTGTGCAACTGCAACCCAGAGAGGAATGAACAAAATGGCAAAAAATAAAACTTTCTCCATAGAACTGTCACAGCTCAGCTGCTGCTGCAGCAACTTGGACCTGGCACCCAAGCTGGGAAGGGATGAGAGAGGAAACAAGGTCAGATGGACTCCAGTGTGAGCAGAAGCCAGGTTCACATCAGTCACTGTCCCTGTTTCACACAAACAAATCCCAGCCTGTAGCTGCAAACCTGCATCACTCACCCAAGAAAATTGCTCAGCTGCACCCTGAGCTGGGGCAGAGCTGCCTCCAAAGGCTGCAATGTCCTGTCCTACCTGTCAGGGCCTGGCCAAAGGTAACCTTTCCTGAAGGACAGCAGTGTTTTGAAACCTCAGACAGCTGCTCAGTCTGCCCAGTGACCTTTACTGAGAGCCCTGTTGGGAGCAGATAGGCATTTATGGAGACCTTGCACTGCATTTCTCAGAAGCTGAAATGTCCTGTAACAGGATTCAGCATTCTTTAAACTGCTGCCTCAGATTGCCTCAGTTAAAGGGAAGTATTACTTCCCCCACTTTACTTGTAACCAAAACAATAGACATCATTATACCCTCTGCTGGCTCTGGGGTGTGCGAGTGGGAGAAGGCAAGTCACAAGTTTTACTAACTAGAGGGATTGTTTGATTGCCTCTTAAAAACATCCCTAAATCTGGAGCAGCAAAGCTGCAGCCACAGCCATCTTTCAGGTTTTGTATTGCTGCAAATGAGGATTTATCACTTGCACTGCTGGCAGATGGATGGCTCAGCACTGAGTCACAGAGAGCTGCTCTTCTCTGCCTTGTTTGCCACTTGTGTCCCACAAAGGCACAGGTTGCTTTGTGTTTTAAAGAACACCTCTGCCACTTGATTTTTTGGGTGTAATTTAGAGTTTAAAAAGAAAAATAAATTAAAAACAATGTAGGAAGCAAACATACCAGCTGAAGACTTCTTCCTGCCCAGGTGTTGCACAAAGCAACCCCAGCTCCATCAAGCATCTCTAAATTATGAGAGTAAAGGCAATTTATAACTTGAAATTCCAATTTTTTTCACTGCAAAAGTGAACAGATTTTTCCAGTTGAGGTGTTGACTAGGTGGGGTTTTTTTCCTTGGCACTTCTGTCTCAAATGATGAATTCTTTACTCACCCTTTCCTAGGATACATTGTGAGTTTATTTGCATCTGCATCTTCCCACGAAAGATGAAGATTTATCAGATTACCAGCAGTCTGTAATCACAACCACACAGTACCTGAGGTGTGCTGCAGGTGCAGGGTATATGCAGAACTCCCACACATGCACACACACACTCACACACACACACACACACACACACACACACACACCCCCATCTGTCCCACCAACACCCAGAAATAGTATTTGTCCTATACACAAAAATAAAAGAATAATTAATAATAAATAAATACATTAAATATACAAATCTATTATTTATTATCAATAATTGGTATTTAATGTCATGTCTTCATGAGGATGGAACTGGACTTAAAAAGCCCTGTGTGGACTTGTGGCTGGAACAGAAGTGTGTGCCAGTGGACACATCCCCAGTGGGATCCATGGGGAGAACCCAGAGGAGAGAGGCATTGCTGTGGTTATACAGCACCACCAGCACCCTCCTGGCTGCTCTAAAGAGCAGGAAATCCCAGATAAGGTAAGAGAGGAGAGCACAGAACACAGCACCTTGCAGAAAATCTTCCAGATAACACTGGAATCCTTTACATATTCAAGCAGGATGGACCCCAGGATAAGTTTCCACCCAACAACTATTTCAGGAATGCACTTGGGATCCTGCAGGGAACAGCCCAGCCCTCAGCAGGTGAGGCCCAACCTACTTTTAATGGGAAAAATGGTGAGACAGAGTTCCCTGGGTAGGAGGCCAAGGAGCTGGAGCCTGAAGAGAACATTATACTGAGCTGAAAAGACTTGCTCCTGGCAAATAAATCTTGTAAGGTCTGATCGAAAATTAAACACCTGAAAGGAATATCTGAAATGTCTTCTAGGGATTTCCCTTTGTGATACATATTTCACAAAAATCTGGGTAAGGTATTGCATTCTTGCCTCACTGCAGGGAGCTGAATGCTCTTGAAGTTCCTTGGAGTTTTGTCAGGGGTGAAAAAACCCCCAGGATTTTGTATGCCAGAATCACTTTCAGTGCACTGCAGGGTGTCCTCAGGAGTGAATTGTTCTGTCCCAGCTGGGCACAGCAGAGGCTCCATACAGAGGCAGTGGGGGGATCCCCCTGCTGGTGCAGAGCAGGACTGAGCCCTGGGGGACTGTCGGAACTCAGCACATCCCTCCGGGTGCCCAGAGTTGTGGGGGCCTGCCAGGGGGCTCGGAGACCCTGGCACACAGCCCACAGCACCTGGGGATTTGATTTTGTCCCCTGGAGCAAATTACCATCTTTGTATGAGGACCTGAAAGTCACAGAAGTTTAAATAATATAATAATAAAATTGTCGCATGGTGAAAATGTAGATTTTAGGATTTTTGGTACGGGGGTTACGGGGACAAGATGGAGAAAATTGGGCGTGTCCAGCCTTTCTTCTTCTTGTTCTTGTTCTTGTTCTTGTTCTTGTTCTTGTTCTTGTTCTTGTTCTTGTTCTTGTTCTTGTTCTTGTTCTTCTTCTTCTTCTTCTTCTTCTTCTTCTTCTTCTTCTTCTTCTTCTTCATTTTCTGCAGTGCTGTTGGCACTTTGGGATTGGTTTAGAGTAGAAGTTAACTATCTAACGTAGGTGATAGGTATTGGAAAGTAATTGTAAATATGATATATGTAGTTTATAGTATAAAAAGACAACACCACCTGGGGGGCGGTCAGAGTGCCTGTGGCTGCTGTGCTGAGCAGATCTCGGCTGGGCAGAAAGAAAGCTTTATAGATGGGAATTAATAAACAACTTCAAGACCAAAAACTGAAGAGCTCTGACTCATTCTTCAGATGCACGGGCTGAAGCAGAGACATCCTGCACATCTCGGGGCAGCAATTAACAACCTGAAACCAGAGAGGGGACTTCCAGGAGCCTGGATGGGAGGCAAACCTGCAAAGAGAGTGGGGAAAGAGAATTTCTGCTTCTCCTCATTTGACTTTTCAATTTCTTTGTGTGGAGCTCTTAGGAGGGATGAAAATAGGATGGCTGCCAGAAAACTTGTGAGAAAGCCTGCTGCAGGCTAGATTTATTTACTAGATAACATCTAGTGCAGGTAACTTGCAGCTTGCCTTACACTGAAGGTTATACATTTCTCTGTCTGTCACTGAAATTCAATGTACAGGTGCACTGTAATTAATCCTAGATTGGACTCTCAGTGCAAACTGAGACTTGGGGCCATATTTTATATCATCTATCCTCCCAGAGAGTATCCTCCCAGACTTCTAACAGCTACCACTGGGGAAGCTTTGCATTTCTGAAATATTTGAATAGTGCTGTCCTAGCCCATTTGCTGCATGTTTTATTTTGACAAAAATGACATAAACACAGTAAACAGCATTTTTTATGACATTGTGCATGCTGTGAATTCACATGGTAAATCCCTGAAGCATCTGCTCCTCCATATTCACAGGTCCTTTAAAGGACCACAGTCTACCTGTGTAAAAATTTGCATGCCAATATTTCCTGATTTCTGCCACTGATTAAGGGTGCATTTCTCAAGTGCATGGCAGTGGAACAGGGAATACACTGAAGACACCTCAGCTAGATATCCTCTGAAAGATTTTCCAGGCTTTCTCCTTTTGGAATGATGTTTTAGAGGACAGGGCAGGAGTAAAGTACTTTGTGGGGAGCTGGGAGGCATTGAGACTGCAGCTGTCTGGGGAAAATCTGGATCCAGAAACAGTGTTGGCAGTGCTGACACAGAGCAATGCTCTCCAGAACCTGGCTAAGTGTTTTTCTCTTTAGTAAACATTTTCGGGCACAATTTACCCTGGAATTACTTATGTATTTTAAAGAAATCACACTGCAGTGTAACAGTGATGTTCCTGACACCAGTTTCCAGCTCAGCTCCTGGTCACAGCTTTGGCAGGGTTTGTCTGGTCAGGGTTTGCCTGAGCTCAGCCCTGCAGCCCTTAAGTGAAGAAACAAAAGGAAGGAAAACACTTAATGACTGATGACCTCCTCAGAAACCAGTTGCTGAAAGAAAAGTTTTATGCCAATATCTGAATTGATATGATTCATCCTGGGCTATACTGAGTTTAGCAGTTCTTCAAGTTGGTGTTTCCATTAGGTGTTTGAGCACTTTTAGAGCAAAGGGAAAGCTTAAGTTTCAGCCAGAACTCCACTGCCTGCTATTCTGCTTTATATTGACATTTTTCAATGGCATTAACATCCACAGTCACTCAGCCAATCTGGTCCCATCCCAACTCACACAAGATCTCTGCTTTTCAGTAAAAAAGATTTTTAGTGCAGGGCAAGTGGTGACAACATGAGTTTCATCTGGGGGATGTCTGTTTTCCTTTCAGCACACAAAAACACAGAGCTGGGCATGTGAGAACAGACACATCTTCATGATCCATGTCTGGAACGTCAATAATTTGATTATGATTTGTATGGAGATGGAGCATACTCAAACCTTGGAGAAGCCAAAAGAGTATTTTCCTCATACAGGGCATCACAGCTGATCCATCCAAATCTCAGATCCTAAAATCCTAAGATCAAATCTACAGTGTGTAAAAATTCCTCAGGATCTTCATAAATCCTTCATTCCTCTGCCATTCTCAGTCTTCCTGCTGCTAATACAAGTCCCTCCTCTTGGTGATGTCCTGTCAGGAAGCACAGTTTGCAGGGGATTCACATCACCATTATCCTCTTTTTGCTGTTCTGTGAAGATGGTACCAAACAGAACATTTCAGTTTTGCTCTACTGCTTTTCTACCAGGTGATCAACTCTCATTCTTTGTTGTGAACCCGCAGCAGGGATTTGCCATTCAAATCCTGGGCAGGTCCAATCTTAGCTTCTATTAGCAGGAGTGTTCAGACCATTAAATACAAGGTGGGGGTTTGTTTGTTTGGTTTTGTTTGGTTTGGTTTGGTTTTGGGGTTTTTGTTTGATTTTATTTGTTTGGTTTTGTAAATGGCAGCAAAAAAGGAGAGGTTTCTGCTATGTCTATGTGTGAAGGGTGATGCTCTTGGCATCTGTACAATCTGTGTGTGACTAAGAGATTATATCCTGGTCCTCACTCATTTCCTTAAGGTCATCACCTCTGTTCTTCTTTGTCATGTTCTTAGACTGATGTTTTTTTTCTTTCCTGACCCCAGGCCTGCAGACTTCAAGGATAGGATTTTCAGAAATGACTTATAAAGAGTTTATATCTTGAATAGTCCTGAATCTCCTAATCTTTTAGCTCTGAGATGGGGCATGCTGTGCTGTTTGAGTATCAGCACATGAGCACCACACAGAACACAGGCATGGCTCTGGAATGAGGAAGCTGATGTGTAAATCAAGATTTTTCATTGTAGCCACCCTTGATGACAAAACAATGTCTCACCTTGCATAGGGGAGCGAGGTGAGTCATCAAATCTGATGACTTCATTCTTCCCACAGACACAAGGCAGGGTGAAGTTCACCTCTTTTCCTTCCTCTCCTTGAGTGCTGGAAGCTATTTTGGAGGCTGAAATGTTTCCCACACAAGCTCAGGGAAATACAGGGTGTTTTAAAACAGAAAAGGCTGCCAAGATTCATGGAAACCACTTAGCAGTAACAGAAAGAGACAGACATTGTTTTATCAAGAAGAATATCAGAGAAGGTGAAAGGCACCTGAGAATATGGAGAGCTGTCATGGAGGACATAACCTGAAGACTCCAAATTTTCATCCTTTGGGTCTTAGTTTTTGGTTTTACTGATACTTGAAGAGAAACAATGAACTCAGAAGCTTCCTGTGAAACTGCAGTGTGCTGTTGTGTGTGCCTGGGTGTGTTTGTGTGTTGCAAACCCCCTTGTACAGCTCCCAGATTGGCAATGGTGGGGAAAGCTACACTGAAGGTGCAGAGCAGTCTGAGAGCTCCTGCCCAGGCATGGGAGCTGTGTAGGTACAGATGCTAAAATTCTGTTTGGCCTTTCCAGGTGTGCCCAGAGTCCAAGGCAAGACCGATGCTGAATTTCCACTGAGAATCCACTTTGGCTTAAAGGGAACTAAATCTTGGTGATGCCTTGGATCTTTTGAGTGTCTCATCGGGGGGAGAGGAAAAAATCTGGACTAAGAAATACCTGCAAGGTGCTTATAAGGACCAGTCACCTCCAGTCTCCTGCTCTTGGACTCCAAATCCTTGCACATGTAAGCACACAGGAAGTTCTGTCTGGCATTGGTCAGAACTGAAATTTTATTGCTTGGTTGGTCACTTTTCCCCATGTCTGGCTTCCACTTTCCAGAAATAAAGCAATGATTAGTAGCACAGGAGAGGAAGCAAGGACAAAACTGCAGACAAAGTTGAAGTTTAGCAGGTTATAAAACTTGCTAGGTTTGGTGAGTTCCAGGCTGGGTTGTGGAGTGTTGGGAAAGTAAAGTAAAATTTTAACTCAGACAAAAATCCCAGTGGTGAATCAGCAACTAATTCTCTAAATCACATCCCTGCAAGCACGTCCCTCACGTCTCAGAGGAGTGAGTGATACCTTTTCCTGGGACATTCACCTTCCATGTGATGTTCCTGAGCTCAGTGCTAAAAGAAGAACAGTGCTGCCTGGCATGTTTTGACCTGTGTGTGCTCTGAGCATGCCATTGCCTCTGATGAGCTATTGTTTTTCATCCTCCCTTTTCCCTTAGTTTGTTTTTTTTTTTTTTTTTTGAGAATTAAGATCTGCAGTCATGAAAATGCTTCTGCTCATATCCGTTGACTGCAGGTCTGGGTGTGATTTGTTTCCATGTGAAGATATTGATATAGTTCTGAAAGATAAGGCCTCCTCTTGCAATGCAGATAAAAAGAGTATCTGTCCTGAGGCAAGGCAAACTGCAGAACAGTTTTCCAAACAGAGAAAATTGCCTTTCCTGATTCACAGGTGGTAGGTGCCTATAACACCTGGCTCTGCCATGAACACTCTGCATCAGAAGATTTCAGAAGAGGTTACAGTGTAAGGGCATCTGTGGAACCCTGGATTTTTAAATTTTCTGTGCTGAAAGGCACAGACCCTCAAGAGAACACTATATTTGACTTGGGGTCATGGAGAAGGCTTCTAAAATGGAATGATAGAACTGGGATTATGGGTGGGTAGTTTGAATAGAAGTGTGTGATATCACATGGTGGGAAACTTAAAGTTTAAGGTTTTAGAATATAATAATATCTATAAAGATAAGATGGTTGTTTTAGGCCAGTGTCTAGTCCTTCTTCTTCACCTTCTTCTTCATGGGTTTGGAAGGTATTTTGTAATTGGACAGAAAAGTCTGCATTGTGGGGAATGAATGATTGGTTATTGGGTTAAAAGTAAAAATAATTTCAGCGTCATTTCTTAATTGGATGGTTCATCTTAAAAGACCTTGAAGAGAAAGATAGATAGACAGTAGCTTGTTAGTAGAATGCAGTAGAACTCACCATTTAAGAGATTGTAATATAGATAAGAAATAAAAATAATTTTAACCCAAACACAAAATACCGTCTCGAGCACTTCAGTCCCGACTTTGACAGAGGCAGAGAAAGAAGCAAGGAACTGGCAGGCATCTACTCTAGAAAACTTAGTGGTAAATTATTGGGCAGCTATGGGAATTTTCTGTCCTGCCCCTTATCTGCTGCAGGCACCCAACCCTTTGGTACCTCCAGTCCAGCCTGCAGCCCCTGGGTGCTCCTCTCACCTGCAGGCACTTGGCTGAAGGCACCCACCAGAGATGAGGATGCATCAGCAGCTGAGCAGAAAAGAGAAATTGGTTGCACAAGGAGGAACTGAATGTAGATAGAAATGGAAAATCTTTCTACTTCCTTGCTAACAATCACTGCTATAGGGCAATATGGTGTTCAGCCCCTGAGCAATTCAGGCCTGGATGTCTCAGCTCAGAGAGGTTCCCCCTGGGTTTGTAATTGGCAAACACATTTGAGCTGTGTGAGGAGCCCTGGGGGGCTCTCAATGCCATGTGATATACTGCACTTGAGATAAATGTATACGCACTCACCGTTGTGTCTCAGCACCATAAATTCAGATTTGTAGGTAACTATGTGAAATGGGGGCAGCAAAGATTTTAAGGTTTAACACTTTGAGATCCCATACTGCATCTGACACCTGGACAATGCCTTGGCAGGAAATACAGTAATTTACATTGTAAAGTACTTCACCTTGCACTGTAGAAGGCTGACTCTCTTGATTGTCTGGAGCCTTATGGAAAATGGAAAAATGCTTTGTATCTAGGGATGACTCTGATTTTCATGAGAAGCTTGTGTTTTATAAAACCAAAGCTCTTCAGCCTGACCAATGACTTTGTTTGGAATTTTAGTGCTCAACTAGAGACCTGCTATGGAAAACCAATCGATGCAGCACTATTAGCCTCTCACTGTGGTCACAGGTTCTCTTGGCATGTTCTGAGGAGGCTGATTTCTGTTCATGCTGCAGAGCATGGATCTCTGCTTGCTCTGTGTTGTTCTGTTCTTTGTGACCAAACTACTACTCTACCTCCAGCAATAGGAAAATGGAAAATTACTGGTCCTTTTTTTTTTTGCTGAGATCTCTACCTCTTGCTTACTCCTTTTGCCTCTCTCATTTCGCTGCATATAACTTATTAAAGAGTTAATAAAAAATTGGTAACACAAAAATATTGTTCTCTCTTATCTCTCTAGGGAGCTGGGGCTTTTAAGGCAGCTTAATAAATAGTACTATGAACCTAGGGCTGTTTTTGCAATAGGTGGCTTTAATTAGTGTTTAATGAAGGCTGGAAAGAGAAAAGGGGATTTTAGAATCAATGCTAGGAAGCAAGTAACATCATTGCCAGGTCAAGAGAGTTTCTTCTCTCAAAAGCAGTCATGAAATTTGCCCTGCACAGTTCTGGGTTTGTTGTTTCTGGCTTTCTGTGGTTAGATTTTCCAGTTTACAGGAAGAATGTGTTCATCAACCCTTCGTTTCTCAGTACCACTGCTTTAAAAGCTGCCTGGGCTGTTGGCATCCAGCTGTGAGCTTTCAGGCTCTGTCAACATCACCAGGAGTGCGCACTGCAGAAGCACCGTGCCTTCATTTAATTATACGCCCCACATTTAATTATATGCCCCCAGCTTTATTGTGAGTGAGCTCAGGCCCTGTTTCTCCCATGTTCCCAGCCTGTTTCCCTGCTGGAGGCTGTGTGGGAGAGCAGAGGCTCTGGGACAGAGCCCCACCGGGAGCTGGAGGTGAGTTAAGGGGAGCAGCTGCAGCACCTCTGGTGGGCAAAGAGGAGTTGAACTGGGATTATTGCAGGTTGTTATCAGTAGTGAGAAGAGTGGATTATGAACAAAGCTTTGACACCATGAACAGCTGCTTTAAACAGCTGCTTTCAAAGCTGTATTTTGAAGAAAGAGGGAGAGAAAAACAACCAAACACTGAAGACCTGGGGGGAAATGCAAGGCAAGAAGGAATCAGAGTGATGGAGTGGGAAAGGGGCACAGAGAGATCAGCTCATCCTTTGTGGAGGAAAAATTGCCTTAAAAGTGCATATTAATGCTCAGTGCTGCCTTTCTGTACTTTCACAGATGTGAAACCCCTTCACGCTCAGCTGGTTTAGCAGTGCAGTGCCCATGGAGCACATTGCCTCAGCAGAGCTCTTGGCTGCCCTCATCTGCACAGGCAGCAATGGCAAAGCCATAAAGCACCTAATCCAAAATTCACTGTACAGCAAAAACTTGTTTACCTCCTTGCTCCTCTCCCAGCAAGCACTGGCAGAGAGCAGAGGGAAGATTCATGGGACACAAAACTTCCAGAGATTTCATTCCTCCAAATGTTTCTGTGGTTCTGAGTGAGCAGGTGGAAAGGAAAGGACAACAGAAGATGCTGAGACAGCATATAAGGTGTAAAGTCATACTGGGGTGTGCATGGAGATGCCTGCAGAGCAGCACAGGACTGGGAACATGCCAGACTAGACATGGTGTGTACTGAAAGGGCTGAATTTTTTTTTTTAATTTTTTCTTAATTTTATTTTTTTTGCTAGAAGCACTTGAATTATTCCTTCTATGTGTCAATGGCTGTGGGATACAGCTGCATACAGTCAAAATGGCCACCATCAAAACTCATAATATGTTGAGAGAACAGATGTATTTAATCCCCTTCCCAGTAGTTACTCATTAAAGAAGGCATAATAACCCAAACCAGCAGGTATTGAAAGGGAGGGAAAAAATAGTTAAACATGCAGGTGGTAAACATCTGAGTTACTGATTAACTCCTAGCTTTTGTAACCCCCAGAGCCCTTCAGCTGGCTTGCTGGGAGACCAAAACACAGAGTTGTGCCAGTGCAATAATTTATAATGCACTTTATCTCTCCTTGGCACAGGTGTGCCTGGCTGTGAGCGAGGGCAGCACTGCCCTCTCTTGATGGGAAGGGTTCAGATCCCTTTCAACACCTGCAGTGTTGAAAGTGTGTCAAAAGTGTGTGAAACGGCCAAAAACTCCGTGTAGAAGAGGGTGGATTGAAGTATAACCTCTTCTTTGGGGTGTCAGCTGCCAGAAGCTGGGAGCGAAGAGAAGGAATCATTGCCTTGCTGTGTGTGCACATCCTCAGGCAGCTGCTCCAGGATGTCCCTGCAGGAGGGATGCTGGGCCAGCTTTGCTCTGTGACTGGCCAGGCTTATGCTCTGAGCTGGAAAGTGGAATCTTATCCTTTTCAGGAGCAATCACAGTGAAAGCAGAGCAACACACCTGGCAGGATGGAGACCAACCTGATGCTCATCTGTGAGGAAAATAAAAGGTGATTTCAGATGCTTTCTTCCACCTGAAGCACCTTGTTTTCCCTCCTGCCCCCAGCCAGCTGCATTCAGTGTGGAGTGCTGCCTCAGGCAATGCCTCTCCCTGCTGTCAGTGTCGATGTTGTCACTTGTCCCTGCAGCCTGTCACCGGTGTCACTGAGCACACCCTGTTTGCCATCTGGAGGAAGGGCTCAGCTCAGCCTCCTCAGCTGCTGCCTCTCCCTTCTGCTGCCTGACAGAGCATCCCGAGGTCCTGCAGGGATGGGAGGAAACTCCTGGAGATGTGAGTCCCTCAAGAGGGGCAGCTTTGCCGTGTGGTGCAAAGGAAGTGCTTCCAAAATTTAATACCAGCATTTTTAACTAACACAGCTTGTGCTTAAGTAGCTCTGGCAAAGAACTGAGCCTGCGACACCCCAATCCCTGCCTCACTCTGAGGCTGTAAATGTGGAGAAATAAACAGAAGCACCATCAGCAGAGATGGACACGGGCCTGCTGGATGGGCAGGGGCCCATCAGGCTGAAAGTGAATGCCAGACCAGTGAGGGCAGAGCTGTGTCTCTGGGGATAAAGGATGCCCTGTGAATGGAGTCTGAACAGATACAAGACTGGTTTGTGTTCTCTCTTACTTCTGCTCAGTCTCTTTTAAAACTCCTCATCTATAAGCCAAAAACAACAGACATTAAAAAATCCAAACTGTTGTTTCTCACCATTAGCTGTCACAGAAGGCAAAAATGCCCATTTGCTGGACCAGCTCATTCTGCTGCTTGACCTGCCTTTGCAATGCTCAGCTTTAATATTTTTCACTTTAAATTTCACAGTAAGGCTCTCTTTTCCAGGTCCCAAACAAATAGCAGGGTGCACACTGAACAATAGAAAAGGGTTTGGCAGCATGCAGGTTCCTTCTCTGTGCCAGAAAAGCTTTTCTGAGGGCCCTGAGTTCCTCTTTACCCCCCGCTGCCAGGGCCTGACATCAGGGAAAGAGAAAATACAATTGAATGCCATCAAGAGTAATGTTCTGTTTATTTTCCTGCTAACAGAATTATTTTCAGAACATCTCAGAAAGCAGAAGTGGAGCGATGGGAGGGGTGGGAAAAATCAGAACAAGCCCACTTTGGGATTTCATTAGCTGCCAGTAGAGAAGAGACTGGGCTCAGGACTGAAATGCAGACAGAGACACAATAAATGAAGCTGGACATGTCACATGTCCTTGTTTACCCTCCTGTAAAAGATCATAAAGAACTGGGGAGGTTTCTCTGCCAGAAGCAGGATGATGCAATCTGTTAATTGTGTTTATTGGTTATTGCTGGTTCCTATAGCAGTGTGGGGCAGTCCCTCCAGAGCAGCTCATCCATCAGTATGGATTCACCAGGGAAGAAAATAAAAGGAGATCTGGGCTCCTCCCCATGAGCAGGGGCTGCTGCTACTGTTTGCCCTTGTGCCCAGAGATGTGGTTGTGCATCTGCACAGCCCCTTCCTGGTGACACAAAATGGGAGAGCCAGTCTGGCATCTCCTGGCTGCTGGCAGGGACAGGGCTCTGTGACCTTGTTCACAGGGGTCTGAGGATGAGGGAAGAGATGAGGATCTGACTCCATGTTTCAGAAGGCTTGATTTATTATTTTATTATATATGTTATATTAAAAATATACTAAAAGAATAGAAGAAAGGATTTCATCAGAAGGCTAGCTAAGAATAGAAAAGCAAGAATGATGACAAAGACTTGTGGCTCGGACAGAGAGTCTGAGCCAGCTCACTGTGATTGGCCATTAATTAGAAACAACCACATGAGACCAATCACAGATGTACCTGTTGCATTCCACAGCAGCAGATATTCATTGTTTACATTTTGTTCCTGAGAATTCTCAGCTTCTCAGGAGAAAAAATCCTAAGGAAAGGATTTTCCATAAAAGATGTCTGTAACATGTCTCACTCCCTCTTTTTACCTCTCTCCTTTTCTCCTCACAGTTACACCAGTGCAGTCTTGCTCTCTTGCACAAGCTGTAGCTTGGATGGGAAGGGGAAAAAATAAGTATCAGTGGGGCTGGGGCTCTACCAGCTTCTGTAAAACAATTTATTTTTTTTTTGTTTAGTAAGACTACTGTGTTAAATCCTGCTTTGTTAGCTCTAAACAGTTGAGATCTTAGTCTGTTCTTGTTCTGTGAAACTGTTCTGGCTTAAAATCTGCTTAATTCTTCCTTAAAAGGGAGGACCTTAGGATGCTGAGCTCTCTTATCCAGCACAGAGCAGCAGGACACATGGACTATGCAGATCATCTCAAGGTAGTGGAAAGTTCTGTATGTCCTGCACAAGTGGGCTCCCCTTGTCCAAATGTTGTGTGCCCATCAGAGATGCTCAGTTCTGCCTTCCAGGATTTTGAACAACCCTCAAGAGTTCCAGTGGCCAGCTTGTCCTCAGGCCAGGAGAAATGAGGTGGATGCACAAGTGATCAAGTCTGGGTAGAGGAACGTGGGCTGGCTTCCCTCCAGGTTTGCAAAGTGGGAACCAGAGACCGAGTGTTCTGCTCCTGACCATGCAGTCTCTGGAGCACCTCTGCCCATCCCTGCATGGGAGATGTTCCTCCTCTGGAAACCCCCACAGCCAACACTGTTTCCACTGCTTTAATTGTTATTCCCATCCCTGCAATTACAACTGCTGTGACATGGATCAATAACAAACTGATGAGCCAGAGCCTTTCCTGAGGCTACAGCATGGAGCAGGGCATGAGGAATGGAGCAGGAGCTGTCAGCTCACTACTCCTGTTCTCACCAAGTCAGAAATAACCCAAAATCAGGCAGAATAGAGGGCTGACAGCAGGACCCCCAATGGGCTTGCTGCCTGCTCCTCTCTGAATTGATTGTGCTGGTGATGATGGGGAAGAAAATGTTTGGGAAGGGCTGATGGACCTGACCCCTCCTGATGGCAGGCTGGTGTCAGCCTGGACTTAATGGGGCTGGGTAGAATAGGGGCACTTGGCCTTTCTCCCTCCATTCCCTGGACCAGGAATGTCATTCCGCAGACAACTGTGCTATGAAATGAGCTTACAGTTTTCCAAGAGAATTAGTTCTTTCCACAGGAAATGAATGAGCCATGAAATGACATTTCTGTCCTTTCCACAGTATCAGGAACCACAACTCAATTGAGCTTTTAATCAGAACAAGTAACTTTACTGATCTGAGTGCTGTGAACTGCCTTCCCTTGCCCATCCCCATTTTGGTAGGGACTGCATTCGTGGCATCATTTTCTTTGTACAGCTCTTTTCCAGCATAAATCACTTTCCATTGTTCCAGTCCAACCACCGAGTGGAAAAGAAAACATGCATGGGCTTTGATTGCCATCTCTCTTGCTGGTACAGGAGCAGTGCCAAACCCACTCTGAGTCAAAGCTAACAGTGGGTGGCCAACACCTGCTTGGCAGTGGGCAGGAACAGTGAGGAGATGGCAAGGAACACGGGGATGGCTCAGCCTGCCCCTGGCAGAGAGGCATTTCCTCTGCTGCAGAGTGCTCTGCTGGGATCTGGATTTGAGCTGACTCAGGCTGGGCCCACAGTGATCAATAAAACACAGACTGAAACCCTGTCCCACAGCTGTCCTTTCTGCTTGGTTGTTTGCTCACTTGCTGGCCTGGTTTTGGGGACTATTCCCAGGAGGCAGCACCTGGAACATGGATCTGATTGCAGCCAGCTGGGGGGATGAGAGCTGTGCTAAATGTTTGGGACATGGATATCACCTGCAGTTCTCATCCAAACCCACTAAAACAATGGAAAGATCTCCTGGTGGCTTCAGCAGCCTCTGTGCCCTGTCCTAAACTGGATTCAGGCCACGATGGGGTCAGACCAACCTCGGTGCCCAGGCAGCTTTGGGCTGATGTCAGTGGAGTGGTTGGGGTGAATGCTCAGCAGCAGGGCTGGTGTTGGGGGGTGAGAGATTCCTCAGGGATGGATGCTGCTCATCAGGTCCAGGAGTTTATAACTGTGAGCATGACAAGTCCAGTCAGGGTAAAGTTTGGAATAGTGGCCTGGATAATGGTAAATGACTGACCTATGGAATAAACTGTTGTAGATGAAATCTGTTAACCTCATGCTTAAAGCAACCATGACATGAGGTTTTTTTCAAAAACAGATGAGGGTTTTTTCCAAAACAGATGAAGCTTTTTTCAAAACAGAACAGGATTTAATAACTTTTTAAATAATAACTTAAAGTTATTATTTTTTTCCAAGGAAAATTTTCACTTTGTTGCAGAACCTAACGCTACATTGTAAATACAGATCCTTTTTACTCTTTTCTCAGACTTTCAAGATTACTCCACAGCTCTTAAAAATTTGGAGGTGGGAAAAAAAGATTTGGACAACACGTTAAAAAAATTAAAAGTTAGGCTCCAAGGACAGCTAGATTTTTGTTGTGTAAATATATGTATATTTCTATACAACCCACTTTGTAAAAATAAGGTTTAAGATAATTTTAAAAATTATACGGTCATTAATTCCATTTCTTGATTATTCTTTGTAGCACAGTAGCTACATTAAATATTTACATAGCCTGTGTATCTTGGGGGTAGGAATCTTTTTGTCCTCTGTTTGTACATCTGGTAGTGAGGACAGGCACCATTATGAAGACACTGAACACTTTTGCTGCAGCAACAAGGACTCCCCATGTCACTGTCACTTTGGTGACAACCTGCTGATGCCATTAAGTGATAGGATTTCTAGGAACCTGTTGAGGTACAGGAAAAGATTTGACTAATTTTTGCCAGGCTTTCTTTTTCATGGCTGCTGAGCAGATCAAAACTGTCTGGTCAAGGCCCAGATCTTCCTGTGCTGAGCTCCAGGCAATAGTTTGACAAAAGACATGCTGAAAGAGTTGAATGGAATGGATACCAAGTATGGCCTATCTATAAATGCCATGTGGCATTCCCATAAATCCAGATCCAGAAAGTTAAATTCAAGGAGAGGGTGCAGGTGATTACAAAATCGGTGATTTTAAAAAATTCTCTTTTGTTTTTTCTGGGACTAATGGAAAATCATACTGCCTGGTGTAAATTGATGGAGGTTTGACCTCTGGGGGAGATGATCTACATCCATGAGAACATGGCCAAGCATTGCTGTGCTGAAGGACTGCACAGGAGTGGAGGGTCTGAAGGGCATCATAATCAAATGAAACACAAAGAAATAAAGTTGTTCTGTGCCAGTTGTGAGGCCAACATTTGCTGTAAGCACAGTAATCTCTATCCTTCCTGCAAAATAGAGCCTCTCCCCAAACAACCTGGATGACAGAGACTCTTCCCTGATGAGTTTAAAGGAATTCTTTTGTCTTTTGTTCCAAACCCTGCAAGATCAGCTGGTTCACCAGAGCCATTCCCCTCCTGGAGTAGCCCACTGCCATAATCCTGTAACCCCAGCCTTGCACATCAACACAAAAATACTGTTCAATCAGTGTTTTTTCTCCCTGGAAACCTCAGCTGAAAGGACTCTTGGGAGGTGTCTGACCCAAGAGGGAATCCATAGTTCTGTATGGGACCAGCCATGGCTTTATCCAGCCATGCCCTGATGTTCTCCAGGGACAGAGGTCCCATTTCTTCTCCTGGCTGACCTGTTTCCTTCTCACCCTCCTGGTGAGAAAGGGCTCCTGCCCAATGTCCAGCCTGAACCTCCCAAGCTGCAGTGCATGGCCATTGTTGCTTCTCTCCATTTGATCTACAGAAATGAACATGTCTCAGCCATCTTCACCTCCCCTTCACAGAAGGGCAAGGCATCAAAGCCACACAGCATTTCTTGGCCTTTTTATACACTATTAGCTCATATGGTAGAAAAGAAGGCTCAGGGACTAACTAGGCTAGGGACTAACCAGGACCTGATATCATCAATGTTATTTAGTCCATAGTTATTTATTCCATAGTTATTTAGTCCAATATTATTTAGTCCACCAATGCTATTTAGTCCATAGTGTGTTTCCTGGCACTGTTTGAGCTCGTGGCTATTCATCCCTCCACAGACTGTGCCTGGGACACAGCATGAGCCAAGAACTGTTCCCAAAGACAGCAGAGATGAAGCCATCCAGTATTTTTAAGACAGTGAGGTTTAGCTGTGCAGTCATACTCCATGCCCTTGGCCACAAGAATGGAATATGACCTATCTCATTGCATCCTACTTTTATTATGTTTGTATATCTACATATATCAACACATCCCAGAACATGCCTCTTAAGTGCCAGCTGCCAGGTCACCCTTTGCAATGTCCAGCATTCCCTTCCTGCCACCTCTGGGGACACAGTGGAAACATTCAGCTTCACCTCACAGGAATGCCACTCTGATGCTGCTGCTGCAGTGCTCCTACATTATCTCATACACTTTTGTTTACATACATGAGTTTAAGGAATGATATTATTTTAGTACAGGGACAGTCCTTGGGGCTGCAGGAGATGCAGGGTTAGGTGCTGATCAGAACAGACATGGTGAGTCAGCTGGAGAGAACTCGTCCTCAGCACTGTGGGTGAGACCAGCTCTAGAAAATTAACTCTGAGCAGTGCTGATGTAGCCACAGGAATGAATAGTTGGCTGTTCCTGGAAGGATGTCTAGAGCTGGTGGATGAGCCTTTCTGTGCTTCCCATTATCATGAAGAAAGCACTGGATAAAGAACTCACACACTGCTGGCAGCCAGCAGCCAGATAGACCTTCTGTTTTCATTGAACAGATAATTAATTTACAGCATTGATTGTTTTTTACAATATATCTGTGCCTCATTTAACATTTGGTACCACAGCTGAGAACAAATAAATCCAAAACTACACAAGCTGATGGTATTGGTAACATAACATGAAAGCCCCTCTAGAAATAACTGAGTTGCCTTTATGGTTCACAAAAGACATTTTGTCTGCTATAACTAAAGCCTTTTACATCCCCAAATAAAAGTTTTGTACCGCTACAACATAGCCAGGACTCCCAAATATGTGTTCTTATCAGGAATTAGGTTGCAAGGGAAGAATTTTTTTTTTTTCCTCTATGATGAGCATTTCTATAGGGTCAGTAGAAGTAAAAATCCACAACATATCTGGGAGTGCTGTCCCCCTTCAAACCGAAAGCAAAACTGCACAGAAAGCAGCACTGATAGGAACCCTTAGGGTGTGAAGCCTTGCAGAACGTCTCCCATCTTGTTCTCCCTCATCGCCTGTGGGCTCTTGCATTTAGTTATTACCCAGAGGCCAAAATTGATAGATTCAGCAAATAGATCCCAAGCCTTACAGCTGTGGAGATAGAAATGTCAGGAGGGAACACACTCTGAGCCTGTGATGTGACACTGCTCCAGGATCCAGGGATAACTCATGGGAACGGGAAAAGAGCACGCTCTAGTGGGGAAATGATTAAAGTCTGTTAGAAAAATCTATTAGAAAACAAATCAGTGCACTGAATGCTGCATGTGAGAGCAGCTGCTGCTCCCTGTCTCTGTCCAGGGTTTCTTCTCCCACCACTGTGCATCTGCTGTCCCTTGTTGCCCCTGGTACCCCTTGGCCTGGGCAGGGTGTCAGTCCCTCCATGGTGTCCCACTTCTGACACCCAGCTCAGGCCGATTTAGGGAGCCAGAATTGGGGATTCTCCCTTTGCCTGGCTGGGTGCACTTGGCACAGGGCAGGTTTGTCTGTGCCAGGGTGGCAGGGCCAGCAAGGGGGACAGCTGGGTCAGACCATGATGGCAAAGTGCCCCTCAGCACAGTGATTAACCAGCTCCTTCCCTCTTCCTTTCTCTGTCACACAGTGGCAAACTCAGTCTCCATTAGGAAGGAGAACTCATTACTGGCAAACAGACACTAATCAGATATTAGTTGTAACCATTAATGAAAGAGCTAATGAGGTGCTGAGATCCCCAGCGCTGACTAAAATGAGTTAATCACATCTCACTGCTCAAAGGCCCATTAATCTGTGTGCATGCTGATGTTTCCCATCCCTTTGCTTATTATAGGAAATAAAAAACACTGTTCTGGCTTCATTTGTGTGCATCTGCTGCATCTATCTGCTAAGCTGTAAAGCCATGTTGAAAAACCTTCAACTGGTGACAAGCAGTGACATTCCCTTGGCCCACAGGAAGCCACCACAGAGAAGTGGAATGGTACCCACCTTCAGGGAAGGAGCAAACACCATTCCCACAGCCACATAACAGAGATTTCTCACTGCCCCAGGCTTTTGGTCTAAAATGTTATTCCAGCCCCTACAAATAACAAGAAGTGAAGAGCCACCAATGCCCCAGGCGCATTCCCCCTGAAGCAGCTTGTAGTTTCTTCAGCTACTTTCCTGTCTTTACTGCTAGTGGTGAGTATTAATGGTGAGTATTAATCTCACCTGGTTACAGTGGGATATTTCTGGGATGGATGAGTAATGAGAAGCACCCAGCAACTGAGGTAGTTAGGTGCAAATTTGACCTAGATTTATTTCAGGTGTTGTTGTCAATACATGTTTGCAGACTTCCAGAGATCCCCTGGAATCCACAAGATTCCTCCAGTATCTAGTTTATTTTAGTCTGCCTGGAATGGAGTTAGCTTTATTCCTACACCCGTACACTGCTGTGCTTTGGGTTGGTGGCTGTGGGGAGTGACTGAGGGGCTGTGTGGTGCTTGGCTGCTGGCCAGGGTCAAATCACATTTGTGCCCAAAAGCATCACCAGCCTAATTCACTCCTGGCCCAACTACTTTGATGAACCAAACAAATGGGTAAAACTATTTACAATCTACTTTTCATCACCATGTTCTCCAAAAGATCCATTTGCTTTATTTTTATATATCCTGTCTTCACATTTAAACCTGTTTATTTCTATTTCCTTACCTACCTATTAAAATCAAACCCTCAGATGACAGGGCCTGTCAGCTTGCAGAATTTCTCCCTGCAGCCAGCTCTTTGGTGTCCCCAGTGAAGAACCATCAGTCATCAGTTTCTCCCACACCTTTTTTCTGTGATTTTACCTCTTCAGCAGGAGCTCTGTGCCCATCAGCATCTTGGGGAACTTGCTCACACTCACCCACCCTCTGATACCTGAGTCCTTCCACATTTAAAGGAGAAAGAGGAGCTGAAATAGTGCTGGGACAAGGGGGAACAGTTTTAAATTAACAGACAAGAGATTTACATTAGATGTCATTAAGAAATTATTTACAGTGAGGGTGGTGATGCACAGATTGCCCAGAGAAGCTGTGGCTGCCCCATCCCTGGAAGTGTTCAAGCCCAGGTTGGATGGATCTCAGAGCAGCCTGGTCTAGTGGAAGGTGTCCCTGCCCATGGCAGCAGGGTTGGAACTGGATGATCTAGAAGGTCCCTTCCAACCCAACCATTCTATCCAACAATCTCCATGTTTTTTATACAGCAGCAAAAAATTTTCACTTTTCTTTATCCCCCACTTCTCTCTTGGATCTGGTTTTAAAGGCACAAAACTTATTTCTGGGGATGAATGGGGATACAATTCAGCATCATAAAGCTACCCCAGGACACAATGATTCTGTGATTGGCTCTGTGACTGATGGTATGAAATCACTCTGCTATTTTGGACCATGTGAAACCCTCTGGTCTTTGCACAGGCTGACCATGGGATGTGGCTGCAAACCCAAAAAACCACTGAAAAAAACACTTTATAGAACAGCTCAAGTATGGCCAGTCCATTCACAGCCCAGCCCCAGAGTGTGGGTTTGGGGGAGCAATGTGCAGCTTCCCTGGGGGTGGCAGCTCAAGCAAGGAGAGGAGCACAAAAATGCACATGGGGAGAAAAGGCCATGAGGGGCTCCTTGATGTAACACTCAATTTGGGGCATCCCTGGTGGTGCTGCAGGATGCAGTGTTGGTGGCACAGCCTAGGAGGCTTTCCTCAGTGATCTGGGTGGACAGGGAGGCCAGCTGGCAGTGCCTGTGTAACTCTGGAGTCTCTGATTATGGGGAAACTATTGTGGAAAAAGGCCTGCCTTAATAGGAGTGTTAATATCATGGGGACAGACAAACTCCCACAAGGATATGTTTATATTCTGCCAGCAAAAGGTTACCTTAGAAACTTCAAGCTAAGGAGTAGATCAACATAGTAAATTTCCTATAGGAGAAAATTTAACTGAAAACACAGAGATTTGCCTCTGCATACAAGTACCTGACCATGAAGACCTTTTCACTGTGTGAACCCTATTTTATTTCATATTGCCTGGAGACAATAAATGTAATGAGATCAACTTCCTCAAATTCTATAGAAAAGACAAGGGAAATCAGATTTTTAAGGGTGGCAAGGGACTCCTTTGCCTTTTCATTCATTGGGTTTAATTGCTATTCTGACTGTGAGCCATCAAAGGAACCCACGCCATGGACTGAAGCCATACAGATCCCCTGTGGGTCCTTTTGTTCTTCATTTGATGGTATAAGCAAAGTCCTCTGTCCAAGTCCTGTGGCTGGTCCATCTGTCTGCTGTTGTTGCTGCATGTCTTACTTGTCTCAAGCGGTTTCCAGACTGTAATTTTATGCAAATTACTTTCCTGACAAAATAATTTCAGATCTGGAAGCTGCATTGCATTGCACCTTTTGTGAGTGGACGTGAAGCAAAATACAAAATGAGTTCCAAGAGAGCTGTTCCTTGGTGTTGTTTTGCTTTGCTGAGGATACAGAGGAGCAAATGCTTTGCATCTCCTCTGCACCTGAAGTGATGGAACAGCTCCTCAGGCCTGTGTGTCTCTACTTCCCACCTATTTTCAACAAGTGTGATTCTGGCTGGGCTGTATCCATTAATATCCCACTGATGCAGCATGTCTAGAGTCTGGGCTGAAAAGCAAAGTGTCAAGAGAACCTGATCCTCTGAAGGTCACACTAGACAGCAGCTCCTACAGTGACCAGCTCACCCTGCCTGTGGTGAGCCACAGCTCTGGTGGCTCCCTGAGCTCCTTCCACCAGGATGGTTCCATTTCAAAGGGCACCCTACATCCTTGCCAGACCATCCACCCTGCTCAGTCCCCTAAACAAGGAAAAGGAAAGGACGGATAAGGAAAGGGAGCAGCTGATGAGAAACAGCCAAGGTGGTGTTTGCAGGTGGTCATGCAGATGTGGGTGTCACCTGCTGAGGGGACACCTGACCATGGGGATCCATCTCCTGGAGGGGTTCTTCATGGACAGCTCAGCCAGCCATGACTGCAGTGCCTGTGTGACCCTGAAAACAGGGACCTGGGGTGGGTCCTCAGATCTCAGCCAGCTCACACAAACTGAATTTCTTCTCAAGTCACTGATTTCTGAGCCTGCATTATCTTCCCTTATTTATCCCTTAAACAGAGCATAGATCCATCAGGAGACCACATGCACATTAAGCTCAATTTCTTTTCTCCAGGGAGGCCATGGGAGCAGTGTGATGACCACAAGCAGCCTGAAACATGCCAATGTCCCCCCTGGGATCACAGAATCATAAAGGCTGGAAAAGACCTCTAAGATCATTGAGTATGACTAGATGGGTGTGAGGAAGTGGAATAAGCTTCATTACGCTGTTATGTGACAGAGGAGGTTCTAGGAGTTAATGAAAATACTGTGGAAAAAGAAGTGTGCACAGAAACACTTTGATTCGATTACAATAAAAAATTTATTTTGATTCATATAATACTGAAAAATTAAATAAATAAAATGTCAACAAATGATTGTGTGAGACTCCCACCATTAGAGAAAAAAATCATAATTGATTGTGTAGTCAGAGAAAAGTACAAAGAAAACCTGGACATGGGAGGAAAAAAGTGCTCAAGAGATTTGGCTTTGGTAAAAAACACAACACACACTCAAGGAGTGCTTCAGAGATTTTGCAGTGGTGGCAAATACAGTCCAAGAATTTGAAGCCTTGACATGTTGTTAAATGTTTTCCTTAGTTCTTTTAAACTAAATAAACCCAAGAAGTTTGTAGCAAGAAAACAGTCTTCAACAAGGCCAGAAGGAATTAATTCTTCCCTCAGCATCACCTGTTGGTATCTCCTGATTCTGAAGGCAATTGAAAGAGCAGCAAAATTGTGGAGAAACTGAGACAAGACTCTAACACAACAGTCAGCTGCCTAAAGGACTCTGGAAAAAGTTCCCCTGGAATAGAAACGTGATGGCACAGACTATTCCTCATCCTACACCTGGAGAGATCCACTCTGCTCTCCCTACACTGTGAAAAATGGACATCAGTGGTACACACTTACTGCTTGCTGTTGGCAACAAAATTAAATGGGAATTGCAGCTTGTTCCATGATGAAGACACTAAATCTAGCTGCATGTATGAGCCATGAGGTTTTATATGTGCTGTCAGAGGCAGAATGTTCAGGGGGAAATGGAAATTTTATTAGAACAGAAAAAAGAAACTTTCAAACAACACAGGCTAGAATGTAGCTGGCTTCTTTTTCCACTGTTTTTGATACCAAATTGACCCCTGTGATAAAAAAAGAAAAAAACCCAAAAAACCAACAAAAAATCAAGGGGATTTAATCACCATGAGTTTTCTTCCAAGTCTTTCTACAAATGACTGAAAGAGCAGTCAATGTTTCTGAATTACTCATATTTGTCCACGAGGAAAAAAGAAAAGTACTTGAAGCTCCAAAATACAGTCACACTGTGAAGCTCTGACTGGCATTTTACACGTAGTCTTTTACCTCTTAAACTTGCTTTGTTTGTATTACTGCAGCATCTCACAAGAGCCATATTGATTAACAGCAATCTAAACAAGCTGGAATCCTTACAGCAAACAAACATGGTTCAGGCAGTAATGCTTCATTCTCTCACAAAGGACTTGTAGAAAACAGTGAGCCCATCAAATCTGCTGTGCCTGTGACACCCAGGTCAGCTCATGCTGGGAAATGGCTTCTTGACATGAGGACTGTGAACAGGTCTCATCATGAGGATTTGAGGATTTGAAAATCCTGCCCTTTCCATATTGCTGCAATGAAGGGTCACACGAGCTGAGGGAGCTCAGTTCCCACACAGACATTTGGCATTCTTGGCTCTTTATGAGCCACAAGTCCAGTAATACTCACGTGGGAAAAGCAATTCGTGTTGGCGAGGGGTGCTGTGGCCCAAAATTCCAGTGCCCATGCCACTGTGCCCATGCCACTGTGCCATGTGCTGCTGCCTTGGAGGGCACCTCACTGGTACCAGCTGGTGCAGAAAGACAAGGGGATAAATCTTGGATGAAGCTCTTCACTGTTGAAGGGTTTTCACTGGCTCAGAAACTCATCTGCTTGGACACTCTGCCACAACTGGTGCATAGAAGAGAGGACGTTTAGATGATGGTTTCTTTTGCCAGAAATTCCAACCAATGTGATACATTAAAAATTAAATATGCCATTTTCCCCAAGCCTGATCAAAAGTCCTTTGAAGTCTGTGGCAAGAACTCCTCTGGTTTCACCAAGGCTGAAAGTGGATCCATAATCCATAAGTCCTGTTTTCATCATATGGAGAAGAAAAGACCACAGTTTTCTATTCTTCACTGACTGAAGCTGGATTTACACTTTATCTGTCCTTGAAGCTCTAATGCATTGATTCCAGCAAAAATCTGTGAGTATAAAACCCCCCTGTAACTTCCCTCATTTCACTGCCTGGAGGTACTGACATCAATATACTCATTTCTCCAGAGATGTACATGATTTTGAAATCTGTCTCATGCTCTAAGATCAGCTTGGACAGATTGTGTCTTTGTAGGTGCTGCTACAGAGCAAAAGATTCTTAGTGTAGAACTAGTTAATATTCCAAACCATGATTTTTTTTTTCCATTTTGGATAGAGACCTTGTAAAGAGATACTGCATTTTTAAACTTGCAAAAAAAAATTAAGAAGAAATTTTTCCTTGTGACTTTTGAATATTTTCCCATAAAAAAGGTAAAAGCTACCTTCAAAAATTGTCTTGTTTGTGTTTGTTCAAATACAATATAGGAGTTGTTATTATTGGTTTTGACTACAAAAGCATACCAGACAGAAGCTAAACTTTGGTTAATTTTTCCCCCTTTTATAAAAATGTTGAATTTAGGGTTTGTCATATTAAAAAAAAATCACATTTGTTGCACAATTATAAAAGGCACATATAAATGACTTGAAGAAAGTCCACTTTCCAATTTTAAACTGATTAAATAAAAAAATAATAATAATAAAAGAAAAATCTAGAGTATTTTCCACCAAAATACCCCCAAAACCCCCAAAAATTACATATAACCAAATGAGACAAACAAGTGGCTAAAAAGGCCATTTTTTCTCCTGGAGTTTTCAGTATTATTTTCTCCATCATTATGGCTGTGTAGGAAGCAATATTAAATAATACATGAGATGATTTGATTCATATTTTCTAGACACTATCAATGCAAAATGAGGCAATGGTCGAAATATTTACTCCTCCAGGCAACTTCATCATGTTTTTCCTTAATACAGCATGAAAACAGAAGCAATAAGAGAACAGAGAAGAGGTGGTTCAAAAAGATCAACAGCAGAAGTGAATTAATTTCTTTGAGGTAATCCTTACTATGATGTTCACAGCTGCCTTAGCAGATTTCAGGTCCCAGAAGTCATTTTCACTCTTCTTCAAGGATCTGCTGCCTTGCTTGAGGAGAGAACAGACACACAGACAGCAGTTCCTGTGCTCAGGCTTCCTCTAATTGCAACAGGCAGATCTTTCGTCAGTAATTCAAGAATTGAGCCATAGTGCCTAAGCAGAGATTAATTTATTCCAGCTGACTGGCAGCTCCCAGCTATCCCAGGATGGGGAATCATGTGCAGCTTGGAAGCCTTGGCCTCGTCCCTGCGGCGTGAGATGCTCCAAACTCACCAATGCAGATCCACGCATTCAAACCTGGCTGGTGCCCAGATCATCTGCACTGAGCTTTCTTCTGCTGCATGCTGGAAATTGCAGCCCCCACTTGTCCCCATGGCCAGGGTCATCTGCCCTTGAAGAATTTTATTTTTTCAATGGAGGCAAGAGTCAAAGTTATATTGAACTCAAAGTCCCCGTCGTGGACGCCAGTCTTCCGGAAAGCCCCACCTGAAGTGTTGTTCTCCCAGTAATGGTGCCAGTGTCCTTTGCTGTCTGCTCCAAAGCCATACACATTGACCTAGGAGGGAAGGGAGAACTAGAGTTATGGACTGGAAAACAACTGCTTTACATCTGAAGTGCTGAAGAAACTCTTTATTCTCAGTATATTTACAGGCAGCAGCACCTGAGGTACTCAGTGGCATCCTGAGCTCTCCTGCTGCATGACAGGACCACAGAGAAACAGCCCAAGGCCTACCCATGGCATGTGACATCCTAAGCTATGCTGAGACACCACCAGACCTCAGCTCAGAGGGAAAAGGAGATTTCTATACATTAATTCTTCTTTAGCAATATGCAAGTGCATTCCTATCCCTTAAGCATGATTGTCCTCAGGAGATCCATGGCTTGGGATGGGAATCTCCTCTTCAGCTGATTTAAACCACAAAAAGTGAAAAAAAATTTGGTTTGCTCCTGGTCTTCCAAATAATGACCCAAGATGACTACACTTATATGCTTGATTATATGATATTTGCAGTTACTCCAGAGAAAGATGGATTTTATGTTCTTTGCATGTGCACCCAGCTACAGCCTCTCCCCTCCCAAAGGCTTGTTTGCTGATGGCTATGCCTGTTTCATCTGATAGTAACAGTCCAAACATCACCACTGATTTATTTAAACTGAGAGTGGTGAAATGTCTGACTGGATTAGAATGGGTCATAGCCCCAAAGCGGCTCCCTAAATCAACCACACCCAGGTCCATTCAAATATGAGCTATTTTTGAGCTGTTTTGGGTAATGTCAGAGCCCTGTTCATTGCCTGCTCACCAGAAAACAAACTCCAGCCAATCTGCTGTGACTATGACAGAGTTTCTTCCAGTATCTTTAGGAGTATTTCCATCATCTCTCCAAGCAGAACAGGCCTGGGGGACCAAAAGTCAGCAGCAGATGTGTGTCCAGGACAGGGATTTTGCCAGCAAAGTGATTTTGATGCCCCATGCTGACAAGCCCATACTTGCTGGATTTTGTAGAGCTGACCTGGCCTTACTCTAACTAGCTGAGTCTCCAGTCACCTTGGAGCACCTCACATCACTCAAACCAGGGAATTTCCCCAAGTGACTGCTGGAGCAAAGGCACTTACTGCAACCTACATTATAAACCCACAAGCCTGAGTTTGAAAACAGGAGATAAAACATAATTCAAACTTTCACTAGCAAGACGGGCACAGACACCATTCATGTTTAGATGTCTTTTGATACCAGCTGGAATCTCTGTTTCTGTTTAATTATATTCTCCTGGAGTACATAGCAAACCCTACAATTTGCTGACATTAAAAAAATCCATCACTGGCACTGGAGTGTGTCTGCATGCTTCTGAGGAGTTTGCACATGTCTGAAGAGAAGGTGGAGAGGGGGAAACAAAGGCTGAGTGAGTGGCCAGGGGTTGTTCCTGGCTCTCCAGTGTGAAATGTCCTGATTTTTATCAATATATCCACACACAGACAGACTTTACCTCATCGCATACATGGAGAGCAAACATCAAAGACAGAAGGCCTGTGGAGGGGTATCTCCCATGATGCTCCAGCCAGTTTTCATAGATGTATTTCATGAAAGCTGGATTATAAACTAGGATCTAGGCAAAATTGGAGAGAGACTCATTAGTAACATACCCTGGGGAAAAAACAATGGTAGCACATCATTCCTAAAGGACACCGGGGTAGAGGATGGGGTAAGAAAGGAATAATAGTTATTCTTGAAGGCAAATAAAAGGCTAAAATAAGTCCCATATTAAGTGCATTTCCCATGTGCAATTACATATCAACAGCCCTTCCTTGGTCTTGATATCCCTCCTGCTTACAGTAATGTAAATCCTGGAGATTCCTACTGAAACTAATGGGAATGAAACAGCACAACTGAGATGGAAATTAGGCATTGGCCATTCAGCTCTCCTTGAAGCACCCTGCAGGTGAGCTCTGAGGAGCTGGAGTCCTGAACAAGGCAAACATGAGATGCCATGACATGGTTTCACAAAGCCATGGATTAATTTAGGTTGGAAAAGACCCCTAAGATCATCAGCTCCCATCAGTTTGAGCAGGAACATAAGAACAACTGCCTCTTCTGCACAATGTGCCAGCCATGTCTTGGTATCTCTACAGGTACAGAACTAAGGAAACCAAGGACCTCAGGAAGCCTATCAGGTCATGCATGCTTCTTTTATCCTGTTTTTCAAACATGCCATTTTCTATGCTGTATGTTTTTTTCTTACAAGACATAAAATGCATTTGTTTATCTCACAAAGGTCATCTCCCAGAGACAGAGCACTTAAGATAAGACCTGAGAGTACAGTAAATCCAAGGACTGGTAGGAGCCCTTGGTTTGAACCCCCTCCCCTGAATGAGGCAGAGACTTTTCCCTCCACGCTGTGTTTGTAATTGGAGTGACAGCATTTCAGTGCTATGTGGTTAGCTGCAGGGCTTTTCCTTTTAGAGAGTCAGAGGTTAATTGCTGATATTGCATCCGTGTGTAATCTCTTCTCACAGGCTGTTTTGCATTGCACAGTGTGGGAAGAAACACAGGCATCTCCTCTCATGCTCAGGAAGCTGCTGCATATCACTGCACCCTGGGCTCTGCCCCTCAGCTGAGTTGTGAATTTAACAACCTGCCCTGGTGCTTCTCACAGGGGTCTTGCAGAGGTTATCCTGTACCTCAGAATAGGTCAGGATGAGCTAAGGGATTATTTACTGCACCCTAGAGGTCCATGGTTTGAAGCGAACGAAAATAAACTAATATTAGCTCAGGGTCTCACCTGAAGGCTTTGGCAAAACCTGGCCTCTTGAATGAAAGGTATGTGCTTTAATTTGTAATTTTAATGATCTGGAACTAATGTCAGGCTTTAACAGCCCTTGATGGATTAGACACTGTACTTCTTTGGAAAATCAGTCTGTCCAAAGGCTAAGAGAATGAGATCTCTATTTTTCTGGAAGCTCCATGGAAGAGGTTCTTCCTCTCCCACACAGCCTGCCTTGATTGTACTCTCAAACCATGCAGCTACAACAGCGGAAGTCTTTGCACAGGGGCTGAAGTTCCTCCATGGGAATTAACCCCATGGCAAATCCTGCCCCCAGCCTGTCCCTGTCTGTGCTCTCATGCAAACTGTGCTTGAGCATTGCCTGTGAGAGCTGTAACACACCTGGAGCAAAACCTTGCTGGGCTTGGCCTGAGCTCAGCCTCCAAGCTTGGTTAATTGGGTACAGGTAATTACTGCAGCTGTGGGCTAAGAGCCTAGCACCAGGAATTCTCCACTGACCTGGAAACACACAGCTTCATTTGTTCAGAGCTCACTTAGCTCCTTATTACTGACCTGGGAGTCAGGAACACCCTTGGTGTTCAAATGTTAAAATTATTTTGGAAAACCTCTGAAGTCTCTCCTCAGTATCATTACATACAAATGGCTGCAATGGGTAGGAACAGAGCAGTTATTGTGCAGGACAATGCTGCACTTTGAATGTTCCTGAGCAGCACCAGAGGAAGTGATGCAGCCTTTAGAACAGAGCTCGTGCAATGGCATAGCCACAAAAGCAATTTCTTTCCAACCACAGTTATTTAGTGGTCGATCTATGGCCTAAATGGCACTCAGGAGCCAAATCTTTATCTTAGCTGAGCCTTTGAAAGTGTCTGTATTTTGGCTGCAACTTTTTATCAATGTCAAGGGCTTGCTTGGATTCTTGCAGTCTCCCAAACAGGCAAAAGACCTACAAATAAATTAGCAGAACAAATCCACAAACCAGCACTGCTCACCTTTTCTTTTTTGACTTTGATTTTCCTTGGAACTGGAACATATGTGCTGTTAAAGAAAAAAGAAAGACAGCACCATGATAAATAAAAGCCCAACTTATTGGTATTTTCATGTCATTCCAAAGAAAGAATATTCTTCATGTACAGTGATAAATTCAAATTATTCTAAAGTAGTAAATTCAAGAAGTTGTTGTAAAATGAGGCTGCATTTAAGTAACACAGCAGGAAAAAACCTGAGCTGTCACTGAAGCAATTTTATAGGAAACTATTGTGTTCTAAAATATTCAAGTTAATTATTGACAGTAAGACACCAAAGATTTAGTTGAGAATATACTGTAGAGTCAATACTATGTGGAGCTCGAGACTTCTGATTCTTGGATCATTACTGTTGCAGTCTTTGCCTGCTTTGATGATGGGAAAGACTTTCCATTTAATTTCATGGCAGAAAATCCTTCTCCCACCAGGGGGAGACTTTTCCTCTCCTAACACTCGGAGCTACCACATGATTTTCAGAGTTCACCAGTTCTGCGGTTATATGGAACTCAGGCATTCCAGCACACAGCCCCTCTCAGAGAGCTCCTTCCCTCCTCCCCAGGGCGATGCTGAATGTTTCCTGCAGTTTCCAGCATCAAACTTCCAAGTTACACCTTATGACTCGGCTGAAATCATGAGTCATGTCTTGAAAATGAAAAAAACTTTTATTCCCCACATCTCATGCACAGTGTGTGCTGGCATTGCACAGCTCATGACGAGTGCTGGAAGAAAAAAAACATCCTGAGTTTGTTTCAAGTGAAAAAATTCGGGTGAGCTGGCTTTGTAATTGGAGTATATCCCAAAATATATCCTGCACACTTTTTAGATGGGTTGTGGTCAAGCACCAAATCACCTTCCATTAGTTCAGTCTCAATGTTTTCACTTGGGTTTTGGTGACAAGGTTCCTGTCATCAAGGTTTTATTTTCTTTGAACCATGGAACATCATCACTTTTAAAACTTAGTCTAAATCTACCCAAACAGTGGTGACCTGCAATGCTCTCCTGTGCTCAGGGCTGAGGCAGTGAGAGAGGAGATGGTGGTTCCAGTGCTCCTAGGAGGTGATGCTGGCGGGGAAAGGGACACTCATGCAGGGTGAAAGGGACACAGACTTCTCAATCTGGTCTCAGCAAATACTCCCTTGCAGCTGCAGCCCATGCCTGACCTTGATCAGCAAATCAGTAAACACAGTCTTGGTGATCCCATGCCCTTTTTGTGCTCAGGAAGACAAAAATGGCTTCTTTGCTAGAATGGCTTCTTTGGTAGAATCTCCTTAATATCATATAAATAAATAGTTAATATTTTCTTAAAAGGTGATGTGGAAGGAACAAGAGGGCTGTATGTCATGGATAGATACAGTAGAAGACCAAAGAGATGAGTATGCAATGTCATGACAGTACTTGTGGACATCTCTGATTTAACCAGGAGACTGCTGGAGCTTTTGTCAGACGACATATTAGTGATTTTAACCAAGATCTACCTCATTGTTTTTAGAGTACCCAAGTCCTGCTGTCATGTGACTGCACAATTTCATAAAATGACACTGAAAATATTGCACACTGGTTAAGATGTCTGCTCTGATGCTCATGTAAACCCTGGGCTGCAGGGCAGCCAGGGAATGAGTGACCCAGGAGGCACCAAACAGGAGTGGGACAGTGACACCTGTGATGGAGGTTCCAGGCACTGTAACATCACCTGGGAGAGATCTTCCATGAAACACCTTGCAGGGCTCCAGTGAAATCTGTCATTGTCCCTGTATAAAACATTCATTTCATTGCCCAAAACATTTATTGAGCCCTTGACCCAAGATGTGTAACATTTTGAGGAATACTGTCACTGTCTTTGCCAAACAAAGTGGAGTTTTTTCACCATACAGATTCCTGAAAGATTTGCAAGTGAAGGCAACCAGGGTAAATATATGGCTCCTGAGGGCCTGAAAGTTTCCCATCCCAGAAAAGGCATTTCTTAGTCTTTTCTGGAACAATGCTTAGTCTTAGAGATATGTTTTTAGATGGAAATACATCAGTCAAATAGGACTAAGAGTGTCTGAGAGAATCACTCAACTGTCAATTGAAGCTCATATTAAGGCAATCTGAAGTTTGGCTTTTGTTTTGAATCATAAAAAATTGCAAGAATTATGGTAATACTAAGAAAAGAATATATTTAACTCACAGGTTTTGAGTTTTAGGAAATTCTTTCATACAGAAAATGAAAGACTGTGTAAAAGTCTAACCAATAGAGGATGCTTATCTTTTTTAGCTATGAGTGCACTTGGGTTCTTGTTAGCCTAGACTCAGCTGACACTGTGCAGGCTGTGCATGTGGAACAATGCCCAAGCAGACCAGGGTAAGCAGATAAGTACTTCTTCCTTTCTAAAATACTGACTTTCAAATGTGTTTTATTTTTATTTCATGCTTTCTCCCCTTTAAAAATGTGCACTCAACAATTTCCTTATACCCATTATCTGACACTGTGTGTTTAATGCATGCTTGTAGGTTAATTCCACAAGGCAAAAATTATGCTATGTACATTGCTATGATTTGTATGCTTATGATTTTCTGCTTTTATTATTCCAGCTTATTAATTATGCAATTTCTCTGTTCTGAGTATGGCAAACATCTTAAAATAGTGGTATTTCTTTCATGTGGTGAAATAATTGCACACTAATTTATACCAGATGCTTACCAAGCCCATATGTACAATCTAATTATAAATATATGATATATCCTGTAATTTATTAAGCAAAGGTGTTTTCCCTTTCCTGTGCTGTGAGTGCATTGTGGTCAGTTATATCTCCCTAATAGGCTAAGGGTTCACTTGAAATCAGTGCTGGGCTCAGAGCTCAGAAGCACCAAGAGCTTTCTCCTGGGGCAGGGATAGGCAGTGGACCTGCCTGAAAAACGTGTGCCCATGTAAATTATAGAACAATAGAATCATTTAGGTGGAAAGACCTCTAAGATCATTGAGTCCAAAAGTTAACCCACCACTGCCAAGTCATCACTAAACCATGTCCCTAAGAGCCACACCTGTACATGTTTTAAATTCTTTCAGGGATGGTGACACCACCACTCCCATGCTCCAGTGCTGGGCAACTCTTCTGGTGAGGAAATTGGTTTTGAAATTCAATCCAAACCTTCCCTGGTGAAACTTGAGGCATTTCCTCTTTTCCTGTCTCTTGTTATTTGAGAGAAGAGACCAACCCCTACCTGGCTGCAGCTCCTGTCAGGCAGTTGGAGAGAATGGTAAGGACCCCCCTGAGCATCCTTTTGTCCAAGTTGAGCACCCCCAGCTCCCTCAGCTGCTCCTTGTCCTGCAGACCCTTCCCCAGTCCCATGACCCTTCTCTGGACAGGCTTCAGCACCCCAATGACTTGTAGTGAGTGGTACACTTTTCTAAGTGTACTGATTTTTCCAAGTTATGAGTGTGTCTTGAAAGTGGATTTTTTTCAAGCCAGTTTGTGATTGCATGTATTAAATGCTGGTGATAAAAAAGGTAAAAGGAAGCCAACACAGATTTTTTACAAGTTAAGGGAATCTTAATAATAAATGAAAAGAATCTAAAATGTATCTACAAAGAGAGAAAAGGAAATGAAGAGGAGAAATAAATCTTCATTTGTTTTTCCATCAAAGAGTCTTAAAATTGTGAAGTGGTTCTGATGCCCCGTCAGCAAGCCCCAGACATACTTTTCCAAGTTTAAATATTCTGAGACTTTGAAACTGGGAAAAAAGTTTAAATGTCTTGAACTATTTCCCTCTGGAGTAAAGCAATCTGATCTGTTCTTGCTGCCTGTGTGTAGCAGAGTGTCACCAAGCAACCCCACAGGGCTGTGGTTTCACATCCAGCAGATAACCTCACACACAGCACAAATGTCACGTATTTCATTCTCTGGATTAGGAAAAGCCAGCTTAGAGGGAGGAAAAGAATCTGCTAGCAGGCTTCCAGAAGAAACATGCATTTTGATCACATTTCTAATTCTGGTGCTGCCATAAATCTAGCAGGAGACAACCTTTACTTCTGACAGCACTCAGGAAAGAACTGGGGAATAAATTCCAGTGTGCCACATTATTGCCAAGTAGAACTCTTGAATTTAAGGCTAAGACATGGAGTTGTCACATAAAACATTGTTTCCTCTGCACAATTCTAAGTCACATTCCACCAGGAAAGCCAGACCAAATTCCTGACCAGCCTGGTCAGGGAAGCTCATCCTCTGGATGGGACAACAAATACTGCAGTCTGCATCTGCTCCCTGCCTCAGGTGAGCAGCCTGCACAGCCCTCTCTGCCTCCTCATCCTCTTCTGCAAGTGTACTGACTCCAAGGTGTTATTCTTGTGCTGAGAATAACACAGGAACAGGCAGGAGGAAGTATTGTAGAAAGAGCAAAGAAGGCTTTATTCAAGAGAACCATGCAGTTTTTATAGTGATATGATAGGTTTTATTTGATTGGCTAACTAACAGAAACATCTTCTTCACACAGTTGTTACATCTTTACAACTCCCTAAAAATTCTCACAAGCCGCTGTGAGAAACGCTTGCTGTTTTTCTTTCTCCATCCCATGGCACCCACACCAAGGACCCAGGGAGGAGGAAGCATGAGCAGAAAAGCCCAAAATGAGGCACTGAACCCCAAAGCTCACAAGCCTTCTGACCAAACTTTTCACTTCCACCAGCAAAAACTCCTCTTTTCATTTCTCAGAGACCTCTGGGGATGTAAGGGATTGGATCTCAATCCTTGCTTCAACAACAATCATAACATTAATCTTTTCCTAGAAATCAAGTGTTTAGGGCTGAACTCTGAATTGAGAGGGTCTGTAAAGGATCCTAGGCCTTACCAGAAGCAGGGATTTGCCCCACACAGGCTACCATCTCCTACAGCAGCATGAAACATGGAGCTCCCACCCCCTGTGCCTGCCCTTACTCACAAGTTGATGGTGCCAGTGGTGAGAGCAGTGACGACCCAGCGCAGATCCAGGGTTTTGAAGGGGATCAGGATCATGCTCACATTTGCTGCCAGCTCTCTGTAGCTCTCAGGATAAACAAAGTGGTGAGTGGTCTTGCTCCCAACATCTGATTCGTAGCCAGCAGTGGGGGCACGGTTCATTCTGCAGCCCAAAAATAACAATTGAGACAGAAAAGGAATTAGGTAAGCACAAGAACATGTGAGTTTTTACCAAGTCATTTGCTTGAGGTCAGGAATATGCTCCCATGGCTAAAAGGAATGCTGTATGCAGGGTTTTCAGACAGCCCTGAGAGGTGTAGGGGTCCTCAGACAAGCTGGAATGATCATAACCCATGTGACTGAACAGTAAATGAAAGCTCAGCTTTAGTGTGGAATTCCTTGGCCTGAACAGGAGTGTACCAAGTGTATCACTGAGCACATTCCTGTGTTCCCTTTACAGTCATCAAAAGAGTGGTGAGTCCATGAGGACACATCTCACTTCATCCTAAAGCTGGTGAGAAAAACATTGCCCTGAAGTAGATCAGCTTGACTTCCTGCAGTTCCATTTCCCCCTTATCCATCCAGGTGTATTTGAATGTCTTAGGGTCAAGGTAATAAACTATGCTATGAGTGATGAGAAGCAGCAAATATTCCTTATGGTTCTCCCACAAAAAGGCACAAAAGTCAGTGCCAAATAGACACAAAGACAGTGACAAATACAGGAGCTGCTGCTGACCCTTCATTTACTCAAACTTTACTTTTACTTTGTGGTACTCCAACAGATACTCAGGGTCACTCTGCACACACGGGGTGCTTTAGGGAACCCTGGGGTCAGTGCATGGAAATCTGCCCAGGGCCTCCAGGGCTCAGTTAAGATGTGTTGGCCAAACAGGGCTGCCCTACCATATGCTGGATGTATCACAGATTCCCAGAATCAGGATTTTCTGAGTTGGAAGGGACCCACAAGGATCACTGACTCTTAAATGAGTGGCCCATACAGGGAACAGAGAGGGGATTTCTGGACTCAGGACTGCAGGAATGCCTCTATGCCTGTGTTCACTTCTGAAAGCCAATCTGGGAACACATCAGCAATTCTCTCCCCGATGCTTTAGCTGCTCAGTGGCAGAGATTTGCATATTTCTGTGGTGCAGCACAGTGCACATTAGAGATCCCTGATGGAGAAACCCCTCAGTTGTCTCTGAGCAAAATGCTTTTTTTCCCTGCAAAAACATTATCTCAGCTCCTGGCAGAAGCACAGGGAGGACAAGGAAGGATGTAGCTGACAAGGTAATGAGGAGCATCATACATTGCCAGACAACATGCTGCCCTGGTTAATGATAACAGGAGAGGCAAAATCTGTTTATCAAGTCTATGCCAGGCTGTGTTATTGCAGCTCTCCCCCAGGTGAATTACTTAAATTTCTTCTAACTCCCTTCAAGGGAGTTATTAGTGTAGTTAGAATATCCTGCCAGCTCATGGATTTGTTAGTGAGTTTCCTTTTACTGCCTTCCCTGCCAGAGACCCACACCATACTGTGCAGAAAACACTGGAAAAGCACAGGACTTTCTGTGTTTTGCCCTGAGATCAGTCAAAGGTATCAAATATGGGTCTTTCTTTCCATCAAGACAAAACCAAGGGTGACATGTTGATTATCTTACAGCCTGCCCTTGGGTCCATGCACCTTTCCTGCCACCATGGTGGGGCTGTTGGTGCCATACAGCAAAAGGCAGAGCTCACACCCAGGCTCAGCAGGAAGGAACAAGCAGGAACTTCCTTCTGTTGGAAAGTAGATAGTTATACCAATAAAAGGAGGCTGTCTGGAAGGAAAGGTGCCTCCTCGGACTCCTGGGCTCTCCCCTGCCCTTGACTGTATTGCTAGAGCACGTGGAAGTGAATTTCAGGTCAGAGATTTTGTGTTTGATGCATAGAGGGGTCACCTTCTCTTCTCACCCATGGTGAATCCTAAAACCTTGTGCAATCCTTTCAGATCTGGCTTAAGATTGCTCAAATATAAATCTGAGACTGCAAGGTTCACTAAGACCCAGAATTTTGCCTTTGCCAGGGATGGCTGGCTATGGCATGGGCAAGGCCTCAGAACAGAAACATGCACCTGGGTATGTTACTCTTTAGTTATTACTACCAACTTTTGAGTCCAGCAAGGTCTTTTCTGCAGGGGTCTGGAAATGTAAGACAGACAATATAAAAATGTCCACACAGGAACAGGGCTGTCTCCATATGGAAGGACACAGAATTAAGTATAATGCACCACAGCTTCCCATATTTGCAGCTGTCCCACATTTACAATCTGTAGGAATAATATAGAGGGCTCTCCCTTTGCCTTCATGGATCTGAAGACCAGGTTGGTGCCTCTGCCATTGGGGAGGTAGTTCTGGCAGGGAGCAAGACAGGCAACTGCAGGAAGCAACTCCTGATGTGATTTGTGAAGATGTGTCACCTGAAGACTCTATGCCATGCTGAAGCCACATCAGAAGCCAAGGTGGCTTAACAGTTCAAACAGTGTTGACCTTTTGTTGATTTGTTCTTGACTTCAGCGCACAGCTTCCTACTAAGACTTTTGTTGCCTTTGAGAGAATATTCCCACATGTGGCATTTCAAGAGCAATCCCTCCCTTCCTGCCCTTTATTGCTCTCCAAATTTGTTCTGTGCTGGCAGCTGTGGTGTGAAAGGAAAAAATCATCCTGAGTTTGTTTCAAGTGAAAGAATTTGGGTGATTTGGCCTTGTAATTGGAGTATATCCCAATTGCAGATGACACGTTGGAGGTGAACTTAGTCCAGATATTTTGGCTGCCCTCTGGCTGATAAGCTCTGCTTACCTAGCTCCTGCTTGCCTTTCAGTAGAACAAAGTAGCCAACCATGTTGCCTCAAAAGGGAGAAAAAAATGCCATTCTTTACAAATCTGCAGCCAAATAGGTGACTCCTGTCCACTGAAAAGTATCTTTGGCTTCTCTTTGGCTTAAGAATGAACTAGTGCAAGAAAGTAAAATCTAATACAGTCAGCTAAATGTCTGAAAGATCACTCATGAGCTCTGGCTGCAGAAATAACTCTTACTTGTGAATGCAAATCTTTTTTTCTCCTATATTTTTTAACACAGGCAATTATGGACTGTGCAGAACAAGCTACACCATCAATACCTATTAATGTTTTTTCATCCAAGCTAAAACACGAGGTCGTATCTCCAACACAGAGTTTATACCCCTGAAACACAGACTTGACTTAAGTACCAGGTTTCACTAGACAGATCCTGAAATCACTTGTCCCCCCTATTAGCAGTGACTTTTAGCCAGCAAAGGCAGCTGTGGCTGAGTGTTCCCTCTCACCTGAGCACGAAGTCGTGGGAGTCGATGTCGTGGCCGTACTGGGACTGCCGCAGGTTGCCCGAGTTGCCCACGACGGCGCAGCGCCGGCAGGAGTCGGAGCCGCGTTCCTGCAGAGGGTCCCCGTCCCCAGGGATCACCCCAAACAGCTCTGCCAGGGTGGCATTCAGGCTCTTTGGAGCTTTCTCTCCCTGCAGCTTCTGTTAGGGAGAAAAAGCACTCCAGGTTACCAACGCAGGCAGCTTTTCTGTGAGATAGAGATGGCTTGGAATGTCTCCTCAAAGATGAATCCTGCAGGTACCCACAGATACTGCCTTCTGCAAGGCTTTGTGTTGGGTGCCAAAGTGGGAAAAAAATCAAGTGGAAAACTCCTTAACTTTTCAGACTTGGCTTCCTTTTTCTCCTCCTCCTCCTCATCAGATTCCCACACTTCCTCTCTCTAGCCATGACAGAACAGATCAAGTATTTTCCCTGAGGCTGGCCTTAGCAGAATAAATGTTCCTCTGGTGTTCTATAAGCCTAAAACCACTCTGGGTCAGGTATTTTCTGTTAGGATATGTGTAAGATTTCTTTTATTTATTTATGTGTAAAATTTCTTTTAACTCTCCTATAAATGACAGAAAAGCCTCAGGGGAGCTGATGGAAGACAGAAGCGGCTGATGTCCCTGCCACAAATTTTGGCATATGCCAGGAGTGGGAGAGGGATATGGGAAGTGAACTGTGGAGGAACCAGCTGCTCATGCAATAGGAAACTCTACTAGAGCTAGCCCTGAGGGCTGGAGATGTATAATCAGCTAAAAAAACCTCCAGGATGAAGAAAACCACCCGGATTTGGTCATTGTGTCTGTTGCCAGGGAGGGGAACTGTTCTGTAGCAGCTCTGTGGTGCATGGTGGAAACAATGGCTGGATTGGGAAAGCACAGGCAGGTGCAGGGCAGGTGATGGTCAGACACTCCCCTTGTGGGCTCAGCTCTCTGAGATTTACTGAAGAGGCTGGCAGTGCTGGCATGCTCACACACAGCATTGCTCACCCTCTGGTGCCACTTCCTTCCCAGCTCACAAAAGGAGAACGGCTCCAGCACAAGGCCAAAAAGGCTCTGTCCTGCTCTACCAACCCAGGGCATGGAAATACAGGGAGGGAGACAAGAGAAACACCTTTTCCCACGACTCCAGGAATGGCCTGGGCTAACCTGGCTTTAGTTTCCAGTGTGTTTCCCTTGACTGCACCAGGAGCTGTTAATTTGTTCTGCTCTCTCCCTCTCTCATACAGATACAAACAGGTGCAGCACTGTAATTTTTGTTTAAATTCTGTGCTTTTTGCAGGACCTTATTTGCACTGAAACAAACAACAGGTCTCTGGAGCTCAGAGCTAGAAGATGACATTGAGAACTTGGAACAAAGAAGACAAAGAAATGCACACACAGACTTAACCTTCCCATTAATCCTCCCTAATCTATATACATGTATATGAACTGCACAAGGTGATTAGGATGTAAAGTAATTTAGGATGACCAGATGAGCACTGTAATTATGACTCTGTATGTCACTATTCAGTGCAAGGCTCAATTATATAAATAAAAAAGGTAATCTAAATTTGTGTGTGATCCAACAAACTCATGGCCACATATCTAAAGTCTTGTGTTTTCTTTATGAATTGAATCTAACCTTGTCTTACTCTGAATATGAGAAAAACAATGGTAGAAAACCTGCAGCCTTCAAAATAATTTGAGACTTCATAGATGTCACATAGATATACACATATACAGTTGTATAATGCAGTAAAATACAATCTTTTTTGAAAAATGAACTTATATTGAATAATTTGAACAGATATTTGCATATACCATATATACTCTCTGATTCTTAAGTGTCTTTAGGAAATGAAAAGGAAACCCACCAAAATCTTATTCTTGAACTGATTTTGCGTGAGAAAATTCAAGAACAGGAAGGCAATTTCCAGAAAATTCCAAGTACCTGAGTGCCCTTTTTAAGTTACACTTTCTTTTCATCCAGATTGACAGCATCAGAAAAGGGAAAGACCTGGAGCAGTGATGCATTTTTGCTGCATTAGGATAGTAAGAAACATCCTGGATAGGCACCTCCATTTACACAGCTCAGGCATCCACCACTCTTTTATGCTTCTGTCCAGAGTAACTCTACTGCACCCAAGCTGAAACATGGGAACCAACACCAACCTGAAAGCAGGACACCACTGTCCTACAATCCCCTTGTTGTACATAAATTTCATGGGAAAGACCGTTACTAATGCTAGAAATTCCCTCAGTGACCTCAAATATGGTGATGACCTTATTGCAGTGTGTGCTGAGCATCCATACAATAACACATCTGTCCTTAACTCATTTCAAGTGCTCTGTTTTGATTTCTCAATGATTATCTGTTTGAAATATATGTTTCAGGCCTAATCTTCTATCAACACTGGTTACTCTTTGACGTTTCAGCAGAACAGAGAAGAGGAAGCAACAAGGCTGATTTAACTCCAAGGCATATTCAGCTTATAAATGTTCTTAACAAGCAGCCAGTTCCTTATTGCACAATGTTTGCTAGGCTTACTGACAAATAGCATTACAATTACAAACCTATTATAGTTTATTTTTCCACACCAAATTTTTGTCCTATTTTTTAAAGTATTGTTGTCTTTTCTTTTTTTTTTTTTTTTTAGTCCTCCTTATCAGGCTCCCACTAGTCTGGCCTTTCCCAAAAGGAAATTAACAAAATCACAGAGTGAAAGTCTGTCCACGCTGTGCAGGGCAGAGCCACAGCAGTGTCATGTAGCTCTGCTAGGACAGCATTCTCCCTCCAGGTGCTGTGGATGTGTGACAGGGACATGAGTATGGATATAGCTGCTATAGGTGGCCTTAACTACACTGAAATACTTGACCCCTGTGTCCTGAGTGAAGTGGCTGCTTTCCTCAGAAGTCTGTGCAAGTAATATGTTTGTCTAAAGAAGCAATTTAACTTTTTGTCCAAGATCATAAAGCATCTTTAACCCATCTTGTTCCACGTATAAAATGTCACTCAGCAGTCCCTCCATGAGATATTTGTGTGTCACTTGAGAGTCAACTCTCCACTTTAGATTGTTAAAAACTTTATTTGGGAGTTCAGACTGAGAATTTTCCTTAATCATTTCTCAGCCTTAGAAACTCCCCATTTCACACACAGAAGTTAACTAGCTGTTTTTGCATCTTCTCATTTTAAAAAAGCAAGCAAAAAAAAAAAAAAAAAAAAAAAAGAAAAGAAAAAAGGGAAGAAAAACGAACCCTCAAAGTTCATGCACTCCCTTTACTCACCCATGAATGGCCCTCCAAGGAAGAGCCTGCTGTTCCCTCCTCATCACTGTGCACTGTCCCACTGAGGATAACAAGGGATTTGCTGCTTTTTAAACTTCTCAGGAGGTTTCACTGGGCTCTCAATACCAGCACACTGACAGCACTACCAAGCAGCAATACCCAAAACTTGGCTAAGGGGGTGCAAAGGGAGAGTGTGAATTCAGCCAAGGCTGCTCAGAGCTAATGGCTTGGAGTGGTGAGGACACAGCTACAGCCATGGATCTCAGAATGGTTTGGGATAGAAGAAGCCTTAAAGATCATCTCATTCCAATACCTGTACCTTGGGCAGGGACAGGTCCCACCAGACCAGGTTGCTCCAAGCCCTATCCAACTTGGCCTTGAAAACCACCAGGGATGGGGCATCCACTTCTTTGGGCAACCTGTGCCAGTGCCTCACCATCCTCAAAGGAAAGAATTTCTTCCTAATAATGAATCTTAAACCTGTCCTCTTGCAGCTTAAAGCCATTCCCCCTTGTGCTATCAGTATATGCCCTTGTGCAAAGTCCCTGTCCAGCTCTCCTGTAGCCCCTTTGGATATTGAAAGTCAGCAATGAAGTTTCCCCAGAGCCTTTTCTTCTTCAGGTACAACAACTCCAATTCTCTCAGTCTGTCTTTACAAGAAAGGTGTTCCAGGTATCTTCCTGGCCTCCTCTGGACTTGCTCCATCCATGTCCTTCTTATCTTTGGGCTTCAAAGGAGTCAGGAGAACCTCCAAGGAAAGCTCTCCTGGTGTGCATCCTGCACCCACAGCCAAGTATGGCAGTGTATTAAGCACAGCTTCAGAACACCAAATTATTCTCAGGTGGAATAGATGAGCCTGCAATCATGGGTGTGATGTAGATGCAGACAGAGCATGGTCCAAGGCAGAACCCTTGTGGTGGACAGAGAGGCACAGCTGTGGCTGTGGCAGCAGCCAGCACTGGTGAGGCAGCCCTACCATAGCACAGCCAGGCAGCCTGGGGCAAGCTGGGGTAGCAATGCTGGGCTTTGTGGCTTTTCTAATTTTTTTAAACTGTTTTTCAAAGATAAAAAGCAAATGAGAATGAGAATCTCTTTTGCCCAGCTACTAATGGTCTCACTGCTGCAGTTTGGAGGCATTAACACTCATGCAACACTTTCCAGCTGCAAGATTAATCCTAGCAAGAGTCAAGTGGGACAAATCCAGGTAATCTCTGTTCTACAGACTCAAGGAGAGCCTAAAAGGAAATCATTAATTTTAAAGATGTCTCTTTGGTCTGAAAAATATGGCTTTATTCTTGTTATATTTAATGTCCTTCATTTACTATGCATCCAAGAGTTGAAGGGGAAGAACAGAGGAACTGTCAAGAGTTTGGACTTTGTTTATTGATCTGTGTAGTCAAAAAATTTACATTCTCAAATGTAAATATATACATGCATATATTCTGCAAATATCACACAATAATATGCTGAGTCGTACAATTTCTGACTTCCATGGTTGGGTCACCCCTACACTACTCTGACCCCTGTGCTGAGAGAGACCTGTGAGCTTGGACCACCTCCACATCCATCTGTCCTCACCACAGGAGGAGCAGCTCCAGCCCAGCTGGGCTTATGTGGGGGCTGCCACTGAGGGTGAGAGGTGGCCCAGGGTCAGGTTCTTCCCATATGTCCAAAGCTGCTCTAAATGTCACAACCAAGCAGCTCAACTGCAGGTGGGGCTGGGTGGGACCGGGACCAGAGCCTGGAGCCTGGCCTGGATTTGGGATTTGGTACCCTCTTCTGCAGTGATCTGGTAGCTGCATGCTACCTTCAAAGTGCTGAGCCCTCTGTATTGCTTTCCAAGTGTCACAGACAGCATCCCAGATTCAAAGGAAACTTCTGGTGATCAAAGCATTTGGACACGTTTTCCTCAGAGAGCATTCAAAATGCATGACTCAGGTGCCAAGCAGCTCTGCTGCTGCCTTAAAAATCAATGCAGCTGCCCCAACTTCCCCAGCACGTGTTGGGCGGGGATGCCCCTTTGTTCAACAGCTGAAAGCAAATTTTTAAGCCATGTGTTACATTTTTTCCACAAATATAATGAGTTTACACTAATATTTTCTTTTTGATACACTAATAACAAGGCTACAAGATCTGAGCTTTCTTCCAAAGAAAATGCAAAACCTTGAAACATTGTAGAACTTGAGATAAAATTCTTATAACATGATAGTTTATGAACAATGTGCTACAGAGAAGATTGCCAGGAAACTCTGAGCCTAAATTTACTTATCACAACTTCAATCCATCAACCTCAACATTTGGGCTTAGAACAGCAGGTTCTGATCTCCTGTTTTTTATACTTTCTGACCACCAAGAACAATGTATCCAGCCCTTAGAACAAAACAAGAAAACTATAAATAAATGCTGTGCTTTGTCACAGCATGTAATTCTTGCCATGTTTCCTTATGTATGGGTGAGGAGATTTAGTGAGAACATTTAGTGAAATTTAATGAGAAATTTAGTGGGAACATCCTCAACATTTGTGTCATGGTAAAACAATGGAAAGCTTGCAGGTGAACCAGCTCAGGGAGGTGAGAAAGAAAACATAAACAGAAAGGAATGTATCACGTAACACCAGGTGCCACCTTGCAAAAACACTCTCACAGTCCCTGAGCATCAGAGGAGAGAAGGCAGAGGAGAGAGAGAGAGGGAGGAGGTGGGAGATAGGAAGGGTGAGAGGGAGAAAAGGGAGGGAAGGATTTCTAACAAAATGTTCACAGCCTGAAGTGTTATTAATGCTCAGTTCCTCCCTGAGAGAAGGGGATTCCAATCCAACTTTGAGTCACAAAAAGCACAGAGCAGCTACAGGGGTGTACGTGGGAGAATCTGGGCCATTGTTTGCGACCTGATAATGAAGGGCCAGTTTATCAGCTGTGTATATTTAAGCAAACGAGAAGCAGGGAGCAATCCTGACAACATCCCCCGTGTTTCCATGAACAAAGGAAAGCCAGGAACATTTTCAGGGGCCTTCTCTGGAACAGCCCTGGAGCAGCAGGATGAGCCATTGCAGGGATGGTGGCACTGACCTTCTCCCCCTGCTCCTTCCCACCTGCAAAGGGGCGGCACCAAATCCAGTATACACAAACACTTTTATTCAGAGCAGGCAGGAATATTTCCTTCTAAAAGTCACATCCTACCAGGCTGAAAGCATTCAAACTACATATTCTCCAAATAAAACATGAAGCCACCTGGCAGCCATGGGAAGGGCTGTAAGCAAGGGAAACCAACCCATTCTTTGGTCCCAAATGTCTCTTTGTCTCCAATATTGGTCATTAACTCTGAAATCCTCCTCACTGTCCTAGGACTGGAGGGATCTAATGCTGCAGGACTATTGGGATGAGCAGCACTTATTCACATCTGCAGCACAGGGTTAAGGGGGAGGGAGGGCAGAGTTTGGGGACAGGCAAGGGCTGTGCCTGCTTTTAGGGCAGCACATCACACAGGTGTCCCCATGGCAGGGAAGTCACAGCCATGCAATAAAGAGCTCCAGTGCATCTCAGAACCTCAATTACAGCTCAACAAAACCACCCCACTGTCTGAAATCAGCTCCTCAGAGTGAACACACAGACATCCCCCCCACCCCCAAAAAGAAGTTGGAGCAATCTCAGGTTTTCTCAAACCTCCTTTTTATGTACAAATATAGCAAAAAGTTACTAATTACTGAGCTGGCAGAGCACACAAGAGTGAAACATGGCCATGAGCAATGTTTTCTTAAAGACTGGCCAAAATCTCAGAGTTGCTTTGAAGATGAGCCTAAAAATGAACAGCAAAAAGGGAGTTGCCCTCAGGATGCACCTGGGAATTATTTACTGAAGAAATGACACACTCTTGGAAAAGCTTACCCAAAGCAACATGTACATAAGGAATCAGCTGCAATGAGGAGGTGAGGCCACATCATGCCTGGGGTTTACCCAAAACCATCTTTCAGAGGAGTCAGGGCACTTTCTTCATCTACTACACATTAGGGCAAAAACTTTCAGGGAGTAAAAACTTCCAATACACAATGCAGTTATGGGGGACAGGAGAATATTTCACACATCCAGGTTGAAGTTTGAAAAAGTCTAGGAATCTTAGAAGATTTATTTTTACCATCTGAAAAAAAAATTGCTTTGATTTTGTATTCTGAAGTGGTGTATTCCCTTTGAACATGATCTGAATAATAAAAGAATGAAAACACTAAAAGATGGTTAGACAGCCCTGAAAATTAATGAGCAGCTTTTGTTAAGGATGGGAAGGGGAGACTTTTGGCTGTTCTGAAAATCTGTTTTTTTTCATTTTGCTGAAAAAGAAACAAAACTCCTCTGAAAGAATCTGTTTCAGGTTGAGCTGAACTTTTAACACACTGGTGAGGGCACACCTGGAGTGCTGTGTCCAGTTCTGGGCCAATCCAAGAAGGACATTGAGGTGCTGGAGCAAGCCCAGGAAAGGCAACAAAGCTTTGAAGGGTCTGGAGCAGAAGTCCTATGAGGTGACTGAGGCTGAGGGAGCTGTGGGTTCTCAGCCTGGAGAAAAGGAGGCTCAGGAGTGACCTTGTCACTCTCTACAACCACCTGAAAGGAAGCTGTGGCCAGGTGGGTCAGTCTCTTCTCCCAGGGAACTGGCAATAGGACGAGAGGACACAGTCTAAAACTATGGTTGGAAGGTTTAAGTTGGACATGCAAAGGAATTTCTTCACAGAGGGAGTGATTAGACATTGGGTGGGCTGCCCAGAGAGGTGGTGGAGTGTGATGGTGTTCACAGGGGTCTTCGGATGAGGGAAGAGACGAGGATCTGACTCCATGTTTCAGAATGCTTGATTTATTATTTTATGATATATATTATATTAAAACTATACTAAAAGAATAGAAGAAAGGATTTCATCAGAAGGCTAGCTGAGAATAGAATAGCAAAGAATGATAAAGGCTTGTGGCTCAGACAGAGCCCAAGCCAGCTCACTGTGATTGGCAATTAATTAGGAACAACTACATGAGACCAATCACAGATGCACCTGTTGCATTCCACAGCAGCAGATAATCATTATTTACATTTTGTTCCTGAGGCCTCTCAGATTCTCGGGAGGAAAAATCCTAAGGAAAGGATTTTTCATAAAAGATGTCTGTGACAGTGAAGTCACCATCCCTGGAGGTGTTTAAGGAAAGACTGGATGTGGCTCTTGGTACCCTGGTCTGGTTGACAAGGGGGTGTTCAGGCACCCCCTGAATGATCTCAGAGGTCATTTCCAACCTGACTGATTCTGTGAATTGAGGAAGCACTGATTTTTTTTCCCTGTTTCACTACAAGAAGGAGCATTACTTAGTCAGACTTCTGTACCGAGTTCCAAACTTTTTCTTCTTTTTATTTTTTTTTCCTAAAAGAGAATGCATCCAAACCTCATGCTTCAATCAGTGAGTTCTGAGTGCAGAATGCAGAGTGGCTTTGCTCATGGTGTCCATGAGTAACCTCATCCTCCCATTACTGAGCTCAATCTGGGCTATGCCCACTCCTTTGAAAACTGCCAGAGGTGAGACCAGCCCAGCTCCCTGGTGAAAGCTCAAGCCAGGGCAAGGACAAGGACCTGAGCTTGCCACCTTCCCTGCCCAATGCCCCAGCAAAGCCCAGACAGTAAACATGGGGACCAGAAGGAAAACCACAATCAATGGGAAATCAAAGTCACGGCCAAGGGCAGTGAAAAGATAGAGCACCTGGAGTACTTGAGACTCACTGCAAAAAGGAGGGCCTCATCATAAAGCAATGATATCATTTACACAACAATTAAAGGTGGCAGAGTTCAGTGGCATTTGTTTATCAGCACTAAATGCAACAGCCAGTGGAGTGAGAAGTGATAAATCTGACACAGCCTCATTCCCACAGCACCTGACATCCCCTCCAAACCCAAATGTCCCCACTGCAATAGTGGGTGCCTGTTGGAGAGGCCCCCTCAGGATGCCAGGGAAGGCCTGGAAGCCCAGAGTTCCACAACAAGGGCTGTGCTTGCTGCAGGACACCAAGCTGCAGGCTGCTGTGGGTTCAAAGAAAGGCACAGGGGACTATTTTCCCAGAAGAGGGGAAAAACAAGTGCAAAGAAACTGTGATTTCACCGGGACTGTTGCAGCAGCACCTGCACTTTAGCACCTCAGCAGCACAGCCAGGAGTAAATCAAACAACTGATGTCTTGTTTCAAGAGAACATAAAAGGGGCTTTTGTTAAGCAAAACAACAGGATGCATCTTTTTCCTTTCTGTGCTTTATGAACAAGACATCCGCTGGCTTTCATGGTGCCTGGATCAGGCTTCAAGGGGTAGCTGAACCACCTTGCTCAAGGATCCACCTGGGGCTGTTCCTTCCCAGTGACCCACAGCCACTCATGAGCTTTCTAGATCTGTTTTACACCATCAGCCACAACAGACAGTGTTCTCATAGGCATGGAATAAATAATTTCCCATTTAATCCTGCTAGTTATTTACACATCTTATGGTAGGGAGAGCCCCTGGGGGAATCACACACTTCACAATTAGCTTGATTATCCACCTTGATGAATGGCAAAAAGCCCATGTGAAGCAGAAACAAGGATTACAAAGCCTGGTCTTTGGAAGAGAAGGGAGAAAATGAGAGAGTTGAGATTTGCAAATTCTGGATCCACCACCTAACTCTGTCAGGGACTTCTCTAGCTTGGAGCAAGTGAACATGCACTCCAAGCCCCTCTGAGCTGAACAGCAGCACAAACTCCTTCCACCTCTGCCTTGTCAGCTGAGACAGCAAATGCCTTGGGCAGAAAACATCTCTTTCTGTGCGCTTGGCACCCCTGGAAGCCTGACACCACCAGTGCCCCCCAAAGCCTGGGCTGTACCCACACCCCCACTTACCAGCCACCACCTGTAGCTGTCTTCTGGGATCAAGGCATTGTGTGAGGTCAGGAAAGGTTGCATAGTTGAGTTGAATCTCTGGTCGAACCAGAGGGAATGTCCCAGCTCGGAAATGCACGTGTGGCAGCTGCAGGGTCTCCTGGGGTACTTGAAGAGCTTCTGGACGTGCTCTGAGAACTGCACCACGAGATGTCGGGGGTCCCAGGTGGTGGAGGTCACCTGGTGAGTGTAGTTGAGCAGGAAGGATGTCACTGTGATCAGCAGGAAGGCGAAGGTGAACACTTTCACATTCCTCCTCCTCACCAAAACCATCTTTGCCCCTGGGGTTCTGGCTGAGAGCAGCACAGGGTTCAACTTAAGGCAAAAAGGACTGCAGCAGGTCCCTGCCAGTCACCACCCCAGCCCCAGGCTGAACTGATGGACTCCACTACTTCCAGCCATAAGGGAGAAGCTTCATCTTCCCCAGATGAGCTTAAAAAAGGACAAGCTGGGTATTTCCTTTCACCTTCTCACAGTGCTTCCAAGCTCCTTCCACCTCTCTGTGTCCTGTGGCTAAACCTCTCCTGGTGAGGGTTTACTGAAGGCAGACCCTTGTCTTTCTGCATACAGAAATTAAAACGCAGGTTTTGTGTGTGAGAGCAAGCCATACATTAAAACAAGCAAATTGTAGAAAGGATTGTATTCTTTCCCTTGGAATTTAATTCTTGAAGAATTGGATCATCTGGGGTTGTACATTCCATCAGAGAGACATGCTCCAATGTCCATTTAAGCCATGGAGAGAAGTTTGCAACCTAGGGACACACAGATAAAAAAAGAAAGAAAAATGGTCAGATTTTTTTTTCATTCCTCCCAACGTGATTTCTCTGCTTTTCCCTCCCCATCCCAGAACTTCTGATCAGGTCAGAACCCTCGAAACAGCAGCCCTGGTTTTAAGCTCTGCTCTGATATTTGCACACCGAGGAGTGTGAGGGTGAAATTTTGGAAAGGGCAGAGCATCGACCTGTGGACAGAGTCTCTTTGTATTGAATCAGCCTCCTGGCTCTGCTCTGGCCTTATTTGTGTTACAGTTTGTAGCTATTTGAATGACAATGAGTCCCCTCCCTCCTTCAGGCTGACCTTGATAGCCACAAGATATGCAGCAAAGTATTCAAAACTCAGACCAGCTGAGCAGCAAGCACCCAGCAAAGGAGGAGGAGCAGGATGGGGAGGAAGATGAATCAGTTCTTTTCTCTTTTTTTCCCCAGCCAGCTTAATTTCTTAAGGATTGGGGTTGGATTTGAGATTAGAGAAAGCCAAGAAAAAACAGCTCATATGTCCTGGGACAAACAGGGGAAATCAAAGTATAAATGGCCTTTGTTTCACATGGAAAATTGCTCTTTTTTCTGTCAAGGAAAGGTAGGTGATAGCAGCTTGACCCCAGCCTAGGCAGAGAGGCATGGATCTGCTTTGGAGGTACAGAGGGACCCAGAGCTGCTCTCCCTTCCCCTCCTGGCAGCAGTGATTTAAACAAGTTTTTAAAAGTCATAAAATGAATCCCTTCATCCCACAGTGTTCTGTGGGAATGCCATTGTGGGACAGGCATCGTTTTGTGGGAAGAAAAACACGTTGTTTATAAAACTTCAGCTGTTTACAAAAAGTCCCAAAAGTGCCATTGCTTAAATAACACTCTTTGTTTTGTTGTTTTGTTTTTTTTTAAAGGGTAGGAAAAAAATCACAGATGCAACCATGTCAGAATATGTGCAACTTATGAACAAATGAAAGCCCAGGGGGAGAAGTCTCATTCACTGCTCAGCTGCAGGCGTCAGCCCAGCAAAGAGCCAGCAAAACTACAACTGTTACCATGAAACCTCAGTATTTTAACCCATTCTGTGCATGCATTGAGGCAGGACCCCCCTCACTGCCTCCTGTTTACCCAGACAGGAGGGAAGTGCAGCTGCAGCATCCCCAGCTTTCCTGCTGCCTCCTCTCCTGGGCATCTGCCAGGAGCTGCCCCAGGCCAAACCACTTCACCACCACCTTGGAAACAGCTTGGATTTTAGAGGTGCTGTGTAAATATTTACAGAGTCCCACACAGCCAGTTCTGAGAACAGGAACCTCAGAGCTCGTTTTTAAGCCTTTGCCCCAGGCTTCTCCTCCCCAGCACATGATGGGCAGCATGTGCCCTTCAATTGGCTGCTGTTTGCCAAATGCCTCGGATTTATTTTAAGTCTGGCCCCTCCACGTGCATTTATAGGAGCTCAAGGGCTGACAAGTGGGTCAGGCAGGATAACAAAGGGCTGTACTAACCCCATCTGCTTGGGCTCTTGCACCAGTACATCAGGGAGCCGTCCTGCATTCACTTTAATGTTAGAGAGGGAAGTTTTTACACTAACCAGAAATCTTCTGAAGTATTCCCAGCTAAAATTCAGGAATCCCTGAAACTTTAGAGATGTGATGGGGACACTGTGCCTTGGAGAGAGCGAAAGGGAGCTCAGAGAGCAGCCCCAGTGCCCAGCCCCATCCACACCAGCTCCTTTCTGTGCTGCAGAACAGCCCCACACACATTTGCTTTCCACCCTGCATGCGGTTGTGAGTCTAAACAAAAACACAGCCTCTAACAACCCCCGAAAACATGCCCAATCCCAGAAGCAAAGTGATTTTCCATTTATGGAGTGGATAATTCAAGAGCTGTAACGCTGGCAGGTCAGCCCCCCACTGCTGCCAGTGCTGGGCTAAATCAGCATCTGCAAACACAGCTCCAGCTCTGCTCTGGGGCTTGGAGAGGAGAAGGGACAGGGATTATCCAGCCTGTCTTGGAAAAGCCTGTAAAGTGGAGTAGAGTTGATAAAACAGTCCTGGCCTCCAAAACAAGCACCCATTTGGCCAGATGTATTTATTTATTTATTGCAGCTGAGCTAAGGTTAAATTTATAACTCCAAGAGGAAGAAACCCAAACCAGTGTTTACCCAATGGGCTACAATGTCTTCAAATTCCTAATCATCCTGTGTTTTTTTAGCATATGATGGGAAGGTAAGAAACCAGAGTTCCCAAGGCCCTTTTTCCTTGTGGATATGAACACTGGATACTCTATTTTAATTTACTACTAACAGTTTCCTCTGGATGTTCATGCTTCCTATAGATACTTATGATAGAAATATATATAAAATATAAACACACACACACACACACACATATATATATATGTGCATATGTTGACAGAAAGGCTCCAGGGACTATACATTTGATTTAGGGTGTGAGGAAAAGGATAACTGAAATGAGGAAAAGGATAACTGAAATGAATGTAAAACATTTTTTTTGAGTTCAGTATCACTTGGAGCTTTTTTTTTCTTGAAACACCTGGAAGATCCAACCCAGATATCATTACTTTTCCTCTCCACAACATCTTCTCAGCCTATCCTTGTGTCTGTCTCCCTCCCTCTGCTCACACAAGATGCATAAATCTTTGCAAAAGTGTTTCCACAGGATTCACCAAGACAGTGGAAAGTGCAAGGTCAGAGACTGGTGTGGGAAAGCATGCAGGGATGCCAACCCCAGCTGCTGGGAATGTTTCACTTTTGGATACTACTTGTGATAGTTAAATTAAGCCATCACAACTAGCATGATACCAGCCACAGTCCTTATCACCATCCCTGGCATGACCTCAGCATTAGCACATCTGTGAACAGGCTGTTTTGGCCTCAGACCCAGAAACAATTTCTGGGGACTTAAGGCAGGGAGATTGAGTGCCCAGCCCTGAGAGATGAACAGAGCTCAGCCCTGCCGGCCTGCAGCTGTGCCTGTGCTCAGAGATCCAGCTCAGCCCAGGCACGCAGCAGGTTAAGCCACCTTAAGTGATTGGGTGCTTAAGGTCTTATTTCTGGGCTGGATTTTGCCTGCTACCTTCCCACTCCCTCCTCTTTAACCATGTCACTGTCCCCATGTGAGGCACCTCTGTGCACCCCAGGGCAGTTTATTTATGCTGATAATACCCAGTGATGGGCAGGGCAGGGAAAATGCAAAGGATCATGTCCCTGGGAGAGCAGAGAGGCAGGGTCAGAAGAAGAGACAAGTTCCTCCAAACTCAGTCCTGAGTGTAGAAGTGGGTCCAGGATGATTAAATGGTTGTGAGAGTTGAGCTTAATCTTCTGTCTACATTTCACATTCTGAAAGATACCAGGATCAATCAATTGTGATTGTCATCGTCTTCTCAAGTTTTAGAAAGAAGACCAGAAGACCTTTTTTTATTCTTTTTCTTTTTTGTTTTTTTTGTTTTTTTTTTTTTTTTTTTTTGGTTTTTTTACCCTCCTCCAAGACAGACTTTATTTGCATTGTAAACTCACAATTTGCATTGTAAACTCACAATTTGAAGAATGTCCCTGGTCCCCTGCAACTCGGTAATCAACAAAGATAAAACCCCATCGGTTCAATGGACTAATACAAAACAATTCTTAACACCTTAAGGAAATCCTATTTTATACAAATCCACCTACAAATGCAATGTATTCTCAGTGCACTTGTCAGGTTGTTTGACAAAAGGTCATCTGCACACCCACAAAGGAGCACAGAAAAAAAAGGGGAATCTAAATAATGCTCCAGGCCCAGCCCAGGAGCATCAACTGCACCAGCCCAAAGGAGCCTGGGGGCACAGGGACAGGTGGGAACCTGACACAAGGACTCCAAGAAGGGACACCCTGCCTGCACCCCTCCCAGGGCTGACCCTGCACAGCCTCAGCCTCAGGCATGAAATGCACCCAGGTGAGTTAGCTCTGCCTTTGGGACTGAGATATGCTGCTGCCTTGGGCATGGAACAGCTCATGGGGTGCAGGGGAAGGGCATTAGGGCATTACACAACACCTGTGTGGTCAGCCACACAATATTAATGTTAATGGTTAATAATAACCACTCTGTAATGGTTAATTTTTTAAAATTTCTTTTAATGGGTGGGCCTTAGACAAAATGCACGAAGAAAATAATAATGAAAAAAATTGAGAAAAAAAATCACCATACTACTACCACTCATCCCCCCACACTGTAAATGCACCAGTAAATTGGTGTTTGGCCCTTTTTGATGCCCACTTTCCCAGCAAAGAAAAGCTTTGTACCAGCACCACGTTGAAGAGATCTTTGTCAGCCTGTGTTAGATGCTGGTGATTCAGGATCCAGTTTTTCTGTCTGTAACTCACAGTAAGGCCCTGGTGGGAAATGCACTCTCTAGTTTAGTTGCCAGCACTTTCCAGACACTGTGTCAGGCAGAGCAGCACAAAGGAAGCAGCAGGGAACAGCAGCATCCCAGCACAGAGACACTGCCAGTGCTCCATGCAGGGCCTGAACTGCTCAGAGGTCCCAAAATCCTTTAGAGTCAAACCTCACATATCCTCCTGCCCTGCTGGAATCTGGAAATGGACAGTGTGACCTGCTGCAGCTCTCTCATGACTGATGGTGGCCATCACACAACCTCTGGACATCCCACAGTATTTTATAGCTGGAAACTCTACACTTGAAGGAGTAAGTTCAAGACTTGCTGCAATTTTGGCTAGAAAGGCCTCAGCAGCAGAACTGCAAGTGCCCATTTTCAGAAACACAGCTCAGATTCCTGCCCTGTAAAGCCTAAAGAGATTAAGTAATTTCTCAGCTAAGCCACTGACAGCAATAAATTTGACAACACTACAGTATGTCCCTAAGCATCCTTCCTGCCATTTGAGGACTTTTTCCTGTCCACACTTCTTGTGCGCAACTACTTGAGCAACCTTTGGTCTCCAAGCCCTGGCCTGGGAGGTTCAATCTTGCCTTCCTGAACCCACGAGGGCCCAGAGCAGCCATGAAAGATCTCGTTCTAGGAGAACAAAAAGCACATCCCTGGAAAAACACACATAAATTCACACCCCAAGTCTGTGCTAGGCCTGGAGGGAAAAAATGGAGGGAACTGTTTCACTCCAAACCACAGGCATGTCTGCCCTGCCCAGGCTCATCACTGCCTGGCTCCCCTGACCAGAGCTGGCCCACATTTAGAAAGGAACGTTTCCTTGGTCTGACACCTCACAAGAGACCTCTGAGCTCTTGCTCTGTGAGACAGAATGGGAATTACAGGACAGCCTGGCAGGCAATCAGAGCTGAGCACAGGGATTGAGCCTGGATCTTAACCAGATGATGTTGGGACCCTGTCAGACCTCTGCTCCATGTCCTCAGCCCCAGCAGATCAGTTCCACCAAGCTCTGCAGGCCCCAAGGAGACATGAGGGGGTGCTGCCTGTGCCCCAGCACAGCCTCTGCCACTCCAGCCTGTCCCATGCTCTGGCAGGCAAAGCTGAGGCCTGCCCTTATGGGGCACCAAAAGCCACCATGTGACACAATTTTGGAAAAGCACAAGGTGCAACATCCCTTTCCTTCCCTCCCTCCCTCCCTCCCTCCCTCCCTCCCTCCCTCCCTCCCTCCCTCCCTCCCTCCCTCCCTCCCTCCCTCCCTCCCTCCCTCCCTTCCGCCACTTTCTTCCGCCACTTCCTTCCCTCCATCCCTCCATCCCTCCATCCCTCCATGACATTATGGATTCCATGTAATTCCTCATCCCTGGCAGTGTTCAAGGCCAGTCTGACTGGGGTCCTGAGCAGACTGCTCTAATGGAAGGTGTCCCTGCCCACAGCAGACGGGGGTTGAAAACAGAAAATCTCTAAATCTCCCCCCAACACAAACCATTCTATGATTAATTAAAATCAGACTGTGTTTTGTCTCCCAGAGCTCACTGGCTCTCTTCTCCTGGCCATCATTACATCCTCACAGAGATGGCCTGTGTGCTGCTCTCCTGGGTGCTCACAGACAGAAAGGCAGACCCAGGTCTCACCTGCCATTTAATCAGGAGAAAATGATCTGTTACTCCTCTGCCCCATCACTGACCATGCTGAGAGGCATAAATCTGTTTGCTTGCCACTGTCAAATGGCATGGCAGCATTGAAATCAGGCAAGGTAGTTGGTATATTGCTCTCAGATTTATTAAAATGTCCACTCCAAGCAACTTCTGCCTGGAAAACAAAAGCATTCAGGAGCATTTAAGCCATGAGAAAAAGTAGTTTCAGAAAAATTTGAATGCAGCAGCTCCTCTGTACTTCTTGAATGTGAAGGCAGTGTTTCATCCATCACAGTGAATAGAAGAAATAGAAAAACTGGAGATGGTTTATGGAGCGTAACCTGAACAGCATTTTAGGCACCAGTGATCTGAAAAAAAATCATTACCCACTTGTGCCTTATCAGTGGGCAGTTTGGCAGCAGGCTGGGGCTGGCCAGGTCCAAAGGAAATCTCCCTATCTCTCTGACACAGCCCATCCTGCACAACAGCTCTGTGGGGTCAGGGTAAGCAGGCACCTCTTTGTGCTAGATATGTATGGGATCAAAAGAAACTTGGGTGGGGAATTTTCATTCTGCTGCCTCAAAATAAGTATTTATCTTGGCAGACTTCATCAGACTTATTGTTGAGTGGTCTGGAAATGAAAACTCCCTTGCAGTGTTTGAAGAGAGAGCTGGAGGATCTGGCTTGGAAAGGTCACGAGTCTGCTCTTATCCTTGGGTGTGGAGAACTGGCATCCCTGCCATCTCCCACCACGTTAAGACATTTCTTCCTCCACCACATTCTCCTTCCTTGCATTCCAAGAGTACACTCCTGCAAAGGCTGGAGAAATCGCCCTGGTAATACCCAGGATTAATTGTGCTGTCCTCCCTGGGCTACACCGGGTACTCATGACCTCAGGCCAAGAAGGAAATTTTGTTTTGAATGGGACTGCAAATGCCAGGAAAGATTATTTGGCTCCAAAATCTCCTTCATGAGGTTCAACAAGGGCAACCCCAGGTATCAATACATGATGAAAAGATTGAGAGCAGATCTGAGGAGAAGGACATCTACTATCAAGAACAGGCTGAGACATGTGGGTTAGTCCAACCTGGAAAAGAGAAGCCTCTGGGGAAATCTCAGAGCAGTTTCCCAGTGCTTAAAGGGGGCTTAAGAAAGGTAGGGAGAGACTCTAGTAGAGCCTGTAGTGATAAGATAAGGCAAAATTATTTTAAACTAAAAGATGGAAGATTTATACTAGATACAAGGTAGACTATTTTACAGTGAGAGTGGTAAAACACTGGAACAGGTTTCCCAGAAAGGTGCCAGATGCCCATCCCCAAAAGTGTAGGAGACCAGGTTGGATGGGACTCTGAAAAAAATGATCAAGTTGAAGCTGTCCCTGCCCTTGGCAGAGGAGCCCTGTTGGACTAGATGATCTTTAAGGGTCCTTTCCAACCCAAACTCCAATTCTATGATTCTGTGAATCTGTGACTCTAAGAATAAAAAATGCTGATGATCCATTTCTTCCTATTTGATAAACATCATGTCCCCTACCACCATCTCTTCTCACAGCACCTGACTTCCAGCCTCGAGGGAGGAGGTGCAAGGAGGGTTTGTGGTGAAGGGAAAGGGTGAAGAGCCCAGCTCCCTCCACTGGAGGCACCAGCTCTGCAAGGATGGCATTCTCCTGGCTACCACTTATCACCCAGAAACACACGAATGTCTGGGGCCATGGAGATAAACTCCTGATCAATTTATTTCCACTGGGAACCATAATGTGAGTAAGTCACTGTTGATATAATGGCCTTTTGTTACTACAGCCAGGCTTGGTATCATGCCAGGCTCAGCGAAGAAAAGCACACTGGTAATGCACCACAGCTTGCCAGTGGGAGCTCAGTCTTAAGTTTTCCAGGTCATTCCCGTGCCAAGGGAGCACTCAGCCTCATCCTCACACCAGGAAACAACCATGAGATAAACTGGGAGAGGCCAGGGAAAGGCCTGAATTTGTTGATGAATTCAAACCTAACAGGCAGCTCCACTGCTGGCCTGTTTATGGTCCATTCCTCTGGCTCAATCCTCTGTTCAAGTATTTTCAGCACAAAATAGGAGCACTGGAATGACAGAACTGTCCAGACAAGTTGTGAGCAGTGGCATTTATGGCCAAGAGGTTGGAGTCTGCCAGGACAACCAGGGATGTGTTGAAAAACAACAGTGGAAAAATAAACTGCTGGTCATAATGTCTTCCACAGCCCCTGTTCTTGCTAGAAAGTGATTTTGGAAAAGCTCTACCTCTTTGCACACACTCCATTAATCAGAAAATGGCACCTCTGCTTCCCTGGGGCTACTTCATTTTCTTTTATATATTCCAAATCCCCTTTCCCACAGACACATTGATGTTTAAAATAGTAAATATATTGTTATAAGTTCTTAAAAATACTCTTTTCCTTCCTTATCCTGTAGTTTGCAATGCTGGACAGACACTCAGATTTAACCTGCTGGATGAGAACTTTTCTGTGGCCAATATTCACCATGGGTTGGGATGGGATTTTTTTGGGCTGCATGCCAAGAGTCCAAAGGTGGGACAATGGAAAGAATAACTCTGTGGTGAAAATCCTAAACTAAAATTCACTCACTCACTCAAATTTATTCACTCTATGTCTGTGAATTGCTCTACTTCAAAGAGTTCTTTAAAAACATCCAAGCAGACAACTGGACACATAAAAATTGCTCTTTGATTCCTATTGACAAACTTTGATAGCAAAGTCCATGGTGGACAGACTGCCCAGGTGCCTCCCCATCCCTCCCATGCCACTCAGTGATTTGTAGGCTGTGATCAAAGCCCTGCTACTCTCTGCTTGGAAAAGACGAGTTATCAAAGGGATTTCCAGGGCACCTATGTGTGTTTGCACCTAGAAGAACTTTTAAGTGGTTCATATGACGAGTCTAGAACTGGAGCTAGTAAGGAGTTTCTCAAGCACAATTTATTTTTACTTCTGTCTTGTTTCAAATCAATTTGTCAAAATTAAATCTATTTTTAATGTTGATTTGCTGTATTAAGAAATTTTCAAAAAGAAGGATCTTTGACATTTTAAATGAAGAAATCTGCTTTTCATTTTACAAAAGTTTTTTTTTTTCTGGAAAATGTGTAACTTTTGGTTATTAAAGGAAAGCAAAACATTTTGAAATTCAAAATGAAACAAAAACACCACCACCACCATCACTGTCCAGATACACAGCACTCCTTTTACTCGTTTGAGAAAGGAAAATAAAATCACCTCCTCTTTTTACTTTTAACTTTATGTTGGGACTACTATGGATTGTTTTTAAAGTCTTACAATTTCACCAAAGACGGTAAGAAAACTACTTTCATTAATTCAAGTACACAGTGACTAATTAACAATAGCAACAGTAGTAGAAACAGATGCAAACTAAAACTACTGAAAAGTGAATCCTGGACCTGCATTGTTTTAATTTTATAGGATTACAGGTGAGGATATAGGATCATTTCAGACTGTAGAATAATCTGAACTAAAGGTGTGCAGTGGGTTGACCCTGTCTGGGTGCCCATGCTGGACATGGGGGCAGCTTCTGGCAGCTTCTCACAGAAGCCAACCCTGTAGCCCCAACCCCAATCCCACTACCAAAACCTGGCCATGCAATCCCAGCACAAAATTGAACCCAATCACAGGTGTTTTGCTACATCATCTGTGAGGATCCAGCTCAAAAATATTCACCAACCTGCTCCTTGGCTAAAGCTGCAGGGAAATGGATGTGGCTATAAATACAGCTGTTTGTGACTTTAGAGAATGTGTTGTGAGAAACATTAATTCTTGATATTAAGAAAGTGATTCACGCACGGCAGGGGATGTCATAGCATTACGATTCTGAATGCCAAGAAAGATTAGATGGTAATGATGATAACATTGATGATATTGTCAATAATCCCACAACTCCAGGAAAATCTAGGAGAAATGTTTCTGTGCCCATGTGAGCGCCTCTGACTCTCCGTGCTGGGATTCCTGCCCGGCAGCAATCCCCAGCAGCTGCTGGCACTGTGGGGCTGTGAGTGGAGCTCAGCTGATGGGATCCTGTTAAACCCAGAGCGTTTCTCTCCCAATCGATGGCTCCATCTGACACAGCACTGCATTAAACATTTATTCATTGGGCACACTGAGCTGCTCTGGGGAAGATTTAATGACACCACAGGGATTTTCTCATTCATTAACCTGGAATTTACATTTAGTCTTTATGGTGCTACAAAGGTGTCAAACTACCCACAATTAAATTCAGAGGTGTTTTAGCATCTGTGCATAGTCTGGACCTGGCATCCACTGCAAACCTTGCAAGAATAAAATAATACTTCCAAGTTTTTTGTCTTGCTGTACACACTATGATAAGTCTGGCAGCCACAGAAAGTTTACAATAAGTCCATAAATAATACAATAAAATATGTTAGAGATATAAGTAACACATTTGATAACTCACATCCTGTGTTACAGGGCAGAATTACAAAGCCATTAGGCAACCACTTTAATTGATTGATCATTTATGTCCCTAATAGGTGTACTTGACCTATGTGGATCCAGCTGCACTGTGTGCTCTTGCCACCAGCCTCTGTGTGTGAGGTTCCCATTCCAGCTTTTTCTCTGCACCTACAACAGAGGTGACAGTCAAAGAAGAAATGAGTGATTCAGGCTGCCTTTCATCACAGGGCTGCCAGATCTCAGGTTGTCTCTGATCCCTGATGGACACAAGGAGCTGCCCAGAGCAGGGCACAGGGATATGGCCCTTCAGCATACCACTGGTGGAAGCTTTGCTCTGAACCATGTGGGAGCCTGGGTACAGAAAAAACACAGGGTTTCAGTGAAGAAGAAATATTGTCTATTTGTCTGGACTTTTTTAAAGTGTTTTTAGAGAAACAAAGATTAGCATACATCCAAGTGGCACACAAAAAGCTTCCCATAATCCTGAATATGAACATATGTCAAGAGCTGCATGCAAAATGGATTTGCATATATCAGAGCTGCACATACAGCACTCAGCTGGGCATCCTGAACTGCATTAAAAATGGTAATACTGAGGTTTTGGATGCTGATAATTGAATGTTGGAGAAACACACACAGACATGCACACAACTATGGCATCTTTTCCACTTGTGTTACTTGGATGGCTAAAACATAAACAGGGAGTCTGCTAAGGTAACCAGCAGCACTGAATATTTAAGGGCTTCCTCATTCAAAGAGAAATTCAAAGTATCACTTAGCCATACAGAAATAATTAGCAGAGGGAGCTTCAATTAATTTAGAACTTAATTTTTCAATTCTGAAATGGTATCACTGATTTTGTAAAAGGAGAAATTTTAGCACAAGAGAGAGGTGACCAATTCAGTATTGCTTTGGTCTTGCTCTCTGCAGTGCTACCAGCATTCTAGCTAGAAATGAAGCTGTAGGAGGCCAGATGCTGTGGAAACATCAGCCTGAATTTATCCTTTTACCTATAACAAAGAGTGGCAGAGACATCTCTGTCCTTAGGGCTCCTGTTTATTGAGGAGTTTCCTTACTTTCCTTCAGGGTGGGGAAGCCTCAGCTGCTGACTTTTTCCCAGTAATACTTTCCAGTCAGTGACACATTAGAAAACCAAGAACTTCCTCTTGTGCATCAACAAAAGACAAACGCCAGTCCTACATGGGCTGGTCAGAAACCTCAGCTTTAGCCTCAGGGTCACTATCCTGAAGTGACCATAAATGTCAGAGCCCTTTGTCAGCACAAAACCCACACCAGGGCAACATCAAAACCTAAATTCTGCCCTTGGGTTTGAGATCACACCTCCCATTCAAACACTGAGAACAGGATCCCACACTCACTGCAATATCCTTCCCCCCCTAAACCATCCCTCCATTTGCAGTGGGACAGGGAAGTTTTCCTTTGGGACTGCAAGGTTTTGTACACATGACTATTGCAATGAATGTGGGATCCTGCTCTCACTCCAATGAAAAATTTCATGGTAACTTTAAAAATGGAGTTTATGAAAATGTCACCACTTGCTGTAGAAATGAAGCTCCTGGAAAGTTTTAATGGGCATATTGTTAAAAACTAACAGTCCCCTGTGACCACAGGCAGCAGAGCCCTGGGATTTTGGGTTTTCTCTTAAATGAGCCACCAATTTGTGTCCAAAAGCTTGCTTTAAAAGTGGCAGCTACAAGATTTTTATTTGTGTTTTGCCTTTATGAAGGAAAGGGAAAAGAAACCTTTAATTAAAATCTCACTAAGATTTGCAAGGAAATGTATACCAAGAAACTCTGGGAAATGCACTGTTCTGCTTGGCTTGGTTTTAAACAGGATAACATGAGTTTTACTCTTTTTATACCACGCCTTTCTTGCTCAAAAATGAAAAGTGAATGCTGAAAAATAATGACAGCATTCAAAGGAAAGTCATTCCAAACAGAACTTAGACATTCCCAGAGGAGAACTGACCTATGACTTACGGAGGAGATGCATCAGCTGAAGGGCACCATTGTTTTCAATTTCCTCTAAAATGAGATGTGACTTCCCAGCCCCAGAAGTGTTGTCACACTCAGCTACAGGGGGATGATCCAGTACTTGGTAATTGCTGTTGCTGGGGAGTTTCCATCCTCAGGAGAAGAGAATGGATAGCAGGGGTTGCTGTCCCATGGTGGATTGCTGGATCTTTGTGTGAAAGATGAAGTTTCCAAGTTTCCAGTTCCCAGCATCACTGATGCCAGGGTGTTTCCAAACTTGCAACTGATGGAAATTGTTCTCATTTTGCAGCCTCCTGTATTTATGGCTCCTGAATTTCATTGCCCCTGCCCTGGTTGATGTGCGCGGCAGATCTGGTGCATCTCTCATCTCCTCAGTGAGGCTCACAGAGCACAGAGGAAGGGCAGTGAGGCTCACAGTGCACCCAGCACATGGAGGCAAAGTGATCTTTCTTTCCTGAGTTTTACAAATATCTGCAGTCATTTCTGCTCATGGAGCTACCAGCCAGAACTGCAGCCAAGGACAAGCCTGCTCACCCGCCAGAGCCCCTCAGAGAGGTGCAGCTCCTGGCTGACACCCGAAACTGAGACAGTTTGGCTTCAGTCCTGGACATTTGTTCATAGACTCGTGGGAGGCTCAGCTGGGTGAGGTGCTGAGGTTTCCTCCCATGCAAAGCAGTACCAACCAGTCACACATAACTAACAGAGGACTTTTTAACTCCTTCTCCACAAACAACCAGTACAGGAAGTTCTCTTGCCTCTCTTGATTTATCACTACCAGATCGTAAGACAGCAGCAAAAAATGTGCTTCCCCAAACTCTTATTTATCAGTCTTAAAGGACTGAAAGAAGAAACTGAAAGAAGCCCAGCCTGCAGATGAAAAATTGTGCTGCCATCCTGTCAGTCCTGAATAAAAACCAACTCTTTGGGAACACCTCAGCATCATCCCCCTGCAGTCTATGAGCTGAAGCTGCGCCCTGGCTTGCACAGCAGTGCAGAGGGCAAGAATCACAGAATCACTCAGGCTGGAAAAGACCACTGAGATCACAGAGTCCAACAGCTAACCCAGCACTATCAAATCACTAAACCATGTCCCCAGGTGCCACATCCATGTTGTTTGAGTATTTTCAAGGATGGTGATTTCCTTACTTCTCTGGGCAGCCTGTTCCAATGCTTGACAGCTTTTGTGGTAAAAAATTATTTCTTAATATCCAATCTAAACACACCTGTAAACATGCCCTGGCACAGTGTGAGGCTGTTCTTTCTCATTCCATCTCTTGTTACTTGGGTGAGGAGACTGATCCCCACCAGGTTATCAGAGAGAAAGTCTCCCCTCAGCCTCCTTTTCTCCTGACTAAATGAACCCAGAAGGAAAAGTCCCTGATTTTAGACACAGGCAGCCTGGGAAATAAGCTCAGCCTTATTTACAGGACATGACTCTGTGCTGGGGGAGTCCTGAGATGCCATGGTCCAGGCAGTCCTGGGGCAGGAGCAGGTGGAGGGGGCAGAGTGCACACAGACACCTGCACAGAGCCCACAGAGACAGCAGGGGCCAGGCTGCACTCCAGGGAGGCTCATTTTGCTCTCATGCACCTACCAAAATGGCTAAAGTGTGTTTCCATAACCTTCCTTCTTTTCCTTCATCCTCACCTTTTTATTTCAAGGTGATGGAAGAAACAGGAGAAGGTGGAGGGAAAGAGGATTTGCCTGGATTAGCAGGAGCAGGAAGGGGTGGGAGCAGGTTTACTGACCTGCTGACAGGGCTTACTGTGGAATTAACCCCTATGTGGGTCATGCTGCTGCCTGCAAGGGGGACAGCAGGCACAGAGGGATGTCCAAACTTCTGCTGGTGTGAACCAAACCAACCTCCCACTGAGTAAAACCCTTCTTCTATGGCAAAGGATAAAAAATGAGAGACACATGGCCCCTCTCCCTCCCCACAGCTTTTACTGGAATCATGAAATGGTTTGGGTTCCAAAGGACCTTTAAAGATCATCCAGCTGCACTGCAATGAGCAGGGACATCTTCAACATCTTCATCTTCAACAAGTTCAGCTGCCTCAGAGCCCCATCCAACCCAGCCTTGAATGCTTCCACGGATGGAACATCCACAACCTCTCTCAACAACCTGTGCCAGTGTTTCACCACCCTCCTCACAAACATTTCCTCCTTATAGCCTCCTTAGTCTGAATCTAAACACTTTTAGTTTAAAACCATTACCTCTTCTCCCATTCCTACAGGCCCTTGGATGTGTTTGGTGCCTTCTCCAACTCAAAAAAGTAGGGCTGGTTCTGCAATAGCATCCATGGGGTGAAACATGATTCACAGCTCAACTTGTTCAACACAAGAAAAATACAAACAGGGTTTGCTTTCAGAAACAACTTTACAAAACCCATGGAGGTGAGCTGCACATTTGGTAGCCAGGCTCCCCAGCAATAGGGGGAGCAAGAATAAAGCTCCTCCATGCCCAGATGCCTGTCAGCAACATCCCCCTGTGTGAGGTGTGCAGGTGAGGCTCCTGTGGGTGATACCTGCCCCAAGCCCACACAATCCAGCCCTGTGAGAGCTCATTTCTCCTGTCCCCAGGCTGTCTAGCCCTGGTGTGCAAAGCCTTTGGCTTGACAAGTGCTGCATGTTAATTTAATTTGGCCAGACATCTTTGAATGAGTGAAGAAATACCAAGCTAATTAGGAAATGAAAATAGAGCTATCTTCCTGATGAGCAAGCAAAGAAAGAAAAAACCTAATAGTGCTAAAAAAAAAAAAAAAGCCAGAATTGAAGTCACAGAATTCAGGTGGCATTTGTGGCTGTGCAATGACAAACAAGTAACAGCCAAAGCCCTCCCTGCTTCCATTTGTGGTACTCCACATGAGATGTTTGGGGTATGAGTTTCCAGAGACACTGAGAGCCCACACCTCACTGTTTTCCACAGCTTTTGCCACTCAGTGCCCCCAGGCAGCCAGAGCAGAATCCTTCAGATTGGTTTGCTGCTCCTCAGACTGAATCTCACAGTTCAGCAACATCAGCTTTGCTCTGGCAGCATTTCTGGCCACAGTCATGCAGAGATCACAGCCCTCCCAGCTGACACAGGCTCCCTTACTGTTTATGGAGCTCCTTGGGAAGGTGTCACAGAATGGACTGATCTCTGGTTTTATTTCCTGACCCACTCAGGTTCACTTGCTGTGGGAGCAGAACCCCTCGGAGGGCAAGGTGGCTCAAAACAAGCAGGTTATTCAATCCCCACAACAACCCCTTTTATTTTGGTAATCCCTCCAAATACCACCACACACAAGACCTGCTGGTGCCAGCTCTGTTTTGCAGACGTGGAAAAGCTGAGTGAGCCTGCAGGCATCCCTCTTATTCTCATCATTCCAGAGCTTGAGGCAGAAATGTAACATCCATCCCTGGCTCCCAACTCTGCTCCTAACTCCACTTCTTCCCTGTCCCAGAGCTGTTCAGCATTTTGACAGTAAATCATCATGAATGGGAAGCTGGTGCAGCAGCAGACTCCTTACTTTGCCCTCTGCAGCCCCTTCACCTCTCAACCTGCAGCTTTTTCAGGGCTGTGTTTCAGCCTCTGGACACTTGTTAGGCAGCCATCCCTGCCAGGGGTAAAAATTAGTTTAAGATGGAGCTGGCTGCTGCTCCCATCACTCTTTGCCAAGCCTGATGCCTCCCTCAGCAGATTTCCTGGCACAGCTGGAGAGGCACCAGCTGTGCAAAGGCTACTGATAAGGGCCATTTAGTTTACAAATGCATGGGTAGATCTCTTAGCACCAAGCAGGTAATGGGGGATTCAAGCCATAAAAATGTATTTCAAGGCTTCTTTGGTCTAACTCACATCCCTGTGCATGTGACTGTGGCAAGTGGAGCTGAGTTCCATGGACAACCATTTTATGGAAAGGGCTGATCCCCACGGGCACTGCTGGCAGTGCAAACCTGCAGGCACAGAGCCACTCCTCCATCACAGCAATGGGGGTCCCCCTGAGACCCTGGGGGTGCCCCCAGAGCCCCCTTGCCACTTGCAAAGGCTCTCATTTTGCACTGGTTACAATGGCTCCTGCTGGAGATCTTTCCTATTCCCACACTGACACCAGCAGAGCAGCTAATGTGAATTACTGTCCCCTGCCCCCCACACAATAATTTCCATATATACAAACTCCAGAGTTAAGGGGCTGCATGATGCTTTTTATAACTTTACCACCAACTCAATTTTTAAGAGCCTTTTCTTCCACTGTTGTGAACAAGATTAGCCTCTGCAATTTGATTGTGCTGCTATGGCAGTAATAAGAACAAAAGTAATTTCTTTTTCTTAAAAAAAGAAAAAAAAAATCAATAATTGGCATTCCTGTGTAAGGTCTCTGACATTAATTATAAATAAATGTTAGACCTACTAAAATAAGAAAGTGAATTTATGGCAGCAGGTTGCATGCTGCCTGTGTGGCTGCTGCAATACAGATGCAAAATATAAAGTCTTGAGGACTGCAGTTTGTATTTTATTGCCTCAGAAAATAAATGTGTAAATAGCAATAAAATGCACAATTATTTAGCACAAAGCCAAAAGACTCCACAGCATTTACAGGCTGATGGATGGCTTGCCTGCCTGCTCTAATTTTCCATAAAACACAGAAGACAAGGATGGAGGGAAATAAACAATGGCGGCTGTCACTGTGATTAGCTGCGAGGCGCCAGGTGAGAGCAGCTGGTCCCTGGAGAGGGGAACACGGAGCTGCTTCAGCTGCTTTTTGCTTCAGGAACTGAGCCCAGACTGCAGCACTGCTTGGCAAGGGCAGCTGGGCAGGGAGGCAGCTCCCAGGGTCATGATGTGCCCCATCCCTGGTGCCTCTGGAAGAATGGAGCACCTCCAGGGCTGGGTGAGGAACTGGTGCCTGCAGAGGGAGGAGGGGGCTGTAGGCAGTCCTGCCACAGATTGGCTTCAGGACAAGAAAAAAGACATCTGGCCCTGATAATCTTGGAGGTCTTTTCCAATCTTAAGCCTCTGTGATTCCATGAAAATCTTGCTGGTGCAGAAGTCAGTGGTCAGGTGTCAGGGGCGTCACCCATGACATGATGAAGCAGGGAGAACCTTAAAAAAAACTGTGGGGAAAAAGGTGAAAGCCCTTCAATGTCATCTGTTAAAAAGCAAGGAGCAGGGAGCAGCATTTGGAACTCTTTATGGGATAAAGAAAGCTGCAGGCAGAGAGCTACCAGCTGGTTCCCTGGCTGTGATTCCATGTCCATGGTGATGCCTACAAAGGAGCCACAGGGCTCCTTGCTGGGCCCTGGCAGCAGGAGCTGCTTTGCCTGGCACAGCCACCACACTCACCTGCTGCCTCCACTGCATCTATGCTATTGTCAGCCACCTCCTCAAGAGCATTTCTGAGTGTCACACAGGCATATAGTAACAACTCCTTTCTTATTTGTTTTCTTCTAGCTACGGATGTCCATGTAGGCATACCAGCCCAAATTTCACATACTGCCTTTCTCTGGGTCAGAGAAGCCTCATGCAGCTATTCACATTTGCACAACCCCTTTCAGGCCACTGAGGTTACAAAAACATAAATCTGGGTGATATCTCAGTGTGACATGAACAGCAGGTCGCTTATGCAGGAGCAGTGCTCCTGCAGAGGGTAATGTAAGTATCCCTGTGATGAGGGGGCAGGTGAATGGAGGTGTTCAAGCTCTTGAGTCACTCTCCACGAGCACCCAGGTTAAGAGCCAGGATGTGCAGTTCCAGCCTATCTCTGAGCTCATCTCAGCTTAGCTTTCAATGCACACTTGTAATTTTGGACTTAAATTCTTCCCCTGAGTGATCACAGCACAGAGACTCACTCCTGACACTGGAAATGTGGGGAGCCTCACTGTGCTGGGTCGACCCTGGCTGGATGCCAGGTGCCCATCAAAGCCCCTCTGTCACTGCCTAAGCTGGGCAGGGGAGAAAAATATAGTGAAAAACTGAGATAAGGACAGGGAGAGATCACTCACCAGTTACCATCACAGGCAGAACAGACTCAACTTGGCAGTCAGAACAGGACAATGAGAGATAAAACCAAATCTTAAAACATCTTCCTCTCATTCCTCCCTTATTCTGAGACTCAACTTCACTCCTGATTTCTCTTCCTATTATCCCACCAGCAGTGCAGGGAGACAGGGAATGTGGGCTGTGGTCAGCTCACATTGTGTCTGCTGCTCCTTCCTCCTCAGTGAGCCAAACCCCCACAGACCCCTCCAGTGTGAGACAGGGAATGTGGGCTGTGGTCAGCTCACATTGTCTGTGCTGCTCCTTCCTTTCAGGGAGCCAAACCCCCATAGACTCCTCCAGTGTGAGTCCCTCCATGGGCTGCAGGAGCTGCCCCAGAGTGGGATCCCTCCACAGGTGCATCCTCCAGGACCCAGAGATCTCAGGGTGTGCAGAGCTGCTGCTCTCTCACACTCCCTCCCTCCTCCCTCCTCTGGCTGCTGCTCAGAAGAACTTTTCCCTCTTCTCATGCACATTATCCCAGAGGCACTACCAGCGTTGCAGATGGACATCGTCCCTTTTGGAGCCAGTTGGCATTGGCTCAGCTGGACATGGGGGAAGCTTCCAGAAGCTTCTCACAGAAGCCACCCCTGTAATCCCCCTGCTGCCAAAACTCTGCCATGCAAACCCAACAGACTTGTATTCTCATTTACTGGGCTTCCAATCTAGAGATGAAATTCAGTGCCTAAGGAGAGCCAGTGAGAACAGACCAGAGTGCAGAAGAAGGAGAAACATCAGCTGACAACAGAGATTTTTTTTTCAGTGCTGGACTTGTCAGTGTATTTAGAGCCTGCTCCAACTTCAAGCAAAGCCAGCTGAGTCTTTCAAATTACTTCCACCAGCTGTTTTATCCAAAATCCCTTTTAAAAAACAATTAAGGATGAATTTTAGTATTGCTCCTATTTATAACAGCGGACATTACAAGCAGGACAGCTCCTATATTCAACAGAATCAGGACAAAACCCCCCAAAACAACAGAATAGAGACAAATGCTGTCCATCCACATCAAGTCCATTCACTTCAATGAGAACTCCAGAAGCAGGTCCTGCAAGAAGGGACTGCTCTTGCTAGAGGGAGTGTCCTGTGAAGGACTCTTGATGTAACTTGTCAGACCTAGTTCAGATCACAAAGCCAACAGAAAAGTTTCAAGTAACACATGGAACATCTTTCATCAATTACCAAGCTCCAATGTGGAATCAGAAGAATGTTAAAGACTGAGTTCTGCCTTTCCTCAAACATTTCTCTGTGTAAGAATAAAAAAATAATCAGTAATCATCAGGATGACTGTCTACTTGGATTTGGAAGCAGATAATGAATAGTACATCCGTTTTTCACTTATTAATATAACTAAGCTTGTTGCATAAGATCTGCTTATTTTTGGAAAGCAGCCCTTTCTACCTGTCCCAACAGCACATTACTGTGTTGGCAAGGAGCATGAGCTTTTGAGTGAATGAGAGAATTTCTTCTGTTTGAGCTCACTTGCCAAATATTTTGTCTTGAAAGTCTGGGTCACTCATTACAAAAGTTTTTGAAGGAGAAAGTCCCCTTGGCCAGCTTTGCCATAGCTTCCATTTCATTTGGCTGTGTGTGATGCCTGCAGTTTATTTATCTCACAAATGATTACAAAGAAAATTTTGGTAAAGACTCTTTTGCCAGATTGCTCTCGAGAGTGCTGAGAAGACACATCTCCTTCCACCTATCTTTGCCCAGGACAAAACCTGCTGCTCCAAACCCAGGGTTAGACACAGAAAATGGTCCATGACGGCTTTCATCCCATGCCTGTGATGTCTGTGCTCCATGGGGCTGAAGGATTGGTCCTGAACCCTGCAGAGGATGAACACTCCACAACACCCTGGCTAGGACTGAGCCCTAGGAGATCTCATCCCTGCCCCACCAACAGATCTGCAACAGCTGAGGACTTCTGCAGTGTCCTGATGGCTCCTCTACACTGCTCTGTGCTGGCTCTGAATAACTGGACAGACTGGAGGTACAGCCTGAACAGTCAGCCCTACTGTGGCTGTCACCCAGTGTTTATATTCCTCAGTCCAAGTCTCATAAAAAACCCAGGTGTTGGTCTTGGAAAGATAAATCAGCATTTCAGTATTTACTCTTGCTTCCATGAGGTGCTATCAGTCACATCCAATATATGTTTTATAGAGCTTCTCTTTTCCTTTGCCTTTTCACTGTACAAAGCTCAGAGCTGGGAGAGAGAGCACCAGAATTACAAGGTGTGAGTCCAGGGTGGTGTGGTGGATCTGTATCTCTGAACTGAGTTCTCAGGGGTTTCTGAAGACAACAAAGACCTGGAATGCCTTAGCCCTGCTGTGGTCACAAAGCTGATAAAAAGGAGAAGACCAAAGGCATTTACCTTTCCAACTCGGCTTAGTCTAATTTGGTCCTAGCAAGGGATAGTCAACACTGCACAAATACAGTAGAAAAACCAATAAGGAATTAGTTGGCACTTTAAATGGCTACTAAAGTCCCTCCACAGCCCTGCAATGTGCTGTCATCACTACAAGCTAGGCACCAGATGCCTTTATTTCCTTTATTTTTAATTGCACTGAAGAGATACTGGTCTCAGGGAAGGCTTTGCCCAAAGGCAAGACTGATCACAGCCCCTTCCCAGGCAAGGGCTGCTCTGAGATATCATTTTCCCTTGCACTGAAAAATGCTTCTAGCTCAAAAATTCATGGCATGGGTTCAAATGTCTCCTAGAAGCTCTTTCAAGCACAGCCACAAATATGGTTTCACTCTTCAAATGCTGCATTGGCAGCAGAATCAAAGCTTTGCCACTGCTTGGCCATTCCAGTTTGGAAACAAATTGTTTAGCCAAGATTTCTCCAGTCAACCAAATTCCCACCAGTCATCAATCACAGCAGCCTGCTCAGATGAAGGTGAAACTCTGAATTTGTCTACAGCAAAGCAACCCCTTGGTTTTGGTGCTCTTGTGGCTTTTCCTCAAAGGTAAACTTCTTCACATGAATCATTCCACAGAACCCCTGTGTCTTCCAGGTTGCTATTATTGAACAATCCAGGAGGCAGCATTTAAATGCAAGAAGGTAAAACAACAGTATTGACTGTCCTTTGTCTGGGTTTATTTAATTCTCTAAAGCAAACAGTTTGTGTGAATTGCAGTCCTGGTGATGAAATCGTCCTGCACATTTGCTTATAGAGGGTCACCAGGGAGAGCAAATGCACCTGTACTCAGCAATAAATGTTTGATTCTGTGTTGCACAGCAATTATTCAAAAATGAGAGAGACTATTGGATCCAAGGCTGCTGCCCTTTAGGACTCAGCCTGTCAAGCTGCATAGCTCTGTCCTTTTTATCCAAGTGGATTTCATCTCCACAAACTTATTACTGTGTGATATTCCAGTTTTCAGTCCAAGCTGCACCAAGCTTGCAAAACATTTGAGTACCAGACTGCCTTTTCTTTGCTATAAGGGGCATTGCTTTTTTTAATTATTATCATTTTTTATCAATATCCCATGGCATATGAAAGGAGCAAAATTTAAAATGCATGGGTGGTTTATTCCGAGAGGACAGAGAAAAGCAGAGATTTCAACTGAACCATGCCTAAAATTGCTTCATCCCTGGCTTTAAAAATGCCACAGCTTTAGTCATCAAGAGGAAGTTATGATGCTGGCATATATTTATTTTCTCATGGATTTTTGTACTTCAAAAATTTATCAGGAATGTGGTATTTTTCTGTCTTAAATTAAACAAGGAGCCATTAATATATTTTACAAATATATCCTTCTGAACATACTTTCTTGACATTTATTACTTATCTAGACTTGCACTTGATGTACTTTCACATATTGCTCAGCAAAGAGAAATGCAGCAAAATTCCACAGAGCTTTAAGTGCTTGCAGAGATGAGAACCAACTTCTCCTCAAAGTAAGATTTAATCAGAGCAGTGCCACCCCAACCCTGACCAGATGATCAGTCACTATGGCTTTGAGCAGTATCTTGGGATGTCTGAGCTTACACACTATTACAGACCACTTAATCACCAAATTTAATCAAGATAATAATTAGGCACTGCATCCTGTTTAATGCACAAGGATGTGAGCCTTCCAGCTCCTGCTGCCTGATCAGACCTAACACAGGAATGGGAGTAAAGAATCAGAAAAATCAACAAACTATATCCATAATTACAGGAGAAAAGCTCAACTCAGCTTGCCAAATCCTTAAGAAATCCAGTTTTTTGTGCCAGTTGAAAACCCAAGCCTACATGATTCTTTCAAGAACCTATTTCTTCAGAAGACCAACTTATTATTTTGCATTTGACCAGGCTTGAGAGATAAAGCTGAGGGTCCTGGCACAGTAGGTGTTCAATTGGTGCTTAGTAAGCACTTTCTGCTCAGATAAACCCTGCTCTGCAGAAGGGATGAGGGGGAAAAGGAAAAGCTCCATTAAGGGACTTTTTGAAGGTCAAAAAGCAGAATATAAATCTGTCAGTCATCTCAGCCACTGTACTACACTGCCTCTTGCATGAGCTTTGTAGCTCCAAGAAAACAGTTACAAGACTCTAGAGTTAATATATTTTTGAAGCACCTCATATTAACTGTAAGCTAAGCAAAGTCACTTTCTGGGATAGATTCTATTAAGAAGATTTTTCCCTATTTTCCACCAACTTCAAAGTGCCATGTGAGTCTCCCTGTTAGAGCCCAGTGACATCCACACATCCCTGAGCTGGAGAACAGCTGCAGCAGCAATGCATCTATAAAAATTAAAAAGCCCAGAAACATGAAGGCTTGCAAGAAATAATGGAGGGCTGTAGAAAATTGACTAGATGACCCAGTAGGCCACATCTATTTCTAAATTCTACAAACCCTCTGTGTTAAAAATAGGATGAAAAGTTTTGGGTTTTTTTCTTTTAAACCAGTGGGGATATTGGCTAACATTTTATATTCAAAAAGTGAGTAAGTTTTAATAAGGGCCAGCAGAAAACCAACTCCAGAGAGTGATGGGGAAGTAAAATCCTTTCTTTACATACTTAAAAAATGAGACTTAAAAAAAAAATAAGACTTAAAAAAATAATAAAAGTAGAATTGAATGATGGTTACATTTTAATCTTCAGAGATGCTGTTAGCTGCAATAAATCCCTTTTGTAAAATTGGTGTCTTGAGCAGCAAATTCTTATCAAGAGTGTTATTATCAGCCACTGTGGGACTGTGAACAAGAATTGTCACTGTATTTTAATGGCTGCTGGCCATATCCATCAAAAAGGGGCCTCTAACACACATACAGTTATCATTGTTCAAATTTTAATGGATATATGGTCTTCCCATTCATTATTCAAGTGACATTCAGATGCAGTTTCAGTCAAAGCTGCCTCTTCATAAATGTTATTAGCTACAAATGTGCCTTTAATAAAATAAAGTGCAAAAATAAAGCATTGTACTGATAATCAAAGGAAAATGAATGGCAGGAACTAAAATCCACAGCAATACAGTCTGAACTCCTTAGTCAGTCAAAAACCTCTTTGATTTTAATGACCGGAATCAGCACAGGAATGCAGGATCAGGCCCACTGGGCACACATAGGACACAAAAAACCACCTTCTCCAAACTCTTGTGGCTTCCATGCATTGTGCTACCTGATTATTTGAGTCAGAAGGGGTCTATCTGTGGTCAGCCTGACCACAGCTCAACAATACCACCTGCCAATATACATGGACACCTTTACATTCATTATCCAACTGCTTGGACAGCACACCTTGGAAACGAAACCCTCTGGAAATGAGTGCTGTACATGGTTCAGTGCCATTAAGGCTCTGCTCTTCTGGTGGATGCTCTCTTTTTTATTTTATTAACTTGTGTGCTGAGGTATCTTAAGTGAGGCACTCAGAACTGAAACATCCTAAATTTAATCAGGTTGCACACACTGGCCCCAGACTCAAGCCAGGAAACACCTGTTTGTTTTCTCCACATTAACACCAGCTCAACAAGACACTTAAGCTCACACCTAACTTTGTAACCACAGGATCATTCACCACTCCCTTAAATAGTTCAGATACCAATGCTCTGCTGAGTGAGTTTTATAAAAATCCAACAGCAGTCAGTAATAATAAATCCTGTGCCTGAGCTGTGCAGCCAGGAGGCTGGAGCACCCTGCAGGGATCCCAAACAGTGTCCCCACTAATGCCACAGGGCTGTCCCCAGTAATGCCACAGGGCTGTCCCCACTGCCCTGCATCCCACCCAGCTCCAGGCCCACAGCCACACACTCCTGATCCTCTCTGTCTGGGAATGAGATGTATTTCTACATAGGAGGTATCCATTTTGCAAGATATATCTTGTGTTTCCCTGCCCTGCTTTTCTAAGTGTGCATTTGAGATGGAAACACTGTCAGCAGCAAGGCTGGGTGTCTGAAGCAGGAGGGACTGGAGCAGAGGGGTTTATTAGCCAGAGCAGGAGGCTCTTCTTCTGCAGCAACTTTGCATGAAATTGGATTTATTTCTACCAGGATGAAAGAACAAAAAAACACTTCAGTGGAGTTGGGAACCTGCCCCCCCTGAGTATAGACAGAACATGGAGAACATGAAGGTAAAACCAGATCCTGCTAAACCTGGTCAGCTCAGATGGAACTCTGGACTCTGCTCAGAGAAAGAGTCAAGAGAGACAACAAGAAGAGGATGCCTGACTGCAAACTTGTGCCTCTAAGCCCTCCTGGTCAGTAGCCCTCTTCCCACACTGGTACCTAAACTCTACAGAGACTTTGTCATAAAAGAAACAAAACCAAAGCAGTAGTAGTGGTAATGATCTCAGAGAACCTGGTGTGATGTCCCTGCACCTTTACAGAGTGAGCATTTGCCCTGTACCTCATGGCTGCATACAACAGGCACCCAAAAATCCCTCATTTTCCTCTCTCTGCCTGTGCTTCCTCAGAGCTCCCACACTGAACATGTTGTGCCCAACACACATGGATGAGATGGGCTTTTGCAGAAAGCCAGTTTTGTTGAGAAGAAGACTGAAGAACATCCACCCTTCCCACCTCTGAGAGCTCTGCTCAGCCTTACACCTGAAGGATTAATAATCTATGACCTGAAAGAATAGCACTGGCTGTTATTTTTTTGGAGAGGAGGAAGAACTTGGGAGGTACTTTTGGGTGAAGGTTCAGCTGAAGGAGCAGGAGTACAAAACAGGCACTCTCCTCGTAGCCTGAGGAAGGCCTTCAAACAGGTGCGACTCCATGCACATGTGGAGGATCTGGCCTTGACTGATGTACAATACATAAATGATCTTAATGGCTCAAGAAAAAAGACCAGAACAATCTCCTAACATCAGCCAATTCAACAGCTTTAAAAGAAGGATCATCAGCATCAAGAAAGAAAATCAAGAAAGACATGCCCAGGGAGATATGCTCAAGGATAGAGTACAGTTTTATTGGAGTAAAACTGGATTAATACAACTGATTTTGATGCACACTCATCCCAAAGAAGCACATCAGTTTTTCTATACATCAACAATGATTTTTTTCCCCCTACAATTTGGGTAAACCTTTCAGATATCCACCATTTGATTCTGAAGATTCAATTTCATAAAGAAATTTCAATGGGAAGTTGTTATCCCTCCAGCCTGGGTGGAATCTGTCACTGTTATTTTAAAAGGTGAGCATAAAAAGACACCTCATCCAGACTACAAAAACCAGCATTTTAATCTTGGAACTCTTTCTGTAATGCAGGGTTATGGAGGCAGGAGGGAAGAAGTACCCTCTTCACTGCTGCTCCTCACTTAAGAGTTAAAACACTTTCCAAATCCTACATTTTTAAGCAAGGTGATTTCCCAGTGCCTTTGCTAGATTTAAAAATGAAAATTAAAGCATTATTAGGGGCTAAGGGTCAGGCATATATGCAGGCAACTATTTGGCAATGACTCCACCTGGAACAAAGAGATTCTAAAATAAATTTTTTAATGAGAAGGATGGAGAAAAGCCAAGCAGAAGTTGCAGAGGACATCTCATTAAAGAAATTGATAAGCCCAAGTCAGGTCAATCTGTTTAAGTAACTCAATGGCTTCAGTCAGACTGGAATAGATCTGTTTAATTTGCCTTCAGAAAAGCAGCAGCACAGTGGGAGCGGAGGAGGAGACCTCACAGGGAGCCATCAGTGCTCCCTTAAAGTTGGTAATTTTGCAGAAAGTTGCATCTGTGCTTTACTCCCTTGGAAGAGAGACATCTCACATGGAATGAGCTGCAGGAGCTGTAGGCAGTGGGAGCAGCACTCCCAGCACAGCGGGACAGGACTGTGGGACCTCCCCTGCTCAGCCCCAGCCCGCACGGGGCACCGCCAAAGAGCCAATCTGGCAAACACAAAACATTCAATTTAAGGCATGAGCCAGAGCCTGGCTGATTTTTACACCTTTGCAGCACTGAGAGAGTTTCAGCAGGAAAGAGGAGCTGATTTTCTGCCGGAACAAAGAGCTCAAAATATGGTTCTCATTTTGAAACTCAAGCTCAGGGGCCCTGAAAAGGAAAATGAGTTCTTGCAGTTCAGTGTAAGGACTGTGCTGTGAACCAAGCAGCACTGTCTGGTCTCTGTCAGGATGTCTGCCCTGATTCTGCTCGTGTGCTGACCAGAGTTATCACTCACTTGAGGATTTCCATGATGCTGAGAGCAGCACCAGCATGCCATGCAGCCTGGCTGGAAACTGCCACAGCCAAAAGCATCTTGGTAATGGATGCTGCTTCCAGGGCACTGCATCAGCTGCACCCACTAAAACTGCTAATAAACCTAAAATTCCTGCTAAGCTCAGGCACCTCATCTGCAGGTACCTGGGTGACCTCACTGGTGAGACTTCGGGGCTTATTTCATCACTGAGCAGAAGAATAATGTCTTTAAGTAACTGCGTGGTTTGATAATAGGTAAATAAGAACCTTGCCTGAAAAAAAAAAAAAAATAAAATAAACCCAGTGCTGCTTTTATTGGGCAGATCTCAGCAGCAATACCATGGGAGGTTTTGTCGTGCTTGGACTTAATCTGCCTTTTAGAGATGATGTAGAAGCAATTATGGTAATGATTAAGAGGCAAACACAGAGCAAATGGAGTCCCTGTCACCCAGTCTGCAAGCAAGCATTAAACTTTATAATGTATGACTGTACACAGTAATGAATAAGTACATCTCTCAGAGGCTTTTGTTCCTTGCAGCTGTATTCTGAGGGGCTTGATGCAGTCCCAAATATTAAATATCCCTCAGTAGGCCCTCAGGAACCATGAGGTTTTGAATTCTTTGAATAGACCTTCTGGTGTCAGCGCTGGGAATCACACTTCAATGCTTATTCTGCTAATAGGAAGGTTAGAAAAAAAATATTAAAACATGAAGGGAGAAGTTCCCACATTGCTACCCAACCTGAAAAGGAGGCATTTTAGTGAAACACCATTAAGATGACCATGACAACATCATTAATCTTATCAACACAGCAATAACGCACAAGACTAAAACCTGCAGCATCAAAGTGAAACCCATTTATCTGGAACTGAGCAGATTATATTTTAGCCTGGGAAAAGGTATTACATCCCCATTGAAGGTTCTCCTGATTTTCCAAAAGGGGACATGTTAGGCACATACTTCACCAGGAATGTGGGGATCCCAGGGGTCCCAGCCATTTTATGCACTACTCATGACAAACAATCAGAGGGGTTTGGGGTGGAAGGACACTTAAAGATCACCCAGTTCCAGCCCCCTGCTGTGAGCAGGGACACTTTCCACTGGACCAGGTTGTTCTAAGCCTCATCCAACCTAGCCTTGAACACACACCAAGGCACAACAAGGAGCCCCTGGCAACCCACCACACACACTAATGGCTCCCCTTTGGGAGGAAAGGAGCTACACAGGTTGGAGAGATGAAGGTTTTAGCCAGGATTTTGGATGGATGATTACTACAGACCATTAAGCTGCTCTCCTCTGGCTGGATTTATTGTTGACTCAACAAAGAAACACGACAGGGGTTGGGTACCTGCCAGGGCTGTGCAAAGTTGAGCCAAATTTATTTTAAAAAAAGGAGAAGCCAGTGTAAAATCGGAAGGAAGCAACACACACTTGTTTCCTCTTGCACCTGCAAAACCAAATCTAACTTCCCTTCAATGGGAAAACTGCAAGTACAGAAGCCAGAAGCTTGTGAGAAACACACCCCCCACCTCCTTGCCACCAGGAATATTCCCAGTGGATGTTTAAAAATCCCCATCTCCATCACACACTTCGCTTCCCAAAGTTGAGCACATTTTGCTTCACCTCCTCCTAGCAACCTGCAGTTCCTTTTCTAGGGGGTGTGACTGACAAAGCAACGAGAAGGGAAAAAAGCAAACCTGACAAATGCCCCCGTCCCCAGGGCAGCAGCTCGGAGCAAGTGGACACAGCAGAACCACGGGAGCCTCAGGAGCGCTGAGAGATGGATGATCTGGATCTGCAGAGAGCTTAGGTCTGTCAAATGACTTCTGCAGGCTTCGTGCCAGAACGAAGCAGAATGAAACAGAGATAATCCTCTGAAAGAATGCCCCATACAGCAGGGGAACAGCCAGATGCTTCCTGTGTATGATATTTCAGGGTGGCATAAGACACAGATCAGGACAGAGGTTCAGCAAGGTCAGCAGCAGCAGGTCAGAGGGGGAAAAAAAGGTTTAAAAAATTGGAATACAACAAAGCAAAAGCAGAACTACAGGGCAAGTGCTTTGTGCTGGGAACTTGTGACTCCCTGAGCTCTGGCACTGAGAAAGGGCACTCAGAGCACCAGAGAGGCACCTCAGAGCAAAGCTGCACGTGGGTGGATGGTAATCTGGGGGTTTCTGCAAAGCCAAATACTCATAAAAGGTTCAGAAAAAACCTTGCAAACAAGGAAAGCATCATTCCAAAACAGACTTAGTACTCCCCAACCTGAACTGCAACTTTTGATGCAAAAGCTTCCAGAGTTAGAATAAAATAAAATAAAATAAAATAAAATAAAATAAAATAAAATCATTAACATGCTAAAATTGCATACAGTAGATTTTTCTTTGCTTTTTTTTTCCTGGAAGCATCTGAAAATCTAAGGAAAATCCATAACAGTCATGTTAGACCTCAAAAGTTTTGTTTTGCTTTGTTTCTTTTTAACACACTTCCTTAAGAATCTAAACTTAGGTAATTAAGAAAATAGTGCCTCTAGCAGACATCTGGGCTTTCTGTGGTCAGATTTTCCACCTATATCATGTGCTATTTAGCAACATCCTTCCTTGTCTTCAAGTATTTTGGTGCCTCGGGGGATTTTAGATCACATCATAACTAAGGCTATAGCTGCCCAGCTAGTGACAAATAATATTATGAGTTGAACACACAGAGAGACAGACAGCAGAGTGTTGAGAGGCAGAGGTGTGATGCAGAATTACAAAACAAAATCTTCTCAAAGTGAATCGTGTTTTCACATCCCTCAGCTGCATTTGCAAAGCATTGCTCCTTTTACTCCTCTATGATTGACCAGTATTTTTGGCTTTATTCTCTTACATACTTAGCTGTTAATAGAGAAGAGAAATAATGTTTCTCTACTAAACAAATTTTACTTCTGCAGCCCCTCATCCCTTCCTGAGAAAAGCCAACAAAAAGCACACTTTTGCAATGACAGTGAAGGTGTGTAAGAGCAATGGGCTATCAAATTATAACAAATGTGTTATAATATCAACACTGACTTGCATGCACAGCAGAGCTGCCCTGCTGGAAAAGGAGCTAATGAATCCTCTGCTACAAACCATCAGAAAAGTGCATTTGAGCAGTGTGAACAAAGGGAAATTGCCACTGAAATTACAACTGTTCAGATGGTTGTACAGGACAAATTCCATCCTTGGGTTATCACCAGCAGCTGGAGTTCCAAAAGGCCACCAGAACATCCTGAAAGGCTCTTTCAGACAGGAAGAGCCATTTCCTCCTTACCCCTGTGGAGGCAAAAATACAACCCAAACATGAGACACAGCACCTGGTGTATCAGAAACCCTGCCCTCCTGGTTAACTCGAAACTACAGCACAGTGCAAGTGTCAGGGTCAACGAGACTCTGATGGAGCATCACCACTCCACTGGAACTTGAATGTTGCTATTCTTTCATTTGAGAAAAAAAAAGAACACCCTAACATTTGCCCTGTGCAGAGGGCTCAGAGCATCCTTTAAATCAGGGGACATGGCAAAGTAATAAATACTTGAGGAAGCTGTTTCCTCATGGGGATAAAAACCACTTTGAAAAGGGTTCCCTGACTGCACGTGTGGGCATGGGGATGGGGTCAGTCTGGACCACCCATGCATGGCTGTGCACAGGGGGTATAGGCAGCAGGAAGGCACCAACCAGCTTTCAGCTGGGCCCTGGATCTAAGCACAATTGAGTATTTGGTTTTTGACTTTGTTTTATGTATTAAGGTTTTATGGAAAAGAGTCTGGGTCCTCAGTTCTGCAGGACACAGTCAACCAGTGATTTTCTTTCTTTTTCCCTACAGAAAGAGGAACAGATCCTGTTCATTTTGGACCATAAGGAAGCTTCTTCATCTCTTCCACTTTCGTCTAAAAGGAACACCTACATGTTGGATATGTTTCAGAAGATAACATACACACACACATACACACACATATATAAATACTTTTTGTTGGTTTGGCTTCTTCTAATGACATTAAAGCAAGGCAGCATGGCCCTCAGTGACTTTCAATAAAGTGCAGACAACTCAGTGCTGTTTGGGCTCTGAAAGTCTCCCCTCAGGTTACTGGATGGGCACTACCTTGGTGCTCCAGTTCTTCACAGAAGGAGGCAACCACAGACCCAGCATCAGCTCCCCCCTTTAGACACCCCAGCCTCTGCCCTCTAGCCCCTGCATTCCCAGCTAAGAGGTTAACAGGATCTCACTCCAGCTGTGCTGGGGCAGGACCCAGCTGATCCCAGTCACACCTCAATGCCCCAGCAAGTCATCAAGGCTTCTTTATCCGTCAGCACAGAGGAAGTCCCACCTCCAGAACCTCTTTTTCCAATGCCTCCTCTAAACGAGACAAATGACATGTTAAAGTACCTACTTCTCACTGTGACCCACAAAAGGAGGAGAGATTACCAGGTCTGACACTAGCACACGCTTTGCAGATGCTTGTACTCTGCCAGATGTACCAACATCTGCACCCTGGAGTATCTGCACTCCAAGGAAGCTCTAGCACAGGAAAACGCTCATTGTCCCATAAGGAACATGAGCTGTTTTCACCTTCATCCTAGGGTGACATTATGATGCTTGTATCCCCATTCCTGTGTTCTGTTTATGTTGGATATTATGTTCTGTGCCTTCAAGACTGGCTCTGAAAAGTGAAGTTTTGTTTTCTTATCAGCCTGCTCACTCTCCCATGGTCGGTGGGACACAGACTGGGCAGTACACAGTGCTGCTTTTGCTTTTTGCTCTTGCTTTCACTTTTGCTCTTGCTTTTTGCTTCTGGTTGTTGGTTAGTTTAGCTAGGCAGTCTGAACTTCCCTGGACTGTTTTTCTTCCCCTTTCTTGGACCTACTCGAGCCTGCTCCAGACTGGGACCTGGGAACACCGAGAGTTTGCACCTTGTGGCTGCAGCAGCTGCCCCAGTGCTGAAGGGACTGATAACAGAGTGACCACCCCCAAGAGAGACTTTCTGAATTTGTTATCTTTTTCAGAGCAGTGAAAGAGTGGTGTCATCCAGTATTGTTAATTTTGTGTGCTGGGGGGTGCTGTGCCTGTTAAATAAACAGGTTCTTTCCACTTCTCTCTGAGGAATCGTTCCCAAACCAGTGGAAGGGAGGGGTAGTGTGGGTTTGCTTTGTGGAGGGGCCCCCTTTGGAGGTTTTCTCCCAAACTGCCCTAAACTGGGACAACCTTGTACCATGCCTGTCCTCCATGCACTCACTGCTTTTCATTTCATAAGGAGGGCAGTCTTCTGCTGATTGAGAGAAACTGGAGTATTCTTAAAAGAAAATGAAGATCCAGTTCTCTCTGAGACTTGTTCCTGCAAGATTGTTTTTACATTATGGGGTCACAGCAGGGTATTATTCCCAGTACTGATCCTGCCAGTGGCTCTGTCAGCCAGCAGTGAGGAGAAGAGGCAGGAGGAGTGGGAGTCTTGTCCACAAGAGCCACATGTGCCCACATAGCCCTGGAGCAAGATGGAGAAACCAAGCCCTACCCTCAGTGCTGAAAGGCAGGGCTTGTCACCAAACATGAGCATGGGTTTTTTTGCCTATCTTAGTCATCCCACATGTTTTTTCTCTCCACTTTGCTTCTTAAGGAAATAAGTCCCAGAAGGCAGTTGTTTTTCCTAGCTGTTTGTTTTCCTGGCTTCTCTGATCACTGGCTCCAATTGACAGCTCTCTCTTGTCCCTTTCTGTCCTCACCATGAACCCAGGACACCCAGGAGGACAGTGCTCTCAGCAGCCTTGCCTGAAAAGCCACAGAAATGAAGAATAAAGACACGTCTGGGAACAAAATGTACTGGAGCTGGAATGTTCAGGAAGCCCTGAAAACCTAAAACCACCTTCCCTGGCATGGGTACAATTGCCACATTTCAACCCCCCTTCCCAACACTGGGACCAAGAGGAGAGAGAGATAGAACAGTGACAGGCTCCATCCTGCCAGAGAAGAGGAGTTCCATGGTGGCAGCTCCCTCCACTCTCCATCACTGCATGACAAGCACAGTAGGAGAAGAACATCTCTGAGTGGTCACTGCATACTGGACAGCACCTCAGCTTATGGACCTGCCTGGGCAGCAGAAATTCCTCGTGGATTTTCCATGATTTCCACCAAGGAATTTTCTGCTTAAAAGGGTGACACCTTTGCAGTTGCTTAGGGCCTGGCAGCTCTCCAAACTCCCATCCCATGGGATGCACCTGGGTTGATTCATTCCTGCACCTGATTCCCTCCTGCACCCTTCTCTGCTCAAGGGTCATCGTGGCTGGGTCTCCCCTCTGCTTTCCTGGTAGGCAGGCAGCAGCATCCCACTTGGATAACACCTCCAACAGTGTCCCAGTCTTTGCCATGCTGACAGCAAATCCTGCTGAGGGACATCTACTCTCAGCACACTGTCAATCACTGCTGTAACCACGTCTGCTATGTACCAAGATTAATCACACAATGGCTTGGGGTGGGAGGGATCTTGGAGATCTTCTTGTTCCAAACCCCTGCCATGGGCAGGGACACCTTCCATTAGAGTGAGTTAGTCACAGCCCCATCCAGCCTGGCCTAGAACTCCTCCAGGAATGTGACATCCACAGCTTCTCTGGGCAGCCTGTTCCAGTGTCTCACTGCCATCACAGCAAATGAGCCACTCATTCTTCTCATCCTGAACATTAAAGGCTACAGGGTTGCAATTTGCAAAACCTAAACCATTTAGATAAAATTCCATCTAAACCTGCCTCTGTTTTTCTTTCCTGTACCTCAGAAGGCAAGACAAGTGCTCTATTTCTCTTGTTGCAGATTGGGACCTCTCAGTGTAGACCTGGCGGGTTTTTATTATTCCCACAAGCAGCAAAGCTCCCCTTCCCATTGTTACCCTCTGACACACTGTCACTGAGGGGAAAAAGGATGGAGAAGAAGGTAATGACACAAAACACAAGGTTTTAACCTGAAGTTTATTCCTCTTTGGTTGTCTGAGGCTCCTTGAAGCATGAATCCAGTTCTGCTGTTTAAAACAGGAATTACCCAAGTGACTCAGCTCTTGCTGAGAGAGAGAGCACTGGCTTTTTCATCATGTGCCAGTGCTCAGGGCATGCCACTTGTCCCTGCTTACAGCAAGAACCCAAATCCTGCAATTTATTCCTGGGTCTCCTGTGGATTGTGTGGCTTTGGGGAAATTGCAAAGAAAACTGGAAAACTCAACAATTTTAAACTGATGCTTACATTCTCAGCCTCTTCCTGTACAGATTGTTTAAGCTCCAATGCTGAAGCTGAGATTTCAAACTTGTGCTTATATTGTGAGTTTCATTCACATAGTCATTAGCAGCATTAAATTGGGGGAGAATCTGCTATGAAACTTAATCAGCTGGTGCCATGAAAAAGTGCTGGCATGGCTGTTTGATGCTGTGATAGAGGCTGGTACTCCAAACCAGGAGAGAGAAGAGCTTTTCAAGTTCTGCTCATTATTGCTTTGCAATGACACAGGAAACAGCAAGGGTTTGAATCTCTAAATAATTTTTCATTCAGGGAACAATCTAAAGGATATAGAAGTTGCTTTGTTTTGTTTTCTCCATTAAATGCTTCATTAAAGTACTCATTTAATAACAAGCTTGCGAAGGGAAAAAAAAGGAAATAAATTATGTGTTTTTATGCAAAACCAAGACTGTGACACCTCTTTGCTCTTGTTGTGCTACAAACAAGCTTGCTGGAGTTGCAGGAGACTTGGCTTTGCATAAGAATGTTTCACAGAACAAGTGGGAAAAACAATTTTAAAACACAAGGGAAACATTAAGAGGGAAAACACAAGATAAGATGGCCAGATGAGCAGCTAAAGACTCCAACACCTTGATCTCAGCACATCAAATAGAATGCATCTACTTACATGCAGCCTGTGCCCTCTTCCTAAAAATACACTGCCTCCTTGGTGCAGATATTTGATTTCATCAAAGCATTCTCAAAGGTTGTTTGTTTTTTTTTTTTCCTTCCAGCCACTTCCTCCAGTAACCCTCACTGCTCCAAACACCCCTTGATGCACTGAATACAGGGCAGCTCTTGGGACTCAAGTTTCAGGGCTGTACATCACCATGACTGACCAGGTTTCAGCAAAAAGACTGTGCAATGAAAATTTCAGGAAGAGGGAGGATTTACTTTGGTATGACACCACAAATCTGCTTCATTTTGGAGTAATTAAGCCCAGCAGCTACAAGCCTGGCTACAAACCCAGGGCTGCTACAGGTACCCTGCAGCAGTGTGAGCTGCAATATTTGTGACTAACACAGATTTATGGAGGGTCTCTGCCCAGCAATCCCCAGCAGTGAGAGCATTACTGCAACCCAGAGCAGTGGTGGGTGCTCCACACCTGGAAACCTTCAAGGACAGCACAGACAGGGCTCTGATCTAGTGGAAGGTGTCCCTGCACCTTGCAGGGGGTGGGACTAGAAGATTTCTAAAGGTCCTTTCCAACACAACTCATTCTGTGGTTCTAAGATTCTTCTCTGCCAGCCTATCCCCAGGGTCACAGGCAGAGTGTGATGCTTGTGATGCAGAGGAGAAGCAAATACAAGAAGTCACACTGGCCATCCAGGCAAAACGTAGTGAAATCCTGTCCATGGTAAATCTGGTAAAAGCTGCAGGCAGAGGAAGGAAGTCAAGAGCCTGATTTGCTGTGGCTGGGTTATTTTAAGCATAGTAGAAAATGCATCGATGATCCTTGGTTTAATAATTGAGAGCATCAAACTAAAACTTCAGGCCAAATTATGTTCTCATTTTAGTTCATTTAGATCTGTGAAAATGAATTGAATTACTCAAGATCCTCATCGATGTAATAAACCTGGTCATTTTGGCTCTGCAGTCCGTGGGTACTCATTGCAGCAGCTAAACCACAGCCCTGCTCCAGATGGCTTCTCTCTACAACACAGCATTCATCCAAGGCACTCCAAAAACTAATCACCCACTGATCATATCCCTTCAATTAAAAATTACTCAATATTTCCAATTGCTGGCATCCATTTTAGAAATAACAGAAACTTACAAAGTGCTTGGCCAGTAATATGCAGCTTTTCCTACACTGCAGAAATGTCAGCTAAGCAACATTAACCAGTTCAGCAAGGCAGCAGATTTTATATCTGCTTTGTGGTGTATTTTAAAATTTCTCCACCTTTACATCTGCTGTAGCAATAGACTTTGTGGGACCAGCTGAGATCAGAGACAAACAGGGAAAAATGTCTCTTACCCTATAGCAGATATATAGATGGAGAGAATTTTTAGAGAATTTGATTCAATCAAACAGCAAAAGCTTCAAAGGAAGGTCCAGTATCACTCTTTCACTGAAGAGGACCCAGGTTGATGCACACATTGCTGCAGAGACAGGACTGAAGGAAGGGAGAGCTTTGCTGAAGAGTGTGGGATTAACCAGCTCTCATTCCCCCAGTAAATCCCACATTTGCTCCCATGGCACTTCCTCTGGCTTATATCAGGCAAAAATACAGAAAAGTGGAGAGATGCGGACCTGAGATGATGATGATGACTATTTTATGGAAAACTGAAAAATGCAGAGATCTCACTACAGAGTTTTCTCGCTTGCTCATATAGACACAAAGCCAACTGGGTTTTTCTATTCTAATGCCAACTCCTCACAGCATTGCTCACCAGCTGTTTCAGCTTGAATCAATGAAGTCTCACCTCCAGGAACTGTCATTAGCTCCTCCAGACTCTGCTGATAGACAGGCAGGGCTTACATCAGCCATGGCTAACAACTTGGAGTGACTAGCAACAAAACTAAATACACCTTTGAGGAAGAAGCAGACTTTCTTACTTATTGCAAGGAAAATTAAGGGTACTTTCCAGACAAATGACTGTGCATGTCAAATTTGGTTCAATATATTTAATGTCATAACCACGCTTTCAGGTTGGAAAGGAAAAAGCAGCTCAGCTCCAGAGCAGGAGCAGATGTTTGCATGGGATCACTGAACCAGGGTGAGCAAAATCTTCCTATACTGAGCCTTTTTGCTAAGTGTGCCAGAGGTTGTGTTTTTTCCATTGTGCTGGGTGAATGATGGGATGTAGGCATCCTACAGTCCATAAAGATAAAACCCTCCACACTCATCTAACTACTGTGGTCTAAAGCTTGGAGCATCTCCAATGGACATGGCAAAGAGACAGCTACTAAGAAATCTGAGCTGACAACAGAATTCAAGAACAAAATCTAAAAGGAAATAGGTGGGCCATTGCATGAGGCTGCCCATCTGGTTCCCACTGTATGGCAGCATTTATTATGTTCAAACACTGTGCAAATGTGTCACCACACCAAAATTGTGCTTTGCAGAATGACAAACATGACCTGTTCACTGGAGAATATGCATAGGTGTATAATAATATACCAGTTTCCTTTAGAGCAGCCCTATGAAAAGGTGTGTTCAACTTTCCCTTAATCTCAATGCAAACACAGTCTTAAAAATGAGCATGTAGACAACCAAAACATGAACAAAAAAATATTCATTTGGGGCCATAAAGAAGTTGGCATGATGACTAAAAGGCAACCTGTGCTTTCCCACCCTAAAACTGTACATTTGCTTTTGGTACCTGTCTCAGTGAACACTAACTGAACCTGTGCTAATAAAAATCAATTTTTCTTCTCAGCAGCTAAGTATGACATAGCCTTTTTTCCAGAAACCCCAGTATTTTCAGCTAACAGCTTCACACTGTTCTAGGTTGCAGACCTCTTCTTACAGATGCCACTCATGACCAGAGACTCAATGTACTAACTTATTTTTGCTTCACTGCTAGCAACCAGAGTCGTGGCAGGTCATTAGAGAGATTTGTCTGGCTGAACAGCTTCCAGAAGTGCACTGAAGTAGTTATTTAATATCCTCAGATGAAAGATGCTATGCAAATGCAGAGCACTGTGTTGCACCAAAGAGGATCCTCAGATTTCCTCCCATTAGTCAAGCAGAGGTAAATGGGTTCTAGCCTGAGGTTTTGCAGAGCCATCTCCCTGTTAAACAAGCTGCAGTCGACTTAGCTTGACAAATTTAAACAGTTAACCCACAGGAACTCAGGTCTCCTTTTCATATTTGCAGGTCAGCTGCCTTGAGACAATGTCTGAAGTACCAACAGGCTTTCAGGGCCAGATTCTGATTTCATTCAGGATGGTGTAAATCAGGAATAATCCCTTCAGAGATTAGTAGGAGTGAGATCAGATTCAGGCTCTTGGAATTAAAAAGTACAAACCATGTGCTTGTGGGCTTATTCTAATTCTGCTAAGTACAACACAATTCTCTTTCATGTCCTTCTCCCATTCTGTCTAAAGCACTCTGAGCTGAAGAGCAAAGAAAGTCCTGCTCTGAACACACTGCAGAAGATTTTTGGCATTGCAAAATATTTTGTCTACAATGTTCTTAAATAAGCCTTGTGCTTTAAAAAGAAAAAAACAAACCTCAACCCAAAAACTTCCACTAATTGACACTAAAAAAAGGAGAGAAAAGGCCACCTTCAAATCACACAAGCTGAGTGAAGATATGTTTAAAGATCCTCCTTACCCCCACACTATAAAATGAACTACAGTAACCATTTTTACAAAAAATCAACACATTTAATTACTCCATTTTACAGCATCTGTCTCTGGTTCTGGGCAAATATCAAAGGAAAGAACAAGCAGAGCCTTTGCCAGATGCGTGCAACATCCTTGGGAAGCATCTCAACAGAAATTCCAGCATTGCTACAAATTAATGCAATGTCATCTGAAAGTTACTTGTGTCCTTCCCATGCCACTGTCTCCTTTGATAGGTCAAGCAGTGAAAATATAACCAAGCCAGTCAGCATCTTGTTTATTTTTAGGTAAGCTCAGGAACCACCTTTTCCCCACCTTAAAGAAAAGTTCACCTCTGTTCAGCTAAACCAAAAGGAACTTTTGCCATTCACCCTGGTGAGGTGCACCCTGCTAGCAGAGTGGTTTTCAGTGTGCACCTAGAGAATCCTGGTGAGAGGAGCCAAGTGACAAATCTGCATGCTGTTTAGATGAAGACACAAATCCCACAAGTGATGGGGAACTATGAAGTTACCCATGGGCCTGCACAAGCACTGCTCCATTTGCTGTGGAGTGCTGGCTGATTTGGGCCAGTGTGGGGCTGTGTTTTGGGGAGTCCATGGGAAGCTGGGAGGAGACACAGCCAGGACAGGTGACCCCAAGTTAAAAGAGGGATATTCCAGACCATGTGACATCATGCTCAGTGTATAAGGTGGGGGGGACAAGGAGGAACGGGGGACATTTGGGGTGATGTCCATTGTCTCCATAAGTCACCATTACCCATGACAGGGCCCTGCCCTCCTGGGGATGCTGAACACTTGCCTGGCTGTGGAAAGCAGGAAATCATTTCCTTGTTTTGTTTGTGTGCATGGCTTTTGCTTTTCCTGTTAACCTGTCCTTATCACAGCCCATGAGTTTTCCAGCTTTTACCTTCCAGTCTCTACCCTCCAGTCTCTGGTGGGGGAGTGGGAGAATGGTGTTTAGTTGCTGGCTGGGGTTAAACCACAACAAGTGTTTCAGTCTCTCTGCCATGATGTTTACATCACTTAATGCCTCCTAAAATAGCCGACTGGGCAGGCTGAAGGACATCTTTCATGATAATGCCAGTGCTGTGGCTTTGTTCTGCACCTCCTGAAAAAAATCCAAACCATTTTAACTCTCTCAATACCCAAGACACTCTCTGGGTGCCTGCTGCATGCCCTAAAGATCACTCATCAGGTTTGAAATATTTCACCATGTACTGCTGACAAGGATCCCTTGTCCTGGGTCCTTTTAGGAATATTTCTTGTTAATCATCCCATGTCCCAGCAATTTTGGACAGGAAGTTGAAATTCAGTAGGAGCTATAAGTAGGCTGGGAAGGGCTGTCACACCAGGGAAAGAATTTCCTTGGGAAGAGAAGAGCAAGAATGAACTTTTTTTTTTTACTCACTTTCACCTAGACTTTCAGACAGTGGTGACTGATGGCTCTAAGGAAAGGGCTCTGCTACACAGATGGGAGAATCCTGTTGGCTTTGAGTAAGGGAACTCTCATTGACAAGCCTGTCCTTACAAATGCCATGTGTTTTATGAGAAGCCACAAGCTTTGTAAACCTCAGTAAGCAGATGTCAGCTTCAGCAATCAATTCAAATGCATGTACTGAACAACATTCCCATGCTCACTCAGAGGGAAGCATGCTGCCCTTGCTGACTTCTCAAATATTTTGGTGCTGCCTTCAGCAGTCCCCAGGTAATGAGCAGATCAAGCTCTAATGAGCTCACCAGAGCTCACAAATCCACACTCAAGGTTACTGAGAACGACCCTGCTCTCTCTTGGACACAGGGAAAGTGTTATGCAGCAATTTCTCCTGGCAGAAGAGAGTATCATAAACAAAACACAGGACTGGATCTGAGATGCAGAAACACCCTCCTTTCCTTGGAAGTCAATACTGTTGGTGCCAGGCACAACAATGCTGACACTTACCTGCCCAGGAGTAGCAATCAGCTCACAAGAGAGCACAGCAGCTGGAGGGGGAGAGCTGAAAGATTGGTTCTGACAGCTATAAAAGCAAGGCATTTTTAATATTCAGAAAAATCTCAGGGCCCTAATAACAGAATTTCCAGCTCCAAGAACTAGAGTTGTCAACTTAAGTCTGAACAGATACAAAAGTAGCAAAAGCAAATTTGGATGGGTTCCCTTTGTAGAGATGAGGGACTGTGAAAGAGATACTTTTCAAAGCAAGCAAATCTCTCCCAGTTTTGCCCTTAACCTTTGGGCACAGGGGGCAGTGTGCCACATCTCAGTGTTTAATGAGGAGGGGGTCAGCAGCACAGCAGGTGGCACCAGCCCCAATGGCACCAAGCTCCACCCTTGTAAAGCCACCTGGTTTCTTCCAGCAGTGGGAATTGTTAAATGCCACCCTGGTGATCCCACCCTCAGGCTGTGTCCCTGTGCCAAGCAAGCCTGAAACTCCCACAGCAAGTGCATCCAGTTCCCTTGGGGTCTTGCTTTAGCTCCAGTCTCTTCCATAAGAGGATCCTCACTGTTATCTTCTGGATATCAGAGCCACTAAATTTCCAAGCAAGACAGTAAAGGTGAAAAAACTGTACTGGCAGACAACAGCCAGACTCACAATAGTATTTTCCAAATTCAGAGACATGCCAAATGTGAGGTTAGCGGCTCTGAGAGCAAGGCAGGGGAGAGTTACACCTTAATGAAAAGCTATTTTCCAAAATGGAGCTGTGCCTGGTGGGTTTATTTCATACACTACAGAGAACTTCTAAGTTTGTGTGGGGTAAGATTAGTCAGGAAAAAAGACATTTTGAGCAATGCTTCTTTAAAAATTCACAAGCACACACAAAAAAAGAAAAGCTGGGTGTGTCTGACAGCTTGCCTGAGGAGGATCTAAGGACTGCCTCTGCTGCACTAAGATGTAACTCTCGGTCCAGCTTGTTCCCACAAGACAACTGTCCTTTTTCCAAGATAGTAACTTGAAAACGGGGCAAATTTCTTAGGATTGTTTCTCAGTTAGTGTGATGACAGTCACCAGACAGGACTTGGGTATTTTAAACCAAAAGGATAAAGGGCTACTGTCACTGGAGTGTGGGAAGCTTTTCGCCAAGAACAGTAGAGACAGTAGCCACACTGAGCACTCCTGTCTTAATCTGGTAGAGTATTAGCTGTATATAGCTGGTGAAGGAGCTGGAATACAAGTCCTATGAGGACCAGTTGAGGGAGATGGAGGTGTTTAACCTGGAGAAAAGGAGGATGGGGGCAGACCTTCCCTCTCTCTACAACTACCTGAAAGGAGGTTGTAGCCAAGTGGAGGTCGGTCTCTTCTCCCAAGTAAAGAGTGACAAGATGAGAGGAAATGGCCTCAGGTTAAATTTAACATCGGGACTTTTTTTTTTTTTTTCCATGAAATGGGTTGTAAAGCATTGGAACTGGTTGCCCAGGGGAGTGGTGGAGTCACCATCCTTACAACTGTTCAAAAACTTGTGGATGTGGCACTTGAGGACAAGGTTTAATGGTGAACATGATGTTGGCGCTAGTTTGATGGTTGGACTTGATGATCTTAGACATCTTTTCCAACTTAATTGACTCTATGATAGAATTCTTCATCCAGACCACTTACAGGCAAAGGAAAAGTGTGCATCCTCCTAAGACAGCAGGAACGAAGCTCAGCAAATGAGCCACTCTCCTACAGCAGCAGGTCAGGTGGCAACAGAGGAAGATACAAGCAGCCTCTTCTGGTGCTCTGTGAAACGGAGACATTCCCCTCCAAAGGAGTCTGACTGGAAATTCCAACCTATTGATTCTTTTCAATACAGGCCTCTGTCATTTTCCTTTATTACAAACACTCCAAAATGAAGTACAATTCCATAGCAACACCCTCTGCCAATGCTGAACTCAGCATCAACAGGAGACTTTGGCCTTGGGAGAAGCAGCTTATCCTAAACTCCTTTGTTTCACTGCTACTTCTAAGCCTTTTAGCCACTTCTGCGCTTACTGTTTGTTTTTCAATAACCTTGTCTTTTTCAACAGCCAGTTTCCATCTCCTGCTCCTCTGCTCTTTGGCCTCACAACCAGTTATGCAATTGCTTGAGTTAATTTCTGTTTGAAGGACTGGGTGTTCTCTACAACAGAGATACAGAGCTTATGGAGAAACACAAATCAGTGTCTTACACAAATCAGCATTAACACACAACTTTTGTTGGTGCAATTAACTGTCTGAATTGTAAGCATTATGTCAAATTGCTCCTGACAAATCTGGTGGCCTTCTGCAATGGGCATACAAGGGTCTCACAATGCTATGGGATGAGAGAAGAGCCATTGGCACCATCTACATGAACTTGTACACAGCATTTTACACACTGTCCCACACAACATCCTTGTCTTTGAACTGGAGAGATATGGATTTAACAGCAGGATGCAGGACAGCTGTGCTCCAGCATCCTCACAGTTCTATCACAAAGTTGTGAAGCTGCTGCTCTTTCCCATATCCTGCTACCACAATACAGGCTTTTTCTCTCTAACTCCAGGTCTGAAGCAGTTTTTATTTTTGCATATCTATTTTTGCTTACTTTTTAACAGAAAATCTCCTGTGACAGCAACAGTTAGCCAAAGACACTATGTTTCTCTGTAAGGTCTTAGGATCCAGGCAAGCAAAAAAAGTTCATGAACAAGATAAGACACCAAACTGCACAATCCTTGCAGCACTATGGTCATAACCCCATTGTAGTAAACAAAACAGAAATGTAGATGATTTATATTGCATCAGCTGTGCTTTTGCACATCTTTGATGACTGCACCACTCAATGGAGTGGCAGAGAGTGAATCCCTCCTCTAAAGCTCTTTTCTCCATGGGGGTTGGATTTCCCTTTACTTTCGTAGTTCAAAAATCAAGCTGTTGGTCAAAAGGGCAGTGTTTACATCTTTACTGGAACCTCCAACCACTTTACAGGCTGAACTGAACCTCCAGGAAACTGAAATACTGTCCTTGGCAGCCAGAAAGGACAGGGAGCTGAGAGGGGGCAGCCCTTGACTCCAAGTTCTCAGCCATAAGTGTGTCCTACAACACCACACACTTGTCCGCAGGGGCAAAGTTGAAGTGTCCCTGGCTCTCCTGCTGCCTTGGTTCACTCTGATCCTGGCACACAGAGAACAAAGCCTGGGAGGGAAGGGGGTTGCTGTAGGAACAGTCTGTTTTCTTCAAGCAAGGACAATTTGAGGAAACGGGGTGGATGAGAGGAAGTATGTGCACAAGTGTCACAGACATTTTTTCACGGAAATCCTTTCTTTCAGATTTCTGCATTTTCTGGGAAGCAAGGGCCTCAGAAAGAGAATGTAAACAATTGTTATCAGCTGCTGTGGAATGCAATAGGATGCACCTATTTTGACCTGTGATTGGTTCATGTTCCCATGTTTATAATTAAGGGCCAATCACAGGAACAAGCTGGGGACAGAGTCCCTGGACACAACTTTGTTATAGATTCTTTCTTTCTATTCTTAGCCTAGCAAGCATCTGCAAACTTCTCTCTTTAATTCTATTTAGGATAGTTATAATGTATTATATATCATATATCAATAAATCCAGCCTTCTGATCAAGAAACAAGATTCTCGTCCATCTCTCACCTTCAGCGACCCCATGCAGGGCGCTGTAATACACAAAGACTCTGCTGGTTTTGGCTGAGATAGTTAATTTTCTCCACAGGAGCTGGTATTGGGCCGTGTTTTAGATTTGTGCTGGGTGCACTGTTGATAACACAGGCATATTTTCATTATTGTTGGGCAGAGCCTACACAAAGCCAAAGCCTTTTCTGCTCCTCAGCCCACCCCACCAGCGAGGAGGCTGGGGGTGCACAAAGAACTGAAAGAGGACAGGACAGCTGACCCCAGGTTATCATAGCATACAGCATCATGGGCAGCACAGCAAGATGGGAGCAGAAGAAAGGGAGGCACATTGAGTGTGATGGAATTTACCTTCCCATTTACCATTATGTGGGATAATAAAACAAAAAAATCACCCTGCTTTCCTGGGGATGGCTGAACAGCTGCCTGCCTGTGGAAGTGATGATTGAGTTCCTTAGCTTGCTTTGCTGGCCATGTGCAGCTTATGCTTTACATATTAAATTTGTCTCAACCCATGAGTTTTTCACTTTTACCCATTGCAGGGAATGTGAGAGAGCGGCTGTGTGGGGTTTAGCTGCTGTCTGAGGGGTTAAAGCATGGCAGGGAAATATCCTGAAGAGCAGGATTAAAGAGCATTTCAGTACCTACTCAGGAAGGAGAGAAAGAGTGATGAAACTAGAAAAAACCTCTCCTGAAGCTCTGAAGAAGCTCTCAGGATCTCACACACACTTGGTACTTCCATGGGCACTTCACATCACCACATGGCAGACATCAGAATAACCTTGGTGGAGCTGACATCTTGTTGCCTATAGCTGCTATCTTGAAGCAAAGCCATATCCTGACCCCACAGCTGTGTGCCCTGCCCAGATCTTCTCCATGAATCCACTGCAGAGTCCCCACTTACACCAGCAAGCCAACCATAGGCATTTCTGGCAGCCCAAGAGAAGGGAGCTCTCTTTTAGCAAACTTATAAAGCATCCTCACATTGCCCTCCCAAATTGTTTTCTTCCTCTTAGCACCAGAAAAGACAAATTTGGTTTCCATATGATATTTTGCAAGAGCCAGTTTACACTTCAATATTGCCTTTCTAAGCAAGACAAGTTTTTGCAAGGGTCTGTTTAACTCCTGACATTTTACAAAGGGTAATGCAGTTTTCCCTTTTATTTCTGTGCTGCCATTACAGCACAGCCTCCAGAGCACAAGAGAGAACTTCATCACAACAGCAATATAACACAAAAAAGATAGAAAAATATTAGGAAGTGTCCAAAGGAGAGCTGTGAAACAGTGAAGGGCCTTGAGGGGTGGCCATGAGGAGCAGCTGAGGTCACTTGGTTTGCTCACTGCAATTACAGCTTCCTCTCAAGGGGAAGAGGAGGGGCAGGCAGTGATCTCTTCTCTCAGGTGATCAGTGACAGGAGCCAAGGGAATGGCCTGAAGCTGCAGCAGAGGAGGTTCAGCTTGGATATCAGGACAAGGTTCTCCCCCAGAGGGTGGCTGGGCACTGGAACAACTCCCCAGGGCAGTGATTGCAACACAACCTCACAGAGCTCAAGGAGCATTTGGACCACACTCTCAGGCACAGGGAGGGTTCTTGGGATGTCCTGCACGGGCCAGCTCCATGATCCCTGTGGGTCCCTTCCAAGCAAGGATGTCCCATGATTCCATGAGAACCTGCACAGTTCCAGTGGCTGTGGCATTCTCAGCTGCTGTCTACGCATCAACATCCTACCTGCAAATTTAGTTTGTCCCTGCTTTGTGCTCTCACCAGTGCTGCTGCTTGATCCCCTGGAGATATCCAACAGCCCTGAGTCTGAAGGATGAAGCTGAACATTTGATAGTGGGCAAGCAGAAGTTCATTTTCACTCCTCAGGTTAAAGTTTTAGGCTTGAATCAAGCCAGCTGCTTGAGAGGAACAGCAGATCTGTTTTAGCAGGCAGAGCGAAGCCACAGGAGACCTGATCATAAAGTCAATGCTTCTCCATAAAGGCAGATTTTAACTGAAGGGGGAAAGCAGAGGATATAGCAGCTGAAAAGAGAACAGAGATCAAGAAGGAAGAGCTCTAATTCTTCTAATAAGCACTAGACCGAACAACAGGAGAGATCCTCTTCTTACTTGAAATATATAGAATTGTCCCTGAAGAGAAAAACAGGGTAAACCTTCCAAAGAATAATAACTTCACTACAAAAATAGTTTCAAAGAGAAAAGAAACAAAACCCCAGATTCAGCTATAGCATCAGTATTGCCATTGGCTGACAAACTGTGACAATGCAGGTCACATCAAATTCAGAGGAATCATTCTGACATCTCTGAAGGCAAACTTGGTACTTTCAAAATGAGTGATTTTGACTACCTGAGAGGTTTGAAATGGACCTGGAATTAAGACAAAGTATCTAAAAGTAGCAATGCATAACTTTCTCAAAATCATAATTATTTTGACCTGCCTTTGCTTAAATAAAAATTGCTTCAATTCAATGTAAATGAGTATTTTTCTCAGTGTTGTCACCAAAAAAAAAAAAATCTAAGTCAGATAATCTGCACAAACTGATTTAAGTGAAGCTCTAGTAAAAGAAGAATTAGGTGCACAGAGCAACAGCATTTATAGCCAAAGTCTTGCAGTAATGCAGGCTGCAGGTTCCATAGAAGGCATCACCACCTCCCACCAGGTCAAAGGAATTTAAGATACAGGTATGGATGGCCTCATCACATCCTAGAAGCTTTGGATGAACTCCAGAGTGTCAAAAAAACCCCCAAAACTGTCAGGTCAGCTCTGATTCAAGTTGCAGGTAGCCCTACACCATGCCCTTTACACAGGAATTTGCAGAAGTCTCAAAGTGGATAACACAGGTCTCTGCTTCAGGATTATTCCCAAATGACTCTAGGACTCAAACTGCTGTTTCAACCCAAATATTCAGATGACATCTTCCAATTTGATCTGTGGTTTTGCATGCCAGGATGCAAGAAGTACCTTAGAATTATTTTTTTTTAAATCCAAACCTGGCCACATGCACTGTGCTTTGAATTTGAGCTGGCAGTGGGAATCTGATGCCTTCCTAAAAGAACTGGAGGTGATGCCTTATATGCTTCCCTGGCAGGGTCATATTAACTGAGCTGGCAGATTTGATAGAATTATATTTCTTTTTCGATCTGGTACAACACTGTGATGTGTCAGCACACAAAGTATTTCAGATAAGTAAGATTAAGTCCTTGATTGAAGATCCAGCCTCTAGAAATAATGCAGTGTCCTTTAAAAGGCAAAATCTTTGTTTTGTTTTGGAGTACCAAAGCTCTAAAAACAAAAGTAAAAAATACAGAACTCCACGGCTCCTGGAAAAATGTCAGCAGCAATTATAAAGGCCAGAGACATTTTAAAATTGCATCAGACTTAATATCTCAGTGTCACTGTTCTAGTTTTCACTCTGCAGAACAATCCTCCAAAAGGGTGGCTAAGGAGCTCACTGCAGGAGAGTTCTGGGGACACCAGGAGGATGTGTGGTCACCTCCATGCCAGCAGCAGTCCTCTGTCAGGCACCAGCAAGGTGGGAAATGCTGTGCTTGGACCCTGCGGGCTCTAACCTGTCACCCATTTCTCCTTGTCCTCCCCTCAAATCTTTCAGGATGGAAAGCTACAGAGTGCTGAGCCTGCACTGAAAACCTGAAAAGTTACTATAAAAAAAAAAAAAACAACAAACAAACCAAAAAAGTTCTATTGAGATGATGTCCTCAGAGAAAGACAGCTACACTTCAAACATTTGTCACCAGGTGCAGGTTTCAATCACTTGTGTCTCTGTTGCATTCTAGGACACCTTGCAATTGCTTGGCAGAAATAGCTGTGGGACTGGCCCAGAGAAACAGATGTGGCTTGATGAGGTTAAGACGTTTCCTGAAATAGCACAACTCCTGTCTGCTCAAAGGTTTGGTCATCTCCTACACAGGGCACAAATCTTCCTCTCCCCAAGGAGGGACATGCACGTCAGTCCAGATGAAGCAACTTAATCACAGCACTTCAAAGTGAAACAAAGCCAGGAAAGAATTGCTTTCCACCCTCCTTTCCCCCAGAATTGCATTTTAACAATTACTACAGTCTCTACAACTGATGACATTCCTAATCTTATCTCATGCTTCAGAGCAAGCTTCTACCAATACTATGGGTGAGTTTCTTTTAAAGAGCACCCTGTCTGTCCAGGCTCCCCATTTTCCACATTCCACAGCTATTTCACAGCTTCAGGGGGTTGTGACTTAAAAGAGCTTTTCAAAGTTTTATGGGACATTTTACACAAAGTGACTGCTACTTACAAACCCGAGCATGGGACACTTGGCACCAGTGGAAGAGGAGGTTGGGTAAGAGTGGGAAAGGTGACCAGAAGGGTGACAGCAGCTCCTCTGTACCTGCTGTTAATTAGTGCCTGGTCAGCCCACAGCAGTTATCAGGACAAGAGGAGTCACAAGAAGTGACAACTTTGAACAACTAACAGACAGACATCCTGAACAGAGACCACTTATGTTGATAAGGTTATCTATTTCCTAAGATAGAAGTTTGTGCCCAGAAAACTCACACAGCTCCCACAGGGTGAATTCAGTTGCCAAACACATTTCAGGGGCCACTGAAGATATCTTGGACACCAAACCCACCCTCCTGAAGTCACAAATACAACACCAGGTGACAGAAGACAAGGACAGCTAGCCCAGGGCAGTTCACACAGCATTGAGAGCCCACAGCTGAGAAGCCAAGGTCCCTGAGGCCTGGTAGAAGATCCCAGCTCCCTGGAGCACACCCATGCTGGGTGATACAGGTGCCTGCTGGGCAGTGAATCCCAGGCTGGCCCAGAGAGGGATGCAGACATGCTCTGGATAGGCTGCAAAGGCAGCTGTCCATCCCACCAGGCCCCCCATTCCTGCAGGAGCAGAGAGGCAGATGGGAGCTGCCACATCCCTAGGCCAGCCATGGCCTCCCCTGCTCTGCTGGCTGCTACCACAGGCACTGGGGCAAAAAGAGCAACACAAACATTCACAACAGCATTCTGCCTGCAAGGCTGCATGTCCTGCACAGGAAATGTCTGCATGGGTCAAGGAGCTCCCTCCCTGTTGTAAGCAACTCCTCTGAATTGTGAGCTGGCAGATAACCCCAGAGTTTACTTTCAGCTTGCATACCTGTGAGTTAGATTTTCATTTATCAGTTAGTAGGCACACCATAAACATCACAGACAGGCAAGACTGCAGCAGAGGGGGTGAAGTATCTCTGCCATACTTCACCTTAATTCCTGGAACTCATTCCCATGTTTTAATAACCTATATCAGGAATCTCAGATCAGTTCAAAATGTATCTGCCTCTCTGCTCCTTGCAAGCTTGATTGAACACAGGCTGTTTAGCAAATATTTTATAGTAAATAAAAATTTTATAGTAATATTTATATCAAAATGTAAAAATTATTAGTACAAAGCTAACTGGGCTTGCACTGAAAGGTTCCACCAGAGTATCTTGGCAGAGGGGCTGGTTATTAAAAATAATTCTTTCACTTAAGAAGTACTGTAGGTGAAAACTTTACCCCCTGCTTCACCAGTTCATCTATCTGCTGCTTCAGATGAGACACCAACAGCCCTATTCAGCCTTCTGCAAAGTATAAATGATACAGAATAATAGAAAATTGATTAAGTCTGCTATGAAAAAGAAAAAAGTTGAAGAAACTACATGTGACAGTGTTGAAACAAGACAAAAAATGCATCCTTTTCAGAGTTCTCTCAGCCAGAGCCATGAAAAGCTCCACCAGGTGGTAGGATTATCAGCACTTGAAATATGCCGTGGAGCTGAGTTTGCTCTCTCTGCTTTGCTTTTTAAAAGCAGGTTTGTGCTTCACTACGCTTTTGAAAATAGGTGCAAAAGATGTTCCAAGTAAAAATTTATTTCTACTATCATTTAATGGCAGCATTTGCAACTCACTTGAAATAAAAGATGCTTTTATAACCTAGAAGATGGAACTGCCGTCTGCATGACCTTAATTTCCTCTCAAGCTGCTCCCAGTTTTACATAAACAAAAAAGAAAATTGATAAGCACATACCAAGTCTTACATAAAATTATGTTTAGTTTGAAAAGCAACCTTCCTCAATTGAGAGGCCATTACCATTAGCAGGATAATCAAGTTTGGAAGAAAAACTGTAAAGAAGTTCTCAAGTTTGTTTCTGGCAGAGATGTGTGACAAATTCATCCACATAGGGCAGCTCGCTGTCTCCCCTGCAGAATCAGACAGTGCACTAAGTGAGTGAGCCAAAAGAATAAGTAATACAATTTCTCCCTTCTTTTGCACTTTCAGAGACAATGCTTCTACACAATACTAAGCAGAAAGGTAAAATAAATGTGTATTAGCAGAACTGTAGTTTAAAAACTTAGTGGTAACTTAAAAGCTGACTTGGCAGAACCATAGACTGGGACTTTGGTGAGGCACAGGACCGAAACCTCCTGACACAGAAATGTTACTCTACAGCAGCACCAAAACAGAGTAAATGAAGTGAGAAATCAGCAGAGGAACAGAACAACAAGCTCACCACAGACCTGTGCTGGGGCTTTATTTCCAAGATAATCAAGAAAACACATGCTATTCTGTAATAAACAAATTCATTCTTTTTATTCACATCCAACCATTCCCTCCTTCACCCCACTGGACATGTGCTCAAGCTGATTAGAAACTCTCAGGTTCCCAGACAGGTCCAGAAAGGACCTTGGGCACAGCCGTGTCCTGCAGATAACACCCTGCCTCTGCTGAAAGCAGCAAAGGGAGCCCAGGGCCACCCGAGCAGCTCTGTCGAGGCACTGAGCAGAGTGGGCAGAGCATCTCTGGCTCCGGACTGGGACAGAAAAACTGAGGAGGGCTGAACACGCTGTCCTGGGGAAGGTGCTGGCTGGCATGGGGGGCACAGGATGCTGTGGCTGTAACAAGCCAAGTGTTTCCAAGCAGATGCTTCACGCAGAGCCACCCCTCCAGCTGAAGCTGTGTAAATAACATACCGGAGAAGTGTGCTGCTAATTGAGTACCTCCCGAAATGCCAAGAGGCAGGAAGACTCCAGTTAAAGGCAACTCTTCATTTTAACTCGTGTCACTGAAGAGCACTAAAGTAAATGAACTCCTGAGGACAAGATCAAAGCAGAATAAGAGACTCTTTTTTTATATCCTTGAATCTCCTGTCCCTTTTGTACACTGAAATTTAATTTCCTTTTCAAAGAGAGGTTTTGGAGCTTATGAAAATTGACCCAAAAGATTACAAGGGCTTTGTCACCCTTCCAATCTCCCTGAAAGATCCATAATTAGGGAGGTTTTTTCCTTCAACATATGTGCCCAGCAGACAAATATATAATTCAGACTTACAATTGCATGAAAGAGTTATTTTGGTATGTTGGATACATACAAGCCCAACCGCTACAAAGAGTTGGAAAATACTGTGTGCCTCAACTGAGTAAATATACATCAAGGCATTTTCTTTTTTTTTACTGGCTTGTTTTCATTTGTGCCAAGACTACACACAATCACACTAAGGACCTGGGATAGATGTTCGCTGCTGAGATAAATATACCAAGTACAATAAAAGCAAACGAAGAGTAGTTATTTATGCTCCTCTAGAAATTCATTCTGCAAGGAGGAATGTGCGAGCGGATACCTACGACAGCGAGTCTGCTTTTTTGCCCTCTAACGGAGTAACACCGGCTTTGCTCCTCCGGCACAGAGCCTAAAAGCCAGGGGAGAGGGAAATAACCCAGCACAGCCGGGGCGCGGGGCCGGTCCCTCCTGCTGCTCCCTCCCGGCGGCGGCGCCGGGCAGGACCGGCCCCGTAGGGCAGCTGCAGGGGGTTCCCGGCGCAGGACCGGCCCCGTGGGGCAGCACCGCTCCGTGGGGCAGCTGCAGGGGGTTCCCGGCGCTGTCGCCCCCCGAGCATCGCCCGAAGGCGGCCCCTTCCCCCGGAACCCACCCCGGCCCCGCCGCCTCCCCTCTGCCTCCCTCCAGTGGGGAAATCCCGGCTGGGTGGATGGGGAGAAGCCTCCCCGCTCCGGAGCGCCGGGGGATGCTGCGAGCAGCGCCGGGGCCGCCCCTCCTTCCAGAGCACAAAAATAATTTTTTCCAAAACCCAAAAGAACTCAAGAGCCGAGTGAGGAGGCGGGGAGGCTCCCACCGCGCCTTCTGCAGCAGCGGGGATTTGCAGGTGAGCGGCAAGGAAGGACGGGAGAGAGGGACGGGGTCCCGCGGTACTCACGGCGGGCTGAGGGGGGCCGGCGGGCGGCCGAGCCCCATGGCCGGGGGCACGGACGGACGGGCGCTGCTGTGGTGGCTGCTGCTGCTGCTGCCGCCGCGCTGTGTGTCTGTCCGTCTGTCGGCCGGGCAGCCGCTCCGAGCACCCCGTCCCTCCCCTCGCTCCCTCCCCGGCGCTTCCTGCCCGCTCATATAGCGCGCCCTCGGCCACGTGGACGGCGCGGGGCCCCGCCGGCTCCTCCTCGGGGCCGGGCCGGGAGGGGCGGACCCCCCCCCCCCCCACCACCCCCACCCCCTCTCATCATCCCCCGTCATCACCCCAGCACCCCTATCTCACCTTCCTCATCAACCCCATCTCTTCCCAGGCACCCCCCCATCAGTGCCCCCATCGGCCCCATCTCATCCCCCCATCAATCTCACTCTCCAAGCACCCCCCCACCCCAATCACAGCCCCCATCGCCCCCATCTCACCTCCCTCATCAACCCCATCTCACTCTCCAAGCATTCCCCCATCATTGCCCCCATCTCACTCCCCTCATCAACCCCCATCAATCTCACTCTCCAAGCACCCCCCCCCCCCCAATCACTGCCCCCAGCGCCCCCATCTCGCCCCCGTTCCCCTCCCATCGCCTCCCCCGGAGCGGGGCTGTGCCCCGGAGAGCTGCGAACCCGAGCCCGGACTCACCCCCGGCGCCCTCGGGATGAGATCCGGCTCTCGTCGGGTCCTCCCTAGAGAGTCACCCTCCGGGAATGTCTGTGTATGTGTGTTCGCCAAACTGCTGTGTCTGGAATTGGGCTGCGTGACCCCAAAGGTGATCGCAGCAGGGAAAGTGGGAAGAAATTTGGCGCTTCTCAGGGCAGAAAATCTGTCTGGCATTGCTAATAAAAATAGTGCATAGTTGATATTCACAGAGTCATGGAATGGTTTAGGTTGGAAGGGACCTTAAAGATAATCTGGTTTGGACCCCCCTACTATGGACAGGACACCTTGTATTAGACCAGGTTGCTCCGAGCTGCATTCAGTCTGGGCTTGAACATTGACGGATGGGTCATCTGCACCTGGTGGTCCTGTATCTCACCAGCCTCACATGAAAGAATGTCTTCCAAATATCTAATTTAACCTACTCTCTTTCATTTTAAAGCCATTCCCCCTTGTCCTATCACTACATTCCCTAGGGAAAACAAACAAACAAACAAAAACACTTGCAATTTTCTTGCAGCCCCTGTAGATACTGAAAGGTGCTATAAGGTCTCCCCTATGACTTCTCTTCTCTGGGCTGAATAATCTTCCACCCTTAGCCTGTTTTCATAGGAGAGGTACTTCAGCCCTCTTCTTTCTGTCCAGCACCAGACATTTTTAAGGTGCCTATAAAAAACTGTAGAATTAAAAAGAAAGCAGCATCATTAAAGAATTCCCCAGGCAGATACATTGAAGTGATAAAGTGTCTGCTAAAACTATTTAACAACATAATGCTGGCTTTTTTAGTGTCGATGTGTAAAGGCTGGAGCCATGAGATGTGTAAAGACTGGGGCCATGACTAGAAGTGGGGGGATTATAGCACCTCCAAAGAAGCAAATGATCTCTGATCTTCTCTCCTCCACCTTCCGTAGGCAGGCAAATATGCACAGTGAACATGCACAGCACATATTAGAGGGGAGAATGCATTCCTGAGCTCTGAAAAACATGTTCTGTAACACTGGACAACCAGTGCATAACTCCCTTTGTGAAGCAGATGAGTTTACAGGTGATTAATCTACTTACCGAAACTGCCCACGTTGTTGGGTTATTAAATCCAGCACCGGGTACTTCCAGGGGAAACTGTAACTTGCTATGTAGGAGCTGTAATTCATCAATCACCACTGAGCTTGTTTCCATAGAGTTGTGTTAGTAAAAGCCTGAGTGTGGATTTGGACCAGAGTCACATCATGTACTGTGCCGTGCAGGCATCTGCATGCAGTGAGAGCACCTGTGACAGCCTGAGCTTTCTGCTCAGGGAGCATAAGCCCAAACAAGCCCTTCCAGGGACTCACCCCATCACTAAATCCTGCCTCTGCATCCTGAAGAGCAGCATAGTGTTATATCCTTCATAAACAGGGTTTGGAAGGGATTTAATCTACAGTAATGAGCATTAAAAAAAAAAAAAAAAGTACATTAGTCTTCTTTTATGAGGAATGTATCAATACAAGGAATTACTGTGTGGTGGAAACAGTCTATTAAATAGCTGTTCAGGGCTTTTTCCCAGGAGCTGCTTGACACTTTGCTGGAAGTGGGATGAGGAGTTCCAATTTGATCATCTGTTAGTGTCTCTGTTACCTTTTTGCCTTGATGCTCTCCTACTTTCAGGCAAATTGGTTGAATTTGGTGCTTCATTTGCTTCACGATAATAGTGAGTGACTGGGACTGTTTACAAAAAAGAATCTCTGGGGAACAGCTCACTAGTAATAGGGTTGTGCATCAGGTTTGGGGATTTCTGCCAAGCATTTCTGGGAGGAGGGAGGGAGTGAGAAAGTGATGAGAAAGAAGAGTCTGAGCACTCTGCATTTCACTGCCTGTTGTACCACACCTGGTCTGTCCATGAGTTCAACAGAAAGAAAAGAATGAATCTAGTAAAACAGCTGATTTATCATCATACAACATATAAAGCTTCACTAGTTTGGATCAAGGAAAGCTTAACCCAGCAGTCAAGAATGTCCTAATTATTAATAGTTAATCAAGTTGACACTGGCACAGGCTACCCAGAGAAGCTGTGGATTCCCCATCCCTGGCACTGTTCCAGGCTGGGCTGGATGGGGCTTTGAACAACCTGGGATAGTGGAAGGTATCCCTGACCACGGCAGAGGGGTTGAGATGGGATGATCTTTAATTTCCCTTCCAACCAAACTATTCTACGATTCTGTGACTGAAGAAAGGGACTGAGAGATGCTTTGTTTTGGTTTTTTTCTGTGTTTTCAGCCCCATCTCTGCACCATTTCTCTGGAGCACACAGGAGAGGACATGGTCCATCCCTCCAGCCACACCTACCTTGGTCACAAGTTGCCAGGAGGAGATATGAAGAAGAGCTCTGCAGTGGCTGGGTTTGCTCAGAAAGGCTCCTTTCTGTAAAGCAAGGCAGAAGAGGAGTGTGCTTGCCCCAGAGATGCCTCAGGGAGGCATGACACAGTGACAGAGGTGTAGCATGGAGAAGTGCAGAGCATAGAGATAATCTACAGGTCTCTGCCAGCACCTGGCTGAACCAAGAGCAGAGAACAAGACCAAATCCACCTGAAACAGCAACTGTGGAGCCTATTTCTCCTTTTTATATCAGTGTTATACTCACTTAATTCCTTTAGATGCTCTCAACTTCCCTGATGCACCCCAAGGAGCGTGGGGGTAACAAGTGCTCTCTGATAATGCCATGGGAATTACAGCAGGGTCCAGCCCAGCGTGCTGGATCTGATCCCCTCATGCTGTAGCATTTCACTAGAAAGTGTCATTTAGATGGTTTTGGGAAAGAATCCAGGATTTGTTTCACAGACAGTATTTCCTCAACAGCTCAGTGAATAAAAAAATATAAAATAGTTTGAACTAAGCATGCAAATCTTGCTTGTCATCTTATGCAGAGGAACTATATCTATTCTAAAGTCTGGGCCAGGGCTTTCAACTGCTGATGGGGGATAGTTGTGCAGACTTCAAAGGAGCTGTATCAGCTTTTACCAAGTGGGGATCCAGACCTTTATTCATGTTTTAAAATTCAGAAACTGTGCCTAGGTAAAGCATTTTTTCTCTATATTTCTAGGTAGCCAGTTTTTTATTTTATAGCTGTTGCCTCAGTGGCAGGATTGTTTCTCAGTAGTCAATGTTTAAAGGCCCTTCAAGGCTGAAGGAATTAAAAATGAATAATTTAAAGCTGGTCTATGATGCATAATTTTTAACATATACTTTACAGGCCATGTGGAACACTTTTTGACTTGTCAGTAGATATTTTACAAACATGCTGTGCTGTAACCTTTTTTATTTAAGAGTTAGATTTGAGCCCTCCTATGCTTTAACACAGCAGCATGCTGGAGTCTACAAGCCATAACAAGGAAACCATTATCACCAGCACTGATCAGAAAAGAGGAGAAATGAAGCAATTGCAGAAGTTTTTTCCTCTTACACACTCTGCTAAAACAAATGTGGGCAGAACTATGGCCCTTCCATCTTAAGAAGTCTCATCCCAAGGTAGAGGTAGAGGAGCTGCAATTTGTTTGCTCTAAGACTCCAAAAGAGATGGACTAGATGGTGCTGGAGAAGAAGCCATGAAACATGTCTTTGGGGCTTTTTTTTGAAGGATGGCTGGAGGATTTTTTTTGCCAACCTCCTATTAAATATTGTGCTAGGAATGCTATCTGAGTAATTCTTGACAGTTTTAATAGGCAAAGCTAATTGCTGATAAATAACAACCTTTTATGGATTTCATTTCTTGTCCCATCCTGACTGCTTGCAACAAGAAAGGGAGGAGGCATCTACCCTGCAGATGCTCAAAGGCAGACTGGGTTTCAACCTTATTGATTGGTTCCCACATTCTGCCTTGTTTTCCTGGATTGTCCAGCTTTTCATTTCTATTTTAAAGTTAAAAATTATTAAAGTTAAATATTATTAAAAATATTTGTAGCTAAAAATAAATTGGTTTGGTTATTTCAAAAGCTTCTTGGGCCCAAACCCAATTTCAAGTGTTTCACCAAGCTGTAAATTGAGGCAGTGCACTGGGGAAGTGCAAGTTTGGGCTAATGTTTGCTCCCCCCTCATTAGCTCTCCCTTCAGTTCATAATCCATCATCTTTCAAACAAGCCAATTGCCATTGTGTCTAGAAGTTAAAATAGAAAATCAGCATTTGGCATGAACACAGTTGCCAAGAAGCTATTTCTCCTTGCCTATGTAAATAAGTTGTCGTTCAAAAACGGTTGGCTTGCTCTAAAAGATGTGCTAAGCACTGCACTGTGCTTCCAGTGGGAGGAAAGAGGAGAGGATGCAGGAGTGTGGCCAAGTAGTGCCCATCCCCAGCTTCTCCCACTCATTCTGTTGAGTGGGACTGTTTTTTGCTCTGGCCAAAATGCCCTTGGATAGTTCCTGTCTCAGTGAACAGGGCAGGAGTGATTACTGACCTTGCTGGTTATGCCCCCAGGTCAGGACCAAGCTCCACACAGGTGGTTCCCTTTAAAAGTGTTAATCTATATAGTTATATTGGATAATGATTTGTATTTATTTTACACCATACAGAACATACCTGTTGATCAGTATGACTAGATGTGAAGGAGATTAAATACTTGCAAACTTTACAGATATGAATCTAAGAAGATTGACCATGGATGGACTATGCACAATTTATCAGAAGAGACAGATGGTCTGTGTACCTATTACAGATGAAATATGTATACCTACCTTACCTCCACTGAAGAGGTGCATCCTGTTCTGTATTCAATTGTGTAAGAGTCACTGCCCTCATTTTGTGTAACTTGCAACTGTAGCACTTCATAATAAACTTGATAAGCACTGTGCTAATTAACTTGATAAGGCTATTTGGTGGCTGTAGACTTTGCCATGAGTTACACACAGCTTTTATCATTTTTGGCTTGGTCTTCTTGCTGTTTTTTTATATAATTATATTAGCTAATGATTTGTATTTATTTTACACCATACAGAACACACCTGTTGATCAGTATGACTAGATGTGAAAGAGAATAAATACTTCCAAACTTTACAGATATGAATCTAAGAAGATTAACCATGGATGGACTGTGCACAATTTATTTGTTCTGACTAGCAGAAGAGACAGATGATCTATGAACATTTGACAGGTGAAATATGTATACCTACCTTACCTCCACTGAAGAGGTACATCCTGTTCTGTATTCAATTGTGTAAGAGTCACTGCCCTCATTTTGTCTAACTTGCAATAGTAGCACCTAATAAACTTGATAAGGCTATTTGGTGGCTGTAGACTTTGGCATGAGTGACACACAGCTTTTATCATGTTTGGCTTGGTCTTCTTGCTGTTTTTGTGGGGTTTTTTTTGCAAACTATGCCCGACACTTCTGACAGATGTCACAGGACTGTAACAGCCTTCCCTGTTCCAGAATCTTCTCAAAGCAAGTGGTAAGAATGCAGGCTTAAAGCAGGCTTTTAGATCACATCCTCAGCCTCCACACTTCACACAGCCAGGCTCTGGCACTGAGGTGCATTAAGAGCAAAGAGAAGAGAAACAATAAACAGCATCCCTCCCTGCTTGCTCTTGGAATTCAAATGGTGAGGAGTTGCAAGAGCTCAGTGGTACTGACGCGCAGTCAGTGGTGTCAGCCTCTGCTTTGCAGGACCAGGGTGCAGGCCCACATCAGAGGCAGCTGTGACATCAGAGAAGATTTCTTGTGAGGCCAAACCATTGCACAGAGATGTGTTTTTACCTGCCAGTACTCATTAGTGCTGTATATGGGAGCATTGGCTATGGGTAAAGGTTGTGATTTGGTACAATCTGCTCTCAATAAATGTCTGTGAAAGTCAGAGAAACCTTTCAGTATTGCAACACATAAAAACACACAGTAAACACCAAAAGCTGTTTTTTTAGAAATATTCAGCAAATCTGGAGCTCCCAAAAACTTACATAAAAACCTCTCTGTGCTTTGAAATGCTTCTTCGCTTTTGTACTCTTGGATAAATGCAAGTTTTGCTATAAGGACAGTATAAAGCCTGAGAGGAATAAGAAACACTTATAAAAATTTTTTAAAGGCACTGATGGGATATGAAAATAGAATAAAAAAACATAACTCAGGTAGGGGTGGAATCACCATCTTTGAAAGTGTTCAAGAAACAAGTTAATATGGCACCTCCTGCTATGGCTTAGTGGGCAGGGTCAAAGGTTGGGCTTGATGATCCCAGAGGTTTTTTCCAACCTTCATGATTCTGTGATTCTACCTCTGTCAGGATAAAGGAAGATTAAAACAATATAAAAACAGTTTGCCATAAATATTTTACTGCAGAAAGAAGAAATGGCATAAGCACCTAAAATGAGGACAAAGGTAAGTAACTCCATGGCAAAGAGAGGCAGCCATGTGTACTTTGTGTGCTTCACAGATTGAACATGTAGTACATTCAATCTCTCCAATATAAATGATCCTTCTTTGCAGTTCAGATGTCACCTACAGAACATCACAGAAGTAAAATAAACCTAATTTACCTTTGGCCATCTGGATCTCACAATGCCTTGAGTACCATCTATTCCCAAGCACAGACTTGAAAATATGTGCATTAAGTGATTGGGAAGTTATTAGCATAATGTAATTTTATTTCATTTCACTTGTCCCCAGGACAGTCAGGAATAAACCAGAAGGTGAAATTAGACCCAGAAAATAAATGTTGTTGATTAGGTTGAAATGTTTATTAGGCTTCTGTTTGAGTTTCCAGCCCACAAGAAGAATGGCAAGCAAAGCCTGTTAAAGACACATTTTGACAAGAACGCAGTTTTCTGTGGCTCCAACAAAATAAATATAGTAACACAGATGAACCTTTTAAAAGTCAGGCTTATGTGCTTGTCTGATCAGCACCAGCTAACAGTTTCATCTCTCCTGAATGTCACAGAAGCACATGAGCTGTGCCACCATGCAGTTCTCAAATTCTTTTCCTCAAAGGACATAACACACATACCAGGGGCTGTACATTCTGCATTCACTTAAACACAAATAACACAAAATGGCAATTGCAGGTGGACTTCATCCCCAGGGAAAATTGTGAATAAAACACTGAGGCACACCTGGCAGATGTTACACAGCTTAATTTAGTATGGATAGGCATTTATTTTGAATGGTAGAAAAGCAATATAGTAACACAGGTAGGATAGAAAAGTTTGTGTGATTTTGCTTTCTTGCCAGATATACAGGTTAAAATAGCTTTTCAGTCCATTCCAGCTACTGAGATAGGCTGGGGAGGGATAAATGGTATAAGCAGAATCCCTCCAAGGAGGGATGGTGAGTGCTTGTGCAAGGATAATTCTGAAATTCTGCTGTTAACCCACAGCTTGGAGCTCAGTGCAGGACAGACCAGCTGAAATGCTGCTAAAGAAAAAAAAAATTAAAAATGTTTATAAATCAATTCCCCAGATGTTGCCTAGAAAATACCTATGTCACATTATTTCTGTGTGCAAAAGCTCGTAGAATGCTTCACTAAAGCAGCACCAAGTCAGCTGCAATGCTGTTTTAAATCTGATATTAACAAATCAATGTTTAGAGAAAATCTTGTCATCACAGGTCACTTTGGAGAACACTTTCCTGATGGCAGAAGAGTGAAGTTGTGTAAACTAAGGAATTTAATGTTTAGATACGAGATCTGGACAAAAGATTTCAAAGACTTGAAAATGGTCTTGGTGTAAACCAGAGAGGTGCTGCATCCAGAGTATAGCCTACATCTAAGAAATAGGAAATAAAAAAAGATCTAGAAAACCAGAGAGAAATTAATCTAAGCTGAATACACTGTGATTTCTTAGAGTACATCTAGAGGGAAAAAAAAAATCTGGAAATAAATATGAAGTCTGGTAAAATGCCAATCTGTATTTATCAGAGAGACAATAAACCAGATTATCAGGAGAAGATTAATATAATATATTGTGTTTACCTGGACTTAAGCAGAAAAAAAGATACCCAGATAATTTGCTGTTTCCTTGTCAGCTGGTTTATTGGCTGACAATAAACCAGGTTCTCAGGAAAGGATTATTATAATATATTGTGTTTACCTGGATTTAAGCAGAAAAAAGGTACCCGGATAATTGGCTGTTTTCTTGGGGGCAAAGGGTAGAGCCAGACTGGTGGTGTAAAGTCCGTGTGTGCTAAGCATGGTCTGTCCCAAGCACAAACACAGACTGCAGGATGAACAGACTGAAAGCAGCCCTGAGGAGGACTTGGGCTGCTCATGGATGGGAAGCTGGACATGACCCAGCAATGTGCCCTGGATGCAGCCCAGGAACCAAACCTGTCCTGGGCTGCACCCAAAGCCCCGTGGGCAGCAGGTGAGGGAGGGGATCCTGCCCCTCTGCTCTGCTCTGCTCTGCTCTGCTCTGCTCTGGTGAGATCCCACCTGGGGCACTGCATCCAGCTCTGGGGTCCCCAACATGAAAAGGATGTGGACCTACTGGAATTCCAAATGAGCTCTTGAAGATGATCAGAGAATTGGAGCACCACTCCTATGAAGACAGGGTGAGAGAGTTGGGGTTGTTCAGCCCAGATAACAAAAGTCAGTGAGAACTACCAGCACCTCTGAGGACCTCAAGGAGCTACAAGAGAGCTGGAAAGGGACATTTTCTAAAGACAGGACAAGGGAAAATGGCTTTGAAATAAGACAAAGTAGATCTAGATTGTGTATTATAAATAATTTTTTCCTGTGAGGGTGGTGAGGCACTGGAATGTGTTGTCCAGAGAAGTTGTGGATGCCCCATCCCTGGAAATGTTCAAGTCCAGGCTGGAAAGGGATCTGAGCAACCTAAACTAGTGAGAGGTCTCCCTGCTCATGGCAGGTGGGTTGGAATTAGATGATCTTTATGGTCCCTTCCAGCCCAAACCAAACCATGGTTCTATGAAGGTGCTGACAGAGCCTTTGGTGCTTAGAGAAAGTGGATTCAAAAGAGCTTTCTAAGGATACATAGGAACATTTCCCAGTCTCCTACAATCCCACTGGATGTACTGGCATTTTCCTGATGTTGAGGTGCTCACTTCACTGCTGCAGCAGCCCAGGTGATGTACAAGGCTGTGCCTGCAGCCAGGGTGCAGAAACAGCCCCCAAGCAAGGTTCATGGCCAGTGTAGCTCAAATGCTGCACAGCACACCTCCATGAGGCAGGCTGCAGTGCCACCCAAGAGAATGGGCAAGCCCACCACTCAGGAAGAGAAGGTATCCAAATAAAGCACAGAACAGAACCATGGAAACATTCATGTTGGAAACTCTCTCCAAGATTTGTGTAGAAGGAGTTACCTGGCTGAGAGATTAACTGCTGGAAAACATCCAGCACACTTGAGGGAGCTGTCAAGGTGTCCTTTAGGGCAAGGTAACTGAGTGAACCTCACCCTTAGAAATTTAGAAAACAATCTGCCTTGGGGTAAGAGCTCTTTACTTGCTTCCAGTGTAGGAGGGGAAAGATTGTGATGAACATGATGACTTTAAGCTGCTGGCAGGATGCAGCCCTGAAATGGGTGAATGAGATTTGCTCAACCCTGTAAAAGGAAAGCTGAGGTAGGATCCTGTTGCTGTTGATTGATAGGGAAGTAAATGTCAGGGAAGGGAGGATGTATAGCAGATGAAGGAGAAAAGAGTATCATGTGCAGTGAAGGCTGTAAATTAAAATTATGTTGGTAACTATCATATCAAAAGTCAAAAGGATGCAAGGATGAACAAATTCTCTGAAGTTTGCATATGGGACTTGATGCATTCCTGACAAATATATTGTATGGTTTCCTGTTTGAGAAAATAACCTGCCTTAATACATTAGACCCACACTTCCTTAGATAAAAAACAGTAGCTTCATGTTTCCACAAAACTATTTCTTGTTCTACAGCAAGGAAAGCGTGCAAAGAAAGAAACAACACATGTAAAGATATGAGGACATAGCACAGTGCACGCACCACCTCCCAGCTGCCCCTGTGATGCTCTCACGCTGCTGCACAGAGGAGTCAGAGGAGCTGGCAGCAGTGCACGTGAGGCAACAGAACACGTTCTACTGAATTCTCTGAGACCTAAACTGAGCCAGCAATGCAGAGCTCAGGGCAAATATTTCTTGTTATCTCTGAAACCAGGTGGTTATGGACACCAGTACCACCTGGAGGGGGCTGAGCAAACCCAACCCCTCTAACCTACATTTGTCACTTGGAGTAAGTACAAGACTGAAGAACCATTGATTCTGGGGGCAGCAGCTCAGGTGACTTACTCTGTTTGGCTTGCAAAATTGTTCCTGCCTTTGCAGATGAAATCCTTGTGCTCACTGCCCTGACTGCGTAGAATGCAGTTATTTTTGAAAAGGATTATCTCTCTTCTAAAGATGAAAGAACTGACTGTATTTCTATGTGTTTATTTATTTCCCCTGCAGAACAGAGGGAAAGACTGTCAGATGTAGAAAAGTATGCAGGTTTTAAAACAAATTTAAGACAGGGACCAGCCAGACATTCTGAAGTAATCTGATCTGGTCTGTTTTATGGAGCACCACAGTTTTATTCAGGTTAATAGGTTTATTCATTTAACCCACATTAAGTGGAACTGGAGCTCTGATGTTTCATAAAGACATTGGAGGCTCCCAGAGATCAAGAAGTCGCCTTTTCTGCTGCAGAGCAGTGGATTCTTTCATTCATTGTACAAATTCACTTTGTATTTTCCTTGCATGTATCTTGCCTCAGCCTACACCTGTTAAATCCCTTTTCTGTCTGCTGTTAACAATGTCCATTGGAAACAAACCTGTCTTTACATGAAGGTTTCCTTGATATGTTAGCACTGTGATCTGCTTCTGATGAATTAAGGAGATGGAACTTTTCTGTTCTCTCACATGGATGTAACTGGCCAGATGTGCCCTTCTACCCAACAGATGGCTGTACAGCACTAGTCACCATCCCCTTGGAGCCAGCTTGGAGCAATGAGCCCTTTCACAGTGAAGTTCATCTCAGCCCAGAGTGAATCTTTAAAGCAGACTGGATAAATGTCCCTCACAGCATTCCTATTTGTCTCTAGCAGTAGTCAAGGAACCCTGTGCTGGCTACCTCTCCTATCCCAGCCTGCATTATAGACTTCTGCGTTTAGGCAAGATGAGTCTGACTTTTGGACTGAGGCATTTTCCCAGGTTTGAATCATTTCCTTGGCATCCTCCTCTGCACATCACACTGATGAGGCTTTGCAGATCTCCAGCAGATGCTTGGTGTTATTGCCTATGGATGAGAGGACTCACTCTGCAGTGCTGGGGGTGCACACAGGGGCAGCTCACTGAAAAGCTGGTTAGGGAGATAGAGCTGGATTTCAATACTTATGCTGTCCACAGTCTGTGCTTGCTATTGATTGTACCTTTTTAATGAGTTGCATGTGGCTCAAATGAGAAAATGCCTTAATAATTATGGTCCCCTGGAAAAAGAGCAGATTATGTAACTATTGATCTTGATATTTTTGTTCCACAACTATTTCCCCTTTTTCTGATACTAAAAAGCATTGCTGCATCACAGGTTCCAGCTCCTCCCATCCAGCTTGGTTTCCAACATTAGCCATTGAGCTGTATCCACTTGTACCAGGCACAGCCTCTAGCCCTGCCAGACAGTTGCCAGGTGTTTTATTGTTAAATAAATTCTTACATCTGTCAAGTTCTAAAGCAGAAAGCAATTAATCCATTCTTGATAGCTTTTTTTTTTGTCTGTCATTTTAATAAGACATGCTAAGAATGACATACTCTTTCCAACAAATGCCAAAACATTTGTGTATCTCAGCACATTCCCCTTAATTTGTACAAAATGTGTTTAATGTTGGGGTGTTGACCATCAATCCATTGTGGCTTATTAGGTCTGAAGGAAAGAAGTGTAATGAAAGGCCTTTCTCCTGCCCAGCATCTTATTTCTGTGTTAGAAAGGCTGGTTGGAATGTTCTCACATGATAAATATGATTGATATGTTTATATATTGCCCACTTGCATGGGTGGCATGCAGGCCTGAGGGGGACCTTCCAGTCTTTCTGGCTGGGAGAAGGAAGGAGTTTTCCCAAGAGAATCCTGCTGTTCCTTATAGAGCCTTTCCACCACAATCTGCAAGAGCAGTTCAGGTGAGCCCTTTCCCCATCTGTCTCTCTCTCCCCTCTGTTTTGCCCATTCTCTCTCCATCCCTGTGTTCTTCCCCCCAATCACTTACTAGCTCTGATTGCAGATACTTCCAGGAAAATGAACAAATTAACCTTGTCTAAAATGAACTTCTGGACAAGTGTTGCCATTTTTACTTAGCTCTGTGTCCCCACAGATGTTCAGGCCATCCTAGAGCCAAGTTTCAGCTGACACTTGCTCTGTCATCTGAACATCAACCTCCTCTTTACCCATAAATTGGTCTGATACAGACAATGAAAGCAAATTCATGATGTCATTTATTACTTGGTCTTATCACTTGCTCTTACTACATTCTTTTGGGACAGGAAGACTGAATTGCAGCAGAGGAGAAATTCCCCCCAAAAAGGATTTTTCTTGTTGAATTTTGCTGTACACTATTGCAGTCAGTGAGCTGAGAGGTGCAGGTGAGATCACACCACTCCCCTGCACCTCCACATTGCTCTAAAAGTGATTTGTATCCATTTAGTTTTAGCTGGTAGGAATCAAGTTCACTTAAATCAATATAATGTGGGCTTGCATTGGTTTGAGAAGGTTGACACAATGCGTTGTGCTGGTTTAAATAATCATTTTCAAGATCTTTGGAAGCTGAAGTTAAAAGACAGCACAGAAGCCAGTTTGAGAGCTCCAGATAAACGGAGTATTTTTAGTGGTGGATCATTGCAGGGGTAGTAAAGTCTAGGCAAAAGTGAAAATCTTGTGGGATAAATGTGAAAGTGTTAAAAACATGAAACAATTCTCTAAGAATTCAAACCATGTCTGGCATTTTGAAACTAATCTTTACTTAGCTAATGTAATCCTGCTTTTTTAAAAAAATAAATGTAGCTTGTTCATTTTTTCACTTATTTTTCTGCTTTTTATATCAGAAAATGTTGATGATTGTCTGTTCACAGACAATTATACAAACAACCCTGTGACAATTGGAATGATGTCTCCTTGAGGATTAGGGGAATTTGTAGAAAGAATCATTGCTTCTCATGGGAACAATCAAGCACTCTTCGGAGGCATCTTTGCTGTTTAATTTCTTTGTGCCAGTACCTTGATTTGTTTCTCAAATTTAACAAAGAAGAGTATGAAGCAACAAAAAAATTTCTAAAATTACAATGCAACCATATGGAAATATTAAGTTAAAGAAGTCTAAGCACTTAAACCAACTGTTCAGGGTATTTTCCTTTTAATGTGCTCACATAAATCACATTAGTTTTTATGAGAGTTATTTTTCAAATTTATAGACTTTTTCAGATGGATCTTCATCTCCCAAGGTAGCATATGCAGAGGCTGAGTGTGTTTCTGCAAGTTAAAGTCTGTGGAATTCAAAGTTTAACTCTGACACTGGATTTGGGGATGTTATTGCATAAGCAAGTTATTCATGGACTTTTGGAAATAGCTTTTACTTTTTAGTGCTCAGTTTTAGAAAGCTGAATTGTCATTTCTGAATACCAGCATTCAAATTATGGATGTAACAAGCAATATTTGTGTGGCAATTCTAAAACTGATCTATGCTAAGGCTTCATCCCAAACAAAATCTGAAGGGGAGAAAAATCACTGTCACTATTTGAGCAAACACAGTGCACAGGAGTGTTGCTGTTTCACTGAAATCCCCCATTTCTGGAAATAGCTTTTTTGAGGGTGTTGTGGTTTAACCCTGATACTCAGCTCATCCCCTTATGTGGGATAGGGGAGAGAAGGGGAAGGGTAAAAGTGAGAACATTCGTGGGTTGAGTTAAAAACAGTTTAACAGGTAAAGCAAAAATTGCATGCCCAAGCAAAGGAATTCATTCCCCACTTGAGGCAGGCAGGTGTTCAGCCATCCCTGGGAAATCTGGGATCCATCTGCCTACCTGGGAAGACAAACACCTGCCTGAATGTACCTTTTTCCTTCTTCTTCGCCAGATTTATACACTGAATGTGACCCCAAATGGTTTGGAACATCCCTTGGGCCAGTTGGGGTCAGCTGTCCCTGCTGTGTCCCCTCCCAGCTCCTTGTTCCCCCCCAGCCTCCTCAGTGGTGGGGTGAGGTGAGGAGCAGAAAAGCCCCAGACTCTGTGTCAGCTCTGCTCAGTAGCAATGAAAACATTGGCTTTCAGAACAAATCCAAAACACAGCAGCGCCATATGAGCTGCTATAAAGAAAATTAACACTATCACAGGAAAAAAATATGCAAGGGAATGTCTTATCATTTAGAAAAATAATATTTCTAAATAATATTATTAGGTTTGATGAATTATATTAACATTTATATGCTTAAATGTTTATATCGTAATACTTAAATATAATGTAAATGTATTTAAATTGTATTTTAATTTATATATACACTATTTCTAGTTTTGCTAGGAACATCTACTGAATGCGCCGTGAAGGTTCAGAAACCAGAATGCAACTCAAAACATTCCAAAATTTATTACAATATTGAATGCTATTTTCACATTGATTTGGAGATTTGGGAATGATTCTCCTGGTTTGAATTTTGCATTAATGTCAGAAAGAGGATCTCTTGAGTGCGTTTGGGAGCCATGTGGGCTGACTGGTAGCCCTGCAGGGAGTTCCCATGGAGCAGGCAGGGTTCTGTGCCTGCAGATCACAGCATATTGAAGATCTAAGAAGAGGCTTCAGATGCTCAGTTAGAAGTCAAGAAGCAGAAACCAGACAAAGCACAGGGTTTCAAGTGCCTCACACATCTGCGGCCCAAACAGATTTTGCCTTGGAGCTCTTGAATTCACCTATAACCAACCTTTTTGCATGATTCCTTATGCAGGTGTGGGTTATTTTGGAGTTACAACTTGCCTTATACTTCCATGTACAGCTCCAGGTTCACTGTGTCCAATGAGTGTCTGAAAACTGAATCTAAATACATTTGTAGGGAGAAAGTTCATCGCAACAAGGCCAATGAATGAGCAGCACAAAGAGGGAAGGTGTGCTGCCAGCTAAACCTGCCTTTGGCACAGAGGGTGGGTCCTGATTCATATTTCACTCAGTGCTTAAGCATCTTTGAATGCTGCTTTTAACACTGTCTCACCCCCGTGAGACTTGGAGGCTTTTCAGAAAAAGGAGAACAAAGCTTCACCAGAAGGTCAAAGTGAGCACCGAGGAGGTTTTGTCCCACCTTTGATGCTGACAGTGACCCACACAAACACTCAGCTCCTTGCAGCTGTGAGAGGGGGCCATGAGCTGCTGCCCCTCTGCAGTGCTGAGGGATGGAGACCACCTCTGGAACCATGCTGAGGGATGGAGACCACCTTTGGAACAGTGCTGAGAGATGGAGGCCACCTCTGAAACAGGCTCCTCCAGGAGGATTGGCTCCTTGGGGCTGGGGTTTGTGATGTGTGTGGAGCCTAAGAGACATCAACTAACAGCTCAACTTCTGAACAAGCTCAAGGCCCAATTTCTGCCCTCTGAGGCAGCAACCAGGCCAACTTTTGGGCCTAGAGGGTGTTAGTCCTAGGTGGAACATGAGAGCAGTGAGATGAAAGCTCTTCCTCTAACATCTCCTCCTTGAGGGCAGTGGGTTGTTATCCATCCCTTGATACCTTTACCCCAGAATAAGTTCAGGCTGGCTCTGTGCCCTTCTAAAGGATTCATGCTCAGGCAGGAGCCCTGGGCTTGATGTGGGAAATGCTGCTGTGCCTCATGCAGGAGTTCAGCAGAGATGACCACAAAGGCTCCTGCTGGCCTTACAGCCACTATTTACCCTCCTGACCTTGATCTTAAACATCTTGTTCTGTGATTCTCTGATAGAAGAGAAATTTTTTAAATTCTGTACAAATGAAGTTATATTACCCTAAGAATAACTTAAGGATCCTATATTCACACTCATAAGCACTGCCTCCAGCTCTGGGGCCCCCAGCAGAGGAAGAACATTGATCTGTTGGAGAAAGTCCAGAGGAGGCACCAAAATGGTTGGAGGGATGAAGCACCTCTCCTATGGCCTACATAATGCCTGCCGGCATCTAAGCCTTCACTGAATCTGGCCTTAGCTTCTCCCGCATCACACCCTTGGAAAGCCTACAACTGGTTTTTAATCACTTTTCTTGCTAGCTGTAGTCTAGTTCCTACACCTTAAAAAAAGAGCATTTCCATTTAATTGCTGGCTGTCATGGCTATGAAGTGGGGTGAGTTGAACTGGCCAGTGAGCACAGAAACCACACCTACCCCACTCAGTGTGTTGGTGATTGTGCACATCACACAAAGACAATGTGGACATACAGAGATAAGGGGAGAGGCATTGAGTGGTTACACAGGAAGTTTTTTATCTTTGAGATCAAGTCTTCTGCTTCTTTTTTATTTTGGGGAACAGTTTACTGTCTTTTTTTAGCTAAGGAGTCAAACAGAGCTGTAACTCCCAAACTGCAGGGTTGGAAGTACACCCTGAATGGGGCAGTTACCTGGAGTACATTTCAATGAGGCAAAACCCATTGCTGTGTGCTAGAGAAAAGAGCAAATTCCTTTTCCATTTTAATGGCAGCTGACATCTGTACTGCCAAATGGTCTGTTCAATGAGCTTTTTAAAATAATCACCTCAGTGTAGCCCAGATCTCATTCCCTTCTCCTTTTCCTTTGGCTGCTAAGGCAAGGGAAAGGCTGTGCTGTGCCAGAAAGGCAGCAGAATTACAGTGCACAGCAACAGCAACCAGATTCCTTCAGCTTAAATGGCATTAAAATAATTCTTTCCTTGCAAGAAAAACAAAACAAGGAAGGCTAAGAGGAAAGCCTGTGTGAGGGAGCATGGCATGTTAACCAGCTGGGTCAGTTCTGTCCTCTGCAAAGGGAAGTTTCATGGGAGACAGTTCTCTTCAAAATGCAGAGGTGTGACAGAGCTGAAAGCTCAGATGCATCAGTGCCTGTCCCAGTGGGCTTGTGGTTGCATGATAGCTGTGCTGCTGTAGACTGGTTAGAACAATCTGCAAATTTATTCTAAAGTTGTTGCCTTGATGTTGCTAGAGAACTTGATATGTTGAAACCTCGCTTTTTGCAGTCTTTCCACTTTCTCATGGTTCTCCCATTTCCAGGAAGGACCTTTGAAACTGATGCCTTAAGTTTCAGCTTTCATATTTTCCAGATTCTGTACTGCATTACTATAGAACTCTGAACTTTATATAAAGTGTTAGCAAGTTCTCTTCACAGTTTTGTCAGACAAAACAATCCTTTTCCAGCCTGAGAACCAAGGACACCATTGCAGCTTCAGGCCCAAAAAGTACAACAGAGAATTGAAGAGAGCAAACGGGGAGGATGGGACTGCATAACCTGAAGTTGTAATTGGACAATTAACCCCATATGTAAATGGACCAAAACTTATAAAAGTGTGAAAACTCATGACCAGTCATCCATCTTGGGTGTAGCCTTGGCTGGGCTGTTGTACTGCCCAAGGTGTATCCTTTGAAGGCCTTTTTAATAAATACCTACTTTGTTCCTTTACTCTGTCTAGCCTCTGTTCTAGGCAGCCTCTCAAGGCATCAAAACAGCTTGAGACACTCATTCTCCTTCTTCACAGTACCCATGGATGAGCATTTTGTCAGCCTCACAGGTTAGAAGAACTATCTCTGCAGCTCACAGCCCCTTCTCTCTCTGCATCAGGTGTTGGAGACCACCTGAAGAGCTTCAGACTCAATGGCAACAGAAAGAACATCCAAAGATATAACCCTCCATAGATAAAGAGCTCAAATACATCCCTGTATCTCAGTTGTGGTTTTTTAAAGTTACTTAAGAAAATGGGAGCTTTAAGATTCCCAACTTCTTAGTCAAATAAATTCTCTTTATCCCTGAGTCTTCCTTCCCTGACCCTTTTCTTTTTTATTCTTAATTTTACCAAAATTTCTACATCTACAGACAGTGCAAAATCTACCCATAAATATGTTTCCAGCCTGGTAGTCCCTGTTGTTCTGACACTGATTAGTGCTGCAAGCAGCAGGTAAGTCATCTGCCAGGAAGTCTGTGCAATGAGCCCACTTCTCTTTCCTTCCCTGGGCACCTCACAGCTGCAGGCAGGGGGCTTGGGTAATGACAGGGTGCTTCTGCAAACAGCCAGCTGTGAAGTGACACATTCCTGCCAGCAGAAAACTCTGCAGATGTTCTTTAATCTCTCAACAGAGCAAACATTTCTGTGCCACCCTACCAGGGAAACCACCTTTGTTATAGCACATCTGAGCAACTTTGCTCTTTTCCAGAATATGCTACAGCACAACTCTGTGTGCCGTGGGGAGCTGCACCAGGCAGACAAACCTGCTGACTGAGACACCACTGGACACAGATTTATTCCTGAAGAAAAGGTTGAACAAGATAAAATCCTCATGGCAGCACAGAGGTATCTGAGGCTCCAGGGAACATGAACAAGCTGCAGGGTAAACCCAGTCACCATCCACAGCTGAGTGGGTAATTCACAGCAAACCACAGCTTTGATTAAGTGCACCCTTTTCCCAGCCACAGAGAAATTGTTAAAGCTCTTGGAAGTTCCCTGCTTGCTTCTAGTAATTACAAATGAAGCCCTTTATGCAGAAGACCAGTGAAAGATCTCTGCATCTGTGAAATGCCCTGAAGCCCTGGAAACAGAGGATGTCACAGCATTCAAGGTGTTTCAGAGACTTTGAGGACCTTGTCAATGGATGATTTCCACCTACATTTGAAGTCTTGCCTTTTGCAGTCAAGAGAACAAGGCAGAACTATCCCTATCTTCTGTCTCTAAAGGCAGGAGCCTGGTAAAAGGAAAACATCATGCAGAGTATGTGAGCAACAAGGCTGGGAAATACAAATTGTGTCTTTGCTTTCTTCATAAAGATTAAAGGTCAGCTGCATGCCCAAGCAAAGGAATTCATTGTCCCCTCCATGCATGGAGCATGCAGGGACATGGAGACACCCAAACAAAGTCCACAGCTACTGCAGAGCCAATGTCCCTGTGTCATCCACATTCCCTGATCACCCAAGCCTTTCCTACATGTTGGCTTCCAGTCTGGTTGTGCTCCAGAGCCAGCAAACTTCAGGCACTGCAAGAACCAACTCACACATGGGTATGGATTTAGCCTGAGATAGTCAGGGAGCCCACATCACCATAGTAACTGCATGCTGTTGCATTAATTTCAGCAAATAAATGAAGCTTTAAAGTCAAGGGGTATTTATGCAGAGCAGTGCAGGAGCACACAAAGAAACTGCAACAGTCCTGAATGAGGCAGCCAGGCTTCCCTGGCTTCTTTGTCCTGATTTTCAGGAGGGCTTATGGCCTGGTTGGAAGATTCCATCAATATGATCAACCTGCTTTCTGTATTTGATGTGGTGTTTTCAGACATGGCTTGGGTATATCTACACAGAACAACACTGAACCATGTAGGACCAACCAGAAGTATGAAAAAGCTTCTGCAGTAATGTACACATTTTCAAAAACTGAGGTTGCTATAGAAAAAAATAACAGGTTTGAGTATTCCCCTTCTGACTGGTAATGTTTGTTTAGGAGCTTTTACATACTGATAAAGATGGAATTAATTGTTCTTTATGAGGAAAGCAAGAACTTATGGCTAGGATCCTCATTTTGTTGCCAAAAAACCCCCACCCATTATTCTTTAAAAAATGAAACAAAAAATACTCACCAGGGGCAAGCACAGGTACAAAGTTCTGGTTCATCCAAGCTGACTTAAAGACAGCCTGGCTGGGAGGGGAGCAGCCAAGCACTCTGCTTGTTGGCCACTCTGACTGCCTAATCTCATCTGTATCTGCAGGGTGTTGACTTCCCCTTTAGTCACATATTTGCAGAAGTGTTATAAAAAAGGAGAATCTGACTAATCCAGGAACTCTGGAGTCAGAAGGAAGAAAAGCATTTTTTATTGGGTCTGTCTGAGATTGAGTTCATTTCCCCCTGGCAGCCCTCACGGTGCTCTGCTGGGCATTGTTAGCTGGAAAGGTGTTGGTAGCACAGCAGAGTTTGATTCCTGCAGAGCAGAGCTGGCACAGCATCAGCACTGTCTCCCCAGAATCCCCCCACCAATGGGCTAGCAGTGTCCCAGGAAGGGACACAAGCAGGCCAGTTGACCCAAATTGACTACAGGAATATTCAATACCATACAAAATCAGCTCTGATGTAAAAGCTAAGAAAAGGAGGACAAATAGGGTGCTTTTGTTATTTACAATATTTGCTGTCTGGAAAAACTGCCACCCATGCAGAAGTCTGGCTTCCTGGGAAGTGCCTGAACATCACTTGCTGGTGGGAAGTAGAGAATACAATAATTTTTTTTCTCTTTGCTTCAGTGCATGTAAACTTTTGCTTTTGCTTTAGTAAATTGCCTTATCTCAACCTCTAAGTTATTTTCCATCTTATTTTCCCTCTGCTGAGAAGGGGGAGTGATAGAGTGGGCACCTGGTGTTCAGCCAAAGTCAACCCACCACAACATTGAAAAGAATGAAGATGAGCAGAAGTATTGCCATAAATAATAAATATTCTGAAGATGGCAGAGGTTCCAGAGATGGGGCATCCACAACTTCTCTGGACAACTTGTTCCAGTGCCTTACCATCCTCACAGGGAAGAATTTCTTCATAATATCTAATTTAACCTACTTTAATTTAAAGACATTGCTACTTGTCTTATCTCCATCTATCCATGGAAAAAGTCCCTCTCCAGCTCTCTTGTAGACCTCCTTTAATTACTGGAAGGTGTTTTAATGTCCCTTGAGAGCCTTCTCATTTCCAGGCTGAACAGCCCCAACTAGTCAGCCTTTATCCATAGCAGAAGTGCTTCAGCCCCTGCTCTTCGCCCTCAGGACTCATTCTAGGAAGTCCACACCCTTCTTCTGCTGGGGACCCAGAGCTGGATGCAGCACTGCAGGTGGGGTCTCACCAGAGCAGAGTAGAAGGAGAAAATCATCTCATGCAGAGCAGGGCACAGCTGGTTTTCTGGGCTGCCAGAGCACACTGCCAGGTCACCAAGCTTTCCAACAACCAACACATCCAAACCCTTCTCCTCAGGGCTGCTCTCAATCCATGCTTCTCCCAGCCTGTGTTTGTGCTTGGGATTGCCTTGACTCATGTGCAGGACCTTGCACTTTGCCTTGCTGGCCATCCTGTGTTGTCTTGTTTTTGTGTTTGAGTTTGTCCAGGAGCTTACACAAGTCTGTCCTTCAGACCACCAAAAAGATTGTATATCTGAGCCTGTTCATTGTCCTCCTGGCAGTGCATTCATCCAGAGGTGGGGCAGGATACACCTGTCATGCCCACAGCTGCCCAAGAGGTTCCTCCACCCCTGATTTTGGCAGTGACTTGGGAACATATATGAGTGAGGGCTCCAGACTGCCAGAAGCCTTAAACCTCTGCTAGCTGCAGAACTCTGCTGGAATGATGTTCATACAAAATGGGAGAGGGTGTGAGGACAGCCCTCAGCCATGACATTCCTTTGAATGTTGTTTTTTTCCAGGTTACTGGAAACTCGAGCAGCATCTAAATAACTACAGGTTGGAGACTGCATTTTGGGGGACTTTGGCTGCAGAGGGCATGAAGGTAGTTTGGAACATCCCTGACCTGTGATTCACATGGACCAGATGAACTCTGCAGCCTGATTCATCATCAGGAGTATTCTGATCATGTCCTCTTTGCTTATATGCAATGTAAAGAAGTGGGATTTTTTCCTTTTATTTAGAAAAATTTCATGTGCACCGGCCTGATTTCTTTTCCCTGCAAAGCTATCCATTTTCCAATAAACCCTCCAGCAGCACAGGCAGTGATAATTCAGGTCACAGGTTTTGACAGAGAAACCACATCGTCAGCAAGTCACCGCTAATGAAAATGGTTTTTTCTTCCTCCTTGTGCATTTCTTCTTATGTCCAGACCTCTACTGCTTGGAGTGGGAGTAAAAGATTTGTTGCAGCTGTATCTTAGGAACCCTCTAAATCTTTTCATGGGGCTGCCCTTTTGCTGAACTTTTAAATCCACAAAGTGGGGGTGAGTTCAGGACATGAACAGGGTGAGCAGCAAAGTCACACCCCACGCTGGGAAGTCTGGAGGAGGCATCATGCAAGAGAGGGAATTTCTGAGGGCATCTCCAGGATCTCTGCAGGGGCTGGATGAGGATGTGAGATGGTGGGAGCAGAACAGCACAGGGCAAGTCCACATTTCTAGGTTTCCACATAGAAATCTGGGGATGTTTTGGCTGCCCCTCAGCTGATGTGGCAGGAGGAGGAAACTTTCTTCCTGCTGCTCCTGCTTGCACAGGGATTGGCAAACATATGAAAATGAATTTACAGCAAAAATTTTTCAATCACATCTTGATGTTCCACCCCAGAATCAGTGCACCCAATGTCTGTTTTTTCAGAAAATTAAACCAAAAGAGCTCAAAGGAGAGTCAGAAGATAACTAGACAGCAGGTCCTCTAGTGCATTGACTTCAGCACCTGTGTGAGCATCCTGAGAGCTCAGGGCTGAGCTGAGGCCAAAGACAGGTTCTTGGAGGCAGTCAATTGCTACTGCCAATGCCATCTCTATAAATCAGCTATATCTCAATTGATTTCAGTGACATTCTGCTGGATTTATACCTGAGAGCAGACACTGACCTTAAGCACATGGTCTGAACAGGGCCATTCCCACTCAGCTGAAAACATTTGGAGGTTTTCCAATGCCATTTGATTGGCATTAAGGCTCGATCCATAATGGGAGAGTATATAATAGCCTGAGAATAGAATCAAATAAATCTAACCTGGGTCAGATCCTCAGACAGGGATGTTGATGGATCATAAGCCAGTTTAGTGCAGGTTTTCACTAAAAATAAGGACATGGCTCTTTAAATGTCACTGTGAAAGGCCCATATTTGATTGCATAATAATAATATTTTAATTTGAGCTTGTTCCTCAACAGCACACATCTTCCTTGCTCATTAAAATTAATAAGCTACTTTCTCTGGGAAAGACAATGCCCACACCTGTGTTTCAGGAAGAAGGTGACAAGAAAACAAGGACGACATGACAGTTCAGGAATGCTCAAAGACCTTCCTCGCCTTAATGCAATGCAGAGTACAATTTTGCATAGCTCCTTAGCTGGAGCAGTTCTCTCCCCTGGGCTCTCCAGTCTCTAATTTCTATGACCCTGTGAATTTAGTGTACACACAATGCGTGACTGATGCTTCTACACGGAAAAAAACCACATTAATTTTTTATTCTCACCAACCACAAAAACTAGAAAACTGCTCCCAGGATTGTGTGAAAGTTCATCCCTGGAAAGACATTTGACTTTGGTGGGTGGATTTGATCACAGGTTAGGTTTGAGAAGGCAGGAAGGAGGGAGGCAGCAAAACATTGGCTAGATTTGAGGAGTAATTACACATTCTCCCTTCAGAAGAGAGGAGATTGTTGGGATGCAAATGGGGGAGAGAGAAAGGGAAGAGGGACTATGGAATCCACAGATCAGACAGACTCAGGATGGATACAGCTGCTACAGCATCCTGGTGTTTATAGCTGTGCTCTCCTTTTCCTGCTTTCTGTGGCCTTTTCTGCCAAGGCAGCAATGTTGGGCTGACAGAGTTGGAAATCATTTCCCATCTGTGCCTGGAGGTGTCAAGGCAGTGGTAGTGGCAGCTGCTGGGGGAGGCTGGCTCCAGCAGTCAGGGGGAGGAGAGTTAGGTGATTTATTAAAAAATTATGGATATTGATCTAGCACCCATATGCAGCTGTGACGGACAAAGACTCTCTAACATTTTAAAGTTAGAAAGTGTGTGTTTATTGTGGGATAGCTCCCAAATACACACCACAATTTACAGGTGATTACAGAACCCTTTTATCTATACAAGTATTGAAAACCCAAAATACAAATATGTATTCATAACTTTGGTACATCCCATTCCCAGCTTCATAAGGTAATTAGTTCAAAAGCTATTAAGCGTGAACAGTTTGTTCCTTGAAATGGGTTGGTGGTCCTTTTCATGGAGAGGGGTCCAAAAATGAGGAAGTAAATGAAGTCTTCCTTGTTCTGACCTTTTCAATGCAAATATGACAAATGAACCCTTGGTAGAACTCCCATTCCCTGTCTTCAATTGTTTCAGAACAGAGGAGGCCTACAATTGTCTTATGTTCCTAAAATCTGTTTATCAGTTTCTATATTCTTCATTATAAACCCAGCTAACCAAACACTATGTTTACAAGCAATCAATTATTACTTAACTACTAACTCTTAACTTCATCAAGGCCTACCCATTTATTTTAATTAACTCAAATAAAGCTTATCTCTAACTAAAATCTTAGCTCCTTTAAAATCTCTAAATTCTTTAAAAGTTTATGTCTCACTGGCACAGCTCCGTGCCCCAGGTCCCAGCAGCATCCCTGGGCATGCACTCCCTGCAGGCACACACACACACAGGGCTCACCTACACACCACATATTTACACATGTACATAAATCTTGGACAGCCAGCTTACAGACACAGCACACATGACACAGTGTGATCATGTTCACAGGGGTCTTAGGATGAGTGAAAAAACAAGGATCTAACTCCATGTTTCAGAAGGCTTGATTTATTATTTAATTATATATATTATATTAAAACTATACTAAAAGAATAGAAGAAAGGACTTTATCAGAAGGCTAGCTAAGAATAGAAAAAGAAGGAATGATGACAAAGGCTTGTGGCTCAGACTCTCTGTCCGAGCCAGCTGACTGTGATTGGCCATTAATTAGAAACAACCAACATGGACCAATCACAGATCCACCTGTTGCATTCCACAGCAGCAGATAACCATTGTTTACATTTTGTTCCTGAGGCCTCTCAGGCTTCTAAGGAGGAAAAATCCTAAAAAAAATGATTTTTCATAAAAGATGTCTGTGACATCACAGTAAGCACCAGTGCTGGCACTTGGAGACGACAGTCCCTGGGATCACAGCCCCAGTTCCATTGCTATCACAAGTGGCTCATACAGAAAGCTCTCTGGTACTCCTCTGGTCTCTCTAGCCTCCTTTGGTCTTTACCTCAGAGGCTTTCTGACCCCCTTGCTCCCAGGCCATGTCACTGCTCCCTGGCTGGTCCAGCTCCAGTTTCCCTGGTGACCACAGACTCCGACCCCTGCACCACCAACATGGGGATCCCATGGCTCCTGGACCTGTTCCACTTGGAGCTGTCCCCACGTACAAGCAGAGAGTCTCTCACACAGAAAAAGGGGGTTTCAATGAGGTTGGAAATGGAGAAGACAGGACAGATAGCATTCATGAGGCACAGAGCACAGCCAGGCAAGCATAGTGTCCAGCAGCCTGTTTACACTTGACCAACCACTTTATCCCATATCAATCTATTTTCCAATGCTTGTTCCTCCCTAATCCTTGCTAATGCTTTCTTTTCCCTGCCTTGGTTACTCCCCTCAGCACCCCTTAACAAGCCTTGCACAATCCAAAGATGTTGTTCCCATGCATGGGATCCTCCTCAATCAATGAGGAGACCCAGAGAGGTGCTGCCCACAGCAGGGGTGCCAATCTATGGAGCCAAAGCCCTGGCTGGTGTTTGTGCCTCTGGCTGGGGCACTGGGACTCCCCCACATCCCTTGTGCCTCCTGTGGGTGTGGAGATGAGCTTTTTGTGATGAACAGTTGCAAGGAGGGGATGGAAGAAGGCAAGAATAGGATGTCCTAGCATGGGGGTTCTGCACTGCTCATGAGTCACCAAAATGGCAAATCCAAGATGAAGAACAAAGAACCAAAACCTCTAAAAAACAACCAAACAAAACCAGCATCAACAACAACAATACCAAAAACATGCTTGCACACTTCTAAATTTTTTCATTCATCATAAGGACTTTAGGGAAGGATCTGACTGTCCCAACCCACTGAGCCTCCACACTCCTGCTTGGTCTCAAATGACAAGGGCTGTCATCCTTCAGTGCTGTGCAGCCTTTGCGCAAATGTGCTTCCTCCCAACACCTGACAATGCTGCTGCTGTGAGGTAGGTGGAGAAAATTATTCATGAAAGTGGGCAGAATGGGAATGCCAGGAGTAAAGAGGACACTGTGAGCAAAGCCAAAGTTTGGGGACTCCTGTATCATTTTGTTTAAAACTGGAGCCTATAACTATTCCCTTGTATGCTGCAGCAAGCCAAAGTTAACACTTGGGTTGACTAAGGCTCATTTTTTTACACTAGCTTAGAACTAATTTTCAGGATGTTTAAATATTAAACTTTCACTGGAAAAAATGACTTTAAAGAGCTGTCTCTGAGTCTTCCTCACTGCATAAGAGATTTGGCCACCAGTAAAATTCTGCCTCATTCCATCCATGTGGGATTTCTTTACTGGGCTGTGAGACATGGGCAAGATAACAAGGAGTGGAAAAAGGGATCAGCAACCTGCTGGGTCACATCTGTTGGTTTTCAATCCATAACCAAACATCTTCTGTCCTGCCAGCATCTTCCTTAAAGTGGCACTAGAAAAATTGTGAAGATATGCTTACTGAATTCTAATTAAAATTAACTGTTTTGAATAACTCCTATCTGTGCATAGGATGGATTTAGCAATGCAGGGTCCAGCAATGTTATGCCTCATAAAAAATGTAAATATTAGGGTAATACTCAAGTTAATCAACTTCAGCCTGATTGGATTTTGCTGCTGATCTTTCCCATTGGAATATTGTCTCTTTGTTTCCAGATTCCTCCATCCACCTCAGATAACACAGAAGGTCTGAAAATCAGCCTGGGGTGCTCATGATTTCCAAACTTTTATAATAGAACTGGGAGTGGTACCAAAATCCAGGATGAAGTTTTTAAGGATTTGGGACTACTTGGGAACTGATACTTGGTTACAGACCCTAATACCTAATAGTGGAGGGGAGAGCCTTGGGACCCCCTATGGCTTCCAAATTCAAAGGTACCATGCAAGTTTAGAGTTTAATGGAAGATTGCTGCAATGAATACATTCCCATGGATATTTCAAATCAGCATTTTCTAACAAAACTCAGTTATACAAACAGCATAATCTTTATTTTCTTCTGGTTGTACTCAATTTAAAACACTAAACCATATTCTTCTTCTGTTATGGTATGGAAAGACCAAAGTGACCAACAACTACGGAAATTAGAAAATCTTCCAGGGTATTGTGAATCCCCTAGGAACAGAAGTGTCTTCAGTAATATGAGATGTACCAGACCTCTTTTCAATCTAAACCTATCAGGAAATCTGAGATTTCTCTTCTGGGGCAACTTTTATTTCCATTGCCCTATAAAGACTACATTAGACTCAAAGCCTGTTTTCACAGTGATGTTTGTTCATCATCTCATGACTGCTAACAAGGCACAGAAATACCAAGATTTTCCCTCCCTCATAGTGGTACCCGTTCTTGGGACTTCTTATCTTCGTCTTCCATTCCTTTTATTTTCCTTGTTTATGCATGTTTATGGCATGGAAAACAGGAAATATAAAGGAGAACCAGACTGATTATCAAAAGTTAAAGAGGAACTACTGAGAGGAAATAACCCAAATAATTTATTAAAATAGAGATCTGGGGCTTTGGGTTATTTTTTCTGTCTTTTTTTTTTTTTTTTTTTTTTTTTTTTTTTTTTTTTTTTTTTTTTTTTGCTTTTTCTTTTCCCAAAGAGGTTTCTGCTCTAGTGTCTGGCTTCATGTAGGGCAGAGGATCCTACTGAGCCAGGAGAAAGATGCAGCTGCTGTGCCCTTTGGCAAGGACCTGATGGGCTGCCTTTTCTTGACAGCTGAACAACAGAGTAAATGGACACAGGGAAGTTTATAGATTTGCTGTCATATAAATGTAGTTTGCACGAAGTGATGAATTCAGCAAATGTAGTAGTGCTTTACCTTGGCCTCAAGAGAGAAGAAGAAACAAGCATCAATACCTGCATTTAATGCCCCAAATGAGGGAGATGGACGGACTACAGCCCTCTATGCTGGCATTGGAAGTTGTGCAGTATGGGATGAAGGATGTGTGATAGCCCAAGGTAGCACAGGTCCAGAGTTCTGGTTTTCTCCTGTCCCATGTCCCTAAGGAGGCTTATTCCCTGATGCAGAGAGTGCAGATCACTTCCATACAGCCAAGATTTTCCAGTGCTCTTTAAATTAATACAGATGTCCCAAGTGCCCACAAAGTATCCTTCTCTCAGAACAGTCGTGTTTCTCTTCTCCCTTTTTGTTTCTAACATAGTCCAGATGAAGCACAGCCCTCTGTGTTCCCTTCTTTAAACCCTTTCTCAACCAAGTCTTTGGCAGGTTCTCACAACCATTAACAAAGTGCTCAACATCATCACCCTCCTCCACTTCACCCAGTGTGTTATGTCCTGTGGTACAGACCAAGTGTTTTATTCAAAGCCATGCAGAATACCTGCACCTACAGATGCAGAGCCAGAGGGTTGTCCTCAGGATCTTCTTTGATCTGAGGTGATGTATTTTGGAAGAACTCTGTTGTGTTGTGTGATTGAAGGCTCATCTCCACACACACAGGCAGAAGGACAAGCCATGGAACCACAACATCCCAATCAGAGACACAAGGCTCTAAACTGGGCAGGGGCTGTTCCAGGAGAGCCTCAGCTTCATGGGCAGGAGGTAACACCCTTCCCAAGGGAAACAGCTGCCCAGCTCACCTCACAGCTGGGAGAGGCATCCTGCCTGGGAGTGGGACACGTGGGAGGATGGGGAGGAGGAGCAGCTGGGGATTCCACAAGATCTGGTATGGGATAGGCTGGGGGAGAAACCAAAGACAGGGAAAGGGAAGGATATGACTGGTGTAGAGAGGAACAAAGGTGGGAAAACAGGGGGAAAAGGGGATTGAATGGTCAGTGCCAAGTAAATAGGTTGCCAGCTGGTGTGCTTGTATGCAGGAAATACTCCTGAGCAATGAGACCAAGGGAAGAGATTTTTGGGGAGCTGTTAGCAAGGGGATGGAATGACCCTATTTTACAAGAAGATCTTTCTTTTGGTCATTACTTCATGCCTTGCTCTGGCACAGCACAAGTGAGGTGCTATTCTCACCCCAAAGCAGCACTAATGAGTGATGAAGACAGGAATGCATCTTAATTTTCCATTCTACATTCCTTTTGTGTGTTTGTGGGGACACTGTTAACAGAACAGAATGAGGAGTTCACCCTCTGAATTCCTTAGACTCTGTTGTGATTCTGGCACTAAAAGTCTCACTGATAGCAAAATCCAAAGGGAGTCATTTGTATTAAAGTCAGACAGATACAGACCCTAAAACAATTTGACCATAAGGAACCTTCAGTCTTGAATTAACTTAAATTCAGTTCTGAATTTGCTAGTTAGAAGTCTAAGAGCCTATAAAATGCTTATCATGAAATGCAAGTCCCCATAATCAGCAAAACACATAAATCCTGTCTGTGCTAATTATTTGGAAGATGACAGCTAGAGTTGTTACATACACACAAGGGTTTGGGTTATGACCCTGAGGAACTGATAGATATAGCCAAAGGATGATTGGAATTTCCTGTTGGCTATAATTTCTTTGGGCCTGCTTTTACTGTGTTTGGCTCATGGCAGGATGAAAACCATGATTTCTGAATCTGGAAGCCTTCCAATCTCTTGCTTGCCACCAGACTGATGTCCTTGTGAGGCTCACAGCAAAGATCAGATGCAGTGAAAGGGAGCTTTGTGTGTTCAGACTCACAGGGACATAGAGAAGACCCACTGGGCTCATCCCCTGCCTTGGATTACTGCAGGTTTCTTCTCAGTTGCCAATGCTTTCATGTAAATCTACATTTCACTGAATGCCTGGGCTCTCTACAGAAAGACCTGCAATAAAATGGTTATGCAGCAAACCCACTCACCAGTGTAATTTTTTTCCTTTATATAGTTTCTAAGTATTTGCAATTGCTTTAAGGAGCCATCTTTTCTGTTGCCCAGATCTCAAGCATAGTTTCACATCAGACTTGCTCCTGAAGCAGCCTGATTTATACCACTCTGTTTTCACGCATGGTGAAGTGACTCCTTGAATTGAATAGTTCTAGACAAATTATAATGCCATGAAAAAGAAGTATATTTGAGGCCTGTAGGCAGTTTTATGCCACTCAAAATATCACCCTTCTTCCCACAGTGATGTGTGCAAGTCCCACTGAAAGGCAGCACTTGCCAGTTTATCTCACTGGCATTTGCTTTCTGGGTTTCAAATCATGATCAGGGTAAATCCTACTTGAATAGCAAAAGTCCCTCTGCTTCTGAGAAACAAAATTCAGTTTTGAGCACATGTCCATCCTCACACTGGCAACCTTCCCCTGCATGCACACTAAGGAAATTGAGGCCCTCAGCTCTCACTGGAGGGCACAGGGAATGGAAATGGTTTGGTGTTTACTTGGAGTATTATAGGATGAAGCCTCATTTCATGCTTGTATATTAAAAGGCCTTAAGAGTATTTATTTTTGCATTAAGCTATTCTTTCCTCAAACAACTGGTAACAATATGCCTCCCTTAGGGTGGAAGTCTGTTCTGATGATATAATATATCTAAGGTTTCTCTGTAGCAGCTGGTCTTCTCAAAATATCACATTGGATTGATAACCTTCAAGGAAGGCTTGTACTGTGTGTGAAGACTGCTTTGTATTTTACCATGACAGTAAGAATTGCTTTAAGCTCTCCTCCTTTTTCATTACCTACAGGACCTACAAGGAGGTAGGTAGCTCAGGCAACTCTCCCACCAAATCTTGTGTCATTGGTGCCTTTGGTAATCATCTTGGGGCTCAGAAGGAGGCAAGCAAGATTAGTAGGCATGAGAAATAGAGATATCCACACTATCACTCAATGCATGCATGGCTTAAAAGGTGCAGAAACTTGGTAATATTTCTGTTTGGAAAAAGAGCTGGTTTAATTTTGTGAGCTCTGAGCTTTTTCATGGTGGTGATTGATAGAGACACGGACTCCATGGTTTGGATGCATGAAGCCGGTTTTATTGATTCTAAAAGCTCAATATATACCTTTTCAGCTATAGCTAAAATTAGCAACAATCACATTTCTTCAAAGCATACCAAGCACACATTTTGCTTCCTCATTCAGGGTTCTGCCTTGACTTGCCAGGGCTTGTGGCTCACTAGACTTAGCACATCCACCTCAGTCACGAGCTGAGCAGTGCTCTGAGTCTGCTCTCCAGCTGTATTCCCACCCTTTCATGGTCATTATCCATTACAGAGAAATCAGTGTTCCTGAGCCAGGTTTTCAGAAGGGCTTGCCTTTCCTGGTAACACTAATTGAAACTGATATGGGGTCATACATTATCCTTTGGGGGTGGAAGACTGAGTTTCTTCATTATCCCAAATTTTATCTATCATGGAATTTAATTAGGGAAAAAAAATCATACACAAGCTGAAAAGGGTTTTTCCTAAGCCCTTTGAAGTCAGTGGATGAGGTCCTACAACCCTTCCCAGTCTCAGTGATTGGATCACATGCACTCACTGCTCAAAGGTTACAAACATTGCTGCTGATCTGGTGCTGAGAGGTCTCAAATCAGGGGCAGTGAAATAATTTTCTTAGTTTACAGGTGAACATGGGACAGCAATGTGGTTTCCATCTTGCAGACTTACAGTGCTCATGCCCATGTTTTTAGTCACTATGCAAATTCCCTGTTCCCCTCATTAGGCACATCTGTCCCACATGGCTCATACATAAGCATTTCAAAACACACAAAATGCCTCTAGTCATAAGTCCAATTTTATTACATTCTTAAAAGTTTATTTTTAGAGTTAGCAGGATGGACAAATTCCACTGCTGCCTAAGTAGTGCATGACCTTTAGCTTTCCTTTAAATCAGGCTTCTCCATCTGTGTGATCTTTACAAATCAAAATGTCGTTCAATTAAATCTAATCTTCTGCTTGAAACTCTTGCCAGGGTTTCCTCCACTGCTGCTTTGGGACCAGCTGACTCTGTGTGGACCAGGTTCCTCTATGAAAAGGAAAAGGCACATGGAGTGAGGAGGAAGTTTCTCACTTTTTATTTAAGTTGGTGTGCCACACTGCTCATACACACCAACACTGGGTCAGGACAGGGTTAAGTTACTCCAACTCCAGTGTAATTTTACTAATATAAAATGCAAACTATATAGGTTCATTACTAAGATGATGCTCCTCATGCTCCTTCCTGTGAGAAGTAGGTGACTGTTACCAGCTCTCTCCATGTCCTCCAGCAATGGAGTTTCTCAAATCTCCTCTTCCCTGCTTCCTTCAAAGCTCTTGCAGGTCTTTGAATTGCTGCTAAGCAAATGCATGCTTTGATACTGAAGTAATGAGCATTATGGAAGACAAATACCAGTATGTGTACATATGTGCAGCTCATATCTCTGTATATCTGTTCATGATTCAGTCTATATCTCCAGCCATCCTGTCTAGAACTTATGGGTTGTTTCAATAATAAAAAATTTCATAGTAGGTAGCATCAGAGCCCAGACCAAGCTTATGAGTAATTCCCTTCCTTCAAAGGACATAGATTAACTGTTTTAAAATAACACAGTTACTTTCTGATCAACAGATGAGTCTTGGTGCAAGAATCTGAACAACTGTGTGACAGACTTTCATGCCAAAGCTCCCCAAACCAAGTTCAATGTTTTATGCTCCCATTTAATCAAAGTTTAGTGAACTTTCTTGCACTCATGTTGTTATACACAACACAAAGGAAAAGTATGGTATGGATTTCAGAACCATGGTATACATCCAGATAACTAGAGGGAATGCCTGATCTAGCCTAGATGTAGTTCTCGCAGGACACCTTTAAGCACACTCCACAAATGTGTCCATGTTTTTTTCCAAAAAGAAAACTGTGGTGCAGCACCTTGTCTTAATTGCTGTAGCAATTGCAGCAAAGCCTCTTGGAGACAGTTCTTTGAAGTTGCAAAACCATTGTCACTCTGTGAAGGGGAAAGTCCTAGATCACTCCCCACACCCCAGTGATTTATCCTGTTCTGCAAAAGGAGGGCAGGAGTGCCTCTGTTTTATTCTAAGCAGTCTCTGATGCACAGTACAAATTCTATACCACAGCAGTAGATAAACTCTAGGACACACAGCAATCTGGTCTTCTTTTTGTCTGCACCTTGAGAACGGCAGGTGGATAAAATGATCTTGTTAGTTGTGAGCACTGACTCACTCCATCCTTAACCTCAGACATCCGGGGGGGGTTCTGAGCTTCTTAGCCAATATGTAAACAAAATTCTGCCAGTTGTCTTGAGCAAAACTAGATAAAACAACATCCTGACCTCTGTTGAGTGAGGAGCCAGAATCTACTTTAGGGGGTTGTGATCAAGTTTCTTTCTTGACAATAAGATTAAAAGGGAGTCTGGTAAATACGTGACAGTGACATCACAGTGGAGCAGGAATACAGATATGCATTAAAGGACAGGAGCAGTGACAGAGAGTCATTCTCTGTTAGCAGCCAACAGCTAGAGCCACATGTGGACATGGGCTTTTTTAGGGACCAACAGGTTGTTTCATTCAGTAGAGTGATGATCTGCTTCATTCTTTCACCCTTGATGGATGAAATGATTGTCTGAAGGTAAAGTGGATTATTCTGTGTGTGGAAATTGGATTATGGCTGAAGGAAGTGGAGCACTCTGCTGTTTCACAGCACTCAGCTCATTAGACAGAGGATTAAGCTCCACCTTCCTGCAGATCAGCTTGGTCCAGGTGCTGCAGGCACACTGAGTGATGCCCACTGATGTGGTTCAGGGCACAGGTCAGAGCAGCTGGCAATTCCTTTGCTGCTGTGGATGTGAAAGAGGATCAGGATTTGACAACTGTCCAGAAAAAGCCCCTCTTCTTTCTGTTTGACTAAACTTTCAGGGTTTGTTTTCTTTACATTCTACTTAAGCGAGATGCATGTTATCTTCTTCCTGTGCCCTCTTTTGACCAAGTATTGGAGGTGGCTTAGATTTTGTTTGAAGAAGTCAAACAGCTGCTGCACAACGTGATCACTGGAGCTGGCTTAGGCCCTTGTGAGCCTTTGCCACTGCTAATGTTCATACCTATGACAACAAGGCTCTCTTGTTACCAGCTCAGAAATAGGTCTCTGAGACTGTCTCTGGGCTGAAGATAAATCCTGTCAGGACCTTTCTGTCTCATCTCCAACTCACCTCCAAATGTATTGCAAAGTTGCACTACAAGGAATAGTATGAGAGTCTTTTAATGGGAGCCTTCTGCACTTCCTCCTTTCCTCTTCATTGGCACTGGTGTGATTGAAGGCTGTCTTTCAGCCCTATTCACACTGAAGTGACAGATGACATTTCAATCATTTCAGTTATATATGGGAAACAAATTCAAAATATGTATTTCTAGGACCAAAGGAAAAGCAGCATTTGATACTGAAGGAGAGTCTGTGACTGCTGCCATATGTCACCTCTAAACATGAATGGGCAAAGGAGACTAAGGGACCCCACACAGCTGGCAATGAGAGAGGACATGTCCTTCATAATACCCCAAGAAGGTCTCACAGGTTTTATCTGGAGAGACTACTTCCCTAATATACCTTCTGCAAAGATGAAATTTCTGCTGATTCCCTTCCCTTCCCTTTTTCCCAGATGTCCCCAGCAGCACAGGAAGCTGATGATTATTTTTCCCTTTCCAACACAAGTGAAACAAAAGACTCACTAGTTAAAGAGCACTACTGGCAGCCATAAATTAGATTCTGAAAAGTCAAATTCCTGCTGTTTTATCAGTGAGTATGGTTCCTGTTGCACAAAGGGCTGTTTGGAGAAAGAGAGCTGCAGGGAACAATGTCAAGGCAGTGAGATCCTTTTCCTAGGCTGGGTGGCAGTGATAGATGTGCAGTGGTAGGGTTTTATCATCCATTTATTTTCCAATGTTTAAAGGCTGTAACTCACCATAACAATCCAGTTTTTGCCTGCCCTGTCATATATTCTTATAAAATATAAGTGATCTTCCAGTCTAAATTTGGCAAGGGCATGCTATAGACATAAAAGGTTACAAATAAGAAGTGATTTGGTAACTGACAATAATCAAAACCTCTGTGGAATCAGCTTTCAGGAAAACATTCTTGAAGGTAACCTTAGAATTCATTGCACCTTCTTTTTTAAACCAACCCTAAAGTAAATCCTTTTTTGAGTAAAGGATTTCCTTGTCATCTAATTGTGTTCTGCTCACGTCTGATCCCCAAGGGGATTCCCTGCTGATGTAATGATGGTGATGAAGCACAGCATTCTTCACCTGGAAATTACCTGTGATTGCTACGGTTTTGTTCTGTGATTGTGGCTCTCTAACCCTTACAGAGAGAGCAGCCAGAGAATGACCTGTGTGCTCTTCGTCCCACCTGCTCATGTGAACATCACTGTTTGTTCTCCTGGGGTTCAGAATGTCTTTGGGAGGGGACAGGTGTGTTTGGACACTCTATTAGTGTCTGGGAGACACCAAGGTGATAAGAGACTTGTGGGATGGACTCACCTTGCCACAGTTCATGGAGAGCTGTTGTTCGTGAGATGGACTTGCTTGGAGAAGTTCATGCAGACCAAATGGTAGAACAGATATAGGGGCGCAAAAATGGGACTTGTTTTACAGACCTACTTTGCTAGGCAGTAGAAATACTAGCAAATCAGAAAAACAAGCCATTTCTCCTACAGGTGGATGTTTCCAGCACTGCCTACTCATGTGCCTTCCCAAAATAAGAAACACCCGATCCTTTGCATCACCATGTGTACAGACCACGGCACAGCAGAAATGTGCAGAGATGCAGGACTTCTCCTGACTCCCCCAGCAACTATTTTCTGGCCTCAGCATGAGATATTACCCTTTTCATACCTAGGTTTGCAGGGTTACTGATTCCCCAACTATCCAACACACAAACCTTGGACTTCCATCACCACAACACACAGGGGAGGCACTAAAGGCACTGCAAAGTATATCAGCAGAACTTATTAACAAATAACCAAGCAGAAGGATTTATTGCACATAAATTCTGAAACCAATTATATCTCCTTTGGGGCCTTGGTAATTAAAAGTCTCCTGTGTGTGCTTTCAAAGCACTATAAATCTATGTATTCTTCAGTGCCCACACACAGAAAATGGGTCTAGTCCTGTAGGCTGTGGAAAGCTGGATACACTGGTTATTGCCACCCAGCTACTCTGAACTGGCAGACAAACAAAGAATTCTGTTTAGGATCTGCAAAATTTTTAGTAGTTTGTTTGATTTTTTTGTTGTTATTGTATTTTGATTTTTGATGTAGTTTTTGTTGACTTGCCTTTGGTGGGGCAGTGATGTTTGTCTGTTTAAAATTAAATAATGGCCACTTCCTGAATGACATATTTTGAGATGTATGTAATTTAATTTCTATTGTTGCACATTCCAGGATGCATGTGGATGACTTTCCATCAGTAAACAGTCCTCATAATTGTAGTTGTAGAGAGATGGAAAGACGGAATTTTCAATGTGCTTAAGATTTTTCATCTTAAAGCATCTGAATCTAAACTGATTGTAAATTTAAATTTCAAAAAGTTCCATATGTCAATACATTTGCAGAAAAAAAAAATAGGAATAGTGAAGAGAATATGTTTAAGTATTTAATAATTGCCAGACTAGGTACATCTACACCACATGCACCTAGTAGCCTGAATAATTATACAAATGGAGAGGGCAAACATGGCTGAGAAATTGTCAGTGTCTGAAACTACATCCAGCAAATAAGAGAGGCGGTTGAAAAGCTAAACCTAATTTCTAGGGTGTTTGTGCAGGTAGGCATTTCTGCTTGGTTTTAACTGACTTGGGGGAATGAGCAAGAAAGCAGTAGCTCACTGTAGTTCCATTCTTCATCCTGAAATTCCCTCCTTCTTTGTAGCCTCACTATTCTGCCATCTTTCTTGATAGTAGCATTTGGGACTAAAAGCTTTATTGCTCTGCAATATGTTCATACATCCTAAATTTGCTGAGATGAACCACACAACTCCTAGGGCATGCTCTAGCTCAGCCTTGTTTGCAGGTGCAGTTTTGAGCAGTGCTCTTTGCTACTTGCAGCTGTCATCCACATTTTAATTGATTCCTCAACTAGACTGAAATGCCAGATTGACATTTTTTCTATAGGATCTACTCTGTTGGGTGATATCTCTGGAGAGACAGACAGCAAGGTGGATTTCTGGACTACAATGATGCAGTATGAAAGAGGATAATAGAGCTGAGGAATTGCTTTTTCTGGGAAATGATGTGGTGCTGAGCTCATGTGTGTCTCAAACTGTTACTGCAGTGTTGGGGTGAAGGGAATGAACTCAGAAAATGGAAAACATCACATAATTAGATAGCCTGAAAAAAGAATTAGTATGGGACACTCTGAACTAAGAAGTGAGTAGCCATCACTGTTCTACTTCTTGAAACTGGGTAGTTCTAACCAGATAATCAACAGTGGAGGATGTTTCTTGACTTGTGCTGCAGTGATGTGCTCTGCCTCAAGCCACAGAGCTGGGTACCACAGGGAAGACAGATCTGCCAAGCTTTGGGCTCCAAGGTGCTCCAGTCATGACTTTGTTCCTGTACCTGGCAGCAAAGTTCAAAGGGAAGAGGAGCAAAAGGGCACAAAACCAACAGGAAATGGAGATGGGAGGTTGGCACACCTGACTGATGTGTGAGATTTGTTAGATAGAGAGAAACAAGCTTTGGGATGCTGTGTCTTTTGACAGGAGCAAGGAAGGATTGGAGAAATGCAACCAGAGCCAGAGAGGGAGGTTTTTACTTCAACTTTCTGACCAGGACTACAAAGAATGGGGAGAGGTAAGAAGATGGCAAGGGTTTGCTCACAAGAACAAGAACAGAAATAGCATCTGTCATAAGGAAAAGAAGTTCTTACTAAAACTCAAACTGCTGAAGCTATCAAGGAATCCCACTCTGGAGTAATTCACCTCCTAACTGTGCTGAGTAAAATGATTGCAAGACCTTAAACCATCTCTGACATAGAATGGCAATGGGTTCAATCAACTGTAATCATCCTGCTGCCACTATGATGCCATCTGAGTGTAGGAGCTAGAAGGAAACTAAGTCCCTACAGGAAAAATTGTCTGTTAGCTCCTGCTGAGGGCAGAAGGGGCTTTAATTTCATTCTGTCCTTCCTTCTTGAATGCTTAGAAATATGAGGCTGAAACGTGTTCTCAAGTCTCAAAGAGGCTGCTTTGACTGTTTTGTTCCCAGGAGAGGCAGTGCCTCTCCTGCAGCACAAGAGAACAAGAGAAGCATTTATGATGGTTTGGTCTGAGATATCTTTTTGCTGCTGATGGACTGTTGCTGGGGAGGGCATATCCTTCTATTAATTCAACTTGGGGAGAAGTAAGGGTCCATACCCCTCTCCAATTACATCTTATTTCCATGGAAACATTTGCTGTTCTGAAGTATTGTTTGTTTTCTTCTCTGGTTCATTGTGTTCTGCTTCTTTCTCCATCTCCTTTTTCAGGCAGCACTTTTTCATACTATTTTCAATTAATTTCCCTACCCCTCTCTCTTGCCCCAGTTTCTATCTTCTTTCAGTCTCCTCCCATTTTCTCCCAATCTGCCTCTTTGTCTCTTGCCCTGGTTTGCTGTCCTCCTCCCTCTGTCCTCTCACTTTGATTTTCCATCTCTCTTTATCAACTTTGTCTTCTGCACAATCCCCTTCTCTGCTTCTTTCCTTGTTCACTGTTCCCAGCCTCCCCTGGTGCAGATCTCTGTCTGCTGCTGCAGCTTCTCTAGTGGCTTGAAACACAGCTGACCTCTCCACAGAGGAACCAGAGATCCAAGTTTGATGCAAGAGACATCTTCAGACTGAGATGTTTCACTTGTGACAGCAGGCACTTCAATTGCCTCTGGAGACCTGTCTCTCTGGGTCACTTAAGATGTCACCAGAGGTATCCAGTTAACTACTGCAGTTCTCCTTGTCTGATCTATAGCTTCAGATTTTTCAGCCTGTTCTCTCTTGCCCAGTGAGTTGTGGGTGGGAGCAGCCTACTTCCTTCAACACCTGGATCATCATGAGGAAAAGGAGACATCTGAAGGGAGTTTTAGTTGGCCTGGCTCTCCATGAAGACACATGTGAGAGGGGCATGTGCAGAAGAATACCTGGGCATGGCAAAGAGCTTTCCTACCTAAGCAGCAGGTGTCCTGGAAAAATCAACATTTTCACAGTGTGGCCTTACATGAAGGGCATGCGCAGGCAGAGAGCTCTGGGGAAAAGTCTCTGCAGGAGACCAAGGGGTACAACATTTACAGAAAGACACTGAGGCAGTGCATTTATTGGATTGGAGCAAAACTGATGAAATTATGACTGCTTTGTGTCTCTCAGGCATCCCTCTGCCTCTCCAGGTGAGCCTCATCTGCCTGCTCAGCTACAATCATAGAATGGTTTGGGTTGGAAGGAAACTTAAAGATCAGCTACTTCCAACCTCTTTGCCAAGGGCAAGGACATCACACCAGGCTGCTCAGAGCCCCATCCAACCTGGTCTTAAATGCTTCCAGGGATGCCCACTGCTCTGGGCAACATGATCCAGTGTCTCATCAGCCTCACAGTAAACAATTTTTTCCTAACATCTAATCTAATCTCTCCTTTTTAAGTCTAATATTATTTCCCCTTGTCATGTCTCTATCTGCTCATGTAAAGAGTTTCCCTCCATCGTTTTTAGTACCTTCCTTTAGGTACTGGAAAGCTACCATAAGGTCTCCCTTGATCCTTCTCTTTTCCAGGCTGAATAACCCCAACTTTCTCAGCCTGTCTTCACAGGGGAGGTGCTGCAGCTCTCCTCTGGATGTGCTCTAACAGGTCTATGTCTGTGCTGAGGAGCTGTAAGAGCAGGTCCAAAGGAAGGTCTCACAAGAGCAGAGGAGAGGGACAGAATCCATACCCTTGGTGCTTTGGATGCAGCCCAGGATGTGGTTGGCTTTCTGGACTGCCAGCACATGTCCAGCTTTTCACCCAAAAGGAACCCCAAAAACTCTCTGCAGGACTGCTTTCAATAGGCTCTCCTCTGTTGTATTTATATTGCTATTATCATATTTCTGGAGTCCCAAACCTTCTGGGTGGTTTTCTCACAGGCAGCTCTTGACAGGAGTGTTGTTCCTGCTTCTTCATCAGGGCTCCTCCAAGGCTCTCCCTGACTGCCCCACCCCCTTTTATCCCAGCTACCTCCACGGGCTACAGCTGCCACCCAATTAAGGGCATCACAGCTGCAGCCCTTTTACAATAACTAGAATCAGGGCAGGGTCACTTTACAATACAGAGATCTTTTACTGCAATACATATGTTTACTCAGGCCCCTATATTCCCTCCTTTTCTTTTAACACATTTTTCAATTACACAGTTACAATACGCATATCTGTCCCAGCTCTCAGACTGCCACAGCTCTCGGCTGTCCTATCTTCTATCACGTCGGGGTTACCAATTGTTGTAATCATATTGTTGTTATCATATTTCTGGAGTCCCATACCTTGTGGGTGGATTTCTCACAGGCAACTCTTCACAGCAGTGTTGTTCCTGCTTCTTTATGAGGGCTCCTCCAAGGCTCTCCCTGACTGCCCCACCCCCTTTTATCCCAGCTACCTCCACGGGCTACAGCTGCCACCCAATTAAAGACATCACAGCTGCAGCCCTTTTACAATAACTAGAATTGGGGCAGGGTCACTTATACAATACAGAGATCTTTTACTGCAATACATATATTTACTCAGGCCCCTATACTCCTCCCAGTCTGAACTTGAGTCTGGGATTCCTCCAACAAAGTTCCAGCACTTTGCACTTGGACTTGCTGAACGTCATGAGGTTCTTGTGGGCCCACGTCCCAGGTTTGTCCAGGTGCCTCTGGATGTTCACCCCATCCTTCTGTTGTGCCAACTTCCCTGCTCAGCTTGGTGTCACCTGCAAATCTGCTGAAGGTACACATTATTTCCCTTTCCATGTCACTGATGAAGATGTGGAAGAGTCCCAAGGCACACCCTGAGGGACACCACTCCTCACCAGACTCTACCAGGACACAGGAGCCATTGACCACAACTCTCTGGCTGCCTCCATCCAGACACTTCCTTGTCCACATCAAATCCATGTCTCTCCATTTGGAGATAACCATGTCATGCTGTGTCAAAGGCCCTACAGAGCTCTTGGCAGTTGGCATCAATCAGTCTTCCCTTGTTGCCTGCTGAAGTTACTCCACCATATAATGTCACTAGAGAGGTCAGGCAAAATTTTCCCCCGTAATGATGAAATTTAGATATTTTTAGCCCTTCAGATCTATGAACCAAGGCACAGTGTTGTCTCCCTAAGCCTTGTTAGTCTTCAGCTTTCAACTTCTTTATAGCATAGCTTGACTCTGAAAGCTCTTATCCTCAATTTTGAGTGCACCTCTGCAGATGAAGGAAAAAGTGGTAGTAGGGTCTCTGGGGATGCTCTGCTATTGGAAAGCAAGAGGAACCCTCATTCTTCTCAAAGGTTATGTCAAGGCAGCAGGTAATTAAGCATAGTTATAAGTGAATTTCTATTAATCTTAATAAAAGCAGAGGAACTCCCTGCAGAAGACTCCTGAGTTCCTCTTACTGACAATATATGTGCCCAATATAAACCACACCAGACTAAGAAGACATCATTTATTGCGTAAAAGTTCGCAGTTAAAGAAAAAAGAATGTCCTATATTTATGACTGGGTCTGTGCTCTTTTCCCTCTCTCTCCCTTGACTCCATTTAACATTCCCAGAGGATGGACTAAGACTAATGGGAAATGTTCTGGACTGGTCTAAAATGACAGTTCTACTTCCAAAGATGTAGGACACTAAATAAGATAAAGCAAAGGGTTTATAGCCCAGATTACTGCAATATTGCTCTAACACATACACAGCACAATAAAATACGATATAAACTCATCTAATCTGCCAACACAGGATGACTAAGTACTGGAAAGTTGAAAGTTGTTTCTATTTTTCTCACATTAAAAATGTCTTCAAAATTGGTAATGTGGTAAACTGATGACCACTTGTGAAATATTTTATTGGAAAAGCAAGACCTTTTCTTCCAGGGAAGTTGTACTGTCCCAACTCCTCCAGAGTCAGCTCCAAGGGGGACTGTTCTAGGCAGAAATAGCCCTGACAGTATTCATGGATCTCCCTGGATTTTTCCATCTGGCTGCATGCCTGGTGGCAGCTCTCCCCCTGCAAATCCCAGCAAGGAGTGGAAGGATGCTCAACAACTTTCACTACATTCAAGTTTTCTGTCCTGGAGCAAACCTCATGTCATTTCTTGTGAGGGTGTGGCCTGGCTGCAGCCTTAACAGAGCAACGAAAGGAGCCAGGCAGGGCAGGGAAAGGGACACAGCCCCTCTTCCTCTGTGCTCCTCACTCTCTGTTCCCCAGCAGGGATGCCCTTGGTGATGCTCCATTTATTCCCATAATTTGGCATGTATTTCTGCCTCTTGTTGAGTTTCTTCTCTGTTTTAAGGTTACTTAAAGGACTAATTTCTGAAAGATGAGATCAGTTATTCTACAAAAGGAAGGAAAAATTCCTGTACCTGGGAAGGAACAACCTCATGCACCAAAGCATGGTGGAAAACAGTATGGAAACCACAGATGGAAATCCCCTGTGCACTACAGGGGGGTCCTGGTGGGCACCAAGTTGAACATGAGCCAGCAAAGTGTGCTTGCAACAGAGAGGACAGTGGTGTCCTGGGCCTGATCAGACAGAGCACTGCCAGCAGAATCAGGAATGTGACCCTTCTTTTACACTGAGCACTGGTTGAGACACATCTGCAATGTTGTATCCAGAGCTGAGCTGCCAAACATGGACATAATGAGAGAGTCCAACAAAAGGCCATGAAGATGACTAAAACAATGCAGCATTTTTGATAGGCAGAAATGTGGCATTCACATTCTCTGAAAAAAATCCCTTTACCCAGGATTTTTGTCCTGGGAAGCTGAGAGGCCTGAGAGGAAAGGAAAACAATTCTTATCTCATTTGCTTCTCCTCTGTTTTGCTCATGTGGAATGTGTTTGGAGATTGTTTACCCACAGGTGATTGTTTCATTGGATTCTGGTGTGAGGAATTTTTACTCATTGGCCAATCAGGGCCAGGCTGTGTTGAGACTCTTGAAAGAGTCACAAGTTTTCATTATTATCCTTTTAGCATTCAGTAAGTATCCTTTCTGTATTCTTCACTATAGTATAATTTAACCCTATTCTTTAATACATAATTATTTAATATATAGTATTCTATAATCTATACTATTCTTTAATATATAATTCTATAATATGTACTATTCTTTAATATATAGTATCATAAAATAATAAATTAGCCTTCTGAGAACATGCAGTCAGATGCATCATTCCTGCCTTTGTCAGGACACTCCCTACAAATACAATACAGAAAGGCTGAGAGAACTGGGACTATTCAGCCTGAAGAAGAGAAGGCTTGAAAGGATCTTATAAATACAGATAAAATACCTGAAGGTAGGGTACAAATTAGATGGAGCCAGATTCTTTTCCATGGTGCCCAGTGCTAGGACCAGAGGCAATGGGCAAAGACTGAAACAGAGGAGGCTCCCTGTGAATACCAGGAAACATTTCCTTACTGCAAGGCTGCCTGAATGCTGACACAGATCACCCTGATCTGGCAGTTTTCGTTACTGGACATATTCAAGAGTCATCTGGAGATGGTCCTCAGGAGCTGGCTGTAGGTGTCCCTGCCTGAGCAAGGGGTTTGTGCTGGATGACCTCCCAAAGTCCCCTGCAGCCTCAGCTTTTTTGTGGTTCTGCGATTTATACTGTAGAAATGCAAATGCTGCCCTGTACTTTTTCCTTTTCAGAAGAAAAATGAAAAAAGATTCCTTATGAATAGGCAGCAGCCAGAGATTCCCAGAAGCAGAGACCTTCTTCCCCACACCACGCCTTTGAGAGAGCTTTCCATACTTCAGGCATGATGAAACAATTCAATTTTCATGGCCAGCCAGGCCTTGGCTCCTCTCTGACTTTGCAGCTCTGCTTCTGTGGGGTGGCAGGCTCTGCTCAGCAGCACTGGGCTGGCACTGGGAGCTGCCTGCTGGAAATAGAAGAATGAGAACTGACTGCACATGTAGTGAAGGGAGCAGCAAGTTTCTTCAGCAGGAATTTTTGAAGCAAAGCACCCTCTCAGCCTGTCCCGGAGGTTGCTGTCAGCTCAAATCGAGCCTCACTCTGTCCTATCTGGTGAGTCCCTTTTGGTGAGCTGCAGACAGCAGTGCTGGATGCTGGTGGCAGCAGCTGCAGCACAGCTGTGGTGGCAACAGGCACAGATTTGGGACCCTCACATCTGCCCAGAGCAGAGATCATGTGCTGCTCTTTCTCAAGGGGTTCTCCCCACAGTAACCCAGGGCAGCTGGTTACAACAAGGGAAGCTTTTAGAGCTCAGTTCTCCAGGAAGGGATAACACAAAGTAAAAATGTCATGAAGACCACATGATGTGTGAACAAAAGCTTGAGGATCAGTAGTGCTGTGAGAGAGCATTATGAACATGTGCTCTGAACAAGTCAGCACCCCCAGCAGCTTTGCATTCAGCTCAGCTTCCCTTGAGAGGGGGTCCTCAGCCCCTGTCCCTGCCTTGGGCAGGAAACTGCCATAAATCACCTGAATTTCTCAGTTAGTGCTCAAGCTGAAGCAACAGAGCAGTGCAGGATTGCCAGGATTTACAGCCCAGAGCCAATCAATCACCTGTGTCAAGTCCTGTTCTCTTGGGAAGTGATTTCCCTGCTCCCACAGCAGCTGGGGTGAAGGAGAAGCCATGAGGGTTTCACCATAGACTCTCAGGTGACAGCTTCTTTGGGAGTGTCCTCTGCCACCACCACACTTCCCTCGGTGCCTGGACTGGTGCTCACTGTCCTCCCACCTGCTCAGCAGGGCCAGGCTGTGCCAGCATCCTTTGTTGCACAGCCCACCCCATTCCACACACAGAGATTTTTGCTTTTTCATCTCAGAAATGACATTTGTTTACCAGCAAAGCAACAAGCATTCATTCATTGTCCTGCTCAGGTAGCATAAACAATGTATTTGTCTAATACCTGATTCTAGGAAGTGACCTTCTGAGATAATTAAATTTTGTCTGTCAATTTGCACTGAATTTTCCACAATTATTAATCTGCTATCACTTGGTAGGCTGATGGAACCTTCAAGAAATAAAAGAGTGCATTCAATTTCTTTTCCCCAAGCAATTAATGAAAAATATAAAAAAAAATCACAGCAGCTGTTTTCAGGTGCCAGGATTTTAAACAAATTCCTTTATTTTAACTACTGTCTGAGATATTTGTGGAAAGTATTAGTAAGCCTGAGTGACCACAGACATTTGTGGTTTGTGAAAATTGACTTTTGTTTCAGTAAAAAAAGAATAACCCTTAAAAGAAATATTTTAAACCCATGGCATGTTTTCAAAACCCACAGATAAAGGAAATGGCTTTTAAAACGCCATATTTCAACAGGAGGAGGGGGATTTCCAGAAGTCACAAACTTGACTATTTCTGGATCAGGAAGCTATGGAGAAATGATCTCCAGCAGGAATAAACACACAGCACAGCCAGCTGAGATCTTTGGAGTTTTAATGGCCCCTGCTTGCCATGGGGCAGGCTCAGCTCTGCCTGGGACTCAGCGTGAGGTGGGAGGGAAGGTCCAGATCCCTGGGGGGAGCAGAGACAGAGTCTCAGACCAGGTGTGCTGGGCTTTGCTCGTGCCCTGCCAGGGCTGAGAAGTTGCTTCACATTCTGTAGGAGGCCCAAAACAGCAGCTCTGCCTTCTTGGAGATGGTTCTTTAATCTCCTTGCAGAAAAAGCCGAGTCTTGCTCTTTTGACTCAATATGGAAGATTTAGGGTGATTTTTTAATGTTGTTATTCAAAACAAATGTTAAAAATTGTTACTTCCAGAGATATGGGAATTGTATTTCTGTTTTCTTTTCTCCCCTTTCCTTACCTCTCCCTTCTGCCTGGATTTACACTGCAGCAGCTAAGTGCACATATTGCTTTTCATGCACAGTGTGATGGCTTCACTATCTGCAGCAAGGCCGCATCTGCTACAGTAAAAGGTGAAATTTTACCCACTAGTTTCCTGCCCCCCACTTCTGAGAAGGGAAGTGTTTGGGGGTTTTCTTCTTCTTTTTTCTTTTTTTCCCTTCCTTTTCCATTATTATTATTATTATTATTATTATTACTATTAATCTTCTTCTCCTCTCCTCCTTCTTCTCCTTCTCTTTCTTCTCTTTCTCCTTCTTCTCTTTCTTTCTTCTTCTCCTTCTTCTCCTTTCTTCTTCTCCGTCTTCCCCTTCTTTTTTCTTTTTTCTTCTTTTTCTATTACCCCCCCCCCCCCCCACAATTCTCTTTATCATTTTCATCTTAGGCATTTCATGGGTTAAATTCTGTGGGCTCACTTACATCATTGAGGTCAGGATGTTCCACCAGCCTGACTGCAACCCAAGTCACATGCCACAAGCCACTGTGTATATGTATCTGTTTTTCTTCTTTCTCACTTCCCTGACTCATAATGGCTCATAAAAATTTTGATTTTCGATTAAATGCCAGATGGGTCATCTTTTACACAGGAGAAGATAAAATCACTTCAAACCCTGGGCTTAGCAATGATGAACATGAAGCCATCCTTAAGATATGGCTTCAATTCGATATTATCAACATTTTAAAGAGAAGAAAAATATGCATGAAAGGAAAAGGAACACCACATAAGCAGACAAATATTCCCAAGAATTCTGGATTTTCTACTGGATTGTTTTTAACTGGAGTGTAAGACTGATGGATACAAATGCATGGGCAGCAAGAACAGGGCAGTGGGTAGCACTACATCTGCAAAGGAAACAATATTTTCAAGCCCCTTCTGGTTGCCCTGCTTTGCCCAGGAATGTATAGGTGCAGCCCTGACAGATGTGCACAACCCTGTTTAACCAGAGACCATTCATACCCAGTGTGATGCCAGTATGTAACTCCCAAATATTGTCATCTGGGCCACATTTTACAAATATTAGTCTTCCCCAGTCTCATTTATGCATCCTTTCCATGTGCAGGGTTTCATGGAAGGAACCCCCTGAAGTTCAGTGAGGGGAGTTCAGTTCATTCCTGTAGATGTTCATTGCTTCTGTGGTTGCCCAAACAAAACCAGGATCCAAATTTTTAAAGGATTCCTTAAAAGACACATCTAACCCCTCAATGACACTGGCAGCTAAGTGCTAAATTTAATTTTTTAAAGAACATGGATGATGAAAGAAACATGACATGATTTTTCAGGGTGAGAAACGGATGTTTTTCTAGAAGGAAGCAGCAATGGTAGACTTAAAAATGGAGCCCTTTTAAGGATTAATATGCACATTTCTATTCCAAATCTTCAAAGCCTCATTAGTAATTCTGGGTACACAACTTCTTTTATCAGACACACTTGAGAGAGCACCGAGCATGGTGAATCCTTAAAACCCAAGTCCCTCCAAGGTGTCTCAATACACCCATCAAAAATACAGTCAATTTGGAGCACAAGTCACTTCACAGATCTTTTATTGTTTCTAAATAGCTGCTGTCATCCTGTACCAAATCAATCCACACCTGCTATCCCAAATCACTGCATTTGGGGTGGAGTTGCTTGGTAGCAAGCAGCACTGTACGCCCTACAAAACCCTTAAAGTGTAATCATGGAAGCACTGAATTATTTGTGAACTGTCATTTCTGATTTATATCAAATGAAATATTCCCCTTCAGTCTTCCTAATTACCAGTATTTTTTATTCCCTGGGTTTGTTTTGTTGTTTTTTTTTTGGTTTTTTTTTTTTTTTTTTTTTGAACAATATATCGGAGTATTTACTGAATGTCAAATGCCTTATTTCATATAATTTTCAGTTTGGGAGATTAGATTATTGGTAGTTCTGGAGATGTTGCTTTGAATTATTTGGAGGGTATAAATCTATAGCATTGAATGAATTTCAGGAGTATTTTTTCATTAAAAATGTATCACAGGGGTTCAAAGTGTGATTTCTTGAGTCACATTAGGCATTTTTAATTAATTTTTGAACCTGGCAAATTGCTTTTTCTCCAGTGTGAATAAGTTGTCTGCCAAAGGGAGTTTTGTGATGTTCTGAAATGTAACTTTGGCTGTCTAGCTTGTGCTTTGACTTATAAGAAGAAAAAAAGGGTGGGGGACACACACATGAGTGCTGCCCTATGAGACTCAAGTGCACATTACTGCCCATTATGAAAATACTCTTTTTTAACACTGACAACTTCATGATTCCTAAAATACTAAATCAAATCTTAAATGAGCTATGTCATGGTCCTCAGTTTCTGCATAACAGCATATCACACATTCTACAAATTAAGCAGAAGTTTAATTTAAAAATGTATAAGAAATGGAATCACCAACTCCAGCTTCTTTTTTTGTTAGACTTGTTTAAATAAACTTCTAATGGACATGGTCAAATGAATTGTTTTTCTATTGAAAAATGTAAGTTTTTTCAAGACAGTTTGATGTTTCACCAGGACAAACTGTTTTACAATCTCCCAGCAGTCAAGCAGGACATCAGACCTGTCATGAGAATTTCAGCCAGGGAAACTTCAGACAGCCCAGGATTACAGAAGGGACAGTGAATCTCCTTCCTTTGCTCCCCTTCCAGTAGCAAGAGAGGAGTGAGGAAGGAGCATTCTCACCCTCTGGCCAGCCTGGAAGATTTAGTGGGGTTAATTTCATCGGTAAGGCCTGAGACTCACAAAGCTGCCATTTCTCCTCTCCTAGAATTTAAATATGGAAAAACACTATCACTTAAAAAATGCTGAGGGTTTGTTCTTGATGGCCTTTTTTACTCCTCCTTTTTTTTCCCCTCCTGCCACTGCCTTGAAACAATCTACAGGAGTTGGACATTACCAGCTAAATATCGCCCTGCACTCACATCCTTGTGCCACCAGGCCAGATGGGGAGGGCATCAAGCTTACAGCTCCCAAGAATCTGTCCTGGATACAGGGAAGGGGATCCAGCCTCCATGTTTAATCCTGCAGAAGCTGATAGCAAACATTTAGATCCATCACAAAACAGTTCACAGAAGTTCTCAGTAAAACAGGGGGTGTATATGTGTCTCTTTGTACTGTTACTTGCAGCCCCTGGAAGATGTCAAATTCTTGTGAAGGAAGTATTTCCTGATCTCTATCAGCAGTTTAATGAGATGGGTGAGTCAGTTTTGCTCTAATTAATGCATGGAAAGACCTTTTCTAAAATACATTTGGTGTGTTTCCTCCTGGAGACAGGAGATACCTGCAACAAGCACATCCTCCCACACCTCTCCTGGGCACTTGAACTTATTAGTGAATCCCCAAGTGATGCTTTTTTACTAGGGCAGGTACTGCTGTAACAACCATCACGGGAAACATAGGAGACATAAAGCTCAGGAACTCTGGAAACAGTTTTTAATTTCATCTTGAGTCATGAATCAACCATGAATCCTAGTGGTCAACTGTGACAGTGGTCACAGGGGTTTTCAGGTGAGGGAAGAGACAAGAATGTTGACTCCATGTTCAGAAGGCTTGATTTATTATTTTATGATATATATTACATTAAAACTATACTAAAAAGAATAGAAAGAAAAGTTTCATCTCAGAAGGCTAGCTAAGCTAAGAATAGAAAGGAATGAATAATAAAGGTTTATGTCTGGGACAGAGAGTCCAAGCTAACTGGGCTGTGATTGGCCATTAATTATAAACATCCAAGATGGGCCAATCACAGATGCACCTGTTGCATTCCACAGCAGCAGATAACCATTATTTACATTTTGTTCCTGAAGCCTCTCAGCTTCTCAGGAAGAAAAATCCCAAGAAAGGATTTTTAATGAAAAGATGTCTGCGACAGTCAACCATGTGCTTAAGTTCTGCCATCTCACCTGAAAATAAAATTTCTGCAGATAAAATGCTCTTGCCTGAAGGACATGGGTAGACCAGCCAAAAATGATAATATAAACCTCTATGTCTCTGACATCACCTGTAGAGAGTATGGGGTATCTTTGGGATATCCTTCCTCCACAAGCTTGCCATCATGAAAATTCCCTAATGTTTTCACAGGGCTACTTGCACAAGCAAGTTCTTAGCTCAGTGGGAAAAAAAAAAATCTTACCCAAACGTGTTGCAAAGAAGGAGATGACTTGAGTGAAATAAAAACCCACCAGTGGCCCAGCAAAGCTTTTTGAAGCATTTACTCATTAAGGTTAGCTTCATGCCAAGATTTTTTCACTGGAAGGATTGACAAGGCTTTCATAAAGTGTTAGAACCTCACAGCTCTGACATCTGTCAATATTTTTGGCCAGCAGGTTCAGAGGTTGTCAGTACAGATCACACAGACACACAGAGCCTAATCAGAAAAATTGAATTGCATTGGTAACAGTGGGCTTTAAAGAAAAGTAGAGACTGGCAAAAAAATGTTTAGCTGGAAACTGGAAGTGCAAGAAAGGACTGGTATTACTCAGGGAGTGTGAGACAATTTCCCTGGTCTTCCCATCACTCCCCAAAGTTTGTATGGTTGTTGCTGGGATACTTTGGGCTGCTAGCATGGGACAGAACAGAGAAATCTGATCTGGGGATGTGTCCCACAAGCCAGCCAGAGAGAAAACAGTGGGACCACCAAGAGAAGGGTTCTCATCCTGGAGAGGAGAAGACAACAATGTGATGTCTCTGTTAACGTGACTGTTTGCAACTCTCCAATCAGCAATGACCCAGGAAACCACAAACTCTCCATTAATGGCTTTACTACTGACGATTTAGAGGTGAGTTCTGCTTTCCCTAGTCTTTCCTTCTTCTTGTGTAATGATTTTTTGATTCTTTGCCAGGTTAATTTACCACTGGCCATTTAACTTTTTACTATCTTTTTTTATGTGTAGATTTGGCACCATTGATTGACAAGGTCTTCTGTGTGGTGGGTTACTCTTGTCAGTCTGTCAGGTGCCCACCTAATTCCTCTCTCACTCCCTCTCTTTAACAGGACAGAATGAGAAAATAAGCTGAGAAATTGTTGGTCAGGACAGTTTTATGAAAGAAAGCAAAGACCGTGCATGGAAGCAAAGGCCTTAAAAACTATAAATTCACTACATCCCATATGGTGTTAAACTGCTTTCTAGGAAGTAGATCTTAATATGTGTAGTGGTTGCTTTGGAACACAAATACCTTAATAACATATGCCCTGCCCTTACCCTTTCTATAAGATCTTTTGTTTAACATGGAATGGTGTGGGACAGCTTTTTGGTCATCTTGGTCAGCTGTCCTGGCTGTATCACTGCCCTGGGTTGTGTCCACAGCCAGCCTATTGGTCCTTGAGGGAGGAATTGAAAGAAAGATTTGATCCTGTGGGAACACTGCTCAGCAGCAGCCAAAACACAGACCACAGCACTAGCAGGGCTGCTGTGGGGAAAGTTAATTCCAGCCCAGACAGACCCAGCAGAGCCCCACAGAGAAGCCAGGCTGAGCAGGGGCTGCAGGTGCCCCTACAGTGAGCTGGTCTGGGAAATCTGCTCTCAGATTTAACCCAGCTGCCATCCCTGCCAAGGCTTTGAGGTGTATTTATTCCCTGCTGTGATACTGAAGACAGGGACTGGTGTGAGCTCTGCCTTGGGTTTCACAGGAATGTGCCCTCAAGGCAGCCTTGGACAATATTTCCTGGCTGTGTGGAACACTTTAGCATCCTAGAGAGAGCCCTCAGGAGGGTACTTTGCCTTCAGTGCAAGATGTATCACAGAATATTTGTATCTGGGCAGAGAGATAAGAGCTGAGAGATAACAGCAGAGAGATAACACTGCAGCTGGAGTGGAGACCTGCCTGTCCTGTCTCTCTGAGGACAGACTTTCCCATGCTTTTCCCCACACTCTGGTAAAACCTGGGCCAGGAGCTCACCCAGACTGGCACCTCTGTAGGGAAAGTCACTGCCAGGTCTCAGGACTTTATGAAAGCACCAAAACTATTGGAGTTTGTTCCTTTCCACTTCCTTTATATCTAATAAGAAGGAACCAGGCAGTGGAGAGATGCTGTTCTTCCCAGTTGTTTTTAGGTATTGCAGGATTGGGTGAGTGGCATCCTGCTCTCCATTATCTCATCTTCACACCATTGAATGAAGGGTGTTGAGGAAGACTGTCAGATGTGACAGTGTCCACAAGGGTTCTTGGATGAGGGAAGAGACAAGAATCTGATTCCATTTTTCAGAAGGCTTGATTTATTATTTTATGATATATATTACATTAAAACTATACTAAAAGAATAGAAGAAAAAGTTTTCATCAGAAGGCTAGCTAAGCTAAGAATAGAATAGCAAAGAGTGATAACAAAAGCTTCTGTCTCGGACAGAGTCCAAGGCAGCTCACTGCGATTGGCCATTAATTAGAAACAACTCTATGAGATCAATCACAGATGCACCTGTTGCATTCCACAGCAGCAGATAATCAATGTTTACATTTTGTTCCTGAGGCCTCTCAGCTTCTCGGGAGGAAAAATCCTAAGGAAAGGATTTTCCATAAAAGATGTCTGTGACAGTCAGATGTAGCTTTCTATTTGGTAGAGATGTGTAGGTTCTCTTAAGACAGGCCTAGCAGCATGTGGAGGCATCTTTGTGGTTTCCTCGGTGTGTTGGAGCAGATGAAGTGCAGAAATTCAGCTGATAAATTCTGCCAGACTGCCTGGATCTGCCTGTGCCATTCAGTATTTTATCCAAGATCCCACAGGTGTTTCTCCCACTCCTTAGCCAGATACTTGTGCTCCTTGAGTTATTTCACACTTAGGAAGAAGAGCTGAGAGAACAACTGAGAAAACCTCTTCTAAGTCATCACACAACAAATCCACGGTTTCTTGCTGATTTAGCAATATCTTTCTGTTGTGTCAATATAGGGCCAGCCAGGCCATTTCTGTGAGATGTTTTTGGTCACTGACAAGCACTTTGATCCAGCAGATTTATAGTTGTCTGGCAAAAGTCCTCAGCTGGTGTTCATCATGCTGATTTACACTGGTTGAATCCTTGCCTTGCTGTGCCTCCCAAATCAAGACAGATTTTTTTTTGTGTGTGTGTGCAATTCTTTTGTTTCTTTAGGAGAAAAAACCCCTCAAAAATGTACCCCACATCTCATCCTATAAAATAAAAATGAGCACAGGATGCACAAAATAAGCCTGCAAAAGGGAGATGTTGTCTCGGAAGAAAATTGAAATTCTTCTAAGTGAGAACATTATGGCCTATGGCACTGTCATGTATCTGCACTTTTCTAATGGACACAATATAATAAGTGCTGTTCATGAGAGCTGGTTATTATAGCCTAGCTGGAGGTCATGCTTTGGCATATATAGAGTCAGTAATTTGTATACAGTGGGAGTTCTGCTGCTCTTCTGGCTTTCTTAGGTTAAGTCTGTATCATATTGTGTATCATATTCAGGCTCATATTGCTTCCTAAACTACCCCATCGTCCTCAGTTCAGAGATGAGCATTTGAAGCTCAGTTTCAGCCCAAGCCCTTAAGCTCTACTGATGTCAAAGCTCTTTCCTTGATCAGTTTGTGGAGTGCTTTGAGTGTCTGAGAAGATTGCTGCTGAGCTTGGATGCAAGGAGTGCCTCCTCTGGCCTGCCTCGCTCTCAGCTGCTTTGGACTCTTGTGCTCCTGCCCTATGTGATGCTGGACATCAGGTTTTCCTTATGCACATTTTTTCCCATGTATTGGAGTTTAGATAAAAGCTGTTATTGAGCTATTCAGTACCTTCAGTGAGTGACAGGGTTTGGCTTATCCTGCCAAGGGTATTGGCACAGAGATTGTGGGATGGCTGCAGGAAGGAAGATTTTTGACTGTCAGAGCCTTCTCTGGTCCCTTCCAGGCAATCATCAGTCTCTCTTTAGGGGTGAGGTACAAACCATTAATCTGTTCCACCTCTCCTAGGGTACTTCTTGGAGGAGTCAGAGAGACTCTCTGGGAGATGCTGCTTTTGAGTTTGTTATTCTACATGGTGGAGTGATCATTGAAACAAAACAACTTCTGCTGACAGCTCTGACTATGCTCATTGCTTTTGTTCATCTTTGGGAGCTCAGTAAAACCTCCAGGGTTTTTGTCTGAAAACTTTACGTTGTTGTCTGTTCAACTATGAGAAAAGGGAAAATGGCAACTATGCCAGAAGTTTTATTGAAGTATAAAAAAATGAAACAAGCAATCTAAAATAGCCAATAAAATGGTGCCCCGTGCCCCCAACTACAAGCAAGAAATGTTACATTAGAACTGATACCTAATCTAGCAGATAAAGGAGCTCATGTCCATACATAAAATTAATTAGGCACAAAATACTCTGTAGAGGCAGGCAGTCCCCATTATCCCCGAGGCTTTTTTCTTTTTAAGTAAAGATAAACAGAACAAACATATTAAAAGTGTGGGTTTTTTCCAGTAAAGCATAACAAACACTGTTTTTCTCTCTATCACATAGCAGGCACCTTAGGTTACACATTAAAATTTCTGATGTGTTATGGATGAGAGGATATCAGGCACCTGTGTTCTCTCCAGTGTCTCCTGATTTGAAGCTTGGACTGGGAATAGAGGAATTTTCTGGCTCTGCCCATGAGTGTGGTGGGTCTGCTCCAGGAAAACCTGCTGAGTGCTATCCTCACCAGTTGTCTCAGAGAACAAGAAGCTGCATATTTCCACACAGCAGCAGAAATATTAGCACCCACATTTGTAACATCCATCTTCCTTCATATTACCACCCTATAGCAGAATAAGAGGAGGGTCTCAAAGGTACCTCCCTGAATGAACCATTGTCTCTTCAATTCTTCAAAACTGTGCCATAATTTCCTGTCCTGTATGTACCAGCTTATTCTTCAAGCACAGTGCCCATCTCTTCTACAGAGAAATAATCTTAATTTTCCTATGTGTCTCCTCCTCGCTTCTTCCCATCACAGCTCCTTTGCTCCCTTTCCAAGCCTCTAGATTGGTCAAACAATATCTGCTGCATTCCCTATGGCTGGGGGGCTCATCATGTCACCTCAGATGCCATGACCTATGGGGACCTCATAATGAGAGCCAAACACATTTGCACTGCCACTCCCTGACTATGGTTTAATATTGTGGGTAAGGAAGGGCACCCATGTGTTCCCCTGAAGCAGAGAGGGCAGACATAAATAATTTACAGCTGAGTTTTTAGATGTAAATGACATTGCAGACTGCATGCAAATGTAACAGCACCTCTGCACAGTTGTGTTTACAGATACTCACCAGCACTAAGACAGGCTTACCTACCAAAACCTCATTCTCAGCAATTTTCCTTGCTAATTAGGAGGCTCACCAGAGCCATTGGAGCAGGATCCTGGCAGTGCTTTCATGCTGCATTTTGCACACAATATTTTGTCATCTGCTTCTGGGGGAAAGGTGTGGGATACAGTTTGAATTGCACTGCTCACATCCAAAATATACATCACTTTAAAATTAGTAATTATTTCTGGTATAATTCTGGCATCTCTGGAGAAAGCTTTCAAAGCACATGGAAAGAAACACAGGAAGAGATGGCCCATCCAAAGGAGCCAAGACATCATGGAACAAAGATGGTTTCAATTTGCCTTCAACCCAAAGGGTTTCAGGGTAAGTTTGTGCTGTTATTTCTTGCTTCCCACAGCATCAAGAGAGCAATGGACAAGGATCTGGAAAAGCAGGAAGATCAGTCTGGGGAGTGGTCATCAGGGCAGCATGGCTAACAAGTCATTTTGCAATTAGCTCTGAGTCTAGCTCTGATCTTCTAGAGCTCCAGCTATTCCCAAGGTGCCCTAAAGGAGCCTGGACTAGAGAGGCAATAAGAGTCAATAAACACAGCTTTATAGTAGCCAGGTAGTGATGTCTACCTGTGTCAAACAGATCTCCAATGCACAGAGAAATAAAATTTCCAAGCTTCTTTTATTTTTTTTTCTCTAAGGAAGTAATTAATTAGAGATAGTGCAAATGAGCAAAAAGTTCCTTCTTGGGATTTTTAAGTTCCAGAAATGCCTCAAATCAACCTGCACACAATAAAGAAAATGATAAAAGAAAACAGTGCCTTGTGCAAAAATCTCCACATCCCACTTTTCTTCAAAGCCAGGCACAGTGGTAAATTAGGCACAAAGGACTCAGTATTTCTGTGTGGTGTGGGTACCCGCTCCTGAAACAGCTTGAAGCCCTTGCAAGGCAGGCTGCTCCCAGCAGAGAGGAGCAGGAGCAGCACGCAGGATGCTCAGTGCTCTGGGGCACAGCAGATGGAAACAGTCCCAGCCTCTTGTTTATTTGCTTGCCTTTATTTCTGACTGTGTGGATAAACACTGGGGGCCTGTGTTCGCAGGGAAGTGTAAACACTCCCAGGCAGCCCAGCAGAGCCCTGCTGCAGGGCAGAGGGAAGGAGGCAGCGATGAGAGCAGCCTGGGCAGCTCTCAGGGTGGGTGCTGTGCCAAGGCACGTTCAGCACCCTGCCCTCAGCCCCAGGAGGGCACAGCACCCTGTCAATGGCACTCCTGGGCTGCTCTTTGGGTCCTTTGGCCACGGCTGCCAACAGCCCAATCAATGGATCAAAGCACAGGGAGGCTGCTCTGCTGGCAGACAGCTCAGTGGCCAGGCACAGGGTTCCAGCTTGATCTAAAGCTGGTGTCTGGAATTTTTTCATCCCTAATATATTGGTATGGCTGAATTGCAAACCCTTTTTTCCCCCAGGCAACACTTATTTCCATTCCAAACCAGCAATGAAGTCAATTGGGATAAAGGAGAATTCAGCTGATTTTGAATGTCTTGTTTCCAAAAAAGTGGATACAATCTGTTTGGATTTTGACATAACATTTCTTTTGCTTTGTTAGAATTTTTTATAAGAAAAGGAAGTACTGCATGCCTATGGAAATATTTTTTTCCACCTGCTTCATCCCATGTAATAAAAGATATTAATTCTCCATACAAGTCATGCTTGTCCATAAAATATTTTTCAAAACAAACAACAACAACAAAACCCATTTCATTACTGATATAATTTGTGCTGCTCAGATCAAACTGCTGAATTTCGTATTTTTTAATTGAGACACTTTTATTTTCTATATTCTTGTATAATAAAATATTATCACATTATTTCCTTTCATTTTCCAGCTCCACAATGAGGCATGTTCCAGAAGAAAAGTATTTTTGACTCAGCTCCTTTTAAAAACCCATCAATTATTATAATTGTCCCACTGCATCATAAGAACATTTAATTAGTGGTAAACTGGAGAGATGCTGAGCAGTATAATTTAGCAGTTATCCAGATTTCTAGAGTTCTTTGCTAAATGTTCTAAAGTATCTGTACCTAGAAAATTGAAAAAAAGATAAACCAACTGACCTTAGAGGAGAAAGCAAGCCTGTATTTGCTCAGGGGACAGGTGTAGTAGTTGCTGCAGTAGAACAGCTCAGATACCAAAGCACCATAGAGGCAGCAGATCCAGGAGCTCCAAATTAGCAGCTGGAACTCCAAGTCTAACCAACTACCTGGAGTAGGAAAGGAAATATTTTAAAAGCTGGTTTCCATATCATTAGTGATTTGGGTCAGGTTTTCAGTTACTGCTTTCTCAGTTTACCCAGATCATCCCATCCCATTCCAGGGACTGGAAGGTGACAAGTTGCACAGGTGTCTTGTATTCCTTGATTCCAGAACAGCCTTGCCATACATTTCATGGTGTTCTCACATTGCATGGCTCCAGAACAGGCTTGCCATACATTTCACGGTGCTCCAACACTGTGCTCCTTTTTCTGTCACTGCCAGTGATGCTAAAACAAAATTATCTCTATTTTTCACTTGTGAGAACAGATTCAGGGCTAAAGCAGTACAAGGAAAAATAAATTCTATGTCTATCAAGAACTCATTATTGCAACAATAGGGTATTAATAATTTGTTTCCGCTGGAAAAAGCAGAAAGGAAATGTCAATAACATTTACCAGTATGAATACTCTCCGAATTGCTGCACATTTAATTACAGCTTTGGTTTTAAAAGTCTCTTTTCTCTCTGTCTCAAAGCAAACACAGTTTATTCAACCAGGAACAGAGTTCCTCTCTCGTCAGAAACAACACAAGATATCTCATATCTTCCCTCCTGGGAAGCAATTTCAAATATTTGTGAGGTAAGAAATCATTCCAGGCTGATGTTTTAACTACACTTTGAGCTGCTAGACTTTGCTTCCTGCCTGACTGTTCCAGCTTTTCCTTCCTTGCTGCCAAGCCCTGCTTCCATGCCATCTAATCTAGCTTGGCCCCTTCTCCTTCCACCCTCTGCAGCCTGGTAAAAGGACACCCCTGCTCCCAGGAGTGATGGCAGGGGAGCTTGGGCTTGGCCATTGCTCCCATCATGGACTCAAAACTTTCTGAGCCCTGGGTTGAAGGGATTTGACAGGCAGGAGCAGCTCAGTAGTGTGCAATTGCAGCAGCAATGAAAGAAGCCAGGTAGCACAACCACAAATGCACAGCTGAGGTAAACGACAGCACTGGCACAGAATTCAGCACAGGAACTCCTTGACTGGCAGCTGCGGAGTTGTCAGAACTCAGTTCATCCCTTCGGGCATCCAGAGTTGCCGAGAACCCCGCCGGGGGGCTTGGAGACCCTGGCATGCAGCCCAGAGCACTTGGGGATTTGATTTTGACCCCTGGAGCAAGTAGCCAGCTTTCTATGAGGATCTGAAAGTCACAGAAATTCGAGTAGTGTAATAATAAAATTATCACAGGGTGAAAATGTAGATTTTAGGATTTTTGGTATGGGGGTTGTGGGGACAAGATGGAGGAACTTGGGTGTGTCCAGCCTTTCTTCCTCTTCTTCTTGGTCTCCATTTTCTGCAGTGATGTTGGCACTTTGGGATTGGTTTAGAATAGAGGTGCACTGTCTAACATAGGTGATAGGTATTGGGAATTAAGTGTAAATATGATATACGTAGTTTGTAGTATAAAAGGACAACACTGCCCAGGGGCGGTCAGAGTGCCTGTGGCTGCCCTGCTGAGCAGATCTCGGCTGGGCAGAAAGAAAGCTTTAGAGATAAGAATTAATAAACAACTTCAAGACTGAAAACTGAAGAACTCTGACTTGTTCTTTGGACACATGGGCCAAAAACAGAGACATTCTGCACATCTCAGGGCAGCAATTAACAACCATCTACCCTAGACAGAGTTACCCCTGCACCACTTTGTGGAGGCCACTGGGCCAACAGAGAGAGTGCCCACAACCATCCCCTGGAGGCCAAACCCCTCCAGCCATAACCACAGGTTAGGATGAGGAAAAAGGCTTCTCCCATCATGCCTTGTTGTGACATGCAGATTTAATGTATCCCATTGGCCCTTTCTCATCTCTCCACCCCTGTGCCCTCCTCCCATTGGCCCTGGTGTTTTGCTCCACCCCTCAAAATCCATATAAAAACTCCTGCTTTGGCTGCTTAAGTGGCTGTTTGTCCCTGAATCTTTTTGCGGATGAAGCTCAATAAAGCTCTCCTTGGAACCCCACACAAAAACCCCATCTCTCCTTCTGTGTCTCCCCCGATCCCAGCAGAGCTGAAATCGCGCAGTGTGAGCCCAAACCTGCCTGTGCCCCTGAGGTGTCATTCTCAAGATGTTTTTTTGGGAAGGTTGTGGCACTCTGGACAGCCACACACCACGACACCACTTTCTGGGGGTTCCTTTCTCATTTAGCTTCTCCACAGTCTCTCTCTGACTTCAGACATGGTTCCCTGGGAACACACTGGATTTCCTCTGGAGCAGGATGCTGCTTGCAGTGCTGGCTGGGGTGGTGTGAGCTGGCAGGACCTGCAGTGCAGCTGGCACTCCAGAAAGCCCCCAAAACACCACATCTCATTGGATATGCCTGTCTCTATACACACCTTGTGCTTAAATCCTGGAGGTGGATCTGGCAGAAAACCCAGGGTACCACTGCAGAGTTACGCTTTTTACCTAAATAGGGACCTGTACAGGGTGAGTAGTAATTTGCTAATTGAATGGTGTTAACACCAACTTCTAAATCACACCAGAAACATCTTATAGTATGTCTGTAGCCATAGGCTGAGAATGATTCAGTTATTAGGGAAGATAATTAGGCCAACACTAGACTGTCATTTCTTCTCTTGAAGCTACAGAGGTTACATTTTCCAGCCCGCAGTATCCAGATTTCTACCTAGTTCTGCATAATTTCCTCAGGATTTCAAGTCATTAAGTGAGCCATTTTTTCTCTTACTTTCATTAAACAATGTGACACAAACTGTATGCAGAAAACTGCTTTATTTGCCAACCATTAATTTTTTCAAGCATTAAAATAGCACCTGATCAGCTTCTCTTGCAACACACAGCCTGCCTTGTTAATGTTTCAACAGAAAATTTGCTTTGCTATAGAGAAAAATACACATATATATAGTTCTTTCTGACATCCATTCTATGACAGACCATAAGAGGGGTGTAGGCAATATCTATAAATCATTAAATACCTATGGAATGTGAACAGGAACCAGTTTGTTTAGCAAAAGCTGGATTACATCAAATAACACACAGAAAGTAACTATTATTGACACAGCACATGGAGGGATTCCAGTCTGTAGACTTTTGCTACTGACATCGTGTTTGCACTGAACACAAACTTCACCTGTTTTTTTCTTCTTCTGCCCAAGTGAAACAAACAAAAATTCCTCCCCTCATGGGATTATTCACTTTGCCTGTTGAGCCAAATGCTCTCTGTTCTTTCTTTTTTTTACTGGACTATGTTCCCTGGGATATAAGTTTTCCAAAATTCCTGGAAAGCAAGTAACATCTTTGGTAAACTTGCCCAGTTATCAGAAAGTAGAAGATGCCATTTCAGGTATTTTCATCTAGTATCTTTACCTTCAAAAGATCATGTCAATTCAAAACATTTTTTAGAGCTTTCATATTTTCATTTTGAGAGGAAAATTAGTCCACCTGTGGGGTTGTACAGCACATGGGGAGGCTCAGACTTTATAATTTTTAGCTGTATGCTGTTTTTGCATGGAGCAGAGGGGCACTTCAATTTAATCGGTTTCCTGTTTGAATGACATGAACAGCCTGAAATGGGGAAAAATTTTGAGCAGTGTTTTGAATGCACCTCAGTGCATTTTACAGCAAGTAAACAAGGCAATCTCCTGGACCCTGTAACATTATGATTTAGCATGATTAGGACTGCCTAGCTCCTTTCTCATGGCAACCAACCAAGAGCAATGTAGAGGCATCCATAATATGTGTGCCTTGCAAAAACAAACAGCTGCATCCTGATGTGAAGGAGCCTGATTTGGATTGTCCCCTCACTGTTGGTCTTGTTATATCTCCATTTACACAGTCTGCAGGCACAGGGAGTAAGGGACAGGCTTGAGCCTTAGGAATGCACACTCAGGATACACACTGGAATGTTTTGGGATGCTTTGGAGACCAAGGTGTTTTGGGCTACAGCAGGTGGGTTTGCCAAACTGTCTCTGACAACCTTCTAGCAGTTGGCATAGCTGATCAACAAACACATTCCTGACCTTAATGTTTGCTCTAACAATTTTTTTGCAGACACAGTATGTTGGCCATACATCATGGGTTGGTCATATTTAGGATACTTTAGGAAGATTATATGCTGTTTGTGGGAGCTTTGCAGCACCTTAGGAATGCACACTCAGGATACACACTGGAATGTTTTGGGGTGCTTTGGAGAACTGGAGAGGGACTTTAACAAGGTCATTTAATGATAGAACAAGGGGTAATGGCTTTGAACTGAAAAAGGATAGGTTTGGATTAGAAGTCAGGAAGAAATGTTTTTACTTTGAGGGTAGTAAGGAACTGAAACAGGTTTAGCAGAGCCCCATCTCTGGAAGTATTCAAGGCCAGTTTGGATGGGACTTTTGAGCGACCTGCTCTAGCAGAAGGTGTCCCTGCCCACGGCAGGAATGTTGGGACTCAATGATCTTTGATCTCTTCCAACCCAAACCATTCTATGATCCTAAGTTTATAGTTCTAATGTCACTCCATCTGTTTGTGTGTATGTGTGTGTATCTGTATGGATAGATGAACATCCTGGGGCTTATCCAAGAACTTTAGAAGTGCTTTTCCTTCTGTGTTCCCTCTCTATCTTGAGCTGACAGGATTTTTGAGGGCCAAGTAGACACAAGATTTGGTTGAAGAAATTCTTAGAATTTGGCCCATGCAGAAGTGTTATCCTACCCACAGCTGAGTGCAGAGAGGGAGTGAGTAAATCCTCACTGCAGGAGACAGTGGTCTGCCAGGCTCCATAAACCCCAGGACATCTCTGTGCAACCTGCAGGTGGTTGAAGACACCTGCTGATTCACTGAATGGAGAAAATGCTGCTGGGACACCTTATGCACTGGAAGTGCCTGCTGGAATGGGGTTCACATTTAATAGAAAGAGTCATACGGAGCCACTGACTCTGCAAAAGCCAGGTTAAAAATATCCATGTGCCGATGTCAGCTTCCTTTTATTTTTGTCTTAGAATAGCAGTAATGACCTTGGCACAAAGCACTGCCTTGAGGCAAATGACCAGCTGGGATTAATGGCCCTTGACTTAATTTCTGCCCATCAGCACCTCCCAGCCAGTCATTAATCCTGCTGAAATGCTCTGTGCATTGATTATTATTGATTCATTCATTGATTGTGTCCAGGGTCTGAAGTTAGAAGCTGAAGTACTGAAGGCACCCTAGGGACTCCTCTAATAAGATGAGTTTGCTTAATTCATAAACTATTTGAGGTGCTTTAAAAAGAAGCCTCATAAAAAGAGGTAGAAAAGGCAGAGCACTTATAGGACAATGAAACCCAGATTTCTCAGGCTATTAGAGTTGATGGCATGTATCAAATTACTTCAAATAGGCTTGGTGCATAAAGCAGGAGCATAAAGGAATTCAATGTGTATTACATGTGTCACTTCCCAAGATTCCAGGCAAGAAAGCCCATCAGATAACCTGGGTGTGGGCAGGGTAGGCATTTGTGGGGTCAGTGTCCCACATTTCTTACTGGAGACATCACTGTTCTGTTTGCCTTCAGAAATGCAGACATCCTCATTTTCTGCACATTGCCTGGACACTTATGGTTTCCCTTCCCCTTGCGCTTGTTGCTGTCTGACCTCATCTGTTCTTCAAAGAGTTTGATCTGAATAATTAATATTGTACTCTTCAGGAAACCAGACTGATTGCTTTTAATACCTCCTTTATGAACAGGATTTGCAAATTGCAAAGGAGAGGAAAAACAGTTTAAAAGACAATATGGTTTAATAACCTGACACGTCCACATTTTTTCTTCAAATTGCTCTTCTGGGATTCGGTGTAAAGGATAAATTAAAGGTAGCAGTATCATCTTTGGATGAGTTATTTCACATCTTTTGATGTTCCAGTATATATCAAATGACAAGAATGTACATGAAGGAGAAAACCTGTGGTGGAAAGTGTTCCCAAATGTACATTGCTGAGGTGCTTCCAAAGTGCTGATGGCTGCCAAGAACTCCATGGTGATGCAAACACTATTGGACAAGTTGTCCTGCTTCTGAAGAATGTGGGTAGATTTTTCATAACAGAAAAGAAATAAGGTTTCTAAGGAATTCCTTCTCTACTCCTGACTTGCAAAGCATTTAAATCAGTTACAATGATAAAAGCCCCTGAACTCCTTGATCAACAGGAGGAAGAAGTTTTGAGTTCATAAAAGCCAGAGGGTTCTAGTGCCTGCTTATCTCTGCCCACTCATTGCTGACACTGTGACACTGTTTAAATTGTATAACTGTTGTCTGTTTCACACACTTCACCAGTAAAGTATGAGTACTGTTCTCTTCTTCCTTACGATACATACATATTTTAAATGGTGTAGAGTGCACTGAATCTTTGGATAGGCAAGTCTCCCAGCCTGCTATTGTGAATGAGCAATAAAGGGCTCTCTTGGTGAGATTAACTGTCTCCAAAATATCAAACTGTGAACTATTTATTCAGAAACTATCAAATTCACATAATCAGTTCCTTACAAAAATACCTTCTTGTGTGGGAGAACAAAAAGCAGACTTGAGGAAGTTGCACTCTCTGTGAGTCTGAGGTCAGTTCTTGAGAACATTTTTCTTGTGAAATTATGGGTCAACAGTAGAAACTGTGTTGCCTTAGAGGTACTGTATGTACCATATGAATGCCTCCACCAGAGCTCATTGGGTTCATCTTCAGTCAGTTGGAATAAATGAGCATTTTCAGGATGTGATTTTAGAGAATCTGCTTTATGCATCCACCTTAAGATGAGGAAGCACCTGAGATCCACTACTCTCTTTTCTTTTAACACTAATGGGACCTTGGGCTGTCGAGGTCCCTTGTGTTTTCTAAACATCTGCACTAAGGCAGAAGAATCTCATATCTAATGTATGCCAGGTGTCACCACAGTCCAGTGATGACATCCACTCCCTGGTAAGGAGATGAATCAACACAGCAAAGGAGAGACTGGGTCCAGATTGTCTTCTAGAAAGGAATTCAGTTTCTCATCCCTCCATTTTTTTGTAGAACAGGGAGTGTACAACTAGACTGCTGGTTTTTCAGTCTTGTGGATAAAGTTTCATATTGGATAAAGGAAGATGAACTCCACATTCTCCTGTCCTTTGGGAAAAAGCTGCAGAGTGACTGTGTAAGATTCTTGGCAGTATTGGTTTCTGAGTGTCCCTCCCTGAAGCCCCAAGATAAACAAACACCTTGATTTGGAGAACTGTGCTGCTGTCTTGGTTTGAAACAAGTTAGGAGGAATAATCACACCCTCCTGGAAAATTGAGGCAGCCTTACAAGATATATCTTGTGGATCTAAGATGTTTGATTTTTCCTGATCTACAGTGACAGCGTAGGAATCTAATGGAGTCATGTGAATTCCATGAGGTAGAAGACATCTAAAGGTGCAGTGCCATGATGGCAACCTATGCAAAATACACAAACCACAGCACATGCAAAACACAGCTTCTGTGGTTTTAGCTTTGCTTATTTATCTCTCGATGCAGTGACAAAACCTTGCTATTTCCTTGCTGTGAACTTTTTGTCTCAGTGTGTTTGGCAAACCTCTTTTCCAGTGTGGCATGGGATTGAATTAATCTAGAGGAATGCCAAAAGTGCAGGAGCTGGAAGTAATGCTGTAATTTTCTTAACATATGGAGATACCTGTGCTCAAATATCAATGAATTCAAACTGTGTTTTGTGACCACCTAATTTCTTCCCTTTGATTGAATATACTTCATCTGGTTGGTTTTGTTGCTTCTGGGATCCTGCCATGGTTAATAGTGATGTAATTTGGCCATGCTCTGGAATCTCCATGGTCTACTCTCTCTGCTCAGATATTCAGGTAATTTGTTTTTCTCAGGCCTGCTTTCTTCTTTCTTCATTTTTATTTTTCAGAACTGCTGAAAGGCTTTTAGAATTTTCACAGTTCTATTCAAAGATAAGTGACAAAGGCAAGTGTTACTGATAGTGCCATCCTGAGCAGAGAACTGCCACATCTTAGTGGCATTCCCAGTGTCATATCCACAAAGCTGTGAGATTCCCAAAGTAAACAAATGTAATATTTTGGAAGACAGAATACACTGGCAGGTAAATCTTTATGAAATTACCTCTAATTAGCACCTCCAGCGGAGACAAATCCTTTAGTCACAGAACAGTGTCACCTGAAAATGTGCGTGTTCTTGTTTTGCCTTTGAAACCATCAAAGAAAAATCATATGTATTGGTTTGACTCTCTTGCCATAATTTTTCATTAGAAATAGGGGGAAGAAACAAGGGATGAAAGGCAGGAATGAATAGGAAAAAATGAAAAATGGCTTTGGTAAAATGAGATCTACTTTGAATGGAGCATTGCACTCCTTTCTGCAGCCAATTTCCTATTTCCAACAGGTACTAACTGTCTCCCACTCTTACCAAAATTTCTTCATAAACATTATTAAGAAGCTTAATTGTGAATTGCAATGAAAAGCAACATGTTCACATGTTTATTCAGATCCCTTATCTCCATCTCAAAATGTTAATTGGAATTCCAACATTAATTAGGACTTCAATATTAATTGGAATTTGCTGGAATATGTCCAGGCTGAGTTGGTTCTCTTTGTCAGGGAGAACATGTTCCCTTTTCAGGGCCTAGGAAGGGAAATTGATTCACTCTTATGCCAAAAAACATATGGAAAGACAAACAAAACAAGAAGAAAAAGAGAAAGGGATGATCAAGGGGAACACAAAGTAAGTGAATTTTCTCTCCTGCCCTGTGCCCCAGATTTCCAAAGTGCTAAGTGCAGATCTCCTGTTTGCTTACATGGGCACTTTGGTCTGAGAAGGTATCCAGGTCTGAGTCTTTCCCAACCACAATCCAAGCTTTGTTTTGGCACTGTAGAATGAAACAACTGACTGTAGTGGATTATGAATTCCAGTTTTTACCATGGCCAAATTATGACATAGTAAAGCCCTCAACAGTAAGGGCTATTGTTAAACTACAGAATGCAGGAGTGTGAGAGCCTCAGAGAAGAAAAACAGAGTCCTTGTTTCAGGACAAAGGAGGAATAGGTTCATCCCAATTAGAAGTTGCCCTTAGGTCAGTTTAGAGCCCCCCAGGGCCCTGCACCCACAAATATGTCATTATTTATCTGGAGCACTCCCTACAGCTACATGCCTAGTGAAAAGTTATACACACAAAGGTTGGTTGCCAGCTCATTCTAAATATGTCAGGCTTCCCATTTGTGATGATCCACCATTCAGGGACCACACAGACTTTGTAGCAGCCACAGAGAAGGAGTTTGTCTCCTTTTTCTCAAGCACAGATATGTCCACATGTGTTTTTGTTCCCATTGTTGTTCCAAACTGTCCCTCCAGTGAATGAAAAGGGACAGGTATCTTCAGAGGGCAGTGAGATCTTCAGGCTGCTGAACTGCCTTGGCAAAATGCTGCTTTCTTTCTCCTGCCTAGAGCAGGAGCAGGGTAGGTTCATGACTGATTAAAAGCCACCAAAAACTTCAGATAGTGTGTCCTGTGTATCCAAAAGTGATGCCAGGCCATTCCATCCATGTAAATGTTTCATATCAATTCCTATTCTTTCTACCTCTAAATACAATTGGTAGTAGAGGGAAAGCACATTAGATCACTTTACATTTAAATATTTAAATTCTCCCACTCACCGGATTGATAAATTTGCATTGTGTGGAGGAAGTCAGTAATATAATTGCATGATATAAAAATACTGGGCTCTGATAAATTTTAAGTGTATTTGTGAAATTTCTTTATTGATAGTGACTCTTGATCACATATTAACAGTTTTAACAGGAGTTTTCCTCCTTAACCATTCAAAATTAGAATTTGCCACTGTTACACTGTTTTTACTTTTTATTTGCATTTCACTTGTTGCAATTACCCAAACTGGGATTTGGCAATACCTTAAGAAATGCATATAGACCCTTTCCCAGTTTAATCCTCAGAATTCCCCCAACTCTATCTGTTGAACCTGAGGGGCTGCACAGGTGGCACAGCAGCTGAGCATTCCACAGCATCCTCTTCTCCACTGGGACTGCCATAAAAGCCACATTACCATACTGTCTATACATCACCACTGAGAATATCTGGATGGTAAAGTTAACCATGTGGTTCTGCTTCTTTTTGCATCTCAGTTTCATTTTTTGGTTCTCCTTATTTTAGCTAGCACAAGTCTTTATGTTTTGAATTCTCCATATGTGAACAGTTGCTTTTCTGTGAAATAGATCTATTTAGTGTAAATATTTGAAATAAGAATGTTTCCCTCCATGTTTCTACATCAGGTTTCAATGGAAAAATCAAATGACAGATCTCTTTATAGTCATACTTTCCTGGTATTTTTTTCCTAATTGCAGCAGAACACTAACTTAGAGTACCTATTCTTTTTGCCAAGTGATAGAACAGGTTTTCTGCTTCTTGCTTAACTGCATTTTGTTAATTGCTTTTCTGCTTTTCTGGGTCTTTTAATTTTGAAAATATGTTTTTTTCTGTTCCCTCTGTTTCCATTTTTTTCTTTCTTTTTTTTTTTTTTTTTGTTTATCTGCCTGTTTTATTCCTTCAATTTATTCCTTCAATATCTTTGCTTCTTTTTTTTTTTTTTTTTCAATTACTGTTGGTCTATTTTCTTTTCTTTTTTTTTTTTTTTTTTTTTTTTTTTCATTGTCTTTGGCTTTTTCTCTCTTTACTGGAATTGTATCAAAGAATATTTTGTCATAGCTTTGAAACTTTCCTTTTCTCCTAGAAAACACATAAGTTAAAGTCACTAGAACTTACTAAAAAAAGAAAACTATGTGAAGTTTTATGGCTATATGTGGCAAAGAGATTTCAGCAATTACAGTAGAATCGAGGCAGACTTGCAATCTTCAGACAGCTTATTCCAAAGCTAAATTTGATTTTGTGATTTCTTCCTGGCATACTTAATGTTGTCTGATGCTAGGCAGGGTTTAGTGGGTTTGTTTATTTTTTTTTGTTTCTTGGGAAAATTCGATTACCAGAAGTTGCCAATATTTCAAAATTCCTTGAAGAGTGACAGGATTAGGAGAGCATTAATCCTCTAGGTTTGGAGTGAGCCTTTATTGCTGCTTATGTGCTATACACAACTTTTGCTTTTCCTAGTGCTTTGCTTAGAATAGATAACTTCAGGCTCCTAATAAATATTGCTGCCTCCTAAAACCTCTGGGTATTTTCTCATTCTCACTTGCATTTTACATGGCTGTGCCTTAGATTACCCCTGAAATCCCTACACAACTGCATTGTCTGATCCAGCCGCAGCTCAGCTGAGTTTCTTGTGGGCTGACACAGAATCAGTTTGCTGCTCATGAACAGATGTGTCAAGCTGTTCAAAGACAGCATCTCTGGCGATGGAAATTCCTCTTTAGGCACTGGCTGTGGTGCTCGTTACCATAGTACCTGCACCTCCAAAACATTAATAAAGTAGACACTGCTCCAAGGGAGAGAAATATCACTGCTGCAGCTTTCATGGTGCAGGAAATGGAGTTATGCTAAGCTGGGAATAGTGGGAGCTTGAAAATAGTGGGAGCCTGAAAATAGTAGCCCGAGGTTTTTCCCAGATTAAAGACTGAGGGAAGTCACCAGCGCAGCTCTGTTAAGTCCCTGCTCTGAAATTTGTCCTGGAGGAAGCTTCCACTGTTTACTGGTTAAGCACAGAGCCTAAAGAGACAACCTAAATACATTAGCATCATGCTGGTACCCTGAGCAGAGCAGGAATCAACAGAGAGCTTTCTTGTTACAGCCATTGAAGCCAACCTTCCCACTGAATTTAATGCCCCAGAGCTGCTCAGCCTCTCTGCTCTCCCTCTCCCACTCCAGGAGAGCTTCCCTACCCTACCCTGTATTAACTATCTGCCAGTTTTGGGATGGTTCTTCCCTCCCTCTCATGCCAGCAGGCACTGAGGGCAGCCCTGGGCTACCTCTGGCACCCTGAGCTTCGATTTTGCTGTTCAGAGGGGCTCACCAGTGCTGTGGGTTGGAATCTCGGTGCTCTTGCTCAACCCTAGTGAGCAGTGACCACATTCACTGTTCTGATTGAGCACAAAAAAGATGTCATGTAGACCACTTGACTTTAACCGGACCTGCAGCTGAAAATGTTTGATAGCAGTCTTTAAAATCTTCCTGCATAACCCCTAGAGACAAGATGTGACTTGTGAGAATGCTAATGGAATTTAAATGTCATGAATGCACGGTGTCATTTAGAAATTGCTAAGTGTTCAGAACAGTCCAGACCTTCAAAGGCATTTTAATATTTATTACCTTGAAAACAACAGCACCCATGAAGCTAAATCCTCTGGGACAGATGTAATCTGTGTTATTGTGGGATGTTGGAATGAATGCAGACCACACAACTTGCTGCTAGGCCTAAGAGGAACCTTCAGTTGCTGCAATTCCCAGTTTTCCCAAGCATTACCTTTCAGCTCACCATGCCAAGTATAAGTTTCCAGTAAGTTTCCAGCCCTCACAAAACACAAAAATAAATTTTGAAAATATTATCAGACCACTTGGAATATAGGATTCAGCTCCACAAGAAAGGAAAAACCACTTTCCCCTCTCGTTAGTATTTCTGCCTTTAGTGAAATGATTCTCACTGACAACTGCTTGTTCTTGCAGTTCTTCCTTTTAAGGTCTTTGCCATCTGGGATGCCTAACTCTTCCTTTTCTAGGAGAAGACATTAACATCTGCTGACATCGACCTTGACCTCCTTTGCATTGTAATGTTCTTGAATGCACTGTAATGCATTCTGCATACTTCACACACCAAATCCAAACAGTTACACATTTTCTTCTCTTGGAAAGTCATATTTTCTGACTAGTCATGTCCTTAGGCTTCACTATCTAGGAGGACCAAAATAAATTATGTTTATGTCACCAAATTACAATCTTGATTTTTATAGGTAGTTCTGTGACTCCTTCATGAATTGGATTTAGGAGTTGGGTATAATATTAAATGAAAATAGGTATATGACAGCTTTTTTATTTAAATGCATACTGGGGGTCAATGTTCTTGGCTTGCTTCTTCACAGCTTTTTCCAGGATACAGCAAAAAGATGAGCAGCCACAATGGGCAAAATCTGTTTATTCTCAATTTAACTTTTGTTGTGCCAGCCTGGAACACTTGGCATTTCATAAAGTTTTAGACAACAACATCAAGCACATCACTGCTAAGCAAACAGAAATTAAACAAGTTTATAATTCCATAGGTCATATTCCACCATTAGGTGCATAGGAGGAGCCCAAAAACTGTTGGGATAATTGCTTTATCTCTCCACTTCTTTGTTTATTCTTCCTGATTTTTCTCTGCCTTAGATAAATCACATCTAGGCTTTGAAGCAAGCAGTTTCTCTGCTCATCATCTGTGCAGTGCCCGGGGGGAATTCAGTCCTGCACTCTTCCCTTCAATTTCCACCTCCAAAGGCAACAAAAATCAGGAATGGGGGTTCATTAATCCATAATGCCACAGCTGGCACCCAGCTTATCTTCCTTCAGACACCTCCACTGCAGGTTTGTTCATTTGAGATGGTCAACTTGAGCTGTCTTTATAGTCAGTATGGAGAAGCAGTAGGAGAAGCAATTGCTCAATATTGATTGCTCTGTGTCGTTTTGGCTCTCAGAATTAACAAAAAAGGAATTGTACCTTCAACTGTCTGTACAGTGATTGCTGGATCTTCACTGGGCACTACAGAATAGCCAGGGTAGGCAGAGGTGAGTAGTTTTAGTTGAGGGAAATAGTGTCACAGCTTGGTGTTCATCTTCTGTTTAGGGGCTCTCCTTCATGTGGTAAGTCAGTTTTTTGTTTGCTTTTCACCCTGGGAGCAGCACAGAGGAAGTTCAGCCTAAATGTTTCACAATTACTCTGAGCTCTACAGGAAATCTCGCAGAAATCAATTCAACTGGACTTTGCAAATTTGAAGGACACTGTGGTCAAAAGAAGATGAATTTGAGGACGCCAGCATCTGATTTTAGCTTTCTCTGCATTTAAACTAAAAATAGAAGGGGAAGCAGTTATAACAGAAGGTCTCATGTTAAAGCTGAGATTGATAACCCTCAGTGCATGGTGAGGGCATTCTCACTACAATAAATCCTTCAGAAATTGTGATTTTTGAACAACCACAGAAGTCATGAAAGATGGTAGTGAGGTAACTCACAGTCTGTCATTCTGGCTCCACTTGTCTGGGACCTGACCAAATACACAGTTGTTTATTTTTCTTTTTTTTTTTTTTTCCTTGAGACTTATTTTTGGTTTAAATGTGAAAGATACTAGAGATGTGGAAGATTTCATCAGAGCCTATCCAAGAATGGGTCTTCAACTGGTATTAACTGATATCACTCTTTTGAAACCATAAAATATTATGCTTCATATTGTCCTATAGTGCCTCTTTTTGCAAGCAAATAAACTTGCAGGCTAGAGGAAATGGCAGACAATGCTGCTGAATAAAAAAACTATTTCAAATACCAGCATTTTTCAGCATTTTTTATAGTATGATCTCTACATTCCACAATATCAAAAAAAGTAAAATAGGGTGCAACATTTGGATTAAAAACCTGCTTCGATAACTCCTGAATGAAATGTCATTGCTTTAAGGATAATTTTACTGTTTAAAGCATGTAACTCTGTTTTGTTTGCAGCTTGAGGAGCACAATATTGCACAATGAAATGATCTGCAATGTATAAATAAGGCTCGGTGCTATTTTGGAACTACTTATTTGAGCAAAGCTACCAAAGTAGAAATCATTTGCTGATGATCAGTGCTGTGTGTTCACTGCGCCACAGGAGGTGACTTCTTCTAATTTCATTTTAGCCAGAGTTTAATTTCCATGTCACTGTTTATTTGTAAACATCAAGATGATACAGTCCAGATCTTTTGGATGATACTGTTCCTGAAACAACAGCTATCTGCAATTACAAGATTGAATTAGCTTCAATTTCATCATCATCATCTAACTCTGCTGAAATGCATGAATATAACTCCCTTAATAACAGCTTGCCTCAGTCATTTCCAGGCATTGTATCTTTATTTCTGAGATAAGACGAAAGTCTTCTTGCTGCTGAGCAGGGCTTACACAGAGCCGAGGCCTTTCCTGCTCCTTGCTCCACCCCAGCAGTGACGAGGATGGGGGAGCACAAGGGTTTGGGGGGGACACAGCAGGGACAGCTGACTCCAGCAGGCCCAAGGGAGAGGCCGCACCATTTTATGTCATGTTTAGTGTATAAACATGGGGAAGAAGCAGAAGGGGGGATGTTCAGAGTGCATTTGTCCCCCAAAATCTCAATTACATGGGTGGAGCCGTGCCGTTGTGGGGGTGGATGAAAACCTGCCTGCCCATGGGAAGTACTGAGACAGTTCCTGGATCTGCTTTGCTTCTGTGCACGGCTTTTGCTTTACCTGTTAAACTGTCTTTACTTCAACCCACGAGTTTTGTCACATTTGCCCCTGCGAGTATCTCCCCATCCCAGCAGGGCAGGCTGAGCAAGGCTCTGTGTGGGCTGAGCTGCCAGCTGTGGTTAAACCACCACAGACTGATACCTCTGAGATCACAGAAATGGAGCACAGAGTGTGCATCATGATTCCTTGAGGAAAAAACAGCTCCTGCTCAACACCAACAACTGGCATGCAGGCTACATGTGCATGAATATTGTCACACATTTTATCAACATGTGCTGAAAGTATTCATGCCACATATAGTCCTGGCCTTCAGACCTTACAGTAAGAAAAATTCTTACAATGCAAATTTCTTAAAATTCAAACTGAAAGAAGAAATGTTTTCACTGATCCATGCTCCCAGTCTCATGTTGAGGAGCAGCAGCATGTTTGAGGTGACCAACACTCCTGTTGAACTATGAGATCCAGGGTCCCTAACACCATCTGTTTTTTCAGGCTGTCTAGGTTTCCACCATGTATTTTTGTATTCATTTGGGTCTGGCAGTGATCAGTGTCTCCATTCTGTCCCCCCTCTGTGCTCATCAGGTCATTCTGCATCCCTGGGTCTGCGCCTGTTGTGAAGCTGGAGGCAAAGTGCTGGGGTCTTGCTGACTGCTGTGTGACATTCTGAGAGCCCCGTCCCTGCTTTGTGCTCCTGCTGGTGTCTCCAAACCCAGCCATCTTCCTTTTCCACCACTCTTAGTCTTGCTATCACAATGCTGCACACCCTGACAAACAGAGCTGTGTGATAAACATCAGGTTAATCCTGCCAAGGAGCCATGCTTTGTTTCTTGATCATCTTTCAGCTCACCTAGTGCACTGTATTTCAATCTAATACAACATGCAACACGGGACAAAATTTGATTTTTATGCATTTTTCTAGTTGTTTAAAACCCTTGAGAGCTTCTTTTCATTTGCCAGGTAAGGTTCATTTTAATTTTCTTCAGCTATTGAGAATTAAATTTGTACCTAGTATTTGCCTAGTGGATACGGTCACCACAATAAATCACATCTCTGATTAGCTGCCCCCTTCTGAAATAGATGTTTGAGGTGAAAGAAATCATCCTCTGATGAAAAATATAGTTTTTTGCCAGTGGCAGTAAGAGAACTTACATTTGCCTACTCCAGTCAGTTGAATCTTTGTTAGTTTAGGTTGCAGAAGAACCTTTTACAGAAACACAGCTGGAACCATTTCCAAGTGCTCAGTGAACCGTAAAGACCCACAACGTGCTCTGACTGTCCAGCACTTGTCAGACACCTTCTGCTGGCCCAAGGAGGTACAGAAAATCAATGGAACTTCAGCCTGTAAGGCTATAAATAATCTGCATAATAAACTTGAATAGTCTGAGATATAGAATGCTAAAATGACTGATCTAAAAAGCAAGATCCTTCCTGATTCTAATATTGCACAATGTATGAGCCTGTTCAATCTGATGTAGCACCAATCTGGTCTCCTTTAACACTGTGGGTATCCGAGGCATGGGAGATCTCAGCCAGAACCTATACTTGCCTTTGGAGTGAAACAAACTGCTCCTCCAGCTCTGAAAACTTCAGGAAGATTGAGCTCTGAGTTTTGTGCATCTGCATTGGAACAAAAATGAAAGTTACCTGACCATTTCAGGATTTGTTTTTTGGTTTTGTTTCTTTTTTTTTTTTTTTTTTTTTTAAGTTGAATAACTAAACTACGATAAATAAAATCTGCTTTTGTTTGGGGATGAGAGGAACAAAATACTTTCTTCCTTTTATCTTTCCTCAAAAGCCCAGACACCTTCTGCTCAAACTATACTGGCTTGCAGTATGTTTACCCCTGTCAAAGCACAGAGGTGAGCATCAGGTATGCCACAGTTGGAACAGTTTCACTCTCTGACTTCTTTTAACATAGCAGTACTTCAAACCATTGGAAATCAAGAATGATTTGAGTGTTGGGTAAAGGATTCTAGTATTGCACAGTGTATGAGCTATTAAAAATAGGTGCTTAGGGATAGATGTCCTATGTGGACAGTAGGCTGCGGTTTGAGATATTACCTTCCAGAAGCACTGGTTTTATTTTATGTTTCTTAATCTCATGGAAAGGAACCTTTTGGAAAGCTGTTGTTCCACTGCCTGGATGAAGAGCAACAAGTAGTTTACAATGTTTATGGAAAAAGGAATCAACCTTTCATTTACAGCTGCAAGGCAACTAAAGCGCCATGGAAAAGCAGTGTCCAAAACAGAGGCAAACACTTTTTGCAGTGGTCACCACTGACTTAAAGGCCTTACAGAAGCAGCTGCTTCTGAATATCCTTTTAAGCCCACTGAGCCTGGATCCAGCTGTTAAAAATAACAATGTTTTTCATCCTCCATAATAATCGGATCTCACTGGTCAGCGCTGGAGGAGCAGTTGCATAAAAAAGCTTTGGTTACATAACAGAAGTGTAGGGTACCCCTGAGCCCAGGGGAGCCAGGCAGGTCTGTGTGGCAGCCTGCAACCCTCACAGCTCCCTGTGCTCACTGCCCAGGGGCTCTGCAGCCTCAGCCCTTTGCAGAGAGCTGCAGAGCATCCTGCCACACCAGGGCTGGTGCTGCCCCACCCTCCTACAGAGGAAGATCATGGCAAGAGTGGCTGCATCTCATGATCTGTGTATTATCTTCGTCCTCTGGTGACTCTGGCTCTGCACAGATATTCTGGACTTTGCACTCTTGAGGCCCTGCTCTCTTTGCTGCAGTCCCAGGGGGAGGCAGGGCACAGAGAGGGGCACTCCCATATCCTGTGTTACAGATGCATCCGTGGCAGTCACCTCTCAGAGCCCCTCTGTGTGTGTCTGGATCTCTGCAGCTGAGTGCCCACAGCTCCCCTGAGATGATGCACCACTTCCCTTTCTCCTGCTTCCTCAGGAGCCAAGTTGACATCCACTGGGATACATTCTGTGGTTGCATTTTTGGATGCAGAGATCAGGAGCTCCCCATCAGCAATGCACAAGCTGAAACACTCAGTCCCTCTGGAAGTCAGTAGGACATTTCACACTGTTAAGTACCTCCCTGAATTGGTCTCAGCCTGAGCATGAACTTTGCTGTTTCTCTTACAAAAAGATTAACTAAGAATGAATGAAAGTGGAAACAGCTAAAACTTTCCTTTTAAAGAAGCCGAAAATGAAGACAAATATTTCCCTGAAGATTTACCAGCAGTAAGTTTGGATAAATTCTTGTGGAAAAAATGTGAGACCTATTTCCACAGAGGTTTCATACCTATTTTAAGCAGCAAACTTCAGCTGATATTTTTTTGGATGCACAGAACTGCACTACTTGCTGCAGTTGGGTTTTACAGGATGTAATAATCCAGAGGCGAATGGCAAAGTAATAACTGTCTTAACTAAGAGAAATTAATTTAGTTGATCTTAACTGAACATGCATAGGCAAGATGGGGTTTGTTCCATTATTATCTCATGCCAGTAAACCTCCAGAGTTGAGAGAAGAGACTCATCCTGTGAAACACCTGATAAATGCACTGCACCTCAGGGCATTTATTTTAGATCTTTGAAGTCACATCAGCCTGGTTTGTGTGAAACGCAGTAAAGATGGGCACTGTTGGGCACTGTTAGCTGTTCTGTGTTTCAGTGCTCAGAACAGCTTTCCTTTTCCAGTGCTGGCTGTGACTGAAGCCAGCCTGCTGCTATGAAAGGGTGAATTGCCTCTTTGAGGGCCCTTTAGCAGATACAGTGAGCATCCAGGCATTTTGGTTACTCACCATTATACCACAGGAATGTTGAAGGGTTTCCAGTTTGGAAAGCACAGCACCAGGTCCACACCCTCTGAACAGGTTAAAGGAGGACATTAATGCTGGACTACTTATTTTCCTCAAAACCTGCCTGTCCCTGATCTTCAGTGGCGCCCACCATGGGCAGAACCTGGAGGAAGATTGCCAAAATCTGTGTTGCTGAATGTGTGGTAGGTTGAAAGGCCATGCTTGGATGAATGATCAGTCTGGAGCAGATGCCTTCAGATGGATGAGTGGGGCTCTGCTTGTCACCTGAAGCCTTTAGAAGAAAGAACCATTGGATGTTATTCAGCCCCAGAAAGTTCAATCAAGAGCATCTCAGGACTTGCTGAGAATGTTTGATAAGTCTCAGCAGTAAATAGATTCATCTGGGAAGATCACCAGACATTTCTCTTTTCAGCTGTACATGGGCTCTGTCAGATGCTGTGGCTTCAGTGAGATCTCTGAGAAAGCAAACCCACCTCAAATAAAAGCTCATAGGTTTTGATTAAAATAGTGAAAACTTAAATTGGCATATTTCACACAGCCCTGATATTTTCCTTCCTCCCCACTGCAGTTTCTATCATTTAGGGTACCATTTGCTCAATCTATTACAACGTGCTCTTGTTTTCATTCTCCTACTTTGCAACCTTGGTGCATTTTCTTCCCATGAGAGATCACAATATAAATCTCTAGGTCAGGGAATAATGAGTTTAGTATTTTTTAAAAGCCTCCCACTGTAAGTCAGGATATCGACTCATCATTCAGCAGGTGATGGGATATAATAAGGGGACATTTTTTCCTTTAATTGCTGTTGAAAATGGAATAAGGGCACCAGAAAGACTTGGTTTTCTGAGACAAGGATTTCAGCTTCACTGGGCTTTAGTTCACTAGAATCACCTAATAGGCTTGAGCATAAAGAGCTGGACAAAGCTGAAAGGAAAAATAAACTGATGAAAGACTCCAGCAGAACTTTGCTTTCCTAGTCTGAAAAATAGATTAAATATGATTATACCATTAAGTAAATAGACAGTGAGAAAAGGCTGACCTTGTGGTCTGTGAGTTGAATGGAATGAAGCATCTCCTGCTTTCCAACCCTATCTCTTCCAGATCTGTTTTCTCACGGCAGCAGGGGTGAATGTTCAAAGAATCACAAACACAAAGGCCAAGAGAGACCATTAGAGTTACCTCACTGAACTGCTGTAAACCTGATTATGAGGTGTTTTTGTCCAGTACTTTCTGCACTGTGGCCATTGAGTATGGTGAGGGTGATCAAGGACACAGCTGTGGGAGGCAAGGGCAATAGGTGGATTGTGGGTTTTTTCTCAGATGAGAGGTTAAAGTGGTACCATAAGCTCTAAGTAAGGCAGGAGAATTTTCAAGATTCGACAAAGAAGTCAAGATTTGACAAAGATTCTTGCAGGTAGATTTTGTGATAACCAATCCTTTACTATACTAGGGAGGAAAAACAATGTGATTATTCATAAATTATTATAGTGAAACTATTTTTTGAATCTTTACATTCCTTTAAATAAAACTTAATAGATATCACACTGCCAAAAGGGCAGGGAAATACATTGTGTGGCAGATGGGATAATCTCAGAGTTGTAAAGGTTTTGACAGACAAAAAGTAACATTTTAGAACATCCTATGCACAGACGTTAAAGCATCTGAAGGAGTTGAGTGGCCATTTCTCTAGTGAAATTCTGCGAAATTGTTGTGCTCCATGGCAGCTTTATGTAACATACTATTTATTGTACATAAATTCAAGGAATTCTCCTATTCAAATAAGTATTAGATAAACTCAAAAAAACTCCCCTGTTCACCAACCACTTTATAGAAGTGGCTTTATTCCTTGAAACAAACAAAAGCACACCAAAACCCACCCAGATCTAAACTACTCACAACAACCTTCATAGAAGAGTTCAACCAGGCATGCAGAAATTAAAGCTTTAGAACAAAGAAAGTGTTTTTCTTGTTTGTTTGCCCCTGGCCCTCTGCTTTTCCCCTACCTGCAGCTTATCTGTAGCTCATTCTTTCTCTTCTGTTTGACCTGGGGTCAAATGTATCATTGTTTCCATTATATCCTTCAGTATTTTGCATTTCCCTGTGAAATCCTCACCCAGTTTGCTCTTTAGTGAAGATTAAAGAAGGTTGTTTTTCATGCTGTTTGGAGGGACAGGAGCATGAATATCTGCAAATGCCTCCAGTACATTCCTGTGCCAGTCTCACTCTCTGTGCCTTCTCCACTTCCAGGAGGAAAAACTACCAGAAACTGCCCCTGGAGTGTCTGTCCCTTTGTATACTGAGGGAGATGAACACATTTGCAGAATTAATGGGCTGTGATGACATCCCAGTGACCCTGAGAAAGTTACTGATACACTTAGAGACAACAGAGCAGGATGACAGACAAGATACTTGAAATACCTGAATCCTGCTCTGGCATTTCCTGATCTGCAGCAAGGCTCAGTTCAGAGGGAAACTCACATCAGCCAGACTGCAGCTTCCCCTCCCAAGCTGAGCAGAAGGGGAAAACTGATATGGATCTCATGTTAGCTGCTGTCTGCAGGTCAGTGTCTTCTGCATTTACAATACAGGGAATGACACAGCTCATGGATTTGGCTTTCAGGATGGAAGGGAGATCTTACACGGATCCTGCTTTGTCCATGAAAGATCTCCCTTCCAGTAGGAGAGTAAAATCCAGCTATCTGCAGTGATGATATTGGGAGCTCCAATGGATTTCCATGAGGATAATATTGTGGACAGGATTTCTGAGTTGTGCAGAGGTGTGGAGTTGAAAGAGAAAATAATATTGCCTGAACTGTAGGGGAGAATGAAAAAGGGAAGTTAGGGAGATGGCAGGAGTGGGGAGTTCCCCAGATGAGTGCATTGTCTGGAGGAATATCCTGCTCTGATTGCTTTGCTGTGGACTTGCAGCTGATTTATTTGATAGCCCCTAGCTGTCAACTGGCAGGGACTGTGAATAATTTTTATCTCATCACAAACTCACTGGGCCTCATCATTTTATATAACTTCCATAGTTCCCCCTTCACTGTTTCTTCTACCCTTGCAGTTTGATGAACACTAATCTCCTTAGCTGCTGTTCATTTCCTCAAATCAAATTTCCCTTCCCTTTGAACATTTTCCACTTTCTAGAAAAGTTTTGTACAGTCTACTCAAATGTACAGGCTTGATCTGTGTTTTACCATAACAAAATTCTTTGCTCTTTTCCCTGTTTCTTTTCTAACAATTCAACTTTTTTCCCCCCTGTATTTATTTTTCTTTTTGGGAGGGGTGGTGGGAAGAAAAGGATTATCTGTGATGTAGGGCATGAGCACAATGGCCAGGAGGGAGAAAGAAGTGCTGGAATGAGATTGTGCAGGGTGAGACAGGTGGATCAGACATGCTGACTGCCAGGGAAGGGACCAGTGGGTGCACAGCATGTCCAGTGATGAACCTGGACGGGAAAAGGCTCCACTGAGACACAAAAAGAAGGGCACCCAAGTCACCCAGACTGGGTTTCAGGAACAACCTACTCTGCTCTCCTTCCTTTCTACCTTCTGTCATTTTTCCCAGCTCCTCCCTTTCTCCTCTGCACTCCCCTGTCCCAGGGAAGCTGGGGAAGCCTGACAGCCTGTCAGTGATGGAGGGCTTATGGGAAGGGCTAATTGCTTCCTCTGCTTTGTTCAGATGTACAAATAGACCATTACTTACAGTCATTACCCAGTCATCATCCATCATACAGACTAATGCTATTTTCCATGCACTAAATATGTCACAGGACCCAAATTTGTCACTAATTGTACAAAAGGCCTGTGCAGGCCTGTGCAAGGAGCCAGTAATTTGTTAATATAAGATATGGGGCTTTGGCTTTATCTTGAATTTCCAAATGTTACTGAGGCAGTTAAAATTCTTATTTGTTTAAGAGGCAGCACAATCCTCAACTTTCTGTCACTTTTATGAAACCATATATAAGTCACAGCAATTCCTGTGTTTCAACACTGCTTTCTGTTATAACTATAATAATACAATAATTTATTATAAATATATATAACTATTATATATCAATAACTGTAATAACTATAAAGTGCAATGCTGAAAATTATGGCCATTTTTTCCATTTATAGTCAATTTTTTTCACTTGCATTTTCCTTATCTTTTTGGTTTCCAACCAATTTAAACTGTGCTTCTGAGTTGCTAATTTTTTCATCTTTGAAAAAGATGTGGCAGCAGAAGCACAAACAAAACAGTGAAAAACTAAAAAAAACTTTGAAGGTCCTACTCTCACTCTCAGTTACATTTAGGCAATTACAACACAACACAGTAGAGCTGCAGGGCAGTATAGGGGCAGGAACTGACCTCAGATTAATCTTTGCAGCCAGAATATCTGTAACTCTTAGTTTTTTTCATTTTCACCCTGTAGCAATGCATAGAACCAAAATTTGCTTTTCAGTCCCTGCCCTGCTTTGGGTACTGTGCAGGCTGGGGGGATGTTTCAGCTAGAAAAATGCTTTAAAAGGCATGATTCAAACAATTTATTTTTCCATATAAAAGATTCACAGCTACAATGGTTAGCCACTGGCCAGTGTGAAAACAGGATGGCTTGACAATGTCTCTTTGCTTTAAGGATATTTTACACTTTATCTTGAAAGTTTTGGGAAACATGAGTGTGTTGTAAGACATCACTTGAATGTGAGAGATTTCCAGGTCCAGTTGAAATGTTAATTGGAATGTGTACATGCCAGCTATCAACATACATTCACACATAAGAGAAAACTGAGTGTCAGCATCAGAGAAGTTCCTGATCCTTGAGCTCCTCTGGCCTGGTCTGGGTGTGAGCAACCATTGAACAAAGCTCTTTCTGGACCAACTTATTCCCTCCCTGGTTTCATGGTTTCCTGCAAGTTGTTTTAGGGTTGGACTCTGTGATCTTTAAGACCCTTTTCCAGCCTAAATGGTTCCATGATTCTTTGGACTCCCTGGTAAGCAAACCTTATTTTTTCTTGGAGCTGCACAAAAGACTTCAATGGGAAGAGAGGCAGCACCAAGGGGCTGGGGCACACACGCAGTGCAGACTCAGCTGTGATGTGGTGTTGTAGTTGTGGGGTGCCCAGATAAAGGAAGGAAGGATGAATCTGATTCCATTTTCTCAGAAGGCTAATTTATTATTTTATGATACTAATTTATTATTTTATGATAATATATTATATTAAAGAATGCTGTACTAAATTATACTAAAGAATACAGAAAGGATACTTAGAGAAGGCTAAAAAGATAATGATTAAACTCGTGACTCCTTCCAGAGTCCCAACACAGCTTGACCCTGATTGGTCAATAAGTCAAAACAATTCACACAAAACCAATGAAACAACCTCCAAACACATTCCAAAGGAGCAAAACACAGGAGAAGCAAATCAGATAATTATTGTTTTCTTTTTCATCTGAGGCTTCTCAGCTTCCCAGGAGAAAAATCCTGGGTGAAGGGATTTTTCAGAAAATATGCATGTGACAATGTGGAGAGTGCTGTAACCTCAAGTGCTCTCAGGCTCATAATCACCTGTCTCTCAACAGGTCCAGTTTGTTGGGCAGAGATCTGCCAAGGTGATTATGAAGTGTCCTGCTTCAGCAACAGCTTGGGTGTGGTGATCTTGGGAATCTCTGCAAGGAGCTCTCCAATGTAAAACATGCCCTGTAAACATGGATAACACATCCAGACACAAGAGGAGATGATGCAAAGATGCCCCAGCCCAGATATTCATGACTGGTTTATCTTCCTCTCGCATTGCAAAGTCCTTGAGCTGCCAGTGAACAGACTTCAAGCACTGATCTACAGCCAAAGCTGACAGTCCAGTGGGCAGTGCTGAACATCCAAACCTCTGTCTAATATAAATTGTCTGCCATTCCCAGAGGTCATCTTGTCACTAGACTCAGTAATTTATCTGCAGCTTGCCATGGGGCACCTGAAGAGTGTTACCAACCAATTAAATCTACGTTTATGTAGGTTAAAGAATGACTTTTCATGCTGAAGCTCTGCACCCACCCTGCCAGCCTGGTCATGACGTCAAGGCAGTTGAAGCCAGAGCTGTCCCTCAGAGCTCCAGGTTGCTGTGACAGTGACCTGGGTCAGCCAGCACAGAGCTCAGGCCCTGACTGAATTTGCCAGACCTTTCAAATTGGATTTTCTGCCAGTGCCAAATCCAAGCTATTGCAGCCAGGTTATTATTTAAATGCATTACCTAAGTTAATGTATTTAAAAGTACATTATGCCATGATCAATGATAGTGGTACTCAGTCATGCCATGGTAAAAAGGATTAAGAAGTTAAAAAGGCAGAGCTACCAATAGAAATGGGTTTCCTTTTATCTTGTGACTTTTTTCAAAGAAATGAATTTTTTGGGGGTGCTTAATACTGGTTTTAATCTTTTATGGTTAAAAATACTGGAAGTGCTACTAATGAAGGGAGGAAACCAGTCATCTCTGGTTCCTAGTAAAATCCACCCTGAAACCACCAAGATAAGATAATATTGACAAGATTAGTATGCTCAGCACAGACTCTGCTTTCTGAGTTGGTTAGAGCAGCACAAATAGCAGTTTTGAGCACCCGTATTCTGAAGGGTGAATAATTCATATCCCTCCCTGTCCCCTGCTTTCCAGATTATGCTGATATTTTTTCATCATGTTTGCTTGAGTCTGTGTATCTCTAAGTCATGTGTATGCTGCCAGTTACCTTTCAGAGCCGTGTGTAACGTGGCAGAGATTTGCTGGCTGAATGAGTGCTGTCAGAGTAGGCAAATTCAAACCTCTGTGTGCTGGCCTTCAGCAGTGTCATCGTGATGGATGGGAGACATCTCCTGCCTCACTCTGCAGATTGATATGTTCCATTTAACAGTGTTTGGATAATGGTTACTTGGTGCTCCAGGGGAATGGTTTTCTACTGTGTCCTTAAAGCTAGGGACAAAAATTATATTTTTATATATATATATATATATATATATATATATATATATATATATATAAGAGAGAGAGAGAGATGATATAGATATAGATATAGATATAGATATAGATATAGATATAGATATAGATATAGATATAGATATAGATATAGATATAGATATAGATATAGATGTAGAGATAGATATCCCCAAAAGTACCCCAGAAAAATAATCTGAAAAACTTTGATCTTCATGCCAACGGTGTAAGAGAAACTGAAGAGACACCACAGAAGGACTTTTATCATGAAATTTCCTCCTGAAACCTGAGATCCTCTGTTTCCTTCAGTGTCACCAATCACACAGAAGCTCAAGTTTGAAAGTTCAGAGGGGTAACTTCTTGGAAGCCCTCCTCTATGTCACAACCTCCCTTGAATGTGCCCACCTGCTTCCTCATCTGAAGTGTACACCCTCCACAGAGAAAGCAATTCTATTTCAAATGCCAGTATATTTCTGAATATAGAACATAGTTTTGAGCTCAGAGCTGTGTTCTTGCCTCATACCTTCGAGTTTAGCAAATTTCAGAGGATGTGTGATGGGAAGGTCCAGGCAAGGTGTGCTGTTGCAAGGACAGGATTTATAGGACCTGAAATCTCTTTTTACTTGGTTCAGATGTCTAAACACAGGCCACTAATGCAGTTTGGCTCCCTTCACATAACCCATCTGCCTTCCAGCTGCCTCTCCAGGAGGATACAGCTTTTCCATGGGCCCTATGTCATCATGTCTGCCAGTGTTGTGTTAATATCTGGGATAGCAGAAAAAGCCTAAACCAGCACCCTGAAAATTAAGTGGTTAATCCTGAATTATATAAAAGTGGCACCAGCCACCCTAATTGAAGCAACTGGTTGTCACTGCAAGTGCCTTGCCAGTGGTGACAGAGAGGCACAGAGCACATCCCTTCCCCAAAGCAGGGCTGCTCTGACAGTGCAGGTGGGCTCTGCTCACCAAGGGCAGCACCATGAGGACAGTGCCCTTGTGTGAGGTGTCCCAACAATTCCTCATTAATTTCTGTGTCGTCCTTTCAGCATGGGAAGCAGAAAAGCTCTGCTTTTCCTTTCCACAGCACAGTTGCCGGCCTTTTCCTAGCTCTGGTTTTACCATTTGAACAAAAAATGCATTTACAGTGGTTTGTGCTTTAAGGTGAGTTGAGTTGATTAGAGCCATATTTTCTAATTAACATTTGCTTTGTCCTCTTTAGTCATCATTTGTATTGTGCTATTAAGTGATCATAATTATATTAAAAAAAAAAAAAGATTATGCACTTCCAGGAGTTTTCCAACCCATTACCACTAATTGAGAATATTGCTTGGTGTAAGCCTGACAGCTGGCATACAACTAGAGAAGCTTCATTTCCAGGCATTGCTGGTGTTCTCTGTGTAAGCTGTCCATAGGAAGCACAAGCACTTTTTATTCCTCTTTTAAAGCAAGTTTGTTTCCAGGGTGGAGAGTCTCTTGTCACTAGTTCAACAAATTAGGCAAGGGGAACAGCAGGCAAACGGGGCAAAAAAGCAAAATGATCTTGCAGTGGATGCAGCATCCATGTAACATTTGCTTTTCTTTCTTTTCCAGCTGTGTTTTTCCCCCCAGATTTAACATCTGCTTTTTTAGAAATTCAGGTTCTTTTGCTCTAAATTTCCCTGTCTTAACTCAGGTAAATTAAGCTTTAATTTCCTCAGCTGTTCTTCTGTTTCAATGGGGAGGAGCTTTGCCAGAGCAGATGTAGCAAAAATGATTTTTCCCAAGAAAAGTGCTCATTTCCTGAGGAAGTGTGTTTTTCACTCCCAGCTAATGTAGCCATTTGACAGTCTTGCTGAAGATTTCTGCCTTCTGCATGCCATGTGAGTGAAGAAGATTTATTAACTCAAAGCACAAGGAACTCATCAGATAAAGAATGTTATTTAATAGGAAAGCCATGATATATTACAATTTCTCGTCATTACCGTTTTAATTCTGTAATCATTCTTGCAATAGTTTGTGGTTCACTCCTTTTTCCTGTTGGTGTGTCAAACAAAACTCCATTTACCATTGTTTTGCCTTGATTTCTGCTTCTTGCTCATCTACCTCCCCACTAGTAACTGTATTTAGAAATACAAGGAGATATACAGAGGGAAACCTGTCCGAACCAAGTAGTTCAAAACCCAAAAAAATACAAAAGAAAATAAAAGAGGCAACATAGGGAAATTCAAATATTGCTCTAGTGGGTTGAAAGCAGAAGCTTTGCCCAATTTGCTTCGCCTGTGCTGCTTCAGTTCAAGGGCTTGGATCAATAGAAAATCATTCACTGGCTCCACTGGGCTTTTGCTCAGGTCCTGTGTACAATTCCACTGCCTAATGAGCTCTGGGAAGGGCAGCAAGGCGTGCAGGCAGGATCCAGGGACAGCTCTTGTAGCTCTCTAGCATGAACACAATGAGCAAAACTTTGCAGGTTTGAATAGCCACTGGGTTCACATGGGGACATGTTCCACACATCAAGGGCAGGGGCACCACAGTATAAAAGGACCTCTATTTTTAACATGGGCTTCAATTTTTAAGGGAAATGAGTCTCACAGTAACAGGCCTGACAGACCTTGAGCCAGGCCTGGCTCAAACCCTGATTTAAACACTTGTTTCTTCTGCCTTGCAGTAGGAAGCACAGGGAGAGCTGAGGAGCAGGAGCAGTGCTTGTGGCAGGATCTGCAGAACTCTTCACACTGCAAGTGAAAGCAAGAGAGGAAGAGCAGCCCTTTGAATCCCCCCACCCTTCCTCTCCCTCAGCAGCAGATTGCACAGAGACATAGAGAAGAGAGCTCCAAATGCCATTACTTTTACCACCAGGAAGAAGAGAAAAACCATGTCAGTACAACAACACATTTTATCACTACCCTGTCCCAGGTCCTACCAGGGCTCAGGTACAGTCCTGTGCAGTCAGAATTAAGGGGGGCTTGCAGTCTCAAGCAAGGCTGTAGGCGTGCCAGGGAGTTGAAATTCATGTGGCTGCAAGCACCTTGGAAAGGCTTCACAAGGCTGTGAATTGACTACAGGTCACTTTCAGGGTCATGTTGATTATAGAAAAGATAAATGCTGGGTCACCTGTCAGAGCACAAGGGCAGCAGCTGTGCCAGAGGCTTTGCTGAGCTCATGCAAACCTGGCTGCAGCTGCAGTGGGAAGAGAAGGTGTAAGGGAAAAGTCCTGTGATGTGGCCATGAACAAACAGCAGCTGGGGCCACCTTCATGGAAAAAAAATAATTCTGCAATTCTTGATTTATGTCATAAATTGCTCACAACTTTAAATAATTCCATTAAACTTTTAAGTATACTGTCAACCTAACCTGAAAGCTTTCTTGTGACTTAGGATTTGCCCTGAATTTACACAAAAATCCAGAATCTGGATCTTAATTGGCCTCCTCTTTCATTGCCACACTCTCAGAATGGCTGGGGCTTTGCTAACCAGGACAGTGGGGGCTTAGAGCCCTAGCATGGCTGATGAAAAATGGCCAGCAGAGGGTTGACATGGCCTTGGGCAGGATATATTTCAAGATATATTTTAATCCCTGCAAAGCTCTTTGGAATTGGAAGAACCTGGTAAAACAGAATCTCTCATTTGGGCCAGCCTTGACCGGGTTTTGATGGCCAATTCTTGTACATGAGTGCATGGGATTTGGTTGGAATAAAGCTGATTTTCTTCATAGTAGCTGGTGTAGAGCTGTGCTTTGGGTGCACGACCAAAATAATAATGTTTTTTTTGACTGCAGATCACAGCTTAGACAGGGCCAAGGCCTTTTCTGTTGCTCACCCCACCCCACCAGTGAGGAGGCTGGGGGTGCACAAGGAGTTGGGAGGGGACACAGCAGGGACAGGTGACCTGAGCTGACCCAGGGGATGTCCCACGCCATAGGGCATCGTGCTGAGCACAGCACTGGGGAAGGAGAAAGGGGAGGAATGTTCAAAGTGATGGTGTTTGTCTTCTCTAGCAAGGTTTTAGCCTGGAGAAGAGGAGGCTCAGAGGTGACCTTATTGCTCTCTACAACTTCCTGAAGGGAGGTTGCAGACAGGTGGGGTCCGTCTCTGACAGAACCAGAGGACACAGTCTCAAGCTATGTCAGGGAAGGTATAGGTTGGATATTAGGAAAAAAATGTTCACTAAAAGAATAATAAAGTACTGGAAAGCTCTTCCCAGGGAGGTGGTAGAATCACCATCTCTGGATGTGTTTAAAAAAAGTCTGGACATGGCACTTGGTGCTATAGTCTAGGTGATGTGTTAGGGCATAGGTTGGACTCGATGATCTTAGAGGTCTCTTCCAACCTCATTATTCTGTGATTCTGTGATTCTATGTGATGGAGCCCTGCTATCCTGGGATGGCTGAGCACCTGCCTGCCCAAGGGAAGTGGTGAATAAATTCCTTGTTTTGCTCTGCCTGCACGTGCAGCTCATGTTTTACCTCTTTACCTGTCTTTATCTCAGCCCACAAGTTCTCTCACTCTTCCGATTCTCTCTGACATCCCACCTGGAGGGAATGAGAGAGCTGCTGGCTGGGCTTAACCCACGACCCTTTAGGGAGTTTTTTGGTGCTCAGCTCTTGTGCATGCACGTGTCACTTTGGGGAGTGGAGCTCAGGAAAGTGCCAGTGCAGGTCAGGAGCTCAGAGCCCCTTAGGCAGCACAGCTGCCAATTACTGGGTGATGAAATTGCACAGATCATGGCCAGCATTTGTGTGCTCAGGAGTTCACCTGGCAGTCAGATCTGACTGAACACAGCTGTTCCATCCTGAAAGACAGAGCAGGCAAATCAGGCTCTGCACACAAAGCCTGGCAGCGGGTGCTCGCTTCCAGAGTGAGCCAGGCTTTGAGGCAGCAGGAGGGAGCAGCTCTGAGCTCTGCCACCTGATGGGTTCATGCAGGGCTTCATCTGGCTGAGGGGGTCTGTGCAGGCTTGAATCACACCTTCTGACAGTGCCTGTGTGAGCTGCCCTGGGAAGAATGAGACAGGCAGCTGATTCCTGGTCCAGATCTGGGAGTAATGGCAGTGCTCATCCTGCCCTTCCTGGTGGCAAGTGACATCTGTTACCAGCTGGCAGGACTCTGATGCTGGTGAGGGACAGCTCTTGTGGTTAACTGTTTCCATGTCACAATGCCAACCACCCCGAGGGCTGCATGTGAGATGTGTGCATTGAAACAGAATGGGAAAATTTTACTGCTCTCTTGCTTCTTATTGCTCCAGCCTGCAGCCAGGGAAAGACACAGATGCAGATTCTCTGGACTTAGGAGGGTCTTGAAAGGTGCATTTTCTTCCTGAAATCCTCTATAATTTTGTTCTTCCCTAAGGCATTTAGGAAAGAGTATGTGAAATCTGATTTGCCTGGCACAGTGGTGTCAGCCAGGCTGTGATTAGTGAGCTGCCTGCACATCAGAGGATGGGACAACTTTGCTTGGGATCAAGTCTTTGTGTTGTTTACAGAAGAGCTGAGCTTTCAGAAAGTTATTAATCTCCTTCTACTGCAACCAAGCCAGGTGAGCTTCCCAGCTGTTTGTATCCAGACTCTGAGATAAAGACCAAAGATGTGAGCAATAGGTATATGAAGTTACTATTCTTTGCTAACTCCAACAATTCTCTTAAATCCTGGCTAAGAGTGGAGCTTCAAGAATAGCTGTGTGATGCTGATGTACAATGAGAAACCTTACCAGGTCAGGGGCTTTCTTCTTTCTGCTCCTCCATGTCACCTGCACTGGCACAGGGTGGAGATACCAGTATGTCCTTAGAAAAACAAACATCTGCACATGCAAGTGAGCTCTGGTCCTGCCCATGGACAGCAGTCCTGTAATCCTGACCAGTTTTCATCCCTCACTTCCTTCCTGGTGTTCCATTCTGCTCTGGTGGCTTGAAAGTGGCAACATCTGTGAGCTATAAATATGATTGTGGTTAGGTTCATCTGGCTCAAAGAAAATTGAAATCATGTCTGAAAACTACTTTCTTGGAAAGCATAATGGGTTACAAAGTAAATAATCAATTTTCATTACAATGATTGTTTTAATAAGATGTCATGATGGTGTCCTGATGTTCTACTGATGCACACTGCATACACTTATGTGAGGGATTGTCTCCCCTTTCTCTGCTCCTCTCTTTCAAAATACAACTGCTGGCAGAAAGGGACTGATTGAAAATCAAGTAGGATGTTGTGCTCTTTAATACCCACAGAGCTCAAACTGACACTGGAAAACCTTTGCACAGCATCCAGCTGGTGTGCCTTGGAGCTGATTTGGAAGGGACTCCTGTTGGATGGGAAAGAAGCCTAAATCCAGAGAACTTTGAAATCAAAGAGGATCTTAGAGTGGCTTTAATGGATTTGAACCAGGCCTCTGCCCAAGCTGAGCCTGCCACAGGGAGATGGAGTTGTGCTGCAGAATGCTGTGAGGGTGGTCACAAATCCCTGGTGTGGGCCTGGGATGCTCTCACCAAGCCTTACCTGGTCTGTAAAAGGCAGGATATGAGAGGAGAAAGATGAAATCCTGGGAGAAATAGGGAGAATACACTTCCCTGAGTCCCAGGGGGAAAAGCAGGTGAGGAGTTCAGCTGGGGACCCCAGGAGTTCCCAAAGGGCTTCTGTGCCGGGATCAGTTCAAGTCAAGGCCAAGCACTGACTGGGTCAAATCAAGAACAACCCCAAAACCTACTTGCATGTCTTCATGCAGGAACCAGCTGCCTTTAGAGGAACATCCACCTGAAAATAGGATTGCAGGGTAAGCAAATTATTCAATATATGTCAGCCAGTCCTCATTAAATTCCTGTGAGTCTGCACTTTCAGTCTTGGCTAAGGCGTGATTGGTGATCCCCTGCAATGAATGATGGCTGGGTGTCTGAGATGGGAGACATGCTTCCTCAGGACCAGCTTCAGTGCTGAATTCTTCCTCCTCAGTTCAGTTTTTACACCTAGAGGCCAGGAATAACATGTGAAATGCTCCTGAGAATTGTTGCTGCTCTGTGTCCATAGGGTGATGGTTGGTATATCTTCCTCTCTGAGGGTGTATGGACAGGGGGAAATCTCCAGTGTACTATGGCAGTGCTGGCTTTGTGTATAAACATGTCCTAATTCATGCACTGCAATTCAAAATCCGTCCCCTTTGAAATTTTCCATGTTTTCAGAATTTTCATGATTTTTCAGCTCGGAACCTGATTTTTTTTCCCACTTTATTTAGGTTGATTAAAAAAAAAAAAAAAAAAAACAACCAAAAAACAAACCAGCTTATTTTTTTGCCCTTCTTCTTTCTTCCTTCCATTTATTTCTACAGCAGCAGAGGTGAGGAAGGCCCAGATCCCTGCAATGTGCAGCCCCAGGCACCCCAGCTGGCTCCAGCAAAGAGATGCTTTGAGGGCTGGGAGCTGCTCAGAGCACCAGGCACATTCCATCAAGTTCCTCGTCCGAATGGAAAGCTGAAGTGGCTTCTCTGTGTAGGGAGGATTGAAACCAGATCCTGCCATTAAATTTGTTAAATGGAAATGTAATGATTTATGAGGGAGGTAGTGAACCCTCAGAAAGAATTCAGTAATAATAACTCTGGGTGAACAGCACTGTGGCAAGGCTTCAGAAGGAAAGGATCTGTTAAAAAAATAAAATAAAATAAAATAGACCCCACACACATTCAAAAAGCCCTAGATAAACAAAGCAACTAGATGTGAACCTGATAAAAACTTTAATTATTTCTAATGAGATCAGCAAGGCAAGCAAAGGACTGAAGTGGAACTCATCTGATATAAGCAATAAGCAGCACAGGCAATATCCCTTCACAGTCACGCTTGAGGAGTTCAAAGCCATGCAATGTGTTTAGCCACACACCAGCACTGCTGGCAGATGTGGAACTAAATCCTAGGGATTTCTTTGGGAAAAAAAAAGTTATTCAAATGTCTCCATATATTTATGTTTTTCTGGAACACATGTCAAAATTGAAAGGGTACTGGAAGTTTTAGGTGAGTACTGTATGGAACACTGTAGGGTCACAGTGCTATTAAAAAGTTTGGCTTATTGATGATACCAATTTTAGCCAGTTTGGAAAAGCAATACTCTGGCTAGAGTTTGTCTTGTAAGAGAAGGGGTGAGGATGTCTGGTCATGGCTTTATATGTGTTTACAGCTTACTCAAGAGTCTTCACTTATTAAAAAAGAAAATAAAGAAAATAGAGGGGGGTCATTCTGGCTTTTCACATTACTCTGCTGTGTGTCCATGGGATCTTGGCAATGAATGCTGCAGACCAAACCAAGGCTTAATGAAATGAAAGACCCAGAGCTGCAAGAGAGCTGCTTGTATGAGCCTTTCCATCCCAATCCATCCCCTGATTTCCCTGGGACACCAGGTAGCTCACAAGGTCACTTCAGTCAGGTTCTCAGCCAGGAAAGGAAACCCAGATCCTGAGAAAAGAAGGAATAAAAAAAGCAATAGCTCTGGAGAGTAACCACATATTGCTCTCAACTATATTAACACACAGAAATGTGTATAAAGATCTGGCTCTGGGCTCTGTCTGACTCAGGGAGCATTGCTGTGATTAGCCAAAATCCTGGAAAATAATAATGGCCCACTGCAAAATGGAAGGAAACTTTTTTATGGGTTTTATTGCTTTTTTTAAGAGGGCAGGATACCTCCCCTTGCATTCCCTTGCCTCTGTGGTTTTTCATCACTGGACTTTTAATATTGCAACTACATCACTTCCCACACACATATGCACTTTTTTTCCCCTGTTGGTTGATTTTATTTCTCCTGCCACTCCACACTGTGTCACACTGTGTATAAAATGGACTATCTGCTTTTGCTACTGCCCTGAGAGCAGCATGGCATCCTACTTAACAGCTGTGGCCACTAATTCACTGCAACTGCAGTCTGTCTTCTCAGCATCAGCTACATTTCTTTTCCATATGTTAACTCCCTTTCAGCTTAATTTCCCTGTTACCCAGCAGTAACATTGAGTAACTGTGTTGGGCTGAATTCAAATGCAAATTAATATTCCCTTCTGCCCATTAACTCTGCTGTTTCTTGTCTAGCCAAAGCAACTGGAAACAAGCATGTATCTTGGTTCAGTGGTCGGACAGAGGGGCCCTGTCTGAGCTGGGATTGTTGTTCATCTCAAGAGCAGACACAAACCAGCAGGCTGCAGAAAGGAGAGGTCCTTCATCAAGATGTTTCTTGTCAAATAACCCCTGAACTCCAGCCGTTGAGCAACACCATGGCTCTCTTGAACTTCAGTGTTTGGCATATGTAATTCACACAATGCCTGTGCTGTGCTCTAGATTGGAAACGTCCAGAGGATTGACATCCAGAAACCTTTAGATGAGGCATGGGGGTAGGGAAGATATCATTGAGCAAGGCATATGACTCAAATCTTAAAAATTATTAAGCTACAGAAACCTTTAAACAGAGCAGCCTGGCAGAAAGCAAATTCCCCAAAAGAGATATAGGCATGAATGCTGAGAGCATGAAGGGAGTGGATGGGGCAAGAGAAGAAAATATATAGAAGAATTTATTTTTGTTTTTAAATTATTTGGAACATTTGGGGTATCTTTTTTCCCACAGCTCTTTTTTTTTTCTAGGATCACCCAGAGTTAGAAACACCAGCACCATTTCAGGAGGAAAAAAGTGGTGTAATTCCTTTGAACCCCCACCACCCAAAAAAATTGATCTCCACACATGTGAGCCACTAGCACCAAAAATTCCTACATATTTCGTCATACCTATGCAACCCTGAGCTTCATTTGAATTTGTTTCCCACTCTGGTGCTGAACCTTCAATCACCTTCTGGTCTCACTTTCCCCCTCCAGCACAGGTATGGGCAGCGTGTGTGGAGAGCATTACTCCATGCTAAGCAAATCTTATGTTTTGCAAAGAACATGTTTGTAGTTTTCTATCTCTTTCTGCATCCTACTTGGAAAAAACTTTAAGTTTGTTTCTTCCCTCTGAAAATCCCAAAAGCAAAAGAGATACAAGAACAGGGACAATATCCATCACTTAGGGGCCTTCAATGAATAATAAACAAAGCTGTGAGGCAAATCTATGGTTCTGGAATCCACCCTGAGAGTAGCTGAAGCTCAGTTTTTGGAAGGCATGCTCTGTGGATGGAGTGCATTGGTTAAAAAAGGATAGGCACCCCTTTCCTGACCACAGTTCCAGCTGGCTGAGTTGGTAACAGCAGTTGTTCAGGCATAAAAAAAGCATTCCCCCCTGCAAAGTAAGCCCTGCAACACTGATCAGACATCTCAGATTTCTGCAAAACACTTCCAAAAAGTTATGTGCAAAATGGTTTGCACACCAAAAGGAAATGAGGAAAGGTATTTACCTAATGCACAAAGAATGAATAGATAAGAGATAATTGTAATCATGTCACAAAGAGGAAGGGAAGAAAATACTCCTGGAATAAATTATTTGCCATAAAAAGAAGTCACTTCTCCTTGGAAAATCCACACCTTTGAGTTCATGATGGGTAAAAATACAGTAGTTTAAATTTCCCATTTCTGAGTTCAGAGCATTACTTCTGTTCATCTTTATGACCATTTCATGCATAAGAAGCCTGTTTTTCCTTCCAGTGCAGAGTAATGAATGTGTCAGCCCAGATAACTGCTGAAATCCAGCCATCTGCAAGATGTTGCCATGGAAAGAGCCTACTGCACAGGAGGTTTTGGCTGTGGATATTGTTGTGGAGATTGCACTTTCTGTACAGGACCTTGTGGTTTTGGTGCCCTTTGGACAGAGTGAATTCCATGGCAGATCACTGAAGTTCTTTAACCTCAGGCACTCAAAAAAGCAAAGGCAACACTTCTTGAGTCCAAATGTGTGATACCAGAGAAGGAAGTTTTGTTACAATGTGATGAAAATGCATTTTCTGGACAAAGATGTGAGAAGCTAATCCAACAGTGGCTGAAAGAAATCAAACAAGTGTTGCACAAAACACATCACCTTTTATCTCTGACCTACCCAAAAAGGACAAGTATAAACTAAAGGCAGGAAAAACAACCCTTGTCCTGCTGGCCCTTCTTATCTTTAAAGAGGCAGCAACTGGGTTCCCAGCTTTGAAGTCAATCAAATGATGGGCCTGCTAAAACTGATTAGCCCATGCCTGCATGCTGGGACATTGATGGAAAGGGAGCTGGGAACACAGCCCTCTGGAGTGGAAAGGGCTGGAAACCTCTGGGGCTGTGGGATCACATGTAGATCCCCTCTGTCAGCTGCAGCCATGAGAGTGAGCAAAATGCTGGAATACTGTTTCATGCTGCTGGATGTGCAGATCTCATTTGCATCTGCAGCATTCCCCATCCTCCAGCTCTGAGCTCTCAGTGCATCCTGAACCCCTGGATTCCTCCTCATCCAGAGACTCATTTGTGACAGAGCCTGGCATCAAATCTGTCAGATGAAGTGAAAAAAACCCTCATAATGAACAATAATGGAATAACAGGCCAGAGGGAAAGTTTCTTCCTCATAGCCTGTGATAGGTTCAATAAAAGCAGAGCACAAAACAAGGAAAAGAGAGGGGAAATTGGCAGCAGGATTGGCCTTGCAGAGGCTGCAGAGTCCCAGGCACCAAGAGCAGCAGTGATACCAGGGTGCTGCTCTCCCACTGCAGGGTACAAATAACTCCCCCTGAAAGCAATGACATTTATTCATGTCCTGTAGCAATTAAATGGAGCCTCCTGTCTGCTTTTCTCAGTGTTGCTGCTGCAGGGAGGTCAGTGGGGGTGCAGAATTTGTGTGTGTGTGTGTAATTTGTGTTTTCTGTTCAGGAACACTCAGCTGTCCTGACAAACTGCACAATCCCTGCCACAGGGCTGTGTGCAGGCATTGGGATGGTTTGCTTGGCTCCATTCCCATTTTCTCTCCTGCTGGCAGGTCAGCTCATTCCATGAAGCCCTCTCAAGTGCTTTTCCTTGGTCTCCCTTGCATTTTGAGGTAGAAAAAGCCTTTTTATTTGAAGTTCCTCTCTCACCCTACATACCCAGCTATCAGCCCTACATTAGGATGTAGGGAATTCAGTCAGGCATCCAGACTGTGGGCTAAGAGAACCTCATGCTGCTTCTGAAAAGGCTGAGAGCTTCACTCTAGGGCTAAGGGACAGGTCTCCATGGCTTTGCTTGCACTTGGGAAGCAGATTTTCTCTTGGAAATGGGATTTGGGAGCAAATGCTGGAAGGCAACATCTGAATTCAAAGCCCTCTGGGCAATGCTGGAAGAAATCCAGAATAGCACAAGTATCAGGGATATTCTGTGGTAGAGGTACAGCAGGGTAAATGATTGCTCAGGTAGTTCTTGGGAAAGGCAGCTGTCTGGTTTTAAACAGTTCACAAGGCTCATCTAAAAATCAGATCAAGATTTGGCTGAAAAAATTTAAAACAGGTCAGATAAAATGTATTCTGGGAAAAACCTGAAACTCTTTGCTGTGACAGAAAAGATTCTAAAAGTTTCAGCCTGCACCAGAAAACCACTAGTGGTGATCTTTTGTTTGTTTGTTTTGGTTTGGTTTTTGATATTTTTGGGTTTTTATTTGCTTGTTTGTTTTGTTTGGGGTTCTTTTGGAGGTTTTTTGTTGTGGTCTTTGTTGTGGGCAGTGAAGCACATGGAGATAGAGTTTATACCAGTTATGAGTTAATTTGTCAATACCAGAGAGGCTTGGGCTGAACAAGATCAAGGCTCTCATTCCAGAAAAGCTGTACCTATACACAGATATATTTACTCTGGTTGAAATAAATATTTAAAGGAGGAAAGCTGCTACATCATAACCAGACTCACTCCTAAGCAGATATGCTGCAAGATACAGAAAGCGGAATTTCTCTTCTTGTACTGGATCAGGAAAGTTTCCCTCCTTCTCCCTTTCCTTTTTTCTCCTCTCTGAAAATCCCATCAATTCACCAGGTAGGAGCTGTGTGGGAACAGCTGAATTCCAAGGTGTTTAGATGATGGGGAGGGAGGGAAGGAGGGAGGGAAGTAATTGCTGAAGGGACTTAACAAAACTCATGAGCTTTCTCCCCACACCATTTCCCCAGTCTCCCATCTGCCCTGCTCTTTCCTGGTACTGAAATGCATCAGAAATAATAAAAATCTTGAATTAAAATAGACACAGTTGCACTTTCTCCAAATCCCTGTCTGGTCACATCTGTTCCAGAATTCATAGCAATGCCTTGAATCAATTTAGTCAATATCAGCTGGAGAATTTCAGGGTTTTTCAGGTAGAGCAAAAAGTCCATGTGTAGAAATCCTTAAATTACTATAGCACTTTTTTATTAATTTAGCTTCACTGCACTGAAAAATAGTGAAATAAATCCCTAATGCTCTGAAAAATAAAATGAAGGCTCAGACATTCTGAAACTGTAATAGCTTAGCTGGAAGTGTGAATTTAAACCAATAGAAACCCTCTTGTAAATATTATTAGTCATCTAGAACACTGACTGATGGAGGACATTTCACTGGAAAAACCCCACTTCTTGCACATATAACATGACTCTGAACTGAATTAAATTTTTCATAATCTAGAAAATATTAAACTGCATGAAAATTCTCCTTGTTCCATCCAAGACAGTTTTGGCTGAAGGAGTTGCCTATGAGTAATTTCCTTTAAGAGTTTTGTCCTTTATCTTGGGGCAATCCTGTTATTGTAGCTTTAGGTTAACTATTAACTTATCTCAATTTAGCTTAAAAGGAAAGAGCAGTGCCCCCATGGCAGTTTGCTTGGGTTGAGCTGCTGCCCCTGTGTCTCTGAGCACCACACAGGGCTTTTTCCACATTAAAATGGAAAATCTGTCTGCAGTGATGTGAGCACAGCAGACAGGAGCAGATACCTCTGTGGTCCAAAACCAGGTCAGTGTAACCATAACTTTGCAGAAGTCCCTGCAAGACCAGCTGTTGGCACTGACTTTCCCATCCTGCACCAAATCTGCGCCCAGACAAGGGGGAGTGTCGCAGATATCTTTTGTGAAAAATCTTTTCTTTAGGATTTTTCCTGCTGAAGCTGAGAAGTTTCAGCAACAAATGTAAGAAATTATTATCTCCTGTTGTGGAATGCAACAGGTCCACCTGTGATGGGCCCCTCTTGGATGTTTATAATTAATGGTCAATCAAGGACGGAGCTATCTCGGACAGAGTCCGAGAGCGCTGCCTTTGTTATCATTCTTTCTTTCTATTCTTAGCTTCACCTTCTGAGGAAACTTTTCCTTTCTATTTCTTTTTAGTATAGTTATAGTGTAATGTATATATATCATACAATAATAAATCAAGCCTTCTGAACATGGAGTCAACATTCTCGTCTCTCCTCTCATCCTGAAAACCCTTGTGACCACCATCACAGGGGAATGTGACAAATGTGACAAATCCTGGTGTGGGTGGGCACCTGGAGGCACCTGGAGTGTCAGGGTGGCTCCTGCAGCCAGGCCTGGCCAGGTGTGAGCTGCTGTGACTGAGCATCCCCCCTGCAGCCACCTCTCCTGGGGGTGGAGATGATCTTTGGACAAGGGGAATTGTTTTACTGATTTCACATGTGCAACAGCTGGATAAATCCACTCTAATTGCAGCAGTTTGGAAAGAAATGTTTGTAGTACAAATGAGGATAAGGACCAGGCTTACACCAAAAAAATAAATCCCAGCAGGTCTACTCTGAATTTCACTAAATAAATGATGACTCTAAGGACAAATCTACTTAGTAATCTCGAGGGTGACAGATGCACAATCCTTCTTACTTTAACAAACTGTAATAATATTCAAGGTTTAATGCATTAGGTACTTTTTCCAAACATCTACTCACCACATAAACAGGAAGGAATTTCTTTTTTGAGTACTGAAAGGTTACTTGAGAATTTCTGTTAATTTAGCAGGGGGAGAGTTCCTTTTACCTCAAAATGTTTGTACTGTTATTTCCAGAAGGAAGAAAAGAGTGCTTGATGAGCCCAAAGTGTAATCAGGACAAAATATATACTAGTATGATATATCTTATGAGTCTCTCCATGCATTTGTAAAAGCCATCCATCACCAGGCTGAAGGGAGAGCCCAGTGGTCAGCTGGTGGCTGTAAATCTGGCCAGTTCTGTAACTCACTCTAACCAGATGCATTTGCAGAAAGCCCAGGAGCAAACTCTGCCCTGTATTAAAAATTAGCAGGGTGTTGTTCATGTGTGCCTCATCAATCACACAGTCCTAAAGCAAAGGCATCCATTCCACAGATGTAAATAAATAAATGACCAGGCACAGCTGGGACTGTTGTTCATGCAGACAAGCAGGAAAAGTATTGGGAATTTTTATTCTGATGAGTACAAAGTAGGAAAAGAGTCAAACTCATTTTATTTCTATCTTTAAAGGTCAATGCCTGATTCTTGTCCAAAAGCTCTGAAGAAATTTTGTTCTCTGAAGGAAAATATTCAGGATCTTGTTAAGACCTGGGGATTATTTCACCTCTCTTTAGCCACCTGTAAAGCAGGCACCTTCTGTAAGCCAATCACTTCATTTCCCTCTGTAATTAACAAGAGGAGCAGCTCAGCAAAGCTGACACCTCTGGTTCCTTTTCTCTGCCTGGGGTGGAGGGAACACATACTGCAAATACAGACAGCCTGCCTAACCTCAGATGCTCAGTGCTGTCCAGTACCTGCTTTGCTGCGTTTCAGCTACCCCAAATCTACTTTTGTGACCCCTGGGGAGCCTTTGCATAACCAGCATCTGCCTCACTGCAGCTGCAGCAGCTGGAAAGGGGCTGTAATTAGGGCACTGTCACTCTGAGTGTGCAGGAAGCAGGCAGAGGATGAAGTGCCTCTGCACTTGTGTCCTACTTAACTCTCATCTCACACACTGGACTTCCTCTACACCCTTTTTTCACTGAAAATTTAGCAGTTTGCAAAGGGAGCTTCTTCCATGTCACAGTGAGATGCTGAGCCAAGAGATCACTGAGAATCCTTTCTGGAAAACAGGATGTCACATGTACCACTCACTCCCTTTAGTTCTGCAAGATAACTCCATCTCCTTATGCTCCTACAAAAATTTAAAGGACAGAAGAAGTACTTAAAGTAACCTCTGGCAACTTGAGCCTGCTTTGAGTCTGGGCAATTTCCATCCTATGCAAGGTATCATTCAAGCATTTAATATTTATATTCTGCCTCTTAGACCTCCCAAGATATTCCCTCTATCAGAACTCAAAGGGAGAAGCTGCTAAAATGAAACTGCTTTTTTAAAATTTTCCAGAATCTCACTGGGGAAATACAGGACAAGGTAGGTTCCTGACTTTGTTGTGTTCACATGGGAAAAAGGAGGAGTGAGGAGGGGTGAGGAGGACACAAATATATTGAACACCTCTGTTCATCTCAGAGGGCCTTACTGCTGCTCCCTTATTTGCCAGACAAGTTTTACTTCTGCACTCTTGCCTTTACACATTGCAAAATTTAGTCTCTGATGCAGTTAGATTCAATATGCATGCTGCATCCAGTCCTCACTCTGCTCAGGACAAAGTGGTGGTTTATTACCACATTTACTTGTTTTTTGTGCTCCCACTCCTGAATCTTCCGTCATGCTCCAATTCCATGGTCACTTGTTGCTTTCTTGGCCTGTTGTTATTCCTTCACAATCCTTATTCACATATTTCTACCACTTACAGCTTCTGACACAGCCACAGCCTGAACAAGGCATCACAAAGCCCAAGTTAAAGGTGCCCTCTTTCTCCATCCATTTGTGTTTTACACATTGAACCACACAATGCGTTTTTCAAACTGCTGACAACCAGTGACTGCATTTCCAGCATTTAGCATTTCAGAGTTTAGCAAATGTCTTGGATGAAAACCCTTCATGTCCAATTTGAATAAGTGGGGAGTGCAGATGCAGTTGTCCTGTGTCTTTATGAACTCCATGAAGTGCCAGATGACCAGTCACTCTAATCACTACACAGGTTTGGCAGCATTTCCTTTCTGAGGAGTGATTATGCCCAAAGAGATTGTGCTCAAAGAGAAATGATCTGCATGAAAATGCACTCAATTATAAACTGCCACAGCAGAAATGGAACCTGACAGCCCAGCTGCCCCACAGGACTTCTGCATACATCACTGAGCAGAAGAAATGGCTCTAAGGACCAAGATCATAAAATTCACTGACAGGTAGCAAGGCATACTCTGATTTTCAGAAGCAGTTGGTTCCCAAGTAGCTTTCAAGGGGGCAAGGGGAAGTACTGGATATGCAGGGCATTGGAGAGAGGAATTTGATGGAGTCAACATTTCCAACCATTTGCAACCGTCCAGAGGTCTGATGCACTTAAAGGGAAATGTATGTGTGTTGAGAGTTCCTGTTGTAGAAAATGGGGCTCTACTGAACAACAACACACATGTTCTACCATGTGTGAGGGGTTTACACCTTTCTCTTATTAATTCTCTTAGGCAGTGATTGAACCAGTCAGGTATTGAGCTCCTCGTCCTTTCCTTAAGGAGTAAGATGCCAGATACCAAAAAACACCTGACACCACAAATGCCTGGCACCACATCATGCACAGACAGTGGCAGATGAAGGGAGTAACTTTCTTCTGCTGCAAGATCTGTGATGTGAAAAGTCATTGCCTATCATAGGCAGCTAACTCACCATGGTAGCAAAGCACCACTCAAAAGTACAGCAGAGATATTGTAAAAGTGTCTTGATCACCAGCATTCATCTGTTTCCAGAGAAAAGCTAACAAGTGTGGTAATAAGGATGGAAACTCTACAGAATGATCATGGAGAATAAAGGAATGAAAATGGAGTTAAACTTGATTATCTCTTCTAAAGAAAAATAAATGTCAAGAAATAAGTCAAATGGAAATATTGTCTAAGCTACCATCATGATAAATATTGTCTATGCATAAGGAGCAATGCTATTGGGAAATACTGCTTCATTTGGAAAAATACCCAAACCAAAACCAATTAGCAAAATGAATAGATGTCTATGTTAAAGACCAAAAATACTGAAGTAAATAGGTGTCTGAACAGAACTAAACCCTAGAAAAACACCAGAAAATATCAACTACAATAGGCAACTGCGTGGAAGACATCAATACAAGAAGTGACACTGTGCAGACTAAGAATTAAAGCAATGGGACTGAAGATGAGCCAGTGAATACATTGACAATGGCACCATGAAAGGCAGAAAGAGATTCTAGGGACCTGAGGGCCATGGAGGCTGTGGAAGCATTGGGTTCAGCAGCTTGTAGAGTGTTGGACTAACATAGTTTAAACATTTGTGACACCCAGTCTGATCTGTTCAGAGATTAATGGAGCCTCATGATATCTCCTATATCCCATCACCCAAGTACTCTGGGCAGGAAAACCGGAGGATCCTACAGGCTGGTTAGGATAAGGAGGTTATTGCAAAGAATAGGAAGAGATCAATGATGTGGTTGTGGGACTTTCCAATGGTCTGAGTGCGCAGATGCTGCTGAAGGATGCCAAACCTCTTGTCACACAATCACCCAAACAAACCTGATCCCAGTGTTGCCTATGAATCAGTCATACTGAAGAGCAAAATTCTATTGGAGAACACACAGACAAGACTAAGGATCACAGCAGGGAGAAAAAAAATAAAATTAAAAATTCCCTAGGAAACCAGACATGTTGTAGCTTGTTATTTATCCTAGTTGACATGTCAAGCTGTGGGACACCAGGCAGTGTGACCAGAAATATTCTCTGTGATAAAATGACTACTGTCTATAAACACATTTTTCAGAGCAATGAGCATCTACAGGACAAATTTGGGCTAGAAATATTACAGTCTGAGCCTGGCAAATTGGCTGGATCCATTTGATTTGCTAGTCTCAACAGAAGAGCAGCACTCAGGACAACAAAGGCAAGGTAGCAGTGCAGTGTGAGAAAGCAGCAGGCAACCAAATCTGAATTGGTGGAAGCTGCTGTATGCAGGAGTGTTAATGCAGCCAGTAAACATTGCCAGGCTCTAAGAACACACCCAGTGTGCCTAGCATGCTCTGCTGGGTGCCTTTGTTCCACTGGCTATGCCCAGGCACTCCTGTCTGTGTATGACAAGGAGGGTAGGGCCCTGTGTTGCCAGGTGATCAGTGTTGAGTCTCCTGGCTCTCCCAAACACAAAAGTTATAGTTGATATTATAAGCCTTGGTATTATTGAGGGAAGCAAAGTCCAGGAAACGCGTCCTAGAAACAAGTCCTTAAAAACTCCATAAACACTTCAAGGGGGAATAAAGGTAAGAGGGTTTGAAACAGCAAGGCCCTCCTGGACATTTCAGGCTCTATTACTAAGTTCCACTGTATCAGGGAATGTTCTTGAACACTGGGACATATTTGTCTTAAATTGCCAGACTAACACCTGGCATGGTTTTGGCCAAGCAGCCCGGTGCTCTACTGAACAACTTCCACGCAGAGTTGGAATCCAGCACTGGCTGGGACAATTCCCTGTAGGCAGTCTGGATGTGGTTCAAGGATGGGGTTCAGTAGCATGGGCATGGGCTGTTCTGTGTCTGCTGATCTCCACTCCAGGAATTTTCTCCAGACTTATTACACTGCCACAGATACAACTTTGGGAATCTCCAGGCACTCCAACAAAGACAGAGTGCTGCAGACAGTAAAATTACTCCATAGCTCTCCTTCTCTCCAGAAACAAGAAGATTGTGCCACTGTCAGGGGAGTAGGGCACTCAAGGGGTACTTGAGAGACTGCCTGAGAGGAGGCATATCTCATCCTGAGGAGTCAAGGCACTACTCTGAGAAACCAGAGACTTTTTATATGTGTGAAGCTCAGATTTAGGATACTTTATAGAAAACAAATGTTTGAAAGCATCATGTTGCAGAGCTGAGTCCAGCAGCAAAGACTTCACAACCTGATGGGAAAGAAAACACAGCAGCTCATGCAGCTGAGTGTGTGAACCATGGACTGAGGCAGTGGATGAAGCAAAACTTAAGAAGAGTGGTAGCAAACACAAAGCAGGTTGTGAAATCCAGTGCAAAGTCTGGATGCTGCAAGGACCATGTTTGAGCCTGACATAGGCAGACTGGGGCAGGGGAAAACCCAGATTTGGAAAGGAAAGGAGAACCAACAAATTTTAATGCAAGATTGAAGATGGCAACCAGGTTATATCAAGTTTATAATCAAGATAGTGAGAACAGGAAGTGGGGGAACTGGTTTGAAAACCAACTCATCTGAAAGTACATGATGTTGAAACACTAAAAAAGGGTGGTGATTAAAGCCATATCTGTAGGTTCAGGAACATACTAATACTTTCCTTACTGGCAATGGGTCCTGCAAAGTAAACTCAAGCTAAAATTGTTCAAAGTAGTGGTTTACTCATTCTTGTGTGACTTACAAGGCATGGCATATCTTTCAAGAAGGAATTATTTGGAGGTTTACTGAGGGATCACTGTCTCTGTACAAGGCTACAAACAGTTGAAGGTTCTCTGTAGAAATAAAAAGTGTCTATTTTGTGTTGCAAACACATCATGATGCTATCAAGGACTGAAAACATGAAATGACTTGATTTAATTCTGCTAAGAGCCATGCTTCTCCTGCAAGCAGTCTGGAACCAGGCAAATGAGGAAAGGCAACAACAGAAACTTTCTAGGATTTTTAAAGCAGTGACCATGATGGTCCTCAACCTGCTGCAGATGACTTAATCCTTTTCTATCTATTTCAGAAAAAAAAATGCAAGAGCTGTGAGAAAGGTAAAAGAAAAGGAGGGAGAAAAAGTAAGGAAGATGGATCATGCCACAGAGCTCTCAAGTCTGCTTATGATGGAAGGATGGAGGAGATTTCATGGTGTAGAAGAAAGCTGTGAATTCTCTGATGAAATGTCTTATTAAAAAAGAAACATTAATGTGGAAGGAATACAAATAGAATGACAAACAAATATTATATTTCTATCTTGGGAAATTTGAATTGTGGAGGATTCAGCAAAGATCCTTGAATATACTTTGGAAGAAGGTGAAACCATGTCCTAATCTCTTGATCATGCAAGGTTTGCATGTCAGGCCATCCCCAAACTGTTTCCTGCTCTGTGGCACCACCTCCTGGCACCAATGACAACACAAAGCCAAAAAAAAGGATGGAAAGCAAATGTTTCATGTTTCCTTTGATAAAACTTGTTGCTAGAGCTGCTTGTATGAAGGAAGCAGAGGATGATACCATTTTTGCTCAGAGGTCTAAATATATATAATTGAAAATAATTGCATTATCAGCATTACAGCATTAAATCCTGAGTAAAAATAATGGTCTTTTAACACAGTGTACACCCTGTTGTATCTGTAATGAAGTGATCTTTGGCAGCAGGTACATTCCATGCCCATCCACCCACAGCTTTCTGCAACTTCCAAACTTTATAAACATAAAGAAAGCAAGAAATTGCTCAAAGAAAAAAAATCACAGAGTTCTCTTTTGTGTCCAACAGGAAGTTTTGAAATAAGATCTCACCTGCAGATTGTCCAGCAGAAATGCTGTATCACTGCAGGAAAGATCCCGGAATCCCCAGTGGATGCTCCAGGTGGACCGCACACCCAGTGGCTCACTACAAGCCATTAGGCAGAGGAGAATTATTCAGAATGAAAACCTGGAGGCATTTTTCAGACACAATTCTCTGCCCACCAATCTCCCTTCTGCTCAGAGGACAGCTCTGCCTTCCTCCCATGATTTGCCACGGGTGGTGTCTGAAGTCACACTTGAGAAAATGGGCACAAGGCTACAAGTGAAAAAAATTGTTCCTATTTTTGCCTACTGTTGATTTTTAATATGTTTTCTCCTCACGTCTTTAAATTGATGAAAAATCAGCATTTGTGCTTTCAGCTGGCTGCAGTGTCTATTTTCCAGGCATGGACTGATCAGCTCCAGTCTTGCCCTTATTTCCATATTAAAAAATGCATCACAGTAGACAAGCTAATGGATTCAGGTGGAAAAGCCACTTGAATGTATTGGGCAATATTTATTAAAGGTTTAGAAGCTAGTTGGCAAAAACCTCTTCTCAGAAAAGCAGAAAAAAGTAATTTAGTAATAACTGAGATAGTAAACTCAGTAAATTGAGGGAATGCAGAATTTTATTCTATTTAAATAAGATATTCCTGCATTTAGGAGGATTAATCAAACTGGTAAATACAAATAAAATTTTCAACTGATCTTTCAAGATGGCATTTTTTATAAACTGCTTAAATGAGCAAAGAAGAAGAGGGGAAACAAGTTGCTGATCCTGTCACTTTCAAGCTACAGAGGTATGGATCTGGAACAACAAAATAGAGACCTACAAAGACTTGACAACTTTATTCCATGTACTCAAGAAAAGGAAGCAGATTCACCAACACAGTGGAAGAGGACATGATGAGACAATCTGAGAAGATTGTTTCCTTGTTATTGAGTTTGCCTTGTCCTTACCACAGTAAAATTAGGCTCAATATTTCATCTTGCTCCTTCCATGACTGCTTTTTGTAAAGCATCAAAACCTTCTCTACCTGATCTGCAAGAGGAAATTAATGGTTCTTCCTACTGATGTGTCTGCAAAAATGTGTTGGGAGTGGCTGTCAACACCTGTTCAAAGTTGTTAGGGGTGTTTGCTAGATCTTTATCTGAAGACCATGACTGAATGAACTTTGCTCAGTGCAGTTTCAGTGATCTTGTAGCATAACAACAGAACACTTTTACAGCAAAGTGTTGGGTTTTTTCTTTTAAATAAGGGATAATAAAATTACACTTAAGAATATCATAGATGCAACATATGGAATTCAACTCCTGTTGCAGTTATCAGAATCTAATTACCCCAGGGAGGGATGCTGGAGTTGAACTCACCTGCTGATTTCAGAAGGTCTCAGAAATTTACTTTTCGAGATATTAAAGAATTTGAAATCCAGCCTTTGACTTGGAGCAGTGCTTCTGCATTGCTGACAAAATTTGTTTTATGATGATGTACCTCTTGCAGGACCTCAGATAAACGTGGCAATGAACAAAGCAGACTTTGGAGCACTAAAATGTCAGGCAGCTTGTTCCACAGGTATTTATATCTTCTGTCCTAGTAATGGGAAAGGTGACATTGTCTCTGAGAGGATAAAATTAACTGCTAACTCCATACATTCACTGAAAAGTTCTGCAGTAGCACATGCCCATACCCTTTGAAGTAGAGTAGCAACAGCAATACAGCGGAAAAAGAGAGGATATGGTCCAGCCGTGGTTTTGTCAAAAGTGTTTAGCGAGACATGCTGCCAATGCCAAGAATGTGGAGCTCTGGGAGTCTGGGACATTTTTCATCGATGGTGGGAAGGAACTGAGCCACAGTGGGTCTCAGGGAAAGAAATTATGTCAGGCAGTGCCTTTGGGTCTCAAAAGTGTTTAAGAAATCACTACTCCTGTTTTCTTTCCCATCTGCAGTATATTCCCACCATTTTTTTCTAAGTTGACTCAGTTTTAAAGCTCACATCCTTTTCTTTCAGGTAAAAGGAAAGTTTCTAGTGCATTATTTTGCATTTCCTTCCCACTTTTCTACCTTCTTCTATGTACCTCCTTTATTTCCTTCATTCACAATAAAGAAATAATGTTGTGCAGGTGCAAGAGGATTTCTGGACTTAATTCAAGCACTGTTTTCATGTCTCATTCATTGACATAGTGCTTTCAAATTTTGCACCTTGCTCAGGACATTTGCATAGATACTGAAAAACGTTAATTCTCACTTTGGTTTAAAAGCAAGGCACCCAGTAACATAATAACAGATTGAAGGAAGACACCATCCCAAATAAAAAGAGATTAAAGATTTTGAATATTCTTTTAGCTCACTAAAAGAACATTAAGAATAATGAACTTTTTGAAACTGCTTTCTGACACTGAGTTTGGGTGAAGCTCTGTACAATGTGGTCTAGTAGGAGGTGTCCTGGTCCACAGTGTGAGGTTGGAACTAGATGATTTTTAAGGTCTCTTCCAATCCAGGCTATTCTATGATTTCATGATCCCATGATCTCAAGTAGATGGAAACATCTACTCTACAGACTTCTTTCTCTTATGAGCAGCAATCCTGAGAAAAAAATCAAATTGCAAGTTAGAAGGTCAGGCTTCTCTCCAGGTTCCCAACTCACCCCAAGATTTCATTTTCTCTTGTAAATAGTGCAAAACAGATTGAAGCAAGAGACATGATAAACCTCCTGTTGGAACAGCTGGAGTCTCTTTACTAAAAAGTGTGGCTACATTCAACCTGCAGTCCCAGCTCCTGCTGTCCCACAAGCTGTGTCCTGGTCTTGTCTAGAAGAGGGATAGAATCTGTGCCAAGGAGAAACTCAGCAATTACCCAGTCCAAACCAGTTTAGTTTCACAGTGTAAATATCACTGAAGTTTCCACACATATCTCAACCAGTCCAATGTGTTGCCTTCAAGCACACAGAAATTGGAATTGCATTGAGTGCTTTATAATTTCACCAACTGGAAAATAAGATCTCTGCTCCACATGTCAGTGGAGACTCTTCCCCCCATCAGAAGCACAAGGACTGAGACAGATCTGTGGCTATCTCTTAACTGTGGTACACAGTGACTAGTTGGGTTTGTGACCTGGCACATTAGCCCAGCTCTGGTGCCTCCCTAAGATCCTGAGTGCATCCTGGAACCACTGAAGAGTTAAAGACCTTGTGATCTTGTCCAATCTTTGCCTGTATTTCTCCCTGCTCACGCACAGAACACCTTCAGCAACAAAGACTGGCAGGAACACATTCCAGAGGCATTCCCACTCCCTGCCAGCACGGTGGCATTTGGACAAGGGGTGACATTTGGACAAGAGGCTTGTTCTATTCCTCGCCTCCAGGACAGAGGCTCAGGCAGCTCAAACACCTGGGGCCATTGCAGAGGCCTGTTGGTTCTTGTGGAGGGTTTATCCCACTTTGCTACTTGATGTATGGATGGGCAGATTGATCAGAAGAAAAAGTAAAGTATATTTGGGTAAGGAGAAGAGATAAGAATCAATACAGGACTGGTGAGGAACAAAACCAGAGCTGGCCAGAAACACAGGTTCTTCCACTCAGCTTTAAAATGGGGTAAAGATGCCTAGAATTTAACAAGAATTTTTTAAGGCCCTTGAATGCCATTGTGTCAATCACTGCAGAGCTCTCTATAAATCACTGCTGCTTGTTGTGGCTCATGGTATTCACATTCTGGATTTACCAGTTTCAGCTACCTATGTACTGTTTGCAAATGGAATATAAGACACCTTTAGCAAATTACTGTCATTTAGCAATTGCTTAATCCTTGGCCTTTTGAAGCTAAACCAACCAGTTTCAAATAGCTTACCTAAGGACTTGTGTAGTTCAACACCCTTCACCTCTGTGCTAATATTTTACAACCAACCTCCCCCTCTTTGGATGCCTTTGTTCAATTGTCTTGCTACAAGGTAATCAATGGATGCCTTCACACTCAATTCCACTGTTAATGAGTGAAGTCAGTGACTATGAACACTTTGGCACAAGCACTACCCTCTGTCTGTGTTTAAAATAAGTCTTCCCACAGTCAGACTTCAAAGCTATGCCTAAAGACATTTTTATAGAGTTCTCATGTCTTCTTCTTTGGGAGGTGACACTGGCTCCGCTGTTCTTTTAGTCATGGAGGACTCAATATGACTCAAAAATTTACAGTAATGGGTTCAGTTTTGGGCTGTGATATTGTTCAACCCTGTAATGGAGGTGTTCAGACCATTAAAACAAATGACATTGAGAGCCATCACCTCTCCTAAATTAGAGGGAAGAGACAGTTCTGTAGGAACCTTTGTCCCTGCCTCAAACAGGCATCAAGCACAGATAAAATCTGCTGGGTGACTGTTGGGCAGTGCATTCAGGGTGTCTCACATATCAGAATAAATGAATTCTCAATGACTGCTGTCCCATTTTCCAATTCCAATCCCAAAACCTTTTCATAACAGTGACATTACCTGGTTTCCCAAAATAATACAGAGGGGAAAGATGATGGAATGGGATGTGTGCATCTTAGTTATGACAGGAACTTAGCAGTGAATTTTCTTTATGCACTTCTACCTTCAACTCCATTGTGTGCATCTATAAATTTCATGATGGAAAACAAACCAAATGAACACCCAAATGCAATAACAGACTTCATTTCCTTTGAAGAAATCCACACAGGCATAGGAAGAAAAAGAAGCATTAGCAGAAGGTTCAGCAGGAAGACAGATGCAAGTATTCCTGAAAGCTCCTAATGTTTCCGAAACTACCTTTCTCTTGGCCTGATCACAAAATAAATTACATACCACCTGAAAAGCTGTGCAGTTTCACAGCTTGAGATCCCAAGAAATATTTGTTAGAAAGGTTCTCCAGCCTAAAATGCATTAATTTGTTTACTTGGCATCATGGGTGTTCTGGAAAGAGTTACCTGAGATCAGTTCTGCATCGAGATGTCTGATCAGTTAGACAAGGCATGAGGCAGACCTTAGGAACAACAGCCCTTTTTAGCTCTGAGTGGTTCAAATAAAACATCTAGAGTGGAAAGAATGGGGCAACCAAATGCCTCCTGGAACATAAAACTCTGCAAGTCTAGGTAGTTATTTTGTCTGGCTGAGCAATATGGTCAGGTCAAATGGCACCAACATGATCAGAATGTGCCTCAGCTGTCAGGTCTCTTGACCGCAAAACTTTTGGCTTTCTTTGAAGGAAAAAGGGGAAAATAAACATCCACACAAGAATCTCTTCAAGATCTGAAGGTTGAAATAGGCAGCCCAGACACTTGAAACAATGATAACTTTGCTTTAGGGGTCAGAACAAAATGAGCTTGGAAAGGCAGGCACAAAAAATCTCCTTCCAGTACATTGAGGGTCTGACCCCAGCCCTTCCTTCAAGTTGTCAGTGACTCAGGAGGGATCACATAGTTAAATAGAAGTGCAATATCTAAGTATAATATTTAAATAGATGTTACTTTTTTCTTGTAATTCTGCAATTCACATTTCTTTATTCAGGGTCATATGAGTTCAGCTACTGCAGGGGGTCCATCTGCCAGCACAATGTGCTGTTCCTAGGATTCCCTGGACACCCTCTGACTGTCCCAGAACAGGACATTGTTCTTATGTTGAGTAGCAAGATACCTTTGCAGGAAATTTTCCAACAAAAATACTGCTTTCCTCCACCTTAGGCTGTTTTAGCTGTTTCAGCTCTGCTTGACACCCTAAACTTGCATGTTCACTTTCTCACTTATGCATGCCACTTGAAAACCATCTACATGTGTTTCAGGTTTGTCTGGCACTTCAAATCTGACTCCATTGCTTGATGCCTAAAGTGATCTCCACGCAGCATTTCAGCTTTTCTTGTCACTTAGATGTCACCTTTGATCCCTCTTAGCTCTGTCACCTGCTTTTCCCTTCAAAGTGCCTCTTTGTGTTAGTGCTTGAAGGAGGACTTATGGCACACAGGATATCAGCAGAGTCTCTGTGAAGATGCTCAGTCATGACAGCTGCTTTTGTTTCATATCCACCTCCAGTTCTCTTACTGTCAGTGCTCCTGGTGCTGAGGTCAGGTTCACCTCTCCCTCAGTACTTCTCACATGGTCTCTTCATCCATTCAGTGTGGCATCAAAAGCTGACACATAATTGACATGACCATAATCTGTTTAGTTAATACTTGCTTTGATAGATCCAGAGAAAGAGTCCAGGAACATGCTGGGATTGTCCTTTGTCTTCATGTGCAGGAACCTTTTGTGATTTCCCTCAGAGTTTACAGGATTAGTCTTGTTCTTAGAGTAGATGATTGAAGCAGATTGATGATTTTGATAGTTTTTGTTTGACTTGGACATAATCCATCGAAAGACTGTCCATAAGGAGTGTGAGGAGTGAGGTGTTTCACATGGGAAAGCAAGTGACACTCATTAATTCTAAGCTGGATACACAACCTAAAGTGAGATCCAGCAACAGTAATGCTACAGGACTAACAAGACAAACAATAGCTCTTAGCAAGTAAATGGGTTAAGCTTAGGTTATACAGCACTAAACTCATTTCCCACTTAGGGAGTTTGAATGGAAATCAGAGACAAGAAACAAGATGCCCTTCATTTCATCCTCTGGAAGGTCAAGGGACCAATGGTGCTGAAGAAGCTTCCTTGGGGTAAGAAAGCTGCTGAAATGGTCCAGAGCTCAACTGGAAGAGCTCAGTCATCCCACCTTTTAAATTCATTATTGCAGTTCTTGTCCACAGGCAGAGCCTGAGAGAAGAGCTTCATTGGTTTATTGCTCTAAGGCTGACAACAGTTGAAAAAATTAACATCAGCAAATCTGGTGAACTCACTGATGACAGACTACTCATTTCAAGGGCTCTGCAAACAAACAAGTGCAAAATATCCCATCATACAAACCCCAAAGAAATACATATGCTTATAACAAGTATTCACTTTCTCCTCCCTATCTGGGGACAAATGCCAGGAGAAAAGGCTGTAGTCAAGTATTTTTCTACACCTGGTGCATCAGCAGAGTTCTGGCAGGTTCCCCAGGAAAAACAGAGCATACATTTTGAGAACACTTGTAGCCTTTTGGGAGAAACTGTGAGCTGAACTGTGCTATGCACCTAAGGTGTTTCAGAGAGTCATTTGACATATTCTTGACACCAAAACAGATGCTGACATTTTCTCAATGAACATTTGACCTGTGGAAAAATAGTGGGCAGTACTAGCAAAGCCTCTGAGGAGATCAGGAAAGCCGCAGATCTGTGTACTGCAGGTTCCTCATGTCAAAGGTGACTTACTGGGACAGTAATTAGCACAGCAAGATTACAGCAAAGATGAAACCCTGGCTAACACACCTGCTTCTCTGAAAAAGGATGGGCTCAAAGATTAAAATGAAAGTGTTAAAATTTCATAAAGAAGTTAGTAGGTGAGCTACTAGTATGAAAATGTGACTCTGCAAACAACAGACAGTGAGAGAAAATCCTGCTGAGACATGAGAATGTGATAGGGTTAGTCAGAGGCTGCCATTTGGAGATCCCCTGACAGCAAGCACAGAGCTAAACTCACCCAGGGACACCTCTCAGGAGGTGCTGGCAGGGTGTCCTTACCTCAGCCATGTGCCCTGGGAGTGCCAACAAAAACAATGTCAGTACAGCTGGAATGGAGAAGGGTATAAAAAGTTCCATTTATTTCTAACATGGCAGTGTTGGCTGCAACCAAACCATTTTTTTTTTTACCATTGACAAAAAGGGGCTGGAAAATATCACCTTGCAAATATAGATATATTTTCTCAATTACAGTTTTTTCATTTGCAAACTGAAAACCTTGGAGAGATTTGGGTTACAGATGTTCTAATGGCAGAATCCTGAACCTTTCCATGCCTGTGATGCTCCATGGCAACTCACTCCATGTGTGAGGACTTTCCTTTATTTGACTGTTGCTTCCCAGCTGAGCTTCCACTGTCCCTCAAGCAGACAATAACATGGAAATGAATGAGTTTTGTGGTGTCTCTCTTTAAGGAACTGCTGTAACTACAGGGTCAGATGTGTTAGTTCACATTAGCTAAATTGTCACCATACTACGTCCAAATTAAGGTCATCTCACCCAATAGTCTTCCATGGCAATGGTGGTAGGAGATGGGAAGTGCAGAGTAAAGAGAGAGGCAAATGCAGAGTTAAACTCCAGTACCCCAGTGACCTGCAGGGCAGAGGCTTCTGGAGGCACGTCCTGCTGTCTGATAACCTTTTTCTAATTTCCTTTTGAATGTGGGTAACTTTCAGGATCCCCAGTCTATTCATTAACTTGAGCCGTTAATAAGCTACTAGTTTTGAATGAGTTTCCATACCTATGAAAACCCTAACTGCAATCAAACTTTCAAGGTGCTCCTGGGTGGACAAATAATGTCACTGAAGCACGTGAAGCCAGGCCAGCCACTTGAAATTGCTGTATTGCCAGTGCTAAGAGGAATAAATAAGGGTTAATTATATTCTGGTGCATAATGTGTGCACCTTAAAATTATGAAAGAAAGAAGAAGGGGAAGGGGAGGAGAAAGGGAAAGGAAAAGGGGAAAAGGGGAAAAGGGGAAAAGGGGAAGAGGGGAAGAGGGGAAGAGGAAGGGAAGGGAAGGGAAGGGAAGGGAAGGGAAGGGAAGGGAAGGGAAGGGAAGGGAAGGGAAGGGAAGGGAAGGGAAGGGAAGGGAAGGGAAGGGAAGGGAAGGGAAGGGAAGGGAAGGGAAGGGAAGGGAAGGGAAGGGAAGGGAAGGGAAGGGAAGGGAAGGGAAGGGAAGGGAAGGGAAGGAAAGGAAAGGAAAGGCTACAGATTATGAATAAATAATCTCTATTAAGGATTTTAAGATTTCATAGACTTTCTTATGGAGCTTGTTAGCAGCAATGACAGCATTTTTACTTCAAGCAGAGATGTAAAGCATTGGCCCTAAGGCAGTTGTAAACCACGCATGAAAAACAAGGGCCAGTTCTCTATTTTTCAGTAAGGATTTGGGGCCTCTGAGAAGGCAAAAGGTGATACAAGTGCAGAAAACATGCCAGAAGGAAAGCATAAGAAGTGAGAAAAAACCCCTGTGTGACTCAGAGACAACTTGGGTAGGATGGGGTGGGGCTGGAGTGACGGGGAGAATTTGGCAAAAGGATTTACTACAGACACTACAATTGTGGCATGTTTCTGTAAATAAAAGAGGTTCTGTCTCTGTCAGCAGTTCTTCTTAACTGAAAACAACACGGGAGACCACACTGTTTTGGCTAACTGTGTCAAAAAGTGTGGCAGGAAATCTTCTGGCATTGCAGGATGCCTTTGCTGAACATATTTGATCATGGAACATGGATTGGTAAGAAAAACAGGAACAAATTAGGAGAAAATATCTATCTAGAAAAAATTAGCTTCTCCATGTTTATTTCTTAGCAATTATACCCCCAAATATTCTTTTTTTCTCCCCAGTTTTCATTTGCCACTTCTTTAGAAATCACTGATCTGCCCTATCAACCAATTATCTTCAGAGTGAAAACATTCCTTAGTGTATCTATTCTAAGCTGTTCCTGCCACAGTTTTAGTCTGTTAGCAATCTGGTCATTTTATTTTCATTTCATATTTGTGTGCTGCCTGACACAAGCAAGAAAATATAACTCTTGGAGAATGATTTTCAATTCATACTGGCATCAATCGAATGTAACTCTGCTGGCATCAGTAGTATAATGTTGGTATTTTTAAAGTGTGCAAGGCCCTCAGATGGAGAGCACCTTCTGTGGTGCTATCATCTCCCAAAGGCTTGAGAAAAGCTCAGTTAAACCTACAGACTTGTGCTCAGTTAACCTTGGTGAGGGGCCAAACTCCCACTCACTGACTGACTGCCTCAATAGGACAGGGGAGGAAAATAAATGAGAAACCTCATGGGTTCAGATAAAGGTGGGGAGATCACTCACCAGCCACCATTACAGACAAATGCTGCCCATAAAGATTGTGCTCAGACCTTCTTATGGGTCTGGGCCGGATCTTTTGTGGTTTGACAGCAGGAGGATATTTCTGGATGTAGAATGGTTTGAGCTGGAAGGGACCTTAAAGATCACCCAGTTCCAACTCCCAGGCACAAGCAGCGACTCCTTCCCACAATAACTGCATGCCCACACCTTCGAGGGGAACTGGAAGTGCCATTTTTCCTGCAACAGCCAAGCTGTGATGGGAATTGCAGCCAGCCCCAGGGCTGGAGGGACCAGGTGATGTCCCACAGCCTGGGGAGCCTGGGACTGACCTCCACATTTTCCCTCCCTGTTTCATTTCCTGCAAACATTGCTCTCCCAGAAGGTGTCAGTTTTGGGTACCTCTCCAGCCTGGCAAGTGCCAAATTACTGAGCTGGTTGTCTGTCTGTCTGTCTGTTTGTCTGTCTCCTCTGGCTGGAAGGGCACTCAGGAGGAGGGAAGCAGGCACAAAAACCTCTCTCCTCTTCAGCTCTCACTCCCAGAGATCCTTTCAGAGCAGGCACGAGTTCCTCCGTGTTTCCCTTCTGAGTGGTTTTCTTCTGCTTGAGCTGAGCAGCTCAGTCTAATAAAGGTTTTCAGTGGGATATCCCAGTGCAAATGGCAGGGATGGAGAAATTTTCTAACAAACTGGGACAATTTTATAACAAACTATAACATGGTAACGGAGAGCAGATAATCAACACAGATAAACACTGGCTGGTAGTTTCCTCCCAGGAATGTGAGACTCTCCATAGCTTAGTTAAGGGTGCATCCAACTCAATCCAGCTCCACAGCCCTGTGTTTGGCAGCATTATAGCTGGTTCATTGAGATGCCACATTTTCAGGGGGAAGTTTTGCTTGCTTGCTTGGTTTTCTGCTCTTTAGTGTGTGGGAGGCAGTTTAACCACAACTCTGACTACTTGGGAGTCACTTATCGTGGAAAGAAACTCTTTCAGAATTCTCCTACTGACTCAAGTAGGCTGATTGTAAACTGAACAGTAAGAAAGAGGGGGAGATAAATTCTCCCTGTCCTTCACACACATTACTGAGTGAAGCACATGATCTCAGTTACAGGAGGACGCAGTTCTCTTCCTTCTTCTCCTGCTCTACAGCAAGATGTGAAACAGCATATAAAGGAGAAAACAGCTCAGAATGAGACATCAGGACACAGTAACATTATGGAATTCTTAAGTAGTTTCTGTTTCTGATGGCAACTGAGAATCTCATGAAAATGTCTCTGGTTGATGAGGCACGTTTGTATAGGTTTCTATTTGAAGGATTAAGGGCCACTAAATGACATTAGGAGCTATTCAAAACAGGTAAGTTTTGGGTGGTAGATCTGTGCAAGTAATAGTTAAAGGGTTGTGCAGATGCAAAGAGCTTAGATGGGTTTAAGGGGAGACAGGACAAGGACAAGGAAAATATCCTTCAGAGATTATGAATACACAAAGCACATTAGGCTTAAACTCCCTGAAAGAGGCAGTGGCTGGGAAAGTGTTTGCTGGAACTTATACATGCTTGTCCTGTTTTCTTTTTCCCTTGGGCATATATATATATATTTATTTTTTTTTTGCACTGCTTGCCAGAAATATTGGTAGGTACAGGATGAGGCTGAACCTTGAGAGGAATGTCCATGCTCTAATGAAGTTACTCATGGTGCTTTGTGGCTGCAAACTAAACTCACTGGAAATATTCATCTTTCCACAAATGCAAGTTTTACAGACAAAATTAAAGTCCCCCAGTCTTTCTAGAACTGCATGCAGAAATTCATGCTGGAATAGGAAGGAGGACTCAATGACATAAGCATTTTTTTGTTTTGAGGTCATTCTAATCCATTACCATAGCAATTTTGTGGTTTTCTTGGAAGCTCTAACTTCTGTTAGTTAAAAAATTTGTTTGGCTTTCCTTGAGTGAATTTGATCCTTGCAGCCTTTCAAAACTCCTTCCTGCCCACAATTCACCAGTGCAAAAATGTTCTGAACAGGCTCTGGATCCTTTGGTCATCCCACATGTATGCTGGGTAATGTTCCAGCTCCAAATTCCTCATCCCACAAAGAATGTGAGAGCCAAAAGAATGGTGATCATCAGTCACAGGTCTCTGTCATAGCCTTCAACAGTAGGTTCCTTTACATCTCAAATCTCATACACAATTCCCATTTCAAACCATAGTGCAAGGAAGAAATTTAAAATATTTTTTTCCTCTAGCACTTTCGAGTATGTCAGAAAGCTCAAGCAGGGCCCAGGGGGACGTTTGTGTTTCACTCCTCTCCACAAGTTCATGTCCATGAGCACAAGGGCTTGAGGAGAGGGTGAGGCTGAAAAGTGATATCCCCAAAGAGCCAATGTGTTGTGCTTTTCCTGCAGCAGCATGGCAAGTTACAGTCTAATAACTGCTCCTGGTCAGCTCCTTGTCTACCATCATCCCCGTGCCTGTATTCCTGTGGCTTTGCTTGAAAGGAATACATGACATAAATCCATACAAGTGCCAAACATGGTCCCAGCTTCTGAGCTGAGTATTTCTGATTCAGAATAGCACAGAATAACTACATAGAACAAGTCTGGAATAGCCTCAGAAGGGAAAGGAGGAAAAAAGGCAAAAAAGCTGAAGTTTACTGCATTCCCAGTGAAAAGCCTGCAGATGGAAGGGTGACAGTGACAAGAGCTGACATGTCTTTTAAACTGTCATTAAATTATACTTTCTAGATAGCAAAGAGTGATTCAATTTTTCTCGAGGGAGTTGTCAATGCAGGACTGATTCTGAGAGCGTCTCAGCACCTTCAAGAACGGATTGTGATGTCTATGAGCATCTTATAGGAACATGTTTGCTCTCCCACCTTTTCTTGGAATGTGCATTTGAAACACTCTCATGTTGGAAACAAACCATTCTTCCTTTTTATTATAATCCCAAGACTGAGGCTCCATTGTTCATGCTACCATACAAATAGTACTTTGCTGCTTGTTATAGCAGCATTTGAGATTGTGGTCTATTCTTTCATTGTCTGAAAAGTTTTAATTCATTTTGTAACAGTTTTTGCCTTCTGGAAATCTCCTGAGCAGTCCCAGCACATTGTTCATGACACATGTACACAGTTCAATACAGGTCAACACTGAGATGCAGATCCAAGTGACTTGCTAATGTCTGAGAAAGTGTAATGTAAAATAAAAAATTTTATTAGCAATAGATTTTCTATACAGCTCTTCTTATGTAATTTCTTGTGAGTCGCATTTTCTTCTAAGTCATTGGTATAACATCCAAGAATTTTTACATGCAAAATTGTGCACTGAATGAACATTATGACTGCAAATTCAAATGCTTAGGATTTAGGGATGTTAATTTTCTTGTTTTCTTTTCATTTGTCCTCCTCATTTCTACACATGTGAACTCAGTCCTCAATGATGAATTAACATGCTATTTTTAATTTGGAACAAATCCCTTCAGTGACTTTATAAAGCACTGAAAAAGCTGACAAAAGTTATTTCCCCCACATTTTTTGTTAGTGACCATCTTGCCAATATTCTTTTTGCTTTTCTATGACATTTGTCACCACACTTGCACACACAGCCTCACCAGGAAATAAAGCAGTAATCCATGCTCTCAACATCTCTATTGCTCTGCAGAGGGCTGATAACAAAACCTGGCAGCTCCATTCACTCTGGGCATCCCTTATGAAGTACCACATTCCCATTTTTCTGAACATACCAGACAAACACCCCCTGTGCCTAGAGTACAGCTTACCATTGATACAGCTGGACATGCTGAGCATTTCCTCTGAGCAGATCCTCAGTGCCTGAGTCAGGTATGCAGAGGATAAGGAGAACACTATTGAGAGGATTGCACTGAAGCTCAATTTTGAAACCTAATATTTTCAGCAAGCTGGAGACCTTTAATTTTTGTCAGAAAAAACAATCTTTTACAGAAACTCTTTCCTCTGCATTAATGAGACATACAGGTAATGAAAAGCCAGATGAAAAGAAACATATGAATTAGACCAAATGTGAAAAAATGATGGGTATTCAGGTTCCTTCAGTGATTAGATGAAAATATTTCTCTTTTTTGATTAATGAAAGTTCTTTCATTGACCATAGTGACAGGTAGACGAAATCTCATGGGACACAATGCCTCATTTCTTTGCAAAGTTCATGCTCATTTACTTTAATAGTGAATTATATTAGAAAGCAAAATCTCTTAAAAAGTTTTCTTAGGAACCTCCTCACAGCCCATCCCTATAATTTCTTTAATGAAGCTTTTCAAATAGCCCTTTTCAAAACTTCTCAGACTGAGCTGTCAGTCTGCTTTGCAATAATATATCACATTTTGCTGCAATGGTTTAAGGGAAAAGCATCCACACTGCAAGGGGTAGAAATTCATGGATATAATCAGCCACCCACTATGGTGCTGCTTTACCCTCCCACTTCCTCCAGATCTGTAACTTCTTAGATGTCTTGGCCAAAAGCTAAAAACCTTGTAAGTATTGTCTCTAATGCATGGAGAATTAGTCTTTCAAACCACATCTTTTAAGTGAACCACTTGGTTTTTCAGAGTGTTTCAAGTGTCCTTTTGAAGCCAGAAAATGCTCATTGCTTAAGGCCTTGGGGCACTGTAACTTCTGCCCTGTTAATTTGGGCACAACCTTGAAGTGGCTGCAGCCTGACAAGGGCATCCTCAGCCTTCACTGAGGTTTGCCTTTACTCAGAGTGTCATTTATTCCTGTATTATTTGCCTGAGTGTCCTTTATTCCTGTATTTGTGTTAGCCCCAAATGTATTCTGATGTCAGGTCATTTCTTATATTAAACTTGGGCAAATATAACACATATAGCACTAAAATTAGAAATTGTTTTAAAGAATCAGAATTTTGGAAAGGAACCCTGTAGGAAACAGGAGAGGGATGGGACAGCCTGGCCTTGGTTCTTCCTGAGGCATTATCTATAGTAGGAGTCCTAGTAAAATATATGTATTGTATAAGTGGCCTTGTCCCAATCTGCAGCGAGGTGTGGCCTTAAAGTCAGGTGTCCGGCTGGCAGAAGGGCCGCCAACACCCAGCTGCAAATGTGTGAGCACCCCTCGGCGTCAGAAGGCTTCGGGCTGTGCTCACAGCCGACGGAATTGCTGCTGGCCGACGAGAGTAAAGAGTCCAGACACTCACTGGGGACTTGTCAGATTTATTGTCAACCAGGGAGTGACAGACACCCAGGTGTTGAATCTAACATGTCTGCCAGAGAGTGATGTCAAACAAAGGGGTGCAACAGGATTATAAAGGGGGGAGGAATTCATGGGAGGGTTTACAAGGAACCAATAGGAGAAGGTAGGGGAGTGGACTTAGGATAACGGGCATGAGAGAAAATCCAATAGAAACAATGTAAAGGAGGGGCCCCGGAGCCACAGCCAATCAAGTCTCCCTAAGCACAGAAGATTCTGGCAAACTAGGAGGAGTGGGGAGTGATTAACTGGGCCCAGGGAGGAGAACAAATTCACATATAAGGAAACACAGGGGAGGGGAAATTATATAACAGAGAGTATCGACATAAACTGTGGCGGGAGTAACCAAGGTAACCAAATGACAGACAATACCATGGCGGGAAGAACTGGTGAGGGCAGAACCCTTACAGAAAATGGGGGAGTGATACAGAAAATAGGGGATTAATTAAATAAACTAACAGAACACACTACAACACCAATCCTAGTTGTTCTAAATGGGTGGCAGCTGTGGCTAATGAAGATAACTGGGATAAAAGGGGGGGTGGGTTGTGGAGAGCCTGGTTCAAGCATGGCTTAAAGAAAGAGGCCATGAAGGTATACAGCTGATGGGAAAGTAAAAGGCAGCTGTAAAGCAGCAGTTCCCAGGCTTGATTTTGTAAATAATTAGGCTCTCAAGCACCACTTTATAAACAATAAGATTCTCAGACAGTCTTCCCATAACAGGCAAAACATTCTATCCTTGGGCTCTCTGGGAACAGATAGCTGCTCTGGGAACAGTTATGAAGGTTTTGAGAACTTTTCATATCACAGTGAGAACGCTGGTCCTGTTTTCAATAAACAAACCAAAGGTATTGTAAAACAAAAGGAAGGGTTAGAGTTTTCTCTGTAACCTATCGTGAGCTTGAATTTTGCAATATGCATGAAGTTAATTAACACTGTTATATAAAGTGGCTGATTTGATCAATAAATCGGAGTCGATGCTGATCAACAACAAGATGGGTCGTCTCCCTTCGCTTTCAACAGTGGGTTGGCTGGTCAGGCAGAGCCTGGAAGGAGCCCTGATGAAGAAGCAGGAACAACACTGCTGTGAAGAGCTGCTTGTGAGAAAACCACCCAGAAGGTATGAGACTCTAGAAATATGATAATAACAAGATGATAAGAACAAGTGGTGACCCCAACGTGATAGAAGATAGGATGGCTGAGAGCTGTGGCAGCCTGAGAGCTGGGACTCTAGAAATATAACAACAACAATTATCTTGCATTAGAGGAGGAAAGAGGTGCTGTTGAAATGGCATCCAACAACTTCACCAGCCCTGACTTGGCCCAGCCTTTGTGAGTACACATGAGCTCAGGTCATTTCACAGAGCCACAGAATGGGCCAGGATGGAAGGAGCTACAGTGGGGTCATCTGGCTCCCCCTCCCTGCTCCAGCAGGACCACCCCAGAGCACATGGAATAGGATTGTGTCCAGATGGTTCTGGAATATCTCCAGTGAGGGAGAAACTCCACAACTTCTCTGGGCATTCTGTTCCAGTGCTTGGTCACCCTCACACTAAGGAAGTTCCTCTGTGGGCGTTTACCAGGATCTACACAACAGGAAAATTCTCTGCTGCTCCAGTTTCTATTTTTGATTTCACAACAACATTATCCTGAAGAAAGCAGCACTGTGCCAGCAAGCAGGGGAATGATTGTGTACCTGTATGTGAACACAGAGGTGCTTGTGGGATTTTGGAGACATGTATGTGAGCATGCACTGGCCCAAATTTTGCTGCTGAAGTTGGCCACAGGGCAAGCAGAAGGACCTCAGCCATCTGACTGAGACATGGATCAGTGCTCTTGTCTTTGGTTTGTCATAAAGAGTCTGTTTGTTTGTGGCCTTGGATGAATCATTGAGGTCAGATTTTACTCCGATTATCCAACTGGATAGAAGAAAAAAAGAGCAATAAAAGGAGACACTTAAGGAAGGTCAAAGCAAGCAGGGAGTAATTTGAAAGGAAAGAAAGAGCGGTGCCCCTTTGGAAGGGAGCAGAGTCTTATGGCATCATTTGTTTTGCACCTGGGAAAATAGCCAGCACCTTCTCTCTCCTGCTCCTGCTGCATGGAATGAATGCATGCTTCTGAGACAACCTCTATCCAGGATGTATTTAAGCCAAGGTTAAGTTCTAAAGAAAATAATTTGATATGTGTGACTGTTACACACAGGATATGCACAAAATCATTCCATCTCCAAAGTTTTATTAGTTTTAAAACATTGATATTATTAAAGCCACAGCTGAGTATGAAATCTATCACAAATAATAAAATTCTAAATCCTGAAAGAGTAAAATATAAATATTATTTATCTTATAGCTGCAGCAAGAAACATGATTGGGTTCAAGGCATCACTGTATGAGGAGACACGTAAAAAAAGAGTGATCCCCAAGCAGGGAGGATGCAACCTGAATTTCAGAGATGAAGGAAAAAGACACCTGGGAATAAAATAGCTGAAGTATTCATGAAGTTTTTATAGCTCAATTAAAAAAACCAATCACCAATTTCCACACATAAATCTTCTGGGGAAGATGCTCTATGAGCACTGACCACTGACCCCAGGCAGATCCTGGATCTGAAACAGAAATCAGCCATAAGGAAAAACAAACATATGAAGCAAAGTTATAATGAGCTGGAGATGACCTGTTTACTCTGGTTTCAGTGGGCACACGTGTGCAGGCCTGTGAGTCAGCTGGCAGGCCAGGCATGTGAGCCAGGAGCTCGGGAAGGAGATGAATGATGTTGCACTGTGAGCTGGGCTCCGTAGCTGGGGGCTATCCCAGCCCTTCTGCTCTGTGGGCTGGCACAGATGGGGTGGTGTGCAGCTCACCAGTGAATTATACATCCTGTTAAATGAGCTGTGGAAAATCCCCATTTGTCTGGAAGGGCACTAAAATGAAAAAGAAACATGCACCAAAAATCCTTGATAAAGATACTGGCTTGAAGCATTTTAATCTCAATACCAGTGGTCCCCATAATCTTTCCTCAGGGTTACCTGACTATCTTTAACCCTAACAGCAGCCAGAACCATGTGAGATTTACACACTGCACTGAAAGAAACAGCAGTGGGAAGGGAAGGGAAGAGAAGGAAAGAAAGAATTCCCAGTGATCTGCCCCAGCTGGCACAATAAGTCTGTGTCACACACACAACAAAACTTTGTCCCCAGTACCTTTCCCAGGCACAGGTGAGCAGCCAAGCATAAGCAGATATAGAGACATAAGTTACAGGAGCAGCCTTGAATGCTGCATTTTGACATTTTTTCCTGGGAGCCCAGGATGGTCCCTGGGGTGGTTTTGTCCCATGCTCAAGCGCCGCTGGCTCAAATCCCAGTGCAGGTGGGTGGTTAGCAGGGCTGGAAACTGGTCCCAGCATCACTGGTGGTGCAAACACTTTGCTTTGAAGGTGAAAGAAATTCAGCTGAATTTGGGGCCAGTCTATGTTTGCTCACCTTGGTAGCAGAAATTGGCCCTGGAAATTCTCAATTTATTAATATAGATGTGACTTAGACAGCACTATTACTCTGGATTCAATTTATTCTTTCATTGTGATTCTAGGGCCAGCCCTAGCAGATAATCAGAGCCACAAACACATTATCATAGGAAGAAATGTATTAACTACAGATGGATAATATCCTCATGCCTACCCAATCTTCCTTGGAGTCCAGATTCACACACCGAATGTAAGCCTGCCTTTGTATTTGCTTCCTTGGGTCCATATTGGCCTTTACTCTGTTATGCTTCTACAGAGGAAAAATGTAACAAAAAATGTCCTAAGAATGGAGCAGAACAAAAGGTCCCTTGTTTCTGTAGGTATGGATTAGTCTTTGCAGAAAGCAGAGAGATGAAAGCTTTTGCAGTGTTAAGAGGATTTTCTGGGTAATGCTTTAGAGATGCATGTACGTGTGCCTTGTGAAATGGAATTTAGTGTTAAGAATAAGAAGCTTCAAAACCAGAATTCTTTCATTTATCCACAGATATTCTATTGAGTAGGGTTCCCATATGGCTTCATCAGTGTTTCAGTCCTGAAGGAGGTTAAAAGTCCATCCACACCTTTCATTCCATTCTTCTTAAAAGAAATAGATAAAACCCTTTGCACATCTTTGTTTCCAAAGGATGTTTGCAGAACATTTTATCCCCTTTTAGTAATATAGTTGGTTTATGAAAAGATATTTTCAAAAAATGAAACCAGTCCTAAACCATTTTTTCAGATATACAGTGGAAGTTGTGGATAAAAACAAAAAGCAAACTAATTTAAAAAAATAAAATTAACTCCCACAAGGAGAGATAAATGTTCACCAGTGGGCTCCCAGATGGACAAAATGTGGTGTTGCACAGGTTATTTGTGATTTGGTCTCAGTATTGAGCCTCTCTTCCTATTCTGCAATGTCCTGAAGGTCTCTGATCCTTGTTTGGTACTCTCTGCAGCTTTTGACAGGCTGAAGCCCCCAGTACCTTCTTGAAGCAGCCTCTAACTCCCAAGTTCTGACCTCAGCATCAGCCTCAGCTGATAAGTCTTATCAGCTTATGACACAAAATCATCAGCACTGTTTGTGTGAGAGGCCTCAAATATGGCTTTGGGACACACCATTTCTAGGGGCTCAGGCTGGACATTGCAGTCTAAGATTTAAGAGACTCCAGAAGTTCAGGGCAATCAGGGAAGTGTTCAAACCCAGAGCTCCTCAGAAGCCCTGCAAATACATCCCCAGCCAGAGGGACTCTGGGTACCCTGCCTGGGTTTTTCCCCAAGCCATTTTTTGCAAAGCCTTTCTATTACAGGTGGGATTTCATCCTTAATCCTGCTCTTTTGTCATCTGCCCAGGTCCTCTGGGATGTGAATTCTGTGTGAGCCCTGTTGTGTGAGGGGCACTCTAGGAGATGAACCTGTCCCCCAGGCAGACCTGCTCTGTGCCACCACACACAGGGCAGCTCTGGGGTGTCACTGTCACATTTTCTGGAAAAATCCCTTGGCCAGGATTTCTTCTCCTGGGAATCTGAGAAGCCTCAGAGAAGAATGAAAACAATCATCTGATTGCTTCTCCTGTGTTTTGCTGCTTTGGAATGTGGTTTGGAGATTGTTTATCCAACAGGTAGTTGTTTGATTGGTTTCATGTGAATTGTTTTTACTTAATACCAATGACTGTCCAGCTGTGTTGGGACTCTGGAAGCAGTCACAAGTTTTCATTATTCATTCTTTGTAACCTTCTGCCTGTAACCTTTTTCTAGTATAGTTTTAGTATAGTATTTTTTAATATCATAAAATAATAAATTAGCCTTCTAAGAATATGGAGTCAGATTCTCAATTCTTCCTTTGTCCTGAGGACCCAGCAAATACCACACCAGGGTGACACAGAGAGCTGGGACAGGGCTACAGACACCCAGAGAGCTCAGGGCACTGCTGCAGACACCCAGAGAGATGGGGAAAGGGCTGCAGACACCCAGAGAGATGGAGACAGGGCTGCAGCACCCAGGCTGCTGCACTCTCTGAGCCTCAGTGCCCCACTGACACCAGATTAAGGATATTCCTTCCTTACAAGGGAAAAATTCAAGGTCTTGCATGGGGTGTCTTGCATGGGTTAGTGGAAGCCCCATAAATACCCTAACTAGATAATTTGCTTGTTAAGTCTCACAATGTAATTTGCTTAGCCCTGAGAAGGAAACAGAAGCTACTACAGCACAGAAAATGCCACCTCCATCCACTCAGATGGATAATAGCCCTTCCTTTTATTCAGCTGGCTGTGACTTACCTGAGCAAAAATGCTGGGATCCAATTCTGCAGAAAAGAAGCATCTATAAGGTTGTGTGCAGCAGGTGAGGTTGTTACACAAGAGGAGATTTCACAAAGAGATTCCTCAGAGACACAAGGAGCCCAACAGGCCTTTCTTAGCTGCCCCTTGCAGGATACCCAGATAGGCTCTGATCATGACAAAATGATGCTTTAAGAGACTTCTGCCCCTTCCCAGATGCCTCCTGCCATCCTCACTCTGCAGTCCACATGCTTTGTCTTCAGTAATGGAAAACAATTTTCCTCCAGTTGCTTTTAGGAACATTTCAAGAGGGTGAAAATACATTTTTATAATTTTATTTCTTGGAAGGTGGGACTGTGATTTAAAGTAGGCTAACTTGCAAATCTCTGGCTGTTTTGATTTATGTGGAAAACCTTCCAGCTTACTGCACCATATATCATAATAACACATGACTTTGATAGCTGCATTCAGACAGCAGGTGACTTCAACAGCACAGGAAGGATGTGGTGTATTTGCAGCAGTGATGAATAATGTGTGAATAATAATTTAGTCAATAGAGTGGCTGGAAACCCAGTTTTGCTCTTTCTTATAAACCATATTCATCTTGGATGTAAGCTCATCAAAATGATTAAATTAGCCCAAGCCTTACTGCCCTGTGATCACGTACCAGTTGAAATTAGATTAATTATCTGTCTTTTGTTTTAAATTACTATTTCTCAAAATGACTATGCAAGGAGAATTAGTGTATTCTGAACCAAAATATGTGGTTCTTCAAATCCTTATTTGAAGGGACAATTCCAGGTCAATTCCTTAAGCATTCACAGGAATTAAAAGCACAATCATATCATAACATCACAGTTTAAAGTTTTCTAATAAAAATCTTCTTTTTTTAATTGATTTAAAAAATAACAGCATCTTTCATAAATATTTCAGCCAAAAAAGAGAAAGCTTTTACACTAGAAGAAAGTTTCCATTGTCCCTGGGAGCAAGGAAGGAGGAGACGATATAATCTCACCAGTCCAGCAATTTGGTTACATTTTATCTGGGTTTGGCAAAGAAAAAATGCCTTGTTCCTCTCCCTCAGCTAACAAATGTATTTCTATTCATAGCACACTGCAAGACTCCTTGAAATCTGTTCAAGTACCATCAAAACTGTTTTTTGGTTGTTTCTTCTGCACATAATATTGCAGAAGAGAAAAATTAGAGCATTTTCTGTGTATGAGAAGTAACAGAATCCTTTTCAGCGGGAAAAGCAAGAGGAACTCTCTTTTGAATAGACCCTTCATTCCCTTCCAGTAGTTCATTCATTTCTCCTATCTTTGTAATTTTATACTGTCAGTCCTTATAATCTTTCAGCTTGCAAGAATAAAGTAAAGAACATAAATTTTTTTTTTTGGATAAGCTTTTGAAATTGTGTTAAACTAGCTTCTTCCTGTACCTCTAGAGCTGGTATTTCCTTCATGCAAGTTTTAATTTGCAATTTCTGATCTGCCACTGTGTTTATTCATCCAGACCTGAACATTTCATCTCTAACTGGAAGTTTGAATAAACTATACTGAACTTTCAAGTTAAACTAAGCTTGTTCCTGAAGTTATAATGCAATTAGTTATGAATTCAGCAAGGTGCTTAAGCACCTTTTAATTCCTTTGAAGTCAATTAGACTATTCCCAAGCTCAGAGCTATGCCTGCATTTAAAAGTTTCTCATTGAACAAAGTGTTATTGATTTAATTTTAAAAGTTAGGATCACAAATTAAATGTAATAAATTTTTACCAGGGTTCACAGAGATCAAAAGAATGATTAAATCATTGCATGAGTTGAGGTAAACTGTAGAAACTCAGCTGTAGCTTAAATAAAAAGGTGGCTGTATGGAAAATTTTCCAATGCCATTGCTGATTATTGTCTGTGAACCAGATTCTGGACTACAAAAGTTTTGCAAGTTGTTTCACAGAATCCTTCCAGAAAATAAAATTATTGTCCAGGCACTCTGAAACATGGAGATGAACCAACTCACATTGCTCTGAATATCATAACAGTTAGGGTGCAGCTGCTGTAACTACTGACTTTGGAGATTTCTTGCAGATAGAAAAGGCTCACACAGAGAAAAATCAATCTAAAATCAATCTGTCAACTACCAAAATAAAAAATTAACCAAGGGGCAGTGGCCTTAGTGGGGGAAAACAGGGATAAGGGTGGGAAAGGGTAAGGATAAAAAGGAATAAGGAAGACTTTCCTCTTGATACAAAGGGTTCAGAGTAGACCCCCTTGCTAAACCGAGCCCAGTCTTGGTTGACAGTTAATGCCTAAACGTTAAACAACATTAGTTTAAGTTAAGCAATTTATTGAAGGATTCTTATAGACTTCACTACACCACAAGAGTAACTCTCTTACATGCCCATCGTATAAATTTAAAGTGCTTAAAAATCCAGGAGAGCCACATCCACAGCCCATTGGCAACAGCATACCTGCTTGCAGGCACAGAGACCTAAGGGCATCTGCAAGGTATCTGGGAAAAAATCCCCTTGGAATTCAGTGAAGTTTCCACTCTGGATGAGTTTGCATCTTCTACATGGGAAGGGGACTGAGCCTGGAGGAGTGTGGGGATCAGTGCAGGATCTGTTGGTGTTGTTTGCCAGTGTGAAAAACGCCAATCACTTGTTTTTAAAATTTTAAAAATTTAATAGCAATAAAATGGTTATAAAAATTAGCAATATAATTAGAGGAATAATAATTTGGACAATTTGGATTAGGACAATATGAGACAATAGAAACAAAGAGTTATCGATGGTCTGGGTACCTTTTTCTGGGCAAAATAAGCCCAAAAAAGGACACTTGTTAACAGAGGATTAACCCTTAAAAACAACAGCCTGTTGCATATTCCTACATCTCATACAGGATGCATAAATTCCATTCAAACAAAGAATTCTGTCTGGTCAGTGTCAACTTCTTCCTCTTAATCCTAGCAACATCTTCAGAGCTAATTGAGGCAGGAAGAAGTTCATTTCTTCTGATAATGGGGCAATAAATTCTCCTCCTCTGAAAGATTTAGGTGTCCTATGGCTGCTATCTCGGTGAAAGTCCTCTCTTTAAAAAAATATCTTACATAGCATAGTTTTTATTTTAACATTATGTTATAACCTAAAACTATATTTAACATACTACTAAAAAAATTAATACAGCATAACTTTCTAACATAACACATATAATATTCATTTTAATATTTGTGAAAAGCCAATCATGAAATACGCATTTTTCACAACAGTCCTCTAAACTAACTAATCTAACTTTAGAGTTTGCTGGCTCTGAGAGGCCCCACTCAGAGGGATCTGCCAGTCACTACTCTCTGCAGTCAAAGGGTCTCACTCTGGACTGCTGCTATGGGGTTGCAAGAGAATTGGCTTTAGTCACAGTAATTTGCCATCTGGCCACAATTTGGGTCGGTAACTTTCTTTGAAGGTTCAATAACAAAAATATTATTGCACTTATGTTGTTATCATTCAGGCAAGAGAAATACTTTTCCAAGGCTGTTCATTAAAAAGCAGGAGCTCATTAGACAGGACTGGCTCCTGGGTACTGTGGTTCTGATAAGCTTGGGAGGAACTGAGCCCAGGTGCAGTTCATCAAGGCCTAAAAAGCATTTCTTATGTTATGGAGTTATCTGGGGGGTTGCACCAGCACAGGAAGTCATACATGGAACTGGGGATGGGATAAAGGAAAATGGAAATGCCATATAAAATTGCGCACACTGTAGCTGGAAGTCATTGATGTGAGTTATCAATGTGAATTCCCTACTGGATTATGCACAAACCAGACTCTTTCTGAGATTAACCAGAAAAAACTCCATGGCCAGGTCAGATCTCTGTCCCTCTCAGAGTTATTCACAGAGTTAACCATAGCACAGGGAAACTGGGGCAGCTTCAGCCAGGGTGCTCTGAGTGACTGGGAGGACATTGCACATCCTTCCCTGCACAGATCTGGCTTGTTTTCCAATTCTGACCAAAGTCCCTGACCATGAGCCAGGCATAAATGTTAACTAGCAAGAATAAAATCCACATCACCACAATCATAACCACATGTGCTAATTATAGCATGTGGATTTTTAACATAACACTTTGTTAGATTGACCCACAAGTGTTGGTGTCTCATGGCTTGCTGGTTTCTGGGGCTACCAAGAGTTACAGATTTGAAACAACTGCTGACAAATCTGATGCAGTTTGTGGTATCAGAGCTGCAGTGTGCACTCACAGAAGGTTCCTTGATGGAAACAACAAAACAAATGAGGTCAGTGGCAGGAAAGAAAGAGTTACCCCAAAATGCTGGCAGATGTTGACCAGCAGAGGCTTTTGCAGGAGAGTTGTGTGTGAAACCTAAGTGAACTTTTTGTACCTGAAAAAATTATCATGGAAGTGATGATAGACATGATAGACATCCTGCAAAGATGGAAATGCAGGCAGATGTTAGACTTGCTGGCAGGAGTTCCCTGTGCCATCAAAGGGCTAAATCAGAGCTGTACAGAACTCCTGTGGCAATCCAGGAAGGAGAATGGGAGGTATTTCCACAGAGTATTTTAGGCTACATAAACCAAATACGTGTTTCTCATAATGATCTGAGTTTGCCACCATGTTCAGTGTGTCAACAAAGTAATTAATCAGCTGGAGAGCTCTTGAGAGACACACAACAGAAAGTGATATCAGCAAGGAGACTGTGCAATACACAGTGCAAGGATCTGGCTAAATTCAGGTAATGAGGAGTGTGGGATTATAACCTTTTGTCTCAGACTTTGGGAGGTTCTGGATGCATGCAGGGCTTCTGCCACTACTGGTGTTAATCCAGTGGTCAATCCTGTGCCAAATGGTGGAGTGTGGATGGGTAAGGTAGAGACAGCTGGACTGCAGGAGGAGGTGGGACCCTCCTGAAGCCCTTATGTGTAAGAGCCAAAATGAATGATGCAGGACTCCAGGTGGCTCTCCAAAATGCAGTTTATTCCATCCAAGAGGTTACAGCAGTCCAGGGTTGTGGGTGACAGAGCCTGTGCCTACAGCTGTCAGCCCCAGCTGCAGGCAGGCCTGGAGACCCTTTGGTTTTGGTTACAATGCATTATAGACTTTTCTTGGCTGAGCATCTTAACACAGTAGAACCAATCTAAACCTCAACTTTTTTCAATAGTTTATCATAACTACTATAATTACCATATTCATGTTACTATTCTCCAATCACTAAAAGTTTGTACATTACAGTTTAAGCTAGAAGTTGTTTTTCAGTTTTCTTGCAGTGGAAAATTCTGAGACCTTTTTTCTACTTGCAACTTTCCTGACTTGTTTGCCTGTGCTATCTTTCTGCTTGGTAAAAACATCTTCTTGTTTGAGGTGGGTTTATCCTTTGCTCTAAGTCATAAAAACCCTTCTAACTAACACACCCTTTGCCTTCTTGGTTATCCTGTAAGACTGGCTCAGCAATTCTTCTATATCAAAACTTGCTTCCATCTCTACTCCTTCTTCAGACTCTACATTTAAAAATCTTTCTGCTAAGCATCTGTGAGACTTTCTTGTCAAACTTTCATCCTTCCCAACACTTATGTATGTGACTGTACCCTGGAGGGCTGGGAGAGAGGAGTCAGAAGATGTGCACAGTCTCTGAAACATCTGGAAAGGTGTGGCCCACTGGAATGTAGGTAGTGTCCACTGAACAGCATGGGACATTGACAGAGAAAGACCTGAGTAGGAAAACAACCTAATTCCCCAATTGTGGAAACCCGTGGCATCAGGAATATTTCTCCATCTGCTCTGGGGTGTCCTGACCCTCAGGGCAGCACTGACTTTGACCCTCATTGATGGAGAAAGTTCCCTAGACTTCAAGGTAGACTGGAATCCACAAAAGTGTGAAATAGATTATAGAGAGCAGTGTAGGTGTATCACTTGATGAGAAATTGAGGTTTTGGGATTTTTAGTATGTTGTGGATGGAAGCAAGATGGAGGGCACAGGGTGTTGTGCTGGGTTTCTTCTTCATGCTTCTTCCTTCTTCTTCATGGGTTTGGGTGGCATTTTGAAATTAGGCAGAAAAATCCCCATTGCAGGCTCTTTGGGATCAGCTATTGGGTTAAAAGGGAAAATAATCTAGGTGTCAGTTCTTAATTGGATAGTTTAGTCTTAAAAGACCTTGTAACAAGAGATTGTTGGCCATTTTGTGTCTTCTAATGAAAAGCTGCTGAACTCACAGTAGTGAGACTGTTTTACTGAAAAGAAATAATAAACACTTGAGTCCAAACACAAATTACTGTCTCAAGTAGCTTCAATCCAGACCCAGAGAAACCAATGACTGGTACCACCGCACCCAATCTATCTTCTGTCTTTTCCAGTTTGTCCTAGTGCCCTCTCACCTAACTATTTTGTAATCTCACCAGTGAAATTAGTCTCACCTTTGATGCAGAGGAAAAATTTCTTCTACTGTGTTTTTTTAATGATGGCTATGAACCTGAACCAGGGGGAGTACAGCACTGCTCAGAAGCCATTGGATTAGTGTCAGAGAGGCCTAATGAGGATGTGGAGGAGTCCCCATTTACCTAAAACATTGATGCTGAAGGAAATCAGGAGGTGAATAGCTTTGTATGCTACATACTTAATGAAATAATGAAATATTTGGCAACCTGGGGTCTGACAGTCAGAACAGTATATAAATATTTGTACTCTTGAACTGGGTGGTGTTGATTCTTCATCACTGCTGAGAATGACAAACAGAAAGCATACTCCCAGAGAATTTTGGGATCACTCCAGCCTGTTTTCTGGCTGTTCACAGGAGTGAGTCAGCAGAGTTAATCCTGGAGGGTCATGGAAGGGTTTATCAGAGCAGAAGGGAAGCACAAGATAGAATAAAGACTTGTCTTCATAGAAATAGCTGGGAAGGCATCCAGAAGTTTAGTGCAGATGATGCTAACCAGACCTCTCAGAGAAGAAAGGGACATTAATTGATGGAGCAACAAGAGATTCTGGCAGCTCCAACAGGACTGTCCCCAGGGCTTCACAGGCCAAAGCAAAGCAACACCTCCCTTTCCCTTCCTACCCTCCTCTGCTTTCATCCTGCAGTGGTTGCTCTTTCCTGTTCTCACTCAGCGGCAGATGCATTTCCATCTGAAATGCAAAGGAAAGGAGGATTGACTGATGTGATAGAGGAGTTTATACCATATTAACTGGCATTATGCATGGAGAAGGAATCCTTCCTTCTGTGTGGTGAATCTCAGCCAGGACAAAACCCTGAGTCCTGGTGGATGTCCTGTCAGTCACACAGGAGGGCAGTACTGAGAACCAAACCTCTGTCACCTGCACTCTGCCATGTGCTCACCACACTCCTGTTCACCAAGAGTCCTCAGGCTCTAGGCTGCTCTCAAAGACTATTTTGTATTTCCTGCACCCTTTGTATTCATATTTAACTATTAATTTACTTATATTCCTTTTTGTCCTAGCACTGAACTCCATCCTTTTTTACAATATTAGAGTGAATTCTGGGAGTGAATGACCAAATCTGCTGCCAAAAGAAGATGCCATCTAGATTAATTCCTTCAGATGTACTGTTTATGGGAGGGAGATATTTTCAAATTAAGATCAAAATTAAGATCAAAATTAATCTTGTGAAAGGTTATGGGAAACTTCTTGGGTATTTTTATGGTCTTTTTTCCCCATTCTTTAACCACATATGAACAGTTGCCTTAGAAAATAGAGATAAGAGCAAATACAAAGGCATTAAACTCCTTAAAAGAAAATGTCATCCTAAGGTGTTTCTTACTAAAATCTCTTTCTCCATTGTTTTTGTTCTTCTTCTGGTTCTTCTAAATATTGGAATGCTTTTGGACCCTGAAGAACCTTCATTCAGTTTCATGGGCCTATCCTTAAAGCTTATGTTACTTCTATATTTGTTTTATATCTCCTAAACTCTCCTAGTCATCCTTGACCCCAAAACTTGGCCTCAGCTGGAGCACAACAGTCCACACTGGTCAAGGCCAGGCCTGTGTGGTGGTTCTGCATGGGAGGCAGCTTGGACTCCTTTATAGGCTGCTAAATCTCATATTGGTGAACCAAAACCTTTACATCCTGCTGGAGTGGTTTGGCTGTGGAGGCACCACACAACAGTTGGCCCTGCCTCTCCCCTGAGTCCTTTATGGTGCTCCTTAGATACAACTGAGACTTTATTTGAAGACTTCTGGAGTTCAAACACCTGTTCTGAATCCCATCAGAATAACATTTTTGTGATGAGAAGTCATGGCAGGTGCGTGAGCCCTGAGATGGTATGAGAAACACACTGAACTTTCCAAAAAATGCAAAACTAGTTGGAGTAATGTTGGATATAGAACAGAGGGAGTCAAAACTCACTGGAATTCCACAAGGACTGAGATTTAATCAGTCCCAGAACTGCTTAAAGTTGGTTTCAGAGGGAACTGGTCAGACAATGGATTTACATTTCTCCTCCAGAAACAATCTCTATTGTATTTCTTGCAGGCCACCATCTTTCCCTACTCACAAAAGGGCAGAGCAGGAGAAAATCAAATGTCAAACCTCACTGTCAGTTTTGAGGGCAGTGGACATCCAGGAAGGGGAAGCCAGCTCCCAGTTCTGTGCCTGTCCAGCGCAGCTCTCTGTGTAACTCTCTGGACTAGTCCTAGCCATGGAAACAGGAGCTATACTGGCATGCAGGTGATCAGCTCTGGCCAAGGACTTCTCTGCCCATAGAGCCAGTTTTGTTTTTACAGCAGGAAGTCTTGATTTTGGTGACAGGAATCAGATGTGAATGTAGAGAGACAAAAATCCCTGCCAAAAAAAACCCCACCAATTTTTGCAGGTAGATCTTTTTAGTGTATCTCAGGGTTTTCATGCCCTCTCTCCCACACACACCATTTAGTCAGTAGGATTTTTTGTGCTTGCCTAATGTCAGGTAAAAAGGAGGACCCTGCATTCTCATTAGGACTACATTAATAAGCATGATTAATGTGCATAATTAACTCAATTTACCTCACCTTAATGGAGTTCCTGGAGGTCCTCAAACAGCGCTATTAAGGCTCAGGAGAAGTGGTGAGGACTTTTCCTCCCGTTTCTTTGTGCCAGCTGGATGTGAGCCAGCTCTGATCCACAGCAGCTGTCCCCATCCAGGGAGCACAAACCCTCCTGATGCAGCCAGACAGCCCTGGGGGAAGCTGTCCATGTCCTGTCACCTTCCAGGGAGGTGGCTCTGTCTGCTGTGAGCTGGGCAGGTGCACAGCACTCCAAAAGAGAGATTATCAGTGGGTGCCAGGCTGAGGAAATGGCTGTGCTGGTAAATTGGAAGGAAAAATTGAGGGAGGAGAAAGTATTCCCCTGTTTAGCAAATGCAGTCTGTCTTCAGAGCGGGACTGAAGCCATGGAATTGAGTTACCACATTCTCAGAGAGATCTTCAGGGATATCTGCACTCCACACAGGAGGTCATGAGAGCCTTCAGTGGGATCTGAGTCACACACACCCCTCTAATGAGGCCAGAGTTCTGCTGTACTCTCTCTCATGATCCAGGAGCTGTCTATACATCCAGAAAGAATATATTTGATAAATTGGCCTAAACCTTTGCAGCACATTACTTTTTTTCTGTGACTTTTAGGGGCTTGGTAGGCAACCCTTCCCACCTCTTGCAGGGCTTTTAGTAACCTCCCAGGCTGGGACCCACTTTCCTTGATGCTAGGAGTGCTTTGCATTTTCTCAGCCTCTGCTTCTTCCTTGGATGTTCAGTCTCTTTTCTGAAATTTCTGGAGAACTGGAAAATCATTCCAATAAACTAAAAGAGTGGGCAATACATATATAAAGGACCTTAAATACTGCAGAATTGGTGAGGTACACAGCTCCTTCTGTTGTAACCCCTTGCAATGTACAGAGCTGTTAACCCTGCCCAAACAGGGGAAGGTCATTGACTGATCTCTGAAACCTGAAATGTCCATTGGGAAATGTCCATTCAGAGCTGCAGCACCTGTCAGCAGCTCCTGGGCAGAAAAAGCTTCCTGACCTGCAGGAGTCCAGAGCATCAGCTTTCCTGACAGGCAGGAGTTTCATCCTTACATCTTTTAGCTCAGCACTTGTTTTTTTAAGCTATCCATCTATGCCTGAACTATAAAACTACGGTGCTTTTTCTGATCTGACCCATAAAGGAGGACATAAGCTGGACAACTCGTGGAGCTGGTGCTCTCTGTTGTGTACCTAGGCTTTGCTCAGACACTGAAGACAATTCCTGTGCTTAGCAGTGGCTCCCATCACTTGAAATCTATCATTCTAAATTATGTTGGAAACAATTTCATCCCTGTTATTCCAACAGGTTCAAACTAATTTTCATTTAAGGGTAAAATGCCAGCTCTTTGCTGGTGTGTATATTGTCTCCTCTTTCCTTAAATATTATACAATTGAAAGCAAAAAGGCCAATACAGTAGAAGTTAAGTTATCATGGCCCATGCAGTCATTATGTGTAAGTGTTGTTATTATGTAAAACTGCAGTGATTACATATAATTACTAAAAAAGTTGTGTAACTAAGGAAACGGTCCTACAGAAATAAAAATGTTATCTTGGAGGTCACTATTGACACACAGCCTTTTCTGACCGGCAACTAGACCATGCTTCTTTCCTCTCATTTCTCTAACAAGCTATTTCTCAGAAAGCCAAGATGTAAATGATAAACACTCTTCTCTAATTAAAGGCATTCAGTAATGCTAGTGAGGAAAAAAAACATCATTTATATGCAAAATCAAAATCAGCTTATGGATCTCATCCTTCCTCCTGCCTCAACTCTTCAGGTGCAGTGAGGATGCCGTTTTCTGTTCTCTGGGTTCCTATTCTTAGCACAATAAAAATGAAATTACTGTTATTTGCCACTGTTTTGTTAAAATGTCAAACTGTGTAGCAAACAAATTGATTTCAGTCCAGTTCAGCTGAGTTCAGCTCAGCAGCATGTGAGCCTTCTTCCTGCCTCTGCAACTTTGTAAAGCCACAGCAAGAACTGCTGGGGAATGCCAGATTCACTCCAATTAAAAATAATACAGCCATGGGCAGCACATTTAAATAGGAATCATGAAAAAATACTGTAGTTGGAAGTGAAGCCACCAGCATCCAAACACTGCCATGGAAACAGCAGTGCAAGGGAAACTAAAGGCAATGGGAATCTCTTCATCCCAAACTGAACTTCATATGTTGGGCTTTATTCCCATCCTGGGTTCTGCTGAAGGAGTTTTCACTCACCAGGCCTGTGGTGGGGGAAATCTGCCTTGTAGGGCACAACACAACAACACCCAGCCTAGTTCTCCTCCTGGAGCTTCTTAATTACACAGAGGATATCAATAAAGATAGGGCTCAAGTTCTCTCTAAAGAACCCCTGGATACAATTCCCAGAACTGCCTCAGAGAGCACTCATCTCCATCTGGACAAGACATTTCTGTTTGAATTGTCTAATGGACTGCAAGGATGCTGAAACACAGAGCACTGCAAAAACCTGGGACATAAATCCCTCAAAGTGTTGGTCTCTTTGTGCTTCAGTGTGAGCCAAATGTGACAATCACACTGGATGTGAAAAGCCCTTTATTTTAAGTAAGCTTTAAAGTAATGTATGTCAACACCCAGTAACTCCTTCAACCTGGACTCATTTGTGAAGATGCTGTATAGAGTCACAGACTCAGAGAATCATTAAGGTTGGAAGGACCTTTAAGATCATTGGGTTGAACTATTAAGGCCCCAATGTAAAAATGTTGTCTTATATATCAAGAGTTCTATTGTCTTATATAGTGCAAGGATTCCATACCACCAGAGTTTTGTGCCTTATTGATGTTTCTCATAGGCAGCTCCTCTCAGCACTGACTGTTCCTGATCCTTACAGCAGCCATCTGACTTCAGAGCCCACCAATCCACTCTTTCATACTGCTTGATCTTGTTGGCTACAGGTGTGGCCTGTTAAGATCAGGCCTGCTCCTAATCTTTAGTAATTGGTCCAGCTGCAACTCATTGGGGGATAACATTACATTCTATACCACCTTCATTATACCCATACTGTATCCCCCTACATAAAAAAGATGAACCCAAAATTAAGATATTTCACTGCGGAGATGTGTTTCCTCTTGAGGCTGTCTGAGGCTCAGCTGAGCTGCTGGGTGCTGCTGGTGTGACACAGGCTGTCATTATTCACTGGGGACTCTGTGGCAGCTCTGGGAAGCAAGTGCTAATTGGTGTGAACCAAAATTAAGGTTTCTGTCTTTTTATGAGCAGCAGACAAAGGGCTTTGCAATGGCACATCAGTCCAGAACAGAGATCTCTGTTATGAATTTTATATCATTAGAAATGTTTTCAGCTTGGGAACTTTGGGCAGGCTCAGGAGTTTAGAATGAAACTTTTATATTTGCTCAGTGTTGCAGATGGCTGTGTTCTCTGGTAGGGAGGGGCTTCCAAAGGACACGGGGAGGTGTGGAGTCCCAGCTTCACACAAAAAAATCACTTCATGTTTATGAAGCTTGTGCCTATTTTTAACCCTTCTCCTTATTACACTCCTATGATCAACTAATAAACTGGTTTTTACTGGATTTTTGTTGTGCTTGTAGTGCAGAGCACCCATTTCTGCTGGACCTTTACAGATGATACTTTGATACAGAGCAGTGTTTTAGCAAACTTTATGTTTGAGCATGCGGTGTCTTCAGTCTGGTCACCAGTAGAGTAAGACTCACACCTTATTAATCATACATTTAGTTTGTGTCAGAAAAAACATCTTAACAAACTTAAGCCATCATTTTGTGAAGAGAAACAGTTTGTGACTTTCCACATGGCAGAAATACAGGAACCTTGTTATTTCTTTTCTCTCCCAGGCTACTGTTGCCAGGACACTTACACCTTGACATTAAAATCAATTGATGTATTTAGCTAGCATTTACTTTTGTTCCAGAAGTAGCTGTGGGGGGGGAAAAAATGAGGTACCAAAAGTAGACATTTTTATAAATTGACAGCTTGGAGCAATTCGTGTCTGAGTATTTAAAGGAACAAATAAGATTCCACCTAGTAATTCCTGGAAAGCAGAGGCTTACCCACATCTGCAGCAGGCTGGATTCTGATCTCACTGATGTGAAGACATGTCAGGAATCTCCCCAGGTAATCATTGGTCATCAACAGCAGTGGTCATCAAAACTGACCTTCCCTACTCTGTGAGAGCTTGTCCTGAGCATCCACTTTGGCAGCAAAAAGCTGCTCTCCACCAATAAAATAGATACAGCTATGACAACAAAAAGGGAATCTTTATTCCTGAGATATTGAGAAATACAGAGCAAGACAAATCAGTAATTCCTTCTCTGACTTGCTCACCAAAGCACAAAGATAAGCAATCTCTTTACAAAAAGAAAATAGTTTGAGAGGGCCTTGCTGAGTTTACAAGATATTTGGTCTGAAACAAATTAGTTCAGGTGCCATTTACCAGCCAGGTGAGGGTAAAGCTGGTGCTAGTCAGGGAAAGAGAAAGGAAGGCAGTGGAGCTCTCTGGGGCTTATAAGAAAATAAAGTCTCTGCTCTTGAGGTGATTAATGGGTGAAATAGGCAGTGGGGGAAACTGAGCAATGAGCACAATCACAAAGGAAATCAGAGTAGGTTCCCATTGTTTTAGGAGCCATATAAGCCCAAAAATGGGCCAAATAAGAAGAATCTTTCTTTCTGATTTACAGGGAAATACAGAAATGTTATTTTCTCATGTCTGGGTACACAGCTGATCTCATTTGATTTACAGAGCTGGTGATGTTTTCAAGACAGGAAATCAGTCAAAACATAGACAGCAAATTAAATCTTGTTGGAGGAACAACTGAAAATGGAATTTAGGGCCAATGAACTCTTAATGATCTACAGAGATCCTACACCAAATCCCTCACCCTAACTTCGGGACAGCCCTCCCACAGGTGTCCTGACATGGCCAAACCCTTTGCTTGTGAGCCCTTTGACTCAAATTTCTATTTAATTTTTCACTTTTTGCAACCCTACAACTACTCCTCTAACAGCTGCACCTCCTCATAATCTTTGTTTGATTTTGCCCTCTGCCATGCACACATATATGGGTATATTCCACACTAAACTAAATTAGTTATCACCTTCCTTTTTCACTTTTTGAGTCTGAATGAAACCCCTTCACCTGTGGGCATCCCAAGATGGACTTTGAAGTTTCTCTCTGTATTAAGGGAGATGACAGAGTGCACCCCAGCTCTATGGTTCATCAAGAGATGTTTTCATTCCATTGAATTGCTTATTTCCATTTGGAATGAGATCCAGGCATTATTAAGTGACAGAATTAAACTAAAAGGTTTCAGTTACTGTGGGTTCTTTTTGTTTGTTTAGACTATATCTGTTATTGTAATCCTACCCACAGTCATTTAACTGGTTTTAGATTATTAGGTTAATGGGATATCTTGATTCAATCACTGCTGGAATAGAATTATTATTGAAACTATAGATGTTTGGAGATTTCATTCTAGGAGAATTTGCCAAGTTTCCAGACTTTGCTTTCAGCCCCAACTCACCAATTTTATTTATAAAAATCTTCACTATAACAGTATTAAACTCTTGGACAAAAGTTTTCCAGAGGTGAAGTGCAACACTGGTGGGATTGAACCCAGCCATTTTTGCGACTAAATGGGGCAAGAAATAACAGATGGTAATCTAATTTAAAATTATCTATAAATTTTGTGAACAATCCCATAAGGGAGTGGAAGATAGCCAGGAATTCTTAGTGTTCATTTACTTATTTTCTTATTGTATCTAGGTAGCTTTTAAAAAAAATAATTTAACATTGACTTCTGTGATGTTGAAACTGGGCAAGACTGAAAATGGCAGCCCTCTGGTGAGGAGCACTCCAGCTGTCAGCCCACTAATACTGGTTGTGGGGCTGGTCCTGGCTCCCCTCATTGCCTTGCAGGACAGACATCTGCACCTGACAGACTGCCAAGCCCTCCTCAGCAGCCAATGGAGACTGATTTACAGAAGGGAATGTGTTTTACTCTCCTCCTTTAGCTTGGGGTGAGTGACATTGCCTCTGTGGGAAACACAATTAGCTTAAAATGGATGCGCAGTTTGGATGGTGAAGTGAAATGAGTCTCTGATAGAAATATAGCAAATACTGACTTTTAGAGATTTCTTATAGCTTATAGAGAGCAGATTTGAGGCTACTCTGGATCATTTTAGGGTGACCTTCTTTTCATATTTCTTCTACATTTTGCAAGCCTTTCTCCTCTGTTTATCTAAGATGGGCAAATGTTGCCAGTAATTCCCTCAAAAAGATCTTTCTCTTTTAACACTCTTTGCCATACACCATTCTCCAGATTAAGGCATTTGGGTTTGCTTGTTTGATTGACTGATTGTTTTTGTTTCAGAAGCTACCAATTTTGGGGTTTTTTTCAGAGAAGGTAAACATTTCTGTACTTTACCTACAAAAGCTCCTTTCTTAGGCTCTGCTCCAGGATGAGCACAGGCCTTTGACCTTTAATAGGCTCAAAAGTAAATCCAGAGTCCAACATGCTCTAAGGAGCAAGCTCAGCTGGTGTTTCTCCCTTTCCTGAAAGAAACACTGTCTTTTCCAAGGTTAAATATGTAACCAGAAAAACTATGAAGGGAATATGATTCTCACTGGAGGTAATTTCTCTGAGCCAGCTGGTGACAGCAGCCAGTCTTGGTGAAGGTCACAAGCTCCTCGTGGCTGAGAGTAATCAAGGATTTCCTTATACAGGACTTCAGTGGATTAACAAATACAGCTGGATAAACAAATACCACTGGCACCAAGTATCTGAAAAACCAGAGGTGGGTGCTACATCAGCAATACTTATCATAGGCTCAGAACATAGAGGATAAAAGTCTAGAGATAAATTGCTTTATTAGAATAAAGTAACTTTCTTTTATTTGTCTGCTGTGCATTAGTTTATTACTTTCCCCATTAGCACTTGGGGCATACCATAAGTAACTATGAGATTTAACTTGGGATTTATTATCCACTTCCTTTTAAGATTAGAATTCGTAATGAAAACTGGATCAAGCTACAACATCTCATTTTAATATAAATGCATATTAAAAATGAGCCTATAAAGCAGAAGATATCTTCTGGTAATGAGCTACAGTCATGAAACCATTTTTAAGTACCTTAACTGAGCAGCTTACACACTAAGGAATAACAGGCTGGCTCTTTTCACAACATGTGTTGCTCCAGCTGCGCAGGAAAAGATGGTGGGGTCATCTGCACATTAATTTACAAACAGAACCAGTTATACATCAACATTTCCTCAACAAAAAGCTTTTTCCCAACAGTTCCTTCTCTCCAAATACTCTCACGCAATGCTGTGTTGAAAGGTGAACCTGGACTCTCTCCACTGCCAGAATATCAAGCAGTCAGAGCTTGTGTTGCATCCATACACCTCCAGCCCATGCCCTGCCACACTTGGGCCATTTATCCCACAAGCAGCCTCACTCCACACTCCTCACTCATGCAAAGTGCCCTGGAAGTGTCACAGATTTTGCCAAAAAATACCCCCAAATATGGCAGAAGGTGAGAGGTTGGTGAGAGAAATAGGAGATTTTTGGCAATAATTTCTTTAAAGTTTTCCTTGCTGTGACTCTCTCTATTTGATGTAATTAACCAATTCAGGAGCTGGGTCTTGCAGCATGAATCTTGCACTCACACTTGAGTGTAAGTCTGGACCATGGGGCTCCATCCCAGTTTATTTCTGTGTTTAAAGCTCCTGTAGAACCTCTGGCATGGGGAGGAGAGATCTCTGAGGAGGAGAGGTGAGCACTCCAGGATATTTCCATCCCCTGCTGTGCTGTAACATTTGCTCTGTGACTTTTGACAAGCCACATTTCCCTCTTCTTCTGCTGCAGCTAACAGCCAGTACCAAACCTGGAGGCTGGCCAAAGCTTAATTCAGCCCTTCTTTAGGTGTTTGGGTGGAAAGTAGATGACAAATGCAAAGTCCATTGAAGCACCATCCATCACTTTGTCCCCATGACTGGGACATTCACTTCTTTCTTTGAGGAGCAAAGGCAGCAGTGTAAGAGCAGGGCTGCTCTGAACTTCCATCTCTCAGATGCCAAGTTGTCACTGCGTGTGGCAACCTGAGGAGGTGTGACAAATGTTCAACAAGATCTTTAATGGCTGTTAAATCCAGAGTTCTGGATATATTCCATCTCAGGTAATTGCATTCATCCTGCTTAAAGACACTCGAACAGGATGGATCATCCTTCACAGAGCCTCCAGTCTGGGGAGAATGAAAGAACCACACAGTTCTTCTGGCAGCAAGGGAAGGCAGCCGAGTGAGGGAATTCCCAAAGCAGGGCAGCAAGGAGAGCCATCAGTTTTTATGTCTTTGTGTGTGGTGCCTGGGAACAAGAAGGCTTTGGTATGGGAACTAAACCTACCTTAGAAAAGGAAACCTACCTTAAAACAGGAGAACTGTTTACTGTGCTGATTTTTTAGAAAGTGAATCAAGTTATGGATGCAAAGCCAGGGAGAGGTGCTAAACTCAGGCATTAGTTGATGCCAAATTCCTTGTTTGTTCTTAAAGTATAAAAATGTCATATTTTGAAAACTGCCATTTCAAACATCAAACTTCAGCCTAGGAAGCTTTAGGGTGTTTTCTGATGAAGTAAGAAATCAAGATTGACAAAAACTATCTTCTGTTTTGAACTCAAAAGACATTTCTGAATTTGCTTTCATAAAAGGAGGTATTGTCTCACATTTTTGTTGGTGCCAGCCTTTTAAATTTGGTAAACATGATAGCCCTAAAGGGCCCTTTGCATAGCTATCAGCCAGCTCTTTTCTTACAGCTGGTCTATCTTCCTGACATGATTTCATTTTCTTTTCTTACTGAGGAAATTAAGATGCACTCACAGATCTACAGCCCCAAATTAATCTGCACATGGAGATTGATTTCAGTAAATTGGATAACAGGGATTTTTCTGAAATAGGCAGACATTGCTGGCCCTTTAGGCAATGCTGTAGATAACATCTGTTTTGACAGAATTTTGAGGGGACAGAGGATATGAAACTTTGTGAAGGTTTTTAATGCTGCTGATTGATTATTACTTGTATAAATGGTTAATAATTTTTTTCTTGCAGTGGGCAGAGCAGAGTGCATACCACCAGTCAATCATCCCTCCCTATTTCAGTGATTCCAGAGTAATTTTGTTTCTGTCAGCTGTGATTACTGCTGCTGATTGGCTTTGAGCAGTACCTCCACCTGGGATACCCACATTTTTATTCCCATTTGCTTATTTTCTGTCTTTTCTATTGCCCTTCTGCTTTGCCCACAGTTTACAGCCTGGGCTATTTCATACAATTAGCTATTTATTTTAGACTGTAATCTACAGTCCTGATTTGATTTGAAATAGTAAATCTAATTGTACTAGAAGTGATAAATGATTTAAAGTAGCTGGGAGAAATGGAAGTTCAGCTCTTGCACTCATTTTTTCAGGCCAGCTTTATCTCATGCACGCTGGATAAATTTCTTGTCCCAGGATCTAAGAGAAATTAAGAATCTCTGAGAAGTCTCTCTCAACTAAACAAGTGCTGGAGTTGCTGAAGTCTCAAAATGGCTCTTTTCCTAAACTGTCCCTCTGGTGACAATCTTGGAGAGCTCCAACCTCACAACTGATATGATTTAGATAAAAAGGGGGGATATATGTGTTATATTGCCTTCAATGGAAGGCGCTGTCTTAATTAAAACAAAGTATGGGTCAGATAAGGCTGTCAGCCTTTAAACTTGCTGAACACCAATTATTTGCAGATAACACAAACCCTCCTCACAGGCTTTTTTTTCTAGACTCTTTGCAATTGTGCTCAATGCTATTGCTTACTGTCTGAAAAGCAATGCTCTCTCTGGTGACAGAGCTGAAAATATTGTTCAAAATTGATTATATCTTACCTTTATTTTAAATGTAGAAATAAATTGAGAAGCCAGGATTACAGTGCACAATTCAAGCTTATTACATCAATATCAGGCATGAGGGAAATCATAGCTTTATTCTCTGTTAACATGCAGGATGCAAACTGAACTCTAGGCTGGAATGTGTTTTTGTATTCCTTACCAGAGTAAAGTACCAAAGGGCACCAGTAGCTCCAAATGTGTTAAACACAGGTCTTTTCTCAGGCCTTGCTCCCTTGATAATGAGGGTAGGCTTGCTGGTTTTTACCTTTCCTGACTGGCTCTCAGATTGTCCTCTGCAGGAATGGATTAGCTCTGGGGATAACTCGCACCAAGGATGACTCTGCTCTGAAGGAATTCCTCCTTCTGCACCTGGGTTTCATCCAGCACTGAGATCTCCCGTATCCCTTAGCCTTGTTCCTGGTCTGGAAGCACACACACTGTTCTTCCACTCCTGCAGCCCTGCTCTGTGACAGCGGTCACAAGGGTTGCAGGATGAAGAGAGAGACGAGAATGTTGACCTCATGTTCAGAAGGCTTGATTTATTATTTTATGATATATATATATATATATATATATATATATTACATTATGACTATACTAAAAAGAATAGAAGGAAAAGTTCTCAGAAGGCTAGCTAAGCTAAGAATAGAAAAGAATGAATAACAAAGATCTGTGTCCTGGCAGAAAGCAAGAGCAACTCTGCCGTGAGTGGTCAGTAAATCCAAACATCCACAGGAGACCAATCACGGATCCACCTGTTACATTCCACAGCAGCAGATAACCATTGTTTACACTTTGTTGCTGAAACTTCTCAGCTTCAGCAGGAAAAATCCTAACGAAAGGATTTTACTGAAAAGATGTCTGTGACACTGCTCCAACCGTTGGCAACCAGAACACAGCAAAGGTGCATCCTTATCTCTGTTACCACCAATATATAATGTTGTTATTAAAAGATATGGAATGTGATGTGGGGAGAGCTGGAGATGGTTGTCTTTTAAAGCCTGAATAAAGAGTTTGAGGTGGAGAAAATTTACTTTAGAGGCAGGTCTGGGAGACAGAGAATAAGAGTTCATTCCCTCACATTGTTTATTCTATACCTAACCTAGTGTCCCATCCCAACCACTACATCCCAAACAAGATATAACACTTCCAATCCTTCTGAGAAGGAGGATAAAATGTGAACAATAGCCACAGGAGTTCTGATACTATAAAGGTGAATACCTAGACTTTTTATCTGTTTTTATCTGGTGACTCCTATTTACACAGGTTAAAAAACAGTTTAGGGAAGATTGAAAGGAGTGTTTCCTAGCAATTATTGTAGAAAATGATTGAATTGCAAAGATCTTTAAGAATAGGAGATGTTGCACAGGCATCTTCTCTGTAATGTCAGAGAGAGTTTATGAAAATAATAAACTACAAAAATCCAAAACAGCCAATAGATAAGGTAGAATCAGTCATTGGCAGATGTGATTAGTCATTTCCAGGTGGTGGAGGAAGACAGGAGGATGTAACATCTCAGCAATTACATCCAAGACAGAAAAGATATTTTTGTCTAGTTTTTGTCCATGGTGATGTTGTTTCTTCTGCTCCATGAGTCAAATATCAGTGCTTGGAAGAAACAATGATCTGCCATCAAAAGTGTGAGCTTAATTATTTCTACCACTAAGAGAAAATAAGAACTTCAGGCTTCTGGCACTATCTCCTTGAATTTTCCTTTTGATTTCTGTCCTGGAGTTTTGGGCTTCTCCTCATGACAACCTCTCCTAAATGCTGCCATGGTGAGACAATGCCATCAGCTGCACACAGCAGCTCTTCCTCCTGCTGCCTCCCAGCCCAGAAATCACCTGAGGCAAGCAGTAATAGCTCATTATCCCACAGTCTGAGCATGAGCAATAATGAGCTGGCTGCTCAATTGAAATCCTGTGCTATGTAATATAAACACAGAGCACAGCTTAGAGAATTTGAGGATCTCAGGGCTTAATTAGTACCATAAGAAATTCTAGTAGCAGTGACTAATACGGAAGAGCACATTCCAGCTTGGAATTAATATGTCTCATAAGTTAAGATCAGGGTCTGGAATATGATGATTGACTTGTATAGCTGAGAGGTTGCAGAAAAGGATTATATTCCTTTCTGCCAATTAATTTAGTATTTTGGTTATTAGAGGCCTGCTACTCAGTTTTATGCTGCCCAAAAGTGTCTTGCTATGTCTGCATCCCCAGCTGATATCTGCATCCAGCTGATACTCTTGTTTTGTTGGCTGATGTAGGAGGTGGAATTTTCTTCTATTTTCATATAATACCTAATGTATGGTTTGACTTCCTGGGTAGTGGATGAAGGTTGATGATGAGGTGCTCCTCAAAAAGCAGTGTAGCCATTGAGAGTGTTTGGTGTCCAGAATAGCAGCAAAACTGCTGTTAATGCTCTTCTAGAACTTCTTCTCCCAAATTAAAAGGCCTAAGAGGATATGGAGATAATTGGGTAGTGAGGGAGGACTCAGAGAAAGGGTCCAATTGCTCAAAGTTGGCAAGAAGGATGGAGTTGGTATTGTGATGATTAATTATGATCCTTAGAAGGTAAACTGTCCTTGAGAGAGGAAGGTGGGTTACAGTGCAAGTCTGCTGAAAAGATCAGACTGTAGCCAGTGTGGGACGAGTTGTTTCTAGCACAGGCTGAACAGAGGAGCAAGCTGTTATGTGGCATATTAATATCTGTGTCAAAATAATCTGTGCATGCTCTTCTGCCCCTTTCCTCTTGTCCTGTTGTTCAATACCACAGAGCAGAACCTAGCTCCATCCTCTAAACCCTTCCCTTCAGATGTTTATAAATATTGATGGGGTTGAGGTTAATGTGCCACCAACTTCTGCTGCTCCTTCTTGTCCCAGTGTAGAAGCCTCAATCTCCTCATAGGTGTGAATGGACTCCTCATCCCTCCTCAGCCACTCCTGCCCAAAGCTAGTAGTGCAACAAACATACCTAAAACCAGCATTTTTTGTCTTTTGGTTGGTTTGGTTCTGTTTAGGTTTTTTGTTAACACTGGTGTTTTTGACAGAAAGGGGAAATGAAGGAGCTAAAGGAACTGTCACACTTCATGGGGGGACACCTGCCTCCAGTGCAGGGCTGGAGGAGGTCAGAGTCATGGTTTAGTGATGGACCTGACAGATTTAGCTTAATGCTGGACTCAGTTGTCTTAGAAGTCTTTCCCAACCTAAATGATTCTGTCATTCTGTGAGACTCTCTGGAAAAAGGTGACCTCAGCTCCAGATTGACTAGATCATTGTGCCTTGACACGTCTAAGTTTCTACAGACAGATTGCTGGATTTCTGCTCAACAGCTTTCTTTCATCTCCTTCTACCCATTCAGATGATTGTGTTTGGTCTGAGAGGTTTCAAATCTCTCAGTTCAAGACAAAAAAGCTGAAATCCTTCTTTCACTGAAACAGTTTCATAGCAAAAATACATCATCAATTTAGTTTGCAAAATATTTTATTCTTTTAGAGATTTTCCTAAACAGAATGATTAGTTGTTTTTTTAAATTTCATGGGGAAAAAAAGAAGTGATTTCTGTTTGTTATTCTATGCTTGTGTTTGGGTTTTTTTCCTCTTTTATCTTTTCCTTTTCTTTTTCTTTTCCTTTTCCTTTTCCTTTTCTTCACTTACCTTTCACTTTTAGATCTTCTGGGGAAAAAATGAATAGTTGGAAAAGAATATGTATCAAATTCCACAGGAGTGAAACTTTGGCGGACGATTTCTCTGTGAGAAACCCATCCCTCCTCTAAGCAGGTCACTGGCATGAGGCTGGGGGAAAAGTCTCCAATTCCCATCTCTATTACAGAAATGGAGGATGGGAGAGAGTGAGTTCCTTCATGTGGCAAATTTGAAATGCTTTTCATCAGCTCTCCCAGGGACTGACAGAGCCTGTCTCTGCATCTCTCTCTGGTTCTCAGGTGGAGCTGCAGGCACACAGCCAGGTAAAGAGCTTCCCACCACCCTGACTCCAGCTGAGCTCATTGCAGCTTTTCTCCCATCTACTGAGCCAATAAAATCACTTGTGCAGACAGGAAATAAATCAAATTACCACTGTGGCAAACAGATCCCTGTAACTTGCAGCTGTTGCTGAATATTTTGCCCCAGCTCCAGAGGAAGATTCTCTCCTGTCAGTCACTAATGTAAGTGTCAGGACTGGTTCTTCAGCTACAGATCTCTCACACAGCTCCCTCTTCTCCCTCCATTTTTTCACTCTGCACAAAACATCGTACATGTAAATTTTACTTTTATAGGCAGTGTTACAGTCCTCAAAAATGTAATAACTCTCCATCTTTAACTGAGGTAAATGGAAGCTATTAAATGCCTAAAGCAGGTACATAAAGCAGCTTCTAAATGTCTTCCTTTCCCTGGCACTCTTTGCAGATACACAGCATGTATCATCACAAGTGTCCAAATTTTCTTTGTTTATGCTCTTTGCATCCTCAAATCCTCAGCCTCTGAAACAGATTTTAACTGCCTTATTCTTCTTGGTAATGTATTTTTTTTTAATTTGACAGCCTGTGTTCAAGAAACAAGACCCCCTATTTCCAGAGAGCCTTCCTGGAGCCATTCTTTAAGGACAAACTCCTTACTTGTCCTGGGCAGGGTCAGAGACCATTTCAGGGAACATCTTCAGGGCAGGTCTCTGGGGACACAATGAGCCTTGTCTTGGAGGTGAGCAATCACTAAACAGCACAGGCTGTTCTAAGCTAGAAATAGCCTCCTTCAAAAAATAGGATTTATCATAGAACTAGCTGTAATAGTCTGAAAATCATTACATTAATTGTAGGTAGTAAGGGCTCAGTGCTTGAAATCTCTCTTTGTTCCCTTTTTTTAATTGGTAGTAGAGGCATTCCTGGTCCTGTGCTGCAGAGAATGAGCCTTAAGCAGCAAAGCAAGAGCCCTAGCAAGTTCACATCTCTGTTGTTAACAGCCCACAAAGGCCTCACAGGCGTTTAATTACTGGCACTGGGGCTATGCTTCTCTGTACCCTCTTGCAGGTACTCTCCTGTTGTGGTTCATGTGCTCCTTTCTCTGTGTCTCTGCAAGATCATGGTGATAATGGGGTTTTTGTATATTCTAAAGTTTCTTTTCCCACTATGGTTCTTTCTGTAAGGAACTGGCCTAGATGTGATCAAATGTACCACATCTTGACTGCTGTTGGGGAAAGGGTTGTTATAAAGTTGTGGCGCACGGTGAAAATTGTTATGATGGGTAGCTGCAGTTCCGCTCATCCAGTAATGAATTCTGACTTCTCAGTATCAGAGGCTGAAAGATTTCATTTTCAATGAGGTCAGATATTTTTAATGTGGATTCTACAGAATTTAGATGATTCACAAGGTATGCAAACCATTTATACTGCATGGAAATAAGTAGGGCATAAGAGAGGGCAATTGCTCTACTGCTTTGCCTTCAGTAGTGAAGTTTCTGAACACAAGGGGTCCAATTTTTGAGCCAGCTACGGCTCAGCACAATTCAAGATCTGCAGAGCAGGACTTTGAAAGGAGTATGGGTGAAGGTTTCCTAATGAAAAGAGGATGAGAAGACAAAAAGCATTGCAATGAACTAATTAAAATCAATGCCAGGAGAAATCTCTCTGATGCCTGGGTGGTGAGCAACCAGCAGGTGTCTTCATTACTTAGACTGCTGGTGGCAAGTTACATGTAAAATTATGGGGTAGCTCATTTAATTTCAACTGCAAAGTCTTAGCAGGTCTCAGGAGAGATGGAGTGGGAGGAAAGCCCATAGATGCTCTGTCAGCTTGGTGTTTGGACAAGGAGGAGTGTTCCAGCACCTGGACTCCTGTGAGCTTGAAATCCTTTTCTTTAAGAGCAAAGCAAACGAACAAAACAGGGTGAACTTTGGTTTAACAGAAAAACAATCACCATGGCTGCCCACAGCTGTCATGAAGGGTTTGACTTGCATCCCAGTGGAATGTGGTTGATTCCACAGTGTCAGGCTTATTTTCCACCCAGAAATGTGGGATCTCTTCTCTGGCAGCCCCAGCATGCATGAAGCCATGGGATGGATGGAAGGCAAAGCTATTGGTGTTAATGGATGCGCTGCAATTTTCTCCCTTAAAGGAATTGCTTGCAAGGTGGGAAAAAAAAGTGTTTCAGCAGTAACTGTGAGCTGTTATCAGACTTGTGCAGGTTGCAGCTTTTATAGTTAAGGATGCAAAGCAGCCTTCATTCAAGGGCTGGCTTTGCATCAGAGCTGGGCAGAATTTGTGGACCTATTTCAATGCAAAAATATATGACATACTCATTGCTTTTTCATGTTGACTCACATAGGTGACTTCTGTCAATGAGATTCCGATATTCCCTGCTTTGGAGGCAAAAAAAAAAAAAAAAAAAAGGGTAAGTCTGACATGAGATTGCAACTCCCCATTTCAGGGGAAGATAAAGAGGAGGGCTGTGTATTAACAGAATGTCTCTTCATCACATAATTTGGAGGCAAGGTCTGCAGATTTTTTCCCCCTCCCTGGTGCTCTCTTAAATGTTCACTCAGCTGTGAGAATGAAGAAATTGTAGGGAAAAAGAAGAGCAGCAACAAAAAATGGCAAGAGTTAAGGAAATATCCTTTCAATTCTGCAGGGATGGCCTTTTACAAAGGTCAAACTAATAATTGTTGTCCAGATGCTTAAATATGATATGAAATATTTTTCTATACATAAAACCCTGTCCTTTTGTTACAAATAAGACAGCCAGTAAAGTGTGCTTGAAAGTCATTACAAAATATAATTTAAAAATACCCTTTTATTATCTTGCCAAGACTGGAATTTGAAATTATGCTTATTTTAATATTCTCACCCCAGTTAGTAGGAGAGTTTGAAACATGGCTCTAATGTAATGTGATGTGTCTCACCACAAGGAAGTGGGAAGCCTTTGATTTATTTTGAAAATCCATTTGCTGACTCAGTAAAAGTAGGCTGAGATGGGAGATATAAAGCACTGGTTTGTGTTTGCAATTACTTTCCTGTTGGCATCTTAATGGATAGAAAAACATGAGTAGTGTGGAATAGGTGCATAAAAATGAGTTTAATTAATTTTGAAGGAAAAAGAAATATATGTAATTGAGCTTAACAAGATTTTTACCAACTGAAATATAGCTGATGATAAGATCATTAAAATATGCATTTGCTGCATCAGAAATCAACCTTAAATAATACACATTTCATCTTTATCTTTTTAGAGCTATATGAAAGCTATGTTCCTTTTCTGGACAGAGTGGTGGTAGAACTGAAAGACAAGGTGTAATAGACAATAATAATTAACCAATTAAGCCCTCTTCCTTATACTAGCAATAATAAAGTATCTCTCAGCTGAGACCAAAGCAAAGTTGGACTTTTGTTGGCAAGAGGGACAGAAAAAGTTTTGGAATCTGGAGCAACAGAGATAGTTCTGCATCCTTATTTCACCTCAGCAAACGGCAGGGGAAGATGATGGTTTTGCAAAGCTGAGATTGCTGCTGAGGCTCTCTGCATGGCAATCGGGGGAGCAATTACAGTCAAACTAAACCTGCAGCCTGACACATGGCAAGGGACTCTGGTTGTTTGTGTTTTCACCTAGCTCATGCAGATAGCAGGAAATGGCCAGCTGCTCCCGTGCTCATTTTCTTTCTACTTAGCACAACATGTTTGTATAGTGCCTAATAAAACAAAATAATTAAAAAGAAAAAAAAAAGTAGTAGCAACCTTTGCAATAATCTTAATGTTTGGAAAGGAGTGCAAAAACAACAGGGAGTGAAGAATCCTGAAACATTATAGCTATTTGCTATGCTGTTATCTCTAACAAGAGATAGAGTTTTTATTCCTGGGATTTTCCTAGCTGAAATTGTTGGGCTTCTCTATCAAGAGGGTAAAATTGGGCAAATTATACTTGCTGTCAAAGAAGCAGCTTTCCCTCTCACAATCTACTAAGCATAACCAAGGGTCTATTAAGCTGAACCTTTTAAATATGCAGCAGAGCATGTCATTACAGGTAAGGAGCCCTGAATAAAGAGAGTAAAGCATCTTCAGGAGAGGGAGAATGTGCGCCAGGCTTTGCTAAATTACATTGAGGGCAACTTATTAGCACCTCAGAAATGCAGATATGTATGTGAAAATTAGTGCTAGGCAGGTGTTTCCAGAAAGCAGTCCCCTCTGTTACTTTTATAAAGACCTGACATGGAATCAGGACTGCCTTTCCCATTTGTCACACTGGCACACTGAGCAGGTTTCATTGTTTTTGGCTACATATCCAAGAAACCAAGTGTGTAGCCAGAGGGGAGGGGAAGATGTACAGACATGTATCAGAGACCCCTAAAGTCCTGTCCCAAAGAGGAGCCTCTGTCTCTTGACTGAGCAGGGAGGAAGCATTAGGAGCAACCTTGGTCTGGCTTCTGGGGCTGGAGGTGGTCTGACTACTCATGACCTGCATCCAACATGTTATCCTGGTTTTCTCTGCAGCACTGGAGAAGAACCAGTGAACAGAATTGTTGGCATTTGGTTTATGCCTGGGTACATCCAGTCTCATGCCCAGGAGTAGCCTGAGCTCCCCCAGCTCTGCTGGCCGGTCCCACCTGACAGCAGTAGGATTGTAGATGTTAGGTCAGGTGTCTGCAACATAAACTGCTGCTGAATTTAGGCATGGCAATAGAAACAGCTCTGATTTCAAGCAGGCGAGGTCAGGTAGTGTGATGGTTTGGGGATCCCCCGTCGTGGGGAGGAAAGATAAATCTGACTTAATGTTCTTAGAAGGCTAATTTATTATATGATATTATATTATATTAAAGAATACTATATTAAAACTATACTAAAGAATAGAGAAAGGATACAGAGTGAGAGCTAAAAGATAATAATGAAAAACTCGTGACTTGCCAGAGTCCCAACACAGCTGGACAGTGATTGGTCATTGAGTCAAAACAATTCACATGAAACCAATCAAACAACCAGCTGTTGGGTAAACAATCTCCAAACCACATTCCAAAGCAGCAGAACACAGGAGAAGCAAATGAGATTATATTGTTTTTCTTTTTCTCTGAGGCCTCTCAGCTTCCCAAGACAAGAAATCCCGGCGAAGGGATTTTTCCAGAGAATATGACAGTGACAAGGTAGCATAAATCTGAGTTTAGCAGAGATGAGTTCTATCATCTCTGTATCTGTCTTTGGTCGGTGCACAGCTCCCAGGATGTAGTACATGAGACTACTCCAAGCTCTGTTAATAAACTCCTCACTACATCCATCTGGACTAGAGTAGAGAGTTTAGAACTTTGGTGCTTCCATAGGATCAGGAGCCAAAAGCAATCAGCATTTTGATCATTTTCCTGGGTGACAGAGCATACTTTTCAGATATGTGTAGTTGAAACCAAACTAGGAGAATGGTTGACATGGTGGTAGGTAGATTCATGTGGGTTTGAAATCTGAAGAAATGGGCTGGTAGGAACCTAAAGAAGCTCAATGAAGACAAAGGCAAAGCCCTGCACAGACTGCCTGAGCAAGAGAAAATTACTCCGGGGTCCCAGTGGATGACAAGTTGAATTAAGTGAATAATCCTTGAGTCACAGAGCACCAACCACAGTCTGGGTTGTGTTAGCAAGAGGGAAGAGCTCCAGGGAAGAAATTATCACATTTTCAGGACACTCCTGGAAGCTCAGTATATCAGAGTTCTGTTTCCTGAGGACACTTTGGGCACCCTCATTCGAGTAGTCACTAAAATTGTACAGATAGAATAGATGGAGAAAACGCCAAACATCCCATGGCCTGAGTGTGTTTTCTGGAGGCTTAGGACTCAGACCCTTATTTAACTACAGCACATCAGTTCATGACTTATCATGGCAGTTATTTATCTAATTTAAACATCTGAGCAGCTTTATTACTGCTGAAGTTAAGGATGCTTTTAAGCACTCTCCAAGCCAGAGCTTTAAAAGCTCGTGCCAGCGCAGCAGTGATCACAGGATCCAGAAGTGTCCCAGGCAATGTGTGCTGTTGGAATACCATTACTATAACTATCTGTTAAGCCCTGGAGTGTCCAGGTGGCTGGTTCTCGCTGTGTGGAATTGCTCAGAAGCTATTAAAATTGTTAAAGGGCAGTATACTTCCTGCCACTGGCTCAATTATGTGTCTGTTTTATAGCCTTCATTAAAAGAGAATGATGAAGATGCCAAAAGAGAGTAGACAAGTTTAGTGGTGGTACAAACAGATACCTGAATATATATCCCATGAAAAATTTGGTCTGTACTTGATTTGATTTATTTTCCACTAAAACTCTCTCCAAGTAATAGCTATTAATTAGCACTGTGAGGGAGTACACTAGCAAGGTCATGTGTGCTTATCTTAGATGTTTCTCGAGAATTAAGTTTGTGGCTGCATCACAAAAGAAATTTCATTTCCCCTTGAAACTTCAGCTGCAAGTAGTAATGGTTGGTGCATATAAAATGTTATTTCCTTTGCAGGTTGTGGAGCTGAGTTTTCAGTTACCTGATGATGCTTCAGTGTAGCTGAAATTTTCAGTTTGCAAGATTTTTTGAGGCAGCTATGTAATTTATTTGCATTAGGAATTCATTAGTAGAGGAAAAATTCTTTTCCCCCAAAAATCCCCATGCTGATGACAGATGCTGTTCATGAACCTGATTTCTGTGCCATGCACTGCTGCACATTCTCCTTCAGTTTTGTTTCCACTCTGCAGAAGCCTGGAAACAGGAGTGGTGAAGGGAAGGTTTATGAATGTGAATAAGAAAAGTTCAATAGGAGAGGGAGTAACTTTTATTAAACCAATATTCATGCCTCCAAAACCTGATCTGGTTTTGCCATTTGACTTTTGCTTTTTTGTGTGTTCTATCTGTGTTATCTGGCTTACTGAGAGGCATGACCTTGCTTGAGAATGGGAAGGAAAAATCAGAGAATTTTTTGCAGCATGGAACTTGTGCAATTTTACAGAAGCAATAATTTTTTGTTAAATTTATGTAAAGCCTGTGGCATAGGCAAAACAGCAATATCTGGACATCCAGGTCTGTGTCTCCAGTGCTGCTCTTCTTCCACTGTAGCCTGTGATACATCACTGTTTAGCAAAAATTGAAAAGATGAAATATTTGCCCGACATCCTTGAAAGCTGTTCAAGTTCTGACTTGTCCAGAGGACATAAATTTGTCTGTAAAACAGATTTTATGAAACCTTGTACCTGCACACAAAGACACTGATCAGAAATTGCCAGGAACTGGCACTAACAATCTACCTCCACTACAATTCCGCCTGAAAGGGGACTCCTCCACCCCTCCACTGCATCTTCTTCCAGACCTCTGTGAGCAGCAGGCTTTGAACAGAAGACTTTAGGAACCAGGTGTGTCCTGGGCAGGTCCAGAGCTGTGTCATCATTGTAAAATGTTGCCATCAGCCCTGATCTTGGCATAAAATCCAAAGGTCCTCAGGAAGAAAAAGAAGGAAGAATTTTCTTGCCACTTACAACACAAAGACTGAATGATATTGTCATTTCTGAAATACATCCAGAACATATCACTATTGCAATCACTGCAATAATGTAGGAAGATTTTTGTTTGTTATGAAACAAGCAAAAAAATTTGAAGAATGTGTGAAAAAGTCCAATTTTTTTTTTTAATTGAGAATGTAGTTCACTGGTAACAATGATATTAGATTAAAAACAATGTTGTTTGTCGTATACTTTTTCTTTGCAGAACAGGAAATTTGGGTGGGTTTTTTTGCTCAGATTTATTTTTAATTTCAGTTTAAAATAAATTAATTTCAAAGTGCTTCATTTTGCATTTGAAAGAATGTTCAAGTTTCCTCTGCCTCAATAAGCTATCCCTAGAATGTATTTTGCCAGATGCATAGGAATATACAATGGCAAAAAAAGAGAGCATAAACAGTGCATAAAATTGAGACATCAATATGAATTTAAGTAGCAGCGTGACTTGTATTGAATTTTTTCTCAGTGCAAGGATCAATAATTTGTCTGTTAACAAATTTAAAATTACTGTATGTGGCAAACAAACTCATTTTTGGTTCTCTGAAGGATGATACTTTCAGAGCCCCATGACTCCAGGTCAGGAGTGTGTGCATGTGGCATGACCCTCTCATTCAGCTCTGCAGGAGTTGGGTGTATTTGGGGTGGGTTTGCTTTGCCACTCCATTTGTAAAGAGTGTGCTCCATGCTGCAGTGCTGGAATCCTTTCATTCAATTTTGCATCAGGATTTAATATAATGAAAATATATTGGGGCTGCACATAAATTCATCTATTCCTTCAAATCCTAAATTAATCTCTAACAAGACTGGTGGCAGTGGTAGAAACTGCAATACAATTAACTTGACATTTCTCATAAGCAATGGGCTGTGTCAACGCTGGTCAGGCTGAAAACATTAAAAAAGCTTTTATTTTCTATAGAACATACTAAGGGAAAGTACACAGTAATTTATTTTCCACTGTTCCTTGGGTTTTCTTGATGTCAACCTTAACTTTACCAAATGCAAAATTTGCTAGGAGTGATTTTCATTCTGAGATTGTCCGCAGTCTGCTAGGTACTGATGACAATACACAAGTGGTTACTGTCTTAATATCCAAGCAGCCTGAATTAGCTACAGAGCAGGGTAGCAATGCATTATGTATTGCTGGGATGGAATTTAAACTATTCAAGCGTGCAAATTGAAAACTCATTCTGAAGAATTGCTTTGCTTTCCTAAACTGAGTGTATGTTAAAAACAACCAAGACATTTCAGAGACTTATTGCTGGAAATGAATGTAATAATGTAATTCATGCTGTGTAAGGCAGACTTTAGTCTTGATAGATGGTGTTTGGTTGGTGCTAAACTCCAATTTGCAGAATGGGAAATTCCTTAAGGAAGCAAAATCTCTTGCCAAAGCTGGCATTGTGAGTGCACAGTGATTAACAGTGTGCCAAATCATTCACTAATAACTCAGATAGTCAGCCAATACAGCCACCAGCTGGTTTGAAAACACCATGAAAGCAATTTACAGACCCCTTAGAAATCTAAAGTGGGACTTAAAAATTTAAAGTGGGACTATGTAATTGCCAGTATAATACCACCATCTTTAACTCAAGCTGGTTTTTTTTAAAGAAAAAGCTAGAAAACTCTCACCTGAGCTGAGAAGAGCCAGTCTACCTCCTCTGTTCCCCAAGGAAACAGTCATGTCCTTTTTCTCTTTATGCAGAACTACACTATTCAAAGACCAATTGTCCAATTCTTAACTAACCTTTCATAAATTACCTCCTTGAGCAATTGACTGGAGCTTTTCTTGTGTGAAGATGAGATTTTGCTGAAACGAAAGAAAATTTACTGAATATTCTGCCCAAGAGACCCTGTATTTCTGTGAACTCAGTCTGCCAGCATGTTGGGGCAGACATGTCAGATTAGTTCATCATCCCATCTGCAGCAATGCCCTCTGTAGAGCTGGAGGTGTGAGAGTGGCTTGTGCAGCCCATGGGGCTGTTTGACACTTTCTGTGTGCTGGAGATTGCTCTATTCTTGCCAAAAAACAAGGCTACACAAGGACTAGGTTGTTCCTGGCCCATCTCAGGGTTGGAAGGGTGTAGACAGCTGCAGTTTATATGAGGGTTTAGGAAGTCCTGTGCTGTGTCTGGTCATGTTCAGCACATGGTGTTGGCACAGGAAAACAACATCATATCTGCAGCTCCTCTGTGCCCACAGGCAGCCCCCAGAACAACTCAGCTGGTTTGTTTGCACTCTTTATTCAAGACTGTTTGAGAATTGTGCATGGTGGGAAGGGAATGAGATTGACAAAGAGCTGAGTGGTCCAGCAGGGTAAGTTATGGGCTTGGAAGTAATTTTTCCTCTCTTCTGGTTTCTAAATGACTTCTGGTCAGATTTCTGCCAGAGCTCTTCAGGCTCATGGGCTGTGCTTTTCAAGGCACACTTATGATTTGATCTCTACTGGTGTAATCTCAGCTCGTTGGCTTTCTCCCTTTCCTAGTCCCAGAGAAGAAGGAAAATCCAAGCACTGTGAGCAAGGTTGGGTGGCAGTGGATTAGAATTGGCTTTACCTAAATATCCATATCCAGATTCTACTAAGGCAGAAGCCTTTTCAGGAGCTAGAAGGAGCCATAATGGCACTTTGAGGTTTAGGGAGCAATGGGAAAGTGTGTGCGCCTCTCAAAGTCAGTGTGGCATTCTCTGATAGCAACAACCACGAAGTAAATTGGAGTAAGCAAATACATTGAAGGGATGAGCCTCAGACATAGCCCCTTTTGTCTGTATTTCCAGGAATTTACATAAGGAAGCCTTTCTGTCTGGGAAACTAAGATGCCTTAATTTTAGAGCCCAGGAAGGAATTGGGACCTCCAATGATTCCTTCGAGATGAAAACCAAATAATGCATCTTTCTATCAGAAATACAAGTTCAGTTGTTGGTTTTTTGGGTCTATAGTTTTCAGTTTTAGTGGTTTTCCCCTTCCCATCATCATAGAATACTTCAGTGCAGCTATCCAATATTTCTTTCTGATCTTAACCCAAATATATTCAGCAAAATTTAACAAGTTTCATTTCAGAAACTTCAAAATGTCATGATTAAAATATGGCAATCAAAAATGTTAAAATAGACATTTTCTAAATGCTTCACCCTCTAGTTTAATTTCTAAAATCTAGTTAGGCTTGACACGCTTCAAAATATTTATGGGAAAATATTTGACTTAAAAGGGAAGATACACGTTCGTGCCAACATCAATCTTCTGAATTCATGAGCTTTCAGTCAGAGACAATATTGGGCACTGAGCCTTTCAAAGCCTTAGTGAGATAATGATAAATTATCCTCATTTTTTATAGAGAGAAAGTACAGTTAGGCATTTGCTCAAAAAAAGAACAGAGCTGCCTGAGACAGTTCTGAGCCAGGAGGCAAAACAAAGGCAACCTTCAAGCTGAGCGTGGGCTGTGGTCCCTTCTGAGGCTGTGGGAGTCTTCCAGGACTGAGCTGAAGCCTATGAGGTTTTTCTTTGCTATTTCAGTTGATTTAAATCCATTTGCTGTAGGGTTTTAGCTGCTTAATTCACTATTGTCGTGGGGCAGAGAGCAACTGAAATCAAAGCACTGTAAGGATTATTGTTTTCACTCTCTCTTAAATTGTGACACTTTAAAACAGAGTTCCTCAACAAGGGTGTGGCCTTCACTCAGGTTAAATGTAACTGTCCAGTTTAATACAGAAATCACCTATTCTACATCCAAAGTTACAGAATACAGACTCATAGAACCATAAAATCATAGAACCATAGAATTATAGAATCATAGAACCATCGAATCATAGAGTCAGACATATAGAATGGCTTGGGTTGGAAAAGACCTTAAAGACAATTTAGTAGTTCCAACCTCTTGCCATGTATAGAGACATCTTCCACATGACCAGGTTTCTTAAAGCCTGGCCATGAACATTTCCAGGGATGGGGCAGCCACAGCTTCTCTGGGCTACATGTTCCTGTGCCTCACCACTCTTATAGGAAAGAATTTCTTCCTAATATCCAATCTAAACCTCCCCTAAATTTGAAGCCATTGCCCCTTGTCCTGCCATTTCATTCTCATGTAAAAATTTCCTCTCCATCTTTCTTGTAGGGTCCCTTCAGATACTGGAAGGCCACTATTAGGTCACCCCTAAGCCTTCTGTTTTGCAGGCTGAACAATCCAAATTCTCTCAGCCTTTCATTGTAGGAGAGATGTTCCCTCCCTATAATCAGCTTGGTGGACCAAGTTGGGTATGGGGTCTTGAGATGAAATAACTTTTGTTTGCACAGTCCTAGAATGGTAAAAGGGGAGTAAAGTGCTGTTCTCATGACTTAGGCTTAAATATCACAATGGTTTTGTGCATCAATGAACTTGGGAAAAGTATTGCTCAGGATGACCTTCACTTCCATGGAAGAGATGAACGTTCCCAGGGAACATTTATCACCTATCTATCATCAATCATCTGTCTATCAGTTGAGATGGACTCCAGAAGCAGAGCTTTATTTGAGAGCTCAGTAACAGATGAATAGGTCTGGCTGTCAAGAAAACTCTCCTGAAACTTTTCTGATTGGTTCACATTGATGCTGTATATGCCTTGCTTGCCTCACTGTGTATAATTCTTCTTTCTTCACTCCACATGCTTATTGCCAGTTCCTCATTATTCATTCCCGCCAGGATCATACAAAGAATTCAGTTCCTAATTCCTTCTGGATTTAATTTCCCATCCATTTTTGGTTTTCAATGATGTTTTCTCCCCTATAAAAAAACTTCAATGTCTTTGATTCAGATTATGGACGAGACCCATTATGGCAATACTTCAGTTTGCACAGTTTTTGTAGTTTGGGGCAGTTTGTGTAGTGCGATGTAACCTTGTACAGGTTTTCTCAGCAAAGAGCAGACCAGGCGTGTCAATTCAGATAAAATACCCTTAGCTACTGACCAAAGTTTTCATGTCTTTAACTTCTCCAAGTGATATTCTTCACTTAAAGAGAGCATTTCACACTTTTGGGGTTTTTTTTTACATTTAAAATTTTACAAAACACAATGATTTATGTGCAAGGAAAATACATGGGTTTTGCAAAATATTCTCGTTTGGGTAAGCACAAAGATTCTGGGGTTTTTGGCTCTATAAGTGAAGTTTTTCATTATTTTTGAGACAGGGATTAACAGACATGAGGGGGAAAGAGCATCCTCCAATCAGTTCTAAGCCCCACTTTCATCTGTTTCTAATCTTTGTGAATTATCTTTCCATTACCTCTGATATACCCAAGAAGGATTTAGAGTTCTGTGATTATATCCCTACTTATGTGATTTTCCTGATTATTAATGACAGCACTGTCTTACAAAAGGATTTAACAAATCAAATGAAGGAACACTTAAACTTCTGAGGTTTGGGGGACATCTTCAAGACCTGGATATTCAGATTCTACCACCTTGGAGTCTCATAACACCTGGGATGTAAGAGTTTCTCTTTGTAACAACAGCTGTGCTCCATATATTGCAGGACACATGGATTGGATAAACTCCCAGGCTTTCAGTTTTCTCTTACCTCCACCTTCAACTTGTCACTGTAGTAACTCTTGCTCCCCTCTGTAGGCAGATCTCAGGTTAATCTCCTACCTGCAAAGGATGCCACAATGGAAAGAGGCAATTTGTGCTGTTGGCAACTCGATGGAAGTAAAATAAACCCGTGTGTCCTTATGTACCAATCTGTAGAAAATGTATTTAAAGTTTCCTTTGTCCCCAGAGAAAGTTGGTTTCTCAGATCTCCAATTTCCCCAAGTAAGGTCTGTTTTCCCCATGATGGTAATGGGTGAGTGACTTTCCTTGTCTCAGCTCATGAACCTTTTATTATATTGGAGGTGGAGTGATAGAGAGGTTTGGTGGGCACCTGTCCCTCAGCCACGGTGAATCCACCACAGAGACCAGCAAAAAAAAGTGGAGTATAAATTTTATAGGCAGTAGTTTTCATCCAGTTTCACCTGGATTCTTCTTCTGGAAAATTTTCATTTTCCTTCCTTATATTTTTAGATAGAAGTTATGATGAGAAATGTAGACCTAGATACAACCTGCCAAGGAATTTGCATTGATTTAAGACCCAAACCCAGCTTGAGTTATTCCTGTGGATAAAGAACTAGACTCTCATCTCCAGGGCAGGCCAAAAAGAAAGCTTATCTGCTTGCATACTAGACTGAGAGTTTGATTTAAACAGGTTGTCAAGTTTGAATCCTGAGGATTGGATCTGCTCTCTAAGAAGCCTTGAAACCTCAGTATTAGTTAATGTATGTTGAAACTGTGAGATTTTCAGTACTGCTGCTGTGTTGCCTCAGTGTAAGTAAAAACTCATTAATTTTGTAATACAAGTAAATCCTACTCATGCCAGCGCAGTTGATCAAAGACCCTGACATCCACAGAGCAATAAGGGAGAGCAGAACAAGCCACACATTTTTAAAATCATTTATAAAGGAGCTGGGGAACAAAGTGGGTGTTAATCTTAGAGCTTCAGGCTTCTGACTTGCCCAGGTCAGGGGTTAGGTAACACCTAGGTAAATATTGTTGAACCTGAAAGAATCTGTGACTCAAAAGATTTGAAAAAAGATTTCGTCAAATCTGGCAGTGTGGCAATGGACTATTCTATGAATTCCCTGCTCATTCCAGTCCAGGGTGGTTTGACACCTACATCACACATAAGCTTTATTTAAGCACAGTGAATAGAGATGCTGAGTACAAAGGATTTCAGGAACAGGTTTTCTTGAACTTCAAATTTTAATGTGGGGTTTTTTTTCCTACAAATTTTTCCTTCTACATTTGTCATACTAAGGTATAATTTTACTACTAAACAGAAGTTTTATGTTTTTACATACCTCCTTAAAACCCTAAAATCCACAGATTTCTCTAGCAAGTAATATATACATTATTCTTCTGCCTGCCAGTGTGATCAGCCTACCATATATGAACAGTCTGCTTCTAAATCATAGCCAAGGCCTGCACAGCCTTCCAGATCTTTAATTAGCATAATGAGCAATAGATGGCATTTAATAAAGGCTTGTATCTCCTTGTTGTAGTTCTGGTATTATTCAACTGTGCAATCTATGGAAGGACATGGTTAACTCAGTGCTGAAGATTTTGAGTCACATTCTCACATGATTTGCGTATGATCTGAGAGAGCCACATCAACACCTTAAGCACCTTTTTTTTACCTGTAGAATAGAAGCTAGATACAATGATGTTAAACTCTTTTATAAAGTGCTTTGGACAAGATTCATCTCAACACTATGTTCTTAGAACATACCTGTGCTAATGGAACATCCCAGGACAGTCAGGCAGCACTCTGGTCACTGCAGTCAGTGAAGCTTAGAATGGTTCACCTGGAAAAAAATCAGGTTTTCAGCACAGAATGAGATGAGTACCCCACTAAACTCTTTTATCTTCAGCAATCAGGTGCTGCTCACACTGCAAAATCTAAGGTTACTTGAAGACATTTACAGATGAAAACATTTATGTGGTAAGTCCCCACATTCAATGAAAGATCACTCTGTAAGTGGGTACATTAGTTGGAGAGAGTGACAATTTGTGAGTTTGGAGCACAGACCATCCTTGGTGTGCCTGCATAGTTAGTAGCACACTGGAGATAAAAGTAGAGCTCACAGACTTCTATAATATTTACTGCTTTGCTTTATGGAGAATTTTCATATTAACTTTTTATAAATTTGTTCTAATCACAGCTTGAAATTAGTGTGTTTTTGGATCAAAAACCATAGAGAAAATTTTTTGGAACAGATTTGGGGAGGTCATTGAATTTAATACCCTATGCAGACTAGTTCCAACTCCAAAATTACATTAGTTTTCCCCGGACCTTCTCCAATCAAGTTTTTAATATCACCAAGGAGAGATATGCCACAACTAGCGATTCTCCAGATAATTATTATATCCATGTTTGACCATGGTAATTTTGACTTTTTTTTCCCTTATCGCACTCAGAATTTCTCTTGGTGCAATCTGTGACCACTGTCTCATCTTTCACTGGATCCTTCTGAGAAAGAGTCTGGCTCCATCTCCCCTACATGTAATCATTGTGCACTTGGTGTTTCCATATCAATTGTATGCAGTCACACTGTAAGATAGGCTTTAATTTCATTTATGTAACAGGCATATTCTTAGTGAATACTGCTCATATTTTCAAAGAAATAAAACAATATGGTGCTTGAAAACAACTAGAAATTTTTGACAGAGAAATGCATCTGAATACTTATCAGTTAGTTTCAGGTTTCTGTTGAACAGGCTTCTTCCATCAAGACATTTTATAAAGACTCTCTGTGACAGCTTCTACAGGAGAAGTTGCTGATGATAATCATCATCTATGCATTTTCAGCATGGATACTTCAGAAATTACCGAGCACTCCTTAATAATTTTGTTCCTTTTGATATTTATGAAAATTAGTAAACTGTGAAATTAGGAAAGGACTGGTAAAAAGGGTCACAGTGCATTTTCCTGTGATCTGCAGAGCTAGGCTCAGATGAATCAAATAACAAAGAAAAAGAACTCATGTAATTCTTTGTCATTATGAATCCTTAGTGGCTGTAAATGAAAGAAGCAATCTAAATCACCAGTTCATGCTGCTCTGAAAGCATCTTCATTATGGAATGGAAGACATAAAATAATAAGGCAAAAAACATCCTTTCTCTGCTATATATAGAAGTATTGTGATGTTGAAATACATTTCCAAGACAGTCCCAGTCTTTACTCAATCTCTTGGTTGTTGAGGCATTTAAATAAATAAATAGTAAATAAAAAATGTTACAACTTTCTTCTAAAGCAAACCTTTCCCTCAAAAAGGAGGTGGCTATAACCAGTCTGTCTTCTGGGAATGGTCCCATGTACATCCTCTTTTTCACAGTGTTCCAGGCATTTCTGCTTGACCCTGAGGAAACACAGCCTAGGGAGCACGTTAACTAAATAGGATGAATAATCATGGCCCAGTTTTGAACCTGAGACCTGGTCCTGTTTATTTGCTATTGTACACATGTCTTTGGGTATTCAGAGAGCTGCCCTTGTCTTCTGACCTGTCAGGACACATTCTTTTCATTTCCAAGGCTTTCAGTACTGTTCATTTTGATAGACAATCCTACTGCAATGAATCATTTGTTTTCTGTGGCTTTCTTTGTCATCACATAAATTGAAAAGCTGTGGTTTAATACACATTTCCCCATTTTGCTGAGGCAGCAGACAGGAGGATTTAGAACATGTCAGACCTTTATCACAGAATTACCTGTCAGATGAGTCTTTCTGCCAAGACACACAAGTGACTTTAAACCTAAAACTGAAATAAAACAGTGTTTTTCTTCCCAGAGGAAGTGCCATGTGTTGCCTTATTTAAGTGAGGTAAAGCTGAAATTTTTCCTTACCCAATTCCACACATATTGTGAACTCTTCCAACAAATCTGTTTCAGCTCTGGTAAAATGGCAGAAGTGGATGACAAGCAGATTCTCGACTCCACTGAAATGTGCATTCAAATACTGAAGCTTAAAATGTTCACTACTAGTAATTCTCTACAATTTTATATCACATAAAAAAATTTGGAGTCATTGAAAACATGTGTGTGATGGGTGAGAGCAAAAGGTACAGTTCTCAGCTGATGGAATTTATTGTGTAGCTCTTTGCTCTCCTGAAAAAATGTTAGCAGCTTAGGCTTGATTTCTACTTCACTACTTGAAAGATTTGTTTTCCTCTGAGCTTTACATGTTTCATATAAGTATTTCTATAATTAATTCAATTTGTTAGGAGTTTTACACTTAAAAAAAGCTAAAATGAAGGTAATTGCTCTGAGAATTGGGGGTTTTGGCTTGGATTTATTTTCAGATTGCAAAGCAGTCTCCAGAGATATTTAGTGCTTACACTGACCTGTGTGTGACTGCAGTTTATTTAAAATAGGGCTCTGACTGCAACATTTCTGTACAGTCACAGCATTGTTTTAAATTCCAAGGTCTTTCCAGTAGCTTTATTATCAGTTCCAATCGTTTTTCAAGAAATTCAAACTAGCCTGACTGGTCTTTAATTCTCTGGCTCAATTGTTTTCAGCTATTTCAAGAAACTTTCTGCCTGAACTAGGTCACGGTGTTCAAATTCACTGTCATAGAGGCATGATCACATCTGTGCTGTCTGCTCTTCTGGGGGGTGGGAAGCGCAATTGCAAATGGCAAGGAGGTACCTGCAAGAAGAGAGAACAAGCCTGAAAGACACTGGATTATGAGTGAGCTCCTATCTCTGCAAACAATCCTGATCACTCATGGTGCTGTCTGGAGTAGAAATCTACACCTGCTGCTGACATCTTCCTGCAAAGGAAAATTACCTGAAGAAACTACCCCAGGATCACTTTTTTTTGAGTTAACTTGTGTAAATAAAGGGAATTAATGATAAAACATTGAAGTCAATGTTCAGATGTCAGAACAGGGGTAGAACTGAAGGTCCTGCTTTGAGGATGGGCTGGCTCAGCTGCAGAAGTGTGAGCCAGTCGTCAAAACTGGATTTATAATTTATGGACAAGAGAGTAAGAAGAAATGCCCAAATCCTTCACCAAGGTCAAGAGAACTCTTTCAATCCACAAAAGCTCAAAGATGATCCCTACTGACTTTAAAATTGCCCATGCCAGTGCCACCTGTCTAGATCTATAGCAGAGATTTTGTGAGATTCTGTTAATCTGAAAAAGTTTCTGCTGTGTAGGAAGCATTAAAGCTGCATTTACCTCCACGTGATCTGTATGGTTTCTTTCATGATACTCTTAATGTAGTAATAATCTTGTCACAGCCTACAAGACAGAAGCAGAGGTCTTCCATCACACAATGTTAATCCTCAAATAGGAATGACCAGGATATAAGAGAACTTCAGCGATGTCACATGGTAAATCTTCTATAGACTTAAATATATTTATTTATTGACTATAAAATTTTTGAATGCAAGAAATTGTACTGGAGGACACAAAATCTTTTATTCTAGGCTAATTTTCTGCTTCCTTGTTATTCAGTTTCTATACCTATGAAATGCAGGATGGATGCTTTCTTGTATGTGAGCTGGTGCCCAAAATAAAAACATATTTTAAAGCATCCCATCCAGAGGAAAAGGAGTTTCTTCAGATTGCCAACCTGGATTTACATCTGTTGTGGACTGAATGGAAAACTGGGATAAAAAGAAGTCCCAAAGCTCTACTATTATTGTTCAGATTTTGTTGAACAAAGTGTTTAATGCAGCCTGGTTTTCAGAGAAACTCCTAATTAAGAGTGTAAGATTCAGTACTTCATTTTACCCAGATGATCAAAGCCAATGAGGGATGGTGCCCAAAATCTGGATAAGCAGAAAGGAACACAGATCTCTGTCACTGTGCACGAGGCCATCCATCCTTCCCCAGGCTCCAGCGGCCTTTGCTGCTCTCTGACTCACACTCTGCTGGGCCAGGTGAGCACAGACAGCAGGGCTGGGACAGAAATTCCCAAAAACAAACACGATGCACCCAGCTGGGAGGGAGGCAAAGAGGAGGAGGTTTAAGGCCTCTTTGTGTCCTCACCCCTGTGTGAATTTAGCACCTACTTCAGACTGGATCCAGCATCTCGACAGAGCCATGTCCCAGGTCACCATGACCTCCTGCAAAGGAAGAAGTTGTTATATACCCATATAACACAGCGCTGAGGCATGGGAGCCAAGTCAATTATACCCTAGCAGCTTGACTAAGGTTCAGAAGCATAAAAAATCCTTGCATTTGCTTTTTTCTGCACAATTTCTCATCTTTGAAACTGGGATAATGCTGACCTTCCTCACACAAGGGTTAAGAGAAACCCATTAATGTTTGTGACCAGAAATAAAAGTTAGAAGGTTAAGTAGTTGCTGTCCATGCCAATAATTCATCATGCTGGGCATAAAAGTAGAGTTCACAGTGACCTTTCCTTTCCTAAAATATTTTTTTGGGCCAGACTCTGGTGTCTCCTCTAAATCCAGAATACACACATCCATAACAGCAGATCTGTTGTAGGTTTGCTGTGGTAAGAGCTAATCAGAACATTTTGCTCTCATTTTAATATTAACCAACTCTTGTTATTAATCAGATATTCATGTAAATCCTTACAGGCAGATAAATATTTTTTATTACTACCATAAAACTGATGATAAATTAATTGTTCCTCATTTCCATAAACATTTCCAACAGTAGAATGTCTTTCCTAGGTAATGCAATTACCTATTTATTATTTTCTTGTCTTCATAAAAATGAATGTGTGAGAGAGAGAAACAGAGAAATTTATGTATACACTAGAATGTAGAAAAAAGCTCCCCTTGCATGGGTGTAAGCTTTTATGTAGGGCTTCATTAATGGTTTCTGTATCAGCTACAAATATTCAGGTTCATCAGCGTAATTATGATTCCTGGCTCCAGCTCATAAATGAACCCTCATTTTTATGTATGCTTCTGCTGAGAAAATTATGGCTAGTCCTAAAGCCATTGGGTCCCCAAGTTATTTAGAAACAATGAATACTTTCATTTGTATGCATACACAGCTTTGCCAAATATTATAAGTTTTTTTTTTTTCTTTTTTTTCCCAGGGACATGGGTAGGGCAAGATTATTGAGACTTCTGCAAAAAAGCTGTGATACCTCTCTGTGTTCTTTAGCCATTGTCAGCATTCTCCTTCCCCTTTCAGAAGGAAGGAAGCAATTTTCTGTAGCTGTGAAAGTCATTGAACAGGCTGAGCTCTCCTGGCCCTTCTGAGCAATATCCAGACACAGCCAAAAGTTCAAGACAACAATAAAGGCAGAGTGCAGCATGTTGACAGAGACAGGAGACAGGACTGGGAGCAAAGCAGATGGTGACATTTCCTCTCTCTTTCTTTTGCTACACCCAGCCCTAAGGAGCTGAGATGGAAGTGCCATCCTGTACTCTCTCCCTGCAGCCAGACTTAACATGAAGATGTGCTTTGATGCAGCTTTATTGACAGAAGGGGACAAACTCCTGAAAATTATAAAAGATCAGAGGTTCTGAATAGAGGAAAAAATCCCAGTTGTGCTTGTGGCTCCACAGGGCTCTGATATGCAGGGATGTGCTCTAGGGTTGCAGGGTGCTGCATATGAGGAAACCCTAGAAGGGTTTCTAGCCTGCAAGTTCTGGACATGCACATGCACTGGAAGAAGGGTGTTCATACACACCAGAATGGTGTGTATGTACCATGGTGGGATCATTCCTGTTTCTGCCTGTGGATATATGCCAAACAATGCCAAAAAATGTGTTGAAACCTATCCTGAGTCCCAGAAAATTCTCACTGGTAGTCATAAAAATATTTCCTGGTTAGTAGAATCCATCTAAAATCTCTGTATGCTCTCTCTTAGATGAAAGTAGGCAGACAAATGTTAATTTTGTGACTACAAAATGACTACGCTGGGTTAACAGTATCAGGAGTTACCAATAGAACTTCTGCCTGTGGAGAACATCTACAACCACCAGAAAGCCTTGTTTCTTCTTGTCTTTGTTTGAAACTTGAGGCTGTGTCTCTACTATTAAATTCAACAGTGGTGGGGAGATTTTTAGGTGATGAAAGTCATTGTCTTTGCTGCTCAGTTGCCAGAATGGCCCCCAAAAGCAGCTGCACTCAGGGCTGAGACACAGACCAGCAGGTAGATCAGGCCCATTCCCAACAGGAATTCCCTTGGATGTCACTGCCCTGATTTGAATGCTAGTAGAGTAGAATAAAATGAACCTACTTCTATCCCATACACAGCAGTTTGCAGCCAGCAAGAGATTCCCTGAGCCTGGAGAGAGAACACAGGGGAACAGAAGAGCACCTGGAGAGCAGCACAAAGGAATTTTGGCTACTCCAACCAGTAATTTGGCTTCACTGAGAGCCCAGCTTGAATGCCTCTGTCACAAACACACAAACACCCACCATGGGGAATAAAAAAAAGCAATTATAGGCATGCAGCTGCCTGGATGGCTGTGATTTATGGGCATGACAGAGGTGCAGGGGGGTGGCTTCTGTGACTGGAGGGTTGGAGTGGAAGGCTCCAAGTTTTTGGGAAGGACAGGGAGGGACACAAGGAGGGGTGACACCCTCTATATCAATGACCAGTCGAGGTGCACGGAGCTCCACCTGGGGATGGAGGAGGAACTGACTGAGAGCTGCTGGGTCAGTATTAAAGGGAGGGCAGGGACAGTGACACCATAACCTAGACCTGCTGCAGGTCACCCAGCCAGGAAGACTGAGGGGATGAGACCCTGTAGAGATAGATGGGAGTGACCACACATTTCCAAGCCCCTGTCCTCCTGGGAGACTTCAAGCACACCAATCTTTTGGAGGGACAGCACAGCAGGGCACAAGCAATCCAGGAGGTTCCTAGGAAATCTTGGTGACTGTGGTGGTCTTTGAGGGTCTCTAGGACGAGGGAAGAGATGACAGTCTTGACTCCATATTTCAGAAGGATGATTATATTATATTATATTATATTATATTATATTATATTATATTATATTATATTATATTATATTATATTATATTATATTTATTATATTATATTTATTATATTATATTTATTATATATACTATACTAAAACTATACTAAAGAAAGAGAAAGGAGACATCAGAAGGCTGGACAGGAATGAATAATAAAATCTTGTGACTGACCAGAGAGTCTGACACAGCTGGACCATAATTCATCATCAAGTAAAAACAATCCACATGGAACCAATCAAAGATGCACCTGTTGGTAAACCATCTCCAGACCTCATTCCACAGACATCAGATAATTGTTGTTTACATTTAGTTTCTGAGGCCTCTCAGCTTCTCAGGAGAAAAATCCTAGAAAAAGAATTTTCATAAAATATGTCAGTGACAGGTGACAGCTTCCTTTGCCAAGTAATAGAGGAGCTATGAGGAGAGGAGCTATGCTGGACCTTGTTCTCACTGAAAAGTAGGGATTGATGGGGAATGTGGAGCTCCAGGGCAGCCTTGGCTGCAGTGACCCTGAAATGGTGGAGTTCAGCATCCTTGGGGCAGCAAGGCAGGTGCAGAACAAGATCACTACCCCGGCCCTTAGGGGAATAGACTTTGGCCTCTACAGGGATCTGCTTGTTAGAATGCCATGGGATAGAGCTCTGGAGGGAAGAGGGAGCCCAAAAAATGTTGGTTAATATTGGAGTATTGCCTCCTCCAGTACCTAAAGGGGTCTACAAGAAGGCTGGAGAGCAACTTTTGAGAAGGACAGGTAAAGATAGGACAGGAGGGGCTGAATTTAAACTGAAAGAGAGTAGTTTTAGATTAGACATTAGAAAGAAATCCTTTCCTGTGAGAGCAGTGAGACGCTAGATTAAGTTGCTCAGAGAAACTGTGGATGTCCCATCCCTAAAGGCATTCCAGGCCAGGCTGGATGGGGCTCTGAGGAACCTGGTCTAGTGGAAGGTGTCCCTGCCCATGGCAGGGGGTTGGAATGAGATGATCTTTAGATCCCTTCCAACACAAATCATTCTATGATTCTGCTAATGTAGGTTTTTCCATGCTCCAATTCTAGAGAACAATCCAGATATATTTTATGTCTTGGAATAGATGTAGTTTAAACTTTTGGGGGATGAAATGATAATCACAAAAGAGATCAAGAATTTGTTTTGCATAATATGTCAGCAGAGTATGTTGTGCATGATCTTATAATGTGCACTTCAGTACTGGCAATTATGTATCTCATTGTAGAAATCTCACTATTGTAATTAATGTTGCTTCCTTTTCTACTGGGAAATATAATTCGTGAGTGGAATGGAAAAAAACCTTAATGAATCAATGTCAGTGTTCAAAGCCTTGAAAAGCCTGTGGCAGAAATTAGACTTGTTTAAATGATACAGGCAGGTAATCCTATCACAACCTAACAAGACCCTGTTTATCTTCAAGGCTGAGGTAACTGATACTCAGTCTTTCAATATAAGCCACATTTGTTTAAAATCCCTTTTCACACACTGATTTGATGAAACTAATTCTACCTCTGCAGTGATTAATTTTCTAATGTAAAACCAGCAACCAGCATGAAAAAAACCTTCAAATTTTCAAAGAGGGTTAAAATATTTATTCTTTTGACCAGTATGCTAAAAGGTGCTACATATGATTCATATTCTGCTAAGAAGTGGGAGATCTTTAGGCTAATCCTGCACTTTATAGTTATCTGTCCATCTTGGGTGAGAAGTCATTCTGTTCCTCATGTGTTCAGCTGTTTAAATCTTAAGGAATCAGAGGAAAACTTTATCACTGGCAAAATATGTGGGCAATCAGAGAAGCTGCCTCGAGGCAGTCTGAAATCTGAGTATGTGCAAGGTCCCCCTTTTAGCTACTGACCATTATCTTTCTTCTGAAATGTGAGATTGCTTAGCTGTGTCTGGGGGGTGACACAGGACGGCATCTTGCATGTGACACAAAAGTGGGGAATCCATGGAGACACGAGAGAAGTTAAAATCTGGCTAAGTCACCTCACTGATTCATTGTTTATTTCAAAGATGATGCAAAATAAATTGTCTTCCACTGAGCTATACACAATACTGAAGAAAATGAGACACATTGAAGAAGTTAGTGGAAGAAATGTTCTGGCAGGAAGGATTTTGATTGCAAGGCACATCCATTTCACTGAAGATGTTGGTACCTGAAGGTTTACCTTGGGGTAATGAAAAACATGCCAGCTTGAGCACAAAACAGGAACTTAGGGCTTTACTAAACCTTCAGATATCATCAGTTTTTGTTTTATCTCCTAAGTAAAATTTCAGGAGCTTTGTGAATTAGGAAAACCTCAGTCATTTTATACATCTGTTAAAGGAAATCTTGTACATTCCTCACTTCTAAGTTACTTTTTCCCTCTTCTTGTCATTCCTGATTTGCTGTGATGTGGCCTGGCTTTTGAAATTCTATTATATGGCCTTGAAAATCCTGATCTTCTACTAAGTCAAAGGAAAATCCTTCTATTATTTTAGTGAAGCTGATCCTCATTGTTATCTGGAGGTGAAAGTCCCTCTCCACTGCAAGCCTGGGAAGAAATTAGAATGAAAACATGAATGAATTTCTCTGTTTCTGTCATGAAAGTCACATCTGAATGCTCAGCACTGCAATTTATCTGGCATTAAGAAAGAGACATTAGCATTGTTGAAGTTCAGCCCTTAAGGATTACTTATTATAAAAATGTCACCATCATATTTTCTAAAAAAACCTCTTTACCCAGGATTCTTCTGGGAAGCTGACATGCCTCAGAGGAAAAGGAAAACAATATTATCTCATTTGCTTCTCCTGTGTTTTGCTGCTTTGGAATGTGGTTTGGAGACTGTTTATCCAGCAGGTGGTTATTTGATTGGTTTCATGTGAATTGTTTTGACTTAATGACCAATCAGGGTCAGGCTGTGTTGGGCTCTGGAGAGAGAGTCACAAGATTCATTATCATTCTTTTTAGCCCTTTTTAAACATCCTTTCTCTAGTCTTTAGTATAGTTTTAGTATAGTATTCTTTAATTTAATATCATATCATAAAATAATAAATTAGCCTTCTAAGAACATGGAGTCAGATTCATTTCTTCCTGCCACAGGGGACCCCAGAAAATACCACATAAAAATACCATTCCAAGTGTGAAGTTTGGAAGTGATTGGAAATCTCCCTAATTTCCAGTTTTTTCTCTTAAGAAACAGCTTCCTTGCCTTCTGAAACATGAGGAGGGGAATGGCTCAACATTTCTAATCCCAAATTTGGAAATTTGAAGCAAAAGGTGATTTTTCTGAAAATGTTGGACTCAGTCACTTTTTATCTCCATCAAATCTTCCTTTAAAGTGACTGCACTCCATTCTGCTGTAAAACTGTATCTCACAGGCAAAATATCATTCATCTCACTATGAGTTAATCTTGCATCCCTGAAGAATCAGCAGTGCTTCCTGTGGGAATGGGGTTTCCTTTGTTCTAGAAGGAAGAGCTTTAGGTGTATAAGCACAGGTCATAAAGGCATATTAATCACAGAGTGTGTACTAATGAGGCAGCTGCTCCAGCTCCATCACAACTGCAGTCATTACCTCACTGCTTTGCCTTTTAGGAGTGTTATTTTTAATTGGAAGCAGCACTTGTAAGTCTCCTCCTCCAGTTCATTATGGAAGAGCATTGTCAGGATGGCAGCAGGATGCATTAGCAGGGCTTTGTGTGTGCTCTCCCTCCAGACAGAGCAGACAGTTTATTGAACACCCTGCTCAGCCAAAAGGATAAAGTGTGTAAATGATGAGCACAAGGACCCTTATGTGTCACATCAGTGCTGACCCTTTGCAGGAAAACTGATTATTGCTCTTGAAATGCTCTTGAGGATGGTACCTGCCTCTGGCTGCTGATTCTGTGTCGAACAGGAAAGGAAACCAAGGGGAGGAATTAGATGGAAGGTGATGAACAGCTGCTGAAATGGGACCCAGATACAGAAACTGATTGTGTTTGTGCCCTCACAAAGGGGAGTTTTGTCCTGTCTGAGATTCCCAGTCCTAAGGAGGTCAGTTTTGTGGGGAAGACACACAAGGCTTTGTGTTGTGGGAGGAGTGCACCAGGCTGACTCTGTGGTGCACATTCTGTGGGTAAGCAAGCAGGACAGCCAGGTGAAATCAATGCAGACCCTGTCCTGAAGAGAAGAACCTTGCTTTTGCAACTCTTGGAAGAAATGCTTTGAACTCTGAAAAATCCCTCCAGTGACAGTCAGTGCTCCAGCACCTGGGAGCTCAGTTTTGCATTTTTCAGTCTTACATTAATGAGATGTATTTTCTAGGTCTGCCTCATGTTACCCAACACTGTCAGGCTTTCTGGGCCATCAATTAAATATGCAGAGCATTGGTTCACTTTATTGATTTCAAATTTGAGTGTTTGACCCTGAAAGGGAAATCTGGCAGCCTCAAAAGCTTCTCCAGAAAAGGCCATGCTGCAGAGTACTGAATCCCACAGTCACACTGAATCTCACTTAATTTGCTTTCCTTATATCTCCAGCAAGTCTTCTTACAAAACTAGAATATCTCATCACTTACCTCCTGCTCTACCTGAGGGATCTACTTCAGATGTTACTACACCTAAATATCTAAATATATATATAGAAAGTAAGCTTAATATCCTGGGTTTTGTAATCAAACAATTGCTAACACCATGTTTGCTGTAACTTTGAAAATTGCTTGCCTTCTTCCAAATTAATTTTCTTGATTTTTTTATTATTATTTTTCTCTTTCTTTTTATTTGTCCTTTTGTTATTTTTTCCCCATGCCCTATAGAAGGCTGCTTAATCTTCCATTAAGGCAGGATCCAGAACTCACTAAGTCAATAGAAAGTTCAGCAAAGATTAAATTAAAATATTCAAATCTTCTTGAATGTTCTAGAGACCCCCTAACAAAGAGATCAAGATGCTACCTTGCATTTTTTCTGAGACTTCTATAAAATCTACAAGCAGGTACAATGGTATATATTTTATTGATGTGATATATATGTATTATATCAACTATGATAAACACATTCATCAACATCTCTTCTTGCTCCTCTTTTTCACATAGTTATGGCACATTCAGAGCATAAATATACCTTTGATTTTAAGACACTACAAAGTAAACAGTTTGGATTCCAAGTAAACTATTAAAAATAGATAACTTTAGAAAATAAAGGTAACTTCAGAGGACTTCTTTCTCTTAAACTAGGACCTGGGATGAATCTTCTCTTTAGATAATCAGATCTTTTTCTCTGAGTCTGAAGAGATTGTCCTTTTTTTTTTCACAGACTCCTAATTAGACTGGGGTCAATGCCTGTCTGAGGTGATAGAATTTCTATATATATGTATCTGTTCACACACAAGCAGCTACCTGAGTGGCAGGTTTTTAAGTTCATTTTATAGCTAATGGAGGTCTCACTAAGATTCCACTGTGAGACAGAGGTGTCCCATTCCATGACAGATATCCTGCCTGGCTTCCTCTTACCAACTGGAGCAATCCCAGGTACTGCCAATCACACAAATCTGCCTCAGAGATCTTACAGCATTAGGAATGACCTGGTTCAGGTTAGATGGAATATAGAGATCAGAAAATAGCCCCAAGCCTTTACCTTTAAGACAAGTACAGCACTGTCTGGATCATGAGTGACAGGACTCAGCTGGCAAATTATTACTTGTCACATCTTAGGTGACTGGAATGCCTTTCCCACCTCTCAGTTTCTACAGAAAGGCATAATTCTCCTCAGGAGTCTCTATCTAGAGACATTTTAGTTGGTATCTGAAATAACCAGATAAGGTCTGAGTGAGTTCTACATGATCCTGACATGGCCCTGGATGGGCACATTCAAACTAATTAATCTGCTTTTTAGGTTTAAATATCTCAAATCATATCTGAGCCCCATCTCTGTGTGCTGTCTAGCTTTCAAAAGCTAAAATAGGAGGAAATTGATTCCTGCTGTTGGTACAGATTCCTGTTCTGGAAATATTACAGAAAAGGTATCAAAATAGAAATAATTACCTTTGTGCTGGCTTCAAGGTGACAGGAGATGGAATTCTTGCCTGCAGATTAATTTCTGCCAGATCACGTCTAACAGAGGAGCCTACACCACTACAGAGACCTTTCATGTACCAAAGTTAGATAAACCCAGTCTCACAGGTCTAGTAAAAAGTCATTCCTACTTGAGGAGTGTCCTAATCACCCCTTGGAAGCATTGTGCAGGCACTGTGTCTAATCAATATATATCAGTAGAACAGAGCACAAATACCCCTTGCAGTGTGGTTTTGCTAAATTATTTTAATTACATTTTCAAACACATGTATTGGGAAGTGAATACCTGCCAATTGATAATTCAATTGTGGTTATGAGATTTTTGTGCTGTCCTAGTGTGTCTTCCTTGCCCAGCACCTTTGCTGGATGACCTAAAAATATTTAAAACCTTTTTTTCATAACTAATAGTCTTGTTTAGGTGTAATTTAAAAGAGTAATTCTTCACCCAGGAGTTAATCTCTTCCAAACACTCGGTTATTCTCTGTTGGTAATGAGGGGAGGGTAATCTGTCATCTGTGTAGTGCTGGTGTGCAAATCTTTGCTCAGTCTGTGAGTCATTTATCCATTACTAGTTGAAAACAAATGTGGGAAGGGGCTTGAGGAATGTAATGATTCTTCTAGGATCCCAGGAATACAGAAAATGCAGAGGCATATCCATTCCTGAAAGTTTTAACTCTTTTGATTCATTATTTGCAAATAACTGACACACTTATTTGAAAAAAAGGGTAGCAACTTGTGGTCAAGAATGATCAAAGAATTCTAAGATTAATATTTACTTGCACTTGCCCAGAGGACAATTATATCCCCAATAACATGTCCTGATCCAAAACTGGAGCAGGCTAAAATGTAAAATATTACTTGAATCAGCTGCATTTGTAGATGACCTTTGGCAAACTCATCCAGGAAAGGTGGGCTTAACTTTGGAGTATTTTCTATATGAGACCAGCAGAATGGGTCTCTGAAAATTTGGAGAGACTCTGTAGTGTGTAAGATGGAAAGGAAACAACCTTTTTTTGTGGAATCCTTGGTTATTTGGGTCTAGAGGGACCCACCAGAAAGGGCATGCATTGTAGTCTCAGTTCTGGGGCTGACATTCCCAAAGGGAACCCAGAATTTTGTAACTTCCATAAAAATACCCAAAAAAACTGCCATAAAAAATGTGTCAGGAAGGACTTTGGATTGCCTGATAGTGGAAGCAGACTATTTAGTCTATACAGTTGGGTTCAAGTATTTAAAGAAGCTCCAAAAACTTGTCCCAAAATTTTCCTTTTAGCCAAGTACAATAGAAAGTCTTTGTCATTCTTGCTACTGTCATTCTGCTGCACAGGTACAGAGGTTCCACATTCCTGCAGGAAATGAAAAATCTATTTGAATATTCTGTATCAATATTTGCCAACCTGAACAATGCAATCGGGCTTATTAGTGAATAAAAGCAATAACTCTAAACCTGTTTTATCCTACACAGGGATAGCCCACACCAAAGAGTTGTGCCAGAGGTCCACAGACTGGTAACAAGACCAGTTGATAATTAAAATTAAATTATCTCTTCATTTTTACCCAGCTTGCACTGGGGTACCTGGGCAAGCCTAGTTCTTATCCATGTGTGCAAGAAAGAGATTTCTGGAATGTATTTTTCTTTAATTGTTTTTTCTTGAAGCTGATGCTAAAGCATTGGAGAACACTGGAATACCCTGTAAATCAGGACTTGATCTTGGCCCAGACTCAGCTCATTTCAGTAGCATAAAAATTTAGTCTCTCTCATGGGTTGTTGAACATGAAGGTGCCAACTGATACTCATTGGCTAGGAAGGTAATTCAGAGAACTAATTTTGACCTGACATCTAATGCTGGCAATTGATGCTTGTAGAACCCAGTTAATCTATGAATTTAAAAAATATTGTCTAAGAAGTTTCACAACTCTCTCATCCACCAGCAAAGACAGATTATCTAGGGGTTAGTAAACAAGCACAAATATCTGTGGAGCAATTCTTTAGTGAATTTTTACTGGAGGAAAATTTATTATCTTCACAGCTGTCATAAGAATTAATGTACTTTTTATGAAAGGAAAAAATCTATTTCAAAATAGCACCAAATCCAGGCACAGTTGAGCACTTTTTTTGCTTTGTCCTAGGAAATTACAGGTTCACCTGTTTCTTCACCAAAGAATACACCTTGCAATAAAGACAGGAGTTTCTTTTCAGTTAGACTTCTGTGGAAAAGGGTAAAATTCTTGTTGACAGAGGGACAGACATCTTCAGTCTGGGTGTGGTTGGTAGCATCCATGTTGTCTTGGTCCCACTATGCAGGAATTTGTCAGACTTCAATAATTTCCTTGAAGCACTCATTTATTTCAATAAAAATGTAACTTCAAATGCTAAAATATTTTTTATACCACAGAATCTTAACTGGCTGGGTGATCTATCCTTAAACCCCTTCATGATGTACCTCAGGGTTGTCTCTAGTAGGTTAAACAGATTCTTCCCTTGCTTTAACATCACTCAATGCAATCAACTCCACCATTTAAACAAGAATGGCTATGAAGCTGCAGAGATATTTCCTCAATCACTTAGTGATAATTAATCTCAGAGGCATGTATTGCACCTCTGGAACCTTTGAGAGCAGACTAGTTATAGTTATTTAACATTGTAGCCAGACAAGCGAAACATATATCTTTCCTACTCTTTGGAACATTTTCCTCTAATCATGAATTAAATGGTTTGTTATTAATAATTTATGATATTCCCAAGCTCGAATCTAACTCCCTATTGATGCTATAGCTCATCATCCCTGCATCCAACCCTGTATTTCTGGGGATTTCAGTCTGGAAAATCAGAGAGACTGGATAGATAGATAGATAGATAGATAGATAGATAGATAGATAGATAGATAGATAGATAGATAGATAGATAGATAGATGAGAGATTTAAAAATATGTCTATGTTTGTATGTAGAAGTAAATGCATCTACATAAATAAGTAATAATTAAAAATTAAATTTCTAAAAGCACTACCTTCTTTAAATGCTTAAATAATTAATGTTATCTGTGAACAATGGCACCACTTTTTAATGATTCTCTTAAATATTATTAAATGTAACTGAAGGCATGTGAACACACAAAGGCATGTGAACACACAAAGGCCATTTTTTCTGTATCTGAACATCTGTTGTTGCACCAGCTTTTGGGTGTCAATAATTTCCAACTTAGAGATTGCAAAACATTACATTTCTTATAATGGCTCATCAAAATTATAAGCAATTGTTGTAGCCATACCAGCACTCCCAGGAGTCCAAGCACATCATGGTTTTCATAGTCACCAAGGTAACAGAGTGCTGCCAAAGTTTTGAAGGAGAATCAGGTTGATCCCCATATACCAGAAGAGATTTTATTATCTGGAGAGGAAAAGCATGGAAGAAAGATGTTTTAATTATATCCCGTTTGATCAGGTTGTTTTATTCATCACCCTTTTAGGCTCTGTTGTAAATTTGATGTATTTAACAATGACAAAATTGTCTTCATTAATTTGATTTTCCCAAGTTCAACTTGGTCTCTGAACTGTTAATGAAATCTAAGAAACCTATAAAATTTGCACAAAGCTGCCTAAAGTGAGCTTCATCTTAGACACACATAATGATGTTGGCCTTGTGAATCCAAGACACAACTTTTAAAACTTACTTTGCTTACAGATGTATACAAATCCTATAGCATTTACATATAGCCTATAAGAATCATTACATTACCATACTGTGTTACATTTTAAACCCTAAAAACTACTCCTTGGATCCCTTCTGCTAAGTTAGTAGAGTCTGCTTGGACCCTTGGACCTGTCTGCAAGCAGATGGTATTGTTTCATCAAAAGGGGATTACCTTCAGCCAGCCACACCATTGTTTTCCAGTCGTTCAGTAACTGAGGTATCTCAAAGCTTGCTTTCATTTCAATCTCACTTATAGTTTCTATTTTCTCAAAATCTTTTGCCAAGCAATCATATCTATAAGGCTTTGCTGTTTCATCTTCCCCAACAAGATGGCTTGAACAAAACATCCTCAATACTCATATATCACATTTACAGCCACAACTCATGAATTTCACAAGGCCAGGTGCAAAGTCCTGCACCTCAGTTTGGGCAATTCCAAGCACAGGCACAGGGTGGGCAGGGAATGGGTTGAGAGCAGCCCTGAGGAGAAGAACTTGGGGGAGTTGGTGGATGAGAAGCTGAACATGACCCAAAGTGGCCAAGGGCATTCAGGCTTGAGCCAGGCTCAGTGTAAGCAGCAGGACCAGGGCAGTGATGCTTCCCTGTGCTGGGCACTGGTGACACCTTGAATCCTTGTCCAGTTCTGGGCCACTCACTGCAGGAAAGACATTGAGGGGCTGGAGCATGTCTAGAGAAGGGCAATGGAGCTGGGGAAGGGTCTGGAGCACTGAGGAGGAGCAGCTGAGGGAGCTGGGGGTGCTCATCCTGGAGAAAAGGAGAATCAGGAGAGACCTTGTCACTCTCTACAACTCCTGAAAGGAGACAGGTGGGGCTTGGGCTCTTCTCCCAAGTTACAAGTGATAGGATAAGGGAAATAGGTCTCAGGTTGTACTCAGGGAGGTTTAGACTGAATATTGGGAAAAGCCTATTCACCTTTAAAAAAGAAGTGCTTTCGGTCATTGGAAAAGGCTGCCCAGGAAAATGGTGGAATCACCATCCTAGGAAGTGTTAAAAAAAAATTAGGAGCATGTTTTTGGTAGTGGTTGGACTCACCTATCTTAGAGGTCTTTCCCAACCTTAACAATTCTGTGTTTCTATGATTCTGGGTGAGCTCCAAGCAATAGGAATATGTTTTGCATTATTAGGTTTAACATGAGACTTCAGTGTCAGGCTGTGAAATCATGTAAGGCATCCATCCATTATTTCTTGAATTTCAAAGTGGAAAAAAAAGCACAGAGATGAATCATATCTTTGCCTCAAGGCACAAGCAGTCACACAGGATGCAGAGATGACATTGACAGAGTGCTCTGCAATTGTACATGAGCTGGTCTGTACCACTCAGGACTGGGGCTCTCACTCAGGGGCTACCTACAAAACCAAAATATGCACAGGTCATCTTCTCTACTTTTGAATAATTTCTGTGGTTCTTCTTTCCATCCCTTTATGTTTGCTAATCCTCTCTCTGCCTATCCTCAGTACAGACAGAATGACAGCATTTCTCCCTGTCATTGTGTACCATGCAGGCTCCTCACCTGCCTCACTCCTCTATCTATCCGCAGCATTTCTGAATGGGGAAATTGTAGTACATCTCTTTCTATTATTTTCAGAGAAACAAGACCTTAAATATTTTTTATCAGTAATTAGGTTACACTGACAAGAAGATGAATTTCTGTACTTGTTTCCTCAAAAGGAAAAAAAAAAATTAAGGCTCCTGAAAATGGCAAACATTTCAGGTGAAAGAGGTCGACTTAAATCCAGCAATTCAACTGTCTGTAGGACACCCCAAGATACTCTCAGTCTCCTAAGGTAAGTCCACTTGAACATCAAAGAGAAAGAAAATGGGGTAATGGGTTTATATCCTAATTTAGGAGGGTTTTGACAATTCCCCCTCTTCCTCTCTGTAGGGTCTAAAAGATTTATCATGGAATTATAGAACATAGAATGGTTTGGGTTGGAAGGGATGTTAAAACCATCTAGCTCCAGCCCCCTGCCATGAACAAGGGCACCATCCAATAGACTGAGTTGCTCAGAGCTCCATCAATCTGGCCCTAAGCATCCCTGGGATTTCTTTCACTTGTAAAATCATGACTTTTCTCAACACTTCTAGCTATATTTTCCTTTTGCTGCTTGTTTGACTGCTGTACTGGACAAGCTCCTGTGCCTCTGAAGTGCCCTGGCTGGGGCTTGCTTGCCTTGCTGTAAATTAGAATTGAATTTAACTTCTGCTGAGCAAAGGGCTTTTCTGCTTCTCACACAGCTCCATCATTGAGGACACAGTGGGGGGACAAGAAAATATGAGGAGACACAGCTGGGACAGCTGACCCCAGCTGACCCAAGGGACATCCCACACCATGTGGCATCAAACTCAACATATAAAGCTGGGGAAGAAGGAAGAAGGGGACATTCAGAGTGGTGAAGTTTGTCTTCCCAAGTCACCATGAGGTGTGAGGGGACCCTGCTGTCCTGGAGATGGCTGGAGAGGGGGAACCAAGAGGGGCAATTCTGGGAGTCCATAAAATCAGAGGGTTTTGGGAAAGCTGCAACAGGCAGGCCTCAGAGACAGCAGAACTGTGATTAGAGCTAAGCAGTAGCCATAAGATTTGTCAGCAGAAAAATTATGTAAAATGCAGAAAAGTAAGGACAAACAGAACAATGATCTGTGTATTAACGCCTGTCTAGAATAACTCCCTAAGCTACAGAAAAGTTTATCTAGCAAGATATTAGGAAGTTCTAAGCTTAATAATGGAGCTCTGTTCATTGTGTTTTAAGGCTTACAAACAGGTATTGCATTCAAAATAAGCAAGCATTGTTTTAACCAAAGGTACGTATGCTTATAGTGGTTGGGTGGAACTACTGTCAATGTACTTTTGCTTTGTGTGATTGGTCAAAAAACTTTTAAAGGAAGTTGTAACATTAAATTCTTGATCTGCTGCCTGGGATGTGAGGTGGTGGCATTTTCCCATTGCCATAACCATGTAATGAGACTGATGCTGGAAAATAAAACAGCTCAAGGCACGTTCCCAGCAGTACCGTCCTGTTCGTGATTTGTACACAGCTCCCTGGCTGGTGATAGTGAATGAATTCCTTGGTTTGTTTTGCTTGTGTGCAAAGATTTTGCTTTACCTATTAAACTGCCTTTATATAAACTAACAAAGTTTTTCATTTTACTTTTCTGATTGTGTCCCCCATCCCACCACGGGGGTAGGGAGTAAGTGGCCGTGTGGAGCTGAGTTGTCAACTGGAGTTAAACTTTGACACTGAATTCTCATGCACTTATAAACCACTGGAGGAGAGAAATCCCTGGAGAAATCCTTTCTTTTTTTGCCTATCTAGCAGGTGCTGTGCTGCCTGCTAGAAAATCAGCACATGTTGAACTAGACTAAGGTTTACCATTGCTAAGCCTCAGTAGTTAAAGAAGACTTTGATGTTTCTCACAACAGGAATTGGATTAAATGAAAGTGTGCCACTCTTATTGTATGGCAGCTGACTTTATATAGCAATGCAAGTAGCTCAAGAGCAAGTAACTTCTTGGGAATATGGTAAAGGTTGGTGTACACTGGGTTTTCTGATCTAGGACTCAAGAGAAAGTTAATGAAAATCAAAGGCTGGTCATTAGAATTTCTTATCATTCACCTGGATCATTTGGACCAGAGAGAACTCAGTTCTGAGCTCTTCAGTACAAGAGGGACATGGAGCTCCTGGAGCTGGTCCAGTGTAAGGCTAAGAGGAAATACAGATGGGATCTGCACCTCTAGAGCAGATGGCATTAGAGTACGCTGTGCACCTGGGAATACTAGAGCCTAACACTCCTGTGGGTCGGCCTTTAACCACAGTCCAATAAACTCAGTTTTCTCCTTCTTTGACCTATCTGGAGGCAGGGCCCCTCTGGTCCTTCTCATGGTCTTGACTACTCACTTCTTGTAAATAAGAATCAGAAGTTCCTTTATTAAGATTGCAAGTAAGAAAACCTTTCTACTATGTCTGGAGGACTGCCCACTAGAAACTGGAGCAGCAAATTTCCTGAAAGGATCTCCTTCTGTGACTTTTCCCCCTGAAACTTGTGTACCCATGCTTCTAGGGTTTAGGAACCTTTTCCATCCCACTTCATGATTTTTCACTTGTTCAGAGGTGAAGTTCTAGAGTACTGGATGTGTCCACTGTCCTGGCCACTTGTCCATACTGTCCCACACCTAACTATCCAGATAGAACTGAGACAGCAACATGAATGTGTCACAGACATCTTTTCATTAAAAATTCTTTCTGAGGATTTTTCTTCCTGAGAAGCTGAGAGGCTTCAGCAACAAAATGTAAACCAATGGTTATCTGCTGCTGTGGAATGCAACAGGTGCACCTGTGATTGGCCCACCTTGGATGTGTGTAATTAATTGCCAATCACAGCCCAGTTAGCTTGGACTCTCTGAGACACAAGCCTTTATTATTCATTCCTTTCTATTCTTAGCTTAGCTAGCCTTCTGAGATGAAACTTTTCCTTCTATTCTTTCTAGTATAGTTTTAGTGTAATGTATATCATAAAATAATAGATCAAGCCTTCTGAACTTGGAGTCAACATTCTCATCTCTTCCCTCACCTGAAAACCCCTGTGACCACCGTCACAATGAATGTGTTGGTTTGAGCATACCAAGAATACACAAAATACTCAAAAGAGGAGAAGGGAAAGGTGAAAGAAAAGTGTTTCCTCTTTTTCCCCCCCATGGACTGGCTTTCCAAGGAGTGAAGGTAAAGAGTGCAATTATTAACAGTTCCTGAGAGGTGGTTCCTGAAGCATGGATATGATGGCAATGCTAAGTACAATTACCAAATTATTATTCTGACCATTAATTTTCAGTGTTACATAGTGTGGGAAAAGGATGACTTTAATCCAGCCCCCAGAGATGATAAACAGCACAACAGAGAACACATACAACTAAGTGAGGTGTTAGATAATGCAACTCTGAAAACAAGCACAGAACCCCTGACAACAAATAAATAAACACTGTGACCTGCAACTGCTAAACTAATAAAATGAAACCTTATAACAATTTGTTTTAACATGCTCTGATGTCTACCTCAACTCTCCATGCTCCCAGTTGAGTGCTATTATCTCACTCTCTCAATGGATAGAAAGTGTCCACCCCACCAAAATATGTTGCAGGAAACAGCTTTGGGCTCTTGATCTCTCTGTTGACTCATGAGGGCATCTGAAAAACCACATTAAATTAGCTACCTACTTTCTGAAGGGCTAAAAATATGTGAGATGATTCCCACTTATCATTGCTTGTATAAATTCATATAGGAAGGCTTCAATGAACTCTGATTTCTTCTGTTGTAGGTTAATGATTTAGCCACTAAATTAATTTCATTCTTTTTTTAGTCTCTGACCTTGGCTAACATCTCTGGCTATTAGCACATTATAAATATTAAACATTAAGGATATCCTTTTTTGTATTGAAAAAATCTATAGGCCTTTCAAAAGCTACTTGGCAGATGATAAAATCTGGACTGAATTAACCTGTCTATACCCTGCTTTTGGTAACACAGTAAGGCAAAGCTACCCCCACAGACTCACAGGATCAAAGAATGATTCAGGTTTGCAAGGGCCACTCTAGCCCAGCCTGCTGCTCAAAGCAGGATCAGCTATGGCCCAGACAGGATTGTTCATTGATTTTTTGCTGTTTGGCCTTGAAAAGCTCCAAGAATGGAGAATTTGTGGTCTGCTCAGAAATTCTGACCAGTGACAATCACTGTCCCTTTACAGATAAAGCAGACCAAGCTGTACCAGACATAGCACAACCAACTCCACTTGCACAATGGCTTTGGTGGCCTAAATCCCCTCTGGTCCAAGAGCTCCACCTTCCCCCCATTCCCAGGGCAGGCTGGGCTGGGGCTGGTGCAGATGTTCATGCAGATGTTGGCTCTGTGGGATCCTGGCACATCCAGCTGCTGCCAGGCACTGCCTGCAAGGCCTGTGCCTCCGTCTCACCAAGCTCTAATTTAAAGCTTTATATTCTACTCAGCTCCCAGTTTCTGCACAATCTTAGAAATATAATGTCTTTCAGATGTCTGGAGTGCTCTAAATTTGGTTGAAATTGGCTAGTAGTTTCAAAATTTAGGGAGAAACCAAGAGACTGATAGATAGACTACAGGAATACATAAAGGTTCATTTTCTCAGCAAACAAGTCTGAGAATCCAATTATTGTATGATTTCTGCACAAGACTCAAAAAACCTTGAAGGTGAGAAAAATGTAGCAAGCAGAATTTTTCCTCAAACCAAGCAGACTTTCAAACTTTTCAGAATTAAAATGGCATTATTTCCATAACAAATCTGCTTCCCAGTGGCATGAAAGTTACATCAGTTTTTGCTGTTACATGAAGACATTAATCCTACTTTAAATGTCTGTAGGCTTTTTAATCCAGCATCCCCAGTGTGATTATAATAATTAAGTTTGCCATGTAACACTCTAATGAGAAAAGTATGATTTGTGGGGAGAGGTAATGTATTTTATGAGACTAAGCAATACTGTTGGGGACTAAATCAAACAAGCTTTCAGGAGCACAAATTTTTGGTTTTTCCTTTGCAGGTTTTCCACCTAGTGTAACAGTTGATTTGTGCCTCACACCTTTCTGGAATAACTGCCTTGGACTGAGTCATGTGTTAATGTTCTAATGAAAAGGGAGAACATGCTCCGTAGAGAACAGGGAGCAGCCACCATTTCCTGGGCAGTTCTTATGAAATAATACATGGAATTTCAGATTTCCACCCCCCCCCCACAAATGATTACATGATTAAGGACTTCAATTAATACCCATGCCCTTTCAAATTGTTCAGAGCCATTATTCTTAAAGATAGGAAAGGCATGTTGAAAGCAATGCCACATTAAATGGTAGAAACACTGGAAGAAAATGGATAAAATATGTACAGCCCTCTGTTCTCCTGACTTTCCACTGATCTAATAATGCTAAAATCACTGCTTGGGACATTATGAAGTTACAGGCAATATATAATAAGGTTGAGTTGAAAATGACAATTTTAATGGAAATATCTGTCTATAAAGAAATCATACACTTTCCAGATGAGTTGGGCAGAAAAACTAGTTTCCCTGTACTGCAAAAGAAAAAGGAGAGGAAGGAGTTTAAACAGAACTAAAAAGAGGACTCAGAGAGAAAAAAAAAATATGAGAATGATGATCATCAAGTTATCTAAACAACTGGAAATACTCTGACTATTCTCAAATGCTGTGTTTCAACTTTGATACCTGCATTTTTCATCTCTAAGGAAACAAAACCTATCTTAACTTGCTTGAACTTTCTATAACATTCCTGAAACCAAAAGTGAAAAAAAGTAAAAAAAATAAACAAAAAATATTTTTAAAAGAAAACACCTCTATATATATATACTTTTTAAAAATTAAAATTTAAGAAATATGCAACAGAAGGATCAAGGTACTGTTGCAAATATCCTGTCCCTTCCTTACACCATTCAGATTACGTATTTCATTTTTAATTTCTTGATATTAATTCCAACTCATCTGTGGTTATGAACTCATGACCCTCTGTGAGCACCTTTGGTGGCCTGAGGAAAGAGTGAAGGCAAAAATTGTGAAGACACAAATGGGACCCTTTCTTGGTGCTGGCTAAAAAATGCAGAATATACAATATACAGTACAGAATATTGTATTTGTTCTTAGCAGGATCTGGAAGAGTACGGACTCACCAAGTCAATCTATGTTTGCTGTGCAGCCAGAGAGAATGGACCATCATCCTGGTGTTTCCTGATGCTCAGTATGCTCCTGGTTCCTACAGGGCACAGTGATCTGGAGCTCCTGGAATGGGCTCCTGACAGACAATACCTTGTGGATCTGTGCCCTGCCTTTGAGCAGGGAATGTTAAGTAAAGGTCAGCACAGATGTGGCTAATCGTGGTTTCTCTTGGCTGAACCATGGGGCAGGAAGGAGCCACTTCATGGATGAGGAATGTCCCCATAGAGTGAGTGACCAATGGGCCAGGTTTATGGCATGGGCTGTGGGGCAGTGCCTCCCCCTGTTAGGACTGGCTGTTGGAGTCTTTTCCCTCTTCTCATGACAGTCCAGCCCCTTCTGTCCCTCTCCCCAGGCTCTGCTGTCTCACTCCCCAGGCAATCATCACAGAGTGCAGAGATATAATCTAAGCTCTGAGACTCCGGTGCACTGCTAAGAGCCTCCATCCTCAAATCCAAACTTGTTCCAGCCCCAGAAATGCCAGGTCTGAGGTGGCTGCTGCCTTTGTCTTTAATAATGAACCTCTGAGAACATCCAAACAGCAGTTTGTAAATGCAGCCTAAATACAGCAATTTATCCTGATGCACCATCTCACTCATGGTTTGCAGCAGGATTTTGAACTTGGCAAAGGTAGCTAAAACACTTTCTCCTTTACATTTTTCCTAAATCACAGGCCTTTTTCTCTGAGAGATGTGATTAGAAGTGCCAGCTCTAGGGAAAGTTGAGGGGGATAAGAAAGTTGTTAGTAGCTGGCAGGAGAGGTGCCTGCCCCTCTCCTTTGCTGTGAATAGTTTGTGACATGGTGCCATATGAAGTCTCATTTTAGAGTGTGTCACCTGTGGGTTGGTGGGTTGATCCTGCCTGGACACCAGGTGCCCAAGAAGCTGCACAGTCACTGCCCTCCCCAGCTGGACAAAGGAGAGAAAAGAGAGCAAAAGGTGGGTTGAGATAAGGATAGGGAGAAATCACTGAGGAATTACAGTCATGGGCTGCCCACAGGGTCACAACATCCTTTGGGCATCCCCATGCTCCAGCATGGGCTCCTGCAGGGGCTGCAGGGGCATCTCTGCTCCCCAGGGACCCCCAGGGGCTGCAGGGGCACAGCTGCCTCACCATGGGCAGCACCAGGAGTGCAGGGGAGCCTCTGCTCTGGTGCATGGAACACCTCCGGCCACCCCTCCTTCACTGCCAAGGTGTTTCTCTTACACATTCTCACTCCTCCCTTCAGCAGCACTTGTGCATTTTTCTCCCTTTCCTAATGCATTATTGTCACCCTGCTCTTCTAAGTTCTTCTAAGCCTTCTGATGTTTACATTCTTGTAAAGAAGTTTCTCACTCATTTTTATGTAAATAATTATTGTTTTATATTCTTTCCTAGAAGAGGAAAAATTTGATGAACTGTTAGTTCGTCCAGTGTCATTGGAGAAGTGGCACTTTCATCTTCCAATCCACTGTTCTGACGGTGCTCACAGGGGTTTCCAGGTGAGGGAAGAGACAAGAATGTTGACTCCATATTTCAGAAGGCTTGATTTATTATTATAAATTATAATTATAAATTTTATTATTTTATTTATATAAATCATTATATAAAAATTAATATATTTATATAATATATTTATATAAATATATTATTTTATTTATTTATTATTTTATTATTAAATTTATTATTATAAATTATTATTATAAATTATAAAAAGAATAGAAGGAAAAGTTTTATCTCAGAAGGCTAGCTAAGCCAAGAATAGAAAGGAATAAATAATAAAGGTTTGTGTCTCGGACAGAGAGTCCAAGCTAACTGGGCTGTGATTGGCCATTAATTATAAACATCCAACATGGGCCAATCACAGATGCACCTGTTGCATTCCACAGCAGCAGATAACCATTGTTTACATTTTGTTGCTGAAGCCTCTCAGCTTCTCAGGAAGAAAAATCCTCAGAAAAGATTTTTAATGAAAAGATGTCTGCGACACACTGTCACTTTTGAAAGTCTACAGATGCTGGAGTCAGAAAATTAACTTCCCTTCTTTTTACCTTAGAACTTCCAGCATGTGTGTCATTTTATTTTGTGTCCTATAGCACAAAATCCCAGAGGTGTTCCCACATCACTGCTGGGTTTGGCCTTGCCCAGCTGTGTGTCTGTCCTGGAGCTGGCTGGCACTGGACATGGGGGAATTTTCTGGCAACTTCTCAGAGAATCCATCCCTGCATCCCCCCCACTACCAGAATCTGGCTGTGCAAACCCAACACATGACCAAAAGATTTGGATTTTACCGTGAGAAAGAGGTTAGTCTACCTCCCATAGGAACTGACTGGTGAGGTTTCTTATTACAAAAAAAGAAAAAGTTCTCCTCTGAAAGACCCCTTCATCTGGATGTTTGAATAGATTACAGCTGAATGAATGGAAAGAAAAAGCTGTTCATGGTACAGGGATACAGAAACTTTATAGGTGGGCGGACCACAAAATAGCAGTAACAAAAAGAGAACTTTTTGTCTTGTTTTGCTTTTGCAGACTGATTTCCTCATTCAAATACCCTCAAGGTGTGCATATAAAACACTTTGTACTGACACCTTGAGGGATCTATAACCTTTCATTCACTAATTTAAATGCCTTGTCACAGCAATTTGAAAATTTAGGAGAGAAAATGACTCACTCACATGACGTCTTACAGCACGTTTCCTGCTGCAGTGAACTCCAGACCACAGAATCCCTCTATGTTATGAGTTTCTCAGCACAGCCTCTCAGATCTTTTGTTTGGGCTTTTTTATTGTTTGGTTACAGAGAAGCCACACGTTTCACATGCAGTTGCAATCTGAAAGGAGATATTTTTAAATGGCGAAACAAATTCTATGTTACTTAACAATGGCAAAATTTTTAATGGAATGGATGATTTTGAAAGGCTGAAAGCTCAGCCTGGCATATAAAAGCCAAACCACACTTTGTCATCCCCACACAAAGAGGGTTGGAACAATTTTCTCTCCATTGCCATGCTTTGTACAGGAAGATGTAGTGGGATCCACATGTAGCAAGAGAAACTGTGGTAGGTCACTGGGAAACACTTCTGAAGAAAAGGAGGAAAGCACTCAGAAAAACTGATGTAGGAAGGAATGTCCTTCACTGTAGGGATTCACAAACAGAGCAGTCATAAATCTGGCAGGGATAATGGTGTGGGTCACTGTGCAACACATCAGGTCAATTATCTAAATGAGCTCTTGCATGGTGCCCCACCTGGCCCCTCTGTCTGGGTTATAAATAATGAAGGCTTCTCATCCACAATAAATAACCATCAATAACAAAATACTATAATAAAACCTATAATAAATATCTATCCATAACAAAAACCTATAACAAAACCCCAGCCACACCTGGGGTTACTCTATGATTTCACTCAGTATCATCAGTTTCACTCTTCTCTCTTTGGTATTCAGTTTTTGTGCCTAGTAGCCACTTCCTTTCTTGAACTGGTAATGTGTTTTATGGTGCCTCTCCACCTCCTTCTATGTAATTTTCTTCCTCACAAATGTTTATTTCCCACTTGTACTCCAATTTCTGTTATACACCTTGTAGCATAAAGCAGCCTATACTTTGTGTTTCATCCTGTTTTATACTTATTTCTTTGCACTAAGAAAAAACAAAACCTTTCCAGCAGAGTAACATTGCTGTACGTGAAACCAAAAAAGTGTAACAATAAAGGTTTTATGGGAATGTGCCCAGTAACATAACTCCTGTCTGGTCATGCACATCAAACCCCATCTGGAATTGCATCCTGGGGGACTGACAGGGATATTGCAGGGTGCAGGAATGATGCTGGGGGGCAAAAATGTCCTTTTCAACCACAGATTTCCAGAAGCCAATTCAAATGTGCTTCAGGTTAAAAGGGATTCTGTCTTTCAGTCCCATCCTTGCCCTCCAAAGGGTCCACACCACCCTGCTTGGGCTGTGCTCTCTGCAGCCTCTGCTCACAGCCTGCACTCCTCTCACCAAGCTCCTTAAATTTCCTTTTTCCTTCGTTTGGTAATATTTCCCACAAAGCAGAACACTTCCCACAGGAGTTCCAATTTCATGTACTTCAGTCATAGTCAAAACACAATGCAGGAGAATTTCAGGGTCATTGCTGAGGGTTTTGTTCCCATCTCCCATGGGAAGTCAGTAGGAATAGGAATATTGCTGCACTCCATTCTAGATATTTGACCTTTGAGATTTTTTTCTTCTCTCTTGGTCCTTGTCTATTGTAAGCTCCATTGTAACTCACCAAGTACATTGTGAGGTTCAAAGGAAGAACTTTTTCTTGGAGCCTCAAGACCATGAGGACAGTGCCTAATTATCATTGCACTGCTTTCAAATTGGAAGGATATGTTCCAAACTCTTTAAATATCCAGCCATAATATTTGACCTGCTGACTCTCTGTGCAATGGATTTCACAGTCTATGTTAACCTCTACAAAAAGAGAGATTTTCACATCTTTTAAACTTCCCATTCTTTTCATTTAATTGACTGACCCTGTTCTCATATTAGGGGATACATTACAAACCTGTCTCCCAGGAGAACCTGCAACTCTTGCTGACAGTCCAGTCACAGGTTGTCAGACTCTGCCAGGAGTATGGTGCTGTGCCTTCACACTGAACCTGGCAATTGCTCTTCTTCAGACTTGCAACACATCAAAAAATTATTTTCAAATTAAGTTTCTCTTCTACTGAAATATATGTCAGATATTTTGACATCATCAATGATAGTGCAATCAGACACCAAAAATTGGAACCATGAAAGGTTCTGTTCAGACAGCAAATTCCTGGTATTTTTTAAGTCCTGTGGGGAAATTTAACTGACACACCCCCATGAAGTGTTGGTAATGAGTCAGGATTTTCCAGTGCACTGGCCCAAAATTTTCTAATAGAGGGAAAATAATTAAACTCTCAAGCAATTTATTGCCTACTGCTCTGAAATATGATATTAATATATAGCAAACAAGAACCCAGCTATGGAGAAGTGTGGATTTTATACTCAAGGAAAAAAAATTAAAGTTAATGTGATATTGTGGTGTCAGTATGAGAATTTTGGGTGGCATTTCTAAGTTACATTGGCCACTCTCAGTCATACAGAAGTATATGTTCAGATAATTCCTTGGCACCCTCTGTCTTGTGCAAAATATTTGGCTGGTGACAATAAATCCACTCCAAGAAATGATGTCAGAAAATAAGTAATGTCTAATAAGAGGAAAGGCATTTTCCAGCAAGGTTTTTTATAACCCTGCTGCCAGGAATGGGCACTTTTGGTTCCTCCCCTCTGCCTTACATCGAAGGATTTATATTATTTATTTTCTTAAACTAAAAGTTCAAGACCATTAAGGAACTGCAGTTCATCTTTAAGATGAATTACAAACCAGTTGTGCAGTATTTCACATTAATGATCCAGTGCCTACTGAACAGCATGCAGAAAGCAGAATACCAGTTCTCTCTTTGCTAAACACAGCAAAATAGTGTAATCTAGAAACCAATTAACATTGATAGAAAAGTGCAATGATTCTAGTTGTACAAACTAAAAGTTATGAATAACTTAGTCAAGCAATTTAAACCTTTCTAGAATGCAACAGAGTTCTACACAAATCACAGCTTGAAGGCTTAGCAGTCAGAGTTCAAAGTTACAGGTCTGCTGTAAACAGCTTTCCAATGAAATAGTGAGCATTTAAAACTCCTATTATTTGTATTTTACAGGAAACTACATCTATCACCAGGTAGTTTCATTTTCCAGGAAAAGATATATGCTATGCTAGGAATTATTTCAACTTCCATGAATTTCTTATATGAATTATTTGTGTGCACCCAGTATGGGTTGCAACATCTCATGTAACAGATGAAATCTGGGTTTTAAATGAGCAGTGGTTAATAAATAGCTTACAGGCTAATTAATGAGGGCTGAGGAAAGGATTATGTATCTAGCATCTAGTAGGAGGTGGGATGAAATAGACTGAAAAGCTCATCCTCATGCCAGGCACAGACTTCTGGCTGTTAAAGTAAGATGATACTGGCCAGGGACTCAAGAAATGCCTTTACAGTGTGATCATGTTGATGTTATCAGCAGACTTATTTTTTTATCACATTTTGCTTCCAATTAAAAATGGCTAACAGCCTACACTGAATTTAAAGTGAGAGAAACCTCTTATCCTTTTTTTTTAAAGTGTAGACAAGGGAAAGTACTCTGGTTTTCTACACTTTTCTTTCTGAGTCGAACCATTACTTTGACCAGGAAATGTATCTGTAAAGCATCAAGCAATCCTTTGTTGTGTGTACATGGTTAGAAGGTCATGTAACAATGCTGAGGCTGTAGGCTGTTCAAAGGATGAATACAAGGAGGTAACTCCCTTGGATGTGTCTGTCTGTGGGGCAAATGTGAGGAGGGAAAAGCAGATTTCCTGTTAGGTGCCCTGTGTCCCTCTGTTTCCCTTTCTTGAAGTTCAGTGTGAGCTGAGCTGCAGCCATCTGCCACGAATAACAGCATGACTCTCAGACAATGACTTCTTTTAAGTGTAGTAAAAGACAAAGGAGTTGTTCTTGGCTTTGCAACACAATTGCTTATTAGTCCTTGTAGCATATGGCAGGCCAGGCAGATAATCAGACATTTGACTTCTCTAATATTAGCAACAGCTTCTTCCTGTTTCAAATTCTTTTTTGGCCCTCCAATGGCAATTTTCTCTCAGAATACAGTGAGAAAATCCCTGACTCTTTCAGCTGTACATATTTTTTTTTACGCAGGAGTCTTAACTGGGACTCAGAAAGAAATTAGCTGTCACTCACAAGGAAGAGTTAGCTGCTTATAAAGTTTTTGATGTGTGGTTGTTTCCATTCTTTGACCAGATCATGTTATGGATAAACACAAGGCTGGACTGCAGCAAAAGAGATGTTTTGGAAGAGGCGAAGAGTGATTCACAGATACAGGCACCAAAACCTGAGGCACACATATTTCAAGTCAGGAGTAGTCCACCCTGTGTCTCAGCACTGAGCCAGATCAGGATGATGTTGGGATCCTGATTAAACTTTCCTGGTGACCTCTGTGGCCACCCTAAAGCCCAGATTCATATTCAATAAGAACAGCTCAATGCTGTGTGAGGCTGATTCCATGCCTACATGTCCTACTCATAGCAGGATCTTCTAGGCAAAACTTGTCTCTTGTACACAACAACCACTTAGCAGCTGAAGGTGTCATTTCCTTTAAAGTGTTTTAAAGGTAAGTTAAGAACTTGGAATAACTTTAAAGAACATAAGAAAGTGCTTTCTCCAGAGATTACAGAGGATTATAAATCAGCTTCTGGCCACTGGATTGTTGGGGAAACATAACTAAAACAAATTATTGTTTCTCTTAAAGTTATTTAAGTCCTCTAGTGCCTGTGCTGATTGCTGCTCTCATCATACTGGTTTATATAAAATAGGTTTGGTGTTGAATCTCACAAACCTTCCATGTGATTCTGCTGAGGTGCTGGGAAGCCCAAGGACTGTGGAAAAGCAGACATCCCAGCATCATGAAGCCAACTGGAGTTCCCTGAATGCCTCATCTAAACCAGACAGATCCGCCTCTTCAAAGCCTTCCAAAAGAGATATTTACAGTACTCAGAGCACTGCAGGAACCCTATGGAAGTAGTGCTTCATGAGCTGCTGGTATTTGTTGGAGATATTTATGCTGCAGTAAACTTAACTTTGAGACTCTCTCTCTCCCTCTCTCCTTCCATGGACTTGCAGAGCCTCCCTGCCGTTCCTGTGGGACACGTGAAGGGCAGACGTGAGAGCAGGGGAGGGTCTGAGTCTGGCCAAGGCAGGAACAGGAGCCCTCTGCAGAGCCCAGCCACCATCACCCACTCATCACCTGGGGAGCCATCACTCCCCACAAACTGAGCCAACTGCAAACTGCTCCTGACAGCCTAATTTCTTCTGGGGATGTCTTTAATGGTCAGGCTCTGCATATCTATTATTGACTTTTATGAAGGGTGTCACACTTCTGTTCTTTTTGTCTTGTAGTGGCAAGCTTGGAAAGTATAATAGAGGGACAACACCATCCAGATTAAAAAAAACAAAACAAAAAAAAAGTGAAGAATCTTTTGTAGATAATTATTTTTCTGCAGTTAAACACAAAACTTACAAAATGAAAGCACAAGTACAAAAAACAGGGGCTTGAAGAAACAGAGCAGTAGACTGGTATAATCCCCATTTACACATCAATATTTTTTCTGGACTTCGGATGACATTCTGAGGATGATACTCAAAAAAGCAGATAGTGAAACAGGTAACATGGCAAAAGGGATGGTCCACAGAGCAAAGCAAAAGGGAGGTGTCTCCTCCATGAAGGTTTGGTTGATTTGGAAGAGATGAAGCAGGGAGGGTGTGGAGCAGGTTCCAGTAACCAGAATGAAGATGTGTAGAGTTTCTGTAAAATACTAAAATGTCTGAAGAACATCTCCCCTGCCACAGGAAAATAAAGATACCACCATGGGAATGTACCACATTAAAACTTGGCACAGACAAATAGCTGATTTATTCAATAGGCTTCAATTAACTATTTCAAAAATTGCAATCATTGCACTCCCTCTTTCCCATGTTTTTGTGTGCTCCATTTCTGGGGATCACATATTGTCCACTTCATTGTGTTTTACTGATCTTATCATCTCTCGTTTCTCCCAGGGATCCCAAAAAAGGGCATTTTACATGCGAAAGATGTTAACTCTGAGCAAAACAGCTTTTTTGCTCTGTTTGCTGACCAAAAATCCCTGGTTGTGGAAGGGAAGATTTTTTATCTGCAGTCAAAGATTTATTTATGTATCTGCCATGGAATTACAGGTGCAGGAGGAGAACAACACAAGCAGTGGGGCTCAGTTTTGTGGCCATGGTCCTCACCCAAACCAACAATAAACTTCAATAGAAGGGGCTTCATTTCATGAGATCCTTTTTTTAGATCATGGGTAAGTTCTCCTTACTTCATGATTTCACAGATGATTACTGTGATGTTGAAAAGATTTGGAAGTCCAAGAAAATACAATCAAACTGAGACAAGTGAGTAGGACTCAAGTTGAAGTTCCACTTAACTTCCTGCAGCAGAACCTACAGATGAAATTGAGAACAAATGTAAAATGCAGGAGGCTTTCTTCATGTCATGAGCAGAAGCATAGAACCAGAACAATTATTACTTTTACATCTTCTGTTGAGGAACTGTGCTGGGTGGTGGTAATCTGCACAAGGAGCTGTCAAGTCCAAGTATGCATGGAGTTATAAAATCTGAAGATTTTTAGGTGCTTCAGTGGAAGATGGGCTGGAAGGGATTGAGGATAAGAAAAGCAGAAGCACAAAACTGGTTGTGATGGAAGTCATTAGACACTTAGTATTGACTTCTCTGTCAGATTAAATCTGTTACACACAGGGGCAACAACAGTCCTGTCATACCACATATTTCTAACTGAACATAAACCTTGCCAGTAAGGTAAAACTGGCTGCTATGATTCAAGGTTCATCTGAAGAACAGCAGGAGAA